>NC_061801.1:2672500-4007500 GCF_021462225.1 Girardinichthys multiradiatus | reverse complement strand
CTTCTATACCGCTTATTCCATACTGGGTCGAAGGGGGAGCTGGTGCCTATCTACGGGCGAGAAGCAGGGTACACCCTGGATAGGTTGCCAATCCATCGCAGGACAACACAGAGGCATGCAGGACAAATAACCATGCACACACTCATTCACACCTAAGGGCAATTTAGAGCGTTCCCGGTGAGAACCCACGCATGCACGAGATGAACGTGCAATCTCCATGCAGAAAGACTCCCGGTCTATACACACACACACACATACATACATATATATACATACACATAGGTCCGGACCAAGGAGGGAAACGAACTTCGGCTCATTTAAAGCGGACCAAAAGTGGCAGGTGTGAATACACCCTGAGAAACAGACTCACTTTTTCCACCCATTTAAAAACTGTCATTCAGAAATTAGGGATTCAAAATACGCAGATATGATTCTTTCCTGAGTTTTGGAGAAGTTTTGAGATAAGTTTGTTTAGCTTGAATATTCATATGGATACAGACTGTTTCACACAAAATGTCTTTAGCAGCTGTAGCATATTCCCTGACCTATGACATCCTCTGTTATGCGTCATACACCCAGTCTGTGTTGACTTTTAAATATTTTGTGATTAAAAGCTCAACTTCTTTGCAGCTAGATAGGTCTATTTCCATGTCCGAACTGATCGCCTTTAAGTCCTGAAGAATGGTACTGATTTTAGCTTGCAAGGTTACATATGGTTTGGCAATATGCCATCTGCACTTTTTTTTTTTAAGCTGTCAATGGTTTTTTACTTTTCTTCTTCCAATTATTTTATCCTTCCATATATGAAGGTTCTTTAAACATTTAAATAAGATTTAATTAGGGAAGTAGAGCACCTACTCCACATCCATGCACTGTACCTGCATGACAAATATATCTCATATCATATATCTCAAATTTTCTAGTGAGAAGCAAAATTTTTTATTTTAGACAGTTTGTGCTCACCTGTCTTTTCTGTCCTATCCTGTGGGCTCTGGCCTGAGCTTGAAGATCATTTTGGGGATTCCAATCTGAGTCAAAGATCACCACTGTGTCAGCCGATGCTAGATTGATGCCCAGTCCACCCGCACGTGTAGATAACAAGAAGCAGAAATCCTGAACACGAAGGATAAAGCATACTTTCAGTCATGGAATATAATAATAAAATTTATTTATCAGGCACTTTATATTTAAGTAAATCTCAAAGTGCTATATGAAAAAAAATGCTAAATATGTTTCATTTATATTTAGTGCATCAAACTGAGAATACCTCTGAGCCCTCTGCATTAAAATGATCCAAAGCTTGTTTCCGTATTTCTCCTTTGATGGAGCCATCTAATCTCTATACAAATGAAATAGAAAATAACTGTTTATCAGTGGGTTTTTGTGACACACCACCCTATAATCTGGTCAGCATTTTGTGTAAATACCTGAAACAGGAACTGTCTGCTCCTTAAATATTCAGCCAGAATGTCAAGCATCCGTACCATCTGGGAGAAGATGAGAACTCTGTGACCTCGCTCCTTCAAACGTACCAGCAGTTTGTCCAACAGCACAAGCTTCCCACTACTACGGATCAGTTGCTTAAAGACAAAAATGGGTCTTTTAACTCGTTAAGGTTATGTCATGACTGAACGTTATAGAAAGTGGCCTAAACAAAATTATATGGACACACTCATATGTTTGCACTCTCATAAGCTGCCTAGCTGCCACGTTTTGGACATATTGGAGCCTCTGAAGACTCCTGCTAGAGATCCTAAAGAGCAGTGCACAACAGTTGTCCACTCTAGAGGAGATAAAGGGGTGGATCAGTTTTCCTGCATCTGATAGGGTGAGAGTAGAGCAGAGTGTGTTTATGGTGAACAAAACAAGGCAACATGCAATGCATTCTGCACCCTCTGTATGAAAATAAATGACTTGGATAAAAGTCATACTATATCTAGGCTGTATAAAACTATGCTGAAATATTTTAAAACGCTACAAACATGAGGAACCACATTACCCAATTCCACCTGGAGGCGGAAGTAAAACAGTTGATCATATCCTACAACTGTCATCAAATGGACCCTTCAACAAGCAATGTCAAAGCTCAACTCCAAGTTGCAAAAGGCAACGCTACTAAGAAATGTCATTACTGCATTTAACACGAAGAATTTGGGACAAACAAAATGGAAAAAAAAAAAACCTGACGGAATCACAAGCAGGTAAAACAGCGCTAAAATGTGAAGCATGGACAGCCATCACTATGAAATTTTATGCCATCATATCTGAGCCTTTTCTGAATATCAAGGAGCAGTAGCAAAATGTGGCAGAAATGGAAGACCCGTAAGGAGTTAGCTTTATTTATAGATTAAGTGTAAGACCGTGGACTCATTATTTACTTGAAATAAGGACGGCAATTTTTTTATTAAAAATGTGCAAAGATCCCCAAGGATTGTTTTCCAGAGGTATGGCCTGTTTGCTCTCTTTTTTTTAAACACTATTAAATTCACACAAGTTTTTTATAAAATGTTTTGGGCTCTTTTTAATTTTTGTTTCAGCAGTATAGGGGGTCATTGGGGGTTACACTAATAATTGTTTTATTATAGCATTGTAGTTTCCTGAATAATAATCAAATTATGAAGTGCCTAAAGTAAGGCTGCACAATAAATTACAAATATATCATCGCAATATCAAGGGGTGCAATGAAGATATCGCATAGGAGTGTTTGGAGTGCAGTAATTTCTGGCTAAAATATTCCAAGTGTTATGAACATCCATTTTTCATGCTAATGTAATATTTAGCCAGTTGAACAGGGTCTCACGTCGGCTGATGTTCACAATGGAAACATTGCCTAAAATACTAAAGATTACAGAGTGATGGAGGCACAGATGAAAAGAGAGAAAAGAATAAAACAGGCACATATTGCAACTGACATCGTCTTCGTAATATTTGCCACTGCAGGAACAACTCAGATTATGAGGGTAAACATTTAGCACAGAAAAAAAAAACCCATCAAGCAGGTAGTACTTTTAAATCTACCCAATTCTAGAGAATAGTGCTGAATGTTTCCTACTGGTAGAATATTCCCATTATCTTATTGCAGTCATCTACCAGTTGCAACATCTTGACAATTATTTTTACAGTCAATTTTAAATGATAAAACAAGAGTAAATATTATATTCTTGTTTGCAAACAACAGTGACAAAGTCACCATGCATAATTAACATTAGAAAAATCTTTTTGCGGTAATGCGCACAACAACCAGGAAAAAGAGAGAGAGAAATTATTCAAGAGGAAACGTTCCAGAGATGTCAGAGTTGAAACAGAACTTTCGATCAACATCAAAATTAACCGTGAAATTTTATTTTGATGTATAAATCTTAAAAAGACCTGTAAAGCTTCCGTTTTGTTGAACGATTCATTGTCATCAGGGGGCTTGATAAGGTAACAGTGATTGCAGCACTTCTTCAATTCCATCATGATGTTCAGGAAGCCAGATGTGCTGCCTTTTGTGCCTTTATTCAGAGCCTTGTAGTTCCTGGTCAAAATCCATCTGGCCAAAAAAATAAATAAATACACATTAGAATTTTGTACATACACCCAAATGTAAACGCAACCCTTTTATTGTTACTCTCATTTTCCATTAGCTGAACCCAAGATCCAAGATTTTCTATGTAGACAAAAGGACTATTTCTCTCAAATACTGTTCACAAATTTGTTTAAATATGTGCAAGTGTGCACTGATTTTTTGCCAAGTAGTGTCAGGCTCAGGTGGTAGGAGTTTGTCCTGTAACCGGTGGGTTGCAGTTCAAACCCCGACTCCAGCCATTTCAGTTGTTGTGTGCTTCAGCAAGACACTTTACCTGGTGGTCAGAGGGCCTGGTGGCGCCGATTGTATGGCAGCCCAACTTCTGTCAGTCCGCCCAAGGGCAGCTGAGGCTACAATGTAGCTTACCACTGTCAGTGTGTGAATGTGTTATGAATGGGTGGATGACTGATTGTAATGTAAAGCGCTTTGGAGTCTTCAGACTTGATAAAGCGCTTAAGAAGTGCTGGTCATTTACCTTATCAAATTGCTGAATTGAAAAGCATTATTTTAAAAGGCCAATTTGCGATTTTATCACACAGCACGGTGCCAAAGATATTGCAACTTTTGAGGTAGCGTGCAATTGGCAGGCTGACTGGAGGAATGTCCAAAAGAGTTGTTGCCCATGAATTAAATGTTCACTACTCTACTATAAGTTACCTCCAAAGGCGTTTCAGAGAATTTGGCAGCACATCCAACCGGCCTCAAAACTGCAGACCAATTATCCACACCAGCCCAGGACCTTCACATCCAGCATCTTCACCTCCAAGATCATCCGAGACCAGCCACCCGAACAGCTGCTGCAACAATCAGTTGACATAACCAAGGAACTTCTGCCCAAACTGTCAGAAACCATCTCACTGAAGCTCGTCTGCATGCTTGTTGTCCCCATGTTCCAAGAACTGTACACAAGTCCTGGAACATTCCAGTTCGTGCTTAGCCAGCATACTCATCAGACATACTCACCTACGGTGCATGTTTGGAACGCTCTGGACCAACATACTACAGGCCACAATCAACAACATGAACAACTCTATGCAAAGGAGATGTATGGCACTGCACATTTTACAGTGGAATTTTATTGTGGCCAGCCTAAGACACACCTGTGCAGTAATCATGCTGTCTAATCAGCCTTTGCATATGCCACACCTCTGCGGTGGATGGATTCTCTTGTGAACAATATTTGAGAGAACTGGACATTTTGTGTAAAAGTCTTAGATCTTTGGGTACAGCTCATAAAAAATAGGAGCAACAAAAAGTGTTGCGTTAATTTTTTTGTTGAGTGTATAAAACTCAAATATGAAGCAGTTAGTACCTATACAAGCCCTTTAACAAATCACAAACTGATGAGCTTACTATTCAGTATCAGAGTACATTATATATTATTAAACTTCTGTTGGAGTTATTTAGAAGTAAGAGCATTTCATGCACATTCCCAGGGGAGAAATACATTGATTTTATTAAGTGAATGCACCTAGTCAAAGTTATTTGCATAATCTTCTACTCAAAGGGACATGTTCCACCAAATTGGTTCTAGTGCTTATTTTCCTGGACCAAAGAAAGAGCAGTTTGGGTCAGAGGCAGGCTAAAGGGAATCATCAGCTCCCTCCCTCCCTCCATCCATCCATCCATCCATCCATCCATCGTCTTCTGCTTATCCGGGGTCGGGTCGCGGGGATAGCAGCCTCAGCAGAGAGACCCAGACCTCCCTCTCCCCAGCCTCTTGGGTCAGCTCATCTGGGGGAATTCCAAGGCGTTCCCAGGCCAGCCGAGAAACATATTCCCTCCAGCGTCTCCTGGGTCTTCCTCTGGGCCTCGTCCTGATGGGACGTGCCCGGAACACCTCAACAGGGAGGTGTCCAGGAAGCATCCTGACCAGATGCCCGAGCCACCTCCTCAAGACTGTGACTCCCCTTTAGTTGGAACACACCCTACGGTCCCCCTTTTTGAATAGGGGGACCACCACCCCGGTCTGCCAATCCAGTGGAAGTACCCCCAATGTCCACGCGATGCTGCAGTCGCGTTAGCCAACACAATCCTACAACATCTGGAGACTTAAGGAACTCCGGGCGAATCTCATCCACCCCGGGGCCTTACCACCGACGAGCTTTTTAATCACCTCAGTGACCTCAGCACCAGGGATTGGAGAGCCCACCCCAGTAGAAGATGTGTTGGTGGGACTGAGGAGGTCTTCGAAGTACTCCGCCCACCGACCCACAGCATCCCGAGTTGAGGTCAACAGCACTCCCTCCCTTCTGTAAACAGTGTTGGTGGTGTACCTCTCCGAACTCCTACCATGCCCGTAACAGGCACCAACAACCTTGCGACCACAGCTGTGGTAAGCCGGATCGGCAAATCCAGAGTGGAAGAGTGTCCAACCCCTCTCAAGGAGACTGGTTCCAGAGCCAGAGTCGCGTGTCGAGGTGAGTCCAACTATTTAGTTTTTGATTGGTCAAATACAGAAAAAAAAACCATAGTAGGAACACTGAACAAGCTGAAAGTCTCTTAGTTTACCGCATATGTGTTATTACACAGCTTTGAGATGCGCTAAAAACTGATTATTTTTCGCTGGTTCTATTAACACCAATTCCAACTCAGTTCTTTAGTTGGGTCCAGAGGGCCAGCTCATCACATAGACTACAGGACTGTAGTTCAGTTGAAACACTGCAGCCACAACATCCATGACATTTTCCAAACACGAATAAAAAACCTGGATCCAGTGACTCTCTCATGTCCTGAAACAGGTGTCAGGCCTGCATGCAATGTGCCCACATTGAGCGAACATTATACCTGGCTCCAATGTTGATAAAGGGTCTGTGGAACAATACTCCAAGTTACAGCTCTCCAAACAAAGCTCTTTTTTTGATCAATCTGTCCTCATTGAACAGCCTATGTTATATTTTAAGATTTTTACACTAGTACATACTGGTGTTTTTAGTATTTGTTTTAGATTTGTTCTGTTTTAAATTTCTTCGCTGAAGGGTTAGCCGCTGTAGGCTGATGAGAAGGAGTGAAAAGATGGTGTTGAGGAGGGCAGCAGCAGGAGAACATAGCTGACAGCGAGGCCTAAAGGAGGAGGAAGAAGAGAAAAAAACAAAAAAACAAAGTAATTCAATTCAGCCCAGAGACCTCTGCTGTCATGCTCACAGCAGTATCGACTTTTCAGAGGGCTAGAAGAGAATGTTGAATGCATGCTCTTATTCATCATTAGTTCTCTGATGGTCCAAGGCCCTCAGGAGCCTCCCTGTCGTCGGAGACCAGGGGACTTTCTGAGAGGACATGAGATGTTTAACTGCCGCCAATTCATCTGCCCGCAGCACCATGATCAAAGTAATTCAATTCAGCCCAGAGACCTCTGCTGTCATGCTCACAGCAGTATCGACTTTTTAGAGGGCTAGAAGAGAATGTTGAATGCATGCTCTTATTCATCATTAGTTCTCTGATGGTCCAAGGCCCTCAGGAGCCTCCCCGTCGTCGGAGACCAGGGGACTTTCTGAGAGGACATGAGATGTTTAACTGCCGCCAATTCATCTGCCCGCAGCACCATGATCAACGCCAATAACAAGGAGAACTTTACTGGGGAGGAGTCAGGCTGTGAGGAAGAGCTAGTCCAGATCAAGTCCCACACTGAGCTCAGGTCCCACCTCCAGCAGCACCTCTCCAGCCTGGCTTCAATCTATAATGAGTTCCTCGTGCAAGGTCTACTTGTTCATGAACATCCGTACTCCAGCCATGCTGTGACTGACTTCAACCTTTATATTTGCAAGAAGGGGAATAACCTGCTTTGGGACCTGGTGCAGAATGAAGATGCAGTTCAAGCAATCTTTGGCTCCAGCTACTAAACCCACTGATCGGTTATGTGGAGTTCCTCTGCATTTCCTCACCTAGATCTTCTCAATGCTTGGATCGCCAGAACATTTCAAAATGAGTCTGTAACAGGTAGACAGCCAACGGCAGTGTCTGGTGCCATTGCTAAATGTTTTGATGACGCACAGCATTGATTCCAAATCAAATCTAGATGGAAGCAAGGACACAGGCATAGAGATGTACAGGCAGCTCTTTCTGGGGAAGAAACTAGAAACAGCTTGATGGGTAACCTTACACCTCGGTAACCTTACTCACCTTACCACCAGCATCCTAGTTAAGGCCTTCAGCTACAAGCTGTGTAGAATGGACCAGCTGTGGGTGATGGCTCTGACAGTTCACTAACAACTAACTGCCATCCAGTAGAAGGACTCCTACTACATCAGCACTGATAAGACAGGCCTGGAGAAGGAGCATCAGGAAGCTGATGGTCTTAACCAACCTGGAAGAGTACACCTCCTCCAGCCTGACCAGGATCGAGTATGGGGCTGCCAATGTTGAAAACACACCTTCCAACTTAGATTTGCCTATCAGCAGTGGTAGTAGCATATCAAGGGGACTGGAATTAGTGGACATCTGAAATCTCAGAGTGAAAAAGAGTCTCTATTGCTCAAGATCATCTGTCAGCTAGCTGGCCTTCCTGACAATATGGCCACTGAAATATATCTCACTGATTAGGTTGCTGACCACTGACTCATCAGCAGCTGAGGGATGATGACGGAAGCATTGGTCAGTGGTCCGGGGTTGGTGGAGAAAATTTAGAAGAAAAATTGTCCCGTAAATTATGGATTCTGGTGAATTTTGTGGATACAAATGGACAACATTCAGACAGGAAATGAACAAACCCAATATGAGTCTATATTACAGTAGATTCTTTGGGCAAGCTTTAAGGCCCCCTAAGCTCAAGAGCTTGCTGAACCATGCTGTTCAGTAATCTATCCCTACTTTTGACTAGTCACCTTACGTATCTCCCTACTGCTCTTACCATGTGGTCACAACAACACACACTGAAGCTGTAAAATTTTGAATTACCAACACTTTATTGGAAGGGCGTGACAAACCTGTCATAAGCTTGACATGATGTGAATTGTGAACCTAATGACAATTTTTCCAATGGTCATGACTGTTATGAAGTGTCATTGGGCTTTTGTAACATCTGTATCCCAAACTGTTTCAGCGTTTACATTACAAAAACCCAATAACCCTTATATTTAAATTTTAAAACTAGTACATCATACTATGGCTTCATCAATGGTGAGATACTGTGTGTGACTATATAGCTAGAATGCTGCCTTGAAACTGACAGGTGTGTGAGGGCAGTTTTATTCTCCACCAACTTTCTGCAAAGGAGTGATAGTAAATGGCAGATCTGGCTCAGCAATGAGGGAGCAGAGGCAAATGTATAAATCAATCACACAATTGGTCAGTGAGGTTTGGATGTCTGACATGGCTGTTGTGACCCAAGCAAACGTGAGAAGTGCTGGATCGCATGGACAGCTGCTTTATGACCGGGGTCAGATTTGTGCCATGACAAAAAAAACTTTTTTCCGACTAGTTCCATACATCAGCCTCCTTGAGCTGTGTGCAGTGAGGCTTGGCACCAGCAGCTTCAGAAACTGCAAGTACTGGAAGATAAAACGGAATATTTTTACCAGAAACTTGTGACATTTTATGTTATTGTTGGTACACTTTAAATTTTCTATGTACATAAAAATACACATTTCACTAAGACTGTATTTTCATATAAACCTAACTTAGTGGAGTATGAACTCTTTAATATTTTTAATTATGCATAGTTTTATGCAGACAGCTCTGCAGGAGGAGAAACAACAGTTCCAGGTTTGGATGCAGTCTCACAGAAGCTTTCTTCTACTTCATATAAATATTTGCTTATGATTAGATAGTCAATGTATTAATTGACTGTAATTCTGGACTTTCAGTTTTTCTGTTCTAATAACTAAAATTTTTACAAAAAACACAATCTATAGTTATCTGATATGAGATTACCTGATGATAATAAAGGAAAAATAGGTGTGTTAATCAGCGATTAGTAGTTGTTGAAAAGAAACAACTCTGGCCAGATGCAGGTTGGTAAAAAATCAAATTTAAAATAATGATTTAAACTTTTCCTGCTTATAGAAAAGCAGATAATCTGTAAGCCTCGCTTACACCCTTATGGAACCTTAGCTATGCATAATGGATTGTGGGAAGCTGAATTTAAACATCCGTTTCTAATAGAATATGTATTGTGTTGCTCTTACTTATAGTACTGTTTCTGGATAGCACTCATCTCCACTCGGAGGATCTGCTCAACTTTAGCTGGCAAAGATTTTTCAACATCCTTCTTGACACGACGCAGCAGGAAAGGTTCCAGCTCTTTGTGGAGACTGGCGTAGCCCGAGTCCCTGCCTTTCCCATGCTCATCCTCAAACATCTCCCAGGAGTGAAACCTTGAAATAACAGGAGGGAAATAAGATAAGCTCTGAACAATGCTGGTTTCCATTGACAGATGTAATAAAGCTAAGGTAGTTTTTCCAGTGTTTCACTGAATCAAATTATTATCAAACACAGTTGCAGAAATATCTACTGCAAGCACCTTCCAGAAAACCCTCACTGACTATCCTAAAATCAGACAATGGTTTCCACTGGCCACTGAATACAGAATAAACATTAAGCCCAGTAGGGCACTGCTGTGTGTCATATGGCACGTCTAGCAGCACCAATATGACATACGGTACGATCTTTGTTGACTCTAATAAAATGTTTTAACTTGTCACTAATTTATGTTGTTTAAACTGGGCATGAATCAATCTGAATCAAGCCTTTAAGCATAAATTTGTTGTAAAACCTACAGAATAAGATCTATAGTTAACCTTTTTATTCAGAAATATCTTAAGCTTACACATTTTAATTTGCCTGGAGACACATCAACCTAGTGGAGTTTTACCAAATAACAGCACTGAAACCTAAATTATTCCTAAACAGAGAATACATGATCAAAACTAACTCTATAAACCAATCTTAGTCCTTAACCAGAGTTGGTTCTTTACCAGTTTCAAATCAGAATTTGTAGAACTACTCATTTGTTATTTTTACTTGTCAAGCGAAAGGCATTTGGAACATCCAGTGTAGCAGTCTCCCAGTTTAATAGCTGGTATGAACTTTGCCTACAGAAAAAAAAAAACCTCCTTTATTAACACAAAGGTTTGTTGATAATCTTATGAGACTTCTGTACTGCAAATGATCCAAGTAAATGCAGAACAGAAAACCTGCAGAAAACAACTACTTTTTCAGATTCAGTTGCAGATCAACAAGGCCAGATGGTCCAACAGTATGACCATCTGCAAGACATTTACTTTGCCATAACTATTCACCAATTTTCTTTGAACAGCTCATTTTAAATTTGATTTATCATAAAACACTAATTCCCAACAAAATGTCATCTCACAGCATCACAAGTAAAAATATTAGACAACGTTTAAGCATAGAGACACAGCTCAACTCTGTGCCGCTGTCACACGCCCACTCATTACCAAGACCCAATGACAAGGGTCAAGATTCTTCTGGGCAAATAAGACATAGTCTACAAAACTTCTGACGCACTGATGGCCAACCTTTGATCAAGAATTTAACAAAGATGTACAGTTGGCTGTGATGTCTTTTTTTTTTTGTTAGTTCTTCTCGTTAGCGCCTCTTAAGTAGAAATAAGGTATAAAAAAAAGGACATTTGAGTGATACAAATAGTCAACTATAAGTAAATCAGCTACTGTCAATGTGAAATTATTTTGCCAATGCATCAAATCATACCCTGTAGAGATTTCTTAATTAATGCAAGGTCTACCTACAGGAAGTAATGGAGAAAGAATCATCTCAGTTGTGTGCTGCAAAGTTGAATGCAAACTTCGCAGAGCAGAGCTTTACTTCCATTGTAGGAACACTGTGATGAATGAGCATCTAGATACAAGCACCCACTCTGGCCAGGTTGAAGCCTAAACACACAAGGACCATAACCAACTGAAGGGGTGTGTGGAATCTTACATGTTATTTCTCACACACACTGGACAAACAATGCTGAAGTCTGTCAAGACAGAGCAGATCACAGAACCTCTGCAGTGGGACTTTTCTTCAGAAGCAGTGACTGAAAAAAGTTGAGAAAGGCCCCCTTCTGTATGGCATTGTGGACTAATGGCCAGACATATCTGATGGGAGTTTTAGTACTTATTAATAACAGTCTGAATCTCTGACAACCATCACAAGACGTTTGAGTGGACTCAGTTTTTAATCTTATTGTTTGTGCAATAATGTTTATGGAACAAGGCCTAAGGAGTGATGATTTTTAGGTACAGTAGTAAAAACAAAAATGAATTAAAGCTGTAAGCAGCAATGAAGGCCCTCGCACCTCAGCGCAACTCGGCCTGTGCAGCGACCGCAGGAGCCTGGCATCGCCGGCTGCACGCCACCTACGAGACCGCCGTTCAATTCCAAATATGGCGTCTAGGTGGCGCTGTGAGCGTCATGTCATGATCTTCACTCATGCAGAATTGTAGTCTGGCGAGAAGTATTCAAGATTTGGGGGAAATCCGACCTTCCAGACGGAAGCTGCACTCACTTGTTTATTAGTGGGCGGGGCTAAAGTGATGTTGTTTATTGGCTGTGGCACTTGAAATTTCCTAGGGGGCGCTGTTGATCCAAATTCCAATGTAATCCAATAGAGGTGCTTGGGTGTTGACAAAGATCAACCATATTTATTTTGGAGTGAATCGGATCATCCATGTGTAATTTACAGGCAAACGTATGGCCGTGGCATAACATGAGAATTCGCCATGCCATCATGGCCACACCCTCCAGCTAAAGCAGTCCGTACTGGCGACTGTCTTAGACCATCATGTTATCTGTTACTTGGGACAGTTTCACATTGATTAGGTGAAGAACCTCAAGGATTGACTTTCTAAAGGAAAACATGACACTTCCTGTTCTCAGGGGGCGGGGCTTCGATGATGTCAGCATCTGATCAGTGAATATTGTTCAGGGCCAGAGGCCAGAGGCAGATCAATCTCAGAAGGTTTAGGTCTCTCTGACTTTCCTTGTAGGAGCTATATCAATTTCTTCTTTTATGGCGAGAAGTCATATTTTGAGGCATGGCCACGCCCACACGCTTTCATGTATCAAACAGCTTTTGATAAGTTTTGATCCCCAATGCCTTAAGAGTATACTGTGTGATTTTCAAGTCTCCAAGTCAAAAGCTGTAGGAGGAGGTCGCTCAGATATGCGGGCTAGAAAGGGCCAAAACAGGGTCAAAATGGCAACTTTAATCCAAAATGGCCGACTTCCTGTGGGGTTTGGACCAACGCTCCAAGAGACTTTTTTGTAGGTCCTGACAAGTTACATATGTGCACCAAATTTCAGATTCCTCAGTCAAAGCATGGCTTGGGGCTGATTTTGTTTTATTTTCTAGGGGTCGCTGTGGACGAATTAGGCCACGCCCACCAAATATGTCATTCAGTTCAAATTCAATTCAATTCAAAAATACTTTATTAATCCCAAAGGGAAATTAAATGTTGTTATAGCTCATATTATGAAGGTTTCCTCAAAGAGCCGTTGTAGATGCTGATGGCTGTGGGCAGGAAGGATCTCCTGTAGCGCTCCGTCTTACAGCAGATCTGAAGAATCCTCTGACTGAAGACACTCTGTTGTTGTAGGACAGTCTCATGAAGAGGATGCTCAGGGTTCTCCATAATGTTCTTCATTTTATGAAGAATCCTTCTTTCCACAATGATCTCCAGAGGTTCCAGAGAAGTCCCCAGAACAGAGCCAGCCTTTTTTATCAGCTTGTTGAGTTTTTTTAAGTCCCTGGCTCTGATGCTGCTTCCCCAGCAGATGGTGGTAGAAGAGATCACACTTTCCACAACAGACTTATAGAAGATATGCAGCATCTTGCTGCAAACACCAAAGGACCTAAGCTTCCTCAAGAAGTACAGACTGCTCTGTCCCTTCTTGTAGATGGCTTCACAGTTGCATCTCCACTCTAGTCTGTTGTCCAGGTGAACACCGAGGTATTTATACTCCTCCACCACCTCCACTTCTTCTCCCATGATAGAAATAGTGTTTGACTTATTCCTGTTTCTCTTCAAATCTAAAATCATCTCCTTTGTTTTAGTCACGTTCAAAATGAGATGATTGTTTCCACACCATGCCACAAAGTGGTCCACCACCTTCTTGTACTCATCTTCTTGTCCATCTCTGATGCATCCCACGACTGCAGAATCATCCGAGTATTTCTGCAGATGACAGGAGTCTGTCTTGTACTGGAAGTCTGAGGTGTACAGAGTGAAAAGGAATGGTGAGAGTACAGTCCCCTGTGGTGCTCCTGTGCTGCTGACTACCTGGTTAGACTCACAACCCTTCAGTCTCACAAACTGTGGTCTGTTTGTCAGGTAGTCTTTAATCCAGGAGATTGTTGAGGCCTCCACCTGAGTCTTCTGAAGTTTCTGACAAAGCAAATCAGGTTGGATTGTATTAAATGCACTGGAGAAATCAAAGAACATGATCCTCGCAGTGCTGCTGGCTTTGTCCAGATGACAGTGGGTTTGTTGAAGCAGGTGTATGATGGCATCTTCAACTCCAACTCCAACTCCACAGCGATAAGCAAACTGAAGGGGGTCCTGATAGTTTATTGTTTGCTTACTCAAGTGGGCCAACAGGAGTCTCTTTCTAGGACCTTCATGATGTGAGATGTCAGGGCAACAGGTCTATAGTCATTGAGGACTGATGGGTGAGTTTTCTTTGGTACCGGAACAAGACAGGAGGTCTTCCACAACACCGGAACCTTCTTCTGGGCCAGGCTAAGGTTGAAGAGGTGCTGCAGAATCCCACAGAGCTGCTCTGCACAGGCCTTCAGGACTCTACGGCTGACATGATCTGGACCTGCAGCCTTATTCCTATTCAGTCTCTCCAGTTGTCTCTTCACCTGACTTCTTGAGACACACAGGTGGAAGGGGGAAGCAAAGGAAGCATCAGCATCTTCTGATATGGTTGAAGGCAAATATGTAGAAGCAGAAGGGTCTAGGGCTGAGGTGGAAGATAAAAAATGTGAGGTGTTACTGGACAGCTGTGTGTCCTGTGGGTCAAAGGAAGATGGAATGTCTGTTTGGCTGTGAGCAGGAGAGGAGGATGCGAAGCTGGTTTCTGAACTGAACCTATTGAAGAATGTGTTCAGTTCATTGGCTCAGTCCAGACCTCCATCGGTCTGATCTTTTTCTGCTTGAAGCCTGTGATCTTCTTCATCCCTGTCCACACATCTCTGATATTGTTTTGCTGGAGCTTGTTCTCCAGCTTCTTCTTGTACACCTCCTTGCTGTCTCTTATCTTGACTTTAAGTTGCTTCTGTATAATCCTCAATAATTCTCCTTCTCCCTCTCTGAAGGCTCTTTTTTTCTTGTTAAGCAGGTCCTTCAGGTCACTGGTGATCCAAGGTTTGTTATTGGGGAAGCATCTCACGGTTCTGGTGGGGATGATGTTATCCACACAGAAGTTTATATAGTCGGTTACACACTCAGTCATGGCATTGATGTCCTCTCCATGTGGCTGGCACAATGCGTCCCAGTCTGTAGCCTCAAAGCAACCTTGCAGAGCTTCTTCAGCTTCCTGTGACCATTTTCTCACAGTCCTCTTTATTACAGGTTGTCTCTGAACAAGGGGCTTATATTTCGAGCAGAGAAAAACAAGATTGTGATCTGATTTGCCTAGAGGAGGTCTTGCTGTAGAGATGTATGAGTCCTTGACATTGGCATAAAACAA
Source organism: Girardinichthys multiradiatus (assembly GCF_021462225.1). Lineage (NCBI taxonomy): Eukaryota > Metazoa > Chordata > Actinopteri > Cyprinodontiformes > Goodeidae > Girardinichthys > Girardinichthys multiradiatus. The sequence goes on along the minus strand of NC_061801.1, from coordinate 3,992,274 downwards.
ATCCAATGTTTTGTTTTCTCTGGTAGAGCAGCTGACAAATTGTTGAAACGTTGGAAGTGTAGCAGAGAGTGAAGCATGGTTAAAATCACCAGAAATTGCCACAAAAGCATTGGGGTTTTGTGTCTGTAGCTTAGCAACAACTGAGCTGGTGGCATCACATGCAGTGTCGGCAACAGCGGAAGGTGGAACGTAAACTGTTACCAAAATAACACTGGTGAACTCTCTGGGTAAATAATATGGACGAAAACTTACTGCCAACAGTTCAATATCTGGACTGCAGAGATGACACTTCACAGTAACATGTCCTGGATTACACCATCTGTTGTTCACAAGTACTGCCAGTCCACCTCCTTTACATTTGCCGCTCCTCTTTAAATCTCTGTCTGCTCGTATGGTTAAAAAGTCCGGCAGAGAGACGCTGGAGTCAGGGATGTGATCCTGCAGCCATGTCTCAGTAAAACACATGATACTGCATGCCCGGTACTCTGGCTGGGTCCTTTGTAGGGCTTGGAGTTCATCCAACTTGTTTCCCAACGATCTCACAATGCCCATCAAAATCGACGGAAGAGATGGTTTGAATTTCCTCCTTCTCTCTCTTCTCTTAGCTCCTGCTCTGCATCCACGGCGTCTCCTTTTCAACTCATCAGGGATTTGGGGTTGTAGTTGAAGTATTATTTGAGCTTTTGAGATATTAATCAGCTGCTCCCGGTTGTAAGACACAACCCCGTTGCCATGGCAATGCATCATAACAAATATCCAAAAATAGAAAGTATTAAGAAAAATCCTCCAAGCTGCACAGCATCTGACACTGGAGTGGACAGTCATACAAAAAAAATCAACTGTATCCACCACAAGAGGAATAGTTCCCAAAAAAGAATAAATCAGAATCAAAAGTAACAGAGCTACTCCAACCTGCTGCCACCTTGAGCGGCGCAATTCTAGAATATCATCAGACTAGGATTGGACTGGACTAGGATCAATCACATTGAATTTGGTGCAGATCAGATGATGTATGTGGATATTAAAGCCAAACGTATGGCCATGGCGTGACGTCACACTTCGCCGCGCCACCACGGCCACGCCCTTTTATGAAAAGTCACTGTGCTTTAATGAAGTTAAACCCACTAGTTATCTGTCTTCTGACACAGTTCCAAGTTGATTGGGTCAAGAGGGTCAGAGAGGCACCTTTCTAAGTGAAAATAAATACTTCCTGTTGTCAAGCTTTGATTATGTCATCATTTGACCAGATAAGATTGTTGGTGACCTGAGAAGGATCAATAATACCAGGTTTGGTGTATTTCAGCCAATTTATGTGAAAGTTATTGCTGTTCAAAATTTGGGGCAATAAGGCTAACTTTGAGACCTGGTCCCGCCCCTTCAGCATGCTCAAAAACTCACAATTCTGATAACTTTTAATCCCCAATGCCTTAACTACATACCGACCAAATATGAAGCCGGTAGCTCAAAATCCCTAGGAGGAGTTTGTTAAAGATTGACATGTATGAAAAGTGAAAAACATCCAAAATGACCCTTTCATATGTCGCCTGAATAATAATAAGAAACAGAGTGATTACAATTGGCCCTTGCAGGCCTTCCTGCTCAGGCCTAATGAGATGACTAATTGCACCATTTGATTCAGAACATTAGTAAAAATGCTACTTCCCTGCTTTTAAGGACACTGGAAAAGTCTGGCTCCATTTCTATTTCCAAAATACATAGGCTGGTCAAACTTGGACCAATTCGTTAACTCCATTGAGCCTTTATGACATTCTGCTCTATGAAAGCTTTAGTCTACATAGAAATAAAGTGTTTGTTTAGTGAAAATGTTTAGCTTAATCAGTCTTTTTGCAGCTCTCATGCTTGACACAATCCATCGGGGTTTACATGTTAAATAAAGCACCGTATTTCTCTGAAACAGAATAAAAGTTGATTTACAATTATTTTTTAACAAGCAGGAATCCGTGGAGAATAATTCAGTTAAACTTTTACTTCTTCTCTGTATTTTAGATTTAAAATTAGAGCTGAACAAAGGAAAGAAAAGGAAAGATGTTTTTAATCGCATTTAACAAGGTGCACAGGAAGAAGAAACTAATTGAAGTATCTGTTGACTAACCAAAACAAAGTAAACTGACAGAAAAATCCACAAGTTGCTGCCCTACCTATGATTAGCTTATACTAACATTTCCAGCTAGTCGTAGCTACCAAAAACAAAAGTATATGCATACGAACAGAAAACAGGTTTGAACCAGCAGAAAGCTACAGAACCTACTTTTCAGGCATAATGAAGTGCAGCAGTGACCATAGCTCTTTCAGGGAGTTCTGTAGAGGTGTTCCTGTGATTAGAAGCCTGTGACTGGACTTGAAGTCAATCATTGTTTTGTAGAGTAGAGAGTCGTCGTTTTTCAGCCTGTGTGCTTCATCCACACCAATGAAGGCCCAGTTAACACTGCCTAAAAATGACTGGACACAAGCATTTTTTAGGTGGTTTGTGTGTTTACATAGAAATACAAAACTTCTGTAAAGCTTTAGAAAATTAAATATACAGGAAATTGATTAGAAATAGAGCTGACCTTGTCTTTCAGAAGAATTTCGTAAGTTGTGAGGAGGATGTTAAATTTCACCCTCTTGTTATGGACATGCATCCATTCATGTGTTCGGATCTACTCAATAAAAAAAGACCATAACTTTTTCTTATGTGTATATAAATGGCTAATATGATATACCACCTTTTGTATATCTCTGCACCAACCTACCATATTCCTGCTGTTGATGTCTCCAAGGTAGACGACAACATTCATCTGTGGGGCCCATAGCAATATCTCTCTTTGCCAAGATGTAAGTGTAGAAAGAGGCACCACTAGCAGGAATGGTCCATACAGCTGGTGCTCGTGAAACAGGTAGTTGAGGAAGGAGATTGTTTGGATGGTCTTTCCTAAGCCCATCTCATCAGCAAGGATACAACTGTTGCCTCTATGAAGTAAACAAGGAAGAAACATAAATGTGACATTCTCCTACTTTCAGCAAGAATTAACTACATAGATAGAATAAATGTTTTTAGTTAGGCTCATTTTAACAATTCAATATGCAAAAACAAATAAAGTCAGTAAGAACTGATAGTCAACAGTCAAAAAGTTGTAATCTTATTAGACCTCTTAAATTTACTGTATCAATAAATTTTGATTTTACTGTGATGATCTTTTTATCCATAATCTGTATAACCATCAGGAGATAAAAGTTCAATGTTCTGCCCAGTGTCCAAACGTTCCCTAACATGGTAAAATAATTTTTTGCCAAATTAATTACAAACTATAAAAGATTGTTATTTTGAGCCACATAAATTATTCAACAATCCAAGGTGAGTGAGTTGTTATTTGCAAAGACAAAACCTCTGGCATAGCATCAGTTTCAGTGTTAGTGGACCAATACTGCAATGTTTGAGTAATAGTTGCGATAATTCTGCTGCAGTGGTGCAAATTTGCTGTCTCAGAGATGCAATGTTCATGCAGTTGGGTCTTGACATAAAAAAAGAAAAATAAAAAAAAAAGAAAAGGAAATTTGGCATCCTGTATTAGCCGTTGATTAAAATATGGCATGCTTCAGCCTCAGAGCAATACAGGTCCTTCTCAAAATATTGGTATATTGTGATAAAGTTCATTATTTTCCATAATGTCATGATGAAAATTTAACATTCATATATTTTAGATTCATTGCACACTAACTGAAATATTTCAGGTCTTTTATTGTCTTAATATGGATGATTTTGGCATACAGCTCATGAAAACCCAAAATTCCTGTCTCACAAAATTAGCATATTTCATCCGACCAATAAAAGAAAAGTGTTTTTAATACAAAAAACGTCAACCTTCAAATAATCATGTACAGTTATGCACTCAATACTTGGTCGGGAATCCTTTGGCAGAAATGACTGCTTCAATGCGGCGTGGCATGGAGGCAATCAGCTTGTGGCACTGCTGAGGTCTTATGGAGGCCCAGGATGCTTCGATAGCGGCCTTTAGCTCATCCAGAGTGTTGGGTCTTGAGTCTCTCAACGTTCTCTTCACAATATCCCACAGATTCTCTATGGGGTTCAGGTCAGGAGAGTTGGCAGGCCAATTGAGCACAGTGATACCATGGTCAGTAAACCATTTACCAGTGGTTTTGGCACTGTGAGCAGGTGCAAGGTTGTGCTGAAAAATGAAATCTTCATCTCCATAAAGCTTTTCAGCAGATGGAAGCATGAAGTGCTCCAAAATCTCCTGATAGCTAGCTGCATTGACCCTGCCCTTGATAAAACACAGTGGACCAACACCAGCAGCTGACACGGCATCCCAGACCATCACTGACTGTGGGTACGTGACACTGGACTTCTGGCATTTTGGCATTTCCTTCTCCCCAGTCTTCCTCCAGACTCTGGCACCTTAATTTCCGAATGACATGCAGAATTTGCTTTCATCCGAAAAAAGTACTTTGGACCACTGAGCAACAGTCCAGTGCTGCTTCTCTGTAGCCCATGTCAGGCGCTTCTGCCGCTGTTTCTGGTTCAAAAGTGGCTTGACCTGGGGAATGCGGCACCTGTAGCCCATTTCCTGCACACCCCTGTGCACGGTGGCTCTGGATGTTTCTACTCCAGACTCAGTCCACTGCTTCCGCAGGTCCCCCAAGGTCTGGAATCGGCCCTTCTCCACAATCTTCCTTAGGGTCCGGTCACCTCTTCTCGTTGTTCAGCGTTTTCTGCCACACTTTTTCCTTCCCACAGACTTCCCACTGAGGTGCCTTGATACAGCACTCTGGGAACAGCCTATTCATTCAGAAATTTCTTTCTGTGTCTTACCCTCTTGCTTGAGGGTGTCAATAGTGGCCTTCTGGACAGCAGTCAGGTCGGCAGTCTTACCCACATAACAACCACATAACAACCACAAACATAATAATAATAGTTTATTTAAATTGTATGTGAAAGACCAACACAAAGTGGTATACAATTGTGAAGTGGAATGAAAATTATCCAGCATTTCTTTTTTTTCTTTTTACAAACTGAAATAAAATAGAATATAAAAAACTGAAAAGTGCAGTGTGCAAAGGTTTTCAGCCCCCCTGAGTCAATACTTTGTGGAACCACCTTTTGCTGCAATTACAGCTGCAAGTCTTTTAGGGTATGTCTCTACCAGCTTTGTACATCTAGTGACTGAAATTTGGCCCATTCTTCTTTGCAAAACAGCTCAAGCTCAATCCGCTTAGACACATAAATGTTTTGTTTTAAACCATTCCGTTGTAGCCCAGGCTTTATGCTTAGGGGTCGTTGTCCTGCTGGATTGTGAACCTCCACCCCAGTCTCAAGTTTTTTTTTTTTTACAGACTCCAACAGGTTTTCTTCCAAGATTGCCCTGTATTTGCCTTCATCCATCTTCACATCAACTCTGACCACCTTCCCTGTCCGTGCTGAAGAGAAGCACCCTCAGAGCATGATGCTGCCACCACCATATTTGACAGTGGTCTCGTCTGACCAAAGCACCTTCTTCCACATGTTTGCTGTGTCCCCAACATGGCTTCTGGCAAAGTGCAAACAGGAATTCTTATGGTTTTCTTTTTGCCACTCTTCCATAAAGACTATATTTGTGCAGTGTGCGACGGATAGTTATCCTGTGGACAGATTCCCCCAACTGAGCTGTGGATCTCTGCAATTCGTCCAGAGTCACCCATGGGCCTCTTGGCTGCGTCTCTGATCACTGCTCTCCTCGTTAGGCCCGTAAGTTTAGATGGACAGCCTTATCTTGGTAGGTTTACAGTTGTGCTATACTCTTTTGATTGGGAAATCTTTTTATAGCCTAAGTCTGCTTTAAACTTCTCCACAACTTTATCCCAGACACTTCTTGTGTGTTCCTTTAACTTCACGATGCTGTTTGCTCCCCAATATTCTCTTAACCAACTTCTGAGGCCTCTGCAGAGCAGCTGTTTCAGTATTTGTACTGAAATTAGATTACAAACAGGTGGAAACAGAAATATAAACATCAGATAAAGCACACTATTACCTGTTTATATGCAGGTAACAGTAGCAAACTTTACATTATGGCTGTGTATAAATCGATCACAGTTATCAGTTCAACTTCAGCATAAGTGTTGTCATTATTATTGGTAACAGTTAAGGGTGTAGTGGTTCACAAATACCAGAATTAAGTCCCTGGCTCTGGTAATAATATTAATAACAATAATAATAATTAAAGCTGCAAGCAGCATTGTAGGCTCTTGCAGCTCAGCGCAGCTCGGCCTATGCAGCAACCACGGGAGCCTAGCATCGCCGCCTAAACGCCACCGATGAGGCCCTTGTTCGATTAGAAAGGTTGCCACTAGGTGGCACTGTGAGTGACATGTCATACGATCTTCAGACATGTTCAGCATTGATCCATGATGATGTATACTACATTTGAAGTGGATTCGATTATGTATAATGGAGATGGAGCATTTGAAAAGTCCTATAGGGCGCAGTCCAAATTTCAATGTAATCCGATAGAGCTGTTTGGGGGTTGACAAAGATCAATCATATTAAGTTTGGAGCAAATCGGACCTTCCAGATGGAAGCAGCACTCACTTGTTTATTAGTGACTGGGGCTAAATGATGTCATCAATTGGCTGTGGCAACATGTTCAGCATTGATCAGTGATGATGTATACAACACTTGAAGTGGATTCAATGATGTATGAGAAAGATAGAGCACTTGAAATGTCCAAGGGGGTGCTGTTGATCCAAATTCTAATGTAATCCAACAGAGCTGTTTGGGGGCTGACCCCAAAGAGACTTTTTTTCTTGGTTTGAAGAGCTCTACCAGCGAGCCAAATCTCAGATCTATACAACTTACGGTTTGGCCTATCTGACTTTTGGGGGTGTGGCTAAGAGGGTTGGGCACACCCACTGACGACAACAAAAGAACAAAAAGTTCACGTGGGGGACAATTTTGGGTAAAATCGTGTGCATCTAGGGGCTTGGCAAAGACGCAACGGAAACAGACAGAAAGAAACAAAGAAAGAAAGACAGTTATCAAAAGACAGAGTAACATTTTCAAATAGATGATGCAATTTTTGAGGTCCAATGATCATCATCACTGTCTTAGCAGAGCTGAGGAACAAGATATTTCAGACCTAAAAATTGGACAAGTTAAACCTGCTGTTAAAAAGTAAAGGCATAGAGGGAGAAAAGCAGGGGACCCAAAACAGAACCCTATGGAACCACATGCCTGACTGCACAAGGATCTGACAGAACATTGTTTACCAAACCCTTTGACTTCTGTCAGACAACTAAGACTTCAACCACATCAGCACCTTACCTGAGATGCAAAACCGATGTTCAATTCTCTCAAATACAAATACAACGATCAACTAAAAAACGGCACTAAGGTCCAACAACAATAAAACTGAAGCACGATCTGAGTCAATATTTAACAAGTCATTAACCACTTTTGTCTGCACTATCTCAGTGGAATGATTTGCTCTAAAGGCAGACTGAAAGGGCTCCAATAGATCATTTGTTTTAAGAACTCGGTGAGCGACTTTTGAGACCACATTTTCAAACACCTTTGCTAAAAAAGCAGAGTTTGAAATAGGTCTGTAACTTGATGGTGAGTATGCATCTAGTCAAGACTTTAATAAAGGTTTAACCACTACGGATGTAAAACATACAAGGAAAACCCCAGAAGAAAGGGAATAATAATAATAAAAATAGATAAAATGCATGGGCCAAGTGTGGACCAAAGATCTTTTATAACCCACGATGGAAAAGGATCCAGAGAACAAGGTTGTTGAGTGTGCTGATATAACAATGTTAGACAAATCAGACAATGACAGGAACTCCAATTCAGTTAAACCTTGTCCACTGCTAATAGGAGGCTAGTAAAAACACCTTGAGTCTGGATCGCCGCCACTGACGCTAAACTTTTCTGCATTCTTTTTTAAGATTTAAAACATTTTTATTCAACCAGGGAGTAAGACTTTTTTTAAGACATTTGTTAACCCTTGCTGGAACCAGAGTCCAGCACACCCTGGAGGACAAGATTAAGCTGCTCAGTCAAGTTATCCACAGAATAATCATTACTAAAAACTGAATCAACCAAGTCAGGCAATTTGGAATTTAAATCCTGCAAGGCACTTTGACTGATATACCGAGATAGCCTTGAATTCTCTATTCCACTCCCTGAGAACAATGTGTTTTGAGTAGATATTAAATAACAATATAATTATTATTATTTTATTAATATTATAACAAACCCAAAAACTATAAACAAACCCAGTCATCTGGACAAAGCCAGCAGCACTGTGAGGATCAGAGTTGGCAATTTTCTAACTTTTCGATCATGTCACAAATGTCAAAAAGCGATAGGTGTTCATATACCAACAGTGTTGGCGAAGCTAATTATTCTTAACTCTAAATCCACAACAGAAAGCAACATGCAGGGGGTCCTGGATGTTGTTTGTTTGCTTACTTAGGTGGACCAACAGGAGTCTCTCTTAGCATTTTCTTCCACCAAAGGAACTCTCGTTCTTGAACTATGCATTTCCACCTGTTTTGGGAACCAAGCACGAGGGAGACAGCTGAATTTGCGCGCAATGTTACATTTAATGCAAAACAATAGCATACCTTGTCCTATTGTACAGAATTTCTTATTATACAGCGACTAAGTGGCTTTTTGGGGCCGTAAACATATATGTAAACTCACTACATTTGCACAAAACAGTCCCCTGATTAAAATATTTGGATTTCAGTATAATTAAAAAGGGGCATGGCCAAACAGCTATACAGCATCCCTTGAGATAGGCCAACCGGTAGGGATTTGAAATTTGGTACACAGACAGAACTGTCCATATATATAAAAAAATGCCTCTTGGGGGTGTTTCCAAAAACCAACAGCAAGTTGGCCTTTTGGGCCAAAGGTTCATTTTTGGACATTTTTGACATCTCATACATGTCGAGCTTTGAAAAACTCCTCCTACGTATTTTGAACCGTTGGCTTCAAATTTGGGCAGTATCCCTTTAAGGCATAACTGAGCCAGTTTATAAGCAAACACATACAGCTTTTGACTGAGTGTAGACATGTAGGCTTTTGACTTACATACTTCAAAATGTCTCCATATAAGCATTGGGGATCAAAAGTTATCAAAAGCTGTTTGCAGCATCAAAACATGTGGGCGTGACAGCGTGACGTATTTCTATATTTTTACGTTTGCAAACGCTTCACTCTGGATCACAGATGCATGATCTGATTTGCTCCATTGAACGTTGTCGACCTAAAAACAGCTCAATGGAATTGGGCCTTTGTTGCATCCAAGCAGGTGGGCGTAGACAAGCCTCATAATCTTGCTTCTTGCCATAAAAGAAAATTTTATCATTTCCTTACAAGAGGTCTGAGCTGTGTTTTAGCTCAGACAAGCTCTCAGCACATTCATAGGTACATATGCTGACATCACTATAGCCACACCCAATTAGCATAGAAAGTGAAAAAGTTAAATGGTGGATCTCTTTCTCTTACACTCTCAGTCATACAAGCTTCAAGCACTTTCTGATAACACAGAACAAGGTGATGTTGAATCGTACAGTAAACGACCAATGTTGGCTGGACTGAGTGGGCATGGCAGAGCGTTGAATTTTGATTTCTGTATGCATACAGTTGGCTCTAAATCATACATGGGTAATCTGATTTTCTCCAAACTGGATACGAATGATCTTTGTCAACTACCAAACGGTTCAATAGGACTATATTGGAATTTGACTCAACCGTGCCCCCTACAATATTACAAACAGCTATATCTCCCTGTTACGTTATCGGATCAGCACCAAATTTTTGTGTGCTTAATTGTGGATGGGTGTTCAACACATTGGTATGGTCAATTGTTGACTTCACTTTAGCATTCCCACTGAAGGGGGCATCGGCTGAGCTACTGCTGGCAACAACATACTGCTCTATTTCTATAGATGGTACACTTAGCCTTGTCTGTTAGTGTTTACCCCGTTGCTCTTTTAAACATAACCAATGGGTGAGCTTTTACTGCTTTTGTGTATGTGCTCTCTTTCTATCTCTTTTATTTCATAGAATTGAAACCTGGCTCAGAGCTTATGGTAAATAGTAAATAGCCTGCACTTGTGTAGCGCTTTATGAAATCTGAGGACCCCAAAGCGCTACAATCAGTCATCCACCCATTCATACACTTATTCACAAACAGACAGTGGTAGGTTACATTGTAGCCACTGCTGCCGTGGGGCAGACTGCAACACCAGGAGTTATTATACAAACTAGAAAATTTCGGAAGAAATTTAGACGGGGCCTGCCTCTTGGTGCGTGCTTCTGGCACCAGAGCCAAGCTGTGGCCGAGTTAAGCTTATCTGGCATCAGGATTCATGGTAGAGCCTTGAAGAGCTTAAAAGAACTGTAAATGTTTGTGCCGGATCAATATCCATCCTTTTTTGACACCTGCTGTTTCTCACTCACGCAGCACCTCACTCTGTCTCCCCCTGGCCTGGCTTCATAACATGGAGGCGCATGTTCCCGATCAAAGTCTAATATCTCGGAAACCGTACATGGTATTTGAAAACTTTTTGAAATGTGGTCAACAGCTGTCCCCCGTCTCCAATCATGGAAAGTTTCATAGCTCTATGTCATTCACAGTATAAAATAGGATGATGGAAAGAAATGGTGTCACTCATGGATTACTGGTGAAACTGTGTTTCATTTTCCTATTCATTCCTATGGCATTTTTAGGCTTTGGTTCATGGGAAACTACTTCAACATGGTAAGTCACACTGAAACCAAAAGTAATAGCACACCACTCCCGTCCAAGCCGCACGTTTTGATATATATATTGTGGGGGTACACTCTTCCGTTCGGGCCGCATTAATGTTGATAGGTGTTCATAAGGGCATAGTAAATAGAACACTAGAAAATTTCGGAAGAAATTTAGACGGGGCCTGCCTCTTGGTGCGTGCTTCTGGCACCAGAGCCAAGCTGTGGCCGAGTTAAGCTTATCTGGCATCAGGATTCATGGTAGAGCCTTGAAGAGCTTAAAAGAACTGTAAATGTTTGTGCCGGATCAATATCCATCCTTTTTTGACACCTGCTGTTTCTCACTCACGCAGCACCTCACTCTGTCTCCCCCTGGCCTGGCTTCATAACATGGAGGCGCATGTTCCCGATCAAAGTCTAATATCTCGGAAACCGTACATGGTATTTGAAAACTTTTTGAAATGTGGTCAACAGCTGTCCCCCGTCTCCAATCATGGAAAGTTTCATAGCTCTATGTCATTCACAGTATAAAATAGGATGATGGAAAGAAATGGTGTCACTCATGGATTACTGGTGAAACTGTGTTTCATTTTCCTATTCATTCCTATGGCATTTTTAGGCTTTGGTTCATGGGAAACTACTTCAACATGGTAAGTCACACTGAAACCAAAAGTAATAGCACACCACTCCCGTCCAAGCCGCACGTTTTGATATATATATTGTGGGGGTACACTCTTCCGTTCGGGCCGCATTAATGTTGATAGGTGTTCATAAGGGCATAGTAAATAGAACACTAGAAAATTTCGGAAGAAATTTAGACGGGGCCTGCCTCTTGGTGCGTTTTGCTCCGACCAGAGCTTGCTATTTTTTTATTGTCAATGCTATTTTCTATGCTATTATCAGCTTAAAATATGACTAGTAACTCTGGAAGACTGAGGCTTTTATTTTGAAATTTTCAGTAAGCCTTATTTTAAAAGGCCAACACTGGGTGAGCTCCAACATTAGTGTGAAGCCCATTCCTGAAATGATCTATTGTTTAAAATGCAAAGGCTTTTATTTTGTAGAGCATGTTTTGTCTTATTTTGAAAGTCCAGCATGGTTGTACTTTCAGGTCTGGGTTAGTTGCATTGGTTAAATAGAACCCGCTTGCTATTTAAAAATCATTTTCTATGCTCTTGTCAGCTCACAAAATCCATAATATCTCTGGAAGACTGAGGCTTTTATTTTGAAAGTTTCAGTAAGCTTGTTTCAAAGGACCAGCATAGTCCCATTTCCAACACTGGGTGAACTCCAACAGTAGTGTGAAGCCCACTCCTACAATCATCTATTGTTTAAAGGCTTTTATTTTGTAGAGCATGTTTTGTCTTATTCTGAAAACCTAGTATGGGTGTCCTTTCAGGTCTGGTTCAGTTCCATTAGTTACATAGAACCTGCTTGCTCTTCTAAAACCATTGTGTATGCCATTATCAGCTTTAAAAAATCATTAGTAAGTATGGAAGGTGTGTGCTTTTATTTTGAAAGTTTCAGTAAGCCTGTTTCAAAGGACCAGCATAGTCCCATTCCCATCACTGGGGGAGCTCCAACAGTAGTGTGAAGCCCACTCCTGCAATCATCTATTGTTTAAAGGCTTTTATTTTGTAGAGCAAGTTTTGTCTTATTTTGAAAATCAAGCATGGTTGTCCTTTCAGGTCTGGGTTATTTCTAATAGTTATATAGAACATGCTTGCAATTGTAAAACCATTGTGTATGTTTTTATAAGCTTTAAATAATCATTAATAAGCATGGAGGGCTGATGAAAGAAATTGACCTTTAGGGTCAATCACTGTTGTCTGGATGTTGGAACAGCAGTACATGCTGTTTAAGTTCCCCACACAACATGGCCGCCATGTAGTTGCCTCCTATGAAGATGGTGAAAGGGTTAGGTGTCATGTCAGGTTTAAGCCATAGAAATGAATGAATATCAATGAAAGTCAATGCAAAGTCCTCAGAAAGATAGTAATCTATGCATGTGTGTGGGAGTGTGTCTGTGTGTGGGTGTGTGTGTATGTGTGTGGGTGTGTGTCTGTGTGTGGGTGTGTGTGTATGTGTGTGGGTGTGTGTCTGTGTGTGGGTGTGTGTGTCTGTGTGTGGGTGTGTGTCTGTGTGTGGGTGTGTGTGTATGTGTGTGGGTGTGTGTCTGTGTGTGGGTGTGTGTGTCTGTGTGTGGGTGTGTGTCTGTGTGTGTCTGTGTGTGAGTGTGTGAGTGTGTGTGTCTGTGTGTGGGTGTGTGTCCCAGTGTGAGACACAGAGAGGCAGAAAGAAAGACAGAATCCCATCCAGACATATACAGTAGGAGATACACAGAGCTATAAATAGAACAGTGAGGAATGAATCAGCCAATCAGCAAAGAGCGTCAGTGTAACTTGACACCTGCTGTTTCTCACTCACGCAGCACCTCTCTCTCTGTCTCCCCTGGTCTAGGCTTTATAACATGGAGGCGCATGCTCCCGAACAACTGGCCATAACTCTGAAACCGTAGGGGCGATCGATGTCATTCTTGGACCGTTTTTATCAGAACGGACAGGGGAACATTAATATTCATCCTTTATTAGTGAAAATATAATAATAAAGACACAACACTGGGTGAAAAGAGAGTGAAAATGGAGAAAAAGGCAAAAATGCCTGAACATGCTCCCGAACAAAGTCTAATATCTCGGAATCCGTACATGGTATTTGAAAATTTTTTAAACTGTGGGCGACAGCTATCCCTCGTCCCCAATCATGGATATTTTCATAGCTCTATGTCATTCACAGTATAAAATATGATTATGGAAAGAAATGGTGTCACTCATGGATTACAGGTGAAGCTCTCATTGAAAATACATGGGAGAAGGCCTACAGAAATCTACTGACTCTTGGCGATCGAGGGGTGTTTGACAGAAATCTATGAGACTTAGAACAATTTTGAAATTATTGTGTGAAAGCAGAGGCCCGGCCCTACAATCTGACCGAAAATTGTGGCTGTAGAGCGAAATTTGTGGCCGTGAGTGCCAGTTGAATCTCATTTTTCCTGAAAAAAATCCCCTCTTTCTACACTCTAGTAACTGCCATCTCCACTGTTAAGAGTGTGATTTTCTGGCAAACTTTGTGTCGCTTGGAGTCTAATTTTAGAGAAACCGTAGCAGTTATCAACAAACCGTTTTCACTTCTGAAGAGCCGGCGGATTTTCCTACAAACTGAAAGTCAAACTGTGTTTCTAGGTGAAAGTATGGCGATACAGCAGAGCCTCAAAAACAGTGAATTTTGAGGATTTCTTCCGCCCCTGACTCCATTCATTCCTATGGGATTTTTGGGCTCGGTTTTTCGTTAATTACGTCGCCATAGTAACTCGAAACGCCAATAAAAGTAATAGCACACCTCACGGGACCGAGCCGGTCGTTTTGATGTATATATTGTGGGGGTGCACGCAGCGGTTCGGGCCGCATTAATTTTGACGGAAGAAAAATAAATAATAAATAAATAAACTAGAAAATTTCGGAAGAAATTTAGACGGGGCCTGCCTCTTGGTGCGTTTTACTCCGACCAGAGCTTGCTATTTTTTTTTTATTTCATTGTCTATGCTATTTTCTATGCTATTATCAGCTTAAAATATTACTAGTAACTCTGGAGGACTCAGGCTTTTATTTTGAAATTTTCAATAAGCCTTATTTTAAATGGGCAACACTAGGTGAGCTCCAACATTAGTGTGAAGCCCAGTCCTGAAATGATCTATTGTTTAAAATGCAAAGGCTTTTATTTTGTAGAGCATGTTTTGTCTTATTTTGAAAGTCCAGCATGGCTGTACTTTCAGGTCTGGGTTAGTTGCATTGGTTAAATAGAACCCGCTTGCTATGCTCTTGTGAGCTCACAAAATCCATAGTAACTATGGGGGGTTGAGGCTTTTATTTTGAAAGTTTCAGTAACCCATATTTCAAGCATAGTCCCATTTCCAACACCGGGTGAACTCCAACAGTAGTGTAATGCCCAGTTCTGCAATGATCTATTGTTTAAAGTGTAAAGGCTTTTATTTTGTAGAGCATGTTTTGTCTTATTGTGAAAACCTAGTATGGGTGTCCTTTCAGGTCTGGTTCACTTCCATTAGTTACATAGAACCTGCTTGCTCTTCTAAAACCATTGTGTATGCCATTATCAGTTTTAAAAAATCATTAGTAAGTATGGAAGGTGTGTGCTTTTATTTTGAAAGTTTCAGTAGCCTGTTTCAAAGGACCAGCATAGTCCCATTCCCATCACTGGGGGAGCTCCAACAGTAGTGTGAAGCAATCATCTATTGTTTAAAGGCTTTTATTTTGTAGAGCAGGTTTTGTCTTATTTTGAAAATCAAGCATGGTTGTCCTTTCAGGTCTGGGTTATTTCTAATAGTTATATAGAACATGCTTGCTATTGTAAAACCATTCTGTATGTTATTATAAGCTTTAAATAATCATTAGTAAGCATGGAGGGTTGATGAAAGAAATTGACCTTTAGGGTCAATCACTGTTGTGTGGATGTTGGAACAGCAGTACATGCTGTTTAAGTTCCCCACACAACATGGCCGCCATGTACTTGCCCCCTATGAAGCTGGTCAAAGGGTTAGGTGTCAGGTCAGGTTTAAGCCATAGAAATGACTGAAAATCAATGAAAGTCAATGCAAAGTCCTCAGAAAGATAGTAATCCATGCATGTGTGTGGGTGTGTGTCTGTGTGAGTGTGTGTGTGTGGGTGTGTGTCCCAGTGTGAGACACAGAGAGGCAGAAAGAAAGACAGAATCACATCCAGACATATACAGTAGGAGATACACAGAGCTATAAATAGAACAGTGAGGAATGAATCAGCCAATCAGCAAAGAGCGTCAGTGTAACTTGACACCTGCTGTTTCTCACTCACGCAGCACCTCTCTCTCTGTCTCCCCTGGTCTAGGCTTTATAACATGGAGGCGCATGCTCCCGAACAATCGGCTATAACTCTGAAACCGTAGGGGCGATCGATGTCATTCTTGGACCGTTTTTATCAGAACGGACAGGAGATCGAGAATATTAACACATTTGTGTTGAAAATATAATAATTAAGGCACAACACTGGGTGAAAAGAGAGGGAAAATGGAGAAAAAGGCAAAAATGCCTGAACATGCTCCCGAACAAAGTCTAATATCTGGGAATCCGTACATTGTATTTGAATTTTTTTTAAACTGTGGGCGACAGCTGTCCCTCGTCCCCAATCATGGATATTTTCATAGCTCTATGTCATTCACAGTATAAAATATGATTTTTGAAAGAAATGGTGTCACTCATGGATTACAGGTCAAGCTCTCATTGAAAATACATGGGAGAAGGCCTACAGAAATCTACTGACTCTTGGCGATCGAGGGGTGTTTGACAGAAATCTATGATACTTAGAACAATTTTGAAATTATTGTGTGAAAGCAGAGGCCCGGCCCTACAATCTGACCGAAAATTGTGGCTGTAGAGCGAAATTTGTGGCCGTGAGGGCCAGTTGAAACTCATTTTTCCTGAAAAAAATCCCCTCTTTTTACACTCTAGTAACTGCCATCTCCACTGTTAAGAGTGTGATTTTCTCTCAAACTTTGTGTCGCTTGGAGTCTAATTTTAGAGAAACCGTAGCAGTTATCAACAAACCGTTTTCACTTCTGAAGAGCCGGCGGATTTTCCTACAAACTGAAAGTCAAACTGTGTTTCTAGGTGAAAGTATGGCGATACAGCAGAGCCTCAAAAACAGTGAATTTTGAGGATTTCTTCGCCCCTGACTCCATTCATTCCTATGGGGATTTTGGGCTCGGTTTTTCGTTAATTACGTCGCCATAGTAACTCGAAACGCCAATAAAAGTAATAGCACACCTCACGGGACCGAGCCGGTCGTTTTGATGTATATATTGTGGGGGTGCACGCAGCGGTTCGGGCCGCATTAATTTTGACGGAAGAAAAATAATAAATAAAGAGTCCAGTTTAGAGGTGAATAGTAATAGGTGCCTGCCATGCATTGCATGGGAGGCAGTGCATTGCTTCGCAATGCACTGCTCTCCTATGCAATGCTATGGCAGGCCCCAACTAGAAAATTTCGGAAGAAATTTAGACGGGGCCTGCCTCTTGGTGCGTTTTGCTCCGACCAGAGCCAAACTGTGGCCGAGTTAAGCTTATCTGGCATCAGGATTCATGGTAGAGCCTTGAAGAGCTTAAAAGAACTGTAAATGTTTGTGCCAGATCAATATCCATCCTTTTTTGACACCTGCTGTTTCTCACTCACGCAGCACCTCACTCTGTCTCCCCTCGCCTGGCTTTATAACATGGAGGCGCATGCTCCCGATCAAAGTCTAATATCTTGGAAACCGTACATGGTATTTGAAAAATTTTTGAAATGTGGTCAACAGCTGTCCCCCGTCTCCAATCATGGAAAGTTTCATAGCTCTATGTCATTCACAGTATAAAATAGGAGGATGGAAAGAAATGGTGTCACTCATGGATTACTGGTCAAACTGTGTTTCATTTTCCTATTCATTCCTATGGCATTTTTAGGCTTTGGTTCATGGGGAACTACTTCAACATGGTAAGTCACACTGAAACCAAAAGTAATAGCACACCTCTCCCGTCCAAGCCGCACGTTTTGATATATATATTGTGGGGGTACACTCTTCCGTTCGGGCCGCATTAATGTTGATAGGTGTTCATAAGGGCATAGTAAATAGAACACTAGAAAATTTCGGAAGAAATTTAGACGGGGCCTGCCTCTTGGTGCGTGCTTCTGGCACCAGAGCCAAGCTGTGGCCGAGTTAAGCTTATCTGGCATCAGGATTCATGGTAGAGCCTTGAAGAGCTTAAAAGAACTGTCAATGTTTGTGCCGGATCAATATCCATCCTTTTTTGACACCTGCTGTTTCTCACTCACGCAGCACCTCACTCTGTCTCCCCTCGCCTGGCTTCATAACATGGAGGCGCATGCTCCCGATCAAAGTCTAATATCTCGGAAACCGTACATGGTATTTGAAAAATTTTTGAAATGTGGTCAACAGCTGTCCCCCGTCTCCAATCATGGAAAGTTTCATAGCTCTATGTCATTCACAGTATAAAATAGGAGGATGGAAAGAAATGGTGTCACTCATGGATTACTGGTGAAACTGTGTTTGATTTTCCTATTCATTCCTATGGCATTTTTAGGCTTTGGTTCATGGGGAACTACTTCAACATGGTAAGTCACACTGAAACCAAAAGTAATAGCACACCTCTCCCGTCCAAGCCGCACGTTTTGATATATATATTGTGGGGGTACACTCTTCCGTTCGGGCCGCATTAATGTTGATAGGTGTTCATAAGGGCATAGTAAATAGAACACTAGAAAATTTCGGAAGAAATTTAGACGGGGCCTGCCTCTTGGTGCGTTTTGCTCCGACCAGAGCTTGCTATTTTTTTTTTATTTCATTGTCTATGCTATTTTCTATGCTATTATCAGCTTAAAATATTACTAGTAACTCTGGAGGACTCAGGCTTTTATTTTGAAATTTTCAATAAGCCTTATTTTAAATGGGCAACACTAGGTGAGCTCCAACATTAGTGTGAAGCCCAGTCCTGAAATGATCTATTGTTTAAAATGCAAAGGCTTTTATTTTGTAGAGCATGTTTTGTCTTATTTTGAAAGTCCAGCATGGCTGTACTTTCAGGTCTGGGTTAGTTGCATTGGTTAAATAGAACCCGCTTGCTATTTAAAAATCATTGTGAGCTCACAAAATCCATAGTAACTATGGGGGGTTGAGGCTTTTATTTTGAAAGTTTCAGTAGGCTTTATTTTAAAAGGCCAACATGGTCCTATTTCCAATACTGGGTGAGCTCCAAGAGTAGTGTGAAGCCCACTCCTGCAATCATCTATTGTTTAAAGGCTTTTATTTTGGAGAGCAGGTTTTGTGTTATTTTGAAAATCAAGCATGGTTGTCACTTCAGGTCTGGGTTAGTTCCATTAGTTATATAGAACCTGTTTGCTATTTCAAAATCATTTTCTATGCTCTTTTCAGCTCTCAAAATCCATAGTAACTATGGGGGGTTGAGGCTTTTATTTTTAAAGTTTCAGTAACCCATATTTCAAAAGAGCAGCATAGTCCCATTTCCAACACTGGGTGAACTCCAACAGTAGTGTAATGCCCAGTTCTGCAATGATCTATTGTTTAAAGTGTAAAGGCTTTTATTTTGTAGAGCATGTTTTGTCTTATTCTGAAAACCTAGTATGGGTGTCCTTTCAGGTCTGGGTTACTTCCATTAGTTACATAGAACCTGCTTGCTCTTCTAAAACCATTGTGTATGTCATTATCAGGTTTCAAAAATCATTAGTAAGTATGGAAGGTTGAGGCTTTTATTTTGAAAGTTTCAGTAAGCCTGTTTCAAAGGACCAGCATAGTCCCATTCCCATCACTGGGGGAGCTCCAACAGTAGTGTGAAGCCCACTCCTGCAATCATCTATTGTTTAAAGGCTTTTATTTTATAGAGCAGATTTTGTCTTATTTTGAAAATCAAGCATGGTTGTCCTTTCAGGTCTGGGTTATTTCTATTAGTTATATAGAACATGCTTGCTATTCTAAAACCATTGTGTATGTTATTATAAGCTTTAAATAATCATTAGTAAGCATGGAGGGTGGATGAAAGAAATTGACCTTTAGGGTCAATCACTGTTGTGTGGATGTTGGAACAGCAGTACATGCTGTTTAAGTTCCCCACACAACATGGCCGCCATGTAGTTGCCCCCTATGAAGCTGCTCAAAGGGTTAGGTGTCAGGTCAGGTTTAAGCCATAGAAATGAATGAATATCAATGAAAGTCAATGCAAAGTCCTCAGAAAGATAGTAATCCATGCATGTGTGTGTGTGGGTGTGTGTCTGTGTGTGAGTGTGTGAGTGTGTGTGTCTGTGTGTGGGTGTGTGTGTGGGTGTGTGTCCCAGTGTGAGACACAGAGAGGCAGAAAGAAAGACAGAATCCCATCCAGACATATACAGTAGGAGATACACAGAGCTATAAATAGAACAGTGAGGAATGAATCAGCCAATCAGCAAAGAGCGTCAGTGTAACTTGACACCTGCTGTTTCTCACTCACGCAGCACCTCTCTCTCTGTCTCCCCTGGTCTAGGCTTTATAACATGGAGGCGCATGCTCCCGAACAACTGGCCATAACTCTGAAACCGTAGGGGCGATCGATGTCATTCTTGGACCGTTTTTATCAGAACGGACAGGGGAACAATAATATTCATCCTTTATTTTTGAAAATATAATAATAAAGACACAACACTGGGTGAAAAGAGAGGGAAAATGGAGAAAAAGGCAAAAATGCCTGAACATGCTACCGAACAAAGTCTAATATCTCGGAATCCGTACATGGTATTTGAAAATTTTTTAAACTGTGGGCGACAGCTATCCCTCGTCCCCAATCATGGATATTTTCATAGCTCTATGTCATTCACAGTATAAAATATGATTATGGAAAGAAATGGTGTCACTCATGGATTACAGGTCAAGCTGTCATTGAAAATACATGGGAGAAGGCCTACAGAAATCTACTGACTCTTGGCGATCGAGGGGTGTTTGACAGAAATCTATGAGACTTAGAACAATTTTGAAATTATTGCGTGAAAGCAGAGGCCTGGCACTACAATCTGACCGAAAATTGTGGCTGTAGAGCTAAATTTGTGGCCGTGAGGGCCAGTTGAAACTCATTTTTCCTGAAAAAAATCCCCTCTTTTTACACTCTAGTAACTGCCATCTCCACTGTTAAGAGTGTGATTTTCTCTCAAACTTTGGGTCGCTTGGAGTCTAATTTTAGAGAAACCGTAGCAGTTATCAAGAAACCGTTTTCACTTCTGAAGAGCCGTCGGATTTTCCTACAAACTGAAAGTCAAACTGTGTTTCTAGGTGAAAGTATGGCGATACAGCAGAGCCTCAAAAACAGTGAATTTTGAGGATTTCTTCCGCCCCTGACTCCATTCATTCCTATGGGATTTTTGGGCTCGGTTTTTCGTTAATTACGTCGCCATAGTAACTCGAAACGCCAATAAAAGTAATAGCACACCTCACGGGACCGAGCCGGTCGTTTTGATGTATATATTGTGGGGGTGCACGCAGCGGTTCGGGCCGCATTAATTTTGACGGAAGAAAAATAAATAAATAAATAAATAAAGAGACCAGTTTAGAGGTGCATAGTAATAGGTGCCTGCCATGCATTGCATGGGAGGCAGTGCATTGCTTCGCAATGCACTGCTCTCCTATGCAATGCTTGGGCAGGCCCCAACTAGAAAATTTCGGAAGAAATTTAGACGGGGCCTGCCTCTTGGTGCGTTTTGCTCCGACCAGAGCTTGCTATTTTTTATTTTATTTCATTGTCTATGCAATAATCACCTTCAAAAATTACTAGTAACTCTGGAAGACTGAGGCTTTTATTTTGAAATTTTCAGTAAGGCTTATTTTAAATGGGCTCCAACATTAGTGTGAAGCCCATTCCTGAAATGATCTATTGTTTAAAATGCAACGGCTTTTATTTTGTAGAGCATGTTTTGTCTTATTTTGAAAGTCCAGCATGGTTGTCACTTCAGGTCTGGGTTAGTTCCATTAGTTATATAGATCCTGCTTGCTATTAAAGAAATCATTATGAATGCTATTATAAGCTTAAAAAATCATTATTAAGTATGGGAGGTGTGGGCTTTTATTTTGAAAGTTTCAGTAGGCTTTATTTTAAAAGGCCAACATGGTCCTATTTCCAATACTGGGGGAGCTCCAACAGTAGTGTGAAGCCCACTCCTGCAATCATCTATTGTTTAAAGGCTTTTATTTTGTAGAGCAGGTTTTGTCTTATTTTGAAAATCAAGCATGGTTGTCCTTTCAGGTCTGGGTTATTTCTATTAGTTATATAGAACATGCTTGCAATTGTAAAACCATTGTGTATGTTATTATAAGCTTTAAATAATCATTAGTAAGCATGGAGGGTTGATGAAAGAAATTGACCTTTAGGGTCAATCACTGTTGTCTGGGTGTTGAAACAGCAGAACATGCTGTTTAAGTTCCCCACACAACATGGCCGCCATGTACTTGCCTCCTATGAAGATGGTCAAAGGGTTAGGTGTCGGGTCAGGTTTAAGCCATAGAAATGAATGAAAATGAATGAAAGTCAATGCAAAGTCCTCAGAAAGATAGTAATCCATGCATGTGTGTGTGGGTGTGTGTCTGTGTGTGTGTGTGTGTGTGTGTGGGTGTGTGTCCCAGTGTGAGACACAGAGAGGCAGAAAGAAAGACAGAATCCCATCCAGACATAGACAGTAGGAGATACACAGAGCTATAAATAGAACAGTGAGGAATGAATCAGCCAATCAGCAAAGAGCGTCAGTGTAACTTGACACCTGCTGTTTCTCACTCACGCAGCACCTCTCTCTCTGTCTCCCCTGGTCTAGGCTTTATAACATGGAGGCGCATGCTCCCGAACAACTGGCCATAACTCTGAAACCGTAGGGGCGATCGATGTCATTCTTGGACCGTTTTTATCAGAACGGACAGGGGAACATTAATATTCATCCTTTATTAGTGAAAATATAATAATAAAGGCACAACACTGGGTGAAAAGTAAGGGAAAATGGAGAAAAAGGCAAAAATGCCTGAACATGCTCCCGAACAAAGTCTAATATCTCGGAATCCGTACATGGTATTTGAAAATTTTTTAAACTGTGGGCGACAGCTGTCCCTCGTCCCCAATCATGGATATTTTCATAGCTCTATGTCATTCACAGTATAAAATATGATTTTTGAAAGAAATGGTGTCACTCATGGATTACAGGTCAAGCTCTCATTGAAAATACATGGGAGAAGGCCTACAGAAATCTACTGACTCTTGGCGATCGAGGGTGTTTTGACAGAAATCTATGAGACTTAGAACAATTTTGAAATTATTGTGTGAAAGCAGAGGCCCGGCCCTACAATCTGACCGAAAATTGTGGCTGTAGAGCGAAATTTGTGGCCGTGAGGGCCAGTTGAAACTCATTTTTCCTGAAAAAAATCCCCTCTTTTTACACTCTAGTAACTGCCATCTCCACTGTAAAGAGTGTGATTTTCTCTCAAACTTTGTGTCGCTTGGAGTCTAATTTTAGAGAAACCGTAGCAGTTATCAAGAAACCGTTTTCACTTCTGAAGAGCCGGCGGATTTTCCTACAAACTGAAAGTCAAACTGTGTTTCTAGGTGAAAGTATGGCGATACAGCAGAGCCTCAAAAACAGTGAATTTTGAGGATTTCTTGCGCCCCTGACTCCATTCATTCCTATGGGATTTTGGGGCTCGGTTTTTCGTTAATTACGTCGCCATAGTAACTCGAAACGCCAATAAAAGTAATAGCACACCTCACGGGACCGAGCCGGTCGTTTTGATGTATATATTGTGGGGGTGCACGCAGCGGTTCGGGCCGCATTAATTTTGACGGAAGAAAAATAAAGATATAAATAAATAAAGAGACCAGTTTAGAGGTGAATAGTAATAGGTGCCTGCCATGCATTGCATGGGAGGCAGTGCATTGCTTCGCAATGCACTGCCCTCCTATGCAATGCTTGGGCAGGCCCCAACTAGAAAATTTCGGAAGAAATTTAGACGGGGCCTGCCTCTTGGTGCGTTTTGCTCCGACCAGAGCTTGCTATTTGTTTTTTATGTAATTGTCTATGCTATTATCAGCTTAGAATATGACTAGTAACTCTGGAAGACTGAGGCTTTTATTTTGAAATTTTCAGTAAGCCTTATTTTAAATGGGCTCCAACATTAGTGTGAAGCCCATTCCTGAAATGATCTATTGTTTAAAATGCAAAGGCTTTTATTTTGTAGAGCATGTTTTGTCTTATTTTGAAAGTCCAGCATGGTTGTCCCTTCAGGTCTGGGTTAGTTCCATTAGTTATACAGAACCTGTTTGCTATTTCAAAATCATTTTCTATGCTCTTTTCAGCTCTCAAAATCCATAGTAATTATGGGGTGTTGAGGCTTTTATTTTGAAAGTTTCAGTAACCCATATTTCAAAGGAGCAGCATAGTCCCATTTCCAACACTGGGTGAACTCCAACAGTAGTGTAAGGGCCAGTTCTGCAATGATCTATTGTTTAAAGTGTAAAGGCTTTTATTTTGTAGAGCATGTTTTGTCTTATTCTGAAAACCTAGTATGGGTGTCCTTTCAGGTCTGGGTTACTTCCATTAGTTACATAGAACCCGCTTGCTATTTAAAAATCCTTTTCGATGCTCTTGTGAGCTCACAAAATTCATAGTAACTATGGGGGGTTGAGGCTTTTATTTTGAAAGTTTCAGTAAGCCTGTTTCAAAGGACCAGCATAGTCCCATTCCCATCACTGGGGGAGCTCCAACAGTAGTGTGAAGCCCACTCCTGCAATCATCTATTGATTAAAGGCTTTTATTTTGTAGAGCAGGTTTTGTCTTATTTTGAAAATCAAGCATGGTTGTCCTTTCAGGTCTGGATAATTTCTATTAGTTATATAGAACAGGCTTGCTATTCTAAAACCATTGTGTATGCCATTATCAGCTTTAAATAATCATTAGTAAGGATGGAGGGTTGATGAAAGAAATTGACCTTTAGGGTCAATCACTGTTGTCTGGGTGTTGGAACAGCAGTACATGCTGTTTAAGTTCCCCACACAACATGGCCGCCATGTACTTGCCTCCTATGAAGCTGGTCAAAGGGTTAGGTGTCAGGTCAGGTTTAAGCCATAGAAATGAATGAATATCAATGAAAGTCAATGCAAAGTGCTCAGAAAGATAGTAATCTATGCATGTGTGTGTCTGTGTGTGGGTGTGTGTCTGTGTGTGGGTGTGTGTGTCTGTGTGTGGGTGTGTGTCTGTGTGTGGGTGTGTGTGTATGTGTGTGGGTGTGTGTCTGTGTGTGGGTGTGTGTGTCTGTGTGTGGGTGTGTGTCTGTGTGTGGGTGTGTGTGTCTGTGTGTGGGTGTGTGTCTGTGTGTGGGTGTGTGTCTGTGTGTGGGTGTGTGTGTCTGTGTGTGTGTGTGTGTGTGTGTGTGTGTGTGAGTGTGTGTGTGTGTGTCTGTGTGTGTGTGTGTGAGTGTGTGTGTCTGTGTGTGTGTGGGTGTGTGGGTGTGTGTCCCAGTGTGAGACACAGAGAGGCAGAAAGAAAGACAGAATCCCATCCAGACATATACCGTAGGAGATACACAGAGCTATAAATAGAACAGTGAGGAATGAATCAGCCAATCAGCAAAGAGCGTCAGTGTAACTTGACACCTGCTGTTTCTCACTCACGCAGCACCTCTCTCTCTGTCTCCCCTGGTCTAGGCTTTATAACATGGAGGCGCATGCTCCCGAACAACTGGCCATAACTCTGAAACCGTAGGGGCGATCGATGTCATTCTTGGACCGTTTTTATCAGAACGGACAGGGGAACATTAATATTCATCCTTTATTAGTGAAAATATAATAATTAAGGCACAACACTGGGTGAAAAGAGAGGGAAAATGGAGAAAAAGGCCAAAATGCCTGAACATGCTCCCGAACAAAGTCTAATATCTGGGAATCCGTGCATGGTATTTGAAAATGTTTTAAACTGTGGGCGACAGCTGTCCCTCGTCCCCAATCATGGATATTTTCATAGCTCTATGTCATTCACAGTATAAAATATGATTTTTGAAAGAAATGGTGTCACTCATGGATTACAGGTCAAGCTCTCATTGAAAATACATGGGAGAAGGCCTACAGAATTCCTGTGCGTCTTGGCGATCGAGGGTGTTTTGACAGAAATCTATGAGACTTAGAACAATTTTGAAATTATTGTGTGAAAGCAGAGGCCCGGGCCTACAATCTGACCGAAAATTTGTGGCCGTGAGTGAAATTTGTGGCCGTGAGTGGCAGTTGAATCTCATTTTTCCTGAAAAAAATCCCCTCTTTCTACACTCTAGTAACTGCCATCTCCACTGTTAAGAGTGTGATTTTCTCTCAAACTTTGTGTCGCTTGGAGTCTAATTTTATAGAAACCGTAGCAGTTATCAACAAACCGTTTTCACTTCTGAAAAGCCGGCGGATTTTCCTACAAACTGAAAGTCAAACTGTGTTTCTAGGTGAAAGTATGGCGATACAGCAGAGCCTCAAAAACAGTGAATTTTGAGGATTTCTTCCGCCCCTGACTCCATTCATTCCTATGGGGATTTTGGGCTCGGTTTTTCGTTAATTACGTCGCCATAGTAACTCGAAACGCCAATAAAAGTAATAGCACACCTCACGGGACCGAGCCGGTCGTTTTGATGTATAAATTGTGGGGGTGCACGCAGCGGTTCGGGCCGCATTAATTTTGACGGAAGAAAAATAAAGATATAAATAAAGAGACCAGTTTAGAGGTGAATAGTAATAGGTGCCTGCCATGCATTGCATGGGAGGCAGTGCATTGCTTCGCAATGCACTGCTCTCCTATGCAATGCTATGGCAGGCCCCAATTAATGTTGATAGGTGTTCATAAGGGCATAGTAAATAGAACACTAGAAAATTTCGGAAGAAATTTAGACGGGGCCTGCCTCTTGGTGCGTGCTTCTGGGACCACAAAGTTTCTCTGGCCGTTATTTAAAAATCATTATGTATGCAATAATCACCTTAAAAAATTACTAGTAACTCTGGAAGACTGAGGCTTTTATTTTGAAATTTTCAGTAAGCCTTATTTTAAAAGGCCAACACTGGGTGAGCTACAACATTAGTGTGAAGCCCAGTCCTGAAAAGATCTATTGTTTAATATGCAAAGGCTTTTATTTTGTAGAGCATGTTTTGTCTTATTTTGAAAGTCCAGCATGGTTGCACTTTCAGGTCTGGCGTAGTTCCACTAGTTGTATAGAAGCTGGTTGCTATTCTAAATTCATTATGTATGCTATTATCAGCTTAAAATATTTCTACTAACTCTGGAAGACTGAGGCTTTTATTTAGAAATTTTTTAGTAAGCCTTATTTTAAATGGGCAACACTGGGTGAGTTCCAACATTAGTGTGAAGCCCAGTCCTGAAATGATCTATTGTTTAAAATGCAAAGGCTTTTATTTTGTAGAGCATGTTTTGCCTTATTTTGAAAGTCCAGCATGGTTGTACTCTCAGGTATTGGTTAGTTCCATTAGTTAAATAGAACCCGCTTGCTATTTAAAAATCGTTTTCTATGCTCTTGTCAGCTCACAAAATCCATAGTATCTCTGGAAGACTGAGGCTTTTATTTTGAAAGTTTCAGTAAGCCTTATTTTAAAAGGCCAACATGGTCCTATTTCCAATACTGGGTGAGCTCCAAGAGTAGTGTGAAGCCCACTCCTGCAATCATCTATTGTTTAAAGGCTTTTATTTTGTAGAGCATGTTTTGTCTTATTTTGAAAGTCCAGCATGGTTGTCACTTCAGGTCTGGGTTAGTTCCATTAGTTATATAGATCCTGCTTGCTATTTAAAAATCATTATGAATGCTATTATAAGCTTAAAAAATCATTAGTAAGTATGGAAGGTTGAGGCTTTTATTTTGAAAGTTTCAGTAACCCATTTTTCAAAGGAGCAGCATAGTCCCATTTCCAACACTGGGTGAACTCCAACAGTAGTGTGAAGGCCACTCCTGCAATCATCTATTGTTTAAAGGCTTTTATTTTGTAGAGCATGTTTTGTCTTATTCTGAAAACCTAGTATGGGTGTCCTTTCAGGTCTGGGTTATTTCTATTAGTTACATTGAACCTGCTTGCTCTTCTAAAACCATTGTGTATGCCATTATCAGCTTTCAAAAATCATTAGTAAGTATGGAAGGTGTGGGCTTTTATTTTGAAAGTTTCTGTAAGCCTGTTTCAAAGGACCAGCATAGTCCCATTCCCATCACTGGGGGAGCTCCAACAGTAGTGTGAAGCCCACTCCTGCAATCATCTATTGTTTAAAGGCTTTTATTTTTTAGAGCATGTTTTGTCTTATTTTGAAAATCAAGCATGGTTGTCCTTTCAGGTCTGGGTTATTTCTATTAGTTATATAGAACATGCTTTCTATTCTAAAACCATTGTGTATGTTATTATAAGCTTTAAATAATCATTAATAAGCATGGAGGGTTGATGAAAGAAATTGACCTTTAGGGTCAATCACTGTTGTGTGGGTGTTGGAACAGCAGTACATGCTGTTTAAGTACCCCAGAGAACATGGCCGCCATGTACTTGCCCCCTATGAAGATGGTCAAAGGGTTAGGTGTCAGGTCAGGTTTAAGCCATAGAAATGAATGAAAATCAATGAAAGTCAATGCAAAGTCCTCAGAAAGATAGTAATCCATGCATGTGTGTGTGCGGGTGTGTGTATGTGTGTGTGTGTCTGTGTGTGTGTGTGTGTCAGTGTGTGGGTGTGTGTGTGGGTGTGGGTGGGTGTGTGTGTGGGTGTGTGTCTGTGTGTGTGTGGGTGTGAGTGTGTGTGGGTGTGTGTCTGTGTGTGGGTGTCTGTGTTGGTGTGTGTGAGTGTGTGTGTGTGGGTGTGTGTCCCAGTGTGAGACACAGAGAGGCAGAAAGAAAGACAGAATCCCATCCAGACATATACAGTAGGAGATACACAGAGCTATAAATAGAACAGTGAGGAATGAATCAGCCAATCAGCAAAGAGCGTCAGTGTAACGTGACACCTGCTGTTTCTCACTCACGCAGCACCTCTCTCTCTGTCTCCCCTGGTCTAGGCTTTATAACATGGAGGCGCATGCTCCCGAACAACTGGCCATAACTCTGAAACCGTAGGGGCGATCGATGTCATTCTTGGACCGTTGTTATCAGAACGGACAGGGGAACATTAATATTCATCCTTTATTAGTGAAAATATAATAATAAAGACACAACACTGGGTGAAAAGTAAGGGAAAATGGAGAAAAAGGCAAAAATGCCTGAACATGCTCCCGAACAAAGTCTAATATCTGGGAATCCGTACATGGTATTTGAAAATTTTTTAAACTGTGGGCGACAGCTGTCCCTCGTCCCCAATCATGGATATTTTCATAGCTCTATGTCATTCACAGTATAAGATATGATTTTTGAAAGAAATGGTGTCACTCATGGATTACAGGTCAAGCTCTCATTGAAAATACATGGGAGAAGGCCTACAGAAATCTACTGACTCTTGGCGATCGAGGGGTGTTTGACAGAAATCTATGAGACTTAGAACAATTTTGAAATAATTGTGTGAAAGCAGAGGCCCGGCCCTACAATCTGACCGAAAATTGTGGCCGTAGAGCGAAATTTGTGGCTGTGAGTGCCAGTTGAAACTCATTTTTCCTGTAAAAAATCCCCTCTTTCTACACTCTAGTAACTGCCATCTCCACTGTAAAGAGTGTGATTTTCTCTCAAACTTTGTGTCGCTTGGAGTCTAATTTTAGAGAAACCGTAGCAGTTATCAACAAACCGTTTTCACTTCTGAAGAGCCGACGGATTTTCCTACAAACTGAAAGTCAAACTGTGTTTCTAGGTGAAAGTATGGCGATACAGCAGAGCCTCAAAAACAGTGAATTTTGAGGATTTCTTCCGCCCCTGACTCCATTCATTCCTATGGGATTTTTGGGCTCGGTTTTTCGTTAATTACGTCGCCATAGTAACTCGAAACGCCAATAAAAGTAATAGCACACCTCACGGGACCGAGCCGGTCGTTTTGATGTATATATTGTGGGGGTGCACGCAGCGGTTCGGGCCGCATTAATTTTGACGGAAGAAAAATAAAGATATAACTAGAAAATTTCGGAAGAAATTTAGACGGGGCCTGCCTCTTGGTGCGTTTTGCTCCGACCAGAGCTTGCTATTTTTTATTTTATTTCATTGTCTATGCAATAATCACCTTCAAAAATTACTAGTAACTCTGGAAGACTGAGGCTTTTATTTTGAAATTTTCAGTAAGGCTTATTTTAAATGGGCTCCAACATTAGTGTGAAGCCCATTCCTGAAATGATCTATTGTTTAAAATGCAACGGCTTTTATTTTGTAGAGCATGTTTTGTCTTATTTTGAAAGTCCAGCATGGTTGTCACTTCAGGTCTGGGTTAGTTCCATTAGTTATATAGATCCTGCTTGCTATTAAAGAAATCATTATGAATGCTATTATAAGCTTAAAAAATCATTATTAAGTATGGGAGGTGTGGGCTTTTATTTTGAAAGTTTCAGTAGGCTTTATTTTAAAAGGCCAACATGGTCCTATTTCCAATACTGGGGGAGCTCCAACAGTAGTGTGAAGCCCACTCCTGCAATCATCTATTGTTTAAAGGCTTTTAATTTGTAGAGCAGGTTTTGTCTTATTTTGAAAATCAAGCATGGTTGTCCTTTCAGGTCTGGGTTATTTCTATTAGTTATATAGAACATGCTTGCAATTGTAAAACCATTGTGTATGTTATTATAAGCTTTAAATAATCATTAATAAGCATGGAGGGTTGATGAAAGAAATTGACCTTTAGGGTCAATCACTGTTGTCTGGGTGTTGAAACAGCAGAACATGCTGTTTAAGTTCCCCACACAACATGGCCGCCATGTACTTGCCTCCTATGAAGATGGTCAAAGGGTTAGGTGTCGGGTCAGGTTTAAGCCATAGAAATGAATGAATATCAATGAAAGTCAATGCAAAGTCCTCAGAAAGATAGTAATCCATGCATGTGTGTGTGTGGGTGTGTGTCTGTGTGTGAGTGTGTGTGTGTGTGGGTGTGTGTCCCAGTGTGAGACACAGATAGGCAGAAAGAAAGACAGAATCCCATCCAGACATAGACAGTAGGAGATACACAGAGCTATAAATAGAACAGTGAGGAATGAATCAGCCAATCAGCAAAGAGCGTCAGTGTAACTTGACACCTGCTGTTTCTCACTCACGCAGCACCTCTCTCTCTGTCTCCCCTGGTCTAGGCTTTATAACATGGAGGCGCATGCTCCCGAACAACTGGCCATAACTCTGAAACCGTAGGGGCGATCGATGTCATTCTTGGACCGTTTTTATCAGAACGGACAGGGGAACATTAATATTCATCCTTTATTAGTGAAAATATAATAATAAAGGCACAACACTGGGTGAAAAGTAAGGGAAAATGGAGAAAAAGGCAAAAATGCCTGAACATGCTCCCGAACAAAGTCTAATATCTCGGAATCCGTACATGGTATTTGAAAATTTTTTAAACTGTGGGCGACAGCTGTCCCTCGTCCCCAATCATGGATATTTTCATAGCTCTATGTCATTCACAGTATAAAATATGATTTTTGAAAGAAATGGTGTCACTCATGGATTACAGGTCAAGCTCTCATTGAAAATACATGGGAGAAGGCCTACAGAAATCTACTGACTCTTGGCGATCGAGGGTGTTTTGACAGAAATCTATGAGACTTAGAACAATTTTGAAATTATTGTGTGAAAGCAGAGGCCCGGCCCTACAATCTGACCGAAAATTGTGGCTGTAGAGCGAAATTTGTGGCCGTGAGGGCCAGTTGAAACTCATTTTTCCTGAAAAAAATCCCCTCTTTTTACACTCTAGTAACTGCCATCTCCACTGTAAAGAGTGTGATTTTCTCTCAAACTTTGTGTCGCTTGGAGTCTAATTTTAGAGAAACCGTAGCAGTTATCAAGAAACCGTTTTCACTTCTGAAGAGCCGGCGGATTTTCCTACAAACTGAAAGTCAAACTGTGTTTCTAGGTGAAAGTATGGCGATACAGCAGAGCCTCAAAAACAGTGAATTTTGAGGATTTCTTGCGCCCCTGACTCCATTCATTCCTATGGGATTTTGGGGCTCGGTTTTTCGTTAATTACGTCGCCATAGTAACTCGAAACGCCAATAAAAGTAATAGCACACCTCACGGGACCGAGCCGGTCGTTTTGATGTATATATTGTGGGGGTGCACGCAGCGGTTCGGGCCGCATTAATTTTGACGGAAGAAAAATAAAGATATAAATAAATAAAGAGACCAGTTTAGAGGTGAATAGTAATAGGTGCCTGCCATGCATTGCATGGGAGGCAGTGCATTGCTTCGCAATGCACTGCCCTCCTATGCAATGCTTGGGCAGGCCCCAATAAAGAGTCCAGTTTAGAGGTGAATAGTAATAGGTGCCTGCCATGCATTGCATGGGAGGCAGTGCATTGCGAAGCAATGCACTGCTCTCCTATGCAATGCTATGGCAGGCCCCAACTAGAAAATTTCGGAAGAAATTTAGACGGGGCCTGCCTCTTGGTGCGTTTTGCTCCGACCAGAGCTTGCTATTTTTTTATTGTCTATATTATATTCTATGCTATTATCAGCTTAGAATATTACTAGTAACTCTGGAGGACTCAGGCTTTTATTTTGAAATTTTCAATAAGCCTTATTTTAAATGGGCAACACTAGGTGAGCTCCAACATTAGTGTGAAGCCCAGTCCTGAAATGATCTATTGTTTAAAATGCAAAGGCTTTTATTTTGTAGAGCATGTTTTGTCTTATTTTGAAAGTCCAGCATGGCTGTACTTTCAGGTCTGGGTTAGTTGCATTGGTTAAATAGAACCCGCTTGCTATTTAAAAATCATTTTCTATGCTCTTGTGAGCTCACAAAATCCATAGTAACTATGGGGGGTTGAGGCTTTTATTTTGAAAGTTTCAGTAACCCATATTTCAAAGGAGCAGCATAGTCCCATTTCCAACACTGGGTGAACTCCAACAGTAGTGTAATGCCGAGTTCTGCAATGATCTATTGTTTAAAGTGTAAAGGCTTTTATTTTGTAGAGCATGTTTTGTCTTATTCTGAAAACCTAGTATGGGTGTCCTTTCAGGTCTGGGTTAGTTGCATTGGTTAAATAGAACCCGCTTGCTATTTAAAAATCCTTTTCTATGCTCTTGTGAGCTCACAAAATCCATAGTAACTATGGGGGGTTGAGGCTTTTATTTTGAAAGTTTCAGTAAGGCTTATTTTAAATGGGCTCCAACATTAGTGTGAAGCCCACTCCTGCAATCATCTATTGTTTAAAGGCTTTTATTTTATAGAGCAGATTTAGTCTTATTTTGAAAATCAAGCATGGTTGTCCTTTCAGGTCTGGGTTATTTCTATTAGTTATATAGAACATGCTTGCTATTCTAAAACCATTGTGTATGTTATTATAAGCTTTAAATAATCATTAATAAGCATGGAGGGTTGATGAAAGAAATTGCCCTTTAGGGTCAATCACTGTTGTCTGGGTGTTGGAACAGCAGTACATGCTGTTTAAGTTCCCCACACAACATGGCCGCCATGTAGTTGCCTCCTATGAAGCTGGTCAAAGGGTTAGGGGTCAGGTCAGGTTTAAGCCATAGAAATGAATGAATATCAATGAAAGTCAATGCAAAGTCCTCAGAAAGATAGTAATCCATGCATGTGTGTATGTGTCTGTGTCTGTGTGTGTGTCTGTGTGTGGGTGTGGGTGTGTGTGTCTGTGTGTGTGGGTGTGGGTGTGTGTCTGTGTGTGTCTGTGTGTGTGGGTGTGGGTGTGTGTGTGGGTGTGTGTGTGGGTGTGTGTCTGTGTGTGAGACACAGAGAGGCAGAAAGAAAGACAGAATCCCATCCAGACATATACAGTAGGAGATACACAGAGCTATAAATAGAACAGTGAGGAATGAATCAGCCAATCAGCAAAGAGCGTCAGTGTAACTTGACACCTGCTGTTTCTCACTCACGCAGCACCTCTCTCTCTGTCTCCCCTGGTCTAGGCTTTATAACATGGAGGCGCATGCTCCCGAACAACTGGCCATAACTCTGAAACCGTAGGGGCGATCGATGTCATTCTTGGACCGTTTTTATCAGAACGGACAGGGGATCGAGAATATTAACACATTTTTGTTGAAAATATAATAATAAAGACACAACACTGGGTGAAAAGTAAGGGAAAATGGAGAAAAAGGCAAAAATGCCTGAACATGCTCCCGAACAAAGTCTAATATCTGGGAATCCGTACATGGTATTTGAAAATTTTTTAAACTGTGGGCGACAGCTATCCCTCGTCCCCAATCATGGATATTTTCATAGCTCTATGTCATTCACAGTATAAAATATGATTATGGAAAGAAATGGTGTCACTCATGGATTACAGGTCAAGGTCTCATTGAAAATACATGGGAGAAGGGCTACAGAATTCCTGTGCGTCTTGGCGATCGAGGGTGTTTTGACAGAAATCTATGAGACTTAGAACAATTTTGAAATTATTGTGTGAAAGCAGAGGCCCGGCCCTACAATCTGACCGAAAATGGTGGCTGTAGAGCGAAATTTGTGGCCGTGAGGGCCAGTTGAAACTCATTTTTCCTGTAAAAAATCCCCTCTTTCTACACTCTAGTAACTGCCATCTCCACTGTAAAGAGTGTGATTTTCTCTCAAACTTTGTCTCGCTTGGAGTCTAATTTTAGAGAAACCGTAGCAGTTATCAACAAACCGTTTTCACTTCTGAAGAGCCGGCGGATTTTCCTACAAACTGAAAGTCAAACTGTGTTTCTAGGTGAAAGTATGGCGATACAGCAGAGCCTCAAAAACAGTGAATTTTGAGGATTTCTTCCGCCCCTGACTCCATTCATTCCTATGGGATTTTTGGGCTCGGTTTTTCGTTAATTACGTCGCCATAGTAACTCGAAACGCCAATAAAAGTAATAGCACACCTCACGGGACCGAGCCGGTCGTTTTGATGTATATATTGTGGGGGTGCACGCAGCGGTTCGGGCCGCATTAATTTTGACGGAAGAAAAATAAAGAATAAATAAATAAAGAGACCAGTTTAGAGGTGCATAGTAATAGGTGCCTGCCATGCATTGCATGGGAGGCAGTGCATTGCTTCGCAATGCACTGCTCTCCTATGCAATGCTTGGGCAGGCCCCAACTAGAAAATTTCCGAAGAAATTTAGACGGGGCCTGCCTCTTGGTGCGTGCTTCTGGTACCGGAGCTAGCTATTTTTATTGAAATTCATTTTCTATGCTATTATCAGCTTTAAATATTACTAGTAACTCTGGAAGACTGAGGCTTTTATTTTGAAATTTTCAGTAAGCCTTATTTTAAAAGGCCAACACTGGGTGAGCTCCAATATTAGTGTGAAGCCCGGTTGTGAAATGATCTATTGTTCAAAATGCAAAGGCTTTTATTTTGTAGAGCATGTTTTGTCTTATTTTGAAAGTCCAGCATGGTTGTCCCTTCAGGTCTGGGTTAGTTCCATTAGTTATACAGAACCTGTTTGCTATTTCAAAATCATTTTCTATGCTCTTTTCAGCTTTCAAAATCCATAGTAACTATGGGGGGTTGAGGCTTTTATTTTGAAAGTTTCACTAACCCATATTTCAAAGGAGCAGCATAGTCCCATTTCCAACACTGGGTGAACTCCAACAGTAGTGTAATGCCCAGTTCTGCAATGATCTATTGTTTAAAGTGTAAAGGCTTTTATTTTGTAGAGCATGTTTTGTCTTATTCTGAAAACCTAGTATGGGTGTCCTTTCAGGTCTGGGTTAGTTGCATTGGTTAAATAGAACCCGCTTGCTATTTAAAAATCCTTTTCTATGCTCTTGTGAGCTCACAAAATCCATAGTAACTATGGGGGGTTGAGGCTTTTATTTTGAAAGTTTCAGTAACCCATATTTCAAAGGAGCAGCATAGTCCCATTTCCAACACTGGGTGAACTCCAACAGTAGTGTAATGCCCAGTTCTGCAATGATCTATTGTTTAAAGTGTAAAGGCTTTTATTTTGCAGAGCATGTTTTGTCTTATTGTGAAAACCTAGTATGGGTGTCCTTTCAGGTCTGGTTCAGTTCCATTAGTTACATAGAACCTGCTTGCTCTTCTAAAACCATTGTGTATGCCATTATCAGCTTTAAAAAATCATTAGTAAGTATGGAAGGTGTGTGCTTTTATTTTGAAAGTTTCAGTAAGCCTGTTTCAAAGGACCAGCATAGTCCCATTCCCATCACTGGGGGAGCTCCAACAGTAGTGTGAAGCCCACTCCTGCAATCATCTATTGTTTAAAGGCTTTTATTTTGTAGAGCAAGTTTTGTCTTATTTTGAAAATCAAGCATGGTTGTCCTTTCAGGTCTGGGTTATTTCTAATAGTTATATAGAACATGCTTGCAATTGTAAAACCATTGTGTATGTTTTTATAAGCTTTAAATAATCATTAATAAGCATGGAGGGCTGATGAAAGAAATTGACCTTTAGGGTCAATCACTGTTGTCTGGGTGTTGGAACAGCAGTACATGCTGTTTAAGTTCCCCACACAACATGGCCGCCATGTAGTTGCCCCCTATGAAGCTGGTCAAAGGGTTAGGTGTCAGGTCAGGTTTAAGCCATAGAAATGAATGAATATAAATGAAAGTCAATGCAAAGTCCTCAGAAAGATAGTAATCCATGCATGTGTGTGTGGGTGTCTGTGTGTGTCTGTGTGTGTCTGTGTGTGGATGTGTGTGTCTGTGTGTGTCTGTGTGTGTGGGTGTGGGTGTGTGTGTGGGTGTGTGTCTGTGTGTGAGACACAGAGAGGCAGAAAGAAAGACAGAATCACATCCAGACATATACAGTAGGAGATACACAGACCTATAAATAGAACAGTGAGAAATGAATCAGCCAATCAGCAAAGAGCGTCAGTGTAACTTGACACCTGCTGTTTCTCACTCACGCAGCACCTCTCTCTCTGTCTCCCCTGGTCTAGGCTTTATAACATGGAGGCGCATGCTCCCGAACAACTGGCCATAACTCTGAAACCGTAGGGGCGATCGATGTCATTCTTGGACAGTTTTTATCAGAACGGACAGGGGATCGAGAATATTAACACATTTTTGTTGAAAATATAATAATAAAGACACAACACTGGGTGAAAAGTAAGGGAAAATGGAGAAAAAGGCAAAAATGCCTGAACATGCTCCCGAACAAAGTCTAATATCTCGGAATCCGTACATGGTATTTGAAAATTTTTTAAACTGTGGGCGACAGCTGTCCCTCGTCCCCAATCATGGATATTTTCATAGCTCTATGTCATTCACAGTATAAAATATGATTTTTGAAAGAAATGGTGTCACTCATGGGTTACAGGTCAAGCTCTCATTGAAAATACATGGGAGAAGGCCTACAGAATTCCTGTGCGTCTTCGCGATCGAGGGTGTTTTGACAAAAATCTATGAGACTCAGAACAATTTTGAAATTATTGTGTGAAAGCAGAGGCCCGGCCCTACAATCTGACCGAAAATTGTGGCTGTAGAGCGAAATTTGTGGCCGTGAGTGCCAGTTGAATCTCATTTTTCCTGTAAAAAATCCCCTCTTTCTACACTCTAGTAACTGCCATCTCCACTGTAAAGAGTGTGATTTTCTCTCAAACTTTGTGTCGCTTGGAGTCTAATTTTAGAGAAACCGTAGCAGTTATCAACAAACCGTTTTCACTTCTGAAGAGCCGGCGGATTTTCCTACAAACTGAAAGTCAAACTGTGTTTCTAGGTGAAAGTATGGCGATACAGCAGAGCCTCAAAAACAGTGAAGTTTGAGGATTTCTTCCGCCCCTGACTCCATTCATTCCTATGGGATTTTTCTGCTCGGTTTTTCGTTAATTACGTCGCCATAGTAACTCGAAACGCCAATAAAAGTAATAGCACACCTCACGGGACCGAGCCGGTCGTTTTGATGTATATATTGTGGGGGTGCACGCAGCGGTTCGGGCCGCATTAATTTTGACGGAAGAAAAATAAAGATATAAATAAAGAGACCAGTTTAGAGGTGAATAGTAATAGGTGCCTGCCATGCATTGCATGGAGGCAGTGCATTGCATTGCTTCGCAATGCAATGCACTGCTCTCCTATGCATTGCTATGGCAGGCCCCAATAAAGAGACCAGTTTAGAGGTGCATAGTAATAGGTGCCTGCCATGCATTGCATGGGAGGCAGTGCATTGCTTCGCAATGCACTGCTCTCCTATGCAATGCTTGGGCAGGCCCCAACTAGAAAATTTCGGAAGAAATTTAGACGGGGCCTGCCTCTTGGTGCGTTTTGCTCCGACCAGAGCTTGCTATTTTTTTATTGTCAATGCTATTTTCTATGCTATTATCAGCTTAAAATATGACTAGTAACTCTGGAAGACTGAGGCTTTTATTTTGAAATTTTCAGTAAGCCTTATTTTAAAAGGCCAACACTGGGTGAGCTCCAACATTAGTGTGAAGCCCATTCCTGAAATGATCTATTGTTTAAAATGCAAAGGCTTTTATTTTGTAGAGCATGTTTTGTCTTATTTTGAAAGTCCAGCATGGTTGTACTTTCAGGTCTGGGTTAGTTGCATTGGTTAAATAGAACCCGCTTGCTATTTAAAAATCATTTTCTATGCTCTTGTCAGCTCACAAAATCCATAATATCTCTGGAAGACTGAGGCTTTTATTTTGAAAGTTTCAGTAAGCTTGTTTCAAAGGACCAGCATAGTCCCATTTCCAACACTGGGTGAACTCCAACAGTAGTGTGAAGCCCACTCCTACAATCATCTATTGTTTAAAGGCTTTTATTTTGTAGAGCATGTTTTGTCTTATTCTGAAAACCTAGTATGGGTGTCCTTTCAGGTCTGGTTCAGTTCCATTAGTTACATAGAACCTGCTTGCTCTTCTAAAACCATTGTGTATGCCATTATCAGCTTTAAAAAATCATTAGTAAGTATGGAAGGTGTGTGCTTTTATTTTGAAAGTTTCAGTAAGCCTGTTTCAAAGGACCAGCATAGTCCCATTCCCATCACTGGGGGAGCTCCAACAGTAGTGTGAAGCCCACTCCTGCAATCATCTATTGTTTAAAGGCTTTTATTTTGTAGAGCAAGTTTTGTCTTATTTTGAAAATCAAGCATGGTTGTCCTTTCAGGTCTGGGTTATTTCTAATAGTTATATAGAACATGCTTGCAATTGTAAAACCATTGTGTATGTTTTTATAAGCTTTAAATAATCATTAATAAGCATGGAGGGCTGATGAAAGAAATTGACCTTTAGGGTCAATCACTGTTGTCTGGATGTTGGAACAGCAGTACATGCTGTTTAAGTTCCCCACACAACATGGCCGCCATGTAGTTGCCTCCTATGAAGATGGTGAAAGGGTTAGGTGTCATGTCAGGTTTAAGCCATAGAAATGAATGAATATCAATGAAAGTCAATGCAAAGTCCTCAGAAAGATAGTAATCTATGCATGTGTGTGGGAGTGTGTCTGTGTGTGGGTGTGTGTGTATGTGTGTGGGTGTGTGTCTGTGTGTGGGTGTGTGTGTATGTGTGTGGGTGTGTGTCTGTGTGTGGGTGTGTGTGTCTGTGTGTGGGTGTGTGTCTGTGTGTGGGTGTGTGTGTATGTGTGTGGGTGTGTGTCTGTGTGTGGGTGTGTGTGTCTGTGTGTGGGTGTGTGTCTGTGTGTGTCTGTGTGTGAGTGTGTGAGTGTGTGTGTCTGTGTGTGGGTGTGTGTCCCAGTGTGAGACACAGAGAGGCAGAAAGAAAGACAGAATCCCATCCAGACATATACAGTAGGAGATACACAGAGCTATAAATAGAACAGTGAGGAATGAATCAGCCAATCAGCAAAGAGCGTCAGTGTAACTTGACACCTGCTGTTTCTCACTCACGCAGCACCTCTCTCTCTGTCTCCCCTGGTCTAGGCTTTATAACATGGAGGCGCATGCTCCCGAACAACTGGCCATAACTCTGAAACCGTAGGGGCGATCGATGTCATTCTTGGACCGTTTTTATCAGAACGGACAGGGGAACATTAATATTCATCCTTTATTAGTGAAAATATAATAATAAAGACACAACACTGGGTGAAAAGAGAGTGAAAATGGAGAAAAAGGCAAAAATGCCTGAACATGCTCCCGAACAAAGTCTAATATCTCGGAATCCGTACATGGTATTTGAAAATTTTTTAAACTGTGGGCGACAGCTATCCCTCGTCCCCAATCATGGATATTTTCATAGCTCTATGTCATTCACAGTATAAAATATGATTATGGAAAGAAATGGTGTCACTCATGGATTACAGGTGAAGCTCTCATTGAAAATACATGGGAGAAGGCCTACAGAAATCTACTGACTCTTGGCGATCGAGGGGTGTTTGACAGAAATCTATGAGACTTAGAACAATTTTGAAATTATTGTGTGAAAGCAGAGGCCCGGCCCTACAATCTGACCGAAAATTGTGGCTGTAGAGCGAAATTTGTGGCCGTGAGTGCCAGTTGAATCTCATTTTTCCTGAAAAAAATCCCCTCTTTCTACACTCTAGTAACTGCCATCTCCACTGTTAAGAGTGTGATTTTCTGGCAAACTTTGTGTCGCTTGGAGTCTAATTTTAGAGAAACCGTAGCAGTTATCAACAAACCGTTTTCACTTCTGAAGAGCCGGCGGA
The DNA here is from genome assembly GCF_021462225.1 of Girardinichthys multiradiatus. Taxonomy (NCBI): domain Eukaryota; kingdom Metazoa; phylum Chordata; class Actinopteri; order Cyprinodontiformes; family Goodeidae; genus Girardinichthys; species Girardinichthys multiradiatus. The sequence goes on along the minus strand of NC_061801.1, from coordinate 3,952,206 downwards.
TTTTCCTACAAACTGAAAGTCAAACTGTGTTTCTAGGTGAAAGTATGGCGATACAGCAGAGCCTCAAAAACAGTGAATTTTGAGGATTTCTTCCGCCCCTGACTCCATTCATTCCTATGGGATTTTTGGGCTCGGTTTTTCGTTAATTACGTCGCCATAGTAACTCGAAACGCCAATAAAAGTAATAGCACACCTCACGGGACCGAGCCGGTCGTTTTGATGTATATATTGTGGGGGTGCACGCAGCGGTTCGGGCCGCATTAATTTTGACGGAAGAAAAATAAATAATAAACTAGAAAATTTCGGAAGAAATTTAGACGGGGCCTGCCTCTTGGTGCGTTTTGCTCCGACCAGAGCTTGCTATTTTTTTTTTATTTCATTGTCTATGCTATTATCAGCTTAAAATATGACTAGTAACTCTGGAAGACTGAGGCTTTTATTTTGAAATTTTAAGTAGGCTTTATTTTAAAAGGCCAACACTGGGTGAGCTCCAACATAGTGTGAAGCCCAGTCCTGAAAAGATCTATTGTTTAAAATGCAAAGGCTTTTATTTTGTAGACCATGTTTTGTCTTATTTTGAAAGTCCAGCATGGTTGTCCCTTCAGGTCTGGGTTAGTTGCATTGATTAAATAGAACCCGATTGCTATTTAAAAATCATTTTCTATGCTCTTGTGAGCTCACAAAATCCATAGTAACTATGGGGGGTTGAGGCTTTTATTTTGAAAGTTTCAGTAACCCATATTTCAAGCATAGTCCCATTTCCAACACCGGCTGAACTCCAACAGTAGTGTAATGCCCAGTTCTGCAATGATCTATTGTTTAAAGTGTAAAGGCTTTTATTTTGTAGAGCATGTTTTGTCTTATTGTGAAAACGTAGTATGGGTGTCCTTTCAGGTCTGGGTTAGTTGCATTGGTTAAATAGAACCCGCTTGCTATTTAAAAATCCTTTTCTATGCTCTTGTGAGCTCACAAAATCCATAGTAACTATGGGGGGTTGAGGCTTTTATTTTGAAAGTTTCAGTAGGCTTTATTTTAAAAGGCCAACATGGTCCTATTTCCAATACTGGGGGAGCTCCAACAGTAGTGTGAAGCCCACTCCTGCAATCATCTATTGTTTAAAGGCTTTTATTTTATAGAGCAGATTTAGTCTTATTTTGAAAATCAAGCATGGTTGTCCTTTCAGGTCTGGGTTATTTCTATTAGTTATATAGAACATGCTTGCTATTCTAAAACCATTGTGTATGTTATTATAAGCTTTAAATAATCATTAGTAAGCATGGAGGGTGTATGAAAGAAATTGACCTTTAGGGTCAATCACTGTTGTCTGGGTGTTGGAACAGCAGTACATGCTGTTTAAGTTCCCCACACAACATGGCCGCCATGTAGTTGCCCCCTATGAAGCTGGTCAAAGGGTTAGGTGTCAGGTCAGGTTTAAGCCATAGAAATGAATGAATATAAATGAAAGTCAATGCAAAGTCCTCAGAAAGATAGTAATCCATGCATGTGTGTGTGTGGGTGTGTGTCTGTGTGTGAGTGTGTGTGAGTGTGTGGGTGTGTGTGTGGGTGTGTGTCCCAGTGTGAGACACAGAGAGGCAGAAAGAAAGACAGAATCACATCCAGACATATACAGTAGGAGATACACAGAGCTATAAATAGAACAGTGAGGAATGAATCAGCCAATCAGCAAAGAGCGTCAGTGTAACTTGACACCTGCTGTTTCTCACTCACGCAGCACCTCTCTCTCTGTCTCCCCTGGTCTAGGCTTTATAACATGGAGGCGCATGCTCCCGAACAACTGGCCATAACTCTGAAACCGTAGGGGCGATCGATGTCATTCTTGGACCGTTTTTATCAGAACGGACAGGGGATCGAGAATATTAACACATTTTTGTTGAAAATATAATAATAAAGACACAACACTGGGTGAAAAGTAAGGGAAAATGGAGAAAAAGGCAAAAATGCCTGAACATGCTCCCGAACAAAGTCTAATATCTCGGAATCCGTACATGGTATTTGAAAATTTTTTAAACTGTGGGCGACAGCTGTCCCTTGTCCCCAATCATGGATATTTTCATAGCTCTATGTCATTCACAGTATAAAATATGATTTTTGAAAGAAATGGTGTCACTCATGGATTACAGGTCAAGCTCTCATTGAAAATACATGGGAGAAGGCCTACAGAAATCTACTGACTCTTGGCGATCGAGGGGTGTTTGACAGAAATCTATGAGACTTAGAACAATTTTGAAATTATTGTGTGAAAGCAGAGGCCCGGCCCTACAATCTGACCGAAAATTGTGGCTGTAGAGCGAAATTTGTGGCCGTGAGGGCCAGTTGAAACTCATTTTTCCTGAAAAAAATGCCCTCTTTCTACACTCTAGTAACTGCCATCTCCACTGTAAAGAGTGTGATTTTGTCGCAAACTTTGTGTCGCTTGGAGTGTAATTTTAGAGAAACCGTAGCAGTTATCAACAAACCGTTTTCACTTCTGAAGAGCCGGCGGATTTTCCTACAAACTGAAAGTCAAACTGTGTTTCTAGGTGAAAGTATGGCGATACAGCAGAGCCTCAAAAACAGTGAATTTTGAGGATTTCTTCCGCCCCTGACTCCATTCATTCCTATGGGATTTTGGGGCTCGGTTTTTCGTTAATTACGTCGCCATAGTAACTCGAAACGCCAATAAAAGTAATAGCACACCTCACGGGACCGAGCCGGTCGTTTTGATGTATATATTGTGGGGGTGCACGCAGCGGTTCGGGCCGCATTAATTTTGACGGAAGAAAAATAATAAATAAAGAGTCCAGTTTAGAGGTGAATAGTAATAGGTGCCTGCCATGCATTGCATGGAGGCAGTGCATTGCTTCGCAATGCACTGCTCTCCTATGCAATGCTATGGCAGGCCCCAATAAATAAATAAAGAGACCAGTTTAGAGGTGCATAGTAATAGGTGCCTGCCATGCATTGCATGGGAGGCAGTGCATTGCTTCGCAATGCACTGCTCTCCTATGCAATGCTTGGGCAGGCCCCAACTAGAAAATTTCGGAAGAAATTTAGACGGGGCCTGCCTCTTGGTGCGTTTTGCTCCGACCAGAGCTTGCTATTTTTTTATTTCTATTGTCTATGCTATTATCAGCTTAAAATATGACTAGTAACTCTGGAAGATTGAGGCTTTTATTTTGAAATTTTCAGTAAGCCTTATTTTCAAAGGCCAACACTGGGTGAGCTCCAACATAGTGTGAAGCCCAGTCCTGAAAAGATCTATTGTTTAAAATGCAAAGGCTTTTATTTTGTAGAGCATGTTTTGTCTTATTCTGAAAACCTAGTATGGGTGTCCTTTCAGGTCTGGGTTACTTCCATTAGTGACATAGAACCTGCTTGCTCTTCTAAAACCATTGTGTATGTCATTATCAGGTTTCAAAAATCATTAGTAAGTATGGAAGGTTGAGGCTTTTATTTTGAAAGTTTCAGTAAGCCTGTTTCAAAGGACCAGCATAGTCCCATTCCCATCACTGGGGGAGCTCCAACAGTAGTGTGAAGGCCACTCCTGCAATCATCTATTGTTTAAAGTCTTATATTTTGTAGAGCAGGTGTTGTCTTATTTTGAAAATCAAGCATGGTTGTCCTTTCAGGTCTGGGTTATTTCTATTAGTTATATAGAACCTGCTTGCTATTGTAAAACCATTGTGTATGTTATTATAAGCTTTAAATAATCATTAATAAGCATGGAGGGTTGATGAAAGAAATTGACCTTTAGGGTCAATCACTGTTGTCTGGGTGTTGGAACAGCAGTACATGCTGTTTAAGTTCCCCACACAACATGGCCGCCATGTAGTTGCCTCCTATGAAGATGGTGAAAGGGGGTCAGGTCAGGTTTAAGCCATAGAAATGACTGAATATCAATGAAAGTCAATGCAAAGTCCTCAGAAAGATAGTAATCCATGCATGTGTGTGGGTGTGTGTCTGTGTGTGGGTGGGTGTGTGTGTCTGTGTGTGGGTGTGTGTCTGTGTGTGGGTGTGTGTCTTAGTGTGAGACACAGAGAGGCAGAAAGAAAGACAGAATCACATCCAGACATATACAGTAGGAGATACACAGAGCTATAAATAGAACAGTGAGGAAGGAATCAGCCAATCAGCAAAGAGCGTCAGTGTAACTTGACACCTGCTGTTTCTCACTCACGCAGCACCTCTCTCTCTGTCTCCCCTGGTCTAGGCTTTATAACATGGAGGCGCATGCTCCCGAACAACTGGCCATAACTCTGAAACCGTAGGGGCGATCGATGTCATTCTTGGACCGTTTTTATCAGAACGGACAGGGGAACATTAATATTCATCATTTATTAGTGAAAATATAATAATAAAGACACAATACTGGGTGAAAAGTAAGGGAAAATGGAGAAAAAGGCAAAAATGCCTGAACATGCTCCCGAACAAAGTCTAATATCTCGGAATCCGTACATGGTATTTGAAAATTTTTTAAACTGTGGGCGACAGCTATCCCTCGTCCCCAATCATGGATATTTTCATAGCTCTATGTCATTCACAGTATAAAATATGATCTTTGAAAGAAATGGTGTCACTCATGGATTACAGGTCAAGCTCTCATTGAAAATACATGGGAGAAGGCCTACAGAAATCTACTGACTCTTGGCGATCGAGGGTGTTTTGACAGAAATCTATGAGACTTACAACAATTTTGAAATTATTGTGTGAAAGCAGAGGCCCGGCCCTACAATCTGACCGAAAATTGTGGCTGTAGAGCGAAATTTGTGGCCGTGAGGGCCAGTTGAAACTCATTTTTCCTGAAAAAAATCCCCTCTTTTTACACTCTAGTAACTGCCATCTCCACTGTTAAGAGTGTGATTTTCTCTCAAACTTTGTGTCGCTTGGAGTCTAATTTTAGAGAAACCGTAGCAGTTATCAACAAACCGTTTTCACTTCTGAAGAGCCGGCGGATTTTCCTACAAACTGAAAGTCAAACTGTGTTTCTAGGTGAAAGTATGGCGATACAGCAGAGACTCAAAAACAGTGAATTTTGAGGATTTCTTCCGCCCCTGACTCCATTCATTCCTATGGGATTTTTGGGCTCGGTTTTTCGTTAATTACGTCGCCATAGTAACTCGAAACGCCAATAAAAGTAATAGCACACCTCACGGGACCGAGCCGGTCGTTTTGATGTATATATTGTGGGGGTGCACGCAGCGGTTCGGGCCGCATTAACGGAGACGGAAGAAAAATAAATAATAAATAAAGAGTCCAGTTTAGAGGTGAATAGTAATAGGTGCCTGCCATGCATTGCATGGGAGGCAGTGCATTGCTTCGCAATGCACTGCTCTCCTATGCAATGCTATGGCAGGCCCCAATGACTATACATTTTATCATCTTGAGGCCCTGGAAAACATGCTTCAACAGTGACTGGAACAAACAGTATGTTGTTTTTAGCATTTGCAAAGCCAAGACTCCTTATCGTTTTTGCTTGTAGACATTTCTCTTTCCCCAAGTACTCCAGCATGTGTTATCACATAATCGTCGGGTTACAGCAGTATGTAAGAGAAGCTTTTCAGCTTTTAAACTAATCAATACCCATTTGCACACAACTATGTCTAATGACTGAGCAATCTACAGGGGTTGGACAATGAAACTGAAACACTTGTCATTTTAGTGTGGGAGGTTTCATGGCTAAATTGGACCAGCCGGGTAGCCAGGCTTCATTGATTGCACATTGCACCAGTAAGAGCACAGTATGAAGGTTCAATTAGCAGGGTAAGAGCACAGTTTTGCTCAAAATATTGAAATGCACACAACATTATGGGTGACATACCAGAGTTCAAAAGAGGACAAATTGTTGGTGCACGTCTTTCTGGCGCATCTGTGACCAAGACAGCAAGTCTTTGTGATGTATCAAGAGCCACAGTATCCAGGGTAATGTCAGCATACCACCAAGAAGGACGAACCACATCCAACAGGATTAACTGTGGACGCAAGAGGAAGCTGTCTGAAAGGGATGTTCGGGTGCTAACCCGGATTGTATCCAAATAACATAAAACCACGGCTGCCCGAATCACGGCAGAATTGAATGTGCACCTCAACTCTCCTTTTTCCACCAGAACTGTCCGTCGGGAGCTCCACAGGGTCATATACACGGCCGGGCTTCTATAGCCAAACCTTTGGTCACTCATGTCAATGCCAAACGTCGGTTTCAATGGTGCAAGGAGCGCAAATCTTGGGCTGTGGACAATGTGAAACATGTATTGTTCTCTGATGAGTCCACCTTTACTGTTTTCCCCACATCCGAGAGAGATACGGTGTGGAGAAGCCCCAAAGAAGCATACCACCCAGACTGTTGCATGCCCAGAGTGAAGCATGGGAGTGGATTAGTGATGGTTTGGGCTGCCATATCATGGCATTCCCGTGGCCCAATACTTGTGCTAGATGGGCGTGTTACTGCCAAGGACTACCGAACCATTCTTGAGGACCATGTGCATCCAATGGTTCAAACATTGTATCCTGAAGGCGGTGCCGTGTATCAGGATGACAATGCACCAATACACACAGCAAGACTGGTGAAAGATTGGTTTGATGAACATGAAAGTGAAGTTGAACATCTCCCATGGCCTGCACAGTCACCGGATCTAAATATTATTGAGCCACTTTAGAGTGTTTTGGAGGAGCGAGTCAGGAAACGTTTTCCTCCACCAGTAACACGTAGTGACCTGGCCACTATCCTGCAAGAAGAATGGCTTAAAATCCCTCTGACCTCTGTGCAGGACTTGTATATGTCATTCCCAAGACGAATTGACGCTGTATTGGCCGCAAAAGGAGGCCCTACACCATACTAATAAATTATTGTGGTCTAAAACCAGGTTTTTCAGTTTCATTGTCCAACCCCTGTAGGTGTCCTGAGCAAAGTCGCTCGATATACGTTTTTCCAGCATTCACTAAAACAGAAGAAATAATCTGTTTTATGATATTAGTTCATATGAAAGCACTGTAACTGAAAAAAACATTTTGGTTAGTGCAAAACTAAAGTTTTTTAATTTGTTCATGCCACATTTGGTTGTGCATATTTGGTTAACCCCTGTTATTACTTTAAATAAAGTACTTCTGTGTTAGAAAAAGGATTAGATTTTAATATTTTATTATGTATTTGTGTATATTAATGATTCGGCTATTTGCTATTACTGCTCATTCAGGTTCAGGGTTATATTGCAGGAAGGAATTGGCTTGTGTATTGTACATCATTTACAAAGGCTCTTCCAGTCTTGGTCACCCCCCAAATGCTTTGTTTTCCATCTTGGCCACTTTAGTAAAAATCTTCTGACTACCCTTACTGTCGTGCACAGGTGAACACACACAAACTAACCAACAGAAGCAGATCACGACTTAAAAAATGTCACAGCCACCTGCAAAACAAGCTGCGGTTTTTAACACCCCCAAAGTTGTGAGGATAGCCGCACTCACTCTCCTGTGAGCAGCAGCCATAACTCTTCTATTCCATATCCAACTTAGTGCTTCAGGCCTTGCCCCTTACAAGCAGCAAAAAGGGACACATCACCAGATAGGTTTTGACCAGGTTTGGCTGTCAGAAGGGAAATATTTCACCTGGCACAAGACGGATTTTGGTAAATAAGTATGAAAAATATGTATGTAACAGATAACGATTGAGAAATGGAAAAACATGGATAAAGACAAAATAATGAAGAGAAACAGATAAAGCTAAAAACAGGTTGACAGTAAGACATAAATACATACAGTACAAACCAAAAGTTTGGACACACCTTTTCATTCAAAGAGTTGTCTTTATTTTCATGACTATGAATATTGTAGCTTCACATTGAAGGCATCAAAACTATGAATTAACATGTGGAATTATATACTGAACAAAAAAGTGTGACAACTGAAAATATGTCTTATATTGTAGGTTCTTCAAAGTAGCCACCTTTTGCTTTGATTACTGCTCCGCACACTCTTGGCATTCTGTTGATGAGCTTCAAGAGGTAGTTATGATTAAACATGAATGCTTTATTGGCCTGCAACATGCTCCATGTATAACAAAGGTCACGGATTAGCGGACCAGGGTCCGGATCTGGACCCACGTGCCGTCCAATCCGACTCAACCTGATTTTAAACATTTATATATTACTGCATGTTTAACGATGTCTAACTTCACTTGCGCCGCATCTCGTGTTAATATGGTATAGCCCTGTGGAGCGTCTGGCTCTGGGCTGCACGTGATGCAAGTCAGGCAATGAGTTGCTTCAGTCAGGGCTGCTGCTGCTACTACCCTAACCACAAAGTATTTTCTCATTTACTATGTAGATATAAACATTTTATTCCTGCCAGCTGCTGCGTCTCACGTCTGAACAGGCACGACAGACAGCTATGTAGGTCAGCGACATTCTGGTCCACACTCCAAGGAAGCTGGTGGCAGAAATGCACCACATCGTTGTATGCCAACTGCCAGAAAACGACAAGAAGAAGCTATGTGGGTCCTTTAACGCAGGCTGCTAAGTTACTAGCTTGGGACCTCACGCTTGCTGATAGTACAATGACTTGGTGGTGCACAGATGAGTGAGTAAAAGACAATGGCTTAATCAAAAATACGTAAAATGGACTATGAAAATCACACATTTAAAGATGGACAGAAACATACGGTCTCTTACGGCACAACAGTGTTCACTGTGAAGGTAAATGTTCGCAGGGTTTAGCTTTAGAACTCCAGAATTTATGGTAAATGGACGGAACTTGTATAGCGCTTTTCTAGTCATACAGACCAAAGCCTTTTACACTAGAGCCACATTCACCCAATTTTAATCACATATGCATAAATACTGTTTGTAACTGGTCATAAATGTGTATGGCAATATTAATATTTCCTGCATTAATAATGATTAAAGATCAGCGTTGATTAAAACAGGTCAGTTAGAACTAAGACTTTGTTTCTCTTATTTCAACACCTTATTTTCTCTTGCTGCCAAATATATTCAGCCCAATGTCAAGTCCTGACTGACAAATTGTTCAGTTTAAAGGGGTTCCATAGAACCCCTTGCCATCAAGTAGTTTTCCCCATGAAGATACAGTTAAATCATTGAATAGCAAAGACTGTTGAGTCATACTTGCTCCAGGAGTGGGCCATCCAGTTTAAACCATCCAGCTGGTAGTCTCTGAGCTCCAGTCCATCACCTCCAATGTAAACAGGCTGCTTCTTCATAGGTACAAACCTAGGTCTCTGTTTCATCAACTAATGACAAAACAAAATTTTGACTTGATTGATTAATAGATTCAACATTGATGTCTAAAACAATTCCTCAAATCCAGTTTTAAATTATTTCAACAGAATTAAAATAATACCTAAACAGATACTGGGTGTAAATGGCATGTACAGTAAATAATCTGTTTTTGTTGATATTGTGTCACAGAAAAACAAAGTTTTATAGGCATACATTTAATTATGAAATGTAGCAATATACTTACACTATAAGAAAGGAAAAGAAAGAGTAACTTGATTTACCTTAAAATCTCTGGAGGGAATGGTCTTTGACTGATTTCTGCTCATGTAGTCATCAATGCATTTCTGGAACTTTTTGCCAATCAGAGCACCATCTTCCCAGCTGCACTCCGAGTATGGTAAACCCTGCCACTTGCAAAGGTAGTCTGGGTAACCAGCAGCTGACTTCTGGTTTGAATGTCCTGCTCAAAACATTTGAAACGTTCAGAATCAGAATCAGAAAAGCTTTATTGCCAAGTACGTTTTTGGACATACAAGGAATTTGTTTTAGCGTAGTCGGTGCAATACAGTTCAAATTAAACAGTATAACAGTATAAACATATCATTCAGTGGATTACACAAACCCAGGGCTATCAAACACAAAGAAAACAAACAAAAATACCTATGATTCTTTCTACAAGCCGATACTGAGAGTGCAGGTCATCCACCATTTCCTCCTGACAATTAAAATATTCTCTATCTTCAGGTGATGCTGCCTTTAACCTGAAGAGATTAGAAAACACAAAATTAAAATGCATGTGAGTATTTATCTCACAATAAAGTCTAATGGCAAACATTAGGCTGTAATAAATGCTCCCAATGAAAAAAAACATGAGATTATTTTTTTGTATTTAAGTGTCTTAAGGAATTATCCAGTTATGTGATGTGTCCAGAGAATACTTTTAAAACTATAATATCTTAATTACAAAAAGAAACACAATGATATGGAATTACATTTTAACGTGACAATGTCCAAAACGCTTGAGATGAAAGGTAGATGTCACCAATAGGGACTGCTTACCCTACAGGGGTTGGACAATGAAACTGAAACACCTGTCATGTTAGTGTGGGAGGTTTCATGGCTAAATTGGACCAGCCTGGTAGCCAGTCTTCATTGATTGCACATTGCACCAGTAAGAGCAGAATGTGAAGGTTCAATTAGCAGGGTAAGAGCACAGTTTTGCTCAAAATATTGAAATGCACACAACATTATGGGTGACATACCAGAATTCAAAAGAGGACAAATTGTTGGTGCACGTCTTGCTGTCGCATCTGTGACCAAGACAGCAAGTTTTTGTGATGTATCAAGAGCCACAGTATCCAGGGTAATGTCAGCATACCACCAAGAAGGATGAACTACATCCAACAGGATTAACTGTGGACGCAAGAGGAAGTTGTCTGAAAGGGATGTTCGGGTGTTAACCCGGATTGTATCCAAAAAACATAAAACCACGGCGGCCCAAATCACGGCAGAATTAAATGTGCACCTCAACTCCTGTTTCCACCAGAACTGTCCGTCGGGAGCTCCACAGGGTCAATATACACGGCCAGGCTGCTATAGCCAAACCTTTGGTCACTCATGCCAATGCCAAACATTGGTTTCAATGGTGCAAGGAGCGCAAATCTTGGGCTGTGGACAATGTGAAACATGTATTGTTCTCTGATGAGTCCACCTTTACTGTTTTTCCCACATCCGGGAGACTTACGGTGTGGAGAAGCCCCAAAGAAGCGTACCACCCAGACTGTTGCAGGCCCAGAGTGAAGCATGGGCGTGGATCAGTGATGATTTGGGCTGCCATATCATGGCATTCCCTTGGCCCGATACTTGTGCTAGATGGGCGCGTCACTGCCAAGGACTACCGAACCATTCTTGAGGACCATGTGCATCCAATGGTTCAAACATTGTATCTTGAAGGCGGTGCCGTGTATCAGGATGACCAATACACACAGCAAGACTGGTGAAAGATTGGTTTGATGAACATGAAAGTGAAGTTGAACATCTCCCATGGCCTGCACAGTCACCAGATCTAAATATTATTGAGCCACTTTGGGGTGTTTTGGAGGAGCGAGTCAGGAAACGTTTTCCTCTACCAGTATCACGTAGTGATCTGGCCACTATCCTGTAAGAAGAATGGCTTAAAATCCCTCTGACCACTGTGCAGGACTTGTATATGTCATTCCCAAGATGAATTGATGCTGTATTGGCCGCAAGAGGAGGCCCTACACCATACTAATAAATTATTGTGGTCTAAAACCAGGTGTTTCAGTTTCATTTTCCAACCCCTGTATATGCCAAGTCTCCACAGACAGTTTGTTTCAGTCTCGTAAGCCTGAACAGATGACCAACCCTGTTAGTCCTAAACACTTACTGATAAGGAGAAGTTGGTTAAGCCTTAACCATTTTAAAATGAAAACTTCAACCCCATTATACATCCCAATAAGTGTTCTTTTAAGCTGGACAGTATTTTCTTGAGAAATTAAAGTATGAAGGAATTGCAGACTCTTGCCAACTATAGGAGTTACACTTCCTATGTTGTGATGACAAACGTACAAAAGAAAATGTTCAAATCCTCAGCCGGGCAAGGGCAAACCCTCCTGTCTCCCCCTGCCTGCACTAAAGATCATCGAAAAAGATGTTAGAATGGTCTTCCGACATCTCAATGGGAAGAAAGCTCTGGGTCCTACCGGGCAAACAGATCAGCAGACACTGCAATTAAACTTCAGTCTACACTTCATCCTGCTCCAGCTCGACCACCTAGGGACATAGGATCCTGTTTGCATATTTCAGCTCTGCCTTTAACACCATCAAACCAAATATCTCCCACCAAAAGATCACCCAGCTCATATTGACAGGCTCCACCTGTCAATGGATCACCAGCTTCCTAATTGACCAGCAGAACCGGGTGAGGCTGGAAAGCATTTCATCCCGCTCAAGAACCATCAGCACCAGCCCGCCCCCCGTAGTTAGCTACTCTGCTGGAAACAAACATGTTGCAACATCACAACTTGCCTTCCATTATTATATATATATATATATATATATATATATATATATATATTATGTGTCTTTTTCACTGGTGGTAGGGTTTAAGCTTTCCTCACGTTCATTGACCATGTCTCTGAACATTGAACACCTTGTACCTCTAGGCACTCCAAGCAGGATTCATTCCTGAATATGGCGCTGGGGAAGAGTGGGTTCACTTCTCAAATATTTGGTAGTTAATTTACATACTTTTTTCAAATAGAAATCAGCTGATTGTATGATTGTAAAGTGTTGACAAGCACCCTTTGTTGTTTAAAACACTAGATAAAACAAGGTGGTAACAGAGTATCTCTTAGCAGGGATACTGGGATAAATAATGTTTGTATGGTTAAATTGTCACCATGAAAAATTATCCTTCACACAAATAGAAAACTTCTGTAAAAATTTAAAGTTAAGACAAAGACAGACCTGCAGAGGGGTATAAACTGGGAGATGACTGAATTAAAATGCTAGGGATATTTAAACAGAGAGCATCCTTTGACCACAAAGCTCCACCTTTAGGTCATTGTCCATCCAAAAAGTCCTCCCTGCCATTTTCAAGATATTCCATATGATTTTGTCTGATTTTGCCCTGGTACGTGCATCTGAAACGCAGAGGCAGGGCTGGGCGGTTTAACAAATATATTTGAAGGATAGAGCTTGGTTCCACATGCAATGTCTAAAATTACAATATTGCGATTATTCACATATAATTTTCTATAGCAACCATTGCCCATTGGTATTTAATACGCTGAAAGAGCATGGCAACACTGTTTTAGGACTCAGATGTTGGATTAATAAACTTAACATGTTTGTAAAAATGAAAATGGTTCCAAATCAAGAAGTGGCAATAAGGAAGAGACGTTAAAAACATGGGTCAGTCTGGATTAGATATTTCAGCTCTCCTCCATCAAAACTGTTAAGGTGTTATGGAGGCTGCTAACCTGACAAAAGGATGATGGTCTTTATTATTGCTGCTTTCTTCAAAAGGTTGAGTTATTTGGTCGCAAATAATTTGTTTCACCATGAAAAACAGCCTTTATTGAATGTTCTACTGTATGTTAGCCAACCATTGAGTTTATTTAAAATTGTGGTTATTACCTTATATGTCTTAACCCATGATAATTTAATGGAATACCATTTCACATTGTCAGATTATTAGTAAACCAACATACATTGTTATCTGTCAAATTTTAGACATGTGCAAAACAGTGGTCTGTGATCAGAACGTAGGTAGGAAGGTATAAATCCCTCACTCACTGTACTTTATATTCTCAAGTGAAGTGGCCAACATTATCAATCCGTCGAATCATGCAATGGTACATTTTCATCTATAAAGCTATTTTTGGACTGTTCCTACCTTGCTCATCCTACATATCACTTAGATTTCCCAGCCGCAGACTTCGCTTTCAATACTTTATCCCCTTCATTTTTCCATTTGTTCAATGCAAACTTAGAAAAAAAAATGCATTTTCTTACACTGGCCCATCAACTTGGAACACTCTAAAGCAGGAATCTGCAACTATCCACGTTGATTTCTCTGGGACAATTTAAATTTATTTTAAGCAGAGAAACCTTGATATAAAACTTACTCTTCTTTTAGGTTATATTTTATTTGCCTATTCAATTAGATTTGAATGTTTAAATTATTTGATTGTTACTATGTTTGTAAGTTTGTTTAGTTGTGTTTTTTCTTTTCAAACATCTTACTTGTCAATGAAATCTTGGATCTCAATTAGCCAGCCTGTATAAGTAAAGGTTAAATAAAATACAAACATTTTATTTGTAGCACCTTTAAATTTCTAAAACCTTTTTTGGGGATAAATAAATCCCACACAAACGTTTGGGAAACCTTGCTACTTTAGAGAAACGTTGACCAATGTGACAGAAGGATAAAGGAGTAGAAGTTCATTCAGCAACATGATCTGTTGTGCCTCTGCTCATCAAATGCTTTGTTTTGTTTTACAGATAAGGTTAAACACTCCACAGAGTATGAACTCAATATGAAGTATTGATTTTAAACCTGATAAAAAAAAATGTGGCGTGTGTTTAAAAGACTGCTCTTTCCGTCAATGGTCAATAAACATTAGTTGATGTTTTTTCAGTGTTTGTGATTTATTTCTTGGTTTGAGTCTTATTGTCTGACCATTATCTAGAGGGATTTGAACTACATCATGAGTTATGGCTGATTTTGGCAAATACAAGTCTAATGTACTAATTTTCAAAATGGTAACGCAACTTTGCTTTTATCTTGCTGATGGAAGAAGGGTTAGAAGGATAGTTATTACAGATATGAAATTTTAAATATCATAATATAAATATTGTTTATCCTTATAAACCAAAACTTAAACAAATTGTTATTCTTGTGCCATATTGCCCAGCAAAAAAGGGAGGAAAAAAAGGTTCCTGCAATCGAAACACACCTATTATTATTACTTTATACAATCATAAAAGACCCATTGAAATGTCCAATATAATTTACAGGGGTGTCCTGGACAACTTGATTTAAAGCTGAGCAAGGAAAAAAACTAGCAAGTGTTGGTTCCCTCCTCAGTTTGAGTCGGTAGTGGAAGATGACTGCTCACACAGAGTCTGGTTCTGCTGGAGGTTTCTTCCTCTTAAAGGTAGTTTTCCTTTCCACTGTCGCTACATGCATGCTCAGTATGAGGAATTGCTGCAAAGTCTAGAACACAATGCAAGTGACTGTCCTCTGTCATTACATGCTCATCCAGGAGGACTGATTGCTACGAGCTAGTGACTCAATGCAATCTGCTGGGTTTCCATAGTTAGAATGTTTTTTTTAACAATTTGAATGAATAACTGAACTTGACTGAACTGTTTGATAACTAAGATAATTTTGGAATGTATGCAATTGACTTGGAATCTGTCTCTATGACTGGATCTAATTGACATTTTTTGTAAAGTGCTTTAAGGCAACATTTGTTGTGAAATAGCACCATATAAATAAACTGAATTAAGTAGAATTATCATTTCTGCTTTCCCACAGGGTTGGAGCAGACAGGATGTCAATTCGAAGGCCTCAAAGGGAGATCTGCTTTCTGTCTAAGAAATATACTTTTTTTAGGCATCAAGACAATCCTTCACCTGAGATTACTGAAAAGCATTATTTACAGGTCCTTCTCAAAAAATTAGCATATTGTGATAAAGTTCATTATTTTCTATAATGTAATGATGAAAATTTAATATTCATATATTTTAGATTCATTGCACACTAACTGAAATATTTCAGATCTTTTATTGTCTTAATACAGATGATTGTGGCATACAGCTCATGAAAACCCAAAATTCCTATCTCACAAAATTAGCATATTTCATCCGACCAATAAAAGAAAAGTGTTTTTAATACAAAAAACGTCAACCTTCAAATAATCATGTACAAGTTATGCACTCAATACTTGGTCGGGAATCTTTTGGCAGAAATGACTGCTTCAATGCGGCGTGGCATGGAGGCAATCAGCCTGTGGCACTGCTGAGGTCTTACGGAGGCCCAGGATGCTTCGATAGCGGCCTTTAGCTCATCCAGAGTGTTGGGTCTTGAGTCTCTCAACGTTCTCTTCACAATATCCCACAGATTCTCTATGGGGTTCAGGTCAGGAGAGTTGGCAGGCCAATTGAGCACAGTGATACCATGGTCAGTAAACCATTTACCAGTGGTTTTGGCACTGTGAGCAGGTGCCAGGTCGTGCTGAAAAATGAAATCTTCATCTCCATAAAGCTTTTCAGCAGATGGAAGCATGAAGTGCTCCAAAATCTCCTGATAGCTAGCTGCATTGACCCTGCCCTTGATAAAACACAGTGGACCAACACCAGCAGCTGACACGGCTCCCCAGACCATCACTGACTGTGGGTACTTGACACTGGACTTCTGGCATTGTGGCATTTCCTTCTCCCCAGTCTTCCTCCAGACTCTGGCACCTTGATTTCCGAATGACATGCAGAATTTGCTTTCATCCGAAAAAAGTACTTTGGACCACTGAGCAACAGTCCAGTGCTGCTTCTCTGTAGCCCAGGTCTGGGGAATGCGGCACCTGTAGCCCATTTCCTGCACACACCTGTGCACGGTGGCTCTGGATGTTTCTACTCCAGACTCAGTCCACTGCTTCCGCAGGTCCCCCAAGGTCTGGAATCGGCCCTTCTCCACAATCTTCCTCAGGGTCCGGTCACCTCTTCTCGTTGTGCAGCGTTTTCTGCCACACTTTTTCCTTCCCACAGACTTCCCACTGAGGTGCCTTGATACAGCACTCTGGGAACAGCCTATTTGTTCAGAAATGTCTTTCTGTGTCTTACCCTCTTGCTTGAGGGTGTCAATAGTGGCCTTCTGGACAGCAGTCAGGTCGGCAGTCTTACCCATGATTGGGGTTTTGAGTGATGAACCAGGCTGGGAGTTTTAAAGGCCTCAGGAATCTTTTGCAGGTGTTTAGAGTTAACTAGTTGATTCAGATGATTAGGTTCATAGCTCGTTTAGAGACCCTTTTAATAATATGCTAATTTTGTGAGATAGGAATTTTGGGTTTTCATGAGCTGTATGCCAAAATCATCCATATTAAGACAATAAAAGACCTGAAATATTTCAGTTAGTGTGCAATGAATCTAAAATATATGAATGTTAAATTTTCATCATGACATTATGGAAAATAATGAACTTTATCTCAATATGCTAATTTTTTGAGAAGGACCTGTATGAAGCAACCATGTGGTGTTTTTTTTTTTTGGCTGACAAATTTGTCGAGCCGAGACCAGGCCAGCCTACTGGAAACTCAGTTTCTAACTGGAACATTAATTTGGGAAGCAAAATTTTGTTTATGTGAGCAGTGTTTGTGTTGCATTGAGGAGCTTTGACAGCTTCTATCCTTTCATCTTCATAATTCTTGTTGTGCATCTGTGCTAGAAATGAGGAAGATTTTCATTACTTTACAAGCACTCAAATAAAAACGTCTTACCATTTTCTTTTCTCTTGTTCCTTTTTCTTGAAGTTTTCTAGTTTCTTCATGCCCCTTACATTCTGGAACTTTAGTGTTTCCTCAGTCTCCCAAGTGTTATGGATGTGTGCCCAGTTCTTCCACTTAATCAAGTACTGGACCTCGCCAGCCTCTTTATTTGGATCAAAGTTACCATTGGGGTCACCATCTGCTTCTACAGCATATACAGTGGTTGCACTCCCTGTTGCTGAAAACCAAAACATTAAAAAGGTCACATTAGGGGAAATATTTAATACTGTAATCATCCTCACTGGGCTTTTTGTTATATGACGGCATTTATACCCACCCTTCAAAGCTGACATGATTTTAGAAAGCTTTACCGGTAATATTAGCGTAGGGTGAAAGAAAGCAGGAGCAGACTCAGTGCATGCGCTACATCCGACATAAAAACCACAAGGAGAGGGAGACCAGATTTTCCTCCTAACAGCAAAAGAGTGTGATGCTGTTCTTACCTCTTTTTCTTCCTATCCTGCAGTCCATTACTCTTTCAATTGTTTCAAACTCTTCTTCCTCCGGCATTGGAACATCTTCACCCAAAACCTCCACCAAATCATCAGAATCTGTATTTATCTCTTCATCCTCCTTATAACTGATGTTGACCGTAGCCTGCCGCCGTGGCCCAGCACATGCTACTTTTGTGTAGTTATTGTCATCCTCAGAAGAAGAACACTTTCGGGGTTTTTTTCTCGGAGTGATACTTTTTGTTCCATTTCGAGAATTCATCCTAAAAACAGAGAATGGTAAAATGTAGAAATGGTTTCACCAAAGTTGATCTAATCAAGAATGATGACCGGCTTATTTTATCTTCTATATAAACTGATTCAGACTTAGAATATTTCAATAAACAGACAAAGGTAAACTGTCCAATTCCACTTAAGTTAAAGGCAGTTTCGAAGAATTCATGTGCAAGATTTTCGGTACAGCTTTTTGGGTTTGGCACAAAGTTTGTTCTGAACCTGAACACATTAAGGAAATTTATATACGGAACTAATTGCTAGTGCTATGTTCTGTTATGCAATTTTTAAAAAGCAGCCTCAAAACAAAACACTCCCCCCAGATATCAGTGATGTCTACTCTCTGGGAAGATAAAAGTTTTTCAACTACAGTGTTGACAGAGAGAGAAAGACTGACCCAAGATTTAGGGCAGCATGTTTCAACAGCAATAAGGTACATAGCTCGCTCTACACTTAAATTACTCTGAAACAATACCAAACCAAATGTACACATTACCGGTATAGGAGGAAAATCAGCTCAAGTCTAAATCCAGATGCCTGTAGCCTTCAACTAGCCCAAAATGCCATACAGCAGGTAACTTGTAACAACAAACTGGTACAGTGAGTCCGTCTAAAGAGAAGAGATTTCCCAACAGCTATAGCCTGGGGCTTTTGATGTAAATTTACCCAGGTAATTTCACTTTCCTTGGTTTTACTTTCATAGGTAAATAGTCCTAATCTGGAGTAGGTCTTTTCAGCTTTCCCCGAGATTGCTGAGGTTGTGGACAACGAGGCATAGCACCAGCAGCTACAGTAATGACAGAGGTTACTATACAAATTAATCGGTTTTAAACCATTAATTTGTTACAAAAAGTAGTTTTAAGATGTTAGAGAAAGTAGACCTCAAAGTCTTATCTGCTTTAGAGCGTTGAGTGGCTCAGTTAGCTGAGAAAATCCGGGCACAAAGCGATGGTAACATCCAGCCATTCCGAGATAATCACTGTTTTCATGTTTACTGTTAAGTTTGCCATTTGTAGTTTGTCAAAAACAGCCTGTAGGTCGAACATGTGCTGCTCTGGTGTGGTGGAAGAAATAATGATGTCGTCCAAGTAAACAAAGCATTTGTTTCCTCTCAGGTCTCCCAGAACTACTTCGCTTAACTGCTGGAAGGTGGCAGGTGCATTTTTGAGTCCAAATGGCATCACCTTAAAATGGTATAAGCCAAGGGGACAGATAAAAGCAGTTTTTACATGACTTTCTTCATCTATTTGAACTTGATAGTAGCCACTGTTGAGGTCCAGAGTTGTGAAAATAGCTGCTCCAACCAATGACTCCAATATTTCTTGAATGTTAGGTATGGGATAAACATCAATATGTGTGGCGACATTTAATTTTCTATAATCCACACAGAATCTTGATTTGAAATCTTGCTTCTTTGGAACCAGGAACACTGGAGCAGCATAAGGAGAAGTGGATGGCTCTATAATGTCTTTTTCCAACATCTCCTGTACCTGCTCCTTGATGACCTGAAGCTTTCTTTGGTGACACACTGTAAGGTTTTTTTTTTATGGGCACATTGTGACTGAGAAAGATCTTGAGTGTGAGGACTCCGGTGCGGCCCAAGGTGTTGATACAGACATTCTTTTTATTTTGCAGTTGGTGTAACAGTCGTGTTTTTCCAAATTCATCAAGATAGGCATTATGTATGGCCATTTCCAGGAAATCATGGCATAGAGGGAGAAGTGATAAATGCGCTGGAGCCATAGCAGAAAATAAGGCAATATGTGGATGGGAAAAATCTCTGGGCTTCACAGTAGATGCACTTACAAACAGATACCGTTGATTTTTGTGGGTTTTCAATCAGTAGCTGTTTTCAGAGACATCAAACTGTAAGCCAGAAAAGAAGATTAAGTCAAGTCAAACTATTGCAGGGAAAGCTAGGCTCTTTACAGGCAAGATCACATAAGGTAATGTCACTGTTGCAGATTGTATGGCCAGAGTAAGTTCACTCCATCCCAAGGGTTGTTGTCCCTCTCCATCTGCCAGATACAAAGGTTCCGTGGTCTTGGATTTGAGAACATCATGAGGACCATTCACTCCTGTTCAAATATTAGTATAGAAGTCTCACTGGAGAAAGGTTTCTGAATCACTTTGCACAAACTTTTTCTCTGCTCATATTGCAGTTGATTCTGTCGGTCCTTCTCCAGTTGTTGTCCCAAGCGGACAATTTAATCTACCGAGGTAACTCTGCTCCTCAGTTGACTGGCTAGTTGGGAGTTAATGTTTTTTCAAAATCAGTTCAACATCCCCTTCATTTATAGTTGGTTTCCAGTGTTTGCATAGTGACTGATATATGTACGCAAAGTCTCTGATGCCTTCATCCTCTTTTTGGATTCTGTTGCGCACTCTCTCAGCCAGCTCATCCTCTTAAGTCTTCGGATAGGAACCCAGCCCGAAATAGTTTGTTAAATTCCATCCAGGTTTGTATTTTTATGACGTGCCATATCCCACCAGACCCGGGAAGAGTAGCCATAAGCTCCTCATCAGTTAGTGAATTGAGGGCCAGAAAATCCTCACATCTCTCTAGGTACTGAAGGGGATCAGACGGGTCATCAGCTTTACCAAAAGTTGTAAACTGCAATTTGATAGGGCTCTTCCCCACAATCTTACTCCTGGTTTTGCCTTGCATGTTCGAACCTCCAAATTACTCAAATAGATCATTAGGTTTACCATCTCTTACTGATGATTGCAATCTGGGATGGCCTGCAGCTCTTAGAGGTTTCTCTCAGAGTTGGTCATCCAGATAAGTTTGCAAACCAGCATGTCCAGCAGTTTCCGTTGTCTTTTGAATTTCTTCAGTCATGGAGTGTAAAGTGTCAAGACAGAGAGAAAGATCCTCCTTCACCGATTAGATGACAGCAGGTATGAGTGTTGTGGAAACATCAGCATACTGCTCCTTTAACCTCCATCCAAGTGAAGCATTAAACTGTATTCTTAAATACTCCACTCGTTTATCCACATGTCTGACAAGTTGTTTTTGCTGCTCCAGAAGTGACTGTCTGTTTGTGTCCATTTGTTTTCAGTTGAAAAGCTATTTTTTTCTGACAACTGTTGAATGATTGCTTTTAGCTCCTCCTGGTAGTGGTGTTGGTCCTTCCCAATTTTTTAAGCTGTTCCAGAATATCTTGATCAGCAATATTTGGTGAGCTGGAGGGATTCACTATCTGTGTTCTTTCATCCATTTTTCTGTTTCCAGAGGCAAAGTTGCTGGGGTGTAAAGGAATGACAAGCTCTGGCAGTTCAATCAGTTCCATTTCCATCAGTGAATACGATGTGGGAGACAATTCAGGCATGAGAGTTTGATTTGCCGATACTTTCTCCATGTCCAAGAGTGACTTAGCATTGGCAGCCATATTGTGTTGATTCTGCTTAATGGGTTTACACATTAAATGTTTTTATTCATTATTGAGTCCCATCTGGCATGCCACTTTTTTATGTTACATATATACAAGGTCTGGGGTGCCAGTTGGGTCTCTCTCGACATATGATTATTATGAAAAAGTGTTTTTTTTTAAACACATAACCCTCACAAAGGATGTAAACATATAAGAGTGCTTAACACCCTAAACATTAATGAAATAAACCCAAAAAGAAAGACAGTTTCTTTCACAGGTCTCAAAAATATTTACACCCAAAAATAATTAGTATCCAATGTTAATCAGTTCTTAAACTTAAATAGTTGATGGCTCAGTTCAGTCCAACAAAAAAAATAAAATAAATAAATCCAATTCACGTTTTATCACTCGTCAGTCCAATCCAGTAGATTCAAGCAATAGAAGAAAACTCCTCTTTGTGTTTTCCGACCAATCCATGAAGGTAAACCCAAACAACAAACTGTGCTCGGCGGCACACAGGGTTCAGCTAGGAGCAGCAACCGGAGGGACAAACAGATGGTTGAACTCACGGTAGCGATGCTGACAAGACACTTTACGACCATCTTGATCCACACGAAAGATTGCCCGCTTGAGAGCCAGATGAGCTGAGAGAGGATCTCCCTCTTTACCATGTTGAGCGACCTTTTAAAACTGATAGTGGGCGTTCCTACCGGAAACACTCGGCCGGCCGCTTCTGCGTTGGAGGAGTTGAGGTGAGTGGTGGTGAGTTTGTGTGTGCACAATATTCATTGGGAAGTCCTCGGGCTGTCACACAATCACTATTTAAATTACTTTTAAAACCTTTGTGATATTTGGCTTTTAATTCTGGGGAATGTGAGCATTTGGCCAGTTATGTTGCCATTTTGTTATTGTTTTTATTCCTTTATCTATTGTAACATTGTATTGTATTGCTTTTACCATTTTATTATTTATTTTGCCTGTGAAGCACTTTTCTCACTATTGTATGCTTTATAAATATATAAATAGTGCTATATAAATAAAAATTGATTGCCTAAACCTTTAAAGAATGTGTTCCATTTTTAATCTCCGCAGCATCACCAAAAACCACAGCAGCCATTTAGTTTCTACCCTTTAATAAATTGATGTTCTTGTTCGCAGTGCTACCAACTCATTGTAGTTAGACGATGTGGCGAAGAAGGCAATTATTCATAGGAGGTTGGCTCCCAGGTTTAATTCAGAGTTTTGCCCTTTAAAGCACAAGCTCTCTACACATCTACAGGAGGCCTTCTTACTCTGGAAAAATAATCCATTGTTGCATAAAACGACCCCCTGCCAAGCTAAAAAAAAAAAAGCGTATTTTCCATCATTAATAGAGGAGAAGACGAATAACCCGAGGTTTCTTTTTAGTACAGTAGCCAATCTTGTCAAAGTGCCATTGAGCCGTCCATTCCCTTAGCTCTCAGCAGTGATCTCATGGAATTCTTCATGAGATCACTGCCATGATCTCATGCAGATATTGTTGTTTTATGCAACAATAATCCATTGTTGTATAAAACGACCCCCTGCCAAGCTAAAAAAAAAAAGCGTATTTTCCATCATTAATAGAGGAGAAGACGAATAACCCGAGGTTTCTTTTTAGTACAGTTGCCAATCTTGTCAAAGTGCTATTGAGCCGTCCATTCCCTTAGCTCTCAGCATTGATCTCATGGAATTCTTCATGAAAACATTGATTCTATTAAAAATAAAATCTTTGGCACATCCTCAAACATCCTTCTTTTATAGATGCCTCATTTACTGAATACTAGGTATTTGGTAATTGAAACTGCATTGCATGTAACAGTACAACATGATCTGTGTTCGGACTGTTCTGATTTTGTTGAGTTTCTGGGTTATCAAAAATATTAGATTCTCTAAACATTCAACTTGTAGTTAGAAGCAACCCCAACCAAATTATTTAAGGAAGTGTTCCCTGTGATTAATGCTCCCATTTCAGATACGATTATTCTACCCTTAGTAAATGGTTTTTAAGGTAGCTATAATTAAACCTTTACTTCAGAAACCTTCTCTTTATCAAGATGACTTAATAAAGTACAAACTTGTATATAATCCTCATTTCTTTTCTAGAATTCTTGAAAGATTTTTTGCAAATCCAGGTGTGTGAGTATTTCCACAGTGCTGGCCTGTTTCAAGATTTTCAGTGCGCTTTAGTGATGGCACTAAAATAGAACGGGTTAAAGTCACTAATGATATTCTTATGGCCTCAGATAATGGACTTGAGTATATACTTGTCCTGTAAGATTTCAGTGCTGCATTTAATACAGCCGATTACATCATTCTCTTATCCACCTATTTCTCTGACAGATTCCAGTTTGTTAATGTAAATAATACACCATCTTGAAGACATCAAAACCTTTATGACTTTTAATTTTCTGCTTTTAAATTCAGAAACTCAAGCTCTGTCACACACAGATCTCATATGTTCCTAAAACAGCACTTTGCCCCCAGACTGTAGATTAATTGGTGTGTCACAGAGATTCTAAAAGTAGAATGGAAGACAGAGGTGTTTGCTGCTAGAGGATATAATGACCACCTTTCCTGACTCCTACAACTCTAATTTTGGAATATTTGCTGTTATTTCAGGTTCTAACTTTTCAGCCAGCTGTGGCTCAGTGGGAACAGTAGTAATCTTGCAATCCTGACGTGGGTTTGATTCCAGCTTCCTCCAGCCACATGTCAATGTGCCCCTGGGCTAGGCACTTAACCTCAAGTTGCCTATCGATCTGTGTGTCAGTGTTTGAATATGTGCATGATTGTGTAAATGCGGCTCTAGTGTAAACTGCTTTCAGTGGTCAGTATGACTGCAAAGGCACTATATAAATTCAGTCCATTTATCATTTTTTGGAAGCTACATCTTGTCTGGTGTTCTGTTTAGCTGTAAAACTATCATGGAGGGGGGGCATCAGCTGAGCTACCACTGCCAATAGCTTCATGTTCTCTATCTTTCCATCTTACCATCTTTCAGTGCTTAATCCTGTCTCTCTCTTGGACATAGCTGCTAATGTATGAGCCATCTTTCATCCTATAGACTTGAAAGCTGGCTCAGAAGTTAGTTACGACTGCCATAAACTTTACTTTTTTTATGGGTTAAAGCTTTTTGTGTGTATGCTTTGTCTTTTCAAACCCCCAGTCGCTCGTGGCAGACAGCCACTCACTCTGAGGCAGAAGCCTAATACTTAAGTAAAAAGAAAACTAAGGATAACATACAAAGCTAAATCCTACAACTAGCAATCTATATAGTTATATAGAGAAGCTGGAATTAACTTTGCAAAGTACTAAATACACATTAGGCATGAGGTAGTCCTTAATATTGCACCTATAAGTGAGTGAAATATTGCACCTTTGGTGGGTGAAGTGTTTAGTGCAGGTCAGTGTGTAGTGAGTCTATAGAGTGTAGCTTGAGTTCAGCAGTCTGACAGCTTCAGGGAAGAAGCTGTTTCTAAGCCTGGTGGTCTTGCTCGGAATGCTCCTCAGCACCCTGCCTGAAGGGAGGGGCTGAAACGGTCTGTGTGCGAGATAGGTGGTGGTGTCCTTCATGACGCAAAGGCTCCTCCCCCTGCATTGTGATGTGTAGAGGTCCAATGTGGTTGGGAGACTGCTCCCCACAGTCCTCTGTGCAGCCTTTACCACCCTCTGCAGAGCCTTCCTCTCAGCAATGCAGCTGCCGTGCCATACGGTGATGCAGGTGGAGAGGACACTCTCCACAGTGGTAGAAGCTCCAAAAGGACTGAGTGCATTCGTCATGCTGGATTTAGCATGTCATGTGACTGTGGAGCACTTGTGGATGGGGACAATAGTAGGAGTGTTTAAGCAAGCAACAGTCTTTCTTAAAACAGAAAGGTATACCATGATCTAATTGTTTTTCTTTCTAAAAAGAAACAACTACATCAACGTTATTAAAGTGATAATGATCATTGCAGTTATGTTATCCAAGACATTTTTTTATGTTATGATAAACATGAAGAGCAAGAGAACAAAGGTGGTCGCTCTGTTTGAATAAGCAGTTTTATGTAGCATGACAATGATCTAAAGTTACAAATTTTTCCAGCTGAAAGACATTTAGAATTTTTAAATTTTTTTTAAGAATAATCAAGTCTCCCAGGAAGCTAATGCGAGCAGTTTAAAATGATGTGCTACCTGATCGCTAGATCGCTCAAACCCCATCCAGGTGTGCCCTGGATGGGGCCTCATCGGCTAATAAATCAGGTTAGTGCATTAACTCATTAATGTAGGCATGCAGCGTGGTTCACACTTGGAGGGCTAAAAATCCATAAAAATGTAGTTATAAAAGTTAACATTTTGAATATGGCGTAAGAGCCACCAGCTAAAACACCAGCTAAAACAAAAGGCAGCAACAAGCTATATATAATCTCTCAGAACTGATAAAGAAGAAATAATCACAGATCAAAAGAAAGATTAATAGGCAGTTTGTGACATTTTATAAAGAATTATACTCTTCTGGCAACTGCCTTTTCACACTGATAGAGGACTTTTTCAAGAACTTGACTGTGCCTGTGCTGGAAGAGGCAAACAAAACCAGCATCAACTGACAGAGATTCGGAAAATGAAGCCGGATAAGTCACCAGGTCCTGACGGCTTCCTGATAAAGTTTTACAGAACTTTATCCACTAAACTTTTACCCCACCTCTATAACGCTGACATTGAATCATTCAGGGCTTAAGGCTCCTCTGCCCACAATAACACAGGCAACCATTTCTGCACTGCTTAAGAAGGGTAAAGATCCATTCAAATGTTATTCCTATCAGCCGGCAAGTCTGGTTTGCTGTGATTATAAAATGCTAACTAGGATATTAGCAGACAAGAAAGGGTGTTTGATTTACCAGGACCAAACAGGGTTTATGAGGGGCAGCCAACTGTATAGAGATCTTCGCCAAGTACTTAACATTCTATACTTGCCAAACGGGGACATTACATCTGAGGTCATATCATTTGACGTTCATTAAGCATTTGACAGAATTCAACATAATTATCTGCTGGGTTCTCTCAGGAGCTTTGGGTTTGGACATTCTTTTTGTGCTTAGATTGAGATACTCTATTAGTGTCCTCAGGCTGATTGTGATTCTGTTATCCTGATTGTGTTCCCCTTTTGGGGGACAAGTCAGTGATGCCCTTTATCCCGGTTACTGTTGAATATTGTGGTAGAACCTCTCTTTACGGTACTGAGGAATAATCTGGGGGTGATTGGTATAAACAGAGCGGAACAAATGCTCACTGTTTCAATATATGCAGATGACCTCCTCTTTCTGTCTGACCTGTTCAGATCAACCCCTTAAGCTCTAAAGTGCAGTGAGGAGTCTGGTAGTATATCAGGATATTTGATTAACAGGTCACAAAGTGTATGAGGGGCAATAGCCAGAAAGTATAAGGACCTATTCAAATACAATTTTAACACTACCCTATCTCAGGCTAAACAAGATGTGGAACGCTGATCGATCCTTCCACTGTCTCTAAAATCTAAATAATAAACTGGATAAATTCAGTTAAAATGGCTATAATGCCAGAATTTTAGTTCCTTTTTCAGACAATTCCAATAAATTAATCATTGAGGGCACGGCACAGAGAGTTATACTGCCTTAAGATGACTTTGGAGGACCTAAGAATCCGTGCCATGCTCATGGGTTTTTGCCTCCAATTTTATGCTTTTTTTTCCCTTTGATGTCACAGCTCAAACAACTTAAAATTTCAGCCCATGTAAATTTATATACAGAGACATTT
Organism: Girardinichthys multiradiatus; assembly: GCF_021462225.1. NCBI lineage: Eukaryota > Metazoa > Chordata > Actinopteri > Cyprinodontiformes > Goodeidae > Girardinichthys > Girardinichthys multiradiatus. The sequence goes on along the minus strand of NC_061801.1, from coordinate 3,925,018 downwards.
GACAAATGTGATAACACGTTTAACTGGCAAACCATTCAATAGACTCCTAATTCATAAGACGTAAATTTCATTACACATTGAGAGATATTGGTTTGAGATTTTGCAACCTACCAACAATCTGACGATAGACTTAGAATCTGGACAGAAAATGTGAACATACCTGCTGATATTTTCTGCCTTGAATACATTTATTATAGTCTACTATGTGAGCACACAAGTTACGTAAATATAGTTTTGTTGCAACGATAAATATAAGACATTTTTAAGATTTGCACTCTATATCTAGCTTGTAATTTGGTATTTATTTGGTTTCTTTGGGTTTAATAAGAAGCAGTCTGTGAAGCTCACATTTTTTCCATTAGTAAAAGGTGACAAATGCAATGTTAAAGTCTGGATGGTTTCCAACTTATTCAACCTCTGCAAATGTATTTGGAAATGAAATACTTAGGAGGGCACAACAGTACAGAGGCTACAGTCCTCAAAGCACCTCTTGCACTAGAGCCACATTCACACAGACACGCCAACACGCACACATTCATACACCGATACGCAGATTGGTAGGCAATTTGAAGTTAAGTGCCTTGCCCAGGTGAACATCGACAAGTGGCAGGAGGAAGCTGGAATCAAACCCACAACCCACAGTTTGCAAGACGACCACTCTTCTCACTGGCCAAATCAGGCCACAGTGGCCTCAATTGATCAAGAATATCAAACGTCTATCAGTCTTTGGCATGTATTCCTATTCATGTTTTTGAAAGTGCTTAAATTACACAGTGACTGTCCATGTAAGAATGTTTTGATAAAATCTAATTTCCAATGCCAGTTCTTTTGGTCATTCTGTTGAAATTTAAAAGGTCTTTGAACAAAGGTTACATAACACAACATATTTTGTATGTGTATGTCTATTTGGATAAACCATATTGTAAAAGTAAGACACGTTTGATTCTATTGACTAAGTCCAACACCAATCTAATGTCATTTTGAAAAGCAACATGGGAAATAAAAGACTGACAATGATAGTTGAGACACTACCGATACGACTTTGTGGTCTGCACCAATAAACCCTTTGTAGGAAACTCTGCTTCCATTCACAGTAACCATTCATTGAAAACAATCCACTTACTTAGTTGGAGGTTTTCTGCTTTTAAATTTGAGACTGGGCTCATAGTCTGATGCAGTTTCATTACTGTTATCCTCTGCCGATGAATCTGATCCAGAATCACTCCCAGAGGCAGAGCCAGATCCAGAGGAGCCTGAATTCACTCTCTTTTTGGATCCACTTGAGGAGTCAGATTCATCAGTACTTGAAGAGTCCTAAAAAACAGAACATCACAAACAAAAACATTTGAGGCGTACTAGTTGCTGGGAAACTTGGTATGCATGGCATTGTAGACTCTTGAAATATCAGAACCTGATGACCTATTGTAAACACTGAAAATGGGTTGTCCCTGGGTCTTTTTGCTGGGGTAGATTGTCAGTCATCCAAGACATGACAATCATATTGGTATAATGACCAAAAGCATTTAATCAGTTTTACAGAAATGTTTCAGGAAAGAAAACAAAACAAATTTAAAAAAATCAACTGTGCTCCATGGCCATCTTCTGTCCCCAGAACTAAATACTTTAGAAAACCTGTGGGCCAAATTGAAGAGAAGAGCGCAGGAGTGACGCTTAAGTCTAGCAAGGGCTCCAGAGACAGCTAAAAGCAATGCCTCACAGGTCTGGTTAACTGCTGCAAGAGATATTTAGGAATAGCAGAAGCCAGCAGAATACACTGGATGTTCTCCATCAAATGGGTGTTCTCTGTGGCATGATAATAATATGAGACTAGACCAAGACATAGCTTAGACTGAACAATACTGGAAAACATGTTGAAGTATCCCATATCACAGTGCCCTCATGACTGGATAACCTGAAAGGTGACATCAGCCGTCTCCCAGAGCAGGAACCAGTATATAACAAGACAGAGGCTCCATCAGGCCCTGACACAATCTATACCTAAGGAAACTGACAGAATTCTATGAATGGCTTGTACCACAGATGAATTGGTAACAAATCAATGGGACCCAACCACCCCCAAGGTTGGACAATCCTGAATATCATTTACCCCCAGAAAGAAGCTATCCTATACAACTACCCAATAATAACGAGGCTCTCCACTACATGGGAGCGGAAGTAATTTTGTTGCCGTCTATTTGATTTATTAACAGCAATTTGTTAAATTTGTAATTTATATTTAATTTATTGTAGGCAACAGATTTATTAGAGCTGATAATTATAGATGCTATTTTCTACGCAGGGAGTACATTTAGGTCACATCGTTAAAAAATAAAATAAAACAATGCATTTCCCTGGATCCTTTACAGTAAAAACAAAATGGCACCCTTATGAGAGTAAGCCACAACAATGTACATACACTGATTTCCGCAGTTCCTAAAAAGGCAGCTTGATCACAAAGCACTATCCATCAACAAACAAAAGACAAAAAACCTGCTCACAATGCACTAATGCCCCTTTTCCACTGGCTCGATTTGGCCCGACTCGGCTCGCTTCGCGAAGATTTCCATTACTTTCATTTCAGTACCGGAACCTACTTTTTGGTACCTCCTTCTTAGCAGGGCTAAGCGAGGCCAAGTCGGTACGGTACGTGACATGAACAAATGGCTGTTCACTGATTGGCCATGGGCGCGGCCAGCCGTAAGAGTTGACCAGCTTAAAAAAACAAACAAACAAAAAAACAACCGCTATTTTCAAACGTGCATTCAGGCGAGTGAGAGAAACATATGATGGAGTCTGCACAGTTATCCGGAATAGTCACGAGCAACGATGAGGTGCCAGCGTTTCTGGCGATCATAGGATTTCGGTTTATATCTTCTTGGAATTGAAGAAGAACCCCAATCAAGCTCAAAAATACAACACATGATGCTTTAAAGCCGCGCCTCCAGGAGGTGTTCCCTTCAGCGGAGCGAAAGGGGGTAACACACAACGTGCGGATTTGTGCGGAGCTGTTCCGGGCTGGCCAAATCGAGCCAGTGGAAAAGGGGCATAAGGGTTCCACCCTAAGTCCAGCAGTATATTCCAGTAGTGCGTATGAGAGCATTTCAATAGAAAGACTTTCAGTCTGATAGGTATCCAAGTTTGCTGATCCAAGTTCCATCAGTAACCCGATCTGCCAGATTATGCTTTTCAAATGAAAGAAACACTGCAACCTCCCTCCACAGCTCACATACACGATTCAAAACAGCACCCCGTGACAGCCAGCGCGCTACTTGTATCACCTCCTGTAGTATCTAATTCAAGTCGTTATCCATCCTTATTCTCTATTGTCCAAAACTTGAAAAATGTCTTTCCCAGTGGTCCTTCTTTTAAGTACTTTACAAAACAGTACTTCTTCCACAATATTTTCCCTGAGAAATAAAACCAATGTACACAAGCAGCTGTGCCTTGTTGGATATTTCTGTGCTCCCATACAGCTTAAGTGCGAAGTATTTGCTGGCTCTCGCCTGCTCCAGAAGCTGAGCAGATATGTCCTGGACCATATCACTAATCTGTCGGCTCAGTGTTATCGGAAGGTAGGACAGTGTCAGGGCTCGCTCGGGGACTGTAGCTTGCTGTGTGAATGCAGCATATTGCCAGACCAAATGCTCTTTTTTACATCTAAGGAAGTCTACAGTTTTTTCTGCCTCTGCTGGATGTTTTTGTATTAGGTGCCGTTGAAGTTTTGAAGGTCCAGACAGAGGACGCATCATGGGCAATCATGGCCATTTTTTGTATGGCTGTAAAGTCATACTTACAGCCATACTTAATATATGCTGCCTCGTACTTTCTGATTTTAGTTGGCCAGGAGTTCTTAGGTTCATTTGCAATGGTGTACTTCTCAGCAGGGCTGTTGTTCTGTTTCCTCTGTGTTTTTAGTCAAAAACCTGTCCATTTTGCACATGCTTGAGGAGCACAGCCAAGGTTGCCAGATGTGCCTGACTAAACCCAAACCTATTTTTTCCATCCCAGCCAGTTCAAAAGAATCCCAATTGGGCAGAAACCAGTCCAGTCTGGCAATACTGAGCACACCAGCTGAATAAATTTGACTGACAGGAAATCAGAAAGTTAGCATGTCAAATAGCATTTTGATATGATATTTTATTATAAATTATATTTTATATTAATGAATAAAAAACAATTAGATTATATTTTAATAAAATGATTTTTTTTTAAAAATCATCCCCCAACCTCTCTGAGGCCCCCCTGGTGCCCCCCAGGGGACCGTGGCACCCACTTTGAAAACCACTGGACTAAGACATGGATATCATAAATGTTAAACATCCAAGTTTATCACCAGGTTGCAGCTGAATACAAACCTCATCTGATCCACTATTAGAAGAGCCTCGTCTCTGTTGCTGCTTCCTGAGCATAGCAGATCTTTGTACTGCCAGAATGCTGGGGTTGGACTTCCAGAACTGCAATTAAAGCAAAATTAATTAGTTATCTGAACCCAAGTTTCAGAATCGGACACAACTCTGAGCCTCTGGCAAAAAATTTTAAAAAAGTAATAATAGAACACTACTCCAAAAATTGCCAATAAATAAATTTGACACAAAACTATCTTCTGCTACAGTTTAACATTCAGACTTTGTAAAATTAAAAAAAGAAATAGAGCAATAATAATGCCATCTACTTTTTAACAAGGACAAAACCTGTTTTAAGCATTTGTCCTAAAATAACTAACTGCACAACTCAAAGTGTGCGCTGTTAAAAGAAAAGTATGCAGACCCTAATGAACTGTTGCAGCTATTGAGTGACATTGATACAACAGAGCTGTCATTGTAAACAGGAAGGACTCTAAACTTCTTCAAGTGCTGCAAAAAATTATCATTGTTCCCAATTCACTGGATTGAGCATTTTTCAAGCAAGTCTAACCAAAAAGGGAAAGTAAATACAAAAAACTAGAGCAGCATATAAAAAACTGCATAATAAAGAAATGAAAGACAGAAAAAGAAAGACAAAAAAAAAAAAGAAACAGAAGTTTGTAAGTGAATTTTTAGAAATCAGCTAAAGGAAATGGATATAGGTCCAGAAAAGTCATAACCATATTCTACAGCTAAGCAGATATAAACATTTCTGTGGGCTGAAGACAAACATGCATGGACTGGGGATGATTGGACCAAAATAGGATTAAATCTGTACTGGCAAGGCGACAGGGTTATTTAACCAATACAAAAAAATACAAAAACTGAAATTGAGAAAACATTTTCATTTACTGAAATAAAATGCCTGTTAGGTTAATTGGTCACTCTAAATTGCCCTTAGGTGTGTGAATGAGTGTGTGCATAGTTGTTTGTGTGTTGCCCTGCGATGGACTGGCGACCTGTCCAGGGTGTACCCCGCCTCTCGCCCATAGACTGCTGGAGATAGGCACCAGCTTCCCCGTGACCCACTATGGAATAAGCGGTAGAAAATGAATAAATGAATGAAATAAAAAAAAAAAGAAACGAATTAAAAAAAAGAAAAACTATAACTAACTGGAACTGAAACTAATGTACTGGAATTATAGATACAATACCCTTCGTTTTCGTGTTTATCAATTTATTTATAAGGCTCACGAACTGATGTGAAATGGATTCCGTTTCTACTACAAGACAATTAACACTTGAAATAAGACACTTTCTACTACAAGACATTGATCTCTCTTGCAGGAAAGAAATCCCATATAGAACTTTGCAGCTTTCTCTCAACTTTTTATTTGTCATTTTGTGGGCTAGCATGGTGTGCAAAGATGTAATTTATAAGGTGCCACCAGCCAAGGACTACAGGATGCCGGTGTTGTAGGCCATTACTTTTTGACAACATTTGGAAGGAAACAATCATAATGGAGTCTTTTCACCATCAACTTAGCTGCTTGCCAGCTACAACACAGAAACACTGCAAGCAGGAGGATGCGTGTGTAAATATGTTTGAGACTGGGATGTCCACACAACTATGCGATTGAGATAAAGTTTACATTACATTGTACAGTTTTATATATATTAAATGGGATATATGATGCAAAATCCACTTTTTAGCGCTTAATAAAATATTGTTGTGTACTTGGAATCTCTAGGAGTGCAGAAAAGTTGAATTTAGTTTCTCCAGGTGCTACATAGATATCTTTATATTCTGTTAGGGTCATATTTTCCAATCAATTCTGTTTTCTGTATTCCCTATTGCAGTATTTGCTGCGGAACAGCTAAACAAGTTTATGTGCTTTTGGGTTCCAATTTTGCATTTCTGCCATTTTTATTTATTTCTCGCTGAGGTTTTGTAGTCAAAGCTAAAAGGATGCCAAAAGCTGCAAATGGAGAAGTTCAAATGTTCAGTTTTTAGGTGTATTAACCCACACCATTCATTACACCACCCCCAGACATTAAAACTCTATTTGTGTAGTGTAGTGAGCCGCTACATTGAAAGTTGTCACTGTTATGCTGAAATTAGGCTGATACGCTCATTTTTTATGAGATTATCAGTTCTTTGACATCTGGGCTCCCTCTCTGTGTGGTCTTTATGTCGACTATTGCCCATGCGATGAGTGTTCCCGCTTCGTTGCATACTGTGCAACCGCTAGCAGTAAAGCTTTCTAAAATCATGTCAGCTTCAAAGGGTGGTATAAACGGCGCCATATGGTGGTGTTCAACACAAATCGGGTGACGGTCATTTTACTAACAACGAGGAACAAAATGACGGACCTGCAGAAAGTACTAGCACTGCGTCAATAATTTTACACCATTATATCAGTCAGAGCAAGCTAGCAACTAGCTAGCAAGTTTGAAAATGGAAGTTTTTTTTCCAAACTTGACCTCCAAACCATATCCAAAGATCAGAAGCTGAAATTCGCGAGGCCATTCAATGTCTACAGGTAGTCAAAGCGCCTGGCGATGTTGGACTCGTTAGAGAGTTCTATAAAGAATTCTATAAAGAATTCTAAAATCTCTTATTAGAGCCTATGCTGAATATGTTTATTCACTCTTTTGAGCCTGGAACCCTTCCACCATCATTAAGAGAGGCCATTATCTCTCTGGTCCTTAAAAAATGAGTGAGGGTCCTCTATACTTGACCATTGGCTGCTGTAATAACCAACGGACTCAGGTCCATACATTTTTTGGACCGTAGGGGTTATCGACAGGGGTTCCCCTTTGTCACCACTTCTATTTGTGTTGGTTGATCGAACCCCTAGCAGAAATGATTGGGCGAGATCCCTTAATTACTGGATTAGACGTGGATGGGGAATCATATATGAATACATTTTATGCAGATGACATGCTTTTGTTTTTGATAAACCCTTCCCTATAAGTCCCCCATCTTACTCAGATTATTGCCCAGTTTGCTGTCATCTCTGGTTACAAAGTAAATTTTTCCAAATTCGAGGCAACGTCTTTGGGTAAATCGCAACAACCCTTTCCTTTTTAAGTGGTCCTCTGCGCGTCTTATATCTAAGCAAATACACTATTCAAAAAAACAAAGGGAACACTTAAACAACACAATATAACTCAAAGTAATTCAAACTTCTGTGAAATCAAACTGTCCACTTAGGAAGCAACACTGATTGACAATCAGTTTCACGGCTGTTGTGCAAATGGAAAAGACAACAGGGGGAAATCTTTGGTGATTAGCAAGACAACCTCAATAAAGGAGTGGTTCTGCAGGTGGGGACCACAGACCACTTCTCAGTACCTCTGCTTTCTGGCTGATGTTTTGGTCACTTTTGTATGTTGGTGGTGCTTTCACACTCGTGGTAGCATGAGACGGACTCTACAACCCACACAAGTGGCTCAGGTAGTGCAGCTCATCCAGGATGGCACATCAATGTGAGCTGTGGCAAGAAGGTTTGCTGTGTCTGTCAGCGTAGTGTCCAGAGCCTGGAGGCGCTACTAGGAGACAGGCCAGTACACCAGGAGACGTGGAGGAGGCCGTAGGAGGGCAACAACCCAGCAGCAGGACCGCTACCTCTGCCTTTGTGCAAGGAGAAACAGGAGGAGCACTGCCAGAGCCCTGCAAAATGACCTTCAGCAGGCCACAAATGTGCATGTGTCTGCACAAACGGTTAGAAACCGACTCCATGAGGATGGTATGAGGGCCCGACGTCCACAAATGGGGGTTGTGCTCACAGCCCAACACCGTGCAGGACGCTTGGCATTTGCCAGAGAACACCAGGACTGACAAATTTGCCACTGGCGCCCTGTGCTCTTCACAGATGAAAGCAGGTTCACACTGAGCACAAGTGACAGAGTCTGGAGACACCATGGAGAGCGATTTGCTGCCTGCAACATCCTTCAACATGACCGGTTTGACAGTGGGTCAGTAATGGTGTGGAGTGGCATTTCTTTGGAGGGCCACAAGGCCCTCCATGTGCTCACCAGAGGTAGCCTGACTACCATTAGGCACCGAGATGAGATCCTCAGACCCCTTGTGAGACCATATGCTGGTGCGGTTGGCCCTGGGTTCTTCCTAATGCAGGACAATGCAAGACCTCATGTAGCTGCAGTGTGTCAGCAGTTCCTGCAAGATGAAGACATTGAAGCTATGGACTGGCCCGCCCGTTCCTCAGACCTGAATCAAATTGAGTACATCTGGGACATCATGTCTCGCTCCATCCACCAACGCCACGTTGAACCACAGACTGTCCAGGAGTTGGAGGATGCTTTAGTCCAGGTCTGGGAGGAGATCCCTCAGGAGACCATCGGCCGTCTCATCAGGAGCATGCCCAGGTGTTTTAGGGAGGTCATACAGGCACGTGGAGGCCACACACAATACTGAGCCTCATTTTGACTTGTTTTAAGGACATTACATCAAAGCTGGATCAGCCTGTAGTGTGTTTTTCCACTTTAATTTTGTGTGTGACTCCAAATCCAGGCCTCCATTGGTTAATAAATTTGATTTCCATTGATGACTTTTGTGTGATTTTGTTGTCAGCACATTCAAGTGTGTACAGAACAAAGTATTCAATGAGAATATTTCTTTTGTTCAGATCTAGGAGGTGTTATTTGAGTGTTCCCTTTATTTTTTTGAGCAGTGTATATTACACCTAATTTAACAAGATGTTCCAAACCAACGTTGACCCATTATTAGAGTGAGACGTCCCTCTCCACAGACACCTCCTCCAGTAGGAGCCCAAGGTGTTCCCAGGGCAGCCGAAATACATAGTTCCTCCAGCTTGACCTGGGCCGTCCCCTGGGCCTCCTCCCGGTGGGACGTGCCTGGATCACCTCCCGAGGGAGGTGTCCAGGAGGCATCCGTAATAGATGCCCGAGCCACCTCAACCGGCTTCTCTCGATGTGGAGGAGAAGCGGCTCTACTCCTAGCCCCTCAAGAAAGAATACTTGATTAATAAAATAAGCTTATTCAATTCAGCTTACTTTATCATCCGTTAATATCAACTGACAGCATCTAACAAATGGTAGTTGTCAAGTTTAATTTTGTTAATCTGGACTTTATAATTAGTAACCGTGTTAATGTTTGATGTGGTAGAAGTGATTCTCGGTGGACAGAAATGTGCCTTTTACACATATGTAATTTTAAATTCTGTATATGTTAAATCTTATTATTTGTTGTAAATATTTTCCAACAGTAAAATATTTTTGGAATAAATCTCTCGTTAGGACGGAACAGTAATTCTTCGCACAAATTACAATCACGATCTTAAACAAATTTATATCATAATCTTCTAAATACAAGGGTTGTTCCATATTTTTTTGTTTTATTTTGTCTTTAATTTTACAGATTGCAGAGATAGAGGGTCTCATCTTAGCATAAAACTATAATTAAAAAAAAGATATTCTGCATGTGATGGTGAAAGAAGTGTGTGTAACTGACTAAAATGATGTTATATAGTTGAAACATTTATGCAGAAAATGGGTACTGCTGCTGGCTCCATTTTTAATGCCACAACTTCAGCTTACTTTATTACATTGTGCGTATTTTTAACACAACTTCATGAATCTGTGATAACAGGGAAAAATCCTGATGACGTTTTTTAACTAAATGTCCTCGGAATCTTGAGTTTAAATAAATTCAAAGTCAAATTAGTACATTTGTAGTCAAATGTAGTACATTTAGCACATAACTTTAAATTAGTTTAAACTTTATCCAAACCAAAACATTAAGTACAAAAAGAACCAATTCTTAGAATGTTTCAAATTTTTAACGAACACATCAAGACACAGTGGCAAATCACATTTGTTTACCTCTGCTCCATCAATATTTGTCTTATTTGGTGGTTCCATCTTCTCATTGGATTTCTCTGTGTCAGACTCTGACTGACTGCCAGAGTCTGAGCCACTTCCTGAGTCACTGCTCCCTGATTGGCTGCTACTGCTAGAGGAGCTGGAACTGGAGCCTGAACCTGAAGCAGAGGCGGAGCCTGATCCAGATCCAGAACCAGAACCAGACTCATCGTCAGAATTACTTGGAAATGAGAAGACAAAAATATATATTAGTAATTGGTTGATAAATCATGAGCAAATTCAATAATTCTACAGTTAAGAAAGAACTCGACAAACAGAAGTCTGTTAGCCTACAGCAACCATTTAAATATTGTTTTCAAGGATCTTACATCTACAAAAGTATAATTTCATTGCCTAGAGCTATGATGTAAATATTTAATAAATGGTCTGTTTTACATAAAAAACTACACAAAAACTGACCAGAACTTTGACGAAACTAGTCGGCATTTTCGTCACTGAAAATGAGACCAAATTACTCGGGGAGAATAAAATCCTCCCATCCATCCACCTATTACTTATGTCCACTTATTTAAGATCGGTCACAGGGGGACTGGTGCGTATTATCTGGGTTTAATTAGGTGAGAGCCACCATACAGAAGGTATGACACAAGGTATCTAAATGTGGAGGTCACATATCTACGACCGTGATTCGCCCCGCAGTCTGCTGCAAGACTGTCCTACAGAGATGTCAAAAAAATTTACGCCAGCAAGAAAAGATCAGAAATATCTGATCTCTTCATACTGCAAGTGCTGCAACCGTGCCAGCAAGACAAAAGAGCTTACACACAGGTACATACACTCACCGGCCACTTTATTAGGTACACCTTGTTAGTACCGGGTTGAACCCACTTTTGCCTTCAGAACTGCCTTAATCCTTTGTAGCATAGATTCAACAAGGTACTGGAAACATTCCGCAGAGAGTTTGGTCCATATTGACATGATAGAATCACACAGATGCTGCAGATTTGTCGGCTGCACATCCATGATGTGAATCTCCCGTTCCACAACATCCCAAAGGTGCTTTATTGGATTGAGGTCTGGTGACTGTGGAAGCCATTTGAGTCCAGTGAACTCATTGTCATGTTCAAGAAACCAGTATGAGATGATTTGTGCTTTATGACATGCCGCGTTATCCTGCAGGAAGTATCCATCAGAAGATGGGTACACTGTGGTCATGAAGGGATGGACATGGTCAGCAACAATACTCAGGTAGGCTGTGGTGTTGACACGATGCTCAATTGGTACTAAGGGGCCCAAAGTGTGCCAAGAAAAAATCCCCCACACCATTACACCACCACCAGTCTGAACCACTGATACAAGGCAGGATGGATAAATGCTTTCATGTTGTTGACTACAAATTCTGACCCTACCATCCTAATGTCGCAGCAGAAATCAAGACTCAGACCAGGCAACGTTTTTCCAATCTTCTATTGTCCAATTTTGGTGAGCTTGTGTGAATTGTAGCCTCAAGTTTCCTGTTCTTAGCTGACAGGAGAGGCATCCGGTGTGGTCTTCTGCTGCTGTAGCCCATCCACCTCAAGGTTCGACGTGTTCAGAGATGCCCTTCTGCATGCCTTGGTTGTAACGAGTGGTTGAGTTACTGTTGCCTTTCTATCAGCTCGAACCAGTCTGGCCATTCTCCTCTGACCTCTGGTATCAACAATGCATTTGCACCCACAGAACTGCCGCTCACTGGATACTTTCTCTTTTTTGGACAATTCTCTGTAAACATTCTCTGTAAACCCTAGAGATGGTAGTGCGTGAAAATCCCAGTAGATCAGCAGTTTCTGAAATACTCAGACAGGCCGTCTGGCACCAACAACCATGCCACGTTCAAAGTCACTTAAATCACCTTTCTTCCCCATTCTGGTGCTCGGTTTGAACTGCAGCAGATCGTCTTGACCATGTCTACATGCCTAAATGCATTGAGTTGCTGCCATGTGATTGGCTGATTAGAAATGAGCGTTAACGAGCAGTTGGACAGGTGTACCTAATAAAGTGGCCGGTGAGTGTATGTAGGCATGATTCAAAGCTATCTACTTAAAGAACAACTGACGATGTTTATGTAATATTAAACGTAGTAGCTGTTGGCTACCAGCTTTCTTGTCAGTAACAGAAGACCTCAGATAATCCTAGACAACAGAATGAAAAGAAAGCAACCAAAATGTATTAGCTGCAAAAGATGACCTCTCAATATGGTTAACATGGTGGTTTAGTTTTAACGAAACTACAATAAGCAGTCTTACTAATGAACACAGTGAGGTTAGAGTTCAAAGATTAAAAATGACTCAGTGCCTCATTCTTAATTTTTATTTGTGAAGTTTATTCAGTTTTGCTCTGGAATGTCGACACTTCTTTTTGACAGCTCTTTAGAGTTTATTTTGAGAGTATTTTTCCTGTTCCGATAATATTAAAAGGTCTCTCTTATGATACAAGTTTGAAATTTCAACTGGAGTGTTTCACAGCAGAAAAAACTAAAATTTATTGTTCTGGTAGAACTGGTCTATTAGCAAGGGTAAACATACATTAAAAAACTGATGGTTTTCGTTTTTAATTAGATTTTATTTATGATCTTTTGGTTTTTTAATTTAAAAAAAAAGCTTATTCAAACAGTTGGCTTAATAAATCAAATGTTAATCTGTGTATTGGCATGTTACAAAATATTACTAAATCCACTTAATCCTAATGTAATTTTTTTAAATAAAGTGCAATAATTTTCCTTAAAAATGTAAGAAGCCCTAAAAAAGCATTCCTTTCGTGTCATCTAAATTTACAGTATATTTCATCGACTGAAGCAAGACAGGTGCCTAAAATGCGACTAAAACTAAATTATGTTTTAGTCAAGACAATGACTAAAGATTAATTGCAATATGCTACGACCAAGACAAAGTTTACAAATAGGCCTGATAAAGGACTTAGCATATTAATGACACAAGAGCCAACCTTCAAATGACAAATCCGCATGTTGCCATCAGTTTCAGTCTGTACTCCTCCTGTATGAGGGAGTTAGTTTACCTTGATTCTCCATTGCTATTGCTCACACTTTCATCTTCACTGCGTCCAGCCATGTTGAACTCCACAATAAGGAACTGTGAACCACTAGTACAAAATTCCCAGTGATGAACCTGCAAGAGAAAAAAGCCTGTTAAAAAGATTTTCTTGAAAAAGTCAGGAATATACTGGAATTGTGACCGTTTGTGTTGAATCATGAGCTGCCTTCTCTCCGGCATGCGGTATGAGTACAGCTGCTTTGACATAGTCATCATAATCAGTGACGCCTGCTATAAGAATTCACCTGGATCCATTTTTTTCAGTCCACACTGGATTTTATATAAAGAAACCTCTTTGAATGAGAAGGTGTATCCAAACTGTTGGTCTGTACTTTATATATACAGGGGTGGGACAATGAAACTGAAACACCTGGTTTTACACCACAATAATTTATTAGTATGGTGTAGGGCCTCCTTTTGAGGCCAATACAGCATCAATTCGTCATGGGAATGACATATACAAGTCCTGCACAGTGGTCAGAGAGATTTTAAGCCATTCGTCTTGCGGGATAGTGGCCAGGTCACTACGTGATACTGGTGGAGGTAAACCTTTCCTGACTCGCTCCTCCAAAACACCCCAAAGTGGCTCAATAATATTTAGATCTGGTGACTGTGCAGGCCATGGGAGATGTTCAACTTCCCTTTCATGTTCATCAAACCAATCTTTCACCAGTCTTGCTTTGTGTATTGGTGCATTGTCATCCTGATACAGGCACCGCCTTCAGGATACAATGTTTGAACCATTGGATGCACATGGTCCTCAAGAATGGTTCGGTAGTCCTTCGCAGTGATGCGCCCATCTAGCACAAGTATTGGGCCAAGGGAATGCCATGGTATGGCAGCCCAAACCATCACTGATCCACCCCCATGCTTCACTCTGGGCATGCAACAGTCTGGGTGGTACGCTTCTTCGGGGCTTCTCCACACCATAACTCTCCCTGATGTGGGGAAAACAGTAAAGGTGGACTCATCAGAGAACAATACATGTTTCGCATTGTCCACAGCCCAAGATTTGCGCTCCTTGCACCATTGAAACCGACGTTTGGCATTGGCATGAGTGACCAAAGGTTTGGCTATAGCAGCCTGGCCGTGTATATTGACCCTGTGGAGCTCCCGAAGGACAGTTTTGGTGGAAACAGGAGAGTTGAGGTGCACATTTAATTCTGCCATGATTTTGGCAGCAGTGGTTTTATGGTTTTTTGGATACAATCCAGGTTAGCACACGAACATCCTTTTCAGACAGCTTCCTCTTGCGTCCACAGGTTCGTCCTTCTTGGTGGTATGCTGACATTACCCTGGATACCGTGGCTCTTGGTACATGACAAAGACTTGCCGTCGGTAGAAAAAACAGACACGTATACGATCTAGCACCATAAATGAATCCTTCATAATTCTGATTTTTTTGGGCAGGCAAAAAGATTGGAATTGGGCCGTTCTGACTGCAATGGAAAACATGGATATGGGGCACATACAGAGGAAGCTGACATGACAGGTCGGGCATTTAACAGTCATCCCACTCATCCAGCTATAAGTGAAAATGTGCTTCTATGTATTTAATTTTTGATGCGCCAATGCAGTGGCATGATGGCCTCCTCAACTCCTGATTCCTTTATACTATCAAAATAATTATTATTAATTTAATAATAATAGTTGTGTTGGAAACAAACCGTTGATGGCTGGCTTCTAGATAATTTTCCATTTTTTGTGTGATGTCCTAATTGGTAGTAAAGGTTTAAAGTTCTTCACATGGTGTGTGTGTGGTGACAGTCTTCCTAATAGAAATATAGAAGACATATTCACATTATATTGATCAGTATTGAGCTATGAATGAGCTCAGTACAGCAGCTAGACAGCGCCGTTTGGATTTAATGCAGACATTGTAGAACTAAAAGGGTATGAGCTGACAAACGTTTATATGGTTTTTACATGGTTATTTGGACACATGATGGGTGACTTCCGGTTATTGGGGCCTGCCATAGCAATGCATAGGAGGCACCTATTACTATTCACTTCTAAACTGGACTCTATTATTTTTCTTCCGTCCAGATTAATGCGGCCCGAACCGCAGCCTGCACCCCCACAATATATATATCAAAACGTCCGGCTCGGTCCCGGGTGGTGTGCTATTACTTTTATTGGTGTTTCGAGTTACCATGGCGACGTAATTAACGAAAAACCGCCCCCCAAAATCCCCATAGGAATGAATAGTCAGGGGCGGAGGAATCCTCAAAATTCACTGTTTTTGAGGCTCTACTGTATCGCCATACTTTCACCTAGAAACACAGTTTGACTTTCAGTTTGTAGAAAAATCCGCCGGCTCTTCAGAAATGAAAACGGTTTGTTGATAACTGCTACGGTTTCTCTAAAATTAGACTTCAAGCGACACAAAGTTTGCGACAAAATCACACTCTTAACAGTGGAGATGGCAGTTACTAGAGTGTAGAAAGAGGGGATTTTTTCAGGAAAAATTATTTTTAACTGGCACTCACGGCAACAAATTTCGCTCTAAAGTCACAATTTTCGGTCGGTTTGTAGGGCCGGGCCTCTGCTTTCACACAATAACTTTAAAATTGTTCTAGGTTTCATAGATTTCTGTCAAAACCCCCTTGATCGCCAAGACTCACAGGAATTCTGTAGGCCTCCCATGTATTTTCAATGAGAGTTTGATCAGTAATCCATGAGTGACACCATTTCTTTCCATCCTACTATTTTATACTATGAATGACATAGAGCTATGAAAATCTCCATGATTGGGGACGAGGGATAGCTGTCACCCACAGTTTAAAAAAATTTCAAATACCATGTACGGATTCCGAGATATTAGACTTTGTTCGGGAGCATGTTCAGGCATTTTTGTCTTTTTCTCCATTTTCCCCCTCTTTTCACCTAGTGTTGTGTCTTTATTATTATATTTTCAAAAATAAAGGATGAATATTAATGTTCCCCTGTCCGTTCTGAGAAAAACGGTCCAAGAATGACATCAATCGCCCCTACGGTTTCCGAGTTATGGCCAGTCGTTCGGGAGCATGCGCCTCCATGTTATAAAGCCAGGCCAGGGGCAGACACAGAGTGAGGTGCTGCGTGAGTGAGAAACAGCAGGTGTCAAGTTACACTGACGCTCTTTGCTGATTGGCTGATTCATTCCTCGTTGTTCTATTTATAGCTCTGTGTATCTCCTACTGTATATGTCTGGATGTGATTCTATCTTTCTTTCTGCCTCTCTGTGTCTCACACACAGACACACACCCACACACGCATGCATGGATTACTATCTTTCTGAGGACTTTGCATTGACTTTCATTCATTCCTATGGCTTAAACCTGACCCGACCCCTAACCCTTTGACCATCTTCATAGGAGGCAAGTACATGGCGGCCATGTTCTGTGGGATACTTAAACAGCATGTACTGCTGTTTCAACACCCAGACAACAGTGATTAACCCTAAAGGTCAATTTCTTTCATCAACCCTCCATGCTTACTAATGATCATTTAAAGCTTATAATAATATACACAATGGTTTTAGAATAGCAACCATGTTCTATATAACTAATAGAAATAACCCAGACCTGAAAGGACAACCATGCTTGATTTTCAAAATAAGACAAAACATGCTCTACAAAATAAAAGCCTTTAAACAATAGATGATTGCAGGAGTGGGCTTCACACTACTGTTGGAGCTCCCCCAGTGATGGGAATGGGACTATGCTGGTCCTTTGAAACAGCCTTACTGAAACTTCCAAAATAAAAGCCTCAGTCTTCCAGAGTTACTATGGATTTTGTGAGCTGACAAGAGCATGAAAAATGATTTTTAAATAGCAAGCGGGTTCTATTTAACTAATGGAACTAACCCAGACCTGAAAGGACAACCATGCTTGATTTTCAAAATAAGACAAAACATGCTCTACAAAATAAAAGCCTTTAAACAATAGATGATTGCAGGAGTGGGCTTCACACTACTGTTGGAGCTCCCCCAGTAATGGGAATGGGACTATGCTGGTCCTTTGAAACAGGCTTACTGAAACTTCCAAAATAAAAGCCCACACCTTCCATAGTTACTATGGATTTTGTGAGCTGACAAGTGCATAGAAAATGACTTTTAAATAACAAGAGGGCTCTATTTAACTAATGGAACTAACCCAGACCTGAAGGGACAACCATGCTGGACTTTCAAAATAAGACAAAACATGCTCTACAAAATAAAAGCCTTTCCATTTTAAACAATAGATCATTTCAGGACTGGGCTTCACACTAATGTTGGAGCTCACCCAGTGTTGCCCATTTAAAATAAGGCTTACTGAAAATTTCAAAATAAAAGCCTCAGTCTTCCAGAGTCACTAGTAATATTTTAAGCTGACAATAGCATAGACAATAAAAAAATAGCAAGCTCCGGAAGCTCCGGTCCGAGAAGCACGCACCAAGAGGCAGCAGGCCCCGTCTAAATTTCTTCCGAAATTTTCTAGTTTATACTACTTTGCATATATATTTAGAGGCTGGGACCGGGCGGCCCTAGTGCCAAGTGTAGCTACGTCAAATCCACCATTTTGGGATGTATGAAGGCTACGTGTCCGGTGACATGTCTACGCACAGTTTCGAACATCTGAATTTTTTTGTCCACTGCAAGTTTCAGAAATTCTCCCAACCACAAACGTTTAGTATGAAAGCGGCACAGTCTTTCATACATGAGGCCCTAGATCTTTGCAAAACTTGCTGAATGCAAAGCAGGTAAATCAGCCTTTTGATATAGGGGTGTTGGATCGGGGATGCATCCAAAAGTTGCAGGACAGCGATGCTCGAGTACTGGAGTTATTAAAACTTTACTCTACTGGGGACAGCATGAGAAGTGTCTCTTCAGTGGCCGCTCACTCTGAAACGGGTTTTGCTGGAGGGTTCTTCCTGTTAAAAGGGAGCTTTCCATGTACACTCAATATAAGCTATGTATGCAAAGTTGAAGACTCGATCGTCTCTGCCTCCATGTGCTCGTTCAGAAGGGATTGCTGTAACTGGTGTGAGGCGACATGCTGGGTCTGCCCTATATTTTACCATCTTGCATAACAAACTGAACTTGACTAGGATTATATTGTGTAATGTAGATAACTGACTTTGAAACCATTTTACTCAACTAAATATACATTACTGTTTATAAACTGAACCCTTTTTTTGTAAAATTCTTTGTTAAATCAGTGCTTTATAAGTAAACTGAACTGAGCACAAACGTCTACTAATAGACAAATCTGGTAAAGTATACGCATTTGATTCTAAAAGTGTTTGAAATATGTCACAAAGAGGCAACTATTGTGGCAAATGTCATCACCAGTTAAGAACGGTCGTATGAAGTCTCCTAAAACCAAAACTCGGCGACATGTCTCTGCCATCTTATTCTTTAACCTTAACTTTAGTGGTTGAGCGCAATCGTACCTAGCAGCAACCAGCGACGCTTCCCGTTCAGCTCCTGCTGTTAAAATGAGCGCACGGTAGACCGAACTAGCCGCACTTCTGAGGCCTGGGAGGCCTGCGGAGCACCCGTGTTCCCTCGCCACAGAACACCAAGAAACGCGTGTTTTCTCTACGAAATAAATTAAGTACGCAATGTTTATCACTTAACACTTGATTGTTCATCTAAAATATTATAACGTGTGGTTGCAGTTTACCTTGTAGCTTTAGCCAACAAGCTAATATAGCTGATAACTGACGCAAGTGAACTCTGAGCTAGTGGCGGGGCGCGATTTAAGTCCCGCGCCAGCGAGCAGGCAAAACCCCGATTTAACCTGAGGACGACAATCTTTTTCTTATCCGAACTGATTTATTGAAGTTGTTTATGTGCTAAAGGACTATGCTCTTGCCTAATATATCTACTGCTAGATTTTGTTCTTCAAAGCTGATCAATTCAAACAGTCGGACAAAAGGATCGGTTTGTCCTACAATCAAATACTGTGTAACCCATCCCTGGTTAACATTGCGCGGTCGATTTATTGTGGCTCATGGTGGATAAATAAATATCTGTTGGGCGTTCGTATACAAGTGTTGTCAGCTAACGTTCCGAAGCACGAGGCTAGCGCAGAAGCTAACATAACAACACAATGTTGTACTAATTTGGACACAATAGAAAGATCAATTTCTCCAAAACAACTATACTTCACATTGTACCAGCAATTAAGATTAGTTAAGACAAAATCTGCCAGAGCAGTGATCCAAAGTATGATGTCAAGATTGGTTTGATTATTTAACCAAAAGTAGCTAGCAAAACTTTACCTTCTCCCATCTTGTTTTCATTCGCTCTTCACTTCTCGCGGTTTTTGGCACATTTATATGCAATATTAGCTTAGTTTTTCATTCATTTGCGACTAGAAACATCATACTTATCAGCGTACCTTATTTTGTGTTATCTACAAACCTCTCCAGAAAGTTGTCAAAAGTCGATTTTCCACTTTAGAGCTCCTTTGGTCCTCAGAGGAACTGCTGTGAGGCAGCAGCATGAGCTAACACCGCTTCAAGCTAGCTGCAGTTCCCGGTCGGTCGCGCGGTCAGAGAAGCTCCGGGTGACTGAAGCTGGTCTGTCTATCAGAGGTTCTGCTATCACTGCCTGTTGGGTGCTGAGAACAAATCCACTCAACTGCATTACAGAAAGCAAAGCCAGGTTCAGCGGCCCATGGACTTCCTAAAACAACCGGGCTCAGCGATGACGACGTAACGTTCAATACTCACGAAGGAAACCCCACGTAGTGACGTCACTACCCCAGGACCTGCTCGATGTTGTACACGATAAGTCTATTTGGGTGTCCCTACCACTACCCCTCTAATGTCTCTAAGGGGTAAGGTTAAAATATATCAGTTATTGCTGACAGAAACCGCTTTGACTTATGGCCATATGTAATGAGTAACCAGTAATCAATCCAGAAGCACACATTATTTGCATGCCTGTTAAGGAAAAGAAATGTATATAGTAGTTAGTGTAATATAATACAATATAATATAATATAATATAATAGTTAAATCAGTGTCGTATATTTTACCACAAATATATTTGATAAACTCACATTAATTATTTTCATTTCCTTTTGAACAATCAATTATACAATTAAAAGCCCTAAAATCATTAAAAGACATGTTGCCCAAGCTTTTAAGAGAAAAATTACCAGAATCTACTCCTGTAATCAATGTATATATTCCTCAATAATCAACTAATCTGCAGTGGGGAGAACAAGTATTTGATACACTGGCGATTTTGCAGGTTTTCCCACTTGCAAAGCATGTAGAAGTCTTTATTTTTTTATCATAGGTACTCCTTAACTATGACTGACAGAATCTAAATCCAAAACATCACGTTGGGTGATTTTTCGGTAATTAATTTACATTTTATTGCATGACATAAGTGTTAGATCACCTACCAACCATTAAGAATCCCGGCTCTCACAGGCCTGTTAGTTCTTCTTTAAGAAGACCTGCTGTTCTCCACTCATTACCTGTATTAACTGCACCTTTTTGAACTCTTAACTGTATAAAACACACCTTTACACACACTCAGTCAAACAAACAGTCACTCCAGTCTGTTGTGTTCACCTGGACAACAGAGTGGAGTGGAGATACAACTGTTGATTCAGATGATTAGGTTCATAGCTCGTTTAGAGACCCTTTTAATGATATGCTAATTTTGTGAGATAGGAATTTTGGGTTTTCATGAGCTGTATGCCAAAATCATCCGTATTAAGACAATAAAAGACCTGAAATATCTCAGTTAGTGTGCAATGAATCTAAAATATATGAATGTTAAATTTTCATCATGACATTATGGAAAATAATGAACTTTATCACAATATGCTAATATTTTGAGAAGGACCTGTATTGTACAACAACAGAGTGTCTTCAGTCAGAGGCTTCTTCAGATGAGCTGTAAGACAGAGTGCTACAGGAGATCCTTCCTGCCCACAGCCATCAGCATCTACAATGGTTCTTTGAAGAAACCTGCATAATATGAGCTACAACAACATTTAATTTCCCTTTTGGGATGAATAAAGTATATTTGAATTTATTTGAATTTGAATTAAAACTCCAACCTCTCCAAAATGGCCAAGACCAGAGAGCTGTGTGAGGACATCCGAGATAAAATAGTAGACCTGCACAAGGCTGGGATGGGCTACAGGAATACAGCCAAGCAGCTTGGTGAGAAGGCAACAACTGTTGGTGCAATTCTAAGAAAATGGAAGAAGTTCAAGATGACAGTCAATCTTCCTCAGTCTGGGGCTCCATGCAAGATCTCACCTCGTGGGGCATCATTGATCATGAGGAAGATGAGGGATCAGCCCAGACTTACATGACAGGACCTAGTCAATGACCTGTAGAGAGCTGGGACCACAGTCTCAAATAGGGTTGCCAACTCCTTGATAAATAAATAAGGGACACCTCCTGGTAGGGCTGTCCAACCCCACTGTCTGCACCTCTACCGACCTGGTGATTTTTTTCACCCTTTTTCTTTGTGTGAAATGACTTTGGAAACATTTGACTCAAACCCAAATTTAATTCGAGGCATGTTTTTGACTGATACAAATATCCATGGAAAAACAATTATTCAGCAATTTATAAAATAATTTATTCTTTTTGCAAAATAAAATTACTAGACAAAAGCAAATATCCTTCTAAAATAAATAAACCACTATTGAAAAGACCTCGGTCCTGCTTAACTTAAAACAATATAAAAAAGCATAACAGTATAATGCAAAACATTTTCGTAATAGTGCATTTAGTGCAAACAAAAAGTCTGTAGAAAAGTTGTAAACATAAACACTTGTGCCTTAAAGGCCATGACTGTACAGTTGTAGTGAAAAAAATATTGAACTAGTGAACTAAAAAATGCAGTACTGAATTATGTAGAAACAACTTGTTTTTTCCATTTATATTTCATTTGAGCTCTTGCTGCTGCAAGGAGTTGTTTGCTTTTCAGGACTACCGAGTAAAACTCTGAGCAGGACATTTCATTAATTAGACTGACAATTAGCTCACTTCTCATTAATTCTGTAGAACATTTGTTCCTCACACCAGTCCACTTATTTTTCATGATGGAGAAAATATTTTCCACAAACCCACTAGAAGAAGGGATGCTGAGGACAAAGGGTACAATAGCCTGGATGTTGGGGATGTCAGCTGCCGGAAGAACTTGCATCCACCTCTCTGCTGTTTCTATCTATCTATCTATCTATCTATGATGAGAGCACAGTTGCAAGAAAGTGGGACAACTTCGCCGAAAAACATGTTGTTTGAGCTTTCACGGTGTCCGTAGATCTCCTGCGGCGGAAGCATGGCGCGCTGGTTACGAGCGCTGAACAAACACGGCCTTTTTTCACGTAAGCAGCGAGGAGACGCTGGGGAAACCGTATCTGATGGGAAAACGCGAATCGACGTAACACCTGTATCTATCTTTAGCAACGGTACCTGCTGGCCAATGAGATGAGCCGAAATATTCTGTCAGCTCTTTGGTCACAGAGCAGGGTATGGCTGGTAATGAATTTACCGTAATGTCAAATATAAAGCATCCCATCATTTATTAATTCTGTTGACACTTTAGTGAAGATTTTTGATCCACCTAATAAAACAGGACTACGTGCGTCCTGTTTCAGCTCAATACGGGACGCGTACTTTTTATTCTAAATACGGGACGATTCCGTTTTTCAAGGGACAGTTGGCAACTCTAGTCTCAAAGACCATTAGTAACACACTACGCCGCCATGGATTAAAATCCTGCAGCGCATGCAATGTCCCCCTGCTCAAGCCAGCTCATGTCCAGACCCATCTGAATTTTGCCAATTACCATCTGGAAGATCCAGAGGAGGAATGGGAAAAGGTCATGTGATCTGATGAGACAAAAATAGAGCTTTTTGGTCTAAACTCCACTCGCCATTTTAGAGGAAGAAGGATGAGTACAACCCCAAGAACACCATCCCAACCATGAAGCCTGGAGGTGGAAACATCATTATTTGGGGATGCTTTTCTGCAAGGGGACAGGACGAATGCATTGTAGTGAGGGGAGGATGGATGGAGCCATGTATCAGGAGATCTTAGCCAACAACCTTCCTCCCTCAGTAAGGGCATTGAAGATGGGTTGTGGCTGGGTCTTCCAGCATGGCAATGACCCAAAACACACAGCCAGACCAACTAAGGAGTGGCTCCGTAAGAAGCATCTCAAGGTCCTGGAGTGGCCTAGCCAGTTTCCAGACCTGAAAACAATCAAAAATCTTTGAGGCGAGCTGAAAGTCCGTATTGCCCAGCGACAGCCCCGAAACCTAAAGGATCAGGAGAAGATTACTATGGAGGAGTGGTCCAAAATCCCTGCTGCAGTGTGTGCAAACCTCGTCAAGAACTACAGGAAACATCTTATATCTGTAATTGCAAACATAGTTTCTGTACCAAATTTTAAGTTTTGTTTTTCTGACGTATCAAATACTTATGTCACGCAATAAAATGCAAATTAATTACTTAAAAATCACACAATGTCATTTTCTGGATTTTTGTTTTAGATTCTGTCACTCGAGTCACGTGGGTGCGGTGAACGAGATGGCAGCGGCATGAGGCTCGTCCAACCCCCAATGGATTAACAATAGATTTTTACAGGAATATAGGCTCAAATTATAAGGAAAATAGGTACATTGCTAAATATTATAATCAGAAGGGGCAGAATAGTTAAGAAGAAAACTTAATTCAGCAAGATGACATCGAAACACAAAAGCATGGGACGCATGGCGACAAAGAGAAGCCTCACACATGAAGAAGAGGGATTTGAAGACGTCTCACCCCGCGGCCTTGATGCCATGTTTATAGAAATTACCAAGATGAACAACACATTCCAAAGCGTGGCCACAGATATAAGAACTACTAAAGAAATGACAACAGAACTAAAGTCAATGGTGACAGCGATGCAGGAGAGTCTGGTGGAGACAGAGACCTGGGTATGCGATCTGGAAGAGACCGCACACAGATTTTATGCTGATGGAGGAAAAACAACAGAAGAAGATGGAGGAAATGTGGGAGCGCATTCAAATCCATGAGAATCACAGTAAGAGAAATAACGTAAGATTGATAGGTCTGAAGGAAACGTTTGGCACTAATGGAACATTAATGAGGTACATTAATGAGGTACATTCAGAGTATCATGGCGAAGGGACTCGGGCTCCAAGCAGACGCTGAATTCAAGATTGAGAGTGTGCATTGACTGTTGGCCCCCCGATGCCGGATCGTGACAGACCTCCGAGACCGGTACTCATCAGGTTTTTGAGACAATCAGGAAGGGATAAGATCATTGCTGCGGCAAAAGAATAAAGAGGATTCGAATGGGAAGGATGTTGGCTATCCATATTTCCAGACACGACCAATGAACTGGTGGAGAAGAGGAAATCTTTCACAGCAGTGAAGCGTAAACTCCAGCAGAAGGGGATAAGATACACATTGGCTTTCCCATCAACATTACGATTTACATGGGGAGGGAAGAATGTGAGTTTTATCACAGCAACCCAAGTGGAGAAATTTCTTAATAACAATGACAAGGAAGAGCGCCAATGCAGAGGAGCACAAGGATCTAGTGAGTGATATGAAAGAGCTATATTCACACTGGCGAAGAGAAGAGTCGGGGACAGGACAGATGGAGCGAGGCAGCCATTGGGGATAAAGAAGCGTCAACCCACGGACCACATAAGACTGTTTTAGTTTAAACTGGTTTCGTTAAGAGCTGCCGATAACAGCTCATAGACCATCAAGCTATGTTTTGGTTATATTTTGGTAAAGCACAGTTTGTGTGTTTATTTTAGTTGGTTCTTGAATTGTTCGGCAGAGGACATGTTCTCTGTCCAGGTTTAATATTATTATGTCGGTTGTGTCCAGGGGTTCGCAAAGCAACATTTCAGAAGAGTATGAATGGCAGTGTAAAAATCTTCAGAAGCGGTGCACTGGTATAGGACTACATATTGAGAAGTATAAACATGACTAGTAAAATTGTTAAATGCATATCTTGGAATATAAATGGAAGTGGAAATCTGGTTAAACAATACAAAATATTATCGTATTTAGGAACTAATAAGGCAGGCATAGTTTTTATACAGGAAACACATTTAAATAAAGGAGAGGTGTTAAAATTCAAAATGGGATGGGTGAAATATGTATTTCATAGCTCGCGTTCGAGCTCACGCAATGGGGTTATGATATTGGTTAAAAAAGGCTTAGATTTTATGGTACAAAAAGAAATTAAAGATACAGGAGGACGAATGATATTGGTGCAAGCATTAATAGAAGGTTTACAGGTAGTATTATGCAACATATATGCATCAAATAAAGAAGACCCAAACTCCTTTCATGAGGTAAATAAGACATTAGGGGAGATGAGTGGACATATAATATTAGCAGGGGACTTTAATCAAGTACTCGATCCCATTTTGGATAAAAGTAAGTTTAAGGGCCAGTGATGACTAGGGATAGATTGCAAAACCCTTGATGGAAAAGATAATCGATTGCAAAATTAGGACAATTGGTATCACAGCACTTGGCACCAGGACACCCTAGGCAGGAGGTCGATGATCAACTTTGTTGTCGTGTCATCAGACCTACGGCCGCATGTTTTGGACACTCGGGTGAAGAGAGGGGCTGAGCTGTCCGCTGATCACCACCTGGTGGTGAGTTGGATCCGCTGGAGGAAGAGAAAGCCGGACAGACTTGGCAGGCCCAAGCGCATAGTGAGGGTCTGCTGGGAATGCCTGGCAGAGCCCTTGGCCAGGGATGTATTCAACTCCCACCTCCAGGAGAGCTTTGACCAGATCCCGGGGGATGTTGGAGACATAGAGTCCGTGTGGACCATGTTCTCCGCATCTATTGTCAATGATGTTGCCCGTAGCTGCGGCCGTAAGGTCTGCGGTGCCTGTCGCGGCGGCAATCCCAGAACCCGGTGGTGGACACCGGCAGTAAGGGATGCTGTCAAGCTGAATAAGGAGTCCTATTGGCTGTGGTTGGCTTGTGGGACTCCTGAGGTGGCTGACAGGTACCGTGAGGCCAAGCGTGCTGCGGCCCGGGATGTGCCAGAGGCAAAAACCCGGGCCTGGGAGGAGTTCGGTGAGGCCATGGAGAAGGACTACCGGTTGGCTTCGAAGCAATTCTGGCAAACCGTCCTGCGCCTCAGGAGGGGGAAGCAGTGCTTCGCCAACTCTGTTTATAGTAGCGGTGGGAGGCTGCTGACCTCGACTGAGGACATTATTGGGCGGTGGAAGTACTTCGAGGATCTCCTCAATCCTGCCATCAAGCATTCCGTGGTGGAAACAGAGGCTGGGGACTCGGGGTTGGACTCTTTCATCACCAGGCTGAAGTCACCGAGGTGGTTAAAAAGCTCCGCGGTGGCAAGGCTCCGGGGGTGGATGAGTACCTCCAATCTCTGGATGTTGTTGGGCTGTCATGGTTGACACGCCTCTTCAACATTTCGTGGCAGTCGGGGACAGTGCCTCTGGACTGGCAGACTGGGGTGGGTGTGTTCCAACTACAGGGGGATCACACACCTCAGCCTCCCTGGTAAGGCCTACGCCAGGGTATTGGAGAGGAGAGTCCGGCCGATAGTCTAACCTCGGCTTCAGGAGGAGCAATGTGGTTTTCGTCCCGGCCGTGGAACACTGGACCAGCTCTATACCCTCTACAGGGTGCTCGAGGATTCATGGGAGTTTGCCCAACCGGTTCACATGTGTTTTGTGGATCTGGAGAACGCATTTGACTGTGTCCCTCGTGATGCCCTGTGGGGGGTGCTCCAGGAGTATGGAATCGGGGGCCCTTTATTAAAGACCATCCGCTCCCTGTACGAGCGGAGCAGGAGTTTGGTCCGCATTGCCGGCACTAAGTCGGACCTGTTCCTGTTGCATGTTGGACTCCGGCAGGGCTGCCCTTTGTCACCGTTCCTGTTCATAACTTTTATGGACAGGATTTCTAGACGCAGCCAAGGGCCGGAGGGGGTCTGGTTTGGGGACCAGTGGATTTCGTCTCTTCTTTTTGCAGATGACGTGGTCCTGCTGGCCCCCTCTAGACAAGACCTACAGCATGCGCTGTGGCGGTTCGCAGCCGAGCGTGAAGCGGCTGGGATGAAGATCAGCTCCTCCAAGTCTGAAGCCATGGTACTCGACCGGAAAAGGGTGGTTGTCCTCTTCAGGTTGGAGGGGAGTTCCTGCCTCAAGTGGAGGAGTTTAAGTATCTCGGGGGCTATGTCTCTCGGCTGGCCTGGGAATGCTTTGGGCTCCACCCGGAGGAGCTCGAGGAGGCGTCTGAGGAGAGGGACGTCTGGGCGTCTCTGCTGAGTCTGCTGCCCCCGCGACCCGGTCCCGGATAAGCGGAAGACGACGAGTACGAGAATTAATAAAAATTTGAATTATAGATTCTGTCACTCACAGTTAAAGAGTACCTTTGATAAAAATTAAAGACTTCTACATGCTTTGCAAGTGTAAAAACCTGCAAAATCGGCAGTGTATGAAATACCTGTTTTCCCCACTGTATATTTACAAGTATTTACTGATGAGAAAAAAAAAAAAACAGAATAACAACCCAAAGGCAAACAATAAAAAAAACAAATAATCCACTTCTACTGATCAGAAATTATAGGGACTTTGGCTAGAATAACAACTTAACCTTCAGGCACTTTTTATTTACCCAGCTTAGGCTGTAAGACTTTTCAAACTTTTCTTATAACCTTGTGTTGGAATGTCTCCGCATGTTTTCAAATTATCTATCTAGCTTTCAGGATTCAGAAAAGATGAAAGGAGAAAAGGGGTACCTAGTCTATCCAGTAATCCATGGGCTTACATCTCATGGTGATCAGTCAGCTCACATAATTCTGTAAAGTTAACAAATCCCACCTGAATGACTAAAGCTTCTGTCTCCCTTGTCCAGGTTTTCACATGCTGGCAACATGCTCCAATATCAAACCACCATCTCTCTCTCGAAGATGGCAAAGTGATGACACAACATTCTTTCAGTTGGTCCCCAGAGGCTGCTCCACAGAGGGTCAACGTTATAATTTTTTTAGAGCAAGTGTTTGAGCTGTAGGCTGTGCTTGGGCTGATGCAGCTATCAGTGTGGGGACAAAAGTGAGTATTAAATACCTGGAATAACAAAAAAGTGACTCTTCAGTGGCCGCTCACACTGAGACAGATTCTGCTGGAAGGTTCTTCCTGTTAAAAAGGAGCTTTACGTTCCATTGTTATCCCATGCACACTCAGTATAAGTGCTTAATGCAAAGTTGAAGACTCAATTGTCTCTGCCTCCATGTGCTCGTTTAGAAGGGATTGCTGTAAATGTAGTGATGTGATGTGATGTGACATACTGGGTTTTTCTATATTTTACCAACTTGCATAGGAAATTGAACTTGACTAGGTTCGAATTGTGCAATGTATGTAACTGACTTTGAAACTGTCTGTATGAATGGACATAATTAAATATACACTGCTGTCGTTTTTTTTGTGAAATGCCTTTTTTTATCACTGCTACATAAATAAACTGAATTGAACTGAGCAACTACTACCTTCTCACAAGCTTCTACTAATAACTAAATAGATAGATGTGTGGCATGAGAATGTAGCAGAGAGAGTGAAAGTTTTAAGCCTAGCCTTAAAAGTAAACAAAGTGTCTGCCTCACAGACTATAGGGAACTGATTCAAAAGGACAGGAGCCTGATAACTAAAGGATCTGCCTCCCATTCTACTTCTAGAGACTCTAGGAACTACCAGTAAACCTGCAGTCTGAGAACGAAGTGCTCCGTTAGAAATGTATGGAACAATCAGATCTCTGATGTATGATGGAGCTAGATCATTAAGGGCTTTATATGTGAGGAGGAGAATTTAAAATTCTAAAAACACAAACATCTAAAAATTTGTGTCATGCATGAAAATTCAGATAGGATTAGATTTTTTTTTAATACCTTAATGGCAAAGATCCATCAAGAGCTGGAATCTGGCTGCAGAGAATGGGGAAGTGTGCTACAGTCCCACTTCAACACATTCAGGCCTTCTTTCCTTGTGAGGGCTCTGAAAAATGATAACTTATCAGAAATTATGTAATCAATACTTAATTTTTTATTGATTTTAGGTTCAAAGGCTGTCTACTTCCTGTTTGTCTCCTAGAAGAAGGCACAAAGAGGATGTACTGCTGCCACTAACATTTCACCTCTCTTCAAGATAGAAAATACTTTTGGATTTGCACTTCTGTTATTTTTTATGTATTTTCTGTCCTTTCAAACCCCTTGTTGGTCACACCAGATGGCCGTTCACACTGAGTCTGGTTTTGCTGGAGGTTTCTTCCTGTTGATAGGGAGTTTTCCAAATGGCTGTTTCTACATGCTTGCTCAGTGTGAAGGACTGCTGCTAAGTCAACAGCACAATGCCGATGACTGTCCACTGTCTCTACATGCTTGTCACAGAGTAGTTAATGCTGCAAGTCAATGACTCGATGCAAACTGCTTGGCTTCCTTAGATAGGACGCTTTATAACTAATTTAAAATGCCTGTTCATAAAGACAATAACAATGTGAGTTTATACTGAAGATAGTCTGCATATGCACCAAACAAGCAATGCTTGATGTAACATCAAAGGATCTAAAAAGAAACTCTGGTATGCTGGCCTGATGTAGAGCTTCCGACAGCCTCATAAATACAGGGGTTGGACAATGAAACTGAAACACCTGGTTTTAGACCACAATAATTTATTAGTATGCTGTAGGGCCTCCTTTTGCGGCCAATACAGCATCAATTCGTCTTGGGAATGACATATACAAGTACTGCACAGTGGTCAGAGGGATTTTAAGTCATTCTTCTTGCAGGATAGTGGCCAGGTCACTACGTGATACTGGTGGAGGAAAACATTTCCTGACTCGCTGCTCCAAAACACCCCAAAGTGGCTCAATAATATTTAGATCTGGTGACTGTGCAGGCCATGGGAGATGTTCAACTTCCCTTTCATGTTCATCAAACCAATCTTTCACCAGTCTTGCTGTGTGTATTGGTGCATTGTCATCCTGATACACGGCACCACCTTCAGGATAAAATGTTTGAACCATTGGATGCACATGGTCCTCAAGAATGGTTCGGTAGTCCTTGGCAGTGACGCGCCCATCTAGCACAAGTATTGGGCCAAGGGAATGCCATGATATGGCAGCCCAAACCATCACTGATCCACCCCCATGCTTCACTCTGGGCATGCAACAGTCTGGGTGGTACGCTTCTTTGGGGCTTCTCCACACCGTAAGTCTCCCGGATGTGGGGAAAACAGTAAAGGTGGACTCATCAGAGAACAATACATGTTTCACATTGTCCACAGCCCAAGATTTGCGCTCCTTGCACCATTGAAACCAATGTTTGGCATTGGCATGAGTGACCAAAGGTTTGGCTATAGCAGCCTGGCCATGTACAGGTCCTTCTCAAAATATTAGCATATTGTGATAAAGTTCATTATTTTCCATAATGTCATGATGAAAATTTAACATTCATATATGTTAGATTCATTGCACACTAACTGAAACATTTCAGGTCTTTTATTGTCTTAATACGGATGATTTTGGCATACAGCTCATGAAAACCCAAAATTCCTATCTCACAAAATTAGCATATTTCATCCGACCAATAAAAGAAAACTGTTTTTAATACAAAAAACGTCAACCTTCAAATAATCATGTACAGTTATGCACTCAATACTTGGTCGGGAATCCTTTGGCAGAAATGACTGCTTCAATGCGGCGTGGCATGGAGGCAATCAGCCTGTGGCACTGCTGAGGTCTTATGGAGGTCCAGGATGCTTCGATAGCAGCCTTTAGCTCATCCAGAGTGTTGGGTCTTGAGTCTCTCAACGTTCTCTTCACAATATCCCACAGATTCTCTATGGGGTTCAGGTCAGGAGAGTTGGCAGGCCAATTGAGCACAGTGATACCATGGTCAGTAAACCATTTACCAGTGGTTTTGGCACTGTGAGCAGGTGCCAGGTCGTGCTGAAAAATGAAATCTTCATCTCCATAAAGCTTTTCAGCAGATGGAAGCATGAAGTGCTCCAAAATCTCCTGATAGCTAGCTGCATTGACCCTGCCCTTGATAAAACACAGTGGACCAACACCAGCAGCTGACACGGCACCCCAGACCATCACTGACTGTGGGTACTTGACACTGGACTTCTGGCATTTTGGCATTTCCTTCTCCCCAGTCTTCCTCCAGACTCTGGCACCTTGATTTCCGAATGACATGCAGAATTTGCTTTCATCCGAAAAAAGTACTTTGGACCACTGAGCAACAGTCCAGTGTTGCTTCTCTGTAGCCCAGGTCAGGCGCTTCTGCCGCTGTTTCTGGTTCAAAAGTGGCTTGACCTGGGGAATGCGGCACCTGTAGCCCATTTCCTGCACACGCCTGTGCACGGTGGCTCTGGATGTTTCTACTCCAGACTCAGTCCACTGCTTCCGCAGGTCCCCCAAGGTCTGGAATCGGCCCTTCTCCACAATCTTCCTCAGGGTCCGGTCACCTCTTCTTGTTGTGCAGCGTTTTCTGCCACACTTTTTCCTTCCCACACACTTCCCACTGAGGTGCCTTGATACAGCACTCTGGGAACAGCCTATTCGTTCAGAAATTTCTTTCTGTGTCTTACCCTCTTGCTTGAGGGTGTCAATAGTGGCCTTCTGGACAGCAGTCAGGTCGGCAGTCTTACCCATGATTGGGGTTTTGAGTGATGAACCAGGCTGGGAGTTTTAAAGGCCTCATGAATCTTTTGCAGATTTTTAGAGTTAACTCGTTGATTCAGATGATTAGGTTCATAGCTCGTTTAGAGACCCTTTTAATGATATGCTAATTTTGTGAGATAGGAATTTTGGGTTTTCATGAGCTGTATGCCAAAATCATCCGTATTAAGACAATAAAATACCTGAAATATTTCAGTTAGTGTGCAATGAATCTAAAATATATGAATGTTAAATTTTCATCATGACATTATGGAAAATAATGAACTTTATCACAATATGCTAATATTTTGAGAAGGACCTGTATATTGACCCTGTGGAGCTCCCGACGGACAGTTCTGGTGGAAACAGGAGAGTTGAGGTGCACATTTAATTCTGCCGTGATTTGGGCAGCCGTGGTTTTATGTTTTTTGGATACAATCCGGGTTAGCACCCGAACATCCCTTTCAGACAGCTTCCTCTTGCGTCCACAGTAAATCCTGTTGGATGTGGTTTGTCCTTGGTGGTATGCTGACATTACCCTGGATACTGTGGCTCTTGATACATCACAAAGACTTGCTGTCTTGGTCACAGATGCGCCAGAAAGACGTGCACCAACAATTTGTCCTCTTTTGAACTCTGGTATGTCACCCATAATGTTGTGTGCATTTCAATATTTTGAGCAAAACTGTGCTCTTACCCTGCTAATTGAACCTTCACACTCTGCTCTTAATGGTGCAATGTGCAATCAATGAAGACTGGCTACCAGGTTGCTCTAATTTAGCTATGAAACCTCCCACACTAAAATGACAGATGTTTTAGTTTTCTTGTCCAACCGGCGGTCTTTCTGCATGGAGTTTGCATGTTCTCCCTGTGCATGCGTGGGTTCTCACCGGGTACTTCAGCTTCCTCCCACAGTCCAAAGACATGCCTGTTAGGTTAATTGGTCACTCTAAATTGCCCTTAGGTGTATGAATGAGTGTGTGCATGGTTGTTTGTGTGTTGCCCTGCGATGGACTGGCGACTTGTCCAGGGTGTACCCTGCCTCTCGCCCATAGACTGCTGGAGATAGGCACCAGCTCCCCCGCGACCCACTATGGAATAAGCGGTAGAAAATGACTGACTGACTGACTGTCCAACCCTTGTATGTTTCCAATGATTTGGTGCTGGAGCAACAATATTTTCTAAAGCTTTTGTTAGATATGCTAACACAACAAAAACAATAACATATACCTTGATATTTCCTGATATTCTTAATCTTTTAAGCGCTTTCCCCAAGCGAGTCCAGAAGACGATATTTTCTTTGACTAGGGTATATTATCTGTTACAAGAATAAAACATATATTTTATTAATTATTTGATTATTTTAAATAAACTAGCCAGTAAGATAGTTCAAACGGTAACCTCATCCCCTTCAACAGACAATTTAAAAGTAAGATTAAAGAATAAGGATTAGATATTGACTGTGTGATTGGTGATATGAAAATACTTACAACCCCAGACCAGTGATGGTTTTTGTTAACAATGCCTTATATAACTTTATAATCCATAGGATCCCACTAAAAAAAATGAAACACAGATTTATTTACCATTAGGTCTTTTAAGTACATTGTCAAACAGTTGTAACCAACCAACCTTAAAGTGTGGAAATTAATTCTGCCACACAGCTGACATGGCAAATGAGTAAATGCAGAGCACTTTCTGCTGAGGAGTTATGTTGCCTCTCCAACATCTTCATGTAGGCATTAATCAGCTGAAAAAAGGTAATTTGATTATTTGTTTTATCAGTCAGAATTTTTCTAAGAATACTAAATTCAAGGATATTTAATTTTCTAATTTAACACTTAAACACTTGTCAAAGCTTATCCTGTCAAACTGTCA
The DNA here is from genome assembly GCF_021462225.1 of Girardinichthys multiradiatus. NCBI lineage: Eukaryota > Metazoa > Chordata > Actinopteri > Cyprinodontiformes > Goodeidae > Girardinichthys > Girardinichthys multiradiatus. Next base: position 3,891,153 of record NC_061801.1, on the reverse strand, counting down.
GAAACCTTGCATACTCTTTAAAACTACTGATGATGTTCTTAATGTTCCACAAACTGCTTACACCAAACCTTCATTCCAGGGCTGTGAAGAGTTTTTACACTTTTTAGTGGAAAAGGAGGCAAATGCTCAGGCTCAGATAGTATCCCCTTCTATATTTCACAAACCAGTTTTAGTCTTTTGCTTTGCTGTTTTTTTGCTGTTCGAGCCGGTGAGTTTTAACTATTTAAAGGAGATTATTGATCATCTTAAGCCCTCTGGTTCTCCCATGGATGTACTTCGAACCGAGGATTTTTAAGGAAGTAATTTTTACTTCGGGGCCTCTTCTTCTTGCTGTTATTAACAATAGTCTGTCCTCGGGAGTTTTGATTAAAAAGCTGAGCCTAGATGCAACTGGATTTTCACATTTTAGGCTGATCTCCAAGTTGGCTTTTCTATCAAAAATCTTGGAGAAAATAGTCTATGTACAGTTGATGGATTTTTTAACAGCACATAACATTCCTGAAGTTTTTCAGTCTGGTTTTATGTCACATCACAGCACAGAATCTCCACTGCTTGGGGTTTTTAATGACATTCTTTTAGCTACTAGCTACGGATTGTGTGATCCTGGTTTTATTGGATTTAACAGCTGCATTTGACACTGTGGATCACAACATCTTAATTTCTCGCATAGAGCACTACTATCGGGGTCTGGGACACTCTCCTTATGTTATACTCAAGTTATATTTTGTGTTTTTATATTGTATTTAACTCTAGTTGCTTGTAATTTATTTTATGTGTTTAATCAAGTATGTTGTACATATTTGTCCAGCACTTTGGTCAGATGTGTTGTTTTTAAAGTGCTCATAAATAAAGTTGGCTTGGCTTGGCTTTACAGATTGTATAACAAAATTGTTTCACCTCAATCTTCAGTTCCTTTTCAGGTGCTGTACGGCCAAGGTCAACGTAATAAGGTTTGTACAGCCCAATCTTGGAAAGGAGAACACTGGCTGTAATGCTATCCCAGGCTCTCTAAATATCTCAAATAAAACATGGTAAAAAAGAAACTTTTAAAATTTCTAGTCTGACAATTCCATAACACACTACATTTTTGACAAAATAGTGCCCAAACACATACATTGTTCTACTTTTTTAGAGCCTAAAAATCTTGCCAAAGATGAAGGTTGTATATTGTCTCTTGGTGCTAGAATAGATACAGACTCAACAGGGGCTTCAGCTGCTGGGTGGATGGAAGAAGGCTCTTCAGAAGAGACAGCTGCTGGGTGGATGGAGGGAGGCTCTTCAGAAGAGACAGCTGCTGGGTGGATGGAGGGAGGCTCTTCAGAAGAGACAGCTGCTGGGTGGATGGAGGGAGGCTCTTCAGAAGAGACAGCCGCTGGGTTCGATGGAGGAAGACTCTTCAGAAGAAACAGCTGCTGGGGGGATGGAGGAAGACTCTTCAGAATAGACAGCCACTGGATTCGATGGAGGAAGACTCTTCAGAAGAGACAGCTTCTGGGTGGATGGAGGGAGGCTCTTCAGAAGAGACAGCTGCTGGGTGGATGGAGGAAGGCTCTTCAGAAGAGACAGCTGCTGGGTGGATGGAGGAAGACTTTTCAGAAGAGACAGCTGCTGGGTGGATGGAGGTAGGATTTGCAGTTTTTTATGATGTTCTGAGGGATTATGGGTTGTGGTTCTATATATATCTTAAGCGGATCTGTGTTAATTTTGGACAGAAAAGTTGATGGCGATTGCAGGTCTGCAGTTTTGTCTTCCAGAAGAACTATATTGTATGGGCCTGTCGAGTTTCTCTCCAGTTTTCCACCTTTGAGCAATTGGCTCCGGACATTTTGTCGTAAAACGTGGTCTCCTTTTTAAGTAAACCTTAAAATTGTACTGCTGTGTACCTCGACTCTTGTAATTTTTGGTGCTGTTTTCATGTTTTCCTGCACTAGGCAGAAAATCACTCTGTTTTATGGACTCTGACACTGTCTCTTGGCCCACAGTGTCCTCAATCTGGCTGTCAATCATGTGCAAAAGGAAAAAAAGGTGATACAAAGTACCAGTTCATTAAGAAGGTGTCCAGTGTCAATTTCAGATAGTTGAGTTGTGTATACATACCTGCAAGAGAAATGTTTTCACAGACTTTAACATGGTGTACATCCACAACCAACAACATAAGAAAGACTAGTTTTGTGTTTGATGAAAGTTATGAGAACATGCAAACTGGTGCAAGAACTTTGTAAAATAAGTGTAGGTTGGAAACAATTAATTTGCTAAATCATGACAAATTTATTATTGAAATAATTAACATTATTAACAATTAACATTTATTAATGGGATAAACATTACATGTAGTTTACATGCTGTAAAATATGTTACATGCTGAAAAAAAACAAAAACCTACTCAGTGCACTAATTAGCACAAAACTTTAAAAAAAAATAAATGAATGAAAACATAGAAATTTTGCATTTAAAATTAAGAGGTCCTTGTTCACACTGGAAAAGTGTTTTGTATATGCCAGATCTTTCTTTTTTAAAACCATTTATTATAGTTCGTGTATTTGAGACTCAGTTTTTTAATTCCTACATGTGATCAGCAAATTGACAGGCACGCTAAAGATAAGCAAATAGAATTAAATGATTGAATGGCAGCATCAAATTGATACTATCTTTATTATTCCCGTGGTGGCAGGGCTTCGGGGGTGGATGAGATCCACCCTGAGTACCTCAAGTCTCTGGATGTTGTTCGACATTCATGGTTGACATGCCTCTTCAACACTGCGTGGTGGTCGGGACAGTGCCTCTGGACTGGCAGTGGTCAGTCATAAGAAGGGTGACCGGAGGGTGTGTTCCAACTACAGAGGGATCACACTCCTCAGCCTACCTGGTAAGGCCTACGCCATGGTATTGGAGAGGAGGCTCCAGCCGATAGTCAAACCTCGGCTTCTGGACCAGCTCTATACCCTCTACAGGGTACTCGAGGGTTCATGGGAGTTTGCCCAACCGGTACACATGTGTTTTGTGGACCTGGAGAAGGCATTCGACTGTGTCCCTCATGGTGCCCTGTGGGGGGTGCTCCAGGAGAATGGAATCGGGGGCCCTTTCTAAGGGGCCATCTGGTCTCTGTACAAGCGGAGTAGGAGTTTGGTCCGCATTGCCGGCACTAAGTCGGACCTGTTCCCGGTGCATGTTGGACTCCGGCAGGGCTGCTCTTTGTCACCGGTCCTGTTCATAACTTTTATTGACAGAATTTCTAGGTGCAGCCAAGGGCCACAGGGGTCTGGTTTGGGGACCAGTGGATTTCGTCTCTTCTTTTTGCAGATGACGTGGTCCTGCTGGCCCCCTCTGGCCAAGACCTACAGCATGCGCTGGGGCGGTTCGCAGCAGAGTGTGAAGCAGCTGGGATGAAGATCAGGCCGGATGTCTCCTGGACGCCTTCCTCGGGAGGTGTTCCAGGCAAGTCCCACCGGGAGGAGGCCCACGACACAGCCCAGGACATGCTGGAGGGACTATGTATCTCGGCTTGTCTGGGAATCCCTTGGGCTCCCCCGGAGGAAATGTTTGACTCAACTCAATAATGGAAATAAAAACAAGAAAAGTCGCTATGATTCAGGATCCCAATATCACGACCAGAGACAGAGAACCCAAATTTAGCCAAACACAAAGAGATAAGTTAAAAGCTTTATTCAGAAACTGAGAATCAGAGAGCAGGAGAACAGCAGTCAGCTTCCAACAACCACTGAGAACAGAGAGACTACTTAGTGGCTGAATAAAACTCAAGATTTGCAAGGAGTTAGATAAAGCCACTAACCTTCTCAGTCTGGGGATGAGGCACATAATCCAGACAGTTAATGAGGAAGTGTCCAACAAACTGAAGTCGGATTGCCAACTGATCCAAATCCTCAGAGGAATTAGCTGAAGTTGTGACAGGAATACAGAGAGCCGTGATTATCCTCTTGACAATAATTCCAGGCGGACTAGAGAGCCAGGCGGGCTCAGGCTGAATAAACCAGTGGTTAGGCTGAGGCGTATATCCAGGGACAGAAACAGGGTCGAATTCCAGGGCTAGAGGTGTCAGACAAGGGGCAGGCAGAGGCAGAAAACAGAGTCGAAATCCAGAAACCAATCCGTCAGACACGGGACAGGCAAGAAGGCAAAATCAGTGAGGCAAGGCAAGGTCAGAGAACAAGATCAGTCAGGAAGGAACGCTGGATAACTACTCACAAAGGTTTTCGAAAATCTGGCACCATCTGCCTGTCAGAAGGCTGTATATAACTGCAGCTCCACAGCTGTGTGGCATGACGGTGATTGCGCAGCAGCAGACAGGTGAAGCAGATGAGTTGATTGCATGAGTGAAAGCAGAGCAGGCAGACGGGCCAGAATCATTACACCCAAGAGATTCTCAATTACATTGTGCCATGAAATATTTGTCACTTACTGCAATTCAGATGGGTTTTGTTTGCTGCTTAATTGATACAGCACTTTTCTGACACTGCAAACACTGACTAACCTGCAGGATGACAAAAAATGATGAATTTTATAGTAAAGTATGCTAAAAATCTGACCTATGAGAAAACATTACTGTTGGACATTGATAAAAAAATAAACTATATTACTTCTTTTAAGAACAGTCTATACTGTAAAACAATGTACAACAACACAGCATGTCTCACCTTGTTTGTAAGCTTTTCATTATAAAAAATGCTTACCCACTTATCAGAAAAATCAATTGATAATGGTGTCCCTCATTTTTACAATGCCACAGTGGGCGCCAAAAGCACTGTCATGGAATTCCTTAAATGTGTGTCCTGCTTCCTCTTTACAAGTTCAATTCAATTCAATTCGGTTTTATTTATATAGCTCCAATTCACAACACATGTTGTCTCAAGGCACTTCACAACAGTCATTCCAATTAATCCTAACCATTGAACAGTGCAGTCGGAGTTAGCTTTTATTCAAATTGGATAAAAAGTTTTTCTATCTAAGGAAACCCAGCAGATTGCATCCAGTCAGTGACTTGCAGCATTCACTCCTCACTGGCGTTGACTTTGCAGCAATCCCTCATACTGAGCATACATGTAGCGACAGCGGAGAAGAAAAACTCCCTTTTAACAGGAAGAAACCTCCAGCAGAACCAGGCTCAGTGTGAGTGGCCATCTGCCACGACCGACTGGGAGTTTGAGAGAATACAGGTCCTTCTCAAAATATTAGCATATTGTGATAAAGTTAATTATTTTCCATAATGTCATGATGAAAATTTTACATTCATATATTTTAGATTCATTGCACACTAACTGAAATATTTCAGGTCTTTTATTGTCTTAATACGGATGATTTTGGCATACAGCTCATGAAAACCCAAAATTCCTATCTCACAAAATTAGCATATCATTAAAAGGGTCTCTAAACGAGCTATGAACCTAATCATCTGAATAAACGAGTTAACTCTAAACACTTGCAAAAGATTCCTGAGGCCTTTAAAACTCCCAGCCTGGTTCATCTCTCAAACTCCCAGTCGGTCAAAACCCCAATCATGGGTAAGACTGCCGACCTGACTGCTGTCCAGAAGGCCACTATTGACACCCTCAAGCAAGAGGGTAAGACACAGAAAGAAATTTCTGAACGAATAGGCTGTTCCCAAAGTGCTGTATCAAGGCACCTCAGTTGGAAGTCTGTGGGAAGGAAAAAGTGTGGCAGAAAACGCTGCACAACGAGAAGAGGTGACCGGACCCTGAGGAAGATTGTGGAGAAGGACCGATTCCAGACCTTGGGGGACCTGCGTAAGCAGTGGACTGAGTCTGGAGTAGAAACATCCAGAGCCACCGTGCACAGGCATGTGCAGGAAATGGGCTACAGGTGCCGCATTCCCCAGGTCAAGCCACTTTTGAACCAGAAACAGCGGCAGAAGCGTCTGACCTGGGCTACAGAGAAGCAGCACTGGACTGTTGCTCAGTGGTCCAAAGTACTTTTTTCGGATGAAAGCAAATTCTGCATGTCATTCGGAAATCAAGGTGCCAGAGTCTGGAGGAAGACTGGGGAGAAGGAAATGCCAAAATGCCATAAGTCCAGTGTCAAGTACCCACAGTCAGTGATGGTCTGGGGTGCCGTGTCAGCTGTTGGTGTTGGTCCACTGTGTTTTATCAAGGGCAGGGTCAATGCAGCTAGCTATCAGGAGATTTTGGAGCACTTCATGCTTCCATCTGCTGAAAAGCTTTATGGAGATGAAGATTTCATTTTTTAGCACGACCTGGGACCTGCTCACAGTGCCAAAACCACTGGTAAATGGTTTACTGACCATGGTATCACTGTGCTCAATTGCCCTGCCAACTCTCCTGACCTGAACCCCATAGAGAATCTGTGGGATATTGTGAAGAGAACGTTGAGAGACTCAAGACCCAACACTCTGGATGAGCTAAAGGCCGCTATCGAAGCATCCTGGGCCTCCATAAGACCTCAGCAGTGCCACAGGCTGATTGCCTCCATGCCACGCCGCATTGAAGCAGTCATTTCTGCAAAAGGATTCCCGACCAAGTATTGAGTGCATAACTGTACACGATTATTTGAAGGTTGACGTTATTTGTATTAAAAACACTTTTCTTTTATTGGTCGGATGAAATATGCTAATTTTGTGAGATAGGAATTTTGGGTTTTCATGAGCTGTATGCCAAAATCATCCGTATTAAGACAATAAAAGACCTGAAATATTTCAGTTAGTGTGGAATGAATCTAAAATATATGAATGTTAAATTTTCATCATGACATTATGGAAAATAATGAACTTTATCAAAATATGCTAATATTTTGAGAAGGACTTGTAGAGCAGAGACACAAAGAGAACAAAGAAGCACTGATCCAGGAGTAGCTCCTTTAGTTGTTTCACCTAGAAACAAAGAACAGATAAACTGTGAGCCAGTTTTCAAGGTTAGAGTCTGAAAGAGAGCACATAGAGTTTGTTACAGTTAAGCTCAGTCAATCGCCATGTCTAGGAGAGAGAAAGGGTTAAACATTAAAGACAGGGCTATGTGGATCATCGGTAGATGGTAGAGGGTGAGCATTAAGTTGTTGCCAGCAGAAGCTCGGACGATTCCCCTCTCCAGAAATGTGTCACAGGTAGACACAGAGCCAGGCCAGGTGTAGCTTCTAGGAAGAGAATAGAGAGAACAAGGTTAAAAGCTGAAATAACAGCAAATAATGCAAAATTGGAGAGTAGTGTGAGAATGTAGCGAAGAGGGTGAAAGTGGTCGTTATGTCCTCCAGCAGCCTAAGCCTATAGCAGCATAACTACACAAATAGTTTCAGTTCAGATTATTTAGTTAAACGGCGCTTATTTACAACAATGTCGTCACAAGGCACTCCACAAAGGGTCCCACTGATGGTCATTGTCATACTAAAAACCACAAAGATTGGGATACCTCTCTCTGTCAGACTGATTATAACCATTGGAAAAGAGAGGGGGTCATACAGGTAGCAGAACCATAACTGAGCCGGTTTTGGCTAAACCTGACTCCCCCTTACTCCATCCAACAGGGAGGGAGGAAGGCTCCCTCCCTGATAAACTCAGCCACTCTAACTATAAGCTTTATCAAAAAGGAAAGTTTTAAGCTTAGCCTTAATGGTAGACAGGGTGTCTGCCTCACGGACTAACGCTGGGAGCTGGTTCCACAGGAGAGGAGCCTGATAACTAAAGAATCTGCCTCCCATTCTACTTCTAGAGACTCTAGGAACCATCAGTAAACCTGCAGTCTGAGAACGAAGTGCCCTGTTAGGAACATATGGAACCATCAGATCTCTGATGTATGATGGAGCTAGATCATTAAGGGCTTTATATGTGAGGAGGAGAATTTTAAATTCTATTCTGGATTTAACAGGGAGTCAATGAAGGGAAACTAAAATAGGAGAAATATGATCTCTCTTTTTAATTTTCATCAGAACTCTTGCTGCAGCATTTTGAATCAGCTGAAGGCTTTTAACTGCCTTTTGTGGACATCCTGATAGTAAAGAATTACAATAGTCCAACCTTGAAGTAACGAATGCATGGTCATTCAAGTTTTTATGTCTTCAAGACATGCTTGTAGTCTGTCTAACTGGCTGGGCTCATCAGGATTTGTAGATAAATAAAGCTGACTATCATCAGCATAACAATGAAAATGCATCCCATGCTGCCTGATAATTTCACCTATTGGAAGCATATAAATAGTAAAGAGAATTGGCCCAAGTACTGAACCCTGTGGTACTCCACAATTAACCCTGGAGTTTAAAGACAATTTATCATTTACATGAACAAACTGGAATCTGTCAGACAGATAAGATTTAAACCAGCCTAGCGCTGTTCCCCTGATCCTTACAGCATATTCCAGCCTTTTTAAGAGAATATTATGGTCGACTGTATCAAATGCAGTACTGAGATCTAACAGAACCAGAACAGACACAAGTCCATTATCTGAGGCCATAAGAATATCATTAGTGGCTTTCAGCAGCGCTGTTTCAGTGCTATGATGAGCTCTGAAGCCTGACTGAAACTCTTCAAACAGGTCATTGCTGTGTAAATTCTCACACATTTGATTAGCAACTATTTTCTAAAGAATTTTAGATAAGAATGGAAGATTGCATATAGGTCTGTAATTTTTCAAGTCATCTCGATCAAGCGAAGGTTTCTTAAGTAAAGGTTTAATTACAGCTACCTTAAAAGCTTGTGGTACATATCCATTTACTAAGGATAAATTAATCATATCTAAAATGGGGCTGGTAATCAGAGGGAACACTTCCTTAAATAATTTAGCTGGGATTGGGTCTAACATACAAGTTGACGGTTTAGATGAAGCTAATATTTCTGATAACTCAGGAAGCACCACAGGATCAAAACAGTCCAAACACAAATCAGGTTCTGCAGTTATTTCCAATGTTGTCTCACTTGCTGAGGATGAAATAATCATCTTCGGGAGTATGTCAAAGATTTTCTTTTTAATAGAATCAATTTTATTTAAGAAGAATCCCATAAAGTCATGGCTGCTAAGAGCTAAGGGAATGGATGGCTCAACAGAACTATGACTGTGTAAGTTTACCAACTGTATTAAAGAGAAACCTAGGATTATTCTTGTTCTCTTCTATTAATAATGAGAAATAAGCTGTTCTAGCTTGGCGAAGTGTCTTTTTATACAAGAGTAGACTATTTTTCCAGATTAAGTAGGAATCCTCTAGGTGTGTAGAGTGCCATTTTCTCTCCAATTTTCTAACATTGTGCTTTAAAGTACGCAGCTCTGCATTAAACCAAGGAGCTAGCTTCCTATGAATAATTACCTTCTTTTTCAAGGGGGCTACATTGTCTAATGCATCACGCAATGATGAAGAAACACTATGAACAAAATAATCAATTTGTGAAGGGGCAGAAACAGAATTATTGCCCTCCATTGTGCTTTTCAGTGATAATGAGGAAATTAAAAGTGGAACAGATTCTTTAAAGGTTGTTACAGCATCGCCTGATAATGATCTACTATAATGAAATTTTCTTTCAGGTGTGGAGTACACGGTTAAATTAAACTCAAAGGTTATTAAGAAATGGTCAGACAGGACAGGGTTATGAGAGAATATTGTTATGTATTTACACTCAATGCCATATGTCAGCACAAGGTCCAGAGAATGAAGACAAAGGTGGGTAGGTTTGTTAATGTTTTGAGCAAAGCCAATTGAGTCTAAGATAGCATTAAACACTATATTTAGGCTATCACTTTCAGCGTCAACATGAATGTTAAAATCCCCCACTATAATAACTTTATCTGTATTTAACACTGAATTAGATAAAAGGTCTGAAAACTGATCTAAAAATTGAGAGTAAGGGCCTGGTGGACGGTACAAAACAACAAACAGAAGGGGTTTTAGTGATTTGCAATTTGGATGAGGAAAACTAAGGATTAAATATTCAAAAGAGTTGTAGCTATTGATTGGTCTGGGACTAATCAATAAATCCGACTGAAAGATGGTTGCTACTTCTCCCCCTCGCCCAGTATTTTGAGGATTGTGAAAATTTAAATAATTAGTAGGAGTTGACTCATTTATAGTAACATAATCCTCTTGCTGCAGCCAGGTTTCTGTGAGGCAAAATAAATCAATCTGATTGTCACAAATCAAGTCACTAACTAGCAAAGTCTTTGAAGAGAGAGATCTTATGTTCAGTAGGCCTCATTTAATTGTTTTATTTTTCTTTTCGGTCTGAGTTGTGTTTATTTTTAAGAGATTTTCCTGATTTCCTCCATTTAGATGATTTTTTAACCTATTCAATTTAGGCCTTGGGCGAGATACTGTCTTAATAGGGTAATGGGTGGGTAGCAGTACAGAAGCTGCAGAGAGGAGTATTAAACTACAACCCTGCTTCCTGGTCTGAACCCTGGGTTGTCAGAGTTTCAGGTATGATTTGATGTCGCCCGTTCTGGCCCCTGGCAGACATTTGACTATGGTTGCTGGTGTCTCTAGTGCCACGTTTCTGACTATGGAGCTGCCAATTACCAGAGTTGGCTTCTTAGCGGGTGTGTCGCTGAGCGGGGAAAATCTGTTAGATTTTAAGTAACAACCTTCCTCTTGGCTGGACTGTTTCCTCTGCAGTAATACAAAATGTCATCTGTAGAAATATAAAAAAGTAAAACAAATAAGCATACACAATATACAAAATACTATATCAATTTCAAAATCAGCTGCCTCTGTGTGTATGAATGTGTGTGCAGTAGGGTACCCTACTGTGGGAATGTTGTGCAGAAAACATTAGGAAGTAATCATTCGATAATTATCTCAAAGTATTTAACTTTTTTTTCTGTTTAATTTATTTACCTAATGTTGCAGATAGATAGACACATAGATAGATAGACACGTAGATAGATAGAAAGACAGGAAGACAGACAGACATGCAATGCATTTGTGTTATGCAAAGTATTTCAATTATATCTACAAGGGGGCACCAAGTGACTCCACCATGATAAATTTCCAAATGAGATGGCGAGCAATTAAGCAGATAATTGAGGAGGCCATTTAAGATGTAAGACAGTCACCCTCCAGTCTAGTCACCTTTATTACACCTAAAGTTTTTGGTATTCTTTCTTCCCCTGAAATACAACAGTGTCCTTCAAACTATGGAAAACATGTCACAATCTTTTCAATAACATAAAATTTTATTTGTACTCCAAGCCTCCCTTGCAGATAAACTATTTGACATAATGATTATTGTAATGAAATATTGTCCGTCCCTTCTATTTATTCAATCACATAGCATTCGAGATCAAACAAGCTTGCCATATGCGCGAACATAGAGGTCGGCCTACTTGTCTACTCAATTAGGCATCCGATTTGGTACACTTTTGTGGCTCAGTGGCCTTAAACATAATAAATATAGGAAATATAAATTAAAGCTTCCAAAAGGAAATTGTGCTCCCAAAAACAACTTATTTCTAAATAAAATATTTAGGAGAAAAAAAGTTATATTTCAAGAAGTTAATTCAAAGAAAGCAACATAGCCAACTCATCGTCAATTGCAGTCAGCTGCCCTCCTACTTATCGAATATTTTTGGCTCTTTGAAGAGCCTTCAGGATAACTTCCAAGGGATAGGTACTGGAAAACATTGTTAAATGTCACCGGGTCCATTTCCTTTTGGTTTTTGGGGGTGGTTGAAGCCAAATTAATTTCATGTTGCAAAGTTTGATAAGCGGCGTGGAAAGTTTGCAGTTGGAAATATATAGGCAATTTGTAACATATTGTCCTGCCTCCAGCAGTCCGAGGCCATGGTTCTCGACCGGAAAAGAGTGGTGTTAGGGTTTTACTACTTTTTATATTGTTTATCACTTGTGTCTGCTCTAAGTGCTTTCTTCCCCCACATGTCATAGACAAAGAGATAAGAGAGAAGGGTGAGTTATGCTATTATCAGCAACATCTAGGGACTGGCACCAATCCTCACTCCTTTCTCTAAAATCAAGATACATGAACCCTAACCTTTCTGACCCCACACACCCCCACACACACACCCCCACTCTGAATGATGTTTGAACTGTGTGTGACCAAGCATGTATAAATAAAGAGAGAGGGGGCTAATACTTCGTAGTCTGTAGTGCACAGCTACCCTTGCAAGTAAAACTGACTCTGTGTCTTTCCTTACCTCTGAGTTGATTAAATAATACCTATCATTAATTTGGTCCTTCGAGCCGGATATTATAAGAACTAAACTGATTTTATCTTTCTTTGCAGTGACTGGCGGATCTCCGGAGACAGCCTGACGTCGAGTTAAGCGCTGCCGCACAGCCGCATCTAGGCCTGGTGGCTGAAAGTCCCGGTGTGTGACGTTCGCATCTGGCCGGTGGATTATTGTCTTGCTCGATGCCGGGCGGGTCCGGGAGATCCGACAGAGTCACCTGAAAGTCAACTCAGAGGTGAGACAGTTTTAAAATACAGTACGTGAGATAAGAGTCAGCGCTATAGAAATGAAAGAAGAAAAGTACTTAAAAGTCGTTTGGTAGTGTGTCGCCGTAAGGACACTGCATTGGAAAGGTGTTATTTCGCCGCAAGGAAATAGTGATAAATTTAGGTAGGATCTCGCCGCAAGGAGATCAGAGACGACTAGGCGCCGTAAAGTGAACTGGATAATTTGGTTGGCAACATTCTGCCGGAAGGGAATGAAATTAAGTGTTAAATAATAAAGAGATCTCATAAACTGAGCTAGGTCGACCATACATATTGCTGAAGGGACATAAATATGTTAAAATATTAACTGTGTGAGTGCTATATTATTGTTCTTCCTATTTTTATTACACATTAACCATCATCTCCTAAACATCAAAGTGGGGATGATTGTGTTAAATGTGCTTTAATTTGGAAGATAATTTTGGTTTTTTACAGTGTGGAAGTTTATAAATGAGTATAAATGAGTAAAAAAAAAAGTTAAAACTTTCCTGAAGGAAGTTTCATTTGTCTTAAATATTGTGATCAGTCGGAAAAGAAGGTAAAAAAGTGAAAAGGGACATTAGAGAGTCGAAAAGAAAGTTGTTTTAGAAAGTATAATGAGTATAATGCATGTTGTGGAAGGAAGTGACAGGCAGGTGGACAACTGACTGGCTGACTGATAATATTTCTTTGTGCAAAATCTGAACATATACTAAACTTTTTCTTCTGCCTCTCTCACACACAAATACACACATATATGGGATTTGAGTTCAACATCTGCGTTTTTGAGTCTGGAATTTAGAAATCTGCCCTTCTCCATGGCTACTCCGCCAGAGACGCTTCTCCAGCATGGCCTGAAAGAGAGAGATCTGCCTTCCTGTCTGCCTGCTTGTTGCAAATCGCAGTGTGAATTTCCACAAAAAACTAAACTCAGAAGAAGTCTGGCCCGAACCCACTGAGATGGACAAAGATCCATGCTGTTTGCAAGAGCCAGAAGAGTGATACACTGGATTTATATTGAAAGCATCTTATGCGGGTAGAAGAGAAACCGGAGCAAAGTTTCTTCTTTCTCCTTCCTGGAGAAGTTAAAAGCGGACAAAGAATGATTCAATGTCTCACCAACAGACCTGGGAAGGGCCTGGTTGTTTTTTGGACTGATAGAGGACTGTGTGACAGTCTGACTCTGGAGCGATTTAGAAACTGATGGGGGTAACGTACAAACACACACACATTTGCATAAATCTTTTCCTATTTTCCGCAACGAAGAACGCTTATTAACCGCTGCTCATGTGACGCTTGCTTGACGTTGACAGATATAGCGGGTTAAAATATTATTTTAGGGTTAGAAAAGTATCTTTAAAAGGGTGATAACTTAACTCATTTGATACTTTCCGGTTAATTCTTTTAGAGAAACAAGTTCTCTTTTGTCGTGGAATATTCAGGGTCAATTATTCTAGTTATTAAAAGTTATTAAAAGCAGAGGAAGTTACAACATCTCCAAAACTCAGCAGTAGTGTTTCTATGTTATTCTCAGGACAGATCTCATGAAGGAGCATTTTTAAAAAACCCAGCGCATGCGTAAAACCTGATGGGTTTCTCCTTCAGGCATTATTTTCTGTTGTCAGAGTTTGTATCCCATAAATCTAATGGGTAGAGACCTCATTAAAACAGCCTTAGTTTTACTGCAGATGGTCTTCATACAGTCTCTGACACAGTACTTACAGTTTGGTGCAGTTTTGTCCGCAAGTGCTAACTTACTCTTATGGAAAGTACAAATTCATTGTTTTTCACAGCAGCTGCTGGGAAGAGGTTATATTAGGTTTTTCTTCCCTCTTCTGATTCATGCAGCGTGTTGATTTACACTGTACCTTAAATCAGATCCTGACAAAAACTATGAAAGGCTTGGTTCTGCAGTTTCCTTTTTTCTCCCTTTGGGGAAGGAAAGGAAACCTGATCAGTTCTGTGTTGCATAGGAATATTAAAACACTTGTTTTCTAAGATATAACCAGCTAAAAACTTTTGAAACTTTGAGAGTAATTGGTTTTGTTAAAAAAATTTTCCTTGGTAAAACAAACCTTTAAAATGAGAATGAAAAATGGGATTATTTAGAAAGAATCTGATTGGACAGTGGTACCACACAAAAAAAATTAAACTAATCTCATGTTTCCTAAAAGACTCTGCATGAAGAGGCCTTCAGAACCGTGGAGTTATTTTCCACCACAGTACCAAGTTTTTTAAGCATGCTTTTTCTTTATTTTAAAACAGATCTGGTTTTTGTTTTGTTTTTGGCTTTTTAGTATAATGTTTGTCTGAAGCTTCTTATGAACTGGGATAGAAGCAAATATGATCTGAGGTAAATTAGGAGCTGTGAACTAATAATTTTAAATCGTATTATTGTCCAAGCAGAAATAATATATTTAGCCAATCCTTCAATCTCTGCAGAAAGTTAACACCATTGTTCAATGCAGTAGTACTCAACTTGTGGTTCCTGGACTCCTGAAGCCCGTAAGCCATAGATTTTGGGTCCATAAAATTATAATATTTAATTAAAGGTAGACCGATTACCTATTAAAACAGATCTAAGCCAATGATGAGTTCCAGTCATTTGGTGGCTTTGAAATGCAATAATACTCAAAATTTCTACTCTGGGGAACACAGATTGGGGTTGAAGAGTTTAGTTTTGGAACCAAGGCTAGGATTCTTTATAACAGAATCCAGACAAGTAAAATCCTTCATTTTAGGAAAAGAAAAGAAATAAAGGCTCTCTTAACAGTAAGAGGATGGTCGGCTCAAACTCCAGTCTCCTTGTTTGATTTCTTAGGGTTTAAAGATTAAAGGAATACATATGAGTACAAAGGTACACAAGGTAATTTCAGATTACTAAGAGATAAAATATTGGAACATTTATCAGCATGTGGATTATTAAAGAGGGGTTCTAGTAATAAGTTTTCCCCAACTCTCAAAATTTAAATAGCCCAAATTAAAGAAAATGATGTTTGTTCTTTTTTGAAACACTATGTGTCCAGTTTGGAGACAAGCTTCTTATCTTATTTTCTGATTAAGTCAAACACTGCAGTTTTGTTTAGTATGGGTATAACATAAAAATGTCAATGCCGACTTTTCTAATTTCCCCTCGGGGATCAATAAAGTATCTTTGAATTTGAATTGAATTGAATTAAAATACTTCTTTGCATTTAACCTGAAATTCTGCAATACGGCTGTGATCAAATTGAGCCTAACAAAAAGAGAATTATAACAATAACTCTCAGGATTGTAGTTATTATTATAGAGATACAGTACAAAGAATTAGCAAAAGGTTTCAGCATCAGTAAATTTGGATTCATTTAAGAGAAAACTGTTACTGTGCTTCTAAATAGTTTGTGCACTCATCTTAAAAAGGATCCTGAAGATTGTCATAACAAAATTTATCAATTATAGCATTAAAAGATATGGCTGAGAAAACATATTCTGAAAAGAGATTGTTAAAAATTTCTTTTAATTCCTGAAGCTTCAAATTTGGCCATTTGTCTGTCTTTGATGTTTTGTCTTTCTTTGTTGGAATGAATGTTTGTTTATTTGTTGCATGAAACAATAATCCATGTTTAGAATAATGTTTCTAAATCCCAGATTGATTAAAACTTTGAGTTTTCAGGAGAGTTAAGAAGCAGCTTGTTTCTGAGGTAGGTGCATGTTAATAGCTTTGCAGTTTAAGTTACACTAATATGGGATGGGATGAATAAACTGTGGGTCCGCCCATAGGCTGCCAATCAAAGGTTAGTTCTGCCTGACTCCACCCACCTACCAGGTTGGTTCATGCCTTTGCTGTCATGGTAACGCTCAGCACCTCCCTTCCTGAGTTTTAACACTGTTTAAGAGACAATAGAATCAAAATGCTTGTAGTGATTGTTGCCTTAAAAACATGTTTTTTTGGATGTAGGATGACTTTTTGCCTGGACGGCGAGGGTCAGCCAAATTCTTTTCTCCCACTTTGACAGCGAAACTGACTCTGAAGAGGAAATCTTGGATGCTTTTATCTAACTTTCATGTTTATTGCTTGATATCTATCATTATGGCACAAATTTGAAATGTGTTCATTTCCGCTGTTGTTATAATTTGTTTTCTTTGAGGAAAAAACTGTTTGCTTTCAGTATCAGAAGGAAGGAGGTAATGGAAATTATTTTATTAAGTGTTCCAAAGTGTATGACCTTTGGGTTACCTCACTCCCCTGAACATCTTTTAGTGGTGGAAGCTGTAAAAGCCATTATCAGAAGTTTAATGGTTAAGGCCACTTTTTAGGGTGATGCCTTTGGAAGAGCAGATGTTGTTCCTAGGTAACCTTCTCACCTCTGAACCCGAGGACGGTCTAGGGTCATAAAGCACAAACTCTTTTAAGTGGTGATAACACCCATATACTCTTTAAATACTGTGTGTAAATGTTGACACCACACTAAACCCAAAAGCAGATGATTATGATGACATGTTGTAAATGAATATATCTTCCATGCCTGAGTGTATTCATAATTGTACTTCATAAAATGACCTTATAGCAGAAAATTGAAAAAAGTTGCTGTTTAAGTGAAGTGAGAAAAAGTGCAATGATGATATGAACAAGGCTTGTTTTAATTTTTTTACTTTTTATTTTTACATTTTGTTTCTTTGCTTTATTATTGTTTTACTCTACCATGATTGGTGGTCGCCTGGCGGAGGGACTGTGTAAGTGTTTCCCACAAAATAATCTGTTTTCCGTCCTGTGGGTTTGTGCTTACACAGAGTGTTTCATTTTACATGTATTTACTCATGACTTATTCATGATAAAACAGGGGGGAATTGTTAGGGTTTTTACTACTTTTTATATTGTTTATCACTTGTGTCTGCTCTAAGTGCTTTCTTCCCCCACATGTCATAGACAAAGAGATAAGAGAGAAGGGTGAGTTATGCTATTATCAGCAACATCTAGGGACTGGCACCAATCCTCACTCCTTTCTCTAAAATTAAGACACATGAACCCTAACCTTTTTGACCCCACACACACACACACACCCCCACTCTGAATGATGTTTGAACTGTGTGTGACCAAGCATGTATAAATAAAGAGAGAGGGGGCTAATACTTCGTAGTCTGTAGTGCACAGCTACCCTTGCAAGTAAAACTGACTCTGTGTCTTTCCTTACCTTTGAGTTGATTAAATAATACCTATCAAGTGGCTTGTCCTCTTCAGGTTGGAGGGGAGTTCCTGCCTCAAGTAGAGGAGTTCAAGTATCTCTGGGTCTTGTTCACGAGTGAGGGAAGAATGGACTGGGAGATCGACAGATGGATTGTAGAGAGCTGAGCTGAAAAGCAAAGGTCTCAATTTACCGGTCGGTCTAGGTTCCTACCTTCAACTATGGCCATGAACTTTGGGTCATGACCGAAAGAACGAGATCCCAGATACAAGCGGCTGAAATTAGCTTCCGCTGTAGGGTGGCCGGGCACTCCCTTAGAGATAGGGTGAGGAGCTCGGCCATCCGGGAGGGGCTCGGAGTAGAGCCGCTGCTCCTCCACAGCGAGAGGAGCCAGTTGAGGTGTCTCGGGCATCTATACCGGATCTCTACTGGATGCCTTCCTCGGGAAGTGTTCCAAGCACGTCCCATCGGGAGGAGGCCCAAGGGACGGCCCAGGACACGCTGGAGGGACTATGTATCTCGGCTGGCCTGGGAATGCCTTGGGCTCCCCCTGGAGGAGCTGGAGGGGGTGTCTGGGGAGAGGGACGTCTGGGTGTCTCTGCTGATTCTGATGCCCCCGCGACATGTTCCCAGATAAAGTGGAAGACGACGAGTACGAGTACAAGTTCAATGAGCGGCGTGGAAAGTTTGCAATTGGAAATATATAGGCAATTCGTCACACATTGTCCTGCCTCCAGCAGGTCAATTAAAGCAATTGCACCTTGTACATTTGCTTAATTTCACGGTTTTTTTCATTTAGTGTTCATTTAGTTTCATTTCATTTAGCCGACCAGTTATAAATACAAGGTTCATGAAAGCAAGGACAAGGACAAAAGGGCAAATTCAGAATTCTCAAAGTTGAGCTCCATTAGCCGTGCCAGTTTCAAAAATAAGAAGCAGTAGGCCTAATTGAGAGCATCTTTCTTAAATGAAAAGTATGCTGAAAAAACTGTCTAAAAAATCATGTTTTATTTGTGTTTAAATTTATGTGAAACCATTGACAATCAATCATAACTGTCAAAATAAATTCATAAAGTAAAGAAACAGACTGGTCAAATGTATTTATTAGAAAGAAGTCTGTGATTAACAAAGGGAATCTCTTTTCCCCAAATGTGTAGAAATTGTGACATTTCTATCAATTATCAGGTATATTTGTATGCCTCTATCACAAGAAGGAGAAAAGTAAAGGTATATTGGTTATACATATAATGTATTACTTTCAATTAAGGCCGTGCAGAGAGCACCAATGAGACAGGTGCTCAAAAAAAAAAAGGGCACATATAATCAGATTCTAGGTCAGAAAATTCGCATCTGACGGGGTGTGGAGAGCCATCAAATACCTAGGGGGAATGGTATCTGACTGGGTTTGTAGTACGGTCAGGTACCGTTTTTCCTGTTTAATATGGGGGAACCGCATCTGATGGTGTGTGGAGACCCATCAGATACTGTTTCCCCTGTTTAAAAGAGGGAAAGCGGTATCTGACGGGATTTATAGGATCGTCAGATACCGTTTCCCTTGTTCAATACAGGGGGATCCACATCTGACGGGGTGTGGAGACCCATCAGATAACATTTACCCTGTTTAAAAAGAGGGGGAATGGTATCTGACGGGGTTTATAGGACGGTCAGAAACAGTTTTCCCTGTTTAATATAGGGGGAACCGCATCTGACGGTGTATGGAAACCCATCAGTAGGGCCAAATCGAGCCAGTGGAAAAGGGGCATTGGAGAACTAATAAATGCGGCCAGATTCCTAGAAGGAAGAGCCGCTCCATCCAAAGTGGGATGGATGCTGTCTCTCCGGATCACACCAGGTTTTCCCCAAAATGTTCGCCAATTAATAATGTAGCCCACATCGTTTTCAGGACACCACCTACAAAGCCAGCGGTTGAATAACAACATGTCGTCACTGGTCATATAATTTTGTTTATATGTATATATCAAACAGAGCATTATATCATTAGCCGTAATGCTCCACCTGTGAAAGTAAATCTGTTGGGCTTCTTCTTGGCACTCAGACAACAATTCTGAGTGCTACTCTGAGAGGACACGTTAAAAAATGATGATAATAAACTGGAACACTTACAAAAGGTAACACAAACTGGATAACGGACAAGGATCCCCATTCCTAAAAAAGATAGCTAATATTTGCATAGGAAGAAGAAATAAGAAAGGTGATACAGGGCATTCCTGGTAAATCCCGCAGTTTGATGATTGACTTTGTTGTCGTATTATCTGATCTGCGGCTGCATGTCTTGGACACTCGGGTGAAGAGGGGAGCGGAGCTACCTGGTGGTGAGCTGGCTCCTATGGTGGGGCAGGATGCCGGTCAGACCTGGCAGACCCAAACGAATCTTGAGGTTCTGCTGGGAACGCCTCTCTCTTCTCCCTGGGCCCAGGTATTTAAATTGAGTACAACGGTGTCTGAGTGTGATTTATTCTAATGTGTTGTGAATTCCTCTAGGTTACGGTGAATAAACGAACGCGCAGAAGACCCCGTTAAAGGGGTACATCAACAATTTGGTGACCCCGATGTGGACAAAACAGAGTGTGACAGAGAACCTCCTGTCATCCAGGGGCGCCCATCAAAAGGTAAGGCAGAGCCTGTTTCTCTCAAACATTCTGATTGAACTTATGTGTAGGCTAAATTAACCGGGGTGTCAGTTGGTTCTGAATGTCATTTTACTCTGCAAAACTGTAAAAGAGTGTGCGTTAACTGAACGTGTTAAAATGGACTCAGATAAGAATTGCTGAGAGTGGTGTCTCAACTTATTGGTTGACGAATCAGTAAGTTATAGCTGGGTTAAAGCCCCGTGACTTGGCAAACCAGAAATAATATTTTTAACGGGGGTTAAAGGCCCCATAGAACTCCATCTGAATATTTTTAACGGGGTTAAAGGCCCCATGGAAGTCCATCTGAATATTTTTAACGAGTGACAGGCCCATTCAGAAATTTTACAAAGGATTAGAGGCCCATCTAGCGGACACACGGAGGAATTACAGTCCTCACAAGCAACTGGTAGTGGAGTCGATGTTAAATACTTGGACAATCATTCTGAATTAAAAATGCGGTTGGATTTTTGATTATTTGAGGGAAAATAAAAAAGCATTTATTGAATATAGGCATCTGCAGTGCGGATTGTGAATATTAAGTGTTTTTGCTGATATTAAACGGGAGTGACTGTGACAAGCGCTGACTGTGTGTGTGTGTGACAGGGTGAGGCCAGCACAGAGCAGGCTCACCATTGCGGTTGAGTAAACGCACTGTGTTGTTAACAAGGACGATACAGTGATAAGCGGATTTTATATGCATATTGTGAATCGTGAATTGAACATTAACTTCACAGGATTTTAAACAACATGGAAGGGAAATTTCCGGAAACACCAGGATGGGTGGATTTAGAAACACAATTGACTAACATACAAGCACTGGTTCTCCAAACGAGAGGTAAGGAGGACAGTGAAAAAGTGAAAAAGAAGATAAAAAAACAGGTAAGAGAAGCAATGAAGGAAGATGGACTTGATTTGATGGACAAGTGGAATTTAGGTGATTGGTTTAGAAAGAAAATGAACACAGCTAAGAAACTCAGACAGGAAGCACAAGGTAAGTTGAGTGAAGCTACTGTGTGGTCCAAAGGTAAGTACAAGACCAACAAAGAAAAATGTGAAAAAGAAGAGCGCTTCTGGGGAGACATGCTTTTAACACATCAAGGAGGAATGCACACCATGAAGCAGAAAGAACCCAGAGGAGGAGACAAGAAGGAGGGGTCAAAATCAGCTCAGGGGACTAGCCCAGACAGACCGCCCCCGTATAGACCCTCCTCCCCATGCAGCTCCCTCACTAGTGCACCCACACCGCCCCCTGGTGGATTGTACCCCATATTGGAAGTAGAGAATGGAACACTTGTATTGCATGGCTTGGACATTCCAGAAGGGGGGGCTGGATTCTAGATATTCTAGAATTGCGCCGCTCAAGGTGGCAGCAGGTTGGAGTAGCTCTGTTACTTTTGATTCTGATTTATTCTTTTTTGGGAACTATTCCTCTTGTGGTGGGTACAGTTGATTTTTTTTGGACTACTGTCCACTCCGGTGTCGGATGCTGTGCAGCTTGGAGGATTTTTCTTGATACTTTCTATTTTTGGACATTTGTTATGATGCATTGCCATGGCAACGGGGTTGTTTCTTACAACCGGGAGCAGCTGATTAATATCTCAAAAGCTCAAATAATACTTCAACTACAACCCCAAATTCCTGATGAGTTGAAAAGGAGACGCCGTGGATGCAGAGCAGGAGCTAAGAGAAGAGAGAGAAGGAGGAAGTTCAAACCATCTCTTCCGTCGATTATGATGGGCAATGTGAGATCGTTGGGAAACAAGTTGGATGAACTCCAAGCCCTACAAAGGACCCAGCCAGAGTACCGGGCATGCAGTATCATGTGTTTTACTGAGACATGGCTGCAGGATCATATCCCCGACTCCAGCGTCTCTCTGCCGGGCTTTTTAACCATACGAGCAGACAGAGACTTAAAGAGGAGCGGCAAATGTAAAGGAGGTGGACTGGCAGTATTTGTGAACAACAGATGGTGTCATCCAGGACATGTTACTGTGAAGTGTCAACTCTGCAGTCCAGATATTGAACTGTTGGCAGTAAGTTTACGTCCATATTATTTACCCAGAGAGTTCACCAGTGTTATTTTGGCAACAGTTTACGTTCCACCTTCCGCTGTTGCCGACACTGCATGTGATGCCATCAGCTCAGTTGTTGCTTAGCTACAGACACAAAACCCCAATGCTTTTGTGGCAATTTCTGGTGATTTAAACCATGCTTCACTCTCTGCTACACTTCCAACGTTTCAACAGTTTGTCAGCTGCTCTACCAGAGAAAACAAAACATTGGATTTGTTTTATGCAAATGTCAAGGACTCATACATCTCTACAGCAAGACCTCCGCTAGGCAAATCAGATCACAATCTTGTTTTTCTCTGCTCGAAATATAAGCCCCTTGTTCAGAGGCAACCTGTAATAAAGAGGACTGTGAGAAAATGGTCACAGGAAGCTGAAGAAGCTCTGCAAGGTTGCTTTGAGGCTACAGACTGGGACGCACTGTGCCAGCCACATGGAGAGGACATCAATGCCATGACTGAGTGTGTAACCGACTATATAAACTTCTGTGTGGATAACATCGTCCCCACCAGAACCGTGAGATGCTTCCCCAATAACAAACCTTGGATCACCAGTGACCTGAAGGACCTGCTTAACAAGAAAAAAGGAGCCTTCAGAGAGGGAGACAGAGAATTATTGAGGAGTTTACAGAAGCAACTTAAAGTCAAGATAAGAGACAGCAAGGAGGTGTACAAGAAGAAGCTGGAGAGCAAGCTCCAGCAAAACAATATCAGAGATGTGTGGACAGGGATGAAGAAGATCACAGGCTTCAAGCAGAAGGATGATCAGACCGATGGACGTCTGGACAGAGCCAATGAACTGAACCTATTCTTCAATAGGTTCAGTTCAGAAAGAAGCTCAGCATCCTCCTCTCCTGCTCACAGCCAAACAGACATCCCACCCTCCTTTGACCCACAGGACCCACAGCTGTCCAGTAACACCTCACATTTTTTATCTTCCACCTCTTCCACAACTTTCTAGAAGTATCTTTTAATTTAATATTCCTGGTGGAAAGCCAGACTCTCTGATTGATGCGGTAGACAGGTGCAGCAGAACGGTGAGGCATATGGCCTCCTCTGGTATGGACCCAGAGGAGGCCCAGGGCGACGCCCGTATCGAGGACGGGGTGGTCCACCACGTGGAGGTCAACAGCAGCAACCTTCACTTCAGCTGCCAGCCTGGGATGAACCCAGCTTATCATGAATTGCTTAGACAGTCGAAGTAGAACAAAACCAGAGGATGAAACAGACTCAGCACACAGGATAAGACGGTAAATGAGGTCTATTTCTACTGTAGATTTTGTTTAAGGAATCTTGAGCTGGAGTTGTCCAGAAGCCAGAGGAGGAGGAGGTAAACCCAGGAATCCAAGGAGAGAGAGAGAGTACTGGTGATGAGAATATTTACAGTGCAGTCCTTAGGAGGGAGTATTACCAGATGTTGGCAGGCAGGTAGGCAGATAGGCAGACAGACAGGAGTCCACATAACTGAGGTTATGTTCCAGCAAAGGTCTGTATCAGCAGCTACCTTAAGAAGCCCATGAGCTCATTAGGAGAATGCGTTGCAGCTGCAGACAATGAGCTGCCAGAACCAACCAGAAGGGGAGGAGCAGAGATCCTACAATACCCTCCCCTCAACGATTGCCTCCAGGCAATCCAGAACGCTTTTCAGGATGGCGTTTGTAAAAGGACGTGATGAGAGCAGGGTCCAGGATGTGAGAACGGGGAACCCAGGTTCTCTCTTCAGGTCCATATCCTGCCCAATCCACAAGATATTGAAAACCACGCCCCCTACGCCGAACATCCAGGATACGATTGACCGTATATGCAGGGTGGTCATCAATGAGTCGAGCAGGAGGAGGGGGCTTGGTGGGAGGACTCAGGGGACTTTCCGAGACTGGCTTGATCTGGGAAACATGGAAAGTAGGGTGAATGTGCATGGAAGATGGTAGTTTGAGTCTCACCGCAGATGGGTTGATGATCCTCTCGATGAGAAAAGGGCCAATGAAACGGGGGGCCAACTTTCTAGAAGTATCTTTTAATTTAATATTCCTGGTGGAAAGCCAGACTCTCTGATTGATGTGGTAGACGGGTGCAGCAGAACGGTGACAGTTAGCGAACCTCTTATTTTGTTCCAGGGTGCGTAGGAGGGTCCTCCTGGTCTGTTGCCAGATCCTACGACACCTGGAAACATAATGCTGAACAGAGGGGACCAGGATGTCAGATTCAACACTGGGAAACAGCGGGGGTAGATAGCCCAGTGAAGCCTCAAAGGGGGACAAACCAGTAGCAGAGGAAGTATGTGTGTTGTGAGCATATTCGATCCATGTGAGATGTTTGCACCAAGAAGAGGGGTTGTCATTTATTACGCACCTCAAGGCGACTTCCAGTTCCTGGTTGCATCTTTCTGTCTGTCCATTAGATTGGGGGTGGTATCCAGACAAAAGACTTACGGAGGCAGCAAGAGCTTTGCAAAACTCCTTCCAAACTTGCGAGATGAACTGCGGGCCTCGGTCAGAAACAATGTCCAAAGGTATGCCATGGATGCGGAAAATGTGGAGAACCAGGAGTTGGGCAGTCTCCAATGCAGACGGAAGCTTGGGTAAAGGAACAAAATGGGCTGTTTTAGAGAATCTGTCAACAACAGTAAGGATGACTGTGTTACCGTCAGATGGCGGGAGACCAGTGATGAAATCAACGGAAATGTGGGACCAGGGGCGGCTAGGGGTGGGCAGAGGTTGAAGAAGACCAGCAGGGGGTTGATTAGTGTTCTTGTTTCGAGCACATGTGGGACAAGCTGCAACAAAATCTTTAATGTTGAGGTTCATAGTCGGCCACCAGAAATACCTTTTGGTAAATGTGATCATCCTGGTAGAATGGAAGCTTCAGTCTTGAGTTGGTCAGAATGAGAGAACTGGCGAGAGAGAGCGTCAGGCTTAATGTTCTTGGAACCGGGTCTGTAGGAGATAGAAAAATGAAAACGGGCAAAAAACAGAGACCAACGGGCTTGCCTGGGGTTAAGTCTCTTGGCATTTTGAATGTAGGAGAGGTTCTTATGATCAGTCCAAATGAGAAAAGGGACTTCAGTACCCTCTAACCAATGCCGCCATTCCTCAAGCGCCAACTTGATGGCTAAAAGTTCACGGTTGCCCACATCATAATTTTGCTCTGCTGGAGACAATCGATGAGAAAAATAGGCACATGGATGTACCTTATCATCCAGAGGAGACCGTTGAGAAAGTATAGCCCCTACTCCAATGTCAGAAGCATCAACCTCTACAATAAATTGTGCACATGGATCAGGATGGGTCAATATGGGTGCTGAAGAAAATAGAGTCTTTAATTCCCCAAATGCCCTTTCTGCCTCAGGAGTCCAATGGAACGTTTTCAGAGAGGAGGTGAGTTGAGTGAGAGGTGCAGTGACCTGACTGTAGTTCCTTATAAACCTCCTATAAAAATTAGCAAATCCCAAGAACCTTTGAAGTTTCCCGCGATCAGTTGGAGTAGGCCACTCTGCCACTGCCTTGGTTTTCTCGGGATCAGTTCTGTACCTGCCTGCCTCAAAAATAAAACCCAAAAAAGACACAGATGTGACACTGAATTTGCACTTTTCAGCTTTAACAAAGAGTTAATTCTCAAAAAGCCTCTGGAGAACTGTTCTGACATGTTGGCGATGTTCTATGTCCTGGGAAAAAATCAAAATGTCATCCAGATAAACGAAAACAAAGAGGTTGAGAAAGTCACGAAGAACATCATTAATAAGACCCTGGAAAACAGCGGGTGCTTTAGTCAACCCGAAAGGCATGACCAAATGCTCAAAATGTCCTAGGGGGGTTTTGAAAGCTGTTTTCCACTCATCACCCTCTCGGATCCGGACCAAATGGTAAGCATTGAGCAGGTCGAGTTTAGTGAAGATCTTGGCAGAATGTAATTGTTCATGTATGGAATCAATAAGTGGTAGTGGGTATTTATTTTTAATAGTGATTTGATTCAATCCTCTATAATCAATACAGGGTCTTAATGTGCCGTCCTTCTTACCCACGAAGAAGAATCCGGCTCCAACAGGGGAGGTATACGGATGAATGATCCCAGATGCTAAAGAATCCTCAATGTACTCTTTCATGACCTTTCTCTCGGGTCCGGAGAGAATAAAGAGTCTGCTGGATGGTAGCGGAGCGCCTGGGAGGAGATCAATAGAGCAGTCATAGGGGCGATGCAGTGGTAAAGAAAGAGCCCCTTGTTTGCTAAACACAGGTGCGAGATTGTGGTATTCAGGTGGAACTTTGGACAGATCAACAGGCTCAGAAGGTTTGAGTTGCTTGATAGAGTGAGAGACAGCAGTTCTTAAGCAGTTCTGGAGACAGAGTTGACTCCATCTCTCTACTCTGCCCTCCACCCAATTAATAGCAGGATTATGTTTCTGCAACCAGGGAAACCCCAAAACTAATTGTGGAGAGATGGAAGAGACAACAAAGAACTCACCCCATTCATGATGGTTACCAGAGGTGATGATGTGAAGCTGAGGCACTTTAAATCTCACTTGAGACATGGTTTGACCAGTGATGCCAGTGACAGAAAGGGAATGGTTGAGAGGCTGAGAGGGTATTTGAAGTTTATCAACCAGATCCGAGGAAATAAGATTCTGTTCAGCACCAGAATCAATAAAAGCGTCAACAGGAAACTTCTCTTGGCCAACAATAATAGTGACCGGAAAACACAGACGAGAGACTGGGGAAGAATGGGATATGCTCATCAAAGTCCCCTGACCTATTGACGAGCCCTCTCTTTTCCCTTCTTGGGGCATCTTGTGATAAAATGTCCTCCTTGTCCACAATATAGGCAAAGACCACCCTCAAAGCGACGTTGTCGTTCCTCTGGGGAGAGTCGAGTGTGACCAATCTGCATCGGTTCCGGTTCCACAGATCCCTCTGAAGAGGAAGTGGGTGCGTCGAGGAAAGTGGTTCGAGGCGCCAGAGAGTGCTGCCACTGTGAATTGTAGTTCCTTTCTGTTTGTCTCTCTCTTAGACGGTTGTCAATGCGGATCGATAGGTTGATTAATTCATCCAGTCTTTCGGGTTCATCTCTCAAAACCAACTGGTCCTTTATTTGATCTGCAAGGGAATTAACAAAAATACCCTTCATCCCAACCCACCTCCTGCGCTGCCACCCGGAAGTCGATGGCGAACTCAGCCAACGCTCTCCTTCCCTGTTTGAGGGTGAGTATCTTCTTAGCCGCTGCCTCCTGCTGGAGTGGTTGATCGAAGACTCTCTTGAAGTGACTGAAAAAAATGGCATAACTAAGAGACTCAACAGGGTTAGATGCCAAATAGGCGTGCGCCCAGCGCAGAGCAGATCCCTTTAGCGAGGTAACAATATAAATAATCTTGGAGGCAGCAGTAGGGAAAAGGGAGGGGGAACGACTAAATGCTAATTCACAGTGGAGAGAAAAAACACCAAAGTTATTAGGATTACCATCAAACAGTTCAGACGGACGGAAGATAGAAGATAGAATTGTGGGTGGCTGAGGATTCTCTAAACGAGCTGGAGGATTGGAAGAGGCAGGTGAGAGTTTGGTTATGATTTCGCTTAAAGCATGAACCATACCACCAAGTTCTGTGAGATGAGAATCCGTAGTCCTTTGTTGTTGCAGTAGCTGTTGAAGCATGGTTTCAGTAGATTGTAGGCGTTCCTTTAAGGAAGTCTGTTCATCATCTGAATTGTTCTTCGACATGTTAGATGGCTGGAACATACTATCATGAATTGCTTAGATAGTCGAAGTAGAACAAAACCAGAGGATGAAACAGACTCAGCACACAGGATAAGACGGTAAATGAGGTTTATTTCTACTGTAGACTTTGTTTGAGGAATCTTGAGCTGGAGTTGTCCAGAAGCCAGAGGAGGAGGAGGTAAACCCAGGAATCCAAGGAGAGAGAGAGAGAGTACTGGTGATGAGAATATTTACAGTGCAGTCCTTAGGAGGGAGTATTACCAGATGTTGGCAGGCAGGTAGGCAGATAGGCAGGTCGAAGGGCAGACAGGCAGGCAGACGGATAGGCAGACAGACAGGAGTCCACATAACTGAGGTTATGTTCCAGCAAAGGTCTGTATCAGCAGCTACCTTAAGAAGCCCATGAGCTCATTAGGAGAATGCGTTGCAGCTGCAGACAATGAGCTGCCAGAACCAACCAGAAGGGGAGGAGCAGAGATCCTACACAGCTTTGGGCCAGACCACAACTGAGGGACCCCACAAAACCCCCTGGACAGAGGGACTGAGGACCCCTTACTGTCCGTGACAGTGTATGGACAAACTCTTCCTTTTTTGGTGGACACTGGGGCCACATGCTCAACTATTCAACGAGCCCCTCCTACCACCCTCTCCACAAGGACTACCACTGTCATGGGGTTTTCTGGGGCTAAACAGGTCCTACCTTACACCAAATCCCTAAAAACCGAGATAGGGGGACAGACTTTGAACCACAGCTATTTGGTGTCAGCGGACACCCCTGTCAACTTATTGGGCAGAGACATGTTGATTAAAATGGGAGCCACCATTTTATGTGGACCTGATGGACTGTCTGTGCATCTGCCCAATGGAACTCAACTAGCCTGTGGCAACAATTCCCGCCTCTCTCATGGACAGTATCTCATACAACCCATGGCTGACCCTATGGCTGACATATATTGGGTCCTCCTGCATCCAGAAACCACAGCGGGCGGAGGCATCCTCTCGTCCTTCCTTTGGTGGAAATCCTGGATCTCGACCCTGGTGCCCTACGTCCCTCCCCCTGACCAGCCACATGTCACCCTCTTCTATGACAGGAATAACTGTGAGTGTTATCAGGAAAGCTTTGCTGAGGAGCTGGAGGGGACTTCCTGGGAGATCGCCACCGCAGACATTTATGTAGCCCCTGAAGGTGTCGTAGCCTCTGTGCAGCTGTCTACAGAACAGGAGAACGGGTTTAAAATGTGGTCTGATGGTGTACCCCATGTTTCACTAGTGCTCCACCCTGCTCACAAAGCCCGCGAGCTGGGAGGAGTGTTAACGCTCCCTAGCTCTCACTGACTGGCATTCTTCATCCACACCCAATCTATCTTACTCCCCCGATGTAACACCTACCGCATTACTAACATGTCCACAGACGTTGGCACCTTGGAACATGTGCAACTTGAAAGACATTATGGCAGAGAAAAAACAGATCATGCAATGGCTGTAGCTGTAGTTCAGAGCATGCCATCTTCACTTTGGGCTGAGGTCCCCACGGACGTGGGACTCATTCAGTGCTCTCCCATCACTTTCCAGCTTAACACTGACCGACCCATTTGGAAATCCCAGTACCCTCACAAACCAGCAGCCGAAAGTGGAATTTCTGACACCATAGAAGGGCTGTGGAACGCTGGGGTGCTGGAACCAGCTGACGGCTCTTCTTGGAACACACCCATCTTACCAGTAGAAAAGAAGGGCACTGGGAAATGGAGAATGGCCCACGACTTGAGAGCTGTAAATGCAGCACTTTCCACTCCTACAGTTCCAGTGCCCAATCCTTATGTTGCTCTTACCAATCAAACCCCGAACATGCATGGTTCACCTGCATCGACCTTGCCAATGCCTTCTTCTGCCTGCCTCTAGCGGAAGAATGCAGAGACATCTTTGCCTTCACATACAAATCCTACAGATACCGGTACACACGTTTGCCGCAGGGTTTTGCTCACCAGGAATATTGAATCAGGTCCTTAAGGAATCCCTCCAAGACTGTCCCCTCCCACCGAACACCACATTGATTCAATACGTGGATGACATTCTTTTGGCAACACCAACTGTTTCTGAATGCTTGGAGGCCACAGCTGTGGTGCTCTCACACCTGGCAAAAGCTGGGTATAAGGTCAGCAAAGCCAAATTGCAAATTTGCCGGAAACAGGTGGATTTCTTGGGCAGGGTAATCTCTCAGCCCGGGACAGGAATGTCCCCTTCACATCAATCTGCTGTCCTTTCTCATCCAAAACCGGTGCGGGTGAAGGACATGCTTTCCTTCTTGGGACTCACCAGATACAGCAGGTCATTTTTTCCAGGATACACTGACCTAACTGCCCCACTCCGCGACTTAGTGAAGAAATAGGGCATGCGCCATTTGACAGCGCCTTTAGAATGGACAACAGAAGCAGAGGAAGCATTTATTGCTCTTAAAACCAGCCTTTCACAAGCTGCTCACTTGGCACATCCAGACTACACATTGCCCTTTCACCTGGATGTTTCTGTAACAGCACACACCGCAAACGGAGTGCTTTTCCAGAAAAAAGGGGGAGTAAAAACAGTGCTAATGTATATTAGCGTGATGCTTGACAACATGGAACAAAGACACCATGAATGTACCAGACATACGACAGGATTAGCAAAAATAATTCAAAAAACAGCCCACGTAGTGATGGGACATCCACTACATATTCTAACATCACATGGAGTAGTGGCATTTGTCAATTCCATAACTTTCACACTTTCACCACTGAGACAACAGAGATTGAGTAAGGTGCTGGAGGCGCCAAATATCATCTAAAGCCATGAAGGGATCAACATGGCAGACAGAATGACAGAAGGAGAGCCCCAGGTATGCGCCAAAAAAGTTGAGGTAAGTGAGAAAATCAGACCACACCTACAAGGAGAACCACTGACAGAAGCAAGAAACCTGTACACAGATGGCTGTTGTTTTAGACATGACACAGAGGGTCTGAAAGCAGCCTATGCGGTAGTGGAAGACACAGGACCAAACTTTGTGACTCTTAAGGCAGAAGGGCTGACAGACACCCAATCAGCACAAAGAGCAGAGGTGGTAGCAGTAATAGCAGCTTATGTCACAGGAACAGTGCACGTGGAACTAAAGTAATGGATGAGAACAGGGTTTAGAACAGCAGGACAAAAACCCATTAAACATGAGCAAGAAATGAGAAGAATAGCTGAGGCCCTACTACTTCCCCAAGAAGTAGCGGTCATAAAATGCAAAGGACATGATAACAGCTACACTAGGGTGGCTCAAGGAAATCAAGCTGCAGACCAAGCAGCCAAAACCAAAGCTGGATATCTGCCCATACACATCTTGATGAACTCTGAAGTTGAATGGACACCAGAACCGACTCTGGAGGAGGTGAGTAGACTGCAAAAGGAGGCCTCACCGGATGAGAAATCAGTCTGGAAGGCAAGAGGGGGAAGAAAAGACCAGGATGAACTATGGAGAAGTCCAGACGGACGTCCCATCCTACCCCCAGGGTTGACCACAGCAGCGCTGGAAGAAGCACATGGACCGGGACATGCAGGAACTGCACAAATGATGAAGAGTCTTGAGCACTGGTGGCATCCATACCTGAAACAGACGGTAGGTCATTGGATAAGCTCGTGTAGCACCTGCCAACAATTCAATGTGAGACCCACTCTGAAGCCTGCACCAGGTAAGTTCCCTGTGGACCCGGTAGCAGGTAAGGAAATCATCATAGACTACACAGACATGACTGAGAGAGTGAATGGGTTCAGGTATCTTTTGGTGTGTGTGGATGCGTTCACCGGTTGGCCTGGCCAGCAAAAAAGGAAGACAGCAAAACAGCGATGAAGTGTCTGATTAATCACTACTTCCCCAGGCACGGTTTTCCTGCGAAAATCAGGTCAGATAACGGCACACACTTCAAAAATGAAGAACTTAGAGAGGTTGAAAAGTTCCTGGGACTGAGACATTCCTTTGGAACAGTGTACCACCCCCAATCTCAAGGGAAGGTGGAAAGAATGAACCAGACGCTCAAAACCAAATTGACTAAGATCTGTGCACAGACTAAAATGAATTGGGTCACAACATTACCTTTAGCCTTGATGTCAGTAAGGAGCTCAGTCAGCCAAAGACATGGGTTGACGCCCCATGAACTACAGACTGGAAGACCTTTTCCAGGCCCAAAAACCAGGTTACCTTTTCTGACTGA
Source organism: Girardinichthys multiradiatus (assembly GCF_021462225.1). Classification (NCBI taxonomy): domain Eukaryota; kingdom Metazoa; phylum Chordata; class Actinopteri; order Cyprinodontiformes; family Goodeidae; genus Girardinichthys; species Girardinichthys multiradiatus. The sequence continues at coordinate 3,858,948 of NC_061801.1, read as the reverse complement.
ATGTGAACAATCTATGTCTCACCGTGATTACTATAGATCTCTCCACAGCTTGGTTGCAGCATTCTCAAAACAGGTGGCCGCCCAACCATCCAAGGCTCGAGCCACCACCTCAGACGCGGAGTGGATCCTTCTGAAAGTCATCAAACGGAAGTGGTCAGAGCCCAGGTGGACGGGTCCATTCCAGGTCCCCTGCTGAGACCACTTAGCTCCAGGTCAGTCTACACCTGTGAGTGAAGACCAGGACATCACACAGAAGAGGCGGATGTGATTGAGCTTTCCTCTCTTTCACTGGTGGTCGTAGCTGCTCTCCCACCGAAGAACTGAACTGAACACTCTGAACTTTAAAATAAAAAAAAGAGGTCTTTTGTGTTTCACCATATTGTTAATCCTTATCTTCCTTTGTAGGTACCTTTGAAAAGAATGGGAGGTAAAAATCTAGGACCCGGGCCCCTTAAGGGTTGGGTCACGGGAGGTATAGGTGTTTTATCATTTTTCATTGTCACATTGATTCTAGGTTTGTATTGTGAACTTCCATTCCAGACATGCTCTGACAGCCGCCAAACTGAGCAAATGTTCAAACGAGCAACCAATAAGGGAAAAGCAGACTGGTGTATGGATAGAATCGAGGGGGTAGAGCTCAATTATGTTTGTGGGGCCACCACCACCTTTTCTTTTGACCTCTGTCTGGTAGTGAATTGCGGGAATGGCGGAACCGGGTTGGAAGGTTATGCCATTTATTTATGCATGGACGAAAGATGGTCTAAGTACTGTAAACAACGGAGTTACTCTTTTCTCAGGCACCTGCCATGTGGCTCTTGGAGCAGGGTGACTAGTTGGACGGGCTCTGGATGGACTCCTGATAAAAAGGCAGTACCCGGTAATTTGACAAATATCAGCATCCAGTGTGGCACGCTAGGTGGAGCCATTACCAACGGACGTAACCCCCTTATGCTCTCCATGTACATTAACTGCACTCAAATTCAATTCAAATTCAATTCAAATTCAAAGATACTTTATTGATCCCCGAGGGGAAATTAGAATTAACTGCACTCAATCCTCTGTAGAGTATTTTACTCTTGCAGTATGGAACTTGATTACTCCACATTGAAACCTATAGAGGTAATCCAAATGGCCACAGGATATACCGAAGATAACCTTTGGCTTCAGTGGATAACACAAACAGCAAAAGAACAAAGCAAAGCTGAGTGTGTGGCCTGTGCCTCGGCCCGACCACATCCTTTTTCCTGTATTTCCTCAACGTCCTCCTTTGTCATAGTCCAATGCGATGATGACATGAAAAGGGTGTGACGACTTTCACACTAGTGCTCAAACTCCAGCCCCGAGTACAATGGAATCTCAGAAAACAAAAACAAGTATGAGCAGAAATGAAACTTTGAAACCAAATTTAACAGTGAAAATCTTCTAGATTAGAATTCAACTGCAGCAAATAAAAAATACACAAGGTTCTTGAGAAATAGAATAAATGGTCAAACCATTTTCCATTCAGAAAGAACATTCTAAAAGCTCTCTTAACAAGAACCCAGTTCCAGCCTCCACATTAACGAAGGGTAGCGTTCTGTAGGTCAATTTGGTTCCCTCTCATCACCTGTAAAAAGGCTACTGATAGAGAGATAGGAACTGCTCCTTTTAGCAGTGGTAATCAGTTATATTCGCTCAGGGTTTTCATGCAAAAGAAAGAAACAGAAGTTAGCAAGGATGGTTCAAGCAATCACCTTTTCTCCTGGAAGCATGACGTGCCATTCTGCCTCACCCTATCAGCAAAGATTTTGTTCTAAACTATGTATTGCTCAGACATTGTCCTGAAAAGAGATAGATTGACACTGCTAGCTACTGTGTTTTTGTACAGTAAGTCAAAATAAGCTGAAAAGTCTTCAATTTGATCCAGTGCCTGAAAATAGTATGTCTAGTGCGCATTTTATTACCCTTCAAAAATTTGTCATCTTATAAAACCGTGTGTGACCTCACCTCATGTGTTATTCTATTCTTATATCGATCTCATAAACTTTTGACTTAACCCCCTTTTGATCAGAAAGATACATCAGAACATTCAGATGTGTTATTCAGGCTTCACAGATAAGGTCAGGTTTCCCATCTTATTCGACATGAGACATTAACTTTTTCACTTTTGTACTTCAAATGGTCCTCTCAGTCATAGTTAATAATGTTTCTTTTTTGATATTAGATGTTGTTTTTTAAACGAGAGATGCATAATTGAGATGAGGCATCCCAGTTTATTCAATGGAGAAGGAGATTTGCAGTTTTCAACTGCCACTAAACTGTCATTGTGGGGCTGCTGAAGTAAATCAAGAGGATAGAGAATGGTGGCCAAAGCCAGTCTACCTCTATCTCACTCCATATCTGTCTGTCTCCTCTCTCTAGTTCTTTAGGCAATTTTAGATGGTTTTTGTCTTTTTTCTGCTTTTAATTAGGCCCGAGCAGGAAAACTGCAAGGGCCTATTGTAATCGCTCGAATTCTTATTATTATTCCGGGGACTTTTGGCAGGGCAATATGGGGACTTTGCCATATCCCAAAACTCTCCAAATTTTACCCAAAATTGTCCCCCGCGTGACATTTTTGTTCTTTAATGTCGTCGTCAGTGGGCGTGGCCAAACCACTTAGCCACGCCCCCAAATGTGAGATAGGCCAAAACGTAAGTCGTACAGATCTGACATTTGGCACAATGCTAGAACTCCTCAAACCAAGGAAAAAAGTATCTTGGGGGTATGCCCTCAAATGCACAGGAAGTCGGCCATTTTGGGTCAAAGGCTAATTTTTGCCCGTTTCTCACTTTTACTCACCTCGAACTTTAACGAACTCCTCCTAGGGATTTTCAGCTATCGGCTTCATATTTGGTCAATATGCAGTTAAGGCATGGGGGATTAAAAGTTATCAAAATTTTGAGTTTTCGGCCATGTTTAGGGGGCGTGGCCGGGGCACGAACTTGCCGTTCGCGCTCAAAGTGAAAAGATGCAATAACTTTCCCAAAGAAACGACAAATCAAACCAAAGTTGGCATGAAGGAGGACCTTTGGGTTCCCGATGATCCTATGGGGTCATATTCTGACATCATCAAAGCCACGCCCCCTGAAAACCGGAAGTCACTTTTTTCACTTGGAAAGGTGCCTCTCTGACCCTCTTGACCCAATCAACTTGAAAGTGTGTCAGAAGACAGACAACTAGTGGGTCTAACTTCGTTTGAAGCACAGTAACTTTTCAGAAAAGGGCATGGCCGTGGTGGCGCAGCAAAGTCAGACGTCACGCCATGGCCATACGTTTGCCTCTAATTTCCACATAGATCATCTGATCTGCACCAAATTCAATGTGATTGATCCTTGTCCAGTCCCCAACAGAGATCTGATGACATATTTGGTGGGCGTGGCCTAATTCGTCCACAGCGCCCCCTAGACAATTTAAAAGAAACAGCCCCAAGCCATGCTTTGACCAAGGAATCTGAAATTTGGTACACTTATGTATCTTCTCTGGACCTACAAAAATGTCTCTTGGAGCATTGGTCTAAACCCCACAGGAAGTCGGCCATTTTGGATTGAAGTTGCCATTTTGACCCTCTTTTGGGCGTTTTTAGCCCGCATATCTGAGCGAACTCCTCCTATAGCTTTTGACTTAGAGATTTCAAAATCACTCAGTATACTCTTAAGGCATTGGGGATCAAAAGTTATCAAAACCTTTTTGATACATGAAAGCGTGTGGGCGTGGCCACGCCACAAAATATGACTTCTTGCCATAAAACATTAAATTGATATAGCTCCTACAAGGAAAGTCACAGACAAATTAAACCTTCTGGGATTGATCTGCCTCTAGGCCTAAACAATATTCACTGATCAGATGCTGACATCATCGAAGCCACGCCCCCTGAGAACAGGAAGTAGAACGTTTTCCTTTACATAGTCAATGTTTGATGTTCTTCACCTAATCAATGTGAAGCTGTCCCAAATAACAGATAACATGATGGTGTTACACAGTCGCCAGTTCTCACTGCTTTAGCTGGAGAGTGTGGCCATGATGGCGTGGCGAATTCTGATGTCACGCCACTGCCATACGTTTGCCTCTAAATTACACATGCATGGTCTGAATCACTCCAAACTGATAATTCTTGATCTCTGTCAGCCCCCAAACAGCTCTATTGGATTACATTTAAATTTGGATCAATAGCGCTCCCTAGGACACTTCAAGGGCTATATCTCCCTCATACATCATCGGATGCACTTGAAATGTAGTATACATGATCGTGAGTTAATGATGGACATGTTCACACAGTCAACTGATGACAGCATTTTAGCCCCGCCCACAAACAAACAAGTGAGTGCAGCTTCCTTTAGGAATGTCCCATTTACTCCAAACTGATTATGGTTGATCTTTGTCAGCCCCCAAACACCTTTATTACATTACATTGACATTTGGATCAATAGCACCCCCTCGGACACTTCAGGGGCTTTATCTTCCTCATACATCATCGGATCCACTTGAAATATAATATAATTCATCATGGATTAATAGTGAACATGTTAACAAAAAGTCAGTGCGTGAGCTAAAGTGATCTCATCAAATAACAGCCAAGTGAGTGCAGCTTCCTTCGGGAAGGTTGGATTTCACCCACATTTTGAATGCTCTCGGCTGAAGAAGAACCCTGCATGACTCAAGATGGTATGAAAGGTTGCTCACTGTGCAGTCTACTGTTTTTTCTTACTCGCTACAAAAACTTTATTGGTCTGTCTTTAACATAGAATGCCAGATTTTAAACAAACTTACCGTTAATGGTCCATGTTGGGTGCCTTACAATATTATTTCATTATATGGTTGGATCAAAAAACTACAAACCCCAGGCCATAGGAAGACTGATGTTTCAATGTTTTAGGTCCTTTAAGAAGTCTCACAACTTAAAAATACTGCCTCATTACACAAAATACAGGTCCTTCACACAGTTCTCTTCAAATCGTACAGATGATACTTTTAAGTCTTTCACTCACCTTTCACATGTGAATGTCCTTTCAAACTTTGTCATACATAATTTGGCTTAACTCTGTCCTTCTTCTTTTCACTTGCTTTCAATGTTAATTGATTTTACTTGTAAAGCAATTTGTGCTTTAAACTCATAAATAACAGAATTACTACTTTCAAATACTCTTTGATCAATACATATCATGATCATGAAGCCTACTGATAACTTTTGCCAGGAGCCAATTTTTATGCAATGTGTAAAATTCTAATAAAAGTGTATTTATTTACATAACACTAATTCACAACATATGTACTGTCAGGTTACTTTATTCCAATTATAAACATTGAAGTCAAGTACAAAAATTCCACTTCATCATACATACATTACATCCCACAATGAGGTCAAGTTCAGTTTATTATTGTACTTCTTTACATGTTTTCTATGTAAAGGAAACAGCAGCTTGCATCGAATCATTTACTTGCAGTGTTCACTCTTCTTGGATGAGCATGTAGCAAATGGATGGTTGATGGCAGTGTCCTTGACTTGGCAGTCATCCCTCATACTGAGCAAGCATGTAGTTGCAGTAGAAAGGATAAACTCCTCTTTAGCATGAAAAAAAACATCTAGTGCAACCAGTACCAGCCTCCCTGAGAGGCCATCTGACATGACTGACTGGAGGTTTGAGAAGACAGTACACACAAAAGAACACAGAAGCACTGATCCAGGAGTACCTTCAACAGAGACAAAAATTACACAGGTTAAAAAGGTGTTCATAGCAATTACAATATTTTAAGCGTTGTCATTTCTTTTATAATATTGCAAATTTCACATGCCATTGTCAACAAAACCAGCAAGGCACCACAGGGAGTTGAACCCTGTCCCAAAATTGAGAGTACCTCTACCAGTGCCTTTTGCTTTTTTTGTGTAATATGACAAGGTAAAGCAAAACCTCCATCAAGAAAAGCATATTCAATGTTACATTTCCAATTACATTAAAAACATTTTCATAGGCCAGCATAATTAATAAAGCATGTCCAATTCACAACATGCTCAACGTTTGTCAATTTATTTGCCATTAAATGCTGTCTTAATGGAGGAAACGAAACCGTAACAACAATTTACAAACATACTTTATATTACATGCAAAACATCAATAAATGAAAAACTAATTTACATTTAAAAAAAATCTATCCAAGTACATCAAAACACATCTATTCAATTACATCTAAATATATTTCATTTTTATGTGCTCATATGACATTTAAAAATTGAAACTATAGCCTCATGATCACTAAAATATGTAGGCACAACAATTGCCTCTACGTCATACACTGAAGATTTCACATAAACATGATCAATTAAAGTGCCACTCTCGGTTGTTGGCTCTCTCACAATCTGATGATAGCCTCTCTCTGTCACAAATTTGGAGAAATTAGATGACTTCAAAAAATCATCATTAAAATCTCCAATCACTGCAGCTGTGTCACTTAGTGGCTCAAGCCAATCAAGTAACATGCCCAAGTTCTTCTTAAACAGTGACAAAGGATACGACGGTGGGCAATAAACAACAGCCACAACAATACTGAAGCTCTGAAAGTGATAAACCAGACACTCCAAATTAACATCTGGTACACTCAGAACTTCATATGCCACACCATCAGCGCAATACATGCCAACTCCACCGTGCTGTTGGCCCTGCAATTCCACTAATGCTGGAATATTGCAGTTATACAATAAACTTCGTGGACAGTTCTTAAAACTGTAGCCAGCAATCTTTACCGTATCAGCTGAAAAAGCTGCAGGCAGCCATGTTTCTGTCACAGCAAAGCAACTAGGCTTAACCTGCTTTATACAAGAGGCCAAATCAGCCACATGTCCAACCAAACTTTGCACATTCAGCAAAAAAATACTAAAATCTTTCAAATTTAAACTACCCAACACATTATCCATGAATAAAAGTGACATGGCCTTAAGGGCAACCTTTATGTCCTCCTTACAATAAATCCTCTTCTCATCAAACTCCTGAATCACAAGCCCTGACAGGTTTCTAACACGACTCAATGCTACATAAGCTTGTCCCGCTGAAAAGATCTTATCCAAATTAACTACGGCTCTGTCAACAGTTACACCTTGTACCTTGTGAACTGTACAGGCCCAAGCCAATTTCAGTGGAAACTGCCTCCGCATTCCACCTTTCTTTGTAGCCCGTTCTTCTGCTGGTTCAATTGCAGTGGCGCCAACAAAATCAGCTGAAGTGGTCTGGCACTGCTTCCTACTCTGTGACCCAACATGATCTTCATCAAACTTCACATAAACTTTGAGAGGAAAGTCAGCCTTTTCAGACCACACAATTCCCACAACTGTCCCACAAGCACCATTCACCAAACCATCTGCAACATCAACATTTTTGCACAACATAACACGAGCACCTTTACCCAAACACAAGTCCTCAGATAAACATGTAGTAGAAGCTCTAGCATGATTCCCTTCTAGCAATCTCAGTTTACCCGTCTTTTTATCATTCACATAATCTCGTGCTCCAATCACTATATAATCAGGACAGCACTTACTGGCCTGCTCAATATTGTGCTCATTTACCTGTCGATTTGTTGCAAAAATATGCAAGGCTGAGCTGACCTCACCAGTTTCACATTGCTTTAAGAGCTTAACATCATCTGCCAACATTGGAGCACCTTTACTATGAACTCTGACTCTATTTAGTAACTCTGCAAACACACTATCTTTCTGTCTAACTATTTATGTTAATTCAACAATCTTAAATAAACTATGCCACAAGTTACTAGTTACACTCTCCACATACAAGGCTTTGCCTTTTACTGGAGGTAACTGGAAAAAATCCCCAACAGCAATGACACTAACATTTCCAAATGAAGAAAAGTCACCAGTCTGCTTTATCTGCCTCAACCTACCGTGGATATATGACAACAAGTTATGGTCTACCATAGATATTTCATCAATTATAAGAAGCTGGAGATCACTATATTTAACTCGCAATGAATTCAGCTTCTCTTCCCCCAATGGTGTATATGGTAGCCTTACATCCATTCCAATGCTAAAAGTGTTATGAATCGTCATTGCTTGCAAATTATGAGCCGCTATACCAGTAGGAGCCGTTAACAACACGGAGACATCATCTGGATTACGGCATCCTCGCAATAACAACCTCACTGACTCATACTGAATGGCTTTAATCAAATGACTCTTTCCAGTCCCTGCACCACCAGTAATAAAAACATGCAATGGTTTAGGATTTTTCCCTGAAATCCTATCCAAACACCACCGTCTAATTTCATTAAACACCGACAGCTGTTTCTCATTTAGAGACCTAATTAAAGCCAAACCTTCACTTCTGCTCAAGTTAGTTCTTCTCTCCAAATGTGCAATCTCATTCTTACGAAGCGACAAATCTGGAATAGGTTCTGGTACACCTTCCAATACCTCTTCCCGTTGTTTTACTTCCTCAATACACTCTAAACGTTCCAACTCTGCCTCTGGACACAGCTCACACCAAGCATCTTCCAGGAGTACGTCACTATCCAAATGATGAGGAATCTCTAACTGCTCACAGTCCGGTTCAAACGCAGATTTATTTAGATCCACAACAGACTTCACAGAACAATAAGAACCATCTACAAGACTTACAGAACCACTATTATAGAACTCCTCAAAAGTTTCATAGTTTACAGGTTTAAGTTCTACATCTGCTCTGTAGGGCAGAAACAGCTGCAAATTTGTTTTATGAAACTTTTCAGGGTCCTTCGTTTCTGAAAAGCGAACATAACGCACAACAGCCGGCTGGGTCCGAGTTCTTTTCACTACCAAACCAAAGCCCTTCTTCAACTGGATTACATTTCTGCATCTCTCATTTTTACTTACAGTTCGATACTCGAGACACATGTCTACAAAGACATCATCGTTTGGCCTGTTCTTGTACCGATCAACTGCACTAGTCATCCACATGTCATCAGTGGCACCTTCCTCTGATGCAGCTCTCTGCCTTAAAATACTAATGGGTAAACTCATCCTAACAACATTGTCACCAGTGGGAACAAAAACAACTTTCCTAGAACACTCCTTTAAATGCAGATTTGTTACCCTGTACACTGCTTCCTGAGCACACACATCTCGATTATGGAGATAAACACTGCCTAAAGTTTTCAGTGCCTCTTTGGCACTTAAATTACTGTCTTTGGCAGCTTCTCTTTGAGCATTTCCCAACAACAGACCCATTTCCCGTTCACTTTTAGACATATATGACACAATATAAACGCAACACGCATGTGCATCGACACAATACTGGATATCAAGATTAGCATTCCAAGCTTTTAACAGCTGTCTGCTATATGGATTAATCCAGACCTCATTGTTGCCTTTTCAAAACAACATGAGTATTACGACTACAATGTCTATATGCTGTTTCAAATATATGCTGATTTATGCCTAAACCTCTAAACAATTCCTCAATAGTACCATAGGGACTATTTGCATCCAAAATAGTCTCTTTTACTTTAGAGAAAATACGACTTCCCAATTCCCCACCCATTTTATCCTTATCCAAGCCCTCTTTATTTACACATGAACACTGTGCATTTCGATCAGTTTGATCCTTCTGACAGTTCTTACACCTAACGCTATCCTGATATTTCTCTCCACGACAAATGAATGTTCGTGTGGAGGCCGGGCGAGGAAAATTAAACCAACAAACTGTTTTATTCTTCTTGCGAGTTTTAGAGTGATGCTTCGAATGCTGCTGCACAGACGTCACCACTTCAAATAACGGATCATCTTCAGAGGGAAGTTCACACGTTACATATTTATCTATAAAAGCAACTACTTCCTCATCTGTGCTCTTATCCAAGATAGGAGCATTTTCGACCCAAAATAACGCGTGAATATGTGGCGAGCCACGCTGCTGAAACTCAACTCGATAATAATAATCTATAATCTTACCAATTGGATCCGACGGAGACATCAGAACCTCTCTCAAAAACACATGCCATCTAAAATCAAACATCCTAGCAGCAGTTACAGGATTTTTACGCAACAGTTCACACTTGTCGGCCCACGCCAACTGTTCAACTGTCTGTGCTCGACCTTCTTGCTTCAAGACACTGTTAAGCAGATTGGTCCAACGCATATCAGCAGAGGAAAATGAAGCAAACCAACATGGTTTCCCAAGTTGTCGAACACAAGCCAACAACTCACGTTGTGCTGACTGCCAGAAAGCTGGAGTCCCTCTTATGGGTTTCAGAAACCGATAACCATCATCAAACTCCAATAACTTCTTGAAAGACTCCTCATCTTTCAACAAGTCACTCAAATTGTAGGATTTACCACCTATGCCTTTGCGTAAAGCTATCGACACATTAAACTTAACCTGCTCCAACTCTGACATGTACTGGGCATAAAATAGATATTCTACATTAGATGAAAATCTACCATCAGCATGTAAAATCCTGTTATTAAAATACCGAGACAACGTTAAACAATACGGTCTGCTATCATGATAAGTATTATTCCCAGATGGAAATAATACAGGGAAGCATTTAGCTTCATTTTCTGGATCAGAAAGTAACCTCACTGGATTGTTTCCCTCCCCAGGAGCTACATTTAAAACATTATCAAAATACTGATCCAGAGCTTCCTGACCAATATCTACAGGCATAAGACAAGTATCCTGAAACATACAATGTTGCTGTCTATCATGCAACAGCTCATCTTCACCATCATCTGTAGATTTCTCAACCACTTCACTAGAAACACAATCTTCATCCAACACATCACTGTCATCTATACAAAACTCATTGATCCAGCTCTCATTAAACTCAATATCTTTATAGTGCTTGTTGAACTGCTTTAAATACTTAAGAGCTTGCCGTACATGCAAAGTATCAACAAATTGATATTCATAATGGCCTTTATACGTTAATTTACGCTTTAATTTTACAGCCAGCAATGATCCTTCCATATTACTACGGGGCAATAAATTACATGTTTCTGTTATATTGGATGGGACACAAGTCACAGGTCCATGTACGCCATTTTGTCCTCCTTTAGGCAAAGCTAACATTTTCATAAATGGTATATGTAAGGCTAATAAATGTTGCTCTAAACTATTTAAACAAGCCAATTGTGGAGGAATTACATCAAGGGTTAAATTGTTTATTGCACTTTCAGGTGGCATTTGACCTCTGCTAATCTTAAAATGGCAGGAGTAACAAATCATTAGTTTACCTCTTGGCGAATCTATCCATTCACATGGCATTGCACAATCTTTGTTACATTTGTGCACATAATCGTTACAAATACATTTAGCGGCAATGTCAGCACTAGCTTTGCTTTTCAAATAATAATCTTTTTGACATTCTAAAACCTGATGTCTGAAGAGCAATCTATGACAGACTGAACAGACAAAATCAGGCCCATCTTTAACCTTATCTAGAAATTGTTTCATCACAAAATCAAATTGCTTTGAGTTTTCTTTATGCTGTTTTCTATTTAGTTTTCCACGTATCAAAACCTTCTTCTTATGTCCTATATCGCCATGATATTTTCTTATGCTATTATCTTTTAACTTCTGCCTGTGTTGCTGATTTAACTTGTATTTTTGTTTACTCATTAACTTTACTTTCTGTTTATGAAAGAGATTTTCTTTATATTTTTGTCTACTCGTGGCCTTTACTTTTTGTTTATGCAACGCATCTTTTTTGTATGTCTTACTTGCATCACTCTTCTTCTGTTTATAATATACATTTTGATTATACATATGTCTGTATTTCAATTTAATGTTATACTGCAAGTGATGCCAGTATATTTGTACTTTACTTAACAATTGTTTCTGCTTTACATACCTAGAATAAGGAATTCCAGAAGAATTGTTTTTCTTACTAGAAGTTTGTTCATCTTTGGATTTTCTTGGCCGCATAGATGGTGTTCCTGATAATTCATCAACTTTACATAAACTATAGCAAACTTGCTTGTCACCCTGCATGACACATTTAACTGCATCAAAGTGACAGGTGTCCCATTTTAAATATACTCCTTGATTTGTTTCTGTTGAGGTTGAACTATATTATTTCCACTGGCTGCCATTGTGCACATACAAATTCACGCCTAATGCATTAGCCATTGCATGTATTTCAATCTCTGAAGCTTCATGTCCAACATACTTCATACGCAATTTTTGAACATACTGTGACACGGACGCATATCCACTACCAACCAACCTTTTACCTTCTACTTTGTTTCTTTCCATATAAGAAACAACAGCAAGCCTAATTCTACGATGACTTTTCTGAGACCCGCTAATTACCTGAGCTACAGCTCTGAAGAAACTGTTTGCATCTTTAACTACATTTTCTGTTCTACACACATCCCCTAAAGGCCCAATCGATGTTGACCCTTGAACATCCAATTTGACAAAGTCAATTTTACATTTGTCACACAATCCTTTTGCAACATTTGCACACAAAGGACTAAAAGTTAAGCAATCTTCAGCTGGAATAAAAGCATTATCCACTGCATTACTGCCCTGCGTTTTCATGTCCTCTAAGCCAAAACTTTGTTTATCTATGTCCTTCTCTCTAATATTATATCCTTCCAAATTTAAAAGCTTTACTTTACAATAACCATAACAGGTTTGTGTTTCAGTTTGTCTAACACAAACAACGGTGTCATAATGGTTACCATCAACATTTTGTAAATAAACAGACTGATCCGACAACTGACTACCGTTACATTTATATTCAAGCCATTTATCAATATAATATGTAAATACATTTACACCCAAACAGTCCGCCACAGCTTGAATTTCTACTTCAGTTGCCCAGCTACCAACATATCGCATCCTTGACCGGTTAATATAATCAGTAACAGAGGAAAACTCCGCTCTCAAAATATTCTTATACGAGTTAGGATTCCTCTCCAACTGCTTCACTATAGCAAGTCTAATTTTCCTATGCCATTTCTGTGTTCCACAAACCGCCTGACTCACAGCCCGAAAGAAACAATTTCCATCAGGAACAATCTTGTCCATCATGCAAGGCACTCCTAGCTCCCCAACCAAGCAAGACACTGAATCACTCTTTTCACAATCTACATTCAACTGTTTGCACACAGTCTCTGCAACCACTTGTGAAAGAGGATTAAACATCAAACTTCTACTTCTCACACTGCTGACAAACACTACATCTGAATTGACTTGATCATCAGTCATCTTCGCCTTTTTAAAACTGGAACACTGTGCAGTCATTTTACGCTTCCTGGATTTTTCACAACTTGTAGACTGTTCTTCCTGAACACAGGCATATTGAACAGAGCTACAACCAGGCTGACTTCCTGTACTAACATCACCAAGTTCAATGAAACATTCCTCATTGTCCATTTTATTCACACAGATCCCACTAAGTTCAAACAATGCAGGACCATCACTTGGTTGTCCAGTAAACGTGATAATATAATGAAAAACCTGCTCAAGACTGCTAAAATACAAAACGATGCTCTTCCCTTTGGCATCTACCATCCCATGTGAGTTACGAGCATGGGAGTCTACAACAGCATAATGTCCTCCTTGACTGATAAGGGCACAAGTGTTTCCTTTTACAGTCAGAAAACAAGTCTCATATTTTGGACACATCTCCTGCAATCCTTCACGCAAAGTGGTGTGGACTCCAGCATCTATGAACTCTCCCTGGAGAACATGTACATCTCCAGCAACAAAGTCACCATAGTTCAGTTCAAAAGTCTGCCCATCAACATCTATGTGCTTTGGCAAGTCTGGAACTGAAAGAAGCTCACTCCCGCCACTAATCATGTTATTGTCCCGCAAAAATGTGTACAGCCCATCACCCAAAACTACTACCTTATCTAAAATGTCTGAATCCCATGAAAACACACTGTTAACTTTGTGCTCTGCTAGAGCAACAACACTTACAGCTGCACACTGAACACCACCATATTTAAACCGACCATCACCCTGATGGAAGGATCCACTAAGTGACCTGACATGGCTAACTGCACTGCCACCATGGCATGCATCTGTAGCCTGTTTGTCAGCAATCACTGCTGCACATGTATCCATATTAATGGACATGTGTTCCACTGAAATGGTACAAACTCCATAGCGATTTGCGTTTAATGATTTGCTCAGGTTCATAATATGAAGCATTAAATCATTTAAACACGTATTAAAAACCACTACAGATGTACCAACTTCTGATGCCAACCCCTGTGAATTTCGTACTCCACAGTCCACAACTACAAAGTACTCGTTATGCTGGATAATCAACATGATTGCATCCTGAAGATCAAGGATACACATTCCATCTCGCAACAAATACTCCTCCAGATCTTTAACCAATTCTGCATCCTGCCCAAAATCTAAATTTCCACCAGCAAACGTACCCATCCTGACTTTCCACTTCCTACCAAAGATGCTCTGCTCCTCCACCAACTCACACAACTTGTGCTTTCTGCCTGTCTTCACTCTTTCAGAAGCTATATATGCACCTAACTTCCGACCTTCAACCACAATTTCATCCACATCTAACGACTTCCAGGTACAAATGGGAGAAATTAAATGTTTTATACCTGCAACAACACTAGTTGCAGTTATAGAATCTACATCTAAGGTACTATTTTGAACAACTGTCCCAGGAACAAGAGACATAGGAACCCCCTGTGAACACATGCAAGAAATGGGGTTAACAGCCTGACCTCGGGGTAACGTTTGTGTGCGCTGTCCATCATCCCTCTTCTCCGGCACAGGACCCTCGGTTGCCTCCCCAGGACAGGGAGAACGTGGCACATCACAGACTAACACCCGGTCTTGTGTTGCCTCGGCCTACAGTAGAATAAAATACACAAAATTACTACATCTGAAGTCAGTCTTCAAAATACTAAGCTCATTTATGCCACTTCAACTTTTTTCAGTAATAATAATTTTGCCATGTTCAATTACAGCTACAACTTTAAGTATATATTTAACATAAATTCCACTTGCATTCTTCTTAGGAGTGACAGGCTCCACACCAGCAGGAGGGGAAGTTACGTGTGGTGTGGGTGAAACCTAAAAGAAAAACAAAGAGAAAAATCCAGATAAATACAATACAGTCATCCTTAATAAACTCCTGAACTGATGGACTGATTTAGCTCATTCACACCTGCTGTCTTGCACGCCTAGTCTTCAAGACAGCTGGTTTCTTTCGATGTCCCACAGGCTTTGTCTGTAACTGTAACAAAACCAACATTTCAGCTCTCTGCTAGTAGTTATAGAAGAAAACAGTGACAGTGTAAGTTATTGGTAGTTACAGTCTCCTGCAAATTACCTCGTCGCCTGTGTGAACATCGCCAAGAGCCGATGGAGAAACTTTTTCCACGGCTGCCAACATGACGGGTGAGAACCGGACAGGATTCAGTGGGATGTAGCACTCCTTCAAGGCCACTGGAGTGCCATCCCTCTGTTTAAAAATAATTTGAATAATAAATATAACATCTACATTCCCAGTATTTCCTAATAAGAAGTTGCAGCCTTACTAACCTCACGATGAACCACTCTTTTCTTGGGTGAATCAGAGGTGGACTCAGATTCTCCCGAATGGTTCCTCTGTAATGGCAGAAAATATCACATTTGGAAGTTTACTGACAAAGTTAAATAAAAATTACATTTCATGCAGTTTAAATGACAGGTCAAGACTCTTACCTTCCTGCCCAATTTCACCAGCGTCCACTCGGAAGGGGGTGGAGGTGGAGCTCGTTCCACACCCTTCACAACAACACGGGGCACAAATCTCGTCTTGTAAGGGCGAGACACCTGGCTCTGAACCAGTGGCTTTGGTTCTTGTGTCTCCAGGAACTGATAGGCAGCAATCCACATCAGTTCCGCGAGAAGTGGCATCCCGTCTTCATCGCTGAGGTGGATCTGCACACATGAAAAAAAAAACACAGCAAAGAATAGAGAGATTAAAAACTATTACATATAAAATTCAAAAAACTGTTACCTTATTTGCTACTTACACCATCACGGCTCCAGATGTGAGGACGGGTCCGAGGGAAATAGTCGTCGATGGGGTGATAAGTCACGCCTGAAAATCCAGAAGAAAATACAAATATTTCTAAATTTCTATGATTATGCTATACACGAACAACAATATAGTGCTGTTTATAAGCTTTGATCGTTCTACCTACCCAGGCGGTTCGAACGACGATGAAATTCCTGCTGATAGGCTCTCATCTTGTCCTCTGACTCCGTCAAACGCGGAACCATAGCGGTACAAAAAACCTAAAGAAAACACAATAAGTTATTTACAAACACTATATTTACTATATCAACCATTTAAACAGAAGAAGCATGACAACTCACCTAAGGCCAGCGACTGAGAACAGCCAAAAGGTACCGCTCGAAAGCTTGTCCTGCCTGTTCAGGTGTTTTGCTGGCCGTAAGGTTGTTGGATGGAGCCATGACGCAAACAACGTCAGGCTCCCGAGGAACTACAGCGTGCAGAACCTCGCAGCGCAGGTCATCTGCGCACGCCCCTGGAGTCGACATGACCCCAAAAGCAATGCGGTCACCTGGCATTGGAACAATGCCGTCAGCGATAGACCGCAAATGGGAGGCCCCGATGAGAAGGACGAACTGTAAAACACAAAAGTAAAATAAACAAACATTTACGGGAAAAACAAAACATTTCTACAAACTATATTTAAAACTTTTGGGATTCCAATTACTTTCTCACCAGGACTCCCAGCAGGAATGACCAACTTGTGACGGTGCAGGGTGACCTCACTCATTGGCCATTCCTTGACCTTGTGGCGCCAGCCGGTACCACAACCTATGGATAAAGATACAAAACCAAGAACTTAGATTTTTTTCTTATTTATTTAACATATAATATTTAAACCAGATTGGTCCACATTAACACTATATACACATAACCAATATTTTAATCACTTCATAAATAATAGTAAAACAAATACTGACGTGGAACAAAGTCGCTGGAAGGCTCTGGCATCCCGACACGCTGAGCCCGAGTTGCTTCAACCCTGCGACGAGCAGCTTCGGATCGGCGGTGGGACTTTCCTCGAGGCATCTGCAAATTAACATTAAAGGAATAAATGCTAAAGGTATTCATGATTAAAAAAATATAACTTTTGTAGAATATGTTCACATTCATTTACCAAGATGTACAGTTCATCACAAGATTGTGCATTTTTTCATTAATTACTGTACAACTAAAAACTGTTTGAAAAACATCAATTCAAACATTTAACAGCTTAAATAAAGTTGTACTAATTTTTTGAAAATCAAATGAGTAAATAACACCATAAACAAATTTTAAATTTATATTAGGTACATGTTATACAGTTGCTGTTCTAATGCATGTCAGTAAAGTCCCCACAGTTTTATAAATAAACTGCAAGCAAAAAATGTCATGGACATATTTAAAGTACATTAGTAAATGGCAATTACATTACAGTTATAAGATGTACATTGTATACCGTTTAGTTTGTTGCTTCACATTTTACTTTTTGCAAGTGAACTACCTGTAAACAAAGCCACGTGGGTGACGATCATTGCTCCCATTGGACAGAAATGACTTGGGCAAGACAGAGCACAGACCCGGAAATGTAGGAAAACAGCTGCATGAGACGTGCTGCATGCAGCTCTTCTGTTCTGCATATTTGTTCCGTTATTACAGCTGCAATATTATCGTGAGGTTGAAGAGCAGCTCATTCAAAACACACTTTAAGACGTTGTAGTTATAAGTGTGGAACAGCGTTGAAAGAATACGTGCTGAACGCAGAAGAAGACGCTGTGCTCTGCGCGCGCACTCAAAGACGGCCGGTGTTACAACAATCAGCTGACCAGGTATGATTTCAGAATAACTTACATCTTAGCTATCGGTGGATTGTTAAGTAAAAAGAGATGTACGTTTTCTGTAGTTGGTTCGGATAGGAACCGGATCATATTCAGACCATAGGCGAACCACACCAGAGTCCGTTTGGAAGCGGATACCGGTCCTTCTTGAGCTTAAAGCTCAACAAATGCACATTGAACTATTCTCTGTTTATGAAGTTGTAGCCTCATTAATTAACTTTACTTATTACTTACTAATTTATTTTAAATTATGAACTTTCATACGCTTCAATTCGTTACGTGCAAGCAGTGATGTTAAGTCATGAGAACGGATGCACGTCCTCCGTGACGAGTCCGAACGTCACCTTCAACGGACCCGCTCTCTGTAGTTCTACCTAAAGTCTCCTACCACGAAACTAAGCTTCATAACAAGAGCAGCAAAACTCACGGCAGCCAGCTTACCTCCTCAAACTCTGTGTGCTTCACAAACGGTTTAAGGAAAGGTGCAAACTCCGGTATTTAACTAGCATATTTTACAATATAATTTCGAAATGAAACAAAGCCTAATTTTACTGATTTATAACAAATAAATGCAGGCTTGGTGCAGTCGACATAAATCACTCAGGGTGGAGAGAAAAAACAGCAAGATTGCTCTTTCTTCTCTGAAGGGTTTTGGAAATAAAGGGTTTAGGGAATAAAGGGTTTGGGGAATACTTTGAGCTCACCAGAAGTTTACTCAAAGCTAGTCTGTAAAAGACTAAGGATTATTCGGCGGGCAAAACGGAAACCCCCCTCAGCCAACCAATAGTTTTCAAAGAAAACATCACGTGATTCCATGCAACCAATAAACGTACAGAGCCTTCATTCAAATTTGAAATGGACCAATCACTTCGCTGCCAGTAAAGTCAAACTCTGTAACATCATAGTAAACAGGATACTTCACAATAAAAGTACATTTTGACAGGACGTTCATTAAAACTGCAAACTTCTAAATAATTTCTTTTATATGGTTTATTTATTTAAAACCAGTCATTAATACAAGTGGAAACAGAGCACGAACAAAACATCTTTGATTTCTTTTCCATATTATATTCCATTTTAATAAAATTGCATCAAAATTAATATATATTATAAAAAACAACAATTTACTCCAAATAATGCATTCAGTGTTACCAATTATAGCATCCTGTAATACAGTCCTTACTGTAAAAACTTATTTTAACACATATGTCTCCCATGATTTTTCAATATAAATTTTAACCACCTTCAGAAGTTATTTAAACTGTACATTAGAGTAATACACAACTAATCAATTCCCCCAAGAAAATATTTTCATCAGCATATTTCTGGCAATTTCCAGTGAGTAAATAAATTTAAAAACTGCATTGGTACTTAAACACTTACACAGGACTTGGCACTTTGACTGCAGATTTAATGGGGGTTTAATTCTATTCAAAAATACTTTGTTCATCCCAAAGAGAAAATAAATTTTCTTGTAGTTCATCTTATGAAAAGTTTCTTCAAAGAGCTGTTGTAAATGCCAATGGCTGTGTCTGTCTTACAGCACATTTGAAGAAGCATTTGACTGAAGACACTGTTGTTTTAGGACAGGCTCATGAAGATGATAATCAGGGTTCTCCATAATGTTCTTAATTTTATGAAGAATCATTGTTTGTACAATGACCTCCAGAGGTTCCAGAGGAATCCCCACAACCAAGCCAGCCTTCTTTATTATTACCTGGTGGAGCTTTTTTAAGTCCCTGGCTCTGATGCTGCTACCCCTGCAGATGATGGCAGAAGACATGACACTCTCCACAACAAACGTATAGAGGATATACAGCATCTGGCTGTAAATACTTAAAGTCCAAAGTTTCCTTAAAAAATACAGTTTCCTCTCTCCCTTCTTGTAGATGGCTTCACAGTTGTGTCTCCACTCCAGTCTGATGTCCAAGTGAACACCAAGGACTTATACTCCTCCGCTAAGAGTCTATCTTATACTGGAAGCCTGAGGTGTACACACTAAAATGAATGGTGAGAGTACTGTCCCTGTGGTGCTCCTGTACTGCTATCTACAAGGTTAGACACACAACCTTTGTCTGTTTGTCAGGAACTCTTTGATCCAAGACATAGTAAAGGCCTCCACTTCAGTCTTCTGGACTTTCTGATAAAGTCCTTATCTACTAGCTTTATTACTTTTGTACAAAATAACACAGCTATTCCCACATGCAAAGTACACTCTAAATGAAAAGCTAGTCCCACAGTATTTCATATTTATGAATAATATTTAAACAAACTAAATAACACCTACAAATTATAGAAATCCATTGAAAAACAGAATATCTGAATTAGCTATTATTAGGTTGCTTAAATTTCTAATAACTTGTTTCATATTTAACAGTAACTTTCGGATTCACATCCAAAATCAAGCAGCAGACACAGGACATTGAATGAAAATATCTTTATTTTTAGCAGAAGAGGGATCTTAATACACTGAAAGAAGGGGCTCAGGGATTGCAACATGGCTGAGCATTTCCAATTGAACGGCAGGCTCGTAGGTGCTGTGTATGAGGCGATGCCAGGCTCCTGCGGTCGCTCAACAGCCCGAGTTACGCTGAGGGGTGCGAGGGCCTTCAAAGCTGCTTGCAGGTTTCTAGTTGTTATTTATTCCTTGTTGTTTTGCAGTTAATGCCATTTTTATTTTAATATATATTAGCATTGACTTCAGCTTCTTTAGGTTATATTTTCTTCAGTTTGCTCCAGTATCATCTAGCTCAGCTGGTCGTTTTTTTAGGTTTTGTCAATTCTAGCATTTCAATAACTGTTTCAACAAGTTATTTTGAGGTAACTTCACCTAGTTAATTCAATTCAATTCAAAAATACTTTATTAATCCCAAAGGGAAATTAAATGTTGTTGTAGCTCATTATGTAGGTTTCTTCATAGAGCCGTTGTAGATGCTGATGGCTGTGGGCAGGAAGGATCTCCTGTAGCACTCTGTCTTACAGCAGATCTGAAGAAGCCTCTGACTGAAGACACTCTGTTGTTGTACAATAGTCTCATGAAGAGGATGCTCAGGGTTCTCCACAATGTTCTTTATTTTACAAAGAACCCTTCTTTGCACAGTGATCTCTAGAGGAGTCCCCACAACAGAGCCAGCCTTCTTTATCAGCTTGTTGAGCTATTTTAAGTCCCTGGCTCTGATGCTGCTACCCCAGTAGATGATGGCAGAAGAGATCACACTCTCCACAACAGACTTATAGAAGATATGCAGCAGGTTATGCGAACATATGCGAGGTATTTATACTCCTCCACCATCTCCACCTTTTCTCCCATGATGGAAATAGTTTTTGACTTATTCCTGTTTCTCTTAAAATCTACAATCATCTCCTTTGTTTTAGTCATGTTCAAGACGAGATGATTGTTTCCACACCATGCCTCAAAGCGGTCCACCACCTTCTTGTACTCATCTCCTTGTCCATCTCTGATCCACCCCACGACTGCAGAATCATCCGAGTATTTCTGCAGGTGACAGGAGTCTGTCTTGTACTGGAAGTCTAAGGTGTACAGAGTGAAGAGGAATGGTGAGAGTACAGTCCCCTGTGGTGCTCCTGTGCTACTGATTACCTGGTTAGACACACAACCCTTCAGTCCCTCAAACTATGGTTTGTTTGTCAGGTAGTCTTTGAACCAGGAGATTGTTGAGGCCTCCACCTGAGTCTTCTGGAGTTTCTGACAAAGCAAATGAGGTTGAATTGTGTTAAATGTACTGGAGAAATCAAAGAACATGATCTTCATGGTGCTGCTGGCTTTGTCCAGATGACAGTGGGTTTGTCAAAGCAGGTGTATGATGGCATCTTCAACTCCAACTCCACAGCAATAAGCAAACTGAAGGGGGTCCTGATAGTTTATTGTTTGGCTACTCAGGTGGGCCAACAGGAGTCTCTCTAGGACCTTCATGATATGGGATGTCAGGGCAACTGGTCTGTAGTCATTGAGGACTGATGGGTGAGTTTTCTTTGGTACCGGAACAAGACAGGAGGTCTTCCACAACACTGGAACCTTCTTCTGGGCCAGGCTAAGATTGAAGAGGTGCTGCAGAATCCCACAGAACTGCTCTGCACAGCCCTTCAGGAGTCTAGGGCTGACATGATCTGGACCTGCAGTCTTATTCCGATTTAGTCTCTCCAGTTGCATCTTCACCTGACTTCTTGAGACACACAAGTGGAAGGGGGAGGCAAAGGGAGCATCAGCACCTTCTGATATGGTTGAAGGCAAACATGTAGAAGCAGAAGGGTCCATGGCTGAGGTGGAAGATAAAACATTTGAGGTATTACTGGACAGCTGTGGGTCCTGTGGGTCAAAGGAGGGTGGGATGTCTGTTTAGCTGTGAGCAGGAGAGGAGGATGCTGAGCTTGTTTCTGAACTGAACCTATCGAAGAATGTGTTCAGTTCATTGGCTCTATCCAGACCTCCATCGGTCTGATCATCCTTCTGCATGAAGCCTGTGATCTTCTTCATCCCTGACCACACATCTCGGATATTGTTTTGCTGAAGCTTGCTCTCCAGCTTCTTCTTGTACACCTCCGTGCTGTCTCTTATCTTGACTTTAAGTTGCTTCTGTATACTCCTCAATAATTCTCTGTCTCCCTCTCTGAAGGCTCTTTTTTCTTGTTAAGCAGGTCCTTCAGGTCACCGGTGATCCAGGGTTTGTTATTGGGGAAGCATCTCATGGTTCTGGTGGGGATGATGTTATCCAAACAGAAGTTTATATAGTCGGTTACACACTCAGTCATGGCATTGATGTCCTCTCCATGTGGCTGGCACAGTGCGTCCCAGTCTGTAGCCTCAAAGCAACCTTGCAGAGCTTCTTCAGCTTCCTGTGACCATTTTCTTACATTCCTCTTTGTTACAGGTTGTCTTTGAACGAGGGGCTTATATTTCGAGCATAGAAAAACAAGATTGTGATCTGATTTGCCTAGAGGAGGTCTTGCTGTAGAGATGTATGAGTCCTTGACATTTGCATAAAACAAATCCAACGTTTTGTTTTTTCTGGTAGAGCAGCTGACAAACTGTTGAAACGTTGGAAGTGTAGCAGAGAGTGAAGCATGGTTAAAATCACTAGACATTGCCACAAACACATTGGGGTTTTGTGTCTGTAGCTTAGGAACAACTGGGCTGATGGCATCACATGCAGTGTTGGCAACAACGGAAGGTGGAACAAAAACTGTTGCCAAAATAACACTGGTGAACTCTCTGGGTAAATAATATGGACGAAAACTTACTGCTAATAGTTCAATATCTGGACTGCAAAGACGATACTTCACAGTAACATGTCCTGGATGACACCATCTGTTGTTCACAAATACTGCCAGTCCACCTCCTTTACATTTGCCGCTCCTCTTTAAATCTCTGTCTGCTCGTATGGTTAAAAAGCCAGGCAGAGAGATGCTGGAGTCGGGGATATGATCCTGCAGCCTTGTCTCAGTAAAACAATCCTTTGTAGGGCTTGGAGTTCATCCAACTTGTTTCCCAATGATCTAACATTGCCCATCATAATCGACGGAAGAGATGGTTTGAATTCCCTCCTTCTCTCTCTTCTCTTAGCTCCTGCTCTGCATCCACGGCATCTCCTTTTCAACTCATCAGGGATTTGGGGTAGTAGTTGAAGTATTATTTGAGCTTTTGAGATCTTAATCAGCTGCTCCCGGTTGTAAGAAACAACCCCGTTGCCATGGCAATGCATCATAACAAATGTCCAAAAGTAGAAAAGTATTAGGAAAAATCCTGCAAGCTGCACAGCATCCGACACCGGAGAGGACAGTTGTCCAAAAAAAATCAACTATATCTACCACAAGAGGAAGAGTTCCCAAAAAAGGATAAATCAGAAACAAAAGTAACAGAGCTACTCCAACCTGCTGCCACTTTGAGCGACGCAATTCTAAAATTGCGCCACTCAAATTAGAATTAATTAATTAGAATTAAGCTATTTTTCGTTAGTCTTCCTTTTTAAACAGATCAAATGACAATTTTCCTTTGCTAATATTTCTGCTATTTTGTTAATTTATCAGATTTCAGCTGATATTCTATAGTCAACTTCATCTTGTTACTGCAAGCTTTCAGCTGGAGAAGTCGGCTTACAGCATTCAAAGTTTTCTTGTTTATTGACATTCTATGCCATTGATTGTTTGAATAATATTGTATCTTCATGATACTTACTTAACCTAACCACTGCTTCTCTACTAATATTCAAATTATATGATACTCCTGCCTGTATTGTCAGTTTTCTTTCAGTTAAAAATCTAGCTTCTAAGTACCAGAACTCACAGCTCCATATGGGTTTGTTCCTCCACACATTCTCTTATCTAAAAGATTAGTTTTAACAACTATGCCAAGTGTTTAGCCTTTATTCGTCTGTATTCGGGGTGCAAATACTTAATGGAGTCTGCTATTATGTGCTTTGTGCAAGGAATGTGATGTTGTTTCTCCAATGCCTGGAACTCAAAAAACAAGATAAACAGTTTCAAGGGAGGCAGTTCATTCCTTCCTCCCATTACATAGCATCATAGTCTGAGACAGCCATGTCTAACACAGCTGCAGATTTTCACAAACAAAGATTAAGTTAATTTATAATTGTCTGTACACACAGTCAAGAAGTTCACCATATAGCTATTGAAAGACATCCAGATCACATTGTACTTTCTCTATTTGCGAAAAAGATGTCAACAACATTTTGCCTTAAAGGGAACATTGCTTTTTCCTAATATCTTCCCTTCAATAACAAACATTTATTAAAATTCATTGTTTAAAGAAAACAAGAAACCTATTTTATTATGTACAGGTCCTTCTCAAAATATTAGCATATTGTGATAAAGTTCGTTATTTTCCATAATGTCATGATGAAAATTTAACATTCTTATATTTTAGATTCATTGCACACTAACTGAAATATTTCAGGTATTTTATTGTCTTAATACGGATGATTTTGGCATACAGCTCATGAAAACCCAAAATTCCTATCTCACAAAATTAGCATATTTCATCCGACCAATAAAAGAAAAGTGTTTTTAATACAAAAAACGTCAACCTTCAAATAATCATGTACAGTTATGCACTCAATACTTGGTTGGGAATCCTTTGGCAGAAATGACTGCTTCAATGCGGCGTGGCATGGAGGCAATCAGCCTGTGGCACTGCTGAGGTCTTATGGAGGCCCAGGATGCTTCGATAGCGGCCTTTAGCTCATCCAGAGTGTTGGGTCTTGAGTCTCTCAACGTTCTCTTCACAATATCCCACAGATTCTCTATGGGGTTCAGGTCAGGAGAGTTGGCAGGCCAATTGAGCACAGTGATACCATGGTCAGTAAACCATTTACCAGTGGTTTTGGCACTGTGAGCAGGTGCCTGGTCGTGCTGAAAAATGAAATCTTCATCTCCATAAAGCTTTTCAGCAGATGGAAGCATGAAGTGCTCCAAAATCTCCTGATAGCTAGCTGCATTGACCCTGCCCTTGATAAAACTCAGTGGACCAACACCAGCAGCTGACACGGCACCCCAGACCATCACTGACTGTGGGTACTTGACACTGGACTTCTGGCATTTTGGCATTTCCTTCTCCCCAGTCTTCCTCCAGATTCTGGCACCTTGATTTCTGAATGACATGCAGAATTTGCTTTCATTCGAAAAAAGTACTTTGGACCACTGAGCAACAGTCCAGTGCTGCTTCTCTGTAGCCCAGGTCAGGCGCTTCTGCCGCTGTTTCTGGTTCAAAAGTGGCTTGACCTGGGGAATGCGGCACCTGTAGCCCATTTCCTGCACACGCCTGTGCACGGTGGCTCTGGATGTTTCTACTCCAGACTCAGTCCACTGCTTCCGCAGGTCCCCCAAGGTCTGGAATCGGCCCTTCTCCACAATCTTCCTCAGGGTCCGGTCACCTCTTCTCGGGTCCGGTCACCTCTTCTCGTTGTGCAGCGTTTTCTGCCACACTTTTTCCTTCCCACAGACTTCCCACTGAGGTGCCTTGATACAGCACTCTGGGAACAGCCTATTCGTACAGAAATTTCTTTCTGTGTCTTACCCTCTTGCTTGAGGGTATCAATAGTGGCCTTCTGGACAGCAGTCAGGTCGGTAGTCTTACCCATGATTGGGGTTTTGAGTGATGAACCAGGCTGGGAGTTTTAAAGGCCTCAGGAATCTTTTGCAGGTGTTTAGAGTTAACTCGTTGATTCAGATGATTAGGTTCATAGCTCGTTTAGAGACCCTTTTAATGATATGCTAATTTTGTGAGATAGGAATTTTGGGTTTTCATGAGCTGTATGCCAAAATCATCTGTATTAAGACAATAAAATACCTGAAATATTTCAGTTAGTGTGCAATGAATCTAAAATATATGAATGTTAAATTTTCATCATGACATTATGGAAAATAATGAACTTTATCACAATATGCTAATTTTTTGAGAAGGACCTGTACATATAGGCTGCAATTGTGCATCCCAAACACTAATTTATCTGTGAAAGACTTACTTGCGAAGGCTTAGAATCCAGTATACTATACTGTAAAAACCTTTCAGTCATGCAGGATTGTAAATTTATTCAAGTTCCAGGTTTTAAATTCTGTAAGCACGCCTCTTCCTGTTCTAATTTTCTGCTAGTTCGGGTTTTTGACATTTAAAGTCCTTCCAATACAATTAAATCCACTACTGATGTTTATTTTGTAGGAGTCTCGCCTCTGATTATTGTTTTATGTTCTCTTGGTGATATTTTGTTTTTTTAGCACCTTTCCTAAGTCAAAACCTTGTTCTTTATATGCTTTCATCTCTGTCTCTGTTCTGGGATCTAATCCAAAACTGTTTCCTGACCCTACTCGCCTTCTGAAGAATGTTTCCTGGAAACATCTGCTAAAGTGTAGAACTGAATTAAAATCACGTAACACTTACATTAAGCATCAGTTCAACACTGACATTCTCAGCTAATATGTTAGAGGGTAAACTTCCCACAGAGTTTTCTTGGGGGAATCCTAACAAGAAAACTCTTGTTAGGATCTCTGTTTTAACTTAACACCTTTTATGATCATTATCCTTGAAGAAGTCTTATAATCACTAACCGTTTGTTTGATTTTGTGCATAAATCATCATTCGTTCAGCTCTTTTTCAGTTGTTCATTCCTTTCTCAAAATAAGTTGCATGTTAATTAATCATACTAATTTTGCAGTTAGTTCCAGGTGGTGGTTTTGTAAGTAAAGGATTCTAAAATCTATTTTCGCTTTGCATCTGAAAATACTCTTTAACAGTCTCATGAAGATCAAATTTCAAGGTTTAATTTGTGACAACGATAAAGATGCCAAATTCCTTTTCTAGCAATCCTCAACAAAAACAAATAAATAAATACTCCTTCGATCAAAGACTCAGAACTGCCAGTTCTGTTATTTGAAACATTTTGTTCTGATGAATTTTATCCACTAAAAGCATACATTTAACCAGGTCACCTCCAGTCTAACATCATAAACAACTATCCGAAGTTGTGAAATGTTTCTCAATGTTCCACAATTCTCTTCATCAACATATTGTGATGCCTCTAATCCTTAGGAAAACTACTGTTTGCTAACACTTATGTTTTTCAACAATTTTACATTCAACACAAATACTTAAAAGGTAGAAAAGGAAGAATATTCAAAAGTATAATTCTTTGAAGGCACTTCATAAATTGCTCACCGGTTTTTCAAAGTTTTTATAACACTTTTTCCATTTGGCAACTCAACAAATATTTAATGAACTTATTTTTGTGTTATCCCAAACATATTGTGTAAGTTAAGTAGGTCTATAGTATTTGAAACCCTTTTTTTAGATAATGGAAGGAAAAAGAAAAACATTTAAATTATTGAATACATACCTAATAATAGGCTGCACGGTGGCGCAGTTGGTAGCACTGTTGCCTTGCAGCAAGAAGGTCCTGGGTTTGATTCCCAGCCAGGGGTCTTTTTGCATGGAGTTTGCATGTTCTCCCCGTGCATGCGTGGGTTCTCACCGGGTACTCCGGCTTCCTCCCACAGTCCAAAGACATGCCTGTTAGGTTAATTGGTCTCTCTAAATTGCCCTTAGGTGTATGAATGAGTGTGTGCATGGTTGTTTGTGTGTTGCCCTGCGATGGACTGGCGACCTGTCCAGGGTGTACCCCGCCTCTTGCCCATAGACTGCTGGAGATAGGCACCAGCTCCCCCGCGACCCACTATGGAATAAGCGGTAGAAAATGACTGACTGACTGATACCTAATAATATTTATGCCCAAAATCAGTTACTTCCATTAAAGGTTATTTTCTTGCCATGCCAAGATGTTTTAATTTATGTTTACCGTATTATATGCTTTCCTTTTGTAAAGGTAAATGCTGTAAGCTCACAATAAGTCAAATATTTCAAGTGATCCATGCCTAGTTTGCTAGTTAGTCTGCTTAGCAACTGAAACTCGTTTGTAAATGTCCCTTCATTTACTTTTCTTCATAAACATGTGGATGCTTTACTGTTCAAATGCAATCGACACATGGATTGTATTGTAGGAATGACTCAACGGTATCCGTATGGCCCCCTCCAGTTACAATTAGATAAATCATGAGGCAACATGACAAATGTTTCTGTACCTAACCTTCCCCTATGTAAAAGAGCATTTGATAACATTTGTATGTCTTCCATTGGAACAAGGTGGGTAGAATGCAAAAAAGCTTCTGAAAAACAAAAAAAAAAAGAAAAGAGGAAACTTAAAGGAATACAGTTAGTTATTTGTTAGTCAGATTTTAAATGCAACTCATGCAATCAAACCCTGGGCCTATTTGTGTCACTTAGTAGGGAGGCTGAATCTGTTCCACAATGAAACATCTCTGGTCCCATAATGTTCATTTGTGTCGCTGCACGTTTCATAGTTGAAAGTTTTAAAGAAGATCATGGTAATGTCGGACATGTACCTATTTCTATGCAGAAAGAACAAACTGAAGAAATTAATTAACAATAAGGCTTTGCAGAAAATCACATTTCTTTTTATATTAAAATAAGATTCCCATGAATCAAAAACATCCAACATAGCAACAAAGGATTCAAATGAAAATGAAAATAGTAGTTTAAAATTGAATGCAACAATATATATGAAATTTCCAACCAACAGGTGATCTGTTTCTGATTCTGTATGGTTACTTCTTTGATTATTTTCACATAGTTTCCCAAGTCTGATCTCTAAATCTGCTTCTGAACTCATAGAGACTGTTCTAAAATCAGTTCTTCAGCTTTTTAAGGTCAAGACATCAACAGTGGAACATTTCTGTTAAATACCAAGTGTGTTTTGTAGTAGTAACCTAACCTGTCTATTAACATAATATATACAGCTTCTCAGGCTCTCCTCCGCCCACCTTATAACATGTCTTAGTGAGAAAGGCGTGAGCGATTTTACAAGTTTTGACTTTGTTAGACTCCTAATTCCCATTACAGTATTTGCTCAAATGCAGTATAAATTTGTTTAAAATGTCTGGTTAGTCTGAGCTTTTTAATTCGTCCCATTTCAACAACTTCAATATCTTATTAACCTTAATAAAGCGAAATTGTATTTATCTTCTAGTTGGAGCTCAAGAGGCAATGAATTATTTTGCTATGGAAAGAACTCATCATGGCAATCAATGGTTTGTTCATTAGCTGTTTAATGTTGTAACTTATTATAATTCAATTTCAGAAATACTTTATTAGTCCCCAAGTGATTAATAAGCAAATTTGGCTAAATAGTTTTATTATTTGGATGATTGAGAGATATTTTGTTATTCTATATTTTGTAGACAGGAAAGTGAATTTAAGTGACTTTAGTGAATCTTTTCAGCACATCTTGCAATTTATTTCTCTAGCTTCTGGTCTGATCTGGCTGGGCTGTTCAGCGAGGCTTTGTGCTGCTCTGTCCAAAGCCTTGTTAACGTGCGTGGAGACCATTCCTTTGCTCTGCCTTTTATTTTGTTGGCCTCAGCATTCTTCTCTGTCATCTGATGTTTGAGCAGGCCTTGCACCAGTGCTCTGTTGTCTATGCAGGCTCTGCGCTGGACGATGAGTTTGGTTCTCCATGTTAACAGGCTGTAATTCACTGAGTAATCAGACCGAAAAAATACCAGGCAGCTTCCTTCATGAGACTTTGCCTCGATACGACAGACACAATATTTTCAACCCTTCTGCCATAACCAAACATGTCCATTCTTTAATGGCTGCATTATTGTTTCTGCAAGATGAGTTCATTTATTTTATTTTATTTTATATATATATTATATATATATATATATATATATTTTTTTTTAAGCATAAAAACTTTGTATTTGTAAACTTTATCACTCTACTGTTTATGAGATTTTGAGAAACACATTAAATTTTCATCTTCTCCCAATAGCAAAATCTATAACATTACCATTGTAATTTTGAATTTTAAGGCGATGTAGAACATATCATAAGCCAGTAACTTCCTATTCATATTCCTTTTTAACTGTTCCTTATTTGTTTTGTTTTTTCATTAAGTCATTGTATCACTCTGTCCCTTAATGTTTAATCTAAAGAAACAATAATTCTTGCATGGACTAACTCATATCTCTTGTCAAATCTTTTTCTTCCTACAATAAATTGATTCCTGTCAAATCACAAGTCCTTTCTCTTCACCTGGCAGTCTGATGTTAATCATTAAATCAGGCTGTATTCTCTGTTTTTCATTTCTTCCTCTTTGTTTGTTACACCTCTCACTTTTTGACTTTTATATTGTTCAACATAATAAAATAACAAAACCTTACATTATACTTAAAAACACATTTGCATACTAACTAAGCAAGGATAAAGCGTAGACTGTCATATTGTATTATCCCACCATTAAGGTTGATGAAATAGTTTGAACCTGATCCAAGAATGTGCTCCACCCACAAGAATATTATTGAAGTTGGGGCTTTCTCTGGTGCCTTTAAAATCTAAGAACTCGAAATATGCCAAAAAATAAGGAATGTCCTTGATAAAGATGAAGTCGTGATTCTATAGTTAGAGAATTTTTTCCATCAAATTTCTACAAAATGTGTAATAAATTGCATGATTACATTTTCCTTATTCTTTATAGAAGGCAAATCAAAATGATATGTGACCCATTTTATCAGTAAAACATTAATGAACTACATTACAATGAAAAGTAGACAGCAGAAACTTTGGGCCCGGCCCCCTTTGAGAACCGTGCCTGCGGAGGGGAACTGGGAGCCCCCCTTCTGCTCCGCTCCTCATTTTTCTCTCATCCCCCAACCACACTCACATGCTGAATCCCATACCGACTTTCCTCCATTTCAGAAACGTTCTTCAGTTAAACATTCAGTTAAACCCCATACAGACTTAACCATACCAGTTGTCCTTTGATGGTTAAGAAAATATAAACACTTTACTTTGTATTTACACAAAAGTCTTCCTGCATCAGGCAGTTAACATTTGAGCTTTGACTAGAAAAGAAAGCTCACCTGAATTTAAACTACTCAGTCATTCAATCATAAGTCCGGACTTTGTGAGCACTAAGTGGTCCGCGCCCAAGGAGTTCCTAAAAACCTGTCATACGTCTGTGAATAAATTGTCAAAAATAAAGAAAATAGGAAATAAATTGGATAAACAAATGTTAGTGACAAATAATCCCACATGTATGACAGAC
This sequence comes from Girardinichthys multiradiatus, assembly GCF_021462225.1. Classification (NCBI taxonomy): domain Eukaryota; kingdom Metazoa; phylum Chordata; class Actinopteri; order Cyprinodontiformes; family Goodeidae; genus Girardinichthys; species Girardinichthys multiradiatus. The sequence continues at coordinate 3,827,426 of NC_061801.1, read as the reverse complement.
GAATTCAACACTTAGATGAACACATACACAGACACATGGACAGACATTTAGAGAAATATTTAGACAGACATATGCCAGCATTTGACATTAATACTTTTCTTTTTACATCATATATGCATTTTGCTCCCCACATTTGTGTCTGTTCTTTGTTTCTGTGTGTGCGCTCGTGTATATGTGTTGTGTTTGTGTGCTATACATGTGTACGTGTTCGTGCGTCGGTGCTGTGTATCACACAAGCACAATCTTTTCGTCATACGCTGGTGGAAATCCAATTCAATTCAATTCAAAAATACTTTATTAATCCCAAAGAGAAATTAAATGTTGTTGTAGTTCATTATGAGGGTTTCCTCAAAGAGCCGTTGTAGATGCTGTTGGCTGTGGGCAAGAAGGATCTCAGGAAGGAAAGCAAGACATGGCGTGTGTGCAGGCGCGCACACACACACACACACACACCCCCCCCGATATACATTTTCATTAGAATTTAAACAAAATTAAAATCAGAAAAATATTCCATAACATTCCTGAAACATCTCCAAGGAGCATGAACTGTGAGTGAAAAATGTAGAACTTTGATTAATGACACATCTCTGGTATTTTTTTACAAAGTTAGATACCATTAAATCATTCTTAAACACATCTCCGGTGTATTTAGACAATACTTGCTGCAGTGATAAACCACATGCTCTATGACAGATAATACATACAATGGTGACCGCACACTGTGGACAGAGTGTTTTGAAGCTGGTTATTGTGATATAATCTTTTTGAGGATCTGTCTTTTAAAAATGTTACAATGCTTGACGGGTAGAAATCAAAATCCAGAGGGAATCCATAAGTAAAAAAGCTGGCTTCACCTTTCCCTTCCAAAGTCAGAGCCAACCAGTGTTCTCCCAGCATGTGTGAAGGATGTGTGTTCACTATAAAGTATGTGGGTCCTGTGCATGTGTCAGCGAGCAGCGGCAGCTGGTCGCACGCCCATGCACCATAAAACAAATCTCCCAGCAGATGATGCAGTAGGTCCTCAATTTCATGATTATTCATGTCTGATTAGATTAATAATAATCCACCAGCACACGCCTCTTTGAATCAATCTCTAAAATAGAGTCATAACAAGCGTAGGTTAAAATTGGGTTGGAAGGCCTTAGCAGGAATTTGTCTACCATCCTTGCATAAGGCTAAATATTCCATATCAAAATGATTAAAAGCAAGTGGAGTGTGATCGCGTGTTCCTGTAAAAGCGTTATGATCCAGTAACGCAATCACCATATACTTGGGAAAGACACCTAAGAAAAGATTCTCTTGGGTGCACACCCTTGAATTTTCAGGGATGGAATATGTTTTTACATTCACACGTGAAAGAGGATAGAGAGCATTTGCTTTCATTAAAGCTGTAGTGTGACCCAGTCGTACAGCTGGAGAGACGGTAACTTTTTTGATGAAAAGAGAGGCTCCTAATATCCTGAGTTTGAAAGTGGAGTCTCTTACCGCCATGAGACAAAAAGAATCGTTGGCTCTTGTATGTTTAATGCCTTTCTCCTAAGCTCCCTGCTTGCTTGCATTCATCTAATATCTTCTATTCAGTAAATAATCTGCCAGCAGCTTCGACCTTCAGCAGAGAACATAGAGTATCAAAGACAATGATAACGCTGCCTCCAATAGCTCCAGCAGAAACAATCAGTCAGTTGGCTGAGAAAGAGAAGTCATCACAAAAGGTCTCCCCGTCGAAATCCACAGAATCAGAATCAGAATCAGAATCAGAAAAGCTTTATTGCCAAGTACGTTTTTGGACATACAAGGAATTTGTTTTGGCGTAGTCGGTGCAATACAGTACAAATTAAACAGTACAAACATATCTACAATATAATATAAATATAAGTGCACAGTTTTAAGTGAGTGAGAGTAAATATAGAGCAGTATAAGATGCAAGAGCAATACAACAGTGCAGGTGATCATTGTGCAGGAGAAGTGGACCCCACCATTATACCCCCATCCCCCCAAATCCAGACCCAGACCAACACCCCCGGTAAACCCCCCTCACCCCAAACCCCGACCCAGACCGCACAGAACTCTCCCCACTGAGCCCGCTTTTTGCTTTACTGGATTCTGATAACATGAAAGGAGCTCCTAAAATTGGGACACAAATGGCTCTGACATCTTCTCCAGTCAACCCCCCTCCGTGGCCGAGGCCCTGCTACTGAACCAACATCTTCCAAATGCCGCAGACCTCCACCACCTCCTAATCTAGCTCCTCCTAATCAGGACCTTCAAATCACTTCTCTGTGATACAGTCTGGGCCCCAGTGGTAACTCTATCAGAAATGAGCATGTCCAGGAAAAACTTGGGCCCCTAATAGGAGATAGTTGTAAAATCTCTGTGCTTATACAGGACAGAAAGAACAAAGCCAAAAGGATAAGAGACAGTAATAAACAACCAACAAAAGCCATAAACTGTCAGGTACAACCACACACAGAGTTAATATCAACAACTAAGTCATATAAACTGGCTTCACTGAACATTAGATCTTTGTCAGGAAAATAATTTTTAATCAATGACTTCATTACTGACCACGATCTTGATGTTATGTTTTTAACAGAAACATGGTTACATGAATTTAATGAAGCTCCCATTCTGATAGAGTCGACGCCTCCAAACTACAATTTTCTTTGTGAGAGCAGACAGCAAAGAAAAGGTGGAGGGGTGGCCACTTTGTTTAAAGATTTATTATAGTGTAAAAAAGTATTTCTGGGCAAATTTGACTCTTTTGAATATTTGGCTCTCCAGGTAAAGTGCTTGGTCCGAACCATGTTCTTGAATATTTACAAGCCCCCTAAGTCCAAAACAAACTTTTTACTATGGTAATTATTAACTGCAACAACAACATCTAGTTCAGTCAACTGGTGAATGCTATTTTGTGATTTAAAAAATAAATGAGATAAATTCTACTTACAGATTTAACAAGAGACGTATTCCTGAACGTTGGAGAGGTCAGCGTTTGTAACCGTCTGCCTCCGAAAAAATCAAAGTTGAGACGGAAACTTGTCTTTAAAAAAGACAATCCGATCCCAGATAAACATGAAATAGAGGGCGAAACCATTCATGTACCACAGTCACCTGACCGTGCGCCAGAAAAATTAACAGCTCCGGAAGAGGAGAGTAAGTAAAAAAAAAAAAAAAAATAAATAAATAAATATATATATATATATATATATATATATATATATTTCTAAGCATATGTTTTCACAGGTCTATGCGATATTGCAGACTTGTTTTAACCCCTGATAAAATATTTTACAGATATATCGAATGATTTAATCCAGAACCCAAGCCTGGATAACATTCAGCAGAACTGTAGCAATTCAGTGCAGAAAGAGTTGGAACCGCCCGGAACCGTTCAAATACCCCGTGTATGGAGTAAGTTATAGTTATATTCAAATCTTCACAGAAACAAGATTTTTTTTTCAAAAGACCTGCATTGTAAGGTAACTTTATTTTGTTTCACAGAATATCTTAAATTGAGGAAAAGACGGCGACTCTGTGCTCTTTATACCAGGGCAAGGCTTGTTAAAGGTTTATTGAATGGTAAGTTTAATTCTTCTTATACTCATTTACCTACTGAATTAATTCGCATATTTCATTAATTTATTTTTTTCTTTATCTTTCCAGAGGCAACGTTGATGGTGGAGCAGATTTAATCGAGACCTGGACAGCAACAGCGCAAACAGAGAGTTCCCCTATCCTTACGTGACCGTTGTAATAAAGCATCATGTTTAACACTTCTGGCTGCATGTCAGACATTGTTAGTGAAACATTGCGCTGATATCAAGGTAATTTAAACTGATCCCTGGGTCTTCTTGTTCTTCTGATACTCATGTTAATATGGAAAGCCAGATCACACATGCGTTGAATGAGATAAGGAATGTTGTTGCTCATCTTAATGAAAGTCCTGTTAATGCTGATGTAGCAGATAACATCGGGTTAAATGCATCTCCTGCTAACAGTGAAAATGTAATAAATCAAAATCTGTACGGTGACTTTTTTAGCTTATTAGAACAGGCTGTTGAAGATTTAAATAGAACACCATCTCCATCCAGCATTCAGCAAAACGAATCAGCTGACTTACAAATTCCTTCAACGTCACACGCCGCTGATCATATTGGGCAGCATGGCGGCAATTTCAATCCAGAGGTTGCAGTCAACCCTGATCAGATTGAGCGAGATCCTCCTGCGACTGTTGAAGATTTAAATAGAACACCATCTCCATCCAGCATTCAGCAAAATTAATCAGCTGACTTACAAATTCCTTCAACGTCACACGCCGCTGATCATACTGGGCAGCATGGCGGCAATTTCAATCCAGAGGTTGCAGTCAACCCTGATCAGATTGAGGGAGATCCTCCTGCGACTGTTGAACGTGAACGTTTTAATAACATTGAAATAAGGAGACCTTTTACCATCCCGCCTCCCTGCCCTGGTCATGTTCCTGATCTTGCTACAATCTATATAAACATCATGCATATTCTCACTGAATTAGCCGATACTGCAAGATCTTTAGCCAGACGTAACGATGTTGTGCAGCTAGAATTAGTCGGGGAAAATCTGAACCGTAACGTCACGTTTACCATTAACGATGATGGGAATATGATTCTGCCTGATTTTGAGGATTTTCTTGATGAGTTAGTACAGTCCAACGCTGAAATGCCTGCAGATAATAACCTGGAATTTGTTCTACAGGTAGTTAATGACCCTGCAGGAGGGTCAAAATTTAATGTTAAAGGAACGTTAGACTGTGAACTGATTAATAAGAAAAAGCGTCACCTGTATATTGTAGATAATACCGGTAATCAGTTATGCTTTGCCATAAGTCTTGCACACCTCTCTGACTCTAACCTTACTGATAATCAGGCTTTAGAGCTGGGGAGGGAGTGGCAACACAGGGCTGGTTTAGATGATCAGACAGCAGTAACTTTCAGCGACATTGGTAAATTTGAAAACATTCTAAAGAGAAAAATTGTAGTGTTTCACAGAACCGTTACAGCTCTGTGTAAATTTGAGACCAGTTTCCCTGATCGATCAAACCCTCTCTTTCTGCTGTTATTTCAAGGTCACTACTATGGGATAAAAAATCTCAAGGGTTTTATAGGATCGCGAGGATCACTTCGCAAGGTGAATTTGTATATAAAGGGAATGTTGTAAAGGGGTCCCACATGATTTACTTGTTAAAAAATCTCATCCTTCCATTTAAAAAATCTGGAGCATGGCTACCCCAAGGGTGGTCAGACTTTCTACATACCTTGTCAGAGGTAAACATCCCCATATCTTCAGTCATTAACCCTTATGCTCGTGATGAATATAGACAGTTCAAAACAGGGGGTACATCTATTGAAAATGGGGGTACACCACCCAGCGTTAAGCAGAGAAGAACAAGAAGAAGAAGGCAGATAACTCATTCTCCCCATTGGTCGAGATCCGAGCTGGAAGATCCAAAAAATGCTGATGGGAAGTCAAAAAAGTCTCTTCGTAAGACGACACTACCACCCCGATGGATTACATTTTCACCATAAACCGTTATAAGAAAATGAAACATGTAGCCTATTTCTTTTATTCAATAAAATATTTATTGATTATATTTTCAAGTCTAGCTTCGTTCTCTACTTCACACACTAACATATGATGTCATTACACAAATATTATATCATAAGAAAAAACAAACAATGGAAAAAAAAAAAGACAATTTAAATTCCATAACAATCCAGAAACATCTCCAAAGAGCATGTTCCGTGAATATAAAATGTACAACTTTGATTAATGACACATTTCTGATATTTTTTCACAAAGTTAGATACCATTAAATCATTCTTAATCACATCTCCGGTGTATTTTGACAACACTTGCTAATCCACACGCTCTATGACATAGATAAAAAATGCAATGGTGACCGCACACAGTGGACATAGTGTTTTGAAGCTGATTATTATACCTCCCTGCTGATTATTATGATACAATATTTTTGAGGATCTGTCTTCTAAAAATGTTACGATGCTTGACGGGTAGAACTCGAAATCCGGAGAGAATCCATAAGAGTCAAAAAAACTGGATTGACCATTCTCATCCAAAGTCAGAGCTAACCAGTGTTCTCCAGGCATGTGTGAAGGATGTGTGTTCACAATAAAGTAGGCCGGCCCTCGGAATTTGTCAGCTAGCAGCGGGAGCTGGTCGCACGGCCACACACCGCAAAACAAATCTCCCAGCAGATGATGCAGTATGTTCTCAATTTCATGATTATTCATGTCTGATTAGATTAATAATAATCCACCAGCACATGCCTCTTTGAATCAATCTCTAAAATAGAGTCATAACAAGCGTAGATGATCAGCGTGGTGGTATGAGGCAACGGGTTTCTGAAGCGCATTTCCAATCTTAAATTCCCACTGGAAACTGGAGATAGAGCATCTGTGTCCTCACCCGGGTTAAGATTGAATGTGAATAGAGAGTATCCTTGATTAAATTCCTGACGTGTTATACTCAGCGGAAGATCTTTTAGATGTTGTCCTGTAGCCGTAAACAAGTTGTAATACTCTCTCGCTGAATTACCTTGGTTAAAATTGGGCTGGAAGGCCTTAGCTGGAATTTGTCTGCCATCCTTACACAAAGCTAAATATTCCATATCAAAATGATTAAAGTCAAACGGATTGAGATTGCGTGTTCCTGTAAAAGCGTCATGATCCAGTAATGCAATCACCACATACTTGGGAAAGATACCTAAGAAAAGATTCTCTTGGTTGCATACCCTTGAATTTTCAGGGATGGAATATGTTTTTACATTCACACGTGAAAGTGGATAGAGAGCATTTGCTTTCATTAAAGCTGTAGTGTGACCCAGTCGTACAGCTGGAGAGACGGTAACTTTTTTGATTAAAAGAGATGCTCCTAATATTCTGAGTTTGAAAGTAGAGTCTCTTGCGGCCATGAGACAAAAGGCATCGTTGGCTCTTGTAAGTTTAATTTTGAGGTCAACAGTTTAAAAGAAGTCTTTCACAGAAAAATATGTCTGCATGCAGGGGGCCTAGGAGATGTACCTCCCTGGAATTTTCCGTAAAGCCTGCTCTGTTGTTAAGACCTTGGTTAGGGCCGTTAGTTGTAACAATAGAGTTCAGAGCCCCTGCAGTGTCTTTATAAAAAAGACCAGAGCTAAACTGGCTTTTTAAAGAATCCTCAGAAAAGTTTAACAATGTCTCAATCATGGCTCTGTATGGATGTGTAGCGATGGATTGTGAAATCAATCGATCTCCGAGAGTGACGTCACACTGACTGAAGATGGTGTTTAATGGGTAGTTGATGAGCCCTACAGGTGCATCATCTGGCAGGTTTGTTCCATCCTCGTTAGTAATTTTCACTCTGAGATGCAACAGCGTATCGTTGAGATCTAGATACTTTTCTCCATCTCCCGGAATGAAAAACTCGATCGGGCCTCCATCGGTGATTGCTGATAAAGGCTGGATCTCGGTGTAAATTTTATCTTCGATCGATAGCTGCGTCATTGGGGCAGAAAATAAGTCCAACTCTGCCAGCGTGCACTCTGATGATTTGTTATGTAAAAGAGTCATTATTTAAATATATCAAAACATGCGGATGACTTCCTTCCTCTTCGTTTGTCAGCTCCAACTGATCTCCTTTTTCTCGTTTGTCGTTGTTTTTCAACTGTCCTTAAACGATCACCAGGGGGTCTTGTTCTGGGTCTTTTGGATAAAACCATAATTCCTGAACCTTCTTGACCTTCGGTGCGTGTAGAACCACTCATTTTACTCACGGCTCTACCGATGACATCCGAAGCGATATTTGATGCAGCCGTTTTAAGATGGGGTTTTGCAATAGCAAATCCTTTTTTAACCAGAGGGGATACGAAGCGGAATAATTTTGAAAATAATGATCCAATTCCGCGTCCGTACATGACCGGGGCCCCATAAAACCCTGGCAGATTACCGCCTGATTGACTTACATAGTAATTTACAAAGCCATTTGGATCACGTCTCAGACTTAGATGTGCCATGTTCTCTCTTGCCTGCTTGATGCAGTGTTGAAGGACCAGGGTAATATGAATGATAATCAATCAGTCTTAGAGGTTATATATATCTCTGTTTATACAAATAAAATGTATCTCAGGCTACGTTGTGATATCACCGGTTTGAAGTGTAGTCTTACGATGGTCTTACCATAGACGAAATTGACAGGAACATTTTGGTCCGATTTAATTTCTATATGGATATTTTCAATATGTCTTCTGGAAACTGGAAGGTAGTGGGCAGGGTTAAACGTCAGAGTAACCATATCACTGAAGTCGCCTTGTACTTTGACGGTCCGCAGTAAAGGCGCAAAAGTGTCGCCTACTATTTGCGGGCTGACCACGTCGCTGTAACAGTATAGGTGATAGAAACCAGCCTTTATATCTGCCAGAAAAGGAGCCAGTTTTGGTTCAGATACATGAATCCATTCCCCTGGTTTCACGCCCATCATATAAGCCAGAGTGTTGAAGAAGCGTGGAAATGCTTGAAATGCAAATCTCTTTTGAACTTTGCTGAATTTAATGCGGATACCCGAGTTAATTTTTTTGAAAAACAGTTCCATCTCTGTCTCGAGTTGAATAACGCTGTTATAGTAGCCACTTCTGATCCTTTGCGTATTGATCTCCACATCGCCAACCTTCCTCCATTCAAAGTAGGCATCATAATCCGGTAAATTATGCCATGTATGAGGGTATGAAATCTCTGCTAATGCAACCATCCATTGGCCTTCTAAATCAATATGTTGAGCTAAATTTACACGGAAACTCGAACTGGTATTATTTTTAAACACTTCCATGCTAGCGTTGGAGGGAAGGGTAATGTATAAACCGTCATCCTCTGCCTTGCGTTCCATGATGCTGTATGAATCGTTAGGTTTTAGCACCCACCTATTTTATACGTTTCGTAGTTCATCAAACTTGATCCAACTGTTGAATTTCTCAGGCCAATTTTTCCAGCGTTCAAAAACCTGTTTGACACCCTTGACGGTGCGTTGATTTAATATTTTCTCCACTTGATACATCTTGTCCTTAAATATTTTAACTTTTTGAAGTTCCTCAGCGTAAAAAGAACCCTCAATAGGTTCTCCATCCAAATCTCTGAGTTTGTATACAGGAGGAGATCGGGGTATCCGCTCATACACTGTAAACACTTCATCCGTAAAACCCTGTTTGTATTGTTGGAGGTAACATCGTACAGATTCTGAAACACTTGAAAGACATTTTCTGAGGTCACTTCCATTGGACTCATCTTAATGCTGGTGTGGTAGCTGTGGTTGTAGCTTCTAGTTAAATTTTGCAGGACGTCAATGTACCGCCGGGTGTTGTTAGCAGTAAAATATCTCCACATCCTTGTTTTTAACGTACAGTTAAAAAATCTCTCAACCACAGAGGTTTTTGCTTCACTTGCTGTGGCAAAATGTTCAATACCGTGTTTCTCCATTAGAAGCTTAAATTTCTTGTTAAAAAATTCTTTCCCTGCATCAGTCTGAAGTTTTTTTGGGACCTGACTTTCTTTAAAAACTGATTCAAAAGCCTTTAGCACCTCTGCAGCAGTTTTCCTCTTCAAAACACGTACATACGCCCTCTTTGAAAAGATGTCAATGACTGTTAATAAATAACTGTAACCGTCATTTTCCTTGGCCAGAGCTTGCATGTCACAGAGATCGGCTTGGAACTGTCTCAATAGTCTGGTGACAAAAACTCTGTTTCTCTGGAACTTTATTCTTGCAGGTTTATGTAGAGTATAGGTATCTTCTCCCGATAAAAAAATCTTTAACTTTTTCAACCGCTACCTTCTTCCCCGTTTCATCTTGTATAACCCTCCTCAACCTTTCTAAACCCCCTAAACTTCCAGGATTTGATGGGTTGTAATATACATTTTTCATGATCCTTCTTTCAGACATCCCAGTTTTATGCTCACTCTGACGACTACTTGTTAAATAATGAATAAAACAAACACCTGAGGGTATATTTATACTTCTTTTTTTATTTTGTACCCGTATTTAATAGAGAAACAGAAAAAAACACATTCAGATAATAAAGATCAATTCAAACATTGCAATCTTTAAAAAAACAAAACTGTTATATATGTATACCAGTAGAAAGCCGAGAGAGAATACAGAAAAGACAAAACAAGTCATCAATCATCTGAGATCGGATCGTAGCACTCTGAGATAGAGTTAAGCTGCTTGAGACAATCATTACCGCTCATCTTATCGTACATATCAGTGATTGCACTATGGAAGCCTTGTACCGATTTCAGTTCATATAAAACCGTCTCAGCAATCGTTTTCACTCTGAAGTCATCTGCTTGTATGCGTCGAAGTGTCAGAAGTTTCCGAATAGCAGGAAGGAGCTTGGGGTTTACGAGTCGTCGTACGATGCGTTGAAAGTTGACTTGGTAATACTCCTCCTCCAATATCTCCAGGCACTGATGCTGTCGTTGGCTCGGGTGGTTCGTAATGCACCCATAACAGGTTTCTTTGACATAGTTCAAACAGGTTATGTTGAATAAATGAAGTATTGCTGTTTTCACCGTATTGATGAGAGCGCTTGAGATCCAGCCGTCAATTTCATCACCCTGATTACTCTCCTCCTCCTTTGGTGAAGGCTGAGGGGCACGTATCGGGTCTGGAGTTTGTGGGGAGGGTGAGTAGCTGATGGTTGCCTCGTCCTCCACGATCACCCTCTTGTCTTCAGGTTGGATATCTGTGTGTACAGACTCAGCCACGCATAGCGGTGAATAAAGGTCGGGTGAAGGCGGATGATACGATCTGAGGTTGTATCCTGTCGGTGTCCCTGGACTGAATAGGGACTCAAAGAGCTGCGACGATGAGGTGGCTGGTGAGTAGAGGTCTGGAGAAGGTGGATGATACGGCCCGGTGTTGAATCTTTCATCATCATGATCAGGAGAGAAGACGGTCTCTTCTTGCTGGCTGTAGAGGTCACAGTATGGTGTTTTCCCGTACGCTTCATACATTCTCAAGGTCTGCCGCCCGCCGTTATGAAGAAGAAGAGTCTGTGAGCTCGCAGTTAGACCCTAATATATAGCGCAGGAAGGTGGAAGGGTCCTCAAGAAGGGGAGTGGGTCCTCAAAAGAGGGTGGGTCCTCAAAAGAGGGTGGGCTTTAGATCCACAACAGGGAACATCAGGATTCTTTTCACTGACATAACATCAATCCAGCAGCATGAGTTTTCAAAAAGGTTGGAAAGACGCTGTCCAATTTCATTCATCTTCTCAACCCAAGCATCATACGGTAGAGCCAGCACAGTCTTGAATACACCGCAGTTCTGATTGAATGCCTCCAACACAAACAGATCTGAGGGGGTCGTCTGGTTATTCTTGCGTTTGCTTGCCTGAAAAGACAGCGGCCATTTGCTGTGGTTTTTGACCCCCACACTGCACTAAAGAGAGGTTCTCTCGCAGCTATTTCAACATCGGAAGGACACATTCTCATCCTTTTTGCTGGTTGAGGAGAGCTTTCATCTTCATCCTCCCTTTCGTACACTGAGACTGATTCAGGGTTATCGTTGAGGTGTGGGATTGCCAGCCGTAACACAGCCCAGTCGTTGTGGGTGAGAGTACACAGAGCCAATGATCCATTAAATACCTCGTCTTGATCCAATTGATACAGGCAGAGCTCTCCTATTTCGTACATGAAAATATACCCCCAGCTACCGCTCAGTCCATATGGTTCCAAAGACCACTCTTCCTGCAGAGTGTCGAACGGAGGCCTTTGTACCTTGCATAGGTAATATGTTGATTTCTTCGGGGCATCCATTTCACGGCACGTATGCCTGTAGACGGTTACTGGGGTTTCACACAGAAGAGACGTACGTCTTAGCTGACCTGAGGCCTGTTTTTCATCCATTGTTGTTGGTGAAGTTGAATCATCATCTGCAGAGTATGTTACAATAGGAATTCCGATAGGTATCTCAGACGAGGAAATAGATGATGTAGATGGTTGTTCATCATCTTGGCACATCTTGCTTTTCTTTCCGGTTTGATGAAAAACTCTCTTAACTCTAACCATTGTTCAACAAGCGTTCTTTTCCAGCGAATGCTGCAGGTAAATTGTTGCGTTTTCCGCTAGTATTTAAAACAAACAATGAAGAACGCCCCTCTGTTTTTTAATTTGTTGATTCTAGATTCGCCCCCTAATGACAAAATCCTATTAGCGCGCTTAGTTACGCCCCTTGGCCATACCCCCCCGAGACACCTCAGCAACAGCGCAGACGCGTTAATTCATTAAACAGTGGATGTGTATTGTCAGACAATGCTCCAGACTTATAGCCAGGAAAGTGCTATTTTCCTCTTAATTACTTTTGACTACAGTTGGTGTGAAGACTGTCTGAGACAATACACAAGATGTCTGTTTTAATTCAATAAACAGTGACATGTCTGAGGATTTTATAACCTTTATTTTTTATTTTCTCAGTTCATTTATTTCTCTTGTTTTTTAGATCATCTACAAGTTACTGGTGCAGATTAGATTACTCAAACATTTGAGCAGAGGAAGAAAGGTTCTGTATCTACTTTTTGTCTCCTTGTTTTTTAGATGTAAAAACATCCATCTAAATAACCCGTGTGTTAAAACAAAATGAATTTACAATTCTGTCAGGTTCTCTCTTTTTATCAGAATTTCGTGTGATGTGCCTGCATTAAATTGACTGTTCCTTTAAAGTGGAGAAACTACATGTTTTGTTTTTAGATGTAAAAGACATCTAAAAACATACAATTAGAAAGATTCGCTTCCTTGTAATGACAACTTCCGGTTAATGACAACATCCGATTAAGGATGATATCCGGCTAATGACAACATCCGATTAATGATGATATCCGGTTACGTCACAGGAAGGCCCAGCCACCGGAAGTCCCGCCCTAGGATGTCCCAGCCACCGGAAGTCCCGCCCACCTGTCAAACTTTTCACACCTCGTTTGATTGAAGGGTGTCCTTAATGTCTCTGACACTCTTAGAACTTTTGGTTTGACTCAACATGTTAAACAGCAAATGCACAAACAGGGACATATTTTGGACTTGATCATCACTAAGGGTCTAAACATTTCCAAGGTGTCTGTAACTGATGTTGCCCTATCTGACAACTTTTCTGTTATTTTTGAAAGCATCATTTGCAATGACTCAGTTTGCCAAAGAGACATGATAACAAAAACGCATCTTTAAGGGCGGTGCTGCTGAAACCTTTAACCTCCACTTTGCCCTGTAACACTGTAGATGAGCTGGTAGATAACTTTCATTCTAAAATCTCGGACATCATTGAATCAATTGCTCTAATTAAAGTGAAAGTTGTTTCTGGGAAGAAAATGTGTCCATGGAGAAGTGCTCCACCAGTCAGAAGTGAAACAATGGAGTGTCGAAAAGCCGAACGCAGGTGGCGAAAGACTGGACTCCAGGTTCACTATATTATCTATAAAGAGAGACTATACAGATATAACCTACAACTGAAAAATGCAAGGGAATCCTTCTTTTCTGAGATCATCAGCAAAAACATGAACAATGTTCGTACATTATTTGCCATGGTCGACAGGTTAACAAACCCTCCAGTAACTGTAGCATCTGAACTCCACTCTACCAGGGCCTGCAATGAATTTGCTAAATTCTTCACTGAAAAAACCCAAAAGATCAGAGGGGCAGTCAGCACATCCACATCAACTCCAGTACCAAAGTTGTCTCCAACTAGAACTGATTTTGACAAAATTTCCCAATTTCACCAAATAAACTGCAAAATCTTAGAAGAAATTGTACAACAACTAAACTTTTCTTCCTGCTGTCTCGATCTTTTACCCATAGCTTTCATTAAGAAAGCTTTGCCTGTAATAACATCTGATTTAACACAAATAATAAACACATCCCTTTTGTCGGGTGTTTTCCCCCAGGCCCTAAAAACAGCAATTATCAAACTTCTATTGAAAAAGAGCAACTTGGACAAGCTGCTACTACAGAACTACAGGCCTATATCAAACCTCCCCTTCATCAGTAAGATTATTGAAAAAGCTGTGTTTCAGCAGTTAAACAACTTCCTAACAATGACCAACCGCTTCGATGTCTTCCAGTCAGGCTACCGTGCTCACCACAGTACAGAGACTGCTCTTGTCAAGGTGTTCAACGACATCCGTATAAATGCAGACTGTGGTAGAACCACAGTGCTGGTATTACTGGACCTTAGGGCAGCATTCAACACTGTTGATCACTCGATTTTATTAGAGCGCCTGGAAAACTGGGTCGGCCTTTCTGGTACAGCACTCAACTGTTTTAAATCCTACTTGAAGGACAGGGACTTTTTTGTGTCAGTAGGTAACTTTACATCAGAAACCACAAAAATCACATGTGGCGTTCCCCAAGGGTCCATCTTAGGGCCCCTCCTATTCAATATCTACATGCTCAGATTTTAATAAACAACAACGTAAGTTATCATAACTATGCAGACGACACACAGCTATACGTTACGATGTCACCAGGTGACCATGAACCCATTCAAGCGCTGGGTAAATGCTTAGAAGAAATCAATGCATGGATGGGCCTAAATTTTCTTCAGCTGAATCAAAACAAAACTGAAGTAATAATCTTTGGGTGCAGTGATGGACTCAGACCTGAACCTTCAGAGACACATAAAGGTAGTAACTAGGTCGGCCTTCTATCACCTAAAGAACATCTCCAGGATTAAAGGACTAATGTCTCAGCAGGACCTTGAAAAACTAATTCATGCGTTCATCTTTTGTAGAATTGATTACTGCAATGGTGTCTTCACAGGTCTGCCTAAAAAGTCAATCAGACAGCTGCAGTTGGTCCAGAACGCTGCTGCCCGCGTCCTTACATGAACTAAGAAAGTGGAGCACATCAACCCGGTTCTAAAGTCCCTACACTGGCTCCCTGTAGCTCAGAGAATAGAGTTTAAAATACTTCTGTTTGTCTATAAATCACTGAATGGCTTAGCACCAAAATACATTACAGAGTTGTTGTCAGTGTATCAACCACCCAGACCTTTCAGGTCTTCTGGCTCAAATCTACTCTGCATACCCAAAACCAGAACTAAACATGGAGAAGCAGCTTTTAGTTCTTATGCTCCACTAATCTGGAATAAACTGCCAGAAAACTGTAAAAGCGCTGAAACCCTAAGTTGCTTTAAATCAAGATAAAAAACTTATTTGTTTAGAGTGGCCTTTGACTGTGCCATTTAGGCATGATTAGTTGCGTTTTCAGTCCAGTTTTCCTTTCATTTTCTTGTCCATCATTATATTCTCTTTATTTTATTTTACTTTTTTAAATTACCTCTGTTGTTTGATTTTGGTCATTTGATTTGTTTTTCTGTCTGTATCTGTGTTTATTTGCTTTGTGATTGTATTGTAATTGTATGTACATTGCTTTGAGTGTCTCGTTGCTGAAAGGCACTATATAAATAACCTTACCTTACCTTACCTTACCTTACCTTACCTTACCTTACCTTACCTTACCTTACCTTACCTTACCTTACCTTACCTTACCTTACCTCACCTTACCTTACCTTACGCGATATACCTCCCTGCTGTTAAGACCTTGGTTAGGGGTGTTAAAAGAATCCTCAGAAAAGTTTAACAATGTCTCAATCATAGCTCTATAAGGATGTGTGGCGCTGGATAGTGAAATCAATCTCCGAGAGTGACATCACTCTGATTGAAGATGGTGTTTAACAGGTGGTTGATGAGTCCTACGGGTACATCATTCGGCAGGTTTGTTCCATCCTCGTTAGTAATCTTCACTCTGAGATGCAGTAGCGTATAGTTGAGATCCAGATACTTTTCTCCGTCTCCTGGAATGAAAAACGCGATTGGGCCTTGTTAGGTATTATTTAGTCAACTCAGAGGTAAGAACGATACAGTCATAGTTACTTGTGACAAGGGTAGCCCACTTTGCAGTGAAACTACAAAGTTTTGACACCCTATCTCTTTATTTATATACACAGTTCAACAGACAGTTCAGACAGGGTGTGTGTGTGTGAGACGGAAAGGAGGCTGGTTCACACAGAGATAACAATGATCTCACACACACAGGGAGGAAGGCATAGTGCAGGTGCCTTCCAACCCAAGGTTTTTACATGAGTGATAACAAGTTTTTGCACCCATCCAACAGTCCCTCCTTTTATCACAAGTAAAAACATTTAATATAAAAACGAGTAAGAAAAATACTTTGTATGAGCGAAAACCCACGGACGGTAAACAGATTATATTTTGTGGGAAATACTCATACGGCCCCGCCGCCCTCGGCGACCATTAAAAGTTAAATGTTGATTAATACTTGAAATCATAAAAATAAAAGAATGATACTTGAAATCATAAAAATAAAATAATAATACTTGAAATCATAAAAATAAAAGAATAATACTTGAAATCATAAAAATAAAAGAATAATACTTGAAATCATAAAAATAAAAGAATAATACTTGAAATCATAAAAATAAAAGAATAATACTTAAAGAAAACAGTGAAACATAATAAAGGAATTTCAAAATCTGCCCTGTTTATGTCATCATTGTACTTTTTCTCATTTCACTTAAGCAACAACTTCTTCCGATTTTCTGCTGTAAGGTTATTTTATGAAATACAATGTATGAGTACACTCAGGCTTTTGATGTGATTTATTTACAACATGTCATCATAATCGTCCCCTTCATTTTTGTGCATTTCTACCTAGTTCAGTGTTGCATATGCCACCATGAACAATACCAGAAATTCTGTAGGAATGGATGTGCGTCATGTTCTTCCGTCAGTGTTCTGAGATGGGTCCCGTCTGATGTCCATCTCTTCTGGTTCGGTATCACCTCCTGTGGATCCTGCTTTAGATAGAGAAAGAGTCCTGCTACCAGAATTAAGCTCAGGCTTATCAGTCCTGTCCACATGTTACAGAGAGCCATTTTATAATTGGGCGCAGATCAGCTGTTTTCTTCACCGGTTTGAGACGCTGGGCCATCTTTGAACCCGGACTTCCTCTGCTACCCCGTCGGTTGGTTTGGCTCCTGTAACGGCAAAACTGGCTTACAGTGGCTTTTATGGATCCAGGAAGGCCTCTCTGCTATTTTCAGAACTGTGGGCGTTGTCAGGAGTATTTGAAACGGCCCTTTCCACCAAGGAGTGCTCCAATCCTTCCGGTGGAGTGTCTTAATCAGGACCAGGTCTCCAGGCCTCATTCTGTGGGATAGGAGCAGAGATTATCGGCAGACCACTGGACATTTGTTCTTCTTTTGTCTGCAACATTTTATTCATCCACTCAGCTAATGAAGGTTCCTGTTGTGCTTTCTCTATTTCATTCATGTCAGAGGGCAGAGAAAACGGTCTGCCATGTACTATTTCTTTGAGAATACAAATTCACATCAGCAACTTGGTGTCACGTGATCTCAGACTCAGAATATAGTGGGTGGAGCCATACAATGATGTACAGTAGGTGGCAAATGGAGTAAGACCAGTTTGATTTGGAGTTATTCTCATCCATAATTAACCAGGGATAGGCATTCGGGCCATGGCCTCCCTGTTTCTTCCATTGTTTTCCTTAATCTTTAACTGAAACCCTAATGCATTAGAACTTAGATCTATTAATTTATTTACAAAATGAGTTCCATTATCTGACCTTATAATCTGTGGGATACCATATGTGGGGAAGAAATGTGTCACTAGGTTCATCTATTACAACTAGGCAATATTTCTTCCCCCGTGTTTGCAACAAATTATGCATGATCTGCAAAAATGATTTGCATAGTCAGAAATATTTATAGTGTAGCATTAATGCTTTACCAGATGTGACATATTCCCCCCTTGACACGTGGGTCTTCCCAATGTGTCACTGTAGCCGCTGTGTTGTATAAATATTTTGGGAGGATTGGTTTATCTTCTATCTGATTGATGTCATCTTTTTTCTGTGCTCCTCTCTTTAGCCAGGCCTTTATTTCTGTCTTGGGTGCTGACTGTTGGGCGTCTTTCAGCACGTCCGTGTCTATAAATAGCAGATCTGACATTTTCTCTTTAATAGGTTGAAATGAGTTAGTTCTGTCCCTGATGATGTTTTAAAACCTCTATTTTGCCAAATCTTAGCATGGTGATGTATTGATCCGAAAACATATTGGCTGTCTGTGTATATAGTAAGTATTTGTCCCTCATGTAATTCACATGCTCTTACTACAGCATATAATTCTGCTGTTTGGGCTGAGCATGTATTGGGTAGAGATTTAGCTTCTATTATCCTATCGATGGTTGTTACTGCATAACCAACTCTATTCTTTCCATATTCATCTTTAGATGCTGAGCCATCTACAAACACAACACATGAATCTGGTATAAGGGTTTGAGAAATGTCTTGTCTGGGTTTGGTGTCTTCTTCAACTTTTGCTTTATAAGAATGTGGTTTTCCATCTTCTGCAGTAGGTATTAGAGTACTTGGATTTAAAGGGCACATCTTTTTAGAGTTATGTTTGGCTGTGATAATAATAGCGATGTCAGTGTGATATGTCTTGCATGTAGCGTCAGGTGCTTCTTTTAATATTCCTGACTTCAACATATCTTGTATTACTGGCTTAGTACCTTCTTCAGCTTCTGGCTTTAAGGGGTATTGACGGACTAATGGCCTTTTTTCAGATATTAGTTTAACCTTGTATGATGGGAACCCCTTTATAAGCCCTACATCAGTTGATGATTGGGACCATAGTTCAGGTGGGACAGCAGCTAGGGCAGGATGCATGTTGCTCTCTTTGCTCTCAGCTAAGCCCTGTATTTGTCCCTCTGCCTCATCTAAATGTATCCTTGGATGGACTTTGACTATCCACGCCAGAATGAGCTTCCAGATTCCTGTAACTAGGATCCACCTTTGACAGTGTCAGTGCTGTTCCTGCAGAGGTTTAAAGCCTCTGTTTTTCCAAATTCTTATTATTCTTTTTTACCATATTTTATAAAGTAAGTCCTTATTACATTTAAAAATGAGATCAATATTTTTGGTATTTGCTATTATTATAAATAATGCTTGGTTTAGTTCTTATTAAAAATAAAAAATAAAAACTCACTCACTGATGAACACAAAAAATGAAGGGCATATTATATCTTATAATCTTAGTTTGTTTTACCCTGTTTTATAGATACAACATACAGTTTCAGTCAGCTTTGTATTTAGTTCAAGTAACTAAAGTTTGTTTCAATTAACTCAAGTTTTCTCTATTTCAGTCCAGTCCAGTAATTCTGTTAAGGTTCATTTCATCTTATGTTAAGTTTGAGTCTAATTCAATCATTTTGAACCTGACTGGAAAATGTCTAAACATCTGTTAAAATCTTTTTGTTTTACCATAGAGAACTGACCTAATATTATTATGGTAATGTTGAGGACTCTAATTTTTACATAACATGAAACAGACATTTATTTCACAAAAACAGAAAGTCAAACACAGACATTTGGCCACATGAAAGTTTAAATAACCTGTTTGTAAAAGAATTAGGAAAAATTCAAGACGGGTCTATGAACTTTCTTATGGTTATCAGTATTTTCAGTAGAGGTAGAACCTTTGCCATCTTTAAATGATTTTTTGAAAAAGATTCTGGAAACCTTATTAAGATATAAATTTGGCAAAGATCATCAGAACATCAGACCTTTATTAGCGCTTTTAAGGTCCCTCAAAGATGCATTACAATGAAATCAGTCATTCCCATTCACACACATTCACACACTACTTACTTACTTCTCTGTCAGAGTAATTTTATTTGCAAAAATTTGAACATAATTTGACTTCTATTATTCTTAAAATGCACATTGTTTCCTCATAACCCCTTTTGTTTCCACAAGGTCTGTTTTGAACGCTTCAATTCTTTTTTTTATTCACCAAGAATCAATAAGGTGTTCTTAGTGGGTCCACCTTAAAGGTGTTATCTGTTGGGTGTCATGTTATTGTCAGGTCAGTGAGGTTCATAAGTCAGTCAGAACCTTGGTCATTTGGTCTGTGCTCATAATGTTTCATAGATCCAGCCTATGATTAGTCAGCAAAACTTCCACCTATAGGAGAAAAATTGATTGTTAATGAATGAGCTGCATTTCCTAGGAACACTGTCTTCCTCCTGGATGAGCATCACCTGTTGGAAAACTTTCATCATTGTTTGTTTCACATATTCACTCAGATCTTTATATTATACCAGTAGGTGAAGTTGTTAGTATCTCATGTAGACTGACATATACTGTTGCATTTGGAGAGGATCTCAGATTAAATAAACATAGTTAGAGCTTCAATCCAGGTTCATTTTGTGTCTGCAGACTTTAGCCAATTTTTCTTTTCTTTCTTTTTTTTTTTTATACATAAAGAGCAAGATTCAAAACATTTTCAAAAGGCAGATTGTGGCAGAATGTAGACAAAACTGCTTATTGATTGACAAAATAACATTCAAGCACACAATCACCATATTAAAAAGGCTCTACTTCTAGAGAATCACTAAACTCCTGAGGTCCGGTTTTGGCCCGCGGACCTTGAGTTTGACACATGCAGGGTAGAGTTACAATTTTTTTCAGACCTTTCAGCAGAGACAGGCTTCTGCTGTTTGCAGAAGTTTTATCTTTGTTTTCAGGCAGCTGCATCTCTTTATCAAGGTCGTTTCACAGAGCTGAAATTTCACTTCTCTCAAAGAGGAAAAATCAAGAATGCACACAATCTGAGCCAAATATGGAATTATTTCCCTGTAAAATGAATCTTTTGCATTTTATCATGATATTGTTGGTAGTATAACACCATAGAATGATTTTTAAAGCACCTGTTTCTCACTAATGCTTGCCTACAAAATCTTTTACTCTCAGATTACTTCTTTAACAACATTCTGTTCTCCCTTCTCTAGTCATTGTTCACTGGGTTGTCCAGTTGGACAGTTTCCATGTTGTCCACATTGTCACCTCCTCTTTTAACTTCTTTTACCACGTCCTCTAAAACCACCTCTTAGTCTTTATAATTTGGGGCTACCTTGGTATTCTAACCTGGAATGGGTGGCAGTCCGCCCCTCTTTATTTGTTTTCAGTTAAGCTGAAAGTTTTTTTTTCTGTGCTTTTCTTAAGGCCTCAGTATTATGGCTATGTCAGTTAAAAGCTGCTCTTATTGTTGTTTTTTTAATTCATCTTTTTGTTTTAATCTGTTTATCAACTGTGAGCACTCAGGGACTGAAAAGTCCCCTTTGAAATTATAATCTGGCAAGGTTTTTTATTGTCTCTTGAATCTTTTGAATGCATAATCTCCAGTTTAAGATCCCCGTGTAGTTTTAGGATTTCAGTGATAATTAAGTTACCTGAAAATCCGTATTTTTATGCCATCGTGTACATATTTCTGTTAAATCAGAGCTTTTTCTCTGTTCTTCCACATTGTTCTTTGTTATTTTTCTCTTTTTAGTTTTCATTATTGCTAATTTTAGATCCCCTTGTAATTTTAAGACATCCTTTGTATCTAATTTGCCCAAAAACCCATGTTTTTTATTTTTTATTCCATCTATGACAGATCATACCTGCTCCTTTTACATAGTTCTCCATAAACTTTACCTCCCCTTCTAAGTCAATTAGTTTACTTTGTTTCTTCCCCATTATGTTTTATGTTAGTTTAATTATAGTATAAATGTCCCAGATAAAAGGTCACTGGCATGAGACTTTAAGGAGAGGACATTAACACGGCCTTCTACTGCGACTAATTCGCAGCGGTGTTAATTTTCTGGAATGAAATCCGACCTGAATCTCCAAAGTCACCAGTACGTAGTTTTAATCTGGGCAAAAGAAAACACAGGACTAGCAGAATCCTGCTATGATTCTATTAAAATGCTTAGTCCTCCAAACACACACAACACAGTCACACAGTTAGTTTCAGGTACCTTGTAATTTTTCTAAGTTAACTTGGTGTTATTTTATGAGCTCAATTTACTCCGTTCTTTTTACTTTTATAGCGCTTATTCTATTCCCTCGCAGGGGAATAACCCTTAGTCGTTTTATTTGGCCCCCTTCTTGGCGGGGCCCTACCTTAATTTGTCACTATTCCTTTCACGGTGGAATAAAACCATCCCAATGCAGCGTCCTTACCGGCGACGCACTACCAACGACTTTTAAGTACTTTTCTTCTTTTATTTATATAGCGCTTACTCTATTCCCTCACAGGGGAATAATCCTCAGTCGTTTTCTTTAATCCCCTTCACGGCGGGATTGTACCAAATTTGTCACTATCCCTTTCACGGTGGAATAAAACCATCCTAATGCAGCGTCCTTACCGGCGACGCACTACCAACGACTGTTAAGTACTTTTCCTATGAACTGTATTTTAAAACTGTCTCACCTCGGAGTTGACTTCTTGGTGACTCTTTGGACCCTGTGAGAGTCACCCCGCGCAGAGGAAGGCAATAACCCACTGGCCAGGTGTGAATTCACACACACCGGGACTTTCAGCCACTCCGGCTAAAGGAGGCTGTGCAGCGGTGCTTCGCTCGACGTCAGGCTTCCCCCACGGATCCCAGAGTCACTGTTAAAGCAAAGAGAAATAAGGTTATTGAATTAATCCGGCTTCGAAGGACCAATAAATGTTAGGTATTATTTAGTCAACTCAGAGGTAAGAACGATACAGTCATAGTTACTTGTGACAAGGGTAGCCCACTTTGCAGTGAAACTACAAAGTTTTGACACCCTATCTCTTTATTTATATACACAGTTCAACAGACAGTTCAGACAGGGTGTGTGTGTGTGAGACGGAAAGGAGGCTGGTTCACACAGAGATAACAATGATCTCACACACACAGGGAGGAAGGCATAGTGCAGGTGCCTTCCAACCCAAGGTTTTTACATGAGTGATAACAAGTTTTTGCACCCATCCAACAGGCCTCCATCGGTGATTGCTGATAAAGGCTGGATCTCGGTGTAAATTTTATCTTCAATTGATCAGAATCAGAAAAGCTTTATTGCCAAGTACGTTTTTGGACATACAAGGAATTTGTTTTGGCGTAGTCGGTGCAATACAGTACAAATTAAACAGTATAAACATATCTACAATATAATATAAATATATGTGCACAGTTTTAAGTGAGTGAGAGTAAATATAGAGCAGTATAAGATGCAAGAGCAATACAACAGTG
Source organism: Girardinichthys multiradiatus (assembly GCF_021462225.1). Lineage (NCBI taxonomy): Eukaryota > Metazoa > Chordata > Actinopteri > Cyprinodontiformes > Goodeidae > Girardinichthys > Girardinichthys multiradiatus. The sequence continues at coordinate 3,804,268 of NC_061801.1, read as the reverse complement.
CAGGTGATCATTGTGCAAGTATGGCAGTGCAAGTCCATGCTGAGCGTTAATGTAACGCATAGAGTTACAAGTTACAGGTGTCCTGTCAGCAAAAAAGGGGGGGTGTGGGGGAAACGGAGAGTGTCAGGGTGGTTTTCGGGCTTTGTTAACCAGGCTGGTGGCAGATGGGAAAAAACTGTTCTTGTGGCGTGAGGTTTTGGTCCGGATGGACCGCAGCCTCCTGCCAGAGGGGAGAGTCTCAAAGAGTCTGTGACCGGGGTGGGAGGGATCAGCCAGAATCTTCCCTGCCCGCTTCAGGGTCCTGGAGGTGTACAGTTCCTGGAGCGACAGTAGACTGCAGCCAATCACCTTCTCAGCAGACCGAATGACACGCTGCAGCCTGCCCTTATCCTTGGCTGTAGCAGCGGCGTACCAGATGGTGATGGAGGAGGTGAGGATGGACTCAATGATGGCTGTGTAGAAGTGCACCATCATAGTCTTTGGCAGGTTGAATTTCTTCAGCTGCCGCAGAAAGAACATCCTCTGCTGGGCTTTCTTGATGAGGGAGCGGATGTTTGGCTCCCACTTGAGATCCTGGGAGATGATGGTTCCCAGGAAGCGGAAAGATTCCACAGTGTCAATTGTGGAGTCACAGAGGGTGATGGGGGCAGGTGGGGCTGGGTTCTGCCTGAAGTCCACAACCATCTCTACTGTCTTTAGAGCGTTGAGCTCAAGGTTGTTCTGGCTGCACCAGTCCAACAGATGGTCCACCTCCCATCTGTACGCAGACTCGTCACCATCAGAGATGAGTCCGATCAGGGTGGTGTCGTTCGCAAACTTCAGAAGCTTGACAGACTGGTGACTGGAGGTGCAGCTGTTGGTGTACAGGGAGAAGAGCAGAGGAGAGAGAACACAGCCTTGGGGGGAACCGGTGCTGATGGTCAGGGAGTCAGAGACGTGCTTCCCCTGCCTCATGCGCTGTTTCCTGTCAGACAGGAAGTCAGTGATCCACCTGCAGGTGGAGTCGGGCACACTCAGCTGGGAGAGCTTCTCCTGTAGCAGAACTGGGACGATAGTGTTGAAGGCAGAGCTGAAATCCACAAACAGGATCCTGGCATAGGTTCCTGTGGAGTCCAGGTGCCGGAGGATGAAGTGAAGGGCTAGGTTGACTGCATCATCTACAGACCTGTTGGCTCTGTAGGCAAACTGCAGGGGGTCCAGGAGGGGGTCGGTGATGTCTTTTAGGTGTGAGAGCACAAGGCGCTCAAAGGACTCCATCACCACAGAGGTCAGGGCGACGGGTCTGAAGTCATTACGCCCTGTGGTCCTTGGCTTCTTGGGAACAGGGACGATGGTGGAGGACTTGAAGCAGGCTGGCACATGACATGTCTCCAGTGAGGTGTTAAAAATGTCTGTGAAGACTGGAGACAGCTGATCAGCGCAGTGCTTCAGGCTGGCTGGTGAGACGTGAGGCGTGGGTAGGGGGCTGGTGGGGGGGAACTTCAGGGTGGGGGTTGGAGGTGCCAAGGCCCCTCTTGAGGTTGGGGAGGTGGGGGTGGTGGATTGTGGCTTCAGCTGTTGGGGGGCGTCGTGGGGGATGGTTGCAGGACTGTCCCTTTGTCTTTCAAAGCGGCAGTAGAACTCGTTCAGGTCGTTGGCGAGGCGTCGGTCGTTGATGGAGTGGGGGGCTTTCGGCTTGTAGTTGGTGATTTGCTTGAGCCCTTTCCAGACAGACGCAGAGTCGTTGGCTGAGAACTGGTTTTGGAGCTTCTCAGAGTACAGTCGTTTGGCCTCTTTCACTGCCTTGCCAAACTTGTACTTAGCCTCTCTGTATATGTCTTTGTCCCCACTCCTGAAGGCCTCTTCCTTATCCAGTCTTAACCTTCTGAGTATAGCTGTGAACCAGGGTTTGTTGTTGTTGTAACTCACCCTGGTGCATGATGGTACACAGCTGTCCTCACAGAAGCTGATGTAGGAAGTCACAGCCTCTGTGTACTCGTCCAGACTGTTGGTAGTAGTCCTGAACACATCCCAGTCTGTACAGCCTAAACACGCCTGGAGATTCTCCACAGCCTCACTGCTCCACTTCCTTGTCGTCCTCACAACAGGTTTGCAGAGCTTTAGTTTCTGCCTGTATGCAGGAATCAGGTGGACCATGATGTGGTCGGATTGGCCCAGTGCAGCACGTGGGACGGCGTTATAAGCGTCACTGATGGTGGTGTAACAGTGATCCAGAATGTTGTCCTCTCTGGTCGGACATTTTATAAACTGTCTATATTTGGGGAGTTCGTGGGTGAGATTACCTTTGTTAAAATCGCCAACGACGATTACTAAGGAGTCCGGGTTGGTCTGCTCCACACTCAGTATCTGGTCGGCGAGCATGCGCTGTGCGACCTGCACGTTAGCTTGCGGCGGGATGTAAACACCGACCAGGATGAACGAAGCGAACTCACGGGGGGAATAGAAAGGCTTACAGTTTATGATGAAGGATTCCAGGTCTGGAGAACAGTGCTGCTGAATCACTGTCACGTCATTGCACCAACCACTGTTGAGGTAAAAACAGATTCCTCCACCTTTCGCTTTGCCGGAGAGTTCCGTGTCTCTGTCCGCTCTGTAGAGCTGGAATCCTGCCAGCTGCAGCGCAGAGTCGGGTATTAATCCACACAGCCACGTCTCCGTGAAGCACAAAACTGCCGATGAATAAAAGTCCCTGTTTTTCCCCAACAGCAGTTGTAGTTCCTCAATTTTGTTGGGAAGTGAGCGCACGTTAGAGAGAAATATTCCAGGTAACGGTGTTCGTAGTCCACGCTGGCGAAGATGTACCAGCACCCCAGCCCATTTTCCTCTCTTCCGGCGTTTCACCGCGTGAACAAAGGTGAGCGCACCTTTGACCAGAATGTCCAAAAATTCCAGAGCAATAGGCAGAAAAGTGGGAAATAACTCCTCTGGTGTAGTAGCCCTGATGTTCATGAGTTCTTCTCTGGTGAGAGAGCTCCGGGTACCATCACAGAAGACCGTTTTAAAGCAAAAAACAAAACAAAACAATGCGCACCAACACGCCGAGGCGACCATCTGCGGCGCCATCTTGATACCTCTGTCATCGCTGCAGAAAATAAGTCCAACTCTGCCAGCGTGCACTCTTGTTATGTAAAAGAGCCATTCCGTCCTCATCGTTTGTCTGCTCCAACTGATTTCCTTTTTCATGCACGTCGTTTTTTAACCGTCCTTAAACGATTACCAGGTGGTCTTGTTCTGGGTCTTTTGGATAAAACCATAATTCCTGAACCTTCTTGACCGTCGGTGTGTGTAGAACCACTCATTTTACTCACGGCTCTACCTAAGACGTCCAAAGCGATATTTGATGCAGCCGTTTTCAGATGGGGTTTTGCAATAGCAAATCCTTTTTTAACCAGAGCGAAGCGAAATAATTTTGAAAATAATGATCCAATTCCGTGTCTGTACATGATTCAATCCAATTCAATTCAGTTTTATTTATATAGCGCCAATTCACAACACATGTTGTCTCAAGGTACTTCACAACAGTCAGGTACATACATTCCAATTAATCCTAACCATTGAACAGTGCAGTCAGATTCAGTTATTTATTCAAATTGGATAAAAAGTTTTTCTATCTAAGGAAACCCAGCAGATTGCATCAAGTCAGTGACTTGCAGCATTCCCTCCTCCCGGATGAGCATGTAGAGACAGTGGACAGTCACTGGCGTTGACTTTGCAGCAATCCCTCATACTGAGCATGCATGTAGCGAAAGCAGAGAGGAAAAACTCCCTTTTAACAGGAAGAAACCTCCAGCAGAACCAGGCTCAGTGTGAGCGGCCATCTGCCACGACCGACTGGGGGTTTGAGGGAACAGAGCAGAGACACAAAAAGAACACATAAGCACTGATCCAGGAGTACTTTCTATGGGAAGGAAAAGTAAATGTTAATGGATGTAGCTCCTTTAGTCATTTCACCTAGAAACAAAGGACAGATAAACTCTGAGCCAGTTTTCAAGGTTAGAGTCTGAAAGAGAGCACATAGAGTTTGTTACAGTTAAGCTCAGTCAATCGCCATGTTTAGGAGAGAGAAAGGGTTAAACACTAAAAGACAGGGCTATGTGGATCATCGGTAGAGGGTGAGCATTAAGTTGTTGCCAGCAGAAGCTCGGACGATTCCCCTCTCCAGAAAGGTGTCACAGGTAGACACAGAGCCAGGCCAGGTGTAGCTTCTAGGAAGAGAATAGAGAGAACAAGGTTAAAAGCTGAAATAACAGCAAATAATGCAAAATTGGAGAGTAGTGTGAGAATGTAGCGAAGAGGGTGAAAGTGGTTGTTAGGTCCTCCAGCAGCCTAAGCCTATAGCAGCATAACTACACAGATAGTTTCAGTTCAGATTATTTAGTTAAACAGCGCTTATTTACAACAATGTCGTCACAAGGCACTCCACAAAGGGTCCCACTGATGGTCATTGTCATACTAAAAACCACAAAGATTGGGATACCTCTCTCTGTCAGACTGATTATAACCATTGGAAAAGAGAGGGTGTCATACAGGTAGCAGAAATGGAGGGTGTGTTTGCACATCAACCATAACTGAGACGGTTTAGGCTAAACCTGACTCCCCCTTACTCCAACCAACAGGCAGGGAGGAAGGCTCCCTCCCTGATAAACTATGCCACTCTAACTATAAGTTTTATCAAAAAGGAAAGTTTTAAGCCTAGCCTTAAAAGTAGACAGGGTGTCTGCCTCACGGACTAAAGCTGGGAGCTGGTTCCACAGGAGAGGAGCTTGATAACTAAAGGATCTGCCTCCCATTCTACTTCTAGAGACTCTAGGAACCACCAGTAAACCTGCAGTCTGAGAACGAAGTGCCCTGTTAGGAACATATGGAACCATCAGATCTCTGATGTATGATGGAGCTAGATCATTAAGGGCTTTATATGTGAGGAGGAGAATTTTAAATTCTATTCTAAATTTAACAGGGAGCCAATGAAGGGAAGCTAAAATAGGAGAAATATGATTTCTCTTTTTAATTTTCATTAGAACTCTTGCTGCAGCATTTTGAATCAGCTGAAGGCTTTTAACTGCATTTTGTGGACATCCTGATAGTAACGAATTACAATAGTCCAGCCTTGAAGTAACAAATGCATGGACTAGTTTTTCAGTGTCACTCCTGGATAGGATATTTCTAATTTTGGCAATGTTCTGGAGGTGAAAGAAGGGAATCCTAGAAACTTGTTTAATATAGGATTTAAGTGACATGTCCTGGTCAAAAATAACACCAAGGTTTTTTACTTTATTACTGGAGGACAACTTAATGCCATCCAGGTTAAGTGATTGACTAAGCAGTTTCTTTTTTAAAGACTCCGGTCCAAAGACGACCACTTCTGTCTTGTCTGAATTTAGAAGCAAAACATTTAAAGTCATCCAAGTTTTTATATCTTAAAGACATGCTTGTAGTCTATCTAACTGGTTGGGTTCATCAGGATTTATGGATAAGTAAAGCTGAGTATCATCAGTGTAACAGTGAAAATTTATCCCATGCTGCCTGATAATTTGACCTATTGGAAGCATACTTATAGTAAAGAGAATTGGCCCAAGTACTGAACCCTGTGGTACTCCACAATTAACCCTGGAGTTTAAAGATGATTTATCATTTACATGAACAAACTGGAATCTGTCAGACAGATAAGATTTAAACCAGCCTAGCGCTGTTCCCCTGATCCCTACAGCATATTCCAGCCTTTTTAAGAGAATATTATGGTCGACTGTATCAAATGCAGCACTGAGATCTAACAGAACCAGAACAGACACAAGTCCATTATCTGAGGACATAAGAATATCATTAGTGACTTTCAGCAGAGCTGTTTCAGTGCTATGATGAGCTCTGAAACCTGACTGAAACTCCTCAAACAGGTCATTGCTGTGTAAATGCTCACACATTTGATCAGCAACTATTTTCTCAAGAATTTTAGATAAGAATGGAAGATTGGATATAGGTCTGTAATTTTTCAAGTCATCTCGATCAAGCGAAGGTTTCTTAAGTAAAGGTTTAATTACAGCTAACTTAAAAGCCTGTGGTACATATCCATTTACTAAAGATAGATTAATCATATCTAAAATGGGGCTGGTAATCAGAGGGAACACTTCCTTAAATAATTTGGTTGGGATTGGGTCTAACATACAAGTTGAGGGTTTAGATGAAGCTAATATTTCTGATAACTCAAGAAGCTTCACAGGATCAAAACAGTCCAAACACAAATCAGGTTCTGCAGTTATTTCCAATGTTGTCTCACTTGCTGAGGATGAAGTAATCATCTTCGGAAGTATGTCAAAGATTTTCTTTTTAATAGAATCAATTTTATTTAAGAAGAATCTCATAAAGTCATGGCTGCTAAGAGCTAAGGGAATGGATGGCTCAACAGAGCTATGACTCTGTGTAAGTTTAGCAACTGTACTAAAGAGAAACCTAGGATTATTCTTGTTCTCTTCTATTAATGATGAGAAATAAGCTTGTTGGATGGGTGCGAGGACTTGTTATCACTCATGTAAAAACTTTGTTTTGCAAGGCACCTGCACTCCGCTTTGTTTTCTGCTCTGGTATGCCTTCCTCCCTGTGTGTGTGAGATCATCGTTATCTCCGTGAGAACCAGCCTCCTTTCAGTCTCACACACACACACACACACACACACACACATATACACCCTGTCTGAAATGTCTGTTGAACTGTGTATATAAATAAAGAGATAGGGTGTCAAAACTTTGTAGTTGCACTGCAAAGTGGGCTACCCTTATCACAAGTAAAACTGACTCTGTATCGTTCTTACCTCTGAGTTGACTGAATAATACCTAACATTATTTGGTCCTTCGAGCCGGATTAATTCAATAACCTTATTTCTCTTTGCTTTAACAGTGACTCTGGGATCCGTGGGGGAAGCCTGACGTCGAGCGAAGCACCACTGCACAGCCTCCATTAGCTGGAGTGGCTGAAAGTCCCGGTGTGTGTGAATTCACACCTGGCCAGTGGGTTATCGCCTTACTCGGCGCGGGGTGACTCTCACAGGATTCAGAGAGTCACCAAGAAGTCAATTCCGAGGTTAGACAGTTTTAAAATACAGTTCATAAGAAAAGTACTTAAAAGTCGTTGGTAGTGTGTCACCGGTAAAGGACACTGCATTGGGAAGGTTTTATTCCACCGTGAAAGGAATAGTGACAAATTAAGGTAGGGCCCCGCCAAGAAGGGGGCCAAATAAAACGACTAAGGGTTATTCCCCTGCGAGGGAATAGAATAAGCGCTATAAAAGTAAAAAGAACGGAGTAAATTGAACTCATAAAATGACACCAAGTTAACTTACAAAATTACAAGGTACCTGAAACTAACTGTGTGACTGTGTTGTGTGTGTATATGGAGGACTAAGCATTTTAATAGAATCAGCAGGATTCTGCTAGTCTTGTGTTTTCTTTTGCCCAAATTAAAACTACGTACTGGTGACTTTGGAGATTAAGGTCCGATTTCATTCCAGAAAATTAACACCGCTGCGAATTAGTCGCGGTAGAAGGCCGTGTTAATGTCCTCTCCTTAAAGTCTCATGCCAGTGACCTTTTATCTGGGACATTCATACTACAATTAAACTAACATAAAACATAATGGGGAAGAAACAAAGTAAACTAATTGACTTAGAAGGGGATGTAAAGTTTTTGGAGAACTATGTAAAAGGAGCAGGTATGATCTGTCATAGATGGAATAAAAAACATGGTTTCTTGGGTAAACTAAATATTAACGATATCTTAAAAATTACAAGGGGATTTAAAATGAGAAATAATGAAAACCAAAAAGAGACAAAAGAAAGAACAAATGAAGGTTGAATATAAACTCTCAGAAAAATGGTTGGAACAGAGCAAGCTGAGAGACATACAGAGGCAGGATAAGAGGGAGAAGCGAAAAGAAAAGTTAACAGCCGCAGTTTTGGCGGAGGAGGAGACTACAGCTGCCTTCAGACAGCAAAGGCGGCAGCCTCCAGGAGAGCAGCCGCCTGCAGGAAGGAGGAAGAAGGCGCAGCCGCTGCACCTCCTCAAACCCCCGAGGAAAAGCCAGATAAATCAAGTAACCCTTTTAAAACAGAAATATGTACACGATGGCATAAAAAATGCGGATTTTCAGGTAACTTAATTATCACTGAAATCCTAAAACTACACGGGGATCTTAAACTGGAGATTATGCATTCAAAAGATTCAAGAGACAATAAAAAACCTTGCCAGATTATAATTTCAAAGGGGATCTTTCAGTCCCTGAGTGCACACAGTTGATAAACAGATTAAAACAAAAAGATGAATTAAAAAAACAACAAGAGCAGCCTTTAACTGACATAGCCATAATACTGAGGCCTTAAGAAAAGCACAGAGAAAAAACTTTCAGCTTAACTGAAAACAAATAAAGGGGGGCGGACCGCCACGCATCCCAGTTTAGAATACCAAGGTAGCCCCAAATTATAAAGAGTGGTTTTAGAGGACGTGGTAAAAGAAGTTAAAAGAGGAGGTGACAATGTGGACAACATGGACAATCGGCTAAAAAAACTGTCCAAGTGGACAACCCAGTGAACAATGACTAGAGAAGGGAGAACAGAATGTTGTTAAAGAAGTAATCTGAGAGTAAAAGATTTTGTAGGCAAGCATTAGTGAGAAACAGGTGCTTTAAAAATCATTCTATGGTGTTATACTACCAACAATACCATGATAAAATGCAAAAGATTCATTTTGCAGGGAAATGGTTCCATATTTGGCTCAGATTGTGTGCATTCTTGATTTTTCCTCTTTGAGAGAAGTTAAATTTCAACTCTGTGAAACGACCTTGACAAAGAGATGCAGCTGCCTGAAAACAAAGATAAAACTTCTGCAAACAGCAGAAGCCTGTCTCTGCTGAAAGGTCTGAAAAAAATTGTAACTCTACCCTGCATGTGTCAAACTCAAGGGCCAGAAGTTTAGTGATTCTCTAGAAGTATTCCCTTTTAATATGGTGATTGTGTGCTTGAATGTTATTTTGTCAATCAATAAGCAGTTTTGTCTACATTCTGCCACAATCTGCCTTTTGAAAATGTTTTGAATCTTGCTCTTTATGTATATAAAAAAAAAGAAAAATTGGCTAAAGTCTGCAGACACAAAATGAACCTGGATTGAAGCTCTAACTATGTTTATTTAATCTGAGATCCTCTCCAAATGCAACAGTATATGTCAGTCTACATGAGATACTAACAACTTCACCTACTGGTATAATATAAAGATCTGATTGAATATGTGAAACAAACAATGATGAAAGTTTTTCAACAGGTGATGCTCATCCAGGAGGAAGACAGTGTTCCTAGGAAATGCAGCTCATTCATTAACAATCAATTTTTCTCCTATAGGTGGAAGTTTCGCTGACTAATCATAGGCTGGATCTATGAAACATTATGTGCACAGACCAAATGACCAAGGTTCTGACTGACTTATGAACCTCACTGACCTGACAATGATAACATGACACCCAACAGACAATACCTTTAAGGTGGACCCCACTAAGACCACCTTATTGATTCTTGGTGAATAAAAAAAGAATTGAAGCGTCCAAAACAGACCTAGTGGAAACAAAAGGGGTTATGAGGAAACAATGTGCATTTTAAGAATAATAGAAGTCAAATTATATTCAAATTTTTGCAAATAAAATTACTCTGACAGAGAAATAAGTAGGTAGTGTGTGAATGTGTGTGAATGGGAATGACTGATTTCATTGTAATGCATCTTTGAGGGACCTTAAAAGCGCCAATAAAGGTCTGATGTTCTGATGATCATTGCCAAACTTATATCTTGATAGGGTTTCCAGAATCTTTTCCGAAAAATCATATAAAGATAGCAAAGGTTCTACTTGTATTAAAAATACTGATAACCATAAGAAAGTTCATAGATCCGTCTTCAATTTTTCATAATTCTTTTACAAACAGGGTATTTAAACTTTCATGTGGCCAAATGTCCCAAATGTCTGTGTTTGACTTTCTGTTTTTGTGAAATAAATGTCTGTTTCATGTTATGTAAAAATTAGAGTCCTCAACAGTACCATAATAATATTAGGTCAGTTCTCTATGGTAAAACAAAAAGATTTTAACAGACGTTTAGACTTTTTCCAGTCAGGTTCAAAATGATCGAATTAGACTCAAACTTAACACAAGATTAAATGAACCTTAACAGAATTACTGGACTGGACTGAAATAGAGAAAACTTGAGTTAATTGAAACAAACTTTAGTTACTTGAACTAAATACAAAGCTGACTGAAACTGTACGGTGTATGTATAAAACTGGGTAAGACAAACTAAGATTATAAGATTATAAGATATAACATGCCCTTCATTTTTTGTGTTCATCAGTGAATGAGTTTTTATTTTTTATTTTTAATAAGAACTAAACCAAGCATTATTTAAAATAATAGCAACTACCAAAAATATTGATCTCATTTTTAAATGTAATAAGGACATATAAAATATGATAAAAAAGAATAATAAGAATTTGGAAAAACAGAGGCTTTAAACCTCTGCAGGAACAGCACTGACACTGTCGAAAGTAGATCCTGATACAGGAATCTGGAAGCTTACTCTAGGGTAGACAGTCAAAGTCCATCCAAGGACACATTTAGATGAGGCAGAGGGACAAATACAGGGCTTAGTTGAGAGCAAAGAGAGCAACATGCATCCTGCCCTAGCTGCTGTCCCACCTGAACTGTGGTCCAAATCATCGACAGATGTAGGGCTTATAAAGGGATTTCTCACCATATAAGGTTAAACTAATATCTGAAAAAAGGCCATTAGTCCGCCAATACTCCTTTAAGCCAGAAGCTGAAGAAGGTACTAAGCCAGTAATATAAGATATGTTGAAGTCAGGAATACTAAGAGAAGCACCTGACGCTACATGCAAGGCATATCACACTGACATCGCTATTATTATCACAGCCAAACATAACTCTAAAAAGATGTGCCCTTTAAATCCAAGTACTCTAATACCTACTGCAGAAGATGGAAAACCACATTCTTATAAAGCAAAAGTTGAAGAAGACACAAAACCCAGACAAGACATTTCTCAAACCCTTATACCAGATTCATGTGTTGTGTTTGTAGATGGCTCAGCATCTAAAGATGAATATGGAAAGAATAGAGTTGGTTATGCAGTAACAACCATCGATAGGATAATAGAAGCTAAATCTCTACCCAATACATGCTCAGCCCAAACAGCAGAATTATATGCTGTAGTAAGAGCATGTGAATTACATGAGGGACAAATACTTACTATATACACAGACAGCCAATACGTTTTCGGATCAGTACATCACCATGCTAAGATTTGGCAAAATAGAGGTTTTAAAACATAATCAGGAACAGAATTAACGCATTTTAATCTTTTGAAAAGATTATTATCGGCAATACAGCTACCTGGTAAAATAGCACTCTGTAAATGTAAGGCTCACCAAACAGATTCTAGCACGGAAACAAAGGGGAAAACTTTTGCAGACATAACTGCAAAGAAAGCTGCAACAGAACCCCTAAACACTAAAAATGTCAGATCTGCTATTTATAGACACAGACGTGCTGAAAGACGCCCAACAGTCAGCACCCAAGACAGAAATAAAGGCTTGGCTAAAGAGAGGAGCACAGAAAAAAGATGACATCTATCAGATAGAAGATAAACCAATCCTCCCAAAAAATTTATACAACACAGCGGCTACAATGACACATTGGGAAGACCCATGCGTCAAGGGGGGAATATGTCACATCTGGTAAAGCATTAATGCTACACTATAAATATTTCTGACTATGCAAATCATTTTTGCAGATCGTGCATAATTTGTTGCAAACACGGGGGAAGAAATATTGCCTAGTTGTAATAGATGAACCTAGTGACACATTTCTTCCCCACATATGGTATCCCACAGATTATAAGGTCAGATAATGGAACTCATTTTGTAAATAGTGTAATAGAACTAAGTTCTAAAGCATTAGGGTTTCAGTTAAAGATTAAGGAAAACAATAGAAGAAACAGGGAGGCCATGGGCCGAATGCCTATCCCTGGTTAAATTATGGATGAGAATAACTCCAAATCAAACTGGTCTTACTCCATTTGCCACCTACTGTACATCATTGTATAACTCCACCCACTATATTCTGAGCCTGAGATCACGTGACACCAAGTTGCTGATGTAAATTTGTATACTCAAAGAAATAGTACATGGCAGACTGTTTTCTCTGCCCTCTGACATGAATGAAATAGAGAAAGCACAACAGGAAACTTCATTAACTGAGTGGATAAATAAAATGTTGCAGACAAAAGAAAAACAAATGTCCAGTGGTCTGCCGATAATCTCTGCTCCTATCCCACAGAACAACCTGAGGCCTGGAGACCTGGTCCTGATTAAGACACTCCACAGGAAGGATTGGAGCACCCCCTGCTGGAAAGGGCCGTTTCAAGTACTCCTGACAATGCCCACAGCTCTGAAAATAGCAGAGAAGCCTTCCTGGATCCATAAAAGCCACTGTAAGCCAGTTTTGCCGTTACAGGAGCCAGATCAACCGACGGGGTAGCAGAAGGAAGTCCGGGTTCAAAGGAGTTGGAGGACCCATAGGGCCCAGCGTCTCAAACCGGTGAAGAAAACAGCTGATCTGCGCCCAACTTATAAAATGGCTCTCTGTACCATGTGGACAAGACTGATAAGCCTGAGCTTAATTCTGGTAGCAGGACTCTTTCTCTGTCTAAAGCAGGATCCACAGGAGGTGATACCGCACCAGAAGAGATGGACATCTGATGGAATGCATCTCAGACTACTGACGGAAGAACATGACGCACATCCATTCCAACAGAATTTCTGGTATCGTTCATGGTGGCATATGCAACACTGAACTAGGTAGAAATGCACAAAAATGAAGGGGACGATTATGATGACATGTTGTAAATAAATCACATCAAAAGCCTGAGTGTACTCATACATTGTATTTCATAAAATGACCTTACAGCAGAAAATTGAAAGAAGTTGTTGCTTAAGTGAAATGAGAAAAAGTACAATGATGACATAAACAGGGCAGATTTTTAAATTCTTTTATTTTTATGTTTTCAAGTATTATTCTTTTATTTTTATGATTTCAAGTATTATTCTTTTATTTTTATGATTTCAAGTATTAATCAACATTTAACTTTTAATGGTCGCCGAGGGCGGCAGGGCCGTATGAGTATTTCCCACAAAATATAATCTGTTTACCGTCCGTGGGTTATTGCTCATACAGAGTATTTTTCTTATTCGTTTTTATATTAAATGTTTTTACTTGTGATAAAATGAGGGACTGTTGGATGGGTGTTATCACTCATGTAAAAACTTTGTGTTGCAAGGCACCTGCACTCCGCTTTGTTTTCTGCTCTGGTATGCCTTCCTCCCTGTGTGTGTGAGATCATCGTTATCTCCGTGAGAACCAGCCTCCTTTCAGTCTTACACACACACACACATATACACCCTGTCTGAACTGTCTGTTGAACTGTGTATATAAATAAAGAGATAGGGTGTCAAAACTTTGTAGTTGCACTGCAAAGTGGGCTACCCTTGTCACAAGTAAAACTGACTCTGTATCGCTCTTACCTCTGAGTTGACTGAATAATACCTAACAAAGCTGTTCTAGCTTGGCGAAGTGTCTTTTTATACAACAGTAGGCTATTTTTCCAGATTAAGTAGGAATCCTCTAGGTGTGTAGAGCGCCATTTTCTCTCCAATTTTCTAACATTGTGCTTTAAAGTATGCAGCTCTGAATTAAACCAAGGAGCTAGCCTCCTATTAATGATTACCTTCTTTTTCAAGGGGGCTGCATTGTCTAATGCCTCACGCAATGATGAAGAAACACTATGAACAAAATAATCAATTTGTGAAGGGGCAGAAACAGAATTATTGCCCTCCATTGTGCTTTTCAGTGATAATGAGGAAATTAAAAGTGGAACAGATTCTTTAAAGGTTGTTACAGCATCGCCTGATAATGATCTACTATAATGAAATTTTCTTTCAGGTGTGGAGTACTCGGTTAAATTAAACTCAAAGGTTATTAAGAAATTGTCAGACAGGACAGGGTTATGAGAGAATATTGTTATGTCTTAACACTCAATGCCATATGTCAGCACAAGGTCCAGAGAATGAAGACAAAGGTGGGTAGGTTTGTTAATGTTTTGAGCAAAGCCAATTGAGTCTAAGATAGCATTAAACACTATATTTAGGCTATCACTTTCAGCTTCAACATGAATGTTAAAATACCCCACTATAATAACTTTATCTGTATTTAACATTAATCAGATAAAAGGTCTGAAAACTGATCTAAAATTTGAGAGTAAAGGCCTGGTGGACGGTACAAAATAACAAACAGAAGAGGTTTTAGGGATTTGCAATTTGGATGAGGAAAACTAAGGATTAAATATTCAAAAGAGTTGTAGCTATTGATTGGTCTGGGACTAATCAATAAATCTGACTGAAAGATGGTTGCTACTCCTCCACGCCCAGTAATTCGAAGAATGCGAAAATTTAAATAATTAGTAGGAGTTGACTCATTTATAGTAACATAATCCTCTTGCTGCAGCCAGGTTTCTGTGAAGCAAAATAAATCAATCTGATTGTCACAAATCAGGTCACTAACTAGCAATGTCTTTGAAGAGAGAGATCTTATGTTCAGTAAGCCACATTTAATTGTTTTATTTTTCTTTTCGGGCTGAGTTGGGTTTATTTTTATGAGATTTTCCTGATTTCCTCCTTTTAGATTATTTTTAAACCTATTCAATTTTGGCCGTGGGCGAGACACTGTCTTAATAGGGTAATGGGTGGGTAGCAGTACAGAAGCTGCAGAGAGGAGTGTTAAACTACGACCCTGCTTCCTGGTCTGAACCCTGGGTTGTCAGAGTTTTGGAGAACTAATAAATTCGGCCAGATTCCTAGAAAGAAGAACTGCTCCATCCAAAGTGAGATGGATGCCGTCTCTCCGGATCAGACCAGGTTTTCCCCAAAATGTTCGCCAGTTATCAATGTAACCCACATCGTTTTCTGGACACCACCTAGACAGCCAGGGGTTGAATGACAGCATGCGGCTAAACATGTCGTCACTGGTCAGATCGGGGAGGGGACCAGAGAAAATTACGGAGTCCGACATTGTTTTGGCAAACTTACACACCGAAGCAACACTAATTTTGGTGACCTCCGATTGACGTAAATGGGTGTCATTACTGCCAGCGTGAATAACAATCTTACTGTATTTACGCTTATCCTTCGCCAGCAGTTTCAGGTAGGATTTGATGTCGCCCGTTCTGGTCCCTGGTAGACATTTGACTATGGTCGCTGGTGTCTCTAGTGCCACGTTTCTGACTATGGAGCTGCCAATTACCAGAGTTGGCTTCTCAGCGGGTGTGTTGCTGAGTGGGGAAAATCTATTAGAAACGCAGACGGTTTGGTGGTGACCTGTGGGCTGGGATCTAGGACTATGCTTTCTACTTACCGTCACCCAGCCGGCCTGAGGCCCCGGCTGCACGGGCTCTGCTGGAGGACTGCTACGGGGAGCTACCCTTGGTGGCTCGCGCTGGCTAAGGGGCCTCGGCTATCTGCTGGTTTTTCAACAGCGCAGAGCCGGGCCTCCAATTCTGACACCCTCTCCTCCAAAGCTACAAAAATGCTACATTTATTACATGCACCATTATCACTAAAGGAGGCAGAGGAGTAACTGAACATCTGACACAGACAGCAGGAGTGAGGAGAAGACTCAGAGAGAGAAACAGCAGAACGGGTAGTCATGGTGGAGCAAAAGCTAAGCTAGCGACCCCTTACCACTACTAGAAAAACTGTGTAAAACACGGAGAGTCCCCAAACGTTAAATGCAGCAACAGTATGTGTTTTAACGTGCTAATGTATTAGATCAAACGAGAGAGCCTTCACACACCAAACAATTCACCAACAGCGAAAACAGACCGGGGCCCCATAAAACTCTGGTAGATTACCGCCTGATTGACTTACATAGTAATGTGCAAAATGATTAGGATCACATCTCAGACTTAGCTGTGCCATGTTCTCTCTTGCCTGCTTGGTGCACAGTGTTGAAGGACCAGGGGAATATAAATGATAACCAATCGGACTTAGACGTTATATATATCTCTGAGGTCTTTCCGTAGACAAAATTTACACAAACATTTTGGTCTAATTTAATTTCTATATGGATGTTTTCAATATATTTTCTGGAAACTAGAAGGTATTGGGCAGGGTTAAACGTCAGAGTACCCATATCACTGAAGTTGCCTTGCACTCTGAGGGTCCACAGTAAAGGTGCAAAAGCATCGCCTACTATTTGCGGGCTGACCACGTCGCTGTAACGGTATAGGTGATAGAAACCAGCCTTTATATCAGCCGGAAAAGGAGCCATTGCTGGTTCAGATACATTAATCCATTCCCCTGGTTTCACACCCAGCATATAAGCTACTGACCACTTGCTTGAAATGCAAATCCCTTTTGAACTTTGCTGAATTTCATGCGGATATCCGAGTTTATTTTTTTGAAAAACATTTCCATCTGTCTCGAGTTGAATAACGCTGCTATAGTAGCCCCCTCTAATCCTTTGCGTATGGATCTCCACATCACCAACCTTCCTCCATTCAAAGTAGGCTACATGATCTGGTAAATTGTGCCATTTATGGGGGTATGAAATTTCTGCTAATGCAACCAGCCATTGGCCTTCTAAATCAATATGTTGAGCTCAATTTACACTGAAACTTGAACTGGTATTATTTTTAAACACTTCCTTGCTAGCGTTAGAGGGAAGGGTAACATAGAAACCGCCGTCATCAAACTTGCTGACCATGATGCTGTATGAATCGTAAGGTTTTAGCGTACACCTATTTTATACATCTCAAAGTTCATCAAACCTGATCCAACTGTTGAATTTCTCAGGCCAATTTTTCCACCGTACAAAAACCTGTTTGACACCCTTGACTGTGCGTAGATTTAATATTTTCTCCACTTGATACATCTTGTCCTTAAATATTTTTACTTTTTGAAGTTCCTCTGCGTAAAGAGAAACCTCGATAGGTTCTCCATCCAAATCTTTGAGTTTGTATACACGAGGAGATCGGTGTATCCGCTCATACACTGTAAACACTTCATCCGTAAAACTCTCTATTTTTTGTCAAACACTCCACGTACCTTGGATATTCTGGCAAGATCTCCCTGTTTAAACATTGTCACTGAGGCCCCGCAATATCTGTTGGAGGTAACACCGTACAGATTCTGAAACACTTGAAAGGCATTTTCTGAGGTCACTTCCATAGGGTTCATTTTAATGCTGGTGTGGTAGCTGTGGTTGTAGCTTTTAGCTTGGTTTTGGAGGATGTCAATGTACCGCCGGGTGTTGTTAGCTGTAAAATATCTCCACATCCTTGTTTCTAACGTGCTGTTAAACCTCTCAACCACAGAGGCTTTTGCTTCACTCGCTGTGGCAAAATGTTCAATACCAGTTATTCTCTATTAGAAGCCTAAATTTCTTGTTAAAAACTTTTTTACCTGCATCAGTCTGAAGTTTTTTAGGGACTTGACTTTTTTTAAAAACGGATTCAAAAGCCTTTAGCACCTCTGTAGCAGTTTTCCTCTTCAAAACGCGTACATAAAGCCTCTTTGAAAAGATGTCAATGACTGTTAATAAATAATTGTAACCATTATTTTCCTTGGCCAGAGATTGCATGTCACAGAGATCAGCTTGGAACTGTTTCAATGGTCTGGTGACAAAAACTTTGTTTCTCGGGAACTTTATTCTTGCAGGGTTATGTAGATTATAGGTATTTTCTCCTGATAAAAAAGCATCTTTAATGTTTTCAACCGCTACCTTCTTTCCCGTTTCATCTTGCAAAACCCTCCTCAACCTTTCTATACTGTCTAAACTTCCTGGATTTGATGGATTGTAATATACATTCTTTATCAACCTTCTTTCAGCCATCCCAGTCTTATGCTCACTCTGACAACTACTTGTTAAATAATGAAAAAAAAAAAAAACACCGGAGGGTATATTTCTTCTTCTTTTTTTTTATAGTATTTAATGGAAAAAACGAAAAACACATGCAGATAAAGATCAATTCAAACACTGCAATCTTTAAACAAAAGTTATATATATATATATAAGACTAAACAAGTCATCTAACATCATCTTATTGTACATATCTGTGATTGCACTTTGGAAGCCTTGTACCGATTTCAGTTCATATAAAACTGCCTCTGCAATCGTTTTCACTCTAAAGACATTTGCTTGTATACGTTGTAAGTGTCAGAGATTCTGAATAGCAGGAAGGAGATTGGGGTTTATGAGTCGTCGCATGATGCGTTGAAAGTTGATTTGGTAATACTCCTCCCCCAATATATCCAGGCACTGATGCTGTCGTTGACTCAGGTGGTTTGTTATACACCCCTAACAGGTTTCTTTGGGGGGGGGGAACTCATCTCCTTGGACACAAACCTCTGTGGGTTTTTAGCTGCGCCGGGTCTCGGTGTGTGCGATCCTCTGCTGTGGTGCTTGAAACATGCAGGAGTTGTTGCGTTGCATCACTATAAATGGTCAATTTGCTGATTTTTTTTCCTTCTGTTCTGTTCTTATCCTGCTTTTCTGGACTGTAACAGTTTTTTAACCTTTGTTGTCGCTATTTACAGCAGCAAGTTTGTCATGACAAGATAATTTCTCCTCTATGTTTATTTGCACAGGGCACCTTTGAGTGCGTAATTGCGCATGCAGAAGGTTGAGATTGAAGTTGTTCTGCGAGTAGATGTTTTATGTTTGTGCTCCGGACCAACCAAGTGAAGCAAGGGCTACATCCTGCTCCGCCTTTGATCAGAAGACTATTGCATAGGAGGGCAGAGCTGTGTCCAGAGTAGCACACGCCCTCCGCAATCGGTGTGCACATGGGGCAGCTGGTCTGAGCTGACAACACTACAGGAGTGTGCACAGCTTGTTACTGTGTTCCTCGGCGTAACTCACAACAAATTGGCCAATGAATATTAATATAAAAAACAAGCATGTCTGTGAATATATTTTTTTTTAAGGTTTGCCTCCCTCAATCTTTTAATTAATTTTCAAGACACCTCTTTTTGAGACTGTGAAGAGTTTGGAGTTTATTATAAACAGCAACAATATTCAAACCTGTACGTAATATTAGCAACATAAAAAAAGTTGTAAAAGTTGGCAACCTGCATGGTATAGCTTTGCTAATTTTACAACAATACGTCACAAAACTGTTCTGCAGCGAATATAAATTGAACATTTATATACTTAAAAATACATTATTTTCTAATGATTTTACTGAATTTGTTTTATTTGTTTTGCCAATACTTTAATGATATACAACATCTTTGATTGTTTAAATTGTTTTTCTGTGACATGAAGTAACTTTTTTACTGTATAAACCCTCCCGTGGCATATGTGCACATTTAAACAATGCACTTAAATTGATCTAGCTCCGATTGCTCTACTGTCAACAATGCAATGTTGTTTTGTTTAGCATTCACTGTCTTTTTCACCACATGGAATAGGCTACCTTGAAGTGGTGATTTTACATCTGCCAAGAGGTGATTTTGGCACTCAGTTTGCAAATGAAGGATTGAATCTGCCTTATAATGTCTTTATTTCTTTCCTATGAATTATATTATCAACATCAAAGCACAGGGGGTCTTATGCATGATGTGCGATTACAGTTAACAGGCTGAGCGCTTCTCTGGCAAATGATCAGGCTTGTCCGCCCTTTAGCAGCAGATGATCTCACTAACAGTGATGGTGCGCTGATCCAGACGCAAGAAAAAAAGCGTTGCAAGTTTTGTCATCAGGAGATATGTCATGGGTTTGTTTGTGACTGGCTCCAAATCAGAGCTTAAATAATCCTACACAGAATCCTTTATTCTCATGTATTTTTATTATTTTTATTTTTGACAATCCAAATCTGTTGACATATGTACAAAAGATTTTCTATCCTCGTTGTCTGTCATTCTATCTATGCTTCCTTCTGGCCACAGTGACAGCAGACATTTTTGCATCTCAGTTAGTACCAGCATTTCAAATGTGCTAAATCTAGATGCAAAAACAGCAATCCATTTCAGGTTTGATAAATCGCATCGAGGGTGGTAAAGAATCACGTGTGCATATCCTCCTCCAGGGGTTTTTAGGGTCTTTAAAGATTGGGGGCTTTAGCCCAGACCCCTTCGCTCTTTAAAAAGTGCCCCTTGAACTCTGTATTTATCCATTTTTCAAACTATTATTAATTTTATTTTTTGTAATTTTATTAGTTATACTGAATAAAATTTAATTACATATCAAATATGTAAGATATTATGCTGTGAGCAGTCAACAAATGTTTGTCAGCAGTGGAAAAGAACATTTACGAAAACCATCACCAGCTGTTATTATATGTACATTTTCAGTCAAATAAACATATTCTCAGAGTATTTGCTTCTTTTATGTAACAAGAGTCTTAAAAATGTAACCCAGGTTCCTCTGTTATTTGCTACCAATGGATAACTCTGTGAGCTGCACTAATGGATCTGTTGTGTTCTCATATATGGAGATAGGTCTGCAGAGGAAAGTAAAGCCACCAGATAGGAGGGTGATTGCAGCCGGATCACCATTTGAGCTTGATTATTCCCAGAGTTCTTTGCCATGTGGTAGCTCCAAGATCTTTGTGGTGAAAACAGAAACTCAACTAAAAATCAGATCGTTTATGGTAACAAAGTGAAATAACTTTCAAGTAAGATTATATAAATAGTAATAACAATTAGCATTATCACTGCAAATAATAATGTTGATATAATACATTAAACAAGAACAACTTCATTTCTGCCAACCACTCCAAGTAACCAAGCAACTCTAGTCACAAAATAGTGGTAATTCATTACAATACTACTTTAAAATAAAATACATACTATACTGAAGAACATTGTAAGTTACTATGCAAAGAGCAAAAAAAGATTAAACGCAATATTTAAAGGGACTGGGTAATTTTAGTGCATTTACAATAAATACTGAACACTGGCTCAAGACGTTTCTGCCAATATACAAATGACCAGCTGTACTCTTGAACTGATGATATGGCATCTCTACAGTGAGATACAGTGCAAGTATCACTCCAATAAACCGGCAAACTTTGCCACCTGTTGGCTGAGACTGTCCTGCAGATGTATGATTTAATTTAACAATTTTCTTCAAGTGTTTCTTACTTGTTTTCACTTCAGGTGTTTGTATGACACACTGCTGTACTCATCTGGTTTGTTTGCTGCCTGCCACTCTCCCACATTTTTCATAAAAGCTCTAAATAAGAATATGCTTTAAATAAATTTTTAAAAATTAGAACAGAATTACATGAATTCACTGACTAGATTTAACCAATACAGGATTTTGTTTTACAAAAATGTAGAATTGCATGTGATTTCATCACAGTATTTAAAAAAATTGACAAATTACAGCATAACTGAAATTGTATTTTATTGTCATATTACTGAAGAATTAATGCTAATTAGAATGAAATCCTTGCCCTTGACACAACATTCAAAACTGACAATCACTCCATTGATTCGCTACTATTGACAAGCAAGATGAAAAGGCTATTGACAAAAACAAATATACCTATTTTATTAGACAGTGTAATCTACTGAGGTTGTGCACTGGCTTTTCAGAATATGCAAAAACATTTTATTTCTTCTGAGAAGGAAGCCTGAAAGAGCATCGTCTTGGTTTTAGTTCGGCAAATCTATCAATCACCTTTTCTCCATTTAATTCCTCAACCAACTCTCTTTCAACTGACAACACTGCCAAATCATTAAATCTCTCCTGGCCCATGGTCCGTCTGGTCCAAGTGTGGAGTAATTGGAGAGCACTAAATGACCTCACAACTGCAGCTACTCACTGGGATGATCAGAGCTACTTGTAAAAGTGCCCTGATTGATGGAAACATCAAGGGATCAATGAGTCTGAACACACTCAATGTCTGGGATAGTTTCTGGATCCTTTCTGCTGAAAAAGGTTTTAGCAATGTAGAATATAAACTATCTATGTGTGTAATATAAACTATCTATGTGTGTAATATAAACTATCTATGTGTGTAACTGCAATGTGTGGAAATAGGGGGGGTCAACCTTAAGGAGTGAAGCATAGAGAGTGCAAGGTCATAAATTAGAAGAGGATAGGGAAGGCCAGAGACAGGGGAGGATGAGTTGCATGTTACAATCAGAAGTATTCCTTATTGGGACTGTTATGTTATGTTATACATGTGTGACATGATATATGTATATGTTGAACACACCCTTGAGACTGAATAAAACGAGCTGGAAGCAAGAGTTGATCAGAGTTGGGCTCACAGATACTTGGCTGGAGTCTCCATCCCTCACTCTGCAGAGGCGAACATAAGTAGATTGTACTTGTGTTTATTTCACTCTTTAAAACATGTACCCAAATCAACGGACCCGGGGGAAGACCCGGTGGCTCGTCCGGGATTTGGAACAACAGGCAAAAGAAATTTGGACCACTGACGAGGACCAACAGGCATCAGACACGGCTAGCCAAAACTACAAAACAGGTAAGCAGAACCTGTTTAATCAAACTCTGCTTTTGGATTTTCGATAGGCTAAATTAATATTGTGTCTGATGTCTAAGTAAGTCTGAGTCAGCCAAAACTTAAGAAAAAGAGTGTCATAAATGTAGACTAGGATTTAAACCGGTGAATAGGAGGTTGTTTTAAACTGGTGAATAAGATGTTGTTTTAAGAGAATTACAAGACTTAGTGGTGGTATTGTGTGGAAAAATACAGTAGTTTCTCGAACGTGGCGGTTCAGAGTACGTCCTCGACGGAGGTCTACTGTTAGCTGGGTTAGAGGCCCGAGGAATTCTATAGAAAAGTAAATACACTAAGATCAGGCACAAACACTTGGGTGTGAATGCTGTGTTTTACATGAGTTCTGCCTCAGTAAAACCGGATTACAGACGTAATAAAAGCACAAACACATAGTCTGAGAGTAAGTCCTGTGAAGTGATGAACTGTGAGCTGACATAAAATTCAGCAAGACCAGGCTTTTTGGTAAAAAAAACTCATGAGCTGTGCGCAGAGGAAATAATCTGTGTTACAGACATTATTAAGCAGAGTGAGTGAAACTTTGTGTATGACTGGAGAAGCAGCTGTGGAGAGCAGCTCTCTCATAAGCAGGTGACTGAATGCAGTTTTCTGTCTGGAAATCTTACGGATAGACTTCTGATTGCTACTTTTGATGAGTAACGAAATATTTCTCTGTGAAAATTCAGATTATAAACACATAAACTTAGAAGGAACAATATAAGCGGTGGAAATAACACCGTAAGATATAGAAAGTTCTGTGAGGTTGACATGTTTTTCTTAAAGAGCTGTGAACAGCAGTTATTATAACTGTAAGACCGGTCATGAGCTATTAAGTTGGAGAAATAACCAACAACAGACTTGTTAGGGTTAGAAAAGTGCATGAGCTGGACACACAACACTCCGGCAAATATTAGACAAGATTTATAGTTTAAGTCCATAAACTGTGAGACACACACACACACTGACCACTAAAAACAGCCTTCTGGGGGTCGAATGTGTTCTGGTGTCTTGAAAGTTGGTCAGAATTGAATGAGTGTGACTGAGATAACGCATTAAATATACCTTTTAGAAAAAAGCATAGTAATTGTCATAAGATGGAAAAAAGCAAGACAGATAAAGAGAGTGTTGGTAAGTGATTTTGTTTGAAAAAAAAATGCAAAAAAGGAGAGGGATTTGGCACTAACTAAAGGATAATTAATTGACTACGAGGCGGACGTCGTTCTACAACACCACAGGGTCAACCCAAAACAAAAGGTAAGGAGATCTATATTTATTCTCCTTTTGCATGCTAATAGTGTAGGTGGTGTTGTGGAATAGATATCTGTTCTCTCTTCAATTTACAGTCTTGATCAGTTTTGGGTAAAATATTTGTTGGTTAAAATAATGTATTACGGTACAGAAATGATATATTGCGTAAAATTATTTGTTGATTGACACAAGATAAATTTTAGCCGAGATACTTGAATGTTGAGGCTGTAACATACTTTTCACCGAAGATACTTAAATGGTGACGGTGTTGAAGTAAATAAGTTCCGGATTTGGCAATCCAAACTCAGTCCTGACGAGGACTGGGGTATTTAGGCCGGGGTTAGTAAGAGCCTCCCCGAGGGATTGGGACGCCTCAAAGTGGCCAGGGATAGGACCCCAAGATCTTGAATTGACAGGTGAGGGAAGACAGTTGAGATACTTAAATGGTGAAACTGTAATAATAAGATTAAGTAAAAGGAATTCCAGGGAGTCAACGGAGAGTTGATTCCTAGGTGTCAAACCGGGTTTGGCATCACAGCGGTTGGACCAGGAGAGATTGAAAAAGTCCCGCTGAGTGGAAGGGTTATAGGCCCTCCGCGCGGCCCTCCTGTTGTGTTTTCGTATTTGTCTAACTGGATTTACTATGCATATGAGTGAGGAGAGAATACAAATGAGTGGCTGCCAATGGCTGCACTTGAGTGTGAGTGACTGTAGAAGCGGTGATTATATTACAAACTGTATTGCCATAGAGTTAAAAAAAAAGAGACAAGTTGTTCAACAGGGAACCATGAGGTAGATGGTTGAACCGAGAATATAAGAGAGACAGAAGCACAAGAAACGTTTAGACTTTTAAGAGGGGTTACACTATTGGAATCAAAAGTGCATGATTTATATGAGAAAGCTTCTCAACAGATGACAGAAAAACAGTTTAAAGATTCTGGAAGAACACACACCATGACTACTCGTAGCCAGAGCGGTCCATCCAGATTTCAATGTCCGTTGTTGACTTCATCAGTTGGAATGACAAAATATGTCCCTTTTTCATTGGGAGATGTACAGGCATTAGTGGATAAGATGCCACCTATTGTAGGATGCGGACGGGTCTGGTTACAGGAATTAGATACATTGACTAAAGGCATTAGAGCAATTTTGGGACGATCTGCGCGTCCCTCAGTGGCTAGGGAGATAGAACAGAATGCTGATTGCAGTAAGGATCCTGATGACACACCCCTGACATGTGTAATGACAGCCCGAGGGAAAGCCATAAGAAATCAGTATCCGCCTCCGTTGCAGTCCCTCAATTCGATTGGGACCCTAATCAGCATCCTAATGAGCACATTAGTGCTGCAGTGGAGTTAATCCTAAGGGTGACGGGACAGGAATGGGACAGCTGTTTAAAAAGCCATATTAAAAGGAGTTCCTGTTGACATGTGTCAAAAGATGAAAAATAATCTTGATTTGCAGGGAGCAGACTTCACAAAGTGGGAAAAACATTTAATTCACCATTTACATACAGCTCAGGAGGCAGAGAAAAAGAAAAGAGGAGAAAGAGCATTTACAGAATCAGCTCCTTAAAATGCTGCTTAAAGAGGCCAAAGACAAATTAAATAAGAGAAAAAGTGATAAAACTGAAAATGTAATGTTAGCTGCACGTCAACCTGTTCCTCCGGCTGCATCTCCATCAACACACACCCCTACGTCTGTGACTGATCAGTGGCAAGGAGAGGGGGTTACCCCCTCCTCCACCCTATCTATTTTTATAATTACAGGTATAGTGGCCCTGGTCGTGGAGGCGGATGGCATGTCGGTGGTCAGTGGGTCGTGGTGGATGGTGTGGGGCACCCAGAGGACGGGGTGGAGCCAGCAGGGCACTGGGAGATGTGTGCTACAACTGCGGTTAGTCTGGGCATTGGGATCCACAGATGGGTGGACACCCGTCTTACAGCCCATACTGACGCCCCTGAGGAGGACCAAGGCAGCATGGGCACAGCAGATCCCATGTTGCCTGCAAAGGGGCTGCATAAATTCTGCCTGTGACTGTACCCCCTCCTGTTCAGATTGGGACTCAGAGAGTAACTCACCCTTTTGTGGGTTCACCCAGCACACCTGTTAATTTGCTGGGCAGAGACTTATTAGTGAAACTGGGAGCATCAGTGCTGTGTGGTACTGATGGGTTAACGGTAACTTTTCCAGATGGTTCCTTTTTGGCATGTGGACAAATGCTTCAGCATGGACAATATGTTTTACAGCCAGTTGCAGAGGAATATGCTGACATCTACTGGGGACTGCTGACCGCACCTTCTTCTCCAAGCAGCATCTTCTCTGTGTATCAGCTGTGGAAACCCTGGATTCAAAGTCTCTGCCTCTACACCTCTCCGCCTGACCCGTGTCACTCTGTTCCACGACCGTTGTCACACTGAATGGTACCAGGATTTGTTTAATGAAACAGTAGAAGGTAGGACATGGTTTATTTCATCCAAAAATATGTATGTGGCTCCTGAGGGTGTGGCTGCAACAGTTGATTTTAACACCTGACCAAGCAGAATGGTATTTACTGTCAGATGAAGCTGTTCCTCATGTTTCTTTTTTTTGCATCCTGAGCATCAAGCTAAGGAATTGGGAGGAGTGGTAAAGTGCTCTCTGGCAGCCGGGGACTGGCAGTCACCAACTTAAGTTTCTTTTCAGGTTGCATCTCCCTTGCTTAATTGGGTTCCACAGTATCCGCCCAAAAAATAAGCTCAGGAAGGCGTCAGAGACACCATCGAAGGCCTGAAGGCAGCAGGTGTGTTAGACACCTCAGCCTCAGCATGGAACACACCCGTCCTTCCTGTAGAGAAATAAGGTACTGGAAAATACCGCATGGCAAATGATTTAAGAGCAATAAATTCAGTTCGGGTGACTCCTACTGTTCCTGTCCCAAATCCCTATGTTGTTCTCTCCAACCTTGAACTTTCACCTCAGTGGTACACATGTATTGATCTAGCTAATGCTTTTTCTGCAGAACTTATGCTCCCAGACTACACCACACCATTTTATTTGGTGGCAGTAAATGGAGTTTTGTTTCAGAAAAAAGGGGGAGAGAGGAGAGTGCTGATGTACATGTCAGTAATGATGGATAACATGGAAAAGCGCCACCCACAATATACACAACATGCAGCAAGGTTGGCAAAATTAATTAAAAAAACAGCTCACTTAGTGATGGGACACCCTCTGAATGTTTTAACAACTCACAGTGTGGTGGCATATGTGAACTCTCAAAGTTTCACCATGACAGCTCTGAGACAACACAGGCTCAGCAAAATCTTGGAGGCACAAACATCACATACACACATGAAGGGATAAACATGGAAGATAGAATAACTACCGGTACACCACATGTCTGCGCAGAAAAAGTGGAGTTTAATGAAAAAAATCAGACCAGATCTACAAAGTACATCCCTAACAGACGCCTGAAACCTGTACACAGATGGGTGCTGCTTCAGGCATGACACAGAAAGACCTAAGGCAGCATACGCGGTTGTGGAAGACACAGGGACAGATTTTGTCACAGTACAGGCTGAGGACAGGATTCAGAACTGCAGGACAGAAACCCATTAAACATGAACAGGAAATTAGAAAGTTGGCTGAAGCTTTGTTGCTCCCTCAAGAAGTAGCCGTCATTAAATGCAGAGGACATGACAGCAGTAACACCAGAGTAGCACAAGGTAATCAGGCCGCTGACCGGGCATCTAAACAGTGTGCAGGATATCAGCCCAGGCACATAATGCTGTGTTCAGAAGCAGGGTGGACACCAGAACCCACCCTGGAAGAAGTAACGAAATTACAAAAGGGGGCCTCTCCTGAGGAAAAATCAGTTTGGAAGGCCCGAAGGGGCTCACAAGATCAGAATGGTCTCTGGAGAAGCCCAGATGGATGTCCCATCTTGCCACCAGGTCTTACCAAAGTAGCTCTAGAAGAAGCACACGGAGTAGGACATGTGGGAACAATGCAGATGTTGAAAAATCTTGAACACTGGTGGCATCCTTTTTTGAAACCAATGGCAGTGCATTGGATTAATTCATGTGAGATGTGCAGGCAGTTCAATGCCAGACCAACCTTGAAGCCAGCACCTGGAAAGTTCCCAGTAGACCCAACAGCAGGAAAAGAGGTTATCATTGATTATACAAACATGACTGAGTAAATGGATTCAGATATCTGTTGGTGTGTGTGGATGCATTTACTGGATGGCCGGAGGCATGGCCTACAAAAAAGAAGACAGCAAATCTGGGGTGAAGTGTTTGATAAATCATTATATCCCTAGACACGGTTTCCCAGCTAAAATAAGATCTCACAACAGAACACATTTTAAAAATGAGGAACTCAAGGAAGTGGAAAAATTTCTGGGACTGAAACACTCATTTGGTAGTGTGTACCATCCACAGTCACAGGGTGTTAGGGTTTGAAAACTCTTGTATTGTTTATCACTCATGTCAGCTCTAAGTGCTTTTCCCTCCTTACATGCCACAGGAAGGGAGATGGAGACAAGAGTGAGTTAGGCTTTTATCAGTAACATCTATCGACTGGTACGAGTCCTCACTCCCTCTCTCTCTCTGCTTGGGATCGGGACGCGGGGGCCCTGGCCTTTCTGACCCCACACACATACACCCTGAATGTTTGTTGAGCTGTGTGTGAGCTAGCATGTGTCGATGGAGAGGGAGGGGTGCTAATACTTTGTGGTCTGTACTGCAGAGCTACCCTTGCCGCAAGTAAAAACTGACTCTGTGTCGTTCTTGCCTCTGAGTTGACTAATTAATACCTAACACAGGGGAAGGTTGAAAGAATGAATTGAACCCTTAAGACCAAAATTGACTAAGATCTGTGCACAGTCCAAAATGAATTGGGTTACCCCTTACCATTAGCTCTGATGTCTGTCCGGAGTTCTGTAAATCAGAAACATGGTTTGACCCCACATGAGCTGCAAACAGGGAGGCCATTTCCAGGCCCACAAACAAGGTTACCGTTTCTCACTGAGTATGAACAATCTATGTCTCATCGTGATTATTACAGATCTCTCCACAGTCTTGTTACAGCCTTCTCCAAACAGATCCCAGCAGAACCAGAGACCAGGGTTAGAATTAATACATCAGAAGCCGAGTGGGTCCTCCTCAAAGTCATCAAAAGAAAGGGGTCAGAGCAAAGGTGGACCGGTCCATTCCAGGTCACAGAGAGGACAACCCATGCAGTCAGGCTGAAGGGCAAAGGAGCTACTTGGTACCACTGGAGCCAGTGTGCAGGAGCAGAACCACCTCAACGATCCCTTTCTCAGGTCCAGGAGGATCTGAGCGAAAACACAGGAGAAAACAATCTCACTTCTCTCACCCAAGAAGGGGCAGAATAATCCCCGGGTGAGAGAAATTAGCTCTAGGTCAGTCTACACCTGAGAGCTGAAGATCAGATTTCTCACACCACTGAAGGGGCAGAATAATCCCCAGGTGTGAGAACGCAAGGCTCCAGGTCAGTCTACACCTGGGAGCTGAAGAGAAGAAAGAACAGCAGAAGAAAAGACGGAAGTGATTGAGTTTCTCTCTTACTGGGAGTGGTGGAGCTTCCCTCCCACCCCAGAAGAAACTGTTTGGCGAACATTTTGTATTTTATATTACATTTTGATGTTTCTGTATCTTTTTCAGGTTATGATTTCCATTGCAGTATTTGTGACTATAATGGTGACCTGTGGATGTTGCTGTGTCCCATGCATTCGTTCTCTGATGGTGCGCCTCATCACCTCTGCAATTGAGCAGAAGGATCCAAAGATAACGATGCCGCTGTTGCAAATTGACTATAACCAGGATGAGGACTCAGAGTGTGAATTAATGGACACATAATATGATGTATGCATGTTTTTTAATGATTTTTTCTTTTACAGGGGGTACAGTACTATTTTTACTTATTTCTACTTATTTTTAGAAGGACATTTTAGATTGTGAACTCTTTTATGAGAGTTCAAAAGGGGAATTGTAGAATATAAACTATCTATGTGTGTAACTGCAATGTGTGGAAATAGGGGGGGTCAACCTTAAGGAGTGAAGCATAGAAGGGGCCTAGTGGAGTGAGAAGCATAGAGAGTGCAAGGTCATAAATTAGAAGAGGACAGGGAAGGCCAGAGACAGGGGAGGATGAGTTGCATGTTACAATCAGAAGTATTCCTTATTTGGACTGTTATGTTATGTTATACATGTGTGACATGATATATGTATATGTTGAACACACCCTTGAGACTGAATAAAACAAGCTGAAAGCAAGAGTTGATTAGAGTTGGGTTTGCAGCTGCTTGGCACTCCATCTCTCACTCTGCAGAGGCGAACATAAGTAGATTGTACTTGTGTTTCTTTGAAACCTGTACCCAAATCAACTGTTGAAGCAGAGACGGCTTCAACAGCAACTAAGACCTCTTCTTAAGCAAGCTGGATTTTTTAATGTGATGCTAGTTTCTGAAGGGACAGCACACAAAGGAATGACTATGCTGTTGGGTGACATGCTTGGATCCCAATCATGATGTCTTTGGAAATGCTGGAAAAACTCTTCTCCAGCTGAGGTATCATTCTATCAATGCAGGGATAGAAAAGTCTCTGCATGAGTGGCTCTGAAACATTCAGCAGATCAGAGCTGTATCTACAATACCCCTCCACAACAAAGCCTTCCATCTTCTTCTGTTTCTTTCTTGGACCCAAGCAAGGCTCCTGGATGTTGTTTTCTTTGCATACAGTTTTTTCCATGGAATGGCTTATCAGAGTGTCATGAACAGCTGTTTTGTAGTGCACTGCCTGTGCCAAATCTATAGGTTTTTCGGAAGAGGTGAAGTAAAACCTTCGGTGATGCCAAGCAGCCTTTTCAACACCACTAACAGATAGATGATGTGGAATTTGGAAAGTTTTGAATGCAATCCTACTGCTGTTGGTGCTTTGATCGTCTGAAGGGATTTCAGGATGACTGAAAAATTGTTTAAGACAGCGGTGACTGAGCTCAACTGTCTATGCAGTTCTTTCTGAATGGAAGCAAACTGGTCATGGTTAACAAAAGACACACTAAAAAGTGTAGAGCCTATCAAGTAGATCAAAAAACTCACTGGCCTCAGGAATAGCTTTTCAGGTGTAGTAAAGGACAAGGTTAAGGTCATGTGCATAGCAATGCACATAGATAGCCTTGGGAAAATTTTCCCTGAAAAGAGCCTGCAACCCTTGCATTGATCCACTCATAACTGCAGCACCATCGTATGTTTGGGCAACAACTTTCAGATTTGAAATGTTGTTAGACACAAGTACTCCTTCAATGGCATTTGTAATTGTCTATGCATTGCAGCCTTCCAATTTCTTCAGAACCAAGAATGTTTTTTTTTATTTTACCGTTCTGCTGAACATAATGAATACACACAGCAAGCTGTTCTGTGCGCTCATCCCTGTCTTCATCCACCATTACAGCATACATCTTTGTTTCTTTAACTTCCTGAATTATTTGGTTGGTGACTTCTGTGGAGCAACAAATAATAAGCTCGTTTTGAGAGAAGGATGAAAGGTATGTGGTGTTATCAGGAGTCTTGTATTTCTGTAAGAAGGGATCAAACTTTTGCAACAGTTCCATACACTCTAGAAAGTTTCCTTGATTGGAACTACCTTCTAATTCACTGTGACCGCGGATAGGAATGCCCTGTTTTGTTAAAAAGGTGATAACTGAAACAATGCGGCAGAGATATTCTCTTCTCTCGCTAATTTCATTCGCACATTCAGTTTGAAGCTGATCAACTATATCACCATGAATCTTGCTGACTTTGTAGCTCATCCATGTTGTCATGGAGGCCTTGTGTAAAGAGGTCGTTTCATGGTCTCTAAAGGAATCCAGACCCCTCTTCCAATTGCTGAAGCCAGTAGAAACTAAACCATCTGTATTAAGCCTGCATATCTGCCTGATAAACAATCTGCTGCAGAAGCAGAATGTAGAATTTTGGCAGTATTCTAGCCAGTTAAACATGTCATATCAACTTCTCTGAAAGGATCTTCTTTGTAGTCCAAAGTGTTTTAAAGGAAACGTGACATCCTTCACTTGCTTTGGCCCTGTTTCAATGCTCCCTAGATCTGACACATCAAGAACCTCTCCTGGCTGTCCCTCATCTTTCTTTCCTGGCATATCTGTGAAACAATTATGATAGAAAAAGTTAAACTCTACATTTTGTTGAATATCCACAAAAGATAACAACACTGTCAGCTGTCCTATGATCTGAAAATAATTCCACACAGACCAAGACAACAGTATTCTTTTAGCTCATCACTATTCTGTCTATTTCTCACCTTGTTCTTTCTCCTGTTGTATAGTCTCTTTCTTTTTTCATATACATTGCCTCTTTCTTCTGATTATCAGAAAATATGTTGTGATTAATTACTGAATTTCCTCTATGGTTAAATACAAGCTAACACAAAATCTGAGTGGCCTCAACTCAGATCAGCTGATAACCTTCTCACCTGCTTCCTGTACTGTTTCCCTCTCAGTTCTCCTGGCCTCTTTGCTTCCACTGTGTCCTAATAGTTGGAAAACAAAAGAATTGTAGAAAATAAAGTAAATTATATATAGTCAGTCAGTCAGTCATTTTCTACCGCTTATTCCATAGTGGGTCACGGGGAAACTGGTGCCTATCTCCAGCAGCCTACGGGCAAGAGGTGGGGTACACCCTGGACAGGTCACCAGTCCATCACGGGGCAACACACAAACAACCACGCACACACTCATTCAAAATACAGCTACAGTGTATGCAAACCTGGTGAAGACTTACAGGAAATGTTTGACCTCTGTCATTGCCAACAAAGGTTTTGCTACAAAATATTGAGTTGAACTTCTGTTATTGACCAAATACTTATTTTCCACTATCATTTACAAATAAGTTCTTTAAAAATCCTACTATTTGATTTCCTGGATTTTATTTTCTCATTTTCACTCTCGTAGTTGAAATGTACCTATGATGAACATTACAGACCTTTCTCATCTTTCTAAGTAGGAGAACTTGCTCAATCAGTGCCTGACTAAATACTTTTTGGCCCCACTGTATATACACTGCTCAAAAAAATAAAGGGAGCACTTAAACAACACAATATAACTCCAAGTAAATCAAACTACTGTGAAATCAAACTGTCCACTTAGGAAGCAACACTGATTGACAATCAATTTCACAGCTGTTGTGCAAATGGAATAGACAACAGGTGGAAATATTTGGTGATTAGCAAGACACACTCAATAAAGGAGTGGTTCTGCAGGTGGGGACCAAAGACCACTTCTCAGTACCTATGCTTTCTGGATGATGTTTTGGTCACTTTTGAATGTTGGTGGTGCTTTCACACTCGTGGCAGCATGAGACGGACTCTACAACCCACACAAGTGGCTCAGGTAGTGCAGCTCATCCAGGATGGCACATCAATGCGAGCTGTGGCAAGGTTTGCTGTGTCTCAGCGTAGTATCCAGAGCCTGTAGGCGCTACTAGGTGACAGGCCAGTACACCAGGAGACATGGAGGAGGCCGTAGGAGGGCAACAACCCAGCAGCAGGACCGCTACCTCCGCCTTTGTGCAAGGAGGAACAGGAGGAGCACTGCCAGAGCCCTGCAAAATTACCTCCAGCAGGCCACAAATGTGCATGTGTCTGCACAAACGGTTAGAAATCGACTCCATGAGGATGGCATGAGGGACAGACGTCCACAAATGGGGTTGTGCTCACAGCCCGACACTGTGCAGGATGCTTGGAATTTGCCAGAGAACACCAGGACTGGCAAATTCGCCACTGGCACCCTGTGCTCTTCACAGATGAAAACAGGTTCACACTGAGCACATGTGACAGAGTCTGGAGACACCGTGGAGAGCGATCTGCTGCCTGCAACATCCTTTAGCATGACCGGTTTGGCAGTGGGTCAGTAATGGTGTTGGGTGGAAATTCTTTGGAGGGCTGCACAGCAGTCCATGTGGACATTACATCAAAGTTGGATCAGCCTGTAGTGTGTTTTTCCACTTTAATTTTGTATGTGATTCCAAATCCAGGTCTCCATTGGTTAATAAATTTGATTTCCATTGATGATTTTTGTGTGATTTTGTTGTCAGCACCTTCAACTTTGTACAGAACAAAGTATTCAATGAGAATATTTCATCCATTCAGATCTAGGATGTGTTATTTGAGTGTTCCCTTTATTTTTTTGAGAAGTGTATATAATACACTTCACTCTCTCACCTGAACTTGGCCCTTTCAACTTGAAAAACACACGGATATCCATGGCATCCTGGCCGGAAATATATATACACACACACAGATGGATGATCACTAGTCACATCACATCTAATCATTCATTCAGTTGATTTCCCTTCTGCACGCTAGTTAGCTTATGAACTTTCAACAAGCTCATAAAGCACATCTACAAAGAAAATGTTTTAAAAGATGTGAAATATTCCTTAATTAAATTAATATTAAGTACTATATATATAGTGCCTTGCAAAAGTACTCGGCCCCCTTGAACTTTTCAACCTTTTGCCACATTTCAGGCTTCAAACATAAAGATATAAAATTCAAATTTTTGTGAAGAATCCACAACAATTGAGACACAATCGTGAAGTGGAATGAAATTCATTGGATGTGTCAAACTTTTTTAACAAATAAAAAACTGAAAAGTGGGGCATGCAATATTATTCGGCCCCTTTGCGTTAATACTTTGTTGTTGCGCCACTCTTTTCTGCAATTACAGCTGCAAGTCGCTTGGCGTATGTCTCTATCAGTTTTGCACATTGAGAGACTGAAATTCTTGCCCATTCTTCCTTGCAAAACAGCTCGAGCTCAGTGAGGTTGGATGGAGAGCGTTCGTGAACAGCAGTCTTCAACTGTTTCCACAGATTCTCGATTGGATTCAGGTCTGGACTTTGACTTGGCCATTCCAACTCCTGGATACGTTTATTTGGTCTCTAACAGACTCCAACAGGTTTTCTTCCAGAATGGTCCTGTACTTGGCCCCATCCATCTTCCCATCAATTTTGACCATCTTCTCTGTCCCTGCTGATGAAAAGCAGGCCCAAACCATGATGCTGCCACCACCATGTTTGACAGTGGGGATGGTGTGTTCAGGGTGATGAGCTGTGTTGCTTTTACGCCAAACATGTCTTTTTGCATTGTGGCCAAACAGTTGGATTTTGGTTTCATCTGACCAGAGCACCTTCTTCCACATGTTTGGTGTGTCTCCCAGGTGGCATGTGGCAAACTTTGAACGAAACTTTTATGGATATCTTTGAGAGATGGCTTTCTTCTTGCCACTGTTCCATAAAGGCCAGATTTGTGCAGTGTACGACTGATTGTTGTCCTATGGACAGACTCTCCCACCTCAGCTGTAGATCTCTGCAGTTCATCCAGAGTGATCATGGGCCTCTTGGCTGCATCTCTGATCAGTCTTCTCCTTGTTCGAGATGAAAGTTTAGAGGGACGGCCGGGTCTTGGTAGATTTGCAATGGTCTGATACTCCTTCCATTTCAATATGATTGCTTGCACAGTGCTACTTGGGATGTTTAAAGCTTGGGAAATCTTTTTGTATCCAAATCCATCTTTAAACGTCTCCACAACAGTATCTCGGACCTGCCTGTTGTGTTCCTTGGTCTTCATGATGCTCTCTGCGCTTTGAACAGAACCCTGAGACTATCACAGAGCAGGTGCATTTATACGGAAACTTGATTACACACAGGTGGATTCTATTTATCATCATCAGTCATTTGGGACAACATTGGATCATTCAGAGATCCTCACTGAACTTCTGGAGTGAGTTTGCTGCACTGAAAGTAAAGGGGCCGAATAGTATTGCACGCCCCATTTTCAGTTTTTTATTTCTTAAAAACGTTTGACACATCCAATAAATTTCATTCCACTTCACGATTGTGTCCCACTTGTTGTAGATTCTTCACAAAAAAGTAGAATTTTATATCTTCATGTTTGAAGCCTGAAATGTGGCAAGAGGTTGAAAAGTTCAAGGGGGCTGAATACTTTCGAAAGGCACTGTATATATATATATATATATATATATATATATATGTGTGTGTTTAAAACTTACTATATTGATCACCTACTACTGCTGAACATATATTGTTTTATTTGTTTTGTATGATGTAGCTGGGACAACTAGCTTACCTCGCTTCAGTGTAGTAACTTGATTCATCTGAGGTGCGCGTGCAGCTACTTGCGCTGGTGATGCAATCGTGTCTTCCCCGCCGGTGAAAGGGAGACGAGCAGTGGGCAATGCCGCTCTGGCAGTGGGATTTGGGGCTGCAGCCCCGGATGCCCAGGTCTAATTATGCGCCTTTCCTCCTCCCATAAATTTGCGCGTTTCGGTCATTATCTTATGTTTTGCATATACATGAAGGCAAACGACCTAAACGTTTGGACTGTACCGCTGATTTTATACCGGCAATCCGATTAGCACCTCGTTTGTAGATCAGCTTTGTGGACGCAAACAGGTTAGCATGTGGTTTTGTACATGCAAACCTTTTGAAGATCATGTCCAGAATAAGCAGTTTACTTTAATTAATATTTTGTCTGACACGCTTTTCTATCATTATCCGAATAGTGAGGTTAGGTGACCTGCACATTTTGTTACTCCTTTATGCTAAAGTGGCCCTTGGTTTTAAATGTCTGAGAGATACTGCTTTTATTTATTTATTTTTTTTCGGCAAAAGAGGCCACATCAAGGACTATAGCCTCTGTATATGGTCACGAGCTTAACCCCTACACCAACAGTGCCACACCAGAGACACTGCTCTAAACTGATATTAAATGTGGAATAATCTGGATGTTTGACCATTTTGTATTAAGCTGTTTGGCTTATTGAAAAAAATTTTATAACAGTTGTTTTTGTGTTTATTTGTTAGTGCTGTGATATACAACAATTAAAAGCTTTAGGCTATGTAAAGTGGATTTATTGGCCGATTAAGACTAAATCGTTATACATTTTAGGTTGGAAAATGGAACATTTAAATTAGTCTTACTGTCTAGTTAAAATACTATAGAATGCATACAACATAAAATAAATGTATATTATATAGAAAAATGAAAGACTTGTAAGGTGTGTTCACATGTTCAGGCTAAATCCACGGTTTTCTCAGAAGGCCCTACTGTAGGGAGTGAACCAAATCTGTACATACACTCAATACAATCTCACATCACAAAGCACCATACCATGTAGTTCTGATTTTCTAGATATTTACATCAATTCCAGAGTTTACATGTAAAATACAATAATTGAAAATAATGATAAATGCCTGCACTGAAAATGTTTTTTTTTTTTTTTTTTGCTTGAAAATATAGTCAGTTAATTTCAGATGTCTTTAACATTTCTGCAGCTGCAGCTATATAAAAAATATATTGCATATTAAAAATAAATAAAATAAGCTACATACCAATGTAAACTGCTCACTAAAACAACCAGCTCTGTATATACTCAGCATAAAAAAACAAAGTAGCTCAATGCATAAAAACACAAATGTTCACGAGTTTGTGCAGAATCTTATGGTCAGCCATGCCTATTTTTTTTTTTTCATCAGATCTTAGAGGTGCGCTGGACAAGCTATTGTTCTTCCTGCTTCACTCTACTGTGCCAGAAAAAATGCTCCAAGCAGTGCGGTTACCGATCTGCTTTATAAAGCGAATACACTGCTATGACCTCCTCTTTATCAGTCCTTCGCCCACTGAGCCACAGCCACCCTGACTTAAAAATGTAATTTGTATTTGAGGAATGCTTAGGACGAGCTGAACCAAATGATGCGGTCTGTGGTTCCTATTAGCAGGTAGCTCCGACTCGGACTCCCGGATCCATGTAGCTTGTATTGCAGCCTAAAACAACGCGTCTTGACCAGGATCATCGGTATCACAGGTTCGTGCGACGTTTCACATGTCTGTAACAATGATGTTGAATATTCTACAGCACTAATCAGGCTACTGTTGGGTTTTTTTTTTTACTGAAAAAGAAAAGCTATTCACCGCAGTCCGATATGTTCTGAGCAATTGCAGCACAATAGACGTTATTTGTAAAGGCGGGCATGAATAACGCAATCGGGCAGATTGCTTCTCGGCCTGTTTTCTAAGATCAAGTGTAGCATGTGTTCTTAGCAGTTCTGAAAACAGCCACCGTCCCCTCAGTGTGGGGTGTGGAATGGAAGTTGCTCAGTGATGGGAGATGTTTTAGTAGCAAGAAACGCTTAAAGCCACATATAGGAGAACTGTTTTTGATAATATGTCTGCAGTCTACTTTTAGCCAGCAAGTAAAAATAACACGATTCAACTGCAGAAAGTAAGGGAAAGACTTAAAATGCTCTTTGGATCTCTAAACTACTGCCATTTGAGCCGAAGTTATCTTTTTATAGCCAGCAGCCAGCCCTTTAAAGGTGATGAACAAAATGATTGCAGTCATGCTTAAGTTGATTTATCAAGTACAAAAATGTATAAAATATACTGTACAATTTTGGAGATCAATCCATTCTGATCAATCAGCAACATTTGCCATTTATTGTTCCTAGTGATGGGTTATTACTGTTACTACTGATCAATACAATTATGTTGTGTGGCTTACTGGCTATTGCTATTTGGAGGTATGTTTCTTAATGATTTGCTATTGTGTTTGAGGATATAGTTTTAAATGTTTCCTCCATTTTCTTAGAAAAAATACATGCAGTCCCTTTATACAGAGGCATGACAGTTTCCTACTTAATTGGTAAATTAACATTAAACAGCCTAGGCTGGGCTCTGAATGAATGTGAATTATTGTGAAATAAACAAAAAAAGGTTTACACCCCTTTTACATAATATAAGTTTTTTGGTTTGCAATGAAGGACTAGGTAAAACAGAACTGATAAAAACTAATTTTGCTAAACCAGATAATGACATTTTGTTATATTGTTTGAGAAAACAAAGGAAGGGAAAGGAAACTATTTTTGCTTATTCTGTCTGAATAAGTTCCTCTTAAAGTTAGAAAAAAATCTCTCTGGGTCTTCCTGCAAAGATTTGTAATAATTGATTATAAATATTTATTAAAAATATAATAAAAATAAAAATAAACACAAACAGTGTCTCTTTATGTAAAAAAATATTAAAACCAATAGTCCCTTTTACAATCAACTATTCTGGTCCAACAACCTTCACCTAATAATGCATGCACGTTTCAAGACAACTGGAAAGACTGAACTGGAACAAGGCTGCAGTTCCAGATTGTGTCAGCCCTAGAGTCTTGAAGGCCTGTGCAGGGCAGCTATATGGGATTCGGCAGCATCTCTTCAACCTTAGACGGGCCCAGAAGAGGGTTCCGGTGTTGTGGAAGACCTCCTGTCTTGTTCCGGTACCAAAGAAAACTCACCCATCAGTCCTCAATGACTATAGACCTGTTGCCCTGACATCCCACATCATTAAGGTCCTAGAGAGACTCCTGTTGGCCCACCTGAGTAAGCAAACAGTAAACTATCAGGACCCCCTTTAGTTTGCTTATCGCTGTGGAGTTGGAGTTGAAGATGCCATCATACACCTGCTTCAACAAACCCACTGTCATCTGGACAAAGCCAGCAGCATGGTGAGGATCATGTTCTTTGATTTCTCCAGTAAATTAATTAACAAAATTCAACCTAATTTGCTTTGTCAGAAACTCCAGAAGACTCAGGTGGAGGCCTCAACAATCTCCTGGCTCAAAGACTACCTGACAAACAGATCACAGTTTGCGAGACTGAAGGGTTGTGTGTCTAACCAGGTAGTCAGCAGCACCACAGGGGACTGTACTCTCACCATTCCTCTTCACTCGGTACACCTCAGACTTCCAGTACAAGACAGACTCCAGTCATCTGCAGAAATACTTGGATGATTCTGCAGTCGTGGGGTGGATAATAGATGGACAAGAAGCTGATTACAGAGAGCTTTGTGGCATGGTGTGGAAACAATCATCTCATCTTGAACATGAATTAAAAAAATGACATGATTGTAGATTTTAAGAGAAACAAGAATAGGTCAAACACTATTTTCATCATGGAAGAAGTGAAGAAGTGGAGGTGGTGGAGGAGTATTGGTATCTCGGTGTTCATCTGGACACCAGACTGGAGTGGAGATGCAACTGTGAAGCCATCTACAAGAAGGGACAGAGCAGACTGTACTTCTTCAGGAAGCTTAGGTCTTTTGGTGTTTGCAGCAATTTGCTGCATATCTTCTATTAGTCTGTTGTGGAGAGTGTGATCTGTTCTGCCATCATCTGTTGGGGTAGCAGCATCAGAGCAAGGGACCTAAAAAAGGTCAACAAGATAATTAAGAAGGCTGGCTCTGTTCTGGGGACTCCTCTGGAACCTCTGGAGATCATTGTACAAAAAAAGGATTCTTCATAAAATGAAAAACATTATGGAGAACCGAGCATTCTCTTCATGAGACTGTCCTACAACAACACAGTGTCTTCAGTCAGAGGCTTCTTCAGATCTGCTGTAAAACAGACCGCTACAGGAGATTCTTCCTGCCCACGGCCATCAGCATCTACAACGGCTCTTTGAAGAAACCAGCATAATATGAGCTACAAAAACAATTAATTTTCCTTTGGGATTAATAAAGCATTTTTGAATTTGAATTGAATTCTACGAAAGGGGTAAATAAACAATAAAAAATAAGGATGGGCACTATCTATCAAACCAACAGTTGATGGACCTGAGTGGGAATAAAACAACACATAGTCACGTATTCGTGAATAGCTCAAAACAGTCAACTTCTCCTCCGTTGTCCAAACAGGGAAAGTAAGATGAACCATGGGCAGTCGACTAAAACGATTTCGAACTTTATCAAGTTTTTCCAGGAATGGCCAGTAGGGAGACAAGTAAACCCGCCCGCAAGCTACTGTTTCTTCAGGAATCACTTCCCCTGTGAGACCGACAATGATTCACACTGGAGTAGCAGTTAGCATTAGCTTGAGATAGCTATTAATCACTTCTGGCGGTGACGGCAGAGGTGGCCCAACATTCGTCATCTCTTATTTTGTACATAGATAATTTTCTTAAATAATGGTAAAATTATTAGATCCTAAAAGCATTTTAATTATCTGTTTTTATTCATAGTAAGACCAAACCAAGTATTTAAACAAATTTAAATTTATCCTCTAAATGTGTTTTACCTCTGATTGCTGTCCTATCAGTTCAACCTCTGCCTCTACATGTTGTGTTGTTTAGATTGTACACTTATATACTTTTTATAATTGTTGTAATCTTTGAATTTAAAATTGTCATCCATCTGTCTGTTCACTATGCTTTTAGCTTTCTTACTTGCTCAGAAACCTTGTTTAGAATATGATAGAAAAAACAGAAAAAGGCCAGAGAAAAGCTTAGCAGTTTTCACATAAAAACATTGCAGGAAAGTCCTAAACAGAGGATTCCTTCTTCTTTTTATGTTGTTTTATATTGTTGGGCTTTTTTTAATTAACTTTTTTACTTATCTCCTTTATAGAACAAAAATGCACATTTTGTTTTTCATAAATGATGACAAAAACAGTTTTTAATCTCCATTACAGAGAAGCTGTGATGATGTCATGATAAAGGAACCTCGGCTAACCCCCCCAGAATTATTTAAAGGAGATCCGGACCAGTGTCGAGCTTTTCTGACCCAGTGTGAAATTCATTTTGAATTACAGCCATCCTCCTTCCCCACAGAACGCTCCAGGGTGGCGTTTGTTATTTCACTTTTGGCTGGCAAGGCTAAACAATGGGGCACAGCGGAGTGGCAGAATTGGTCGGTGTCCTGTTCATCCTATTCTGCTTTCTCCAAGGAGCTCATTAGGGTGTTTGACCCTGTTCTTCCTAATCGGGAGGCGGCCAGAGGCTTGTTATCCTTAAAACAAGGAGATAAATGTGTTAATGCATACATCATTGACTTCCATCTGCTGGATGCTGACAGTTGCTGGAATCAGGAGGCATTAATGGATGCGTTTATGCAAAGACTTAATGAGAACGTAGAAGATGAACTCGCTACACGAGATTACCCAACCTCGCTCATGGAATTAGAGGATTCGGCGACGTGTATTGATATCCGTCTCAGTGAAAGAAAGAGGGAGAGAGAGGGTCGGACTGCCTTGGCCTGTTACTCCGGATCCTGTCCCGAACCTATAAGTTCTCCTCCTCCTGTCTTTCAAACACTGCCTATGCAGTTGGGGAGGACTAGGATTTCTTTGGAGGAGCGTTCTCGCTGTAGACAACTCAACTTACTGTGGAGGCCAGGGTCACATGGCCAGGGTCACATGGCTGCTATGTGCCCGTTAAAAGGCCAAGCTCAGTAGAGGTGAGGAGAACTCTACTGAGCCATAGTTCAATGTCTATCTCCTCATTTTCGATCCCCGTGAACATCTTGGTTTCCTCTGTTTCCCACCAGGTGTCCGTTTTTATTGACTCTGGGTCAGACACCAAATTTATGAACCAGTCTTTTGCTAAGAGTCGTGGCATCAAACTCCTCCCGACAGCCGACTCTCATAATGTCTTAACCCTGGATGGACACCAAATCAACAGCTCCCATCTAACTACAGAAAAGATGAGCCTGACTCTCGGGGGAAATCATCAGGAGGAGGTTTCATTTATTGTCATCAACTCTCCTCAGTTACCCATTGTTCTGGGAGCCTCATGGCTCAGGAAACATAATCCCTACATTGACTGGCAGACCAAAGAAATTTTAGGCTGGTCTAGGGCCTGTTCAGCTGCCTGTCTGTCCTCTGCCAGTACCGTTTCTGTTCCTGACAATGCCATCGAGGAGACTTATCCGGACCTGTCTAAAGTGCCTCCTGAATATCATGACCTTAAGGAGGTTTTTAATAAGTCCCGGGACACTGCACTCCCTCCTCATAGGCCTTACGATTGTGCTATTGAACTCCTCCCAGGCATGTCGCCACCTAGAGGATGTCTGTATTCTTTATCTGGGCCGGAGTCTTAGGCCATGAAAAAGTATGTGGAGGATTCCCTTATGGCCAGGATAATTCGACTATCCTCCTCTCCTGCTGGGGCCGGGTTCTTCTTTGAGGGAAAGAAAGATGGCTCCCTAAGACCGTGCATCGATTACAGGGGTTTAAATGATATCACTGTCAAGAATCGTTACCCTCTCCACCTCATGAATTCTGCTTTTGAACAGATCCAGGGAGCTAAATGGTTCACCAAGTTAGATTTGAGGAATGTTATCATTTAATTTGCATCAGAGAGGGTGACGAGTGGAAGACTGCCTTCAACACACCCACTGGTCATTACGAGTATCTAGTCATGCCTTTTGGTTTGACTAATGCGCCTGCAGTGTTTCAAGCTCTAGTTATTGATGTTCTGAGGGACATGGTGGGACATTTTGTTTTTGTATATCTGGATGACATACTGATCTACTCCCAGGATCTGGAGACCCATAAAAGCCATGTCTGGTCTGTTCTTCTCCGCGTGCTACAGAGCCACCTTTTTGTCAGGACTGAAAAATGTTTTTCACCACCAACACTTCCTTCCTTGGGTTTATCATTTCTCCTGATAAGATTGTGGTGGATCCCTCCAAAGTTAAGGCAGTTTTGGAATGGCCCACGCCGTCTGACCGCAAGCAGCTACAAAGGTTTCTGGGGTTCGCCAACTTCTACCATCATTTCATTCGAAATTACAGTTTGGTCGCTGCCCCTCTTCATGCTATCACATCTTCCAAAGTCAGATTTGGCTGGAATGAGCAAGCGGCGGAGGCCTTTTGCGAGCTCAAGACCCTCTTCACCTCTGGGCCAGTTCTTCGGTCCCCGGACCCAGAGAGACAATTCATTGTGGAAGTTGATGCCTCTAGCACTGGGGTAGGTGCGGTCCTTAGTCAGAGGACCCTGGGGGGTCAGGTTCATCCTTGTGCTTTTTTTTTTCCAGGACTCTGTCTCAGGCCGAACACAGCTATAATGTGGGGGATTGAGAACTCTTGGCAGTGAAACTAGCCCTTGAGGAATGGAGGCACTGGTTAGAGGGGTCCAAGGAACCATTTCTTGTGTGGATAGATCACAAGAACGTGGAATACCTTAAGTCTGCTAAATGCCTTAACTCCAGGCAAGCCAGGTGGGCTCTATTTTTTGGGCGCTTCAATTTTTCGCTCTCTTTCAGACCTTCCTACCCCCACTTCATGTCCCCAGGATCGATTGTTCGTGCCTGATCGCCTGGTTCCCAAGGTACGTGATTTTTGCCATAAGTCTCGTCTTTTTTGTCATCCTGGAATCAGCAGAACCCTACAGGTGGTCCGGTCTCAGTTCAGGTGGCCATCCCTGACTAAAGATGTAAAGGATTTCGTCGCTGTCTGTCGCCAA
Source organism: Girardinichthys multiradiatus (assembly GCF_021462225.1). Lineage (NCBI taxonomy): Eukaryota > Metazoa > Chordata > Actinopteri > Cyprinodontiformes > Goodeidae > Girardinichthys > Girardinichthys multiradiatus. The sequence goes on along the minus strand of NC_061801.1, from coordinate 3,760,081 downwards.
TGTTGCCAAGCAAAGTCGTTCCGCCGCCCTCCCTTGGGGTGGTTACGACCTCTTCCAATTCTCTCACGCCCCTTGTCTCACATAGCCATGGATTTCGTCACAGGTTTGCCCTCTTCTAACAATTTCACAGTCATGTTGACTATTATTGACAGGTTCTCCAAAATGGTCCACCTAGTTCCTCTCAAGAAACTGCCTTCTGCTAAGGAGATGGGGGAGGTGCTGGCACGAGAGGTTTTTCGCCTCCACGGACTCCCCGCTGATATTGTTTCGGATAGAGGGCTGCAGTTCTTCTCCCAGTTTTGGAAGGAGTTCTGTTCCCTGCTGGGCATAACCTTCAGCCTGTCTTCTGGATTTCATCCTCAATCAGATGGGCAGACCGAGAGGGCCAACCAGGAAGTGGAGACCAAGCTTCGCATTCTTTGTGAGTCTGACCCGACTAAATGGTCCCACAACCTGCCGTGGGTGGAACATGCTATCAATGCCCTCCCTTCCTGTACTACTGGTCTGTCCCCCTTCTATGTTGTTTATGGTTTTCAGCCACCGGTGTTCACGGTTCAAGAAAAGGAAGCTACAGTCCCCTCTGCTCACGCCACTGCCTTGAGGCGTCAACGCGTATGGAGAAGGGCCAGGAGGTCCATGATCAGGATGTCAGAGGTACAGTCTAGGGCTGCCAATCGCCGTCGTCGCCCTGCACCTAACTACCAGGTGGGCCAGAAGGTCTGGTTGTCCTCAAAGGATCTCCCTCTATGAGTGCCTCTGGATTACAACCTTGTTTCTGCCTCTCGACCTAAGCCTCCTGCCTCGCCCCTAGATCTATCTGCCTGAGCCCCTGGGCTATTTGAACCCCCGCAGGGCTTCGGCACCGGGTGCCCAGGTCTCACATCACCTATGCCTTCAGCACTGGACGTATGCTTGAAATATCCCTTGTGTGATGTGATATTTCATACATTTATTACCAAAAACATCACCATTAGTCATAGTTTATGTATGAATGCCACCCTGGGAAAGTGCCTTCGTAGGAACATCTTTCTTGGCCTTGTGCTTTTTAAGAGTTTTTAAAGCTGTAAGCTAATTTACAAGATGGTGAGACAATACAGCTTGCGGCCACACATCGGCACAAATTCTGTCCAATTTTGAGGACGAAGATACATTTTCTTTTACATACAACCCCAATAATATTTACATATTATACTTAATTTTTATATATACACTGATATTTTTTAACGGTTAACTGTCATATTCTGCCTGTGTTTTGAGTTTGTGTTCACTTTCTCTGCACTGCCATGTTCTTCACTTGCTTTATTTCAGTTCATTCATGCATATAAGATTCTGTTGTTTAGGTGTTTGATACTTGCCTGGATACCTAGGTTAGATGTTTTAGTTTGTATTTCCCTATAGATCTGGTTCCTTCCTGTTTGTTATTTTTGTAGTCCCATTGTTTACTTATTTCAGTCCACTTAGATGTTTTCGGTTACCTCCCTGCTCATTAATGTTAATTAGTCACTCTCCCTCAGTGACCCTCTATCTGCCTGTTCCACCAGGTCTCCCTGATTCCTTCTGATTACCTCCCTTGGTTCATTGGTCAATTCTCCTATCTCCCTTAGTACTTATTTTCAATTATTTTCATTGTTCCCAACTGGTTCTTCCTGATGTCTACCCTAAAATCTAAACTGATTACCTGCATAACACCCTGACCTTTTTCTTCTCCATGTCCTTAGACTTTTCTGTGTTCTCCATGTCCTGCCTGCTTTTGTAAGTTTACCGGTTCTTATCATTAAATTCTTTCCTCAACTTACCTACTGATTCCTCGCTCTTGTCTATACGCTTTGGTCCTGCAAAAACCTCACCTGGTCTGACATTAACGGTTTTGTAGCAAACACAAATTACTATGCCAACCTTAGATGTAAAATATTTGATGCAAAATGCCAAACAACCTAAATTTCTACATCAAACAAAAAATTTAAACAAATCATAAACCTATTTTTACAGCACAGGTACTAATTAAAATTTCAAATAGCAGCAAATTTATTAGCACATTGCTAATTAATGTGCTACACCAATTAGCATTTAGTCACATATTTATTACATTTATTTCAGACTGTAGTCAATTTAATTCAGTTATGTAGTGCCAATTCACAATACATGTTCTCTCAATGCACTTTACAAAGTCAGTTGAATTGAATCATACAAATTCCAACTCAAGTACATACATCCCAAGTGGGCCTAGTTATCAAACAGTGCAGTCAAATTAAGTTTATTATTCAAACGGAGTAAATAGTTTTCTATCTAAGGAAAGCTAGCAGATTGAATAGTCAGTTACTTGCAGCATTCACTCCATCTGGATGAGCATGTCGTGACAGTGGACAGTCGCCTGCATTGTGTTGTTGACTTTGCTGCTGTCAGAGGTACAAAAAACAGCTATGATTAATTTCTTCAATGGAGTTTTTCAAACCTTTTTTTTATATTCAGGTGTTATCAGGCAACCTCTTACCTCCCCTAAGTGCTAGGAGGGACCATTGGTTTCTTCACTGACGTTGAGACGAAGCACCTCTAAACGGTTACCACCCCTTTGTAGTCAGACTTAAAGTGACCACCTAGCTGTCGGAAGAAAGTATTGACTGACTCACCTTCTTAATGTATCCAAGTAGCAGTGGAAGTTGTGAGAACCACCAGTCTAGTCCTTCACATCTGAGGAGGTGTGTGGGGTGTCAAAACCATCATTTGGTAGATTATTTGCACTTTGTATTTCTCTAGATTTTAATGTTTTTCTCATATAATCTGCCATTGTTCTATCTGGTTGTGGGTCTTTTAGTTCCTTCTCCAAATCAGGAATGTAATAGGGTCTGCCATGTATTATTTGTCACGGTGTGGTTTTGGGTTGGACCAAAGTGCAGACAAGAGCTTGGCAGCTACATCTTAGTTTAATCTCAAAAGGTCAAAAACGTAACAGAACACTGCAGGTACTCATGGCAAAACGTAGCATAGGTTTCCAAGCGAAGCGTAAACAAAGCATAGTCATGGTAGGGAAAGGGGTAGTGACGAACACAAGGAACCAGCCACGAACAGAGACACCAAACCAACTAATATACTGGGGAAAGACAAAGGCAGGTAATCAAGGGAACTGAGAACAGGTGCGACAAGGAGGCAGGGAAGCAGAAGGAACAGATGAAACAAATACAAAGGCTGAGGAAGAGTGAAATACCAGCTCTAACCATGTCGCCAGAGAAAACAGACAGGTTAAACGGTAATCAATAGTTTTACCACAACCAACAAATACCACCAGTAGCATGAGCTTCACAAACACACGAGGCGAGCTGCTCAGATTAAATCACAGCCGCGCTGTGGTGACAGGTGTAGAGAGTTTATATAGGCCGGACTCCGTGATGATTGGCGGCGCATTTGCGGAAGCAGACGATAGACAGTCCACAGGATATCCCGGCGATGTCCAGCAGGAGGAATACTGAGCGTCCAGGAAGATCCGCCTCCACCAGCAACCAGCGAAGAAGAACACAAAAGGGGGAATCCCATCGGGAGGGAGTCCCGCGCAGCCAAGCTGCCGAAACGAAGGAGCAGGGTTTTCTCCTCTTCAGGGGAGCACTTCAGCAGCCTGTACACAAGGTTATAAAAACAAAAACACCCCTACGACCACTGGTTGTAACACCTCCCCCCTTAAAAGAACCACAGAATGTTCACAAAACAAAATATTAATCCTACTCTAGATAAACCATCTGCGAAGATGTTGGCTACACCTCTTTTGTGTCTAATGTCAAGATGGTAATCTTGGATAAATAAAGCCCACCTCATTAGCCTCTGATTTTGGTTGTACATCTTTGACTGAAAAAGGAGGGGATTGTGGTCAGTGTATACGACAATAGGCGAAGGACTAGATCTAACATATACTTCAAAGTGCTGCAGTGCAAAAAGTAAAACCAGAGTTTCTCTATGGTGGAATAGTTTAGCTGGTTCTTATTAAACTTACGCGAAAAATAACAAACGGGATGTTCTGCTCATAAAACTTCCCCCAACTCTTAAGCAGACAAAGAGTTATAAAACTTTTGGCGGCAAGCCAGCAAGCAGTGAGGTTGAAGACAAAAAGGAAATGGAGAATTTTACCATGAGGTCGTTTTAACAGTCCAGTCTTACAACGCACCCGCGTTGACTCCCAGATAGTAAAAACACAAACAGAGCTAGGAACTCGGCGGCTCCAGATATCAAAATAACACATCAAAGTTCCAATAAGCAAGGTTACATGCACATATCATTCAGAACACATGAGATCCTAACTAGGGATTCTGATCGCTCTACACCTCTGACCCTGCCCAGGCCTTCTAATAAAGAAATAAAAGATTAAATAAAAGATGGGTTTTACTTGTTGAAGCTTCCTTCTGGGGCAGCGAGTGAAAGGGAGAAAAGGGGTGGGGGGGGTGGGGGGGGGGTGGGTTTGAAGCGTTGTTGCACGTCTGCAGTTACACTCCAAGAGAGCGGTCAGTCCCGTCCTTTGGTCTTCTTGACGAAAAGGAAAACTAGGATCTGACCATCAGCAGTCAACTAGGGATGAAACACGATGGCGGTTCGTTTCCTCGAACTCCGTGTTTTTAGTTACGTGTTAAACTCACGTCTTCGATCGGCAAAGTGAAATTTCTGGCCTTCCTAGTCCAGAAACCTCAGTTATGAATTGTTCGTTGGCCAACGAGAGAGAGAAATAAATGAAGACTCCACGTGGGATCTCTTCCTCTCCAGAGCATGCTCCCGTTGCGTGGTAACCGTGTCAAGATTTTCAGCTGAAAGCGAGTTTTCGAAATGTCCGCCTTCCTATATAGCGTCTTGTGACGTCAGACTTGGGACGCCCCGTCATATCAGTCGTGATGCTTGACGGGATATGGAGGAGCAGACTGTCCTGGATACAAAATGGCCGAAAGCATCAGGAGGTCTGGTGTCTGTGCAAGTAGTCCAATATTCAACAACAAGTGGTCCAACATTTCCCCCTAGGTTCAAAGGGTGAGATGAATCGCAGTCTTTGAAGCTACTGGGACCATTCTGTCCTTTGCTGAACAATCAGTGATCCGTGGCGAAGCAGAACAAAACAAACTGTCTCTGTGTTCCTCAAAACCTGTGCCTGGGCAGAGTAGAAGTCAGCCTGGGCAGGACTAAACTCTGACTAAACTCATACCTTTCTACGTTGTTCAATGAGAAAATACAGGACAATACATTCATGTCATCAGTACATTCCTTGGTCATCAGCTTTGGTAACCCTGAGACAAAATGGAACAACAATAAAAGATATCGTACATATATATGTATATAAAAAACAAAAACAAAATCATGGTTCATAGCTTATTCGTCCAACTTCTATTAGGCACTGGACCCTGGCTGTGTCATTGGCAAAGGCGGTGCTATGAACCGTGGGGGAATGAATGTGAGGGAATCAATCCTGACCTGTAAACGCTTAACCTGTCTGTATGCGGTGTGTGCCATTCCTGCCATCACGACCCACCCGATTACAAGGAGAACTACCGTAACGGTCATAGTGTGGGTTTCTGTCCATTCTGTTCGCCGGGGGAAGTGAGGGAGAGGTGTGAAGCTTAATTCCGCAGGGGTGAGGCTGAACCTAATCTGTTTGGTACCTTCCAGTCAGTTGTTTTTCAATACTAGCGCCAATGCTGAAATTATATCCCTTGAAGGCATCCATAATTTCAATTTCTGTATCATATCGATCGAGATCAAGGTGATGAAGGATTATGTCCCCGAGATGTAGGAGTGCACCTTGGGGTACGGAGACGAACATTGTTTGGTTGGGTAATTTTATTCTGGTAACGGTGTCATGCTGATCGTAGGATAGCAAGGCTTCTGTTACTGGTGTGCTTACAAGCCATCGGTTACCCGCACGTTCGACATTGGTTTCTAACCCTACATCCTTCAGAGTTACCTTTGCCTGACAATTTTGTTCGGAAGCTCTCTCCCTTAAACCACACATGTAATCGGTGACATCTCTAATAAACGGGTTACTCGGGCACACCCAATGGAGGTCCTTGGTTTTGGTGCACAGGTCTAAATTGGGAATCTAATAAAGCTTTGGGTTGGCCTCGTGGTAAGCCAAGAGTGATGGGGTTTTTAGTTGTACCTGTGTGTTTTCCTTCCAAAACCCGACATTTAACACTGTTTTAAGCCTATATACGTTTGCTCTTTCGATGATAGGAAGATTGAGCATAAATCCTATCTCTAGGTTATCCGGATTGACGAAAATTGGGATTGCACTGCCTAAGCTATAAGCTAGGTGTCTTTGTGGAGGTTGCAAGGTGTCTGTTGTGGTAGACTTTAGGATTTTCTTTACCAAATCCAGCGGAACTAGGTAAGTGGGTATCCGTCCTTCGGTTAGGCTGTCTACCGATGAACCAACCTCCCTAATCAGGTCCTGCATCAAATCTCTTACAAACTGTGTGTACATCAAATCATTCCTGACCACTTCTGTGAGGGTTTGCAGTGCATGCAGGGTATTGTTAATAAGAGTGGAGTGTAAGTTTACAGTAACCACGGTGCCCTGGTTTGTATGTCTAATAGTCTCTGTTGGAGGAGGAGTCTTTGTTGGATTTCTGGCATTTCGTCATCCAATTCTTGCACGTGTCTCTGAATAGTTTTCGGAATTTGCTGCTGAAAGGCCAATGGAAAACAGAGATCCCAGCGCCGCAGCTGAGGCTATCAATCCACCTAGGAATCTCTTTGGGCGTTTACTGCCGCTGATGTCCTCTTCGGTGACCATGAATTTCTGCAGTTGTTAGAGGATATAGATTGTAGTCTGTTTGGCATGGTCTATGGTATTGGGGGTTTGAGTCCCCTGAGGTCTTCCTTCAGTCATCAGTGGCAGAAGACGGATGTGTTTACGGTACACGTCCCACAGGTCTAGGTGCACGAAGACCCTCTGCGTGTGGAGTCTACAGTGTGTAATAAGGAGCCCGGGGGTGCCTTGCAGGACTGTGCCGGTTGGTGGTCCTATCTGTATTACACCGGTTGGTAGAGCAAGTGTGGAGCCAATAAGAATGCCAATCATCCAGATGACCTCCATCCTGCAACAGAGAAATCCTGATTATAGAAGGGAAAAATTTATGGGTGGAGTTGTTAGTGGTTAGTGCATGTTAGTGTGGAGTTTATTTACATGCACCTATCTGGCTGACCCTATGCGCTACCCTCTCCTCCCTCAGTTCTGGAAGGGAGCCCTGTTTCTGTGGAGGAGAGTCTGTGGTAGGGTTTGAACCCATTTGTACATCGGGGCCTGTTTGGATTTTGAGATTCTTATTCTGTAGGCCACTGGTGAGAGTTTACCCACAATTTCGAAAGGGCCTGCCCATTTTGGGAGACATTTTCTGGATCGTCCGGTTGGTAGGGCAAATCTGAAATAGAAGACTTTTTCACCCACTTTGTATTCACGGTGGGCTGCTTTCCGGTCATAACATGCTTTTGCGCCCTCTACGCTGGCTTCCAGGTTTGTTTGCGCCCAAGCGAATGTGGATCTGAGGTGCTCCTTCAAGTCTGCGACATATTGGTGTGCTGTGTAGGCAGTTGTCACACTCACATCTTCTGGATGGTACAATGGATGGAGTGGGAGAGTCATTTGCCTTCCAGTCATCATCTCAAAGGGTGTCACTCCTGTAGAGCGTTGGGGGGTGGACCGGATGGCCATCAGGACTAAAGGGAGTTTGATGTCCCAGTCCTTTCCATTGCCACTAACATACTTCTTTAGCATGGCCACTATGGTACGGTTCATCCGCTCCACCTGACCCGACGATTGAGGGTGGTAGGGAATGTGAAATTTTACTTCCACCCCCAGAATGTCAAACAGCACTGTCATGATGCTTGAGGTGAAATGTGTCCCTCTGTCTGAGTTAATGGACAGGGGAAGGCCCCACCGGCTGAAAACATGGTTCAGCAGAAGAACAGCTGTGTCGTTTGGTGCAGGTAAGCATTCAACCCACTTGGTGAAACTGCACGTCACTGTTAGGAGGTATTTGTTACCTCTGGCCAATTTGGGGACTGGTCCAACCCAGTCAATTTGCAGGTGGGACCACGGGAATGTGACCCCCCTTCGCTGAAGTGGGGCCCAACCGAGTGGTTGTGACGGTTGGAACTGACAGCAAGTCAAACATCCTTGGATGTAGATTTGGGTGTCGTGAGCCATCGAAGGCCAGTATGCCACCTGTTGTAGGGTGTGGAGTGTGGCTTTAAGACTCCTGTGACCCCCTACAGGAGAGTCATGAGCGTAGGCTAACATGACCCTCCTGTGGTCAGTTGGTACCACCCATCGGGGCGTCCCGCGCCCGTTGTGGGTGTAGACTAACAAACCTTTCTCCAGCTTCAGGTGAGACAGGTTACGTCGGAGGGTTCTCAGTTCTTTGGTCTCGCCCGTCGCCAATGGCGACGTTTCCGTTGACCGACCGCTGGCCACTAGCTCCCTGATGGTGTGGAGGTTTGGGTCCTGGTCCTGCATGGTTGCCAAGTCTGTGTCACTGGGTTTTTGTCCAAGGTGTAGAGTCTCCCCGGAGCTTTGGGGGTTTTCACGCCTCTCCTTCGTCTGTCGCCGAGTAACAGCACAGATGACATGGGTATGAGGGGTAGGAAGCTGTTCTTTTTGGAAACTCCATGGGGTTCCACTTTCAGCTCCCAATCGGGCTAGACGGTCTGCTTCATCATTTCCGTCCTTGTCTGGGCCCAACGTCCGGGAGTGACCTTTCACCTTTTTCCAATACACTACCATTCCCTGCTCTGTGGTGAGATGGTCACATGCCAGGAAGAGTTCGGAGTGTTTTACCTCTTTATTCCTGGCATTCTTATTCCATTATTATTCCATTCTTTTTCCACACCGGGAGATGGGAGATGAAACTGTGCCGGGCATAGTTTGGAGTCGGAGCAGATCACCATTTGTTTAATGTCCAGGGCTGTAGCCTGCTGGAGGGTGATGAGTACTGCTGCAATCTCTGCATATTGACTTGTTTTCGGCCCCAGTTGGTAGTGGTTTGGTTCGGTGACGTGGTGTCCAACCCAGATTATGCCCACACCAGCCTGTAGTCGGTCTTCATGAAGAAAGGCGCACCCGTCAATGTAGGCTCTTGGAAGCCCTTCGCACAGGTTTTCATCGAAATAGCGGTGATTCGAGGCAAACTGGGAGGTGGCCGGTTTTTCAATGGTGGTCGCTACGGTGTCGCATTCACAGTGCTGACATTCTGCTAACCCTTGTCCCAACACCATTTTATTATTCTGACCGTACTTGACCTCAACGTTATAACCTTGGAGTGCCATCATCCATGTTGCGATGCGACTGATGGACACTCTTCCTTCTCTCAAACGTTCGCTGTTCAAGAAAATGACCGGTTGGGGGCTCGTCTCAATAATGACTTTCTGCCCCCCAATGTAACTGCGGAAATGTTCAACTGCCCAAACTGTAGAAAGCAGAACTCTCTCACAGTCGGAGAACTTAACCTCTATGTCACTCAAAGGTCGGCTTGCGTATGCGACAACTCGCATGTCCTGGTCATGTTTCTGCTTCAATGCAGCACTTAGACACTTGGAGGAGAAACCCGCTTCCAGGTAGAACTCCTTGTCCTTATCTGGGTAGGCCAGGCAAGGAGCAGAACCAAGTTTCTGTTTCAGGAATTGGAAGGCATGCTCTTGGGGTTCCCCCCAAGTAAAAGGCGTGTCTTTGCGCAGGAGTTCTGTGAGGGATCTGGCCATCTCCGCATAGTCCTCAATAAACTGGCGGGAGTAGTTACAGACCCCTAAGAAACTCCGAAGTTCAGACACGTTCGTTGGAGCCTTTATGTCTTGGATGGCTCGGATCCTGCTGGCTAGGAGCTCAATGCCGTTTGGGCCCACGGTTAAACCGACGTATTCCACCTTTGTCCTGCACCATTGGCCTTTGGCGAGTGCTAGCTTAGCCCCTGCTGCGCCAAGCTGGTCCAGGACGTGCCGGAGTTCGGCTAGGTGTTCCTCGAACGTCCTGCTCCTCATAAGGATGTCATCGACGTAAATGAGGTTTTCCCGGGTTGCGGCATCGGACATGGCCTTGTGAAGGAAGATGTTAAATTCAACCGGAGAGTTCGAGTACCCAAAGGGGCACCTGTTCCAGGTATACTGGCGGTTCCCGAAGGAAAACGCCAATTTGTACTGGTTAGCCGGGTCTACCTTCATTGTCCAAAAGCCATTCGCCACGTCCACTGTGGAGAAGAAGCGAGCGTCTCTCACCTTAGCCAGCTCCTGGTCCAGATGAATCATGGGCCAGCATGAGAGGGGTACCTGTTTGTTCAGTGAACGGTAGTCGATTGTCAGACGCCATTTCCCGGTCGGTTTCAACACCGGCCAGATTGGGGAGTTGTACGTGGAGTTACATTCACGTATTATCTGTTTCTCCAACAGCTTGTCGAGGATCTCTTGAATCGACTCGTAAGCGGCCAGAGGTATCTTATATTGACGCACGAACGTGTTGGAATACGAACCATGTGGAGGTCGGTGTGAGGTCAGTCCTAGAGGAGTCCTGGGTCCCAGGCTCTTCTTGAGCTGGTTGTTCTGGGTGTGTCGCCAGTGCGTACACTACCAGGTTGCCTTCAGGCCCCAGGGTAGCACCACAGGTGGATTTGGTTGTTAAAACCTCATGTCTCTCAATTGTGATCATGTCCGACGGGGGAGCGTGGACACAACGTCTGGAGAGTCCTGTCTATCGGACACAAATAAGGGCATGTCTCCAATCACGGGGATGGTTAGCTCAAAGTCATGATAAGAACTGTCTATGAGCATGCCCAGGGGTTTCCTTGCGGCTACCTGGATCGGCACTTGGGTTGGATTCTCCACCTAAAGATAAGTCGAACGGTTGTTCAACTCAAGCATGGGCATGCCACAAACCACCAGGTTCAAGTCCCGGAAGTAGGGAAGAGGTTGGAAGAAAACGCGGGTGTTCTGAAGTTTCTCTCCAGTTTTGACCGTCAATCGCATCGGTACCTCTGCTGTTCACTGCGGTATCAGTGAATCGGTCCCACTGATGGCCTGGCAGGCCTGAGGGGTAGTTTGTCCCGACAGCATGACCTCAGGGGTTCCCAGGAAGGAACTTGAGGGAGCGTTGGCTCGGGCTCAAACAACCTGGTTAAAGGTGTCTAACTGGGCGCCCAGCCGAACCAGTAGATGTGCCCCGATGAAAACCGGCGGGTGCAGGTGTTGAGCAATACTGAAGGTATGGGAGAGCTGTCTCACGGCCAGCTGCACATTGAGGATGCAGACTCCGGTTGCCTTCAGCAGGCGGCATGGCCAGCCTGCTGAGAGCAGACTGTGGCTACGTCGCGCCTCAATTAGATGTGGGTTTTCCCGGGACAGACGGTCATATAACTCATATAACTCCCTGCTAAGATCACTTCCGGTGTGAAGGTGTCCTCCAGGTGCGCACCTTCCACTATTTTGGGGTTGTAAGGTTTCACCCCTTCGCTTTCCAGAAAGCAGAGAAATGAGTCATGACCGCGAAGGGCAGTTCCCTGGGTGGCCGGATGCACCTGTGCCCCACAGGTGCCCGAGACTGGTTCTGTCGAAGGCATAAGCTTCGCTAGAGGTTCTTTGGGACCCTCCACACTGGAAACTTGGTTGGTGGAAAAGGGCGCCACTCCGACTGTACTCGGTGATGTTCTGCTCATAAAACTTCCCCCAACTCTTAAGCAGACAAAGAGTTATAAAACTTTTGGCGGCAAGCCAGCAAGCAGTGAGGTTGAAGACAAAAGGGAAATGGAGAACTTTACCATGAGGTCGTTTTAACAGTCCAGTCTTACAATGCACCCGCGTTGACTTCCAGATAGTAAAAACACAAACAGAGCTAGGAACGCGGCGGCTCCAGATATCAAAATAACACATCAAAGTTCCAATAAGCAAGGTTACATGCACATATCATTCAGAACACATGAGATCCTAACTAGCGATTCTGATCGCTCTACACCTCTGACCCTGCCCATGCCTTCTAATAAAGAAATAAAAGATTAAATAAAAGATGGGTTTTACTTGTTGAAGCTTCCTTCTGGGGCAGCGAGTGAAAGGGAGAAAAGGGGTGGGGGGGGGGGTGGGTTTGAAGCGTTGTTGCACGTCCGCAGTTACACTCCAAGAGAGCGGTCAGTCCCGTCCTTTGGTCTTCTTGACGAAAAGGAAAACTAGGATCTGACCATCAGCAGTCGACTAGGGATGAAACCCGATGGCGGTTCGTTTCCTCAAACTCCGTGTTTTTAGTTACGTGTTAAACTCACGTCTTCGATCGGCAAAGTGAAATTTCTGGCCTTCCTAGTCAAGAAACCTCAGTTATGAATTGTTCGTTGGCCAACGAGAGAGAGAAATAAATGAAGACTCCACGTGGGATCTCTTCCTCTCCAGAGCATGCTCCCGTTGCGTGGTAACCGTGTCAAGATTTTCAGCTGAAAGCGAGTTTTCGAAATGTCCGCCTTCCTATATAGCGTCTTGTGACGTCAGACTTGGGACGCCCCGTCATATCAGTCGTGATGCTTAACGGGATATGGAGGTGCAGACTGTCCTGGATACAAAATGGCCGAAAGCATCAGGAGGCCTGGTGTCTGTGCAAGTAGTCCAATATTCAGCAACAAGTGGTCCAACACCACTAATGTAGTGTTTATCAAACGTTGAAAGGTGGTGGGAGCGTTGCACATGCCAAAAGCCATCACTGTGTATTGTAAAAAACTATCTGACGTCACAAAAGCGGAAACTTCAGAAGCGCGCTTAGTAAGTGGTACCTGCCAATATCCTTTGAGTAGATCTAATTTACTCACAAACTGGGCATTCCCAACTGTATCTACACAATCTTCAATGCGTGAAAGGGGGTAAGCATCTGCAACTGTGACAGCATTTACCTTTCGGAAATCAGTAATGGAACGAGGAGAACCATCCAACTTCACTTCTGGACTGGAACCGGGCTTAGCAAAACCATGTTGCAACATATAATCTGTCTCACTTTTCATCAGTGCTCTTTTTACTGCTGGATTCACTCTGTAGGGATGCTGTTTAATAGGCCTAGCACCAGCAACATCAATATCATGTTCAAGTACTTTAGTACAGGTTGGGACATCCTTGAATAATGATGGAAACTGTGTACTAGTGATATGACATCACTTTGTTGCTTCCCTGACAGGTGTGGAAGATGGCTAGGTAAGGCTTTTAACATTTCAGAGTTTTGTAAACGAGGTTTCTGGCACTCAATTGGACGCAGTGCCAGACCATCCTCACTAAATGTATCACCACTTGTTACCAGGAGAGCCGAAACACTGCTAGGCTGTGCTTCAGACCCATCTGGTACCAAGGTAGGAGTTGAGGAACAAGAGTAATATGGCTTAAGCATGTTCAAATGACAGACTCTAGTTTTTCTTCTCCTCTCTGGAGTACTGACTACATAATCTGTCTCACTTAATTTCTCAGGTATCTCGTATGGACCAGAAAACTTGGCAGCTAAAGCTGAACCAGGTAGAGGCAGCAAAGCCAAAACTTGGTAACCTTTTTGAAAGTGGCGTGCAACAGCAGAGCGATCATAACGTTGCTTCATGGACTTCTGAGAATTACAAAGTAACTCTTTAGCAGCGGCATGTAAACACTTTAACCGTTCTCAAAGGTTGCAAACGTAATCCAAGATGTTTTGATGTGTTGAGGTATGAGAATCTAAAGGTTTCTCTTTGAGAACCTTTAATGGGTTCCGGAGTGAATGTCCAAACACCAACTCAGCAGGACTAAATCCTAAGGATTCTTGAGGAGCATCTCGAGCTGCAAACAAAAGGAAAGGTACGCCTTCATCCCAGGTTTTCTGACTCTCAGGCAATATTTATGCATCATAGACTTTAAGGTTTGATGCCAACGTTCCAGTGCTCCTTGAGACTCAGGGTGATAAGCACTGGAGACGGCCTGTTGAATATCTAACTCTTTAAGAACTTGTTTAAAAAGTTTAGATTGAAAATTTGTGCTTTGGTCAGTTTGGATTATTTTAGGAAGACCAAAAGTTGAAAAGAGTTTTGTCATGGCCCTGATAATTGAGGTAGTAGTAATTTTGCGTAATGGGATGGCTTCAGGGTAGCAAGTGGAAGCACACAGTAAGGTAAGCAAGAACTGGTTTCCAGACTTGGTTCGGGGCAACGGATCAACACAGTCCATGATGATCCATTCAAAAGGTTCCCCTACAGCTGGTATTGGTTGAAGGGGAGCATGCGGTACCAACTGTTTGGGTTTTCCTACTATTTGACAGACATGACAACTTCGGCAGTACTTTGTCACATCTGTTTTTAATCCGGGCCAGTAAAAATGTTTAAGAATGCGTTGATATGTTTTTACCACCCCTAGATGTCCCGACCATAGGTTTTCATGTGCCAAGGACAAGATTTTCTCATGATACTCAGAAGGGACTACTATTTGGTGAGTTACATTCCAATCAGAATCAGGGATAACTACAGGACACCATCTACGCATCAGGACTCCATCACTGAGAAAGAATGACACAGACTCTGCTTTAGCTTCTTCTGCACTTACCACACCCGATAAACTTTTGTAAGGTTGGATCAGTCTTCTGGGAAGCACACAGGCGGGCACGAGTAAGTGACAGGGAAGGATCAGCGGCTGGTAATTTTTCCTGTGCGTCTACATTGGAATCTGCAGGGACCGTAGTATCTGTTTGAGGTGGAACATCATCTGCAAACACTGACATAAACAAACTGTCAGATAAGTCAACATTTTCATGGTTAGCTTTTTATTTTTGCTATTTCTTCTAGGCACGAGTCAGGACACAAGTAGAACCATCTTTAACATGAGAAGAATGTTCATCCTTCTTTTTAATACATAATGTGTTCGATAATGGATCAAACATTTCCAGTGTAGGAGTTACTTTGCCGCCAGCAATGTAATTTCCTACCAATAAGGTCACACCTTGCAGCGGTAAAGCTGGGCAAACAGCAAGGGGAAAAGTACCTGAAATAAGGTCAGAATGCAAACAAACTAAGTGTACCGGTATAGGCACATACCCCATTTCTATGCCCTGTATGAAGGCACTGTATCCACAGGATGACTGATTTGAGAATGGCAGAGTGTCAGCCAAAATAAGCGACTGCGAACTACCTGTGTCACGTATCATACGAACTGGTCGTTGATCAGCAGGATTTTCTGGTAAGGAAACTAGCCCATTTACTAGAAATGGCTTAAAACAAGAATCAGGGGTGCGGTTAACCTCAGAGGTGTAACCAACTTCAGCTGTTACAAGGTTTTGGTCTGTTTTAACAAGTCCTACCCCTTTTGGTTGAGACTGCACAGTTTTCTTCTTCAAAGTCAAACAATCAGCAATAACATGTCCAACCTTATGACAATAAAAACACTCCCTCTCCTCCTTTTGCAAAGGAGGTTTGGGGGTGAAACTTCGTGTCTTAATAGAAGGACTTTTCGTTGGAACAGACTGGAAAACTGGTTTGTGGGTCAGCACATACTCATCTGCCAAAATGGCTGCCTCTGACAAAGTTTCTACTTTTTTATCATTCATGTGCATCACAACACGTTCAGGTAAACAATTCTTGAATTCCTCCAACAAGACTAACTCTCTTAAGTTGGTGAAATTTGTTGCTTTACATGAAGAACTCCATCGGTCAAACAAAATCCCCTTTTCTCTGGCAAACTCCACATAGGTCTGAGTGGGGCTCTTTTTAGCAGACCTAAATTTTTGTCTATAAGCCTCGGGAACAAGCTCATAGGCTTTCAAAATGGCAGCTTTAATTTTGTCATAATTCAAAGAATCTTCAAAAGGAAGGGTTGCAATAACCTCCTGGGCTTTTCCACAGACTTTACATCGGAGTAGAAGTGACCAGGCATCAGGTGGCCAGTGCAAAGCTTGTGCTATTCTTTCAAATGCAGGGAAGTAGCAATCTACTTCAGCTTCCCTAAATTCAGGGACCAATGCAACATACCTTGTAATATCAAATGGTTGATTTTTAGACGAAACAGAGGAAAAATCAACAGAACCCGTTGAAGTGCTCGCATTAACAGCAGAGTCGGCGACTCTAGACTGGAATTCAAGTTCTAGTTGGCGGAGCCTCACAGCCTTTTAGGCCTCAATTTCCAACTTTTTAATCTCTAGTTGGATTTGTCTATTTTATGGCTTTTCTTGGGCCTCAAGTTGCAATCTAGCGAGTCAGACCTTAATCCGAGCGTCGGCTTTTGATCCAGCCGAATCACTGGCATCAGAAAGAGGATCAAACCGAGGAAGTGTGTAAGGAGTTAGATTCCCAGCACCTACCTCAGTACCTCCTTCTGGAAATGGTGAATCGACATGAGGCTTATTTGTTTCGTCAGAAGAAAGGCCGGCAGAGGGCAGTGCCGTGCAAGGAGGCAGAACAGAGTCACCATCAGCTGTATCAGAAAGCACTAGTCCAAGTTTCACAAGCTTTTCTGTAACAAGTTTCTGCAAATCCTTTTTAAGGAGCTGTTTTGAGTATGAAATTGAAAAATGAGTTGCTATTTGTATTAAGTCCTCTTTTCGACAGCACTCCAAAAGTTCAAGAGAAGGGCTTTCCAAGAACTGGTTAATATTGAACTGAGCCATTGTTTTGACTGAATAGCACAATGAATTGCAGGTACACCTTCAGACTTCTAAGTCACAGAAAAAAGATTTACTGATGTTTGTCACAGGAACTCTTTAAGGAAGATCCCGAACGAGCACCCACTTATGTTACGACCCAGCTCTGCCAGGGGTGAAGGAGGGGAAGTAACATAAAGAAAATTGAGATATGGGAAGTCTAATTAATATTGTTTATTTGTAATGGTTTAACGTCACAGACACGTGTGCAAAAGAGAGCACCACTAACATGAGGCAACAAACGTAACAGCCAGTAGCACAAAAGAAAATAGTCAAAACTCACACAAAAGAGCTCAAACCCTAGACTTGATGCCTATTTAACAAGCCTAAATACTAACAATAACAAGCCAGCCAGCTCTAACCAAGTCGCCAGAGAAAACAGAGAGGTTAAACGGTAATCAATAGTTTTACCACAACCAACAAATACCACCACTAGCATGAGCTTCACAAACACACGAGGCGAGCTGCTCAGATTAAATCACAGCCGCGCTTTGGTGACAGGTGTAGAGAGTTTATATAGGCCGGATTCCGTGATGATTGGCGGCGCATTTGCGGAAGCAGACGATAGACAGTCCACAGGATATCCCGGCGATGTCCAGCAGGAGGAATACTGAGCGTCCAGGAAGATCCGCCTCCACCAGCAACCAGCGAAGAAGAACACAAAAGGGGGAATCCCACCGGGAGGGAGTCCCATGCAGCCAAGCTGCCGAAACGAAGGAGCAGGGTTTTCTCCTCTTCAGCGGAGCACTTCAGCAGCCTGTACACAAGGTTATAAAAACAAAAACACCCCTACGACCACTGGTCGTAACAATAACTAAAGCTGGAATAAGAACAAATACCAAACCATAACTAAACACAGAGATACTAAATAAGAATCCAAGGGTGAATAATAATAATAATAATAATAACAATAATACAAAAATAAAATAAGAAAGCAACAACAAAAGGAACTAAGAGTTAGAGGAACACAATACACACTAGGAGAAGGTAGAGGGAGGAAAATAAAATAAACATGATGCCAAAACAAACTAGAAAACAACTAAACAAAAGTAAAACATAAAACCACAAACTAAGTCCACAAATGTCAAACCTGGCATTATTTCAAAAGGCGTTAAACCTTGAGCTGATGGAGTTATTCTCATACTAAGTTTTACTATATCCAAGCATTCAACCCAGTTTCTTTTTGTCTCTTCCATTGTTTTTCTTAATTTATTTTTAATTGTGCCATTAGTTCTTTCTACAGGTCCTGCACTCTGAGGATAACTGCAATGTGTTTTTAGATCAATGTTAAAACATTTTCCTAATTCCTGTAATATTTTATTTACAAAACGCATTCCATTATCACTATAGATTCTTCTTGGAGTTCCAAAAGTTGGTATTATATTTTTGCACAAAGCTTTTCTACTGTTATTGCGTCAGGTGATTTGCAGGGAAAGATTTCTACCCATTTTAAAAAGGCATCTATTATCACTAAGCAATATTAATATTTATACTCCCTCCTGTTGAGACATTGCTTTGCCCATGACTCATATTGGTAACCGCTTCACATTTATACTCAGCTAATTTAGCTGGTAACAGTACAGCATCTAATAATTTCAGTAATAACTTTGCATTTTTCCATTGTGCTGCCAATTATACCTTTTATTTCTTTTCCATACATAATATAGAAGTCCAAGATGTTAATAAGACCTGTATGGTGTCATGAAAGATAGGGTTAAATAAAATTTAAATTGGACCTTTCCGATAAATGTTTCTGTTTTGCCATGATAAAGCTGCTCTCTCTTAATCATCTGGTTCCATAACAATTTTTGTGGTATTCATCAGTAAGATTATAATGGCTCTGAATGTTCTATTATAATTTAGCTTTGTTTAGATGTATTTATTATGATTAATATTATTTTTAATTTTATTTATTTATTTTTTTAATGCAGTTAGTCATTATATTTAAGAATGAGGTCACCATTTTTGTTAGTTGCTATTATTTTAATAATGCTTGGTTTAGTTCTAAGAAAAAATACTCCTCATTGATGAACACAAAAATGAAGGGCATATTATGTCTTATAATCTTAGTTTGTTTTACCCAGTTTTATAAACACACTGTACAGTTTCAGTCAGCTATAGTTCTTCCCTTTTAATTACAGTTTGTATTTATTTCAAGTAACTAAAGTTTGTTTCAGTTAACTCAAGTTTTCTCCATTTAGTCCAGTCCAGTAATTCTGTTAAGGAGCATTTCAGCTTGTGTTAAATTTGAGTCTAATTTGATCATTCTGAACCTGACAGGAAAAAGTCCAAACATCTGTTAAAATCCTTTTGTTTCATCACAAAGAACTGACCTAATATTATATTGGTACTGTTGATGATCAGACTTGCTCTTGTAGTCTTTAATTATTATTGTGCACACATACCCTAATTTTTACATAACATGAAACAGACATTTATTTCCCAAAAACAGACAGACAAAATGGACAGACATTGGCCACATAAAAGTTTGATTACCCTGTTTGTGAAAGGATTGTGAAAAATTGAAGAAAAATCTATGAGCTTTTTTGTGTTTATCAGTATTTTCAATACAGCTAGAACCGTTGCTATCTTTATATGATTTTGGAAAAATTCTGGAAACTTCTTTGAGATAGAAGTTTGGAAATGATCATCATGAACATCAGACCTTTATTTGAACTTTTAAGGTCCTTCAAAGACGCTCTACAATGAAATCAGTCATTCCTATTCACACACATTCACACACTAATTACTTATTTACTTCTCTGTCTGAGCAATTTAATTTGCAAAAATTTGAACATAATTTTACTTCTATTATTCTTAAAATGCACATTGTTTCCTCATAACCTTTTTGTTTCCTCTAGGTCTGTATTGAATGCTTAAATTGTTTTTTTTATTCACCAAGAATCAATAAGGTGGTCTTAGTGGGGTCCACCTTAAAGGTGTTGTCTGTTGGGTGTCATGTTATCATTGTCAGGTCAGTGAGGTTCATAAGTCAGTCAGAACCTTCGTCATTTGGTATGTGCACATAATATTTAATAGATCCAGCCTATTATTAGTCAGCAAAACTTCCACCTATAGGAGAAAAATTGATTGTTAATAAATGAGCTGCATTTCCTAGGAACACTGTCTTCTTCCTGGATGAGCATCACCTGTTGAAAAACTTCCATCATTGTATTACTCAGTTTGTTTCACATATTCACTCAGATAGTTAGTATCTCATGTAGAGTGACATATATTGTTGCAATGGAGATGATCTCAGATTAAATACACCTAGTTAGAGCTTCAATCCAGCTTAATTTTGTGTCCGCAGACTTTAGCCAATTTTTCCTTTTGTATACATACACATCAAGATCCAAAACATTTTCAAAAGGCAGATTGTGGCACAATGTAGACAAAACTGCTTATAGATTGACAAAATAACATTCAAGCACACAATCAACATATCAATGGCTCTACTTCTAGAGAATCACATAAACTTCTGGGGTCCTGCTTTGGCCCACGGACCTTGAGTTTGACACATGCAGGGTAGAGTTACAATCTTCATCAGAGCTCTCAACAGAGACAGGCTTCTGCTGTGTGCAGACGTTTTATCTTTGCTTTCATTCAGCTGAATTTCCTGTGTCAAGGTCATTTCACAGAGCTGGAATTTAACTTCTCTCAAAAGAGGAAAAAAAATAAAAAATGCACATAATCTGAGCCAAATATGGAATTATTTCCCTGTAAAATGAATCTTTTGCATTTTATCATTGTGTCACTGGTAGTTTAACACCATAGACAGATTTTTAAACCACCTGTTTCTCACTAACACTTGACTACAGGATCTTTTTATTCTCAGATTACTTCTTAGCACTGTTGTGCCCAATGGGATGGGTGGCGGTCTGCCCCCCCCCCCCCCCCTTTTTTTTTTTTTTTTTCAGTTATGCTGAAAGTTCTGCTATGTGCTTTTCAACAGGCCTGAGTGTTATGGCTATGTTAGTTAAAGGCTGCTCTTGCTTTTTTTTAATTTATCTTTTTGTTTTAATCTGTTTACCAACTGTGTTCACGCAAAGACTGAGAGGTCCCCTTTGAAATTAGAATCTTTCTGCCATTTAGCAAGGCTTCCGGATGCAGCTTCCCATCTTTGGAGAAGGTGTATATACTTATTTAATATTTTAATTAATAGTTCCTAATCAATAGCTTTTAACTATTTATTATTATTATCTTACTTTAACTAATTATTATTATTATCTTATTTATTTTCTGATTTAACAAATTATTATCACATTTAGTTTCAGAACATAAAATATGTATGTGCATCCACCAGCAAACAGAATTTCTCACTGGCCCCTGAATTCCTCCCGGAAAACAGGCTTCTAAATGAAAAACCTAGTTTTCATCCGGTTTTATGCTTAGGGTTCTAATCCCAAAGGTAAAAGTGGTTTTAGACTGTTGCTAGTAAAATGCCTAAAAATACAAATCAGAATTCCCTACAGCACAGGTTCAGTGGAGAGCAACTTTATGTTCACACCGTAAAGGTTTCGAGTTGTCTCACTGAGAGGGATGTATGATTCTGCAGACACACTCACATGCACTAACACACAGAAGTCCGTGAGTAAAAATGCATTGCCCTGGGAAAACTTGGTGGAATTAACTACGGAAGGTGCACCGGCAATGTGTGGAAGAAAAGGGGGCTTGGTTGGACTAATGAAAGGGATAATGCAAAAAATGAACTGTCACACGTCTCTGATAACGTATCCTTGCATTATCCATCAACAAGCTTTGTGTGGGAAGGTGCTGGAAAAGGATGACACTGACCACGGTCATGAAAACGGTGAACTTCATTTGGGCGCGTGACCTGAATTACCGTCAGTTCCAGCTGTTTTTGCAGGAGATGGTTTCAGAGCACGGCGATGTGCCGTATCATACAGAAGTGCGGTGGCTGAGTAGGAGCAAAGTCCTCCAGCAATTTTTTGAGCTCAGGGAAGACATTGCTCTTTTTATGTAGAGTAAAGGAAAACCCTTGTCTGAACTGTCAGATCCAGAGTGGCTGTGCGACTTTGCTGTGTTGTGTGACATAACCGAGCATCTCGCCCAACTGAATCAGAAGCTACAGGGACGAAAACAAGTCATTACGCAGATGTCTGACACGATCACGGCTTTCCAGCGTAAACTGGACCTACGGATGTGCCAAGTGAAACAGGACAATCTTGCCCACTTTTCTGTTTGTGAGAACATGTCAACCTCATTTCCCGGGACATTTTCATGTGTTGAATTACCTACCAAACTAAGCTAAAGACTGAGTTTGATCGGCGCTTCTCTGACTTCAGAGCACAGCAGTCTGGTCTTGCCATCTTTGTCAATCCTTTTACCACTGACGTCTGCACTGCTTCCCAGCACCATCAGATGGAGTTAATTGAGCTTCAAAGCAACAGTGGCCTGAGAGCAAAGTTCCAGGATGCTGCAATCCATGACTTTTACTGCTTTTCTGCTGCCCCCTGGTCTGATGCCACAGCTTCAAATTCATGCTGCCCGTGTTACATCCATGTTTGGGAGCACCTATCTGTGCAAACAGATGTTTTCCAAATTGAATCTGAACAAAAATAAGCACAGATCACATCTCACTGATGACAACCTCCATGCTGTTCTATAGATTGCCTCAGTACAGGACATAAAACCAGACATTGACACACTGGTCATGGAAAAACGGTGTCAGACATCTGGTCAGAAAGAGAAAACATATAGGTAAGCATTTTTAAAAACCTAATTAGAATATAATAAATGTAAATGTGTTTACAGGTTTTATGTGTTTATGCAGACAAATATTTTTTTGTAATCAAAGCATCTCAGTAGTTGGATGCAAAGCTGTTGCAGCCAAATTGTTTGTCACACATGTTCTTAGCAGCTCACAATTTTTGATTTTAAAATAATTAAGCCCCTTTTAACTATGACAAATGTTTTGATCAAAGTTAATATTATAAGTTGTGTTGGATGTTATTTTTGTATTCACTTGAATAGTTTGATCCTTGATTGATCGACTTAAGTGGGTTTCATAACCTGACAAATTAAAATAATTTATGTTGACAGCAACAAGCAAACCCCTTTTTTTTCTATGCGACTGTATGTTTTATCTAGCAAAAGTAATAATTTCAAAGTTATTTAACATTAAGGAGTAGTTACATTTATTTTACATTACATTTGGTTACATTTAGTTACATTTATAAGTTACATCCAGATTTAACCCTCAGTCAGGCACTGGGCTCCACCGAATGGCAGACACCTGTGATCCAGCTCGAAGGACCAAAAGAAACGTCAGAGTTAGACACACTGATAAACTCAGAGAAGGTATGCAATGAAGACACAAACGAGTCAATGTTGTCTTTGGCTGGCCAGGGAGAGACAGGCCATTCTCTCAGATGAGCTGCCCTGTGTCACAGCCTTTTATTAAAGAAAGGAAAAAAACACTCATGTTACAGCATTGTGGGTGTGGCTATACACAGTTTCACAAATACAAGTTCTACTGAATAAAACTGGTTCTGTCCAGATACTGATTCAGCACACACGTCCACATCTGGTACTCAAGGACAGATTGGCTGGGGTGCGAGCAGCCTGCGACCCAGAACACCCCCGCACGCACACAAGTCCCTGCTCAGTCTGCATAGCAACCACCCAAATGCAACTCTAAGACAAGATGACAATTCTGTTAATAGTTCATAAAAGTACTTCAAAGATAAATGTGAAAAGTATTCAAACCACTTCTATCAAAGTTCACCAAATTAAATAAATAAAAAATTATTTTAATGGTAAATCATAAGGATAAAGAACCTTTTTAAACTAAGCAATGATAATTTATGTACAAATCTTCCAACAGCTGCAGTTCCTCAAACTGAGCATGCATATAGCAACAGTGGAAAGGAAAACTCCCCTTTAATAGAAAGAAACCTCCACCAGAACCAGGCTCAGTGTGAGCAGCCATCTGCGTCGACTGACTGGGGGCTTGAAAGAACAGAGTATATACATAAAAGAACACAGAAGCACTGATCCAGAAGTACTTTCTTTGTGAACAAAAGTAAAACGACAAGGGCAGTACTAGCTTCTTCAGTGGCTTCATCTAGGAGAGAAAAACAGCTAAGCAGAAAATCTTTATGCCAGTTTTCAGTATGCTTTCAGAGTATGAAAGAGAGCACATACAGTTTTTGGCAGCTAAAGCTCAGCCAATAGTTATGTCTAGGTGAGAAACTTGGTTAAATACTGAAACACAGGGCAAAGTGCATTTTCTGTCGAAGGAGAGCATTAAGTTGTTGGCAGCAGTAGCTCAGCCGATGCCCCCCTCCAGGAAGGTGTAACAGCTAAACACAGAGCCAGGCCAGGTGTAGCTTCTTGGAAAATAAAAAAATAAAAAAGATAGAACATAAAGTTAGAAGAAACAACAGCAAATAATGCTTAATTGGAGAGTAATTTAGCAGCATTTTGTGGACATCCGGACAGTAAACACAATAGTCCAGCCTTGAAGTAAAAAATGCATGGTCTAGCTTTTCAGAGTCACTCTTGGACAGAATATTTGTAATTTCTAGGAAATTCAATAAACCTGTTTAATATAGGATTTACATGACATATTCTGGTCAAAAATAACACCAAGAGGTTTTTTTCACGTTCAGTCTTTTTCAAAGACGATAGGAGAGAGAAAGTGGTCTATTGGACTCAAGACAGATCTCCAGGTGGCCACTGGAGGGGAACAGTTAGGTGAAAATAAGTCACATCACTGAACTGGGTTTGACAGGTGTTTGGGATTTTGAAGATGGGTTTTCTCATTCACAGATGGAATCCAAGGAGCGAGGGAGGGTGGACAGGAAAGACAGCGTAGATTTCTTTGCAGACACCAGGTAAGCTGCACCTGTGAAACGAGGCAGGAGTGAACATGTTTTATCTGGGAGACATGAAACACTGAGTTGACACGGAGATGAGAAGGAAGTCAAATCGTGGAGGGACTGATGACAGACAATATCTCAAAAGGTCCCAAGAATTGAGGTGATAATTTGGAGGTGCAGGACTTGAGAGGGAAATCCTTAGCTGAGAGCCACACTTTTAGTCCCAGAGAGTATATGGGGGCAGGCATACACTTGGGGTCGGCTATCCTCATGTTTTGTACAGATGTGTGATGGAGAGCGCTTTTAGCTGGTGGTTCTTTTAGCTCCATCCTTCGACAATGGTGAAGGTGGGAACGGACAGACAGAAAGGTTTGGTCAGGAAAAGTGGAAGGAAGAAGAGAAGGCTGGTTATCCAGGGAGACTTTGAATGGAAAAAAAACAGAAGCTGCAGAAATGTGTGACCCAGTGAATATGGTGACTCCATGTGGCAGGGTTAGAAGCGCATATACATCTCAAAGTGTTTCTCTCTAGTTTCTGAGTCATGCGTTCATATAATCCATTGCCCCAGAGGTGGAAATCTGAGGTGAGTTGACTGGTAGCCCCCAAGACTGAACAGAAATCCTTCCAGACCCGGGCAATAAACCGGGGTTCCCCATCAGATAGAATCTCGGTTGGAATCCCACGGAGATGAAAAACATGTCGGATAAAAAGCCTGGCTGTGTCAGGGGCTGAAGAAAGTTTGGAGAGGGCAACCAGGTGACAAGCCTTAGAGAGGTGATCCATTATGGTGAGTATTACGAACTTGTTGTTAGAGGTAAGGAGATCGGTGACAAAGTCGAGAGCAATGTGGGACCAAGGTCTGCTGGGAAACGTGAGCGCTGAAGGAAACCAGAAGGAGGTCGGTAAGAGCTCTTGCCTTGGGCACAGACATGACACGCAGCTACATACTCCACGACATCTTTATTTAAAGATGGCTACCAAAAATACCTTTGTAGGAGACCAATGGTACAGCTGAATCTTGGATGACCAGAGAAGCGAGAAGCATGTGCCCAGTGAATAGCTTTAGACCGAAAAAAGGAAGGAACGTACAGTTGACCAGGAGGACTATCTCCCGGATCAGGTACCAGATGGAGAGCTTGCTAGAAGATGGTTAAGATTGTGGAGTTTCTAGGTAGGACGGACTCGGGTTTGGTTGTTTCATCATCAGCAGAGAGCTGTCTGGAGAGAGTGTCAGGTGTGCTATTATGAGAGCCGGGTTTATAGATGATGGTAAAGGTGAACCTGGAGAAGAATAGGGACCAGCAATACTGGTGGGGGTTAAGGCGTCTTGCGGACTGGATGTAGGCTAAGTTTTTATTATCAGTCCAGATGACTATGGGCAGTTCGGAACCCTCAAGCCAATGTCTTCATTCTTCTAATGCTGGTTTAATAGCTAACAGCTCTTTTTCCCCAACACTACAATTTGTCTTTGCGGGAGAAAAAGCCTTTGGAAAAGTAAGAGCATGGATGCGTCTTGTTGTCAGAAAGTGATCTTTGAGACCCCACAGTCAGAGCACCCACCCCAGTCAGAGGCATCAATCTCAAGGATAAACTGGGAGGTCTGGTCAGGATGAACCATAACAGGAGTGCCTGAAAACTTATTTTTAGGCTCAGAGAAGGCAGATTCGGCTTCTGATAACCAAAGAAATGGTTGTTTTATGGAAGTGAGAGCAATGAAGTGAGCTCCGATGAGACTGTTTGAATAAATCTTCTATAAAAGCTGGCAAAACCTAGGGAAAGCTGTAGCTGTTTCCTGATCGTAGGTGTGGGCCACTCCTGAACTGTTCTGATCTTTTCGGGTGTTCTTTCCCTGTCCACCCTCTAAAATGTAGTCCAGAAATCACATTTACCTGCTTTTACATAAAGGCGGTTCTTGAGGAGTCTTTGGAGAACCTGCCAAACATAAACTCTGTGTTCTTGAAGATCTTTGGAGTATACAAGGATGTTGTCAAGGTAGACTAAAACGAAGTGATTAAGAAAGTCTCTGAGAATGTCATTAACTAATGCCTGACAAACAGCAGGGGCATTGGTTAGGCCGAAAGGCATCACTAGATACTCAAAATGTCCCATGAATTTTAAAAGCAGTTTTCTATTCATCACCCTCTGTTATATGGATGAGATGGTAAGCGTTGCGCAGATCTAACGTGGAAAAAACTGCTGGTTCTTGGACAGCTTCGAAGGAGGAGAAAACCAGAGGCAAAGAATACTTGTTTTTAAGGATGATGTTATTCAGTTCACGATTGTCAATGCAATGTTTGAGGGACTTATCCTTTTTCTCTACAAAGAAAAATCCTGCGCCCATCATAGAGGAAGAAGGGCGAAATATGCCTGCATTCAGGGAGTCCTTGAAGTATTGGTCTGTGGTTCCCTTTACTAGCATGAGAGCTTAAAAGGTCGAGTGGATGGGAGTGCGGCACCAAGAAGATCTATGGAGCAGTTGTAAGGGCAATGTGGTGAAAGGGAGAGTCTAAGATCTTAGCTGAATGCTTTCTGGGTATTGTGATATATAGGCGGAACTTTCTGGAGGATTTTGAGTTCACAGTTATGGATAATGTTGGTGGTGGAATGGCGGACTTTATACAGGTGAACAGAGACAGGTGGAACTCCAGGCTTTGATCTGGGACTCAGACCACTCGATGTGAGGATTGTGTTTCTGCAACCAGGAAAAACCCAAAACAACAGGTGATTCTCGTGTGTGAAAAACATAGACAGAAATTTCCTCATGGTGATTTCCTAAGACAACAAGCTGCAGGGGAGCTTGCTCTGGTGAATGATAGTTTGGAGTGTGCTTCCATTAGGGGTTAAACAGAGATGGGAGAGGTTAATATGTGGAGGAGAATATTGAATTGCTTATCTATGTAATATTAAAAAGACCTTATCTTGTTCACTGAATATAAAAATATATGGAGCTAACCTCATGTCTGACGTTTAGGTAGTGTGATGTGTATTTTGCATTATCACCCTGGAAGAGCAAGAAATAAAATTGGCAAATATATAATAAAGTATATTTCGCCTACGAGAGTAAAAGTACTCTTCTTTGAAAAGAGAATGGCCTTATAATGCAATTTAAAAAGGCTTTCAAAGATTCGCTTTAATTTTTGAAGTAAAACAGCAAAATTATAAATAAATTAAATTAAAAATAAAGTTGTTTCCCTTAACAATACCATGTGCAATTAATTAAAAGTAACCTTTTTCAAGTGAATTAGGTATGACAGCCCCAGTCCCTTCATCACATCCAAAAGACTAGGAGATGTTGTGGTGTGAGCTACTTTGTTTTTGGTCAGTCAGTACATCTCATGCAACGCTGCCAAGAATGCCATTCGTTCCAGATTGACCTGCTTCTGGAATGACTGGGATATACACTAGTATTCTCAGAAGCTTTCATAGTAGCAACCATAGCAAGAGCCTCTGATATTGGGTTGACTTGGCATATCGTGTCAGGCTGCCTCTGATGAGGGTTGTGCATGACACGTCACTCCACACCTTTCTCCCCCCTCAATCTTGGAGGCTGATAAGACATACAGAGACTGCAAAAATATTCCTTCAAAAAAACACTAATTTATGATTTAATCAGACTTTCAAATGCATTACTAATTAGTGTTTGCATGCACATACAGGGGTTGGACAATGAAAGTGAAACACCTGTCATTTTAGTGTGGGAGGTTTCATGGCTAAATTGGACCAGCCTGGATACCAATCTTCATTGATTGCACATTGCACCAGTAAAAGAAGACTGTAAAGGTTCAATTAGGAGTGTAAGAGCACAGTTTTGTTCAAAATATTGAAATGCACACAACATTATGGGTGATATACCAGAGTTCAAAAGAGGACAAATTGTTGGTGCACATCTTGCTGGCGCATCTGTGACCAAGACAGCAAGTCTTTGTGATGTATCAAGAGCCATGGTATCCAGGGTAATGTCAGCATACCACCAAGAAGAACAAACCACATCCAACAGGATTAACTGTGGATGCAAGAGGAAGCTGTCTGAAAGGGATGTTCGGGGATTGTATCCAAAAAACATAAAACCATGGCTGCCCAAATCCCGGCAGAATGAAATGTGCACCTCAACTCTCCTGTTTCCACCAGAACTGTCCGTTGGGAGCTCCACAAGGTCAATATACACGGCCGGGCTGCTATAGCCAAACCTTTGGTCACTCATGCCAATGCCAAACATCGGTTTCAATGGTGCAAGGAGCGCAAATCTTGGGCTGTGGACAATGTGAAACATGTATTGTTCTCTGATGAGTCCACCTTTACTGTTTTCCCCACATCCGGGAGAGTTACGGTGTGGAGAAGCCCCAAAGAAGCGTACCACCCAGACTGTTGCATGCCCAGAGTGAAGCATGGGGGTGGATCAGTGATGGGCCCAATATTTGTGCTAGATGGGAGCGTCACTGCCAAGGACTACCGAACCATTCTTGAGGACCATGTGCATCCAATGGTTCAAACATTGTATCCTGAAGGTGGTGCCATGTATCAGGATGACAATGCACCAATACACACAGCAAGACTGGTGAAAGATTGGTTTAATGAACATGAAAGTGAAGTTGAACATCTCCCATGGCCTGCACCGTCACCAGATCTAAATATGTTTTAGCCACTTTGGGGTGTTTTGGAGGAGCGAGTCAAGAAACGTTTTCCTCCACCAGTATCACGTAGTGACCTGGCCACTATTCTGCAAGAAGAATGGCTTAAGATTCCTCTGACCACTGTGCAGGACTTGTATATGTCATTCCCAAAATGACGAATTGACGCTGTATTGGCCTCAAAAGGAGGCCCTACACCATACTAATACATTATTGTGGTCTAAAATCAGGTGTTTCAATTTCATTGTCCAACCCCTGTATATTTTATGTAATGTGCATTTTGTATGTTTTCATGTAATGTGCATTTATGTTCTATGTAATGTAGGCATTCCCATGGAAAATGTACATCATAAATGGCTAATAATGACCATAAAACTATCAATGTATCAATATCAATGTATTACCATACTGGATCAATGCCAAACCTCCGCTTCGTCTGCTTGTTAAGCCCTCCAACAGCGGAAATGACATCCATGTCAATGACTGACACAGTGCTATTACCGGCTGCAGACCCGTCATTTTGCTCCTCGTCATTAGTGGAATAACCGTCACCCGATTCGTGTTTACCGAGAAGAATGCTGTGATATGACGCCATTTATACCCACCCTTCGAAGCTGACATGATTTTAGAAAGCTTTACCGTTAGCGGTCGCACAGGGTCACAGGGTGAAAAGAAGCGGGAACAGACTCAGTGCATGCGCAATAGCTGACATAAGAACCACATGGAGAGGAAGCCCAGATGTCAGTCACAGGACCGATGAAGTCCTAAAAATTGAGCGTAAGGTCAGATTTTCAGCATAAGGGTGACAACTTTCAGCAATTGTAACTGCCTAAAAAAGGCAAAAGTGTTCTTCAGCTAAGAGAGAAGAGAGGAGAAAGAGAAGCTAAAATGCTAACATTAGCATATTGGCTATCACTAGCATGAAAGCTGATATTAATTTACCCCATGTACTATGCAAAAAGCATCGTATAAGCTAAAATGAGCTAAAATGCTAATGCTTACTACAGCCTATATTCAAAAGTCTATAAAATTGCCCTTTAAAATTATTTACTCTTGTTCAGGTCTTGGAACAGCAGTAGAAGCTGTTTAAGTAGCTGACATCAAATGGTCGCTGTTTTGATGCTCCACTGGGACCTATGGAGATGTTCTTATCATTATAAGTCACAGAGTAGTGGTTTCATTCTGGTTCTGATAGAGATTGGACCTGGTTCTGATGGGGGTTTGTTCCTGATTCTCATAGAGGGTTCCTCTTGGGTCTGATGAAGATTTATACCTGGTTCTGATAGAGTTTTGACCTGTTTCTGATGGATGCTTGTACATGGTTCTAGTGTCAGTTTGTTCAAAGTTCTTATGGAGATTTTTGCCAGGTTCTGGTGGAGTTGGAACCTGGTTTTGATTAAGGTTTCTTCCTGGTTCAGATGAAGATTTCTACAAGGTTCTGATGGAGATTTTTTCCCTGGTTTTGGTGGAAGTCTGTACTTGGTTCTGATGGATGGTTCTCCTCGGCTCTGATAGAGTTTTGACCTGGTTCTGATACAGGTTTGTGCCTGGTTCTGATACAGGTTTATACCTGGTTCTGATTAAACTTTTTGCCAGGTTCTGATAGAGTTTGGACCTGGTTCTCATAGAAGGTTCCTCCTGGTTCTGAAGGTGATTTGTACCTGGATCTGGTGGAGAGTCCCTAACTGGTTCTGATGGAGATTTCCTCTTGGTTCTGATGGAGCTTGGGTCTGGTTCTTATGGAGATTTGTTCCAGGTTTGAATGGATGTTGGACCTGGTTCTGATTGAGGTTTCTTCCTGGTTCTGATAGAGTTTGGACCTGGTTCTGATAAAGGGTTCCTAACTAGTCCTGATGGGGAATTCCTCTTAGTTCTGATAGGGTTTGGGTCTGGTTCTGATGGAGATTTGTTCTTGGTCCTGATGGAGTTTGGACGTGGCTCTGATGGAGGATTCCTAACTGGTTGTGATGAAGAATTCCTCTTGGTTCTGATGGAGTTTGGATCTAGTTCTGATGAGTGTTGGACATGGTTCTGATAGAAGGGTTCTCCTGATTCTGAAGGAGATTTGAACCTGGTTCCTGGTGGAGTTTTCTTCCTGCTTCTGAAAGTTTTTACCTGGTTCTGATAGCCTTTGGACCTGGTTCAGATGAAGGTTTATACATGGTTCTGATGAAGATTTGTACCAGGTTCTGATGGAGTTTGGACCTGGTTCTCACAGAAGGTCCCTCCCGGTTCTGAAAGCGATTTGTACCTGGTTCTGTGGAGGGTCACTAACTGGTCCTGATGGAAAATTCCTCCTGGTTCTGATGAAGTTTGGGTCTGGTTCTGATAGATATTTGATCCTGGTTCTGATGGAGTTTGGGTCTGGTTCTGATAGAGAATTGTTCCAGGTTCTGATGTGATAACAGCCTACATGCAAAAGTCAATGAAATTGCCTTTTAAATTTAATCACTGTTGTCTAGCTGTTGGAACAGCAGTACATGCTGTTTAAGTACTCAACACAAAATGGCCGCCATGTAGTTGCCTCCTATGAAGATGGTCAAAGGGTTAGGGGTCGGGTCATGTTTAGGCCATAGAAATGAATGAAAATGAATGGAAGTCAATGCAAACTCCTCACAAAGACAGTAAAAAAGGAATGTGTGTGTGTGTGTGTGTGTATGGGCTTGTGTGTGTGTGTCTGAGTGGAGACAGGGAGAGAAGAGAGGCAGATTGAAAAACAGAGTCACATACAGACATATACAGTGGAAGATGCACAGAGCTATAAATAGAACAGTGAGGAATGAATCAGCCAATCAGCAAAGAGTGTCTGTAACTTGACACCTGCAGCATTTCTAATGCAGCACCTCACTATCGTCTCCCCCTGGCCTGGGCTTTTAACATGGAGGCGCATGCTCCCGAACTACCGCCCATAACTCGGAAAACGTAAGGACTATCGATGTCATTCTATTTTTCTCAACGCACAGGGGAACAAAAATATTAACACATTTTTCTTGAAAATATAATATTAAAGGCACAACACTAGGTGACAACAAAGGGAAAAATGGGGAAAAACACAAAAATGCCTTAGCATGCTCTCGAACAACGTCTAATAACTCGGAAACTATAAGGGCTATCGATTTGATTCATGCACCGTATGAATCAGCAGACCTTGCTGAACAATCATGGAGCTTCTCAGGTTTCTACAGAAATCTGTCTGGGAGGTGTGACCCTGTGAAAAAGTGTATCATTTTGACCATTTTTAACCTGAGTGAAGGTGAATTTTTCACTCTCAAACAAACCTACTTCACGGGGAAACGATAAAAGGTATTCAAAAAAATCTTGAACCGTAGGTATCAGCAGGGATGGGTGAACAATCCTGGAGATCATGTGTACATAAATCTGTGTAGGAGATGTGACAGTGTAGAAAAATGGATAATTTTGACATTTTTCAATTTCAAGTGATATTTGGAAGGAAAGATTTGGTACTCCTAAACAAACCTTTTTTATGACAAAACGATAAAAGGTATCAAAAAAATTCCTTCACTGTGAGCGCCAGCAAGGTCTGAAGATAAATCTGCACAAGGCTCATGTCTCTACCTCGAACGGTTTACGAGAGGCCGCAATTCGAAAGTTTAATGATTGTTTGCTCTTGATTTTTTCTGAAATTCCTATAGGTTTCCCATTAAGGGTGTGTTGAGTTTGTGTTGCTTTGGGGCATGTTGCCAGAAAACTGTTAGTCCCACGTCAATGAGGGTGACATTTTCTTAATCGCAAAAGAGCATCCTATGTTTTGATGTATAATTTGTATAGGCAGAGTGAAAACTGAGCGTGTGAGGACAGTTTGTTCGTTCTTTCTCAGGTTATTCAAAAACCTAGAGTTTACACTCTAGCGACACGAACATTCCGTCATTGGATTACATTATAAAACTGAAAATCTGAAAAAAGTGTAATAAAGTTTGACTGAAAATTGTAGAAAAACTGTAAAAGATATCAAAAAATTTAATTATACAATAATAGCAGAAGGTTGTGAAACCATTTTAAAAGTTGAATGGTGTTTCTAGATGAAAGTATGCAGAAGTAGTTAAATGGCAAAAAGAGTGAAGTGTTAGTGGAATTTTTGCCGTTTTCCATTCATTTCAATGAGAGCAAAAAAAACATAAAAAGCTGAATATTTTAAAAAGTATAAAAGGTATAAATACCAAAGGTCATAGCTGGAAGGTCCTGAAAGGGCTGAAAATTGTGAAATTTCAACGGTTAAAATAGCAGAAAGTATGCAGAAGGAGAAGCGAATGAAAAAGTGTACGGAAGTAACCAGAATAATAAGAAGAAGATGGAATAATAAAGAATAAAGAGAAATAGGATCTCAATTGTGTGAATGCTGAAGGCATTCACACAATTGCCTAAATGCTAATGTTAGCTTAAATACTAACATTAGCAAAACAGGGATATATGGGTGTCTGTGGGTGTGTGTGTGTGTTAGCATTTAAGCTAACATTAGCATTTGAGCTAATTTTCACTTGTAGGGCTAAATGAAAATGAACTGAATGGAGTGACTGTTACCCAACATGCTAGTGTTAGCCTAGATGCTATTGTTAGCATTTAAGCTAATGTTAGCATTTAGGCCTCTTTTCACTTATAGGGCTAAATTAACAGTTTGAATGGAATTTATAGCCAATATGCTAGTGTTAGCCAACATGATTCCTAACTGGTTCTGATGGATATTTGTACCAGGTTCCTATGGGGATTTTCTCTTGGTTCTGATGAAGTTTGAGTCTGGTTCTGATTAAGTTTTCTTCCTGATTCTGATTGAGTTTGGACCTGGTTCTGATGGAGGGTTCCTAACTGGTTCTGAAGGAGAATTCCTCTTTGTTCAGATGGAGTTTGAGTCTAGTTCTGATTGATATTTGTTCCAGGTTCTGATGGATGTTGGACCTGGTTCTGATAGAGGTTTCTTCCTGGCTTTGATGGAATTTGGACCTGGTTCTGATAGACAGTTCCTCCTGGTTCTGGAGGCGATTTGGACCTGGTTATTGTGGAGTTTTCTCCCTGGTTCTGATAGACTTTGGACCTGGTTCAGATAGAGGTTTGGTCATGGTTCTGATGGAGATTTGTACTAGGTTATTTCTGGTTCTAATGGTCATTTCTTCCTGATTCTGATAGAGTTTGGACATTGTTGTGATGGATGTTTGTATGTGGTTCTGATGAGGATTTATATGACGTTCTGATGGTGATTTGTTCCTGGTTCTGATGGCGTATGGGTCTAGTTCTAATGGACATTTGTTTTAAGTTTTGATGGATTGTGGACGTGGTTCTGATGGAGATTTCCTCTTGGTTCTGATGGAGTTTGGGTCTGGTTATGATGGAGTTTTGTTCGGGGTTCTGAAGGATATTGGACCTGGTTCTAATGGAAGTTTCCTCTTGGTTCTGAAGGAGATTTGGACCTGGTTGTGGTGGAGTTTTCTTCCTGGTTCTGAATAATGAATGTAATCTATGGTTGTGTGTGTGCATGTGTTTGTCCGCATGCGTGTGTGTCCAAGCAGGAGACACTGACAGAAGAGAGGCAGAAACATAGAATTCTGTTAATAGTTAATAAAAGTACTTCAAAAATAAATGTGAAAAGTATTCAAACCACTTCTTTCAAAGTTCAACAAACTAAATAAATGAAAATGTCTTTTAATGGTAAATCATAAGGATAAAGAACCTTTTTAAACTAAGCAATGATAATTTATGTACAAATCTTCCAACAGGTATCCAAAACAATTTTTGAACAGTAGGTATCAGCAGGCATCGGTGGACAATCCTGAAGAATTTCATGTGTCTACAATAATCTGTGTAGGAGATGTGACACTGTAAAAAAAAGTCGATAATTTAGAAATTTTTAGATTTTAAGCTTTTTTAGGAAAGACAGATTTGGTACTCTGACAAAAACCTATCTTATGACAAAACGGTAGAAGGTATAAAAATAAATCTTGAATTGTGAGCAAGGTCTGAAGATAAATCGGCACAAGGCTCATGTCTCTACCTTGAACAGTTTACAAGAGGTGATGATTCGAAAACATGTCTGTGGCAGTCCATGTTCACAGTAAATGTTAACAAAGTCACTTTTTTTGTTTCACCTATTCTCATAGGAAGCCGTCCGTCACCTGTACAGCTCAAATTCGGATCACAGCCGCTATGATCCTCGGCAGGAGTAAGAATCATTAACAAAGCATACAGTCTACTGTGTGAAAGTAAATAATTTAATATATGTATATATTTTTTTGAGTTCAGTTAATTGTATGTTTGTTTTTACAGACTGTGCTGACCTTACAACATGGTGGTTACATCCGTGTTGGTAGGAACTCTGCAGGTAAGTCCAGATTTACCTGGTGTGGACAATGATGCCATCGAGTATAAGTATCAATTACTGTGGTTTATGTATAATTTTTTGCTTGAATATTGTTGTTTACATATGTAATGTGGTGACACTATTTATTTATAGCGTACAAAACTGTTTTCTGGCTGCATGCAAGACCTACTATGAGATGGTATGCCGGAACCTCCGGCACAGTCAGCCAGATCTTGCAGATAGGGTGACAGCCATTAAGAGTTCAGTCCCCTGTCAATCAAGAAGGAAGCGGGTACAATTTATTAGATTATATTGTTGGTCAGTGGTATTTGGATGTTTACGTTGGGAATATATGTCATTATGAACTTTAGTAATAAGTAATTTATTTACAGTTAGTATTTGTAATTAGTTTTTCCAGTCCACTGTAGGTCAGTTTGATATTATTTTGAAGAGACTCGATGATTAAGCTATGCCCTGGTCAATAACACTATTTATAGTTTCTGTTTATTAATCTATGATTTATGTATTTTGAGTGACAAACTTAATGTTCGTCCTGTAACCGGTGGGTTGCCGGTTCGAACCTCTGCTCCGTCCATCTTTGTTGTTGTGTCCTTGGGCAATGGTGGTCAGACGGCCTGGTGGTGCCAATTGTATGGCCGCCTCACTTCTGTCATTCTGCCCCAGGGCAGCTGTGGGTCAAGTGTATCATCAGTAGAAGGTGAGCATTAAGTTGTTGGCAGCAGAAGCTTGGACGATGCTGCCTCCAAGAAGCTGTCACAAGTAGATACAGAATCAGGCCAGGAGTCATAATGCTGTATCTTTGTGGTGGACTAGAGGCAGACAAGTACGGAGAGAGCAGAGTAGGATCAGTGAGATAACTCCTTCTTTAATTCTCAGCGCTTACTTACAGGCAAGTTCAGGGCAACAAACTGTCCAGATACAGGCGTTGAAAACAGGACCCAAATAAGGGTAAATCCAAAGCTCCAACAAGACGTGGAAGACGTAACCCAAAGGACATATCACGAGGTCATGGAAGAGACATAACGACACCGCGTGGAACAAAGGACGAAGGCAAACTTAAATACAGACAAAGGTGGACATGAAACAATAGGGCAGGTAATCAGAGGAACAGGGAACAGGTGAGACAAGGAGGCAGGGAAGCAGAGAGGGCAGGTGAACCAGAGAGGGACAAATGAGGACATGGAGGAGCTAGACGAAGAACAAAACTGTAAACACATCCAGGGACCAGAACACGGGGGAAACAGATCTATAAGTAATGATAATAATAATAATAATAATAATAATAATGATAATACAAACACAGTCAACAGAAGAGAACCTTGGAAACAGAACCCAGAAACGAGGACTTAAGGACTAACCAAACAGTAACAGAAAAAACACCTGACTAAACGTAACTAATTACAGAATCAAAACCACATACAATAAACTGAACATAACCTAAAAAATAAAACACCAGAACGGGAACTCAAAGACTAATCATACTGGACAGCAACCACCTAACTAAAACGTGAACAAATACAGAACCAAGAGACATACTGTGACACCAGGTGTAGCTTCTAGGAAGAGAAAATCAAGAGAACATTAAGTTGCTGAAATAACAGCAAATAATGCAAAATTCGAGAGTAGTATGAGAATGTAGCAAAGAGAGTGAAAGTGATCATTATGTCCGCCAGTAGCCTAAGCCTATAACAGCATAACTCCAGAGATAGGTCAGGATAACCTAAGCCACTCTAACTATAAGCTTTATCAAAAAGGAAAGTTTAAGCCTAGCCTTAAAAGTAGACAGGGTTTATGCCTCACGGACTAAAACTGGGAGCTGGTTCCACAGGAGAG
Organism: Girardinichthys multiradiatus; assembly: GCF_021462225.1. Taxonomy (NCBI): domain Eukaryota; kingdom Metazoa; phylum Chordata; class Actinopteri; order Cyprinodontiformes; family Goodeidae; genus Girardinichthys; species Girardinichthys multiradiatus. The sequence goes on along the minus strand of NC_061801.1, from coordinate 3,722,833 downwards.
GAGCCTGATAACTAAAGGATCTGCCTCACATTCTACTTATAAAGACTCTAGGAACCACCAGTACACCTGCAGTCTAAGAACAAAGTGCTCTGTTAGGAATATATGGATCAATCACATCTCTGATGTATGGTGGAGCTTGATCTTTAAAGGCTTTATATGTGAGAAGGAGAATTTTAAATTCTATTCTGGATTTAACAGGGGGCCAATGAAGGGAAGTTAAAATAGGGGAAATATGATCTCTCTTTTTAATTTTCATCAGAGCTCTTGCTGCAGCATTTTGAATCAGCTGAAGGCTTTCAACTGCATTTTGTGGATATTCTGATAGTAAGGAATTACAGTAGTCCAGCCTTGAAGTAACAAATGCATGGACTAGTTTTTCAGCGTCACTCCTAGGATATCACTAGGATATTTCTAATTTTGGCAATGTTCCGGAGGTGAAAGAAGGAAATCCTAGAAACCTGTTTAATATGGGATTTAAATGACATGTACTAGTCAAAAATAACACCATGGCTTTTTACTTTATTACCAGAGGTGAATTTAATGCCATCCAGGTTAAGTGAATGACTAAGCAGTTTCTTTTCTAAAGACTCCAGTCCAAAGATGACCACTTCTGTCTTGTCTTAATTTAGAAGCAGAAAATTTAAAGTCATCCAAGTTTTTATATCTTCAAGACATGCTTGTATTCTGTCTAACTGGTTGGGCTTGTCAGGATTTATGGATAAGTAAAGCTGAGTATCATCAGCGTAACAGTGAAAATTTATCCTATGCTGCCTGATAATTTTACCTATTGGAAGTATATATAGTGAAGAGAATTGGCCCAAGCACTGAACCTTGAGGTACTCCTCAATTAACCCTGGAGTTTGAAGATGATTTCTCATTTACATGAACAAACAGGAATCTGTCAAATACGATTTAAACCAGCCTAGCACAGTTTCCATGATCCCTACAGCATATTCCAGCCTTTCTAAGAGAATATTGTGATCGTCTGTATCAAATGCAGCACTGAGATCTAACAGAAGGGTCTGGTGGACGGTACAAAACAAGAAACAGAAGTGGTTTTAGTTTTTTTGCAACTTGGATGAGGAAAACTAAGGATTAAATATTTCCAAAGAGTTGTAGCTATTAATTGGTCTGGGACTAATCAATAAATCGGACTGAAAAATGGTTGCTACTCCTCTTCCTTGTCCAGTATTTCAAGGTATGTGAAAATTTCAATATTTAGTAGGAATTGACTCATTTATAGTAACATAATCCTCTTGCTGCAGCCAGGTTTCTGTGAGACAAAATAAATCAGTCTGATTGTCACAAATCAAGTCATTAACTAGCAAAGTCTTTGAAGAGAGAGGTCTTCATTTAATTGTTTTATTTTTCTTTTTAGTCTGAGTTCTATAATTTTTATGTGATTTTCCTGATTTCCTCGTTTTAGATTATTTTTTAATCTATTCAATTTAAGCTGTGGGCAAGTCTTAATAGGGTAATGGGTAGATAACAGTACAGAAGCTGCAGAGAGGGGTGTTAAACTACAACCCTGCTTTCTGGTCTGAACCCCGGGTTGTCAGAGTTTTGGAGATCTGATAAATTCGGCCATATTCCTAGAAAGAAGAGCTGCTCCATCCAAAGTGGGGTGGATGCCGTCTCTCCGGATCAGACCAGGTTTTCCCCAAAATGTTCGCCAATTATCAATGTAGCCCACATTGTTTTCTGGACACCACCTAGACAGTCAGCGGGTGAATGACAGCTTGCGGCTAAACATGTCGTGACTGGTCAGATCAGGGAGGGGACCAGAGAAAATGACGGAGTCCAACATTGTTCTGGCAAACTTACACACCGAAGCAACACTAACTTTGGTGACCTCCGATATGTGTAAATGGGTGTCATTATCGCCAACGTGAATAACAATTTTATTGTATTTACGCTTATCCTTAGCCAGCAGTTTCAAGTAGGATTTGATGTCGCCCGTTCTGGTCCCTGGTAGACATTTGACTAGGGTCGCTGGTGTCTGTAGTACCACGTTTCTGACTATGGAGCTGCCAATTACCACAGTTGGCTTCTCAGTGTGTCACTGAACGGGGAAAATCTGCTAGAAACACAGATGGGTTGGTGGCGACCTGCAGGCTGGGATCTGGGCCTATGTTTTCTACGTAACGTCACTCAGCCGGTCTGAGGCCATGCTGCGTGGGCTCTGCTGAAGAACTGCTATGGGGAGCTACCCTCAGTGGCTCCCCATAGCGGCTGGCTAATGGGCCTCTGCTACCTACTGGTTGGGCCTCCAATTGTTTGCCTCCAAAGCTACAAAAATGCTACATTTATCACAGGTACCATTATCACAAAGGAGGCAGAAGATTAGCTGAACATCTGACACAGAGAGCAGGAGAGAGGAGGAGACTCAGAGAGAGAAGCAACAGAACAGGTAGCCATGGTGGAGCTAACGCTGAGCTAGAGACCCCTTAACACTACTTGAAAAACCATGTCAGACACGGAGGGTCCCCAAACGTTAAATGTAGCAACAGAAAATATGTGTTTTAACGTGCTTATGTATTAGAACAAGTCAGAGATATCACAGTAAAGAGAAATCAGATCAATCGAGAGAGCCTTCACACACCAAACAATCCACCGAGTGCAACAGTGAAAACAGGAAGTGATGAATATGCCTTACCACGCCTCACGTCCACCGAGTCCTTCTAATGTTTCTCTAAGGGTGTTTTTGTATGTTATGTCCCCATAAAATTTCATTATGGTCTTTTAATGACAATAAAAGTCTTGATTCTTGTAAGCATGCATAATGACTCTCTGTTCTGTTTTGTCTTAACAGCTGCTGTAGGCAAAGAAGAGTGTACTGGCAGCAGAGGACGTGTCACTCTGGAAAGGAGCTACCATCTGTCCAATGAGGAAGTGGGCAGCTTAGAGGGTGTGCCAGGGTGGATTTCCCCCCAAATATCTCCAGCCAGAACCTCAGTGACCTATGTTGCATGCATGGCATGAATACAACATGTAACATGTAGGCTATATTACATGAAAATACTCTTCAGTAGGTGCTGCATTTTTATTGGCAGGGGTTTACCCAGATCTGTATTTACAAAGGCTTAGGGTGTCCAAGAGGGACAGATCTACCAACCAATCACATTTGATTGATGATTGCCGATGTCTTTTGTTTCATCCAATGACTCAGAAGCCCCATTGGTCAGCTGCTGCTATTTAAATGGTAGGTGGAGTCGTTAACACCTCCTGCCAGCTGGTAATCCCCCACCCAATGCTGCTTATGTGAGAAAATTTCCAACAATTTTTGGCACAGGTACATGCGAATGTGCAGTGCTGTAAACGGCAAATAACTGCCAGGAATTAGCAGGATTCATGGCAGTTTACAAGGACAAAAACCCCACTTTTTGTGCAGTGCAAGTCCAGCTGGAAAGCAAAATAAGCATCTCCATAAAGCTTATTAGCAGAAGGAAGCATGAAGTGCTCTTAAGATTTCCTGGTAGATTGCTGCATTGACTGTGGACTTCAGAAAACACAGTGGACCAACACCATCAGATGACATGTCACCCCAAATCATTACTGCTAAATACTGCGATATATTGATTGATCACTGACTGGAATCGTCACACTGGTGTTGTAATTAATATTATGCTTATTTGATTAAATATATTTAACAATCCGGTCTGTTAAATATTGTCCTGGGAATACCAGCCCAATATGGCGGGGGTATTAGGACAGAGAAAAGGGTGAATCGAGCTCTGGCATTACTGAACAGCAAAACTCTGCACACACATGGAATAAATTCACACAATTTCTTAAAATGCAAGAATTTATTAACAAAAATAATTCAACTCCAAGTTAAACATATTTCAGTTAACAAACTCTTTACTATACTAGAATAATTCAACAAAAGCTACTGAACAAAATGAATGAATAAAGAAATGAATGAGCTATATACAAAAGAAGGAACAAGGGAATCAATAAAAGTAGTTTAAAAACACCAATAAAACATGCAATATTACCATTCAGTTTTATCTATGTTTGAGAACCAAGATTGTTCTTGAGGAATCTGGAAATTAGGGTAAGTTAGTCTTAGAACTAACTAACAACGATAATAGGTATACCTCCAAACAACCCAAAACAATGCAGAATCAGAAGAGCAGATAAAAAATTATTTTAAGAAAATTATATTTTGAAGAATGATTTGATGAATGGAAACAATCTTCTGGGTAATTGATTACCAATTGTATTTAATTAGCTGTCCTTATTTAGTAAAATAATATTTAAAGAAATATTATCTTGAATGGGAATCAATCTTTCTGGATAAGTGATTCTTAATGGGGTTTAATTAGCTATCACATTTAGTAAAATAACATTAAGGCAAATATAATTTTTCTAGATTGAAAACTAAAAAACCTTCTGGACAGTTTATAATTAATGTATTAACTAGCCATTACCTGGAGAAACAGATTGTTAAAATGGCTCAAAATTGCTCATATTTTGGGACCCAAAAACGCTCCATCAAACTGTTGTTTTAAACTGGTAAAGCATATTTGTGGGGAAAACTCACTAATATACTTTCCCTCCCTGTTTTCCATGCTTGCTAGGCAGGGAACTCATTTCTCGTGATATCTTAGTCATTGTTTCACTTCACAAACATATACTTCCATACGCTCTGGCCAACCAGGTGGTGCAGCACCGTTTCCTGGTCCAAATGAGTGCTTATTTCTTTATCTCTTAGACACCAAAGCTTATTCACAGTAGAGTTTATTCAGTGAGCTAACATCAGTTACCTTAGCATCTGTTAGTCAATGTCCATCAGTTTAACGTGTTCCCCATATGCTATGTCCGCTTGCTCAATGTTTTTGACTCACACTAATGTACACTGGCCAGTTGATGTTACACGTTCATATTCTCACAGCTGTTCCTCACAAGGGAGTGGGCATCTTTTAAATCTTTTAAGAAGATTAGAGGGCTGTTTAAACTCAAACACTTCCCCCCCTGCGGTATCTTTTGAACCTCTTTAACGAAGTTCAGGTCCCAACAAACCTTAGCTGAGTATGCGTGTTTGCTTACAAGAAAGTTGGCTGCTTTTAAATCTTTTAAGAAGATTAGAGGGCCATTTAAACTCAAACACTTCATCCAGCAGTATTTTTCTAACTTCTTAAAGAAGTTTCTGGACCTGACAAACCTTAGCCTGCCTCTTTCAGGGAGGATGCTTTTATAATGCATGAGAGGGAAAGCTTTTTTTGCCCCTGCATGCATTAAAGGAACTTTAAACAGTGCTGCTGAAACCTTTAACCAGATTTACTCTTCTACCTCCACTTTGCCCTGTAACATTGTAGATGAGCTGGTAGATTACTTTCATTCTAAAATCTCGGACATCATTGATTCAATTGCTCCAATTAAAGTGAAAGTCGTTTCTGGGAAGAAAATGTCTCCATGGAGAAGTGCTCCACCAGTCAGAAGTGAAAAAAGGGAGTGTCGAAAAGCTGAACGCAGGTGGCGAAAGACTGGACTCCGGGTTCACTATATTATCTATAAAGAGAGACTATACAGATATAACCTACAACTGAAAAATGCAAGGGAATCCTTCTTTTCTGAGATCATCAGCAAAAACAATAACAATGCTCGTGCATTATTTGCCACAGTCGACAGGTTAACAAACCCTCCTGTAACTGTAGCATCTGAACTCCACTCTACAAGGGCCTGCAATGAATTTGCTAAATTCTTCACTGAAAAAACCCAAAAGATCAGAGGGGCAGTCAGCACATCCACATCAACTCCAGTACCAATGTTGTCTCCAACTAGAACTGATTTTGACAAAATTTCCCAATTTCACCAAATAAACTGCAAAATCTTAGAAGAAATCGTACAGCAACTGAGCTCTTCTTCCTGCTGTCTTGATCTTTTACCCACAGCTTTCCTTAAGAAAGCTTTGCCTGTTATAACATCTGATTTAACACAAATAATAAACATGTCCCTTTTGTCAGGTGTTTTTCCCCAGGCCCTAAAAACATCAATTAACAAACCTCTATTGAAAAAGAGCAACTTGGACAAGCTGCTACTACAGAACTACAGGCCTATATCAACCCTCCCCTTCATCAGCAAGATAATTGAAAAAGCTGTGTTTCAGCAGTTAAACAACTTCCTAACAACGACCAACCACTTTGATGTCTTCCAGTCAGGCTTCCGTACTCACCACAGTACAGAGACTGCTCTTGTCAAGGTGTTCAATGACATCCGTATAAATGCAGACTGTGGAAGAACCACAGTGCTGGTATTATTGGACCTTAGTGCAGCATTCGACACTGTTAATCACTCCATTTTATTAGAGCGCCTGGAAAACTGGGTCGGCCATTCTGGTACAGCACTCAACTGGTTTAAATCCTACTTGAAGGACAGGGACTTTTTTTGTCAGTAGGTAACTTTTCATCAGAGACCACAAAAATCACATATGGCGTTCCCCAAGGGTCCATCTTAGGGCCCCTCCTATTCAATATCTACATGCTCCCCCTAACTCAGATTTTAATAAACAACAACGTAAGTTATCATAACTATGCAGACGACACAGCTATACGTCACGATGTCACCAGGTGACTATGAACCCATTCAAGCGCTGGGTAAATGCTTAGAAGAAATCAATGCTTGGATGGGCCTAAATTTTCTACAGCTGAATCAAAACAAAACTGAAGTAATAATGTTTGGACCAAAGGAAGAGCGTTAAAAAGTTAGCACAAAGCTTCAGTTAATACAGCTAGAAACCACCAGTCAGGCTCGAAAACTTGGGTGTAGTGATGGACTCAGACCTGAACCTTCAGAGGCACATAAAGGTAGTAACTAGGTCGGCCTTCTATCACCTAAAGAACATCTCCAGGATTAAAGGACTAATGTCTCAGCAGGACCTTGAAAAACGAATTAATGCGTTCTTCTTTAGTAGAATTGATTACTGCAACGGTGTCTTCACAGGCCTGCTTAAAAAGTCAATCAGACAGCTGCAGTTGATCCAGAACGCTGCTGCCCGCGTCCTCACTAGAACTAAGAAAGTAGAGCACATCTCCCCGGTTCTAAAGTCCCTACACTGGCTCCCTGTAGCTCAGAGAATAGAGTTTAAAATACTTCTGTTAGTCTATAATCACTTCATGGCTTAGCACCAAAATACATTACAGACTTGTTGTCAGTGTATCAACCAGCCAGACCTCTCAGGTCATCTCGCTCAAATCTACTCTGCGTACCCAAAACCAGAACCAAACATGGAGAAGCAGCTTTTAGTTCTTATGCTCCACTAATCTGGAATAAACTGCCAGAAAACTGTAAAAGCGCCAAAACCCCAAGTTGCTTTAAATCAAGATTAAAAACTTATTTGTTTAGAGTGGCCTTTGACTGTGCCATCTAGGCATGATTAGTTTTCGGTCCAATTTTCCTTTCATTTTATTGTCCATCATTCTATTCTCTTTATTTTATTTTACTTTTTAAATGACCTCTGTTGTTTGATTTTATCATTTGATTTGTTTTTCTGTGTCTGTATCTGTGTTTATTTGCTTTGTGATTGTATTGTAATTGTATGTATAGTGCTTTGAGTGTCTCGTTGCTGAAAAGCACTATATAAATAAACTTACCTTACCCTTACCTTAAACCTACTCCCATAGAGTGTAGGATCTTCAGAGGGTCGTTCCTCCCACTCCCAGACTGACACTGTTACAATCTCACTGCTCCACACATCTCATTTCATCTTCAAAATCTCACCAAAGCCATTCTGAACCATTTCTCTGCATCCACGGGTACAAAAACCAGCTCACTCAGAACCAACAACACAGCCACAGTGTTTTAAGAAAAAACACTGCAGTGGAGGGGCTGCAGCGTGTGGGGGGTTGTGTCCTCTTCTTGGATATGGGGTCACCGACATTTGGATCGGCTCAGTGGCAATGGTAGAGCAGAGCTGGATAATGTCTTTCCTGGGCTATCTGGGCAGGGACGGTGATGACTCACCTGTGTGGGTGTGCCCCTGTCCTGTGGGGAGGGGATTCATGGTGTTTGGGTTCGGGGGCATGTGTTTGATATCTGTGTCCTGGTTGGGGGTGGCCCTGTGGGGGAATTCATGTTGGGGTTCATTGGGGGTGGGGGGCTAATGGGGTTAGGATTGGAATTTATTGGGGGAGTGGACTGTTTCATCCTGTGGCGGCTCTGGTTGGTGGGCTAGTTTGTAACATGTAGACCCCTCTTTTGTAGACCCCTCTTTTGTACATGGCCCCCTCTCTGGATGAGAATGGGGGTGTTGGGGACTGGGGTCGGGGCGGGGGGTCTGGTTCCGGGGTCGCTCAGGTTTAGGCACCAGTCCAGGCTAGCACAGCCCAGGTTCAGGTGCTGGGGCGGTGTGCCTGTCTCCACCCCCGGAGGGAAGGCGATCACCTCCTGGGTCCGGGGGCTGGTTGCCCCTATGGGGTATCGGCACCTAGACCTGGGAGTAGAGAGTATGTATGGGGAGTGAGAGTGAGTGTATGATGTCCATTGTTTGTCTTTACGTTGGGTGTGTGGTGTGAGTGTTTTTATGTGTACGCATGAGTGTGGGACTGTGTTTGTTTGTTTTTTGTGTCAGGCTGGGTCTTGGACTGCTCCCTTTCCTGTATCAGTTTAGGCCCCCCCATCAAATGTGTAGCCTATTTCTTCCCCGCCACACTACCTGCTGATTGTTGGTGGCTCTGCCTGCTGGTGTACTTATGGTTCCCCATGTCTGGGGCTGGGTGCTTTGGTGTGTGCTGGCTCACTTCTGGTGGCTGCTTGCCGGGGCCTCGACCCCCGGGCTCTGTCGGGCCTCTGCCTGGCGAGTGATATGTCCAAGGGTCTCGGGTCTCTGGGTCCATGGCTGGATCTGCTCAGGCGTAGAAGGCTGCCTGTGGAGCTTGTGGGCTCGTCGCTGCAGCTCCCCGGGCGTCTGCACTGTGGCTGCTGGATGGTTCCCCTAGGACTCTCCCCTGCTCTTCTCTGGGATTGTTGCCCATATTGGTTTGTGTAGTCTGCCTCTGTATGTCTATGCTGACTTCCGCTCACGTATGGTGGTGCCTGTCACATGGGCAGGAGACCGGCAGTGCAGCAGTACCAGGGACCGGAAACTTTGGGGAATGTGTGGTGCGGGCCCGTGATAGGTGTGAGTTGCAGCCTCCGGAATTAGCAGCTTATTGTTATTTGAATAAAAACCCAGTTCAACGGGACACTGTGTCGGCGTCGTTACACTGGTGTCAGAAGTAAACCATCTGTGATCAGAGCTGTGAGCCAAGTTAGTAGTGTTAGCTTGTCATCTCCCGTACCCGCTACAGCAGCGTCATGGATGGCGTATTTTCCGGCATGAGAGTCAAGTCAGAAAGAGAAGAGGAAAGTGAGGAGTGGAACGCATAGCTGCAAAAGCTGGATCGGGCAAGAGCTTCACTGTGTGGCTCCACACAGGATGGTCAGGATGGCTGCTGAAGCGGGTCTGGGTGCCAGTGAGAAACCGCGGCCAGCAACTCCATTGTTCCAGGGAGCGGCGAAGGGTCATGGCGGCAAATATGGCGGTGGCGGCAGCAATGACGGCGCCATATTAAAGAGGCATTTTGGGCAATGTGTGCATTCTGACAGCTTTAAAAATAAACTCACCAGCAGGAGCAGGTTGCCAGGTGAGCCTTTGCGTGTGTTGGCTAATGACATTGAGAGCCTCACATGCAGAGCATACGCACACTTGCCCTCAGGTGTGCAGAATGTACTGGCAAAAGATCAGTTCATCAGAGCTCTGTCACCTCCAGAGCTGTGGGTGCAAGTCCAGCTGGTTCTCGTCCTTGGACCTCTATGTGGTTATTATCAGGTCCATGGCACCTCTTTTGCAACAGCCTTGGTATCTCTCCATCGGGGGCTGGAGAGAATTAGAGCAGCAGGGCTGAGGCTCCATCCAGATAAATGTCATTTCATGCAACAAGAGGTAACATTTCTGGGTCACAAGGTTGGGAAGGAGGGCATCAGCACAATGGAGGACAAAGTAAAGATAGTGGCAGAGTGGCCAACCCCCACTACGCAGAGGGATCTTAAGAGTTTTCTGGGGTAGGCCTCTTATTATTGGAGGTTTGTGCTGGGGTTCGCAAGCATAGCAGCCCCGCTGTTCCAACTCCTCCAGAAGAACCGGGACTATGTGTGGACTGAACAGTGCCAGGGGGCATTTCACTGTCTTTTCAAGCGGGCTCTGACTGGGGCCCCAGTACTTGCTCCGGCTGACCCCTCTCTCTCCTTCCTTCTTGACATGGATGCATGTAGTGTGGGTGTGGGGGGTGTCCTTTCCCAGGTGGGTCCAGAGGGGGGGAGAGTGCCGGGGTACTTCAGCAGGGCCTTTGACAAGGCAGAAAGGAGCTACTGTGTGACAAGGCGGGTGCTGCTGGCAGAGATATTTTCTCTGCGGCACTTCAAGTATTACCTTTGCGGCCTGCCTTTCACCATAAGGACTGACCACTCTGCTCTCCAATGGCTAATGTCCTTTGGGTTCCCCTAGGACTCTCCCCTGCTCTTCTCTGGGATTGTTGCCCATATTGGTTTGTGTAGTCTGCCTTTGTATGTCTCTGCTGACTTCGCTCACGTGTGGTGGTGCCTGTCACGTGGGTGGGAGACCGGCAGTGCAGCAGGACCAGGGACCGGAAGCTGTGGGGAATGTTTGGTACGGGCCTGTGAGAGGCATGAGTTGCAGCCTCCGGAATTTGCTGCTTATTGTTGTTTGAATAAAAACCCAGTTCAACGGGACTATGTCAGCATCGCTACTGTATGAAAAATGACCCATTATTTGTTTTTTTGGCATCAGATTTATAAACGAATAACCAAATAATGAACTGCTTTTTAAATTTTCAGATTTTGAAATCTTAATTGAATTGTTTTAATTTATTGTTTTCCAGTTGGTGCTTTAGCTTGGTTTCTTGTGATTGTTGTATTTTATTCATAGTGGTTTTTGATTTATGTTCTGTTATAGCTATGTTTCTTAGGTTTGATTATGTCCTTGTAGTATTTAGTTACAGCCATGTTTTGTTTTCATTCTCTGACTCTGTCAAAGCAATTAGCTTCATTCTGTCCACCTGCACATCCAATCAGTCTCCCTGTTTCTCCTATGCCATCCATTTATATACACTGCTGTTTTGTTCATCCGTTGTGGAAACATCACAGTTAACACTCATCTTTTCAAGCCTGTTTTGCCAAGCCTATCTTGCCAAATTTGTACTTGTCTGTTTGCCCATGTTTCACACCTGCCTGCCACCACCTGCTAAAGTTTTTATTAATTAATATCTTACTCACCGCAACTCAGCCTGCTGTCTGCATTCTGGGATCCACCACCACACCACGCGGTGACAGAATGATTCCGCCACACATAGACTTTGTGGACGGAAAGCAGGAAAGTGCCAGGGATTGCTGGGTTCAGCAGCATATGGAGGAGATGATGAGACATCTGCAGGACAGTTCTGCCTTCTCTACTGTTGCTGGAGCAGATATAGTGCGAGGCAGCCCAGCGCAGCGGAAGCTGATAGGGTGTCCTCTTCTTCTGCCTCTGCTCCAGCTTTCTCCGCCTGCTCCACTCGCTGCCCGCCGTAGACTCAGCCATCAAGAGGCTGCATCTGCTCCTGTTCCAGGGAGTCTGGCTGACGCCTCAATGCCTCGCCAAGTGTCGGAGCTCGTGCCAGCTAATCCGAGGTCCGTATGCGAAATGGTGGAGAAGACGCTCTGCGGTCATGTCTGTGCCGCAGTCGGCTAATGGCAGATCCAAGCTGGCGATTCCTTGTCTGGAAACAGATCCCCTTAGACGCTGCTCCTTTCCAACATCCGGCAACAAAGCACACATCTTCCTCCCGCCACAGAAAATGCCGGCGCAGAGCAGGTTCCAGCTTTTCAACTGTCAAGGAGGAGGTTCGGTTGTCTGCTGCCGCAACGGCTGCAGCAGGGATTCCCATGCCTTTGTCTGGCACAGTGCTGTCTCCCAGGCCTGGGAGACATCTCTGTATATAAATGTGCAGTAGCCATGCAAACTTTTTCAATCGACAATAATAAACTACAGAGAACCAAAGTTCACCTAAAAATTGAAATATGACTCCATTCAGTTTGTTTAATTCATGGAGCATCAAACCTGATGTTTTTTTCAAGAGTTTTAGCTTTTATAGTTTAAACCCGAGCGATGAAACTGAATCACATTTAGCTTCATACAGTAATGTAATACACCTCAGAAAATGACGGAAACAACCTCAGTCGGATGTAAACTGTAAAACTTCCTCTGTTTTTGTCACCTGTAGATGAAAATGCTCATCAGCCTGTGCGCAGAAGAGCATAAAATGCATGTGAATCACTTTAGGGACAATTTCATTCTTACTGAAAAAGAAAACCGTGTTGGATCAGCATATTTATTCCTAACAAGTCAGGTTTGATTACTCTTAAGGTGTAGAATCTGTAGACAATCACAAGTCCATAAATAGCCGTTTAAAGTTGCGTGTAATTGTGGAGCGATGGCAGATTTGGCACAGCTGGGGGACTTTGCCAATGGAAGAAGTTAGAGGGAGCATTTATATCTGAGATCTTAGTGATGTGCTGGCACATGATGATGCATGGCTTATTGGCTGGTTTAGATTGCACAGGGCAATTATTTTGGAGCTCTCCTCGGAGCTGGCCTCAGTGTTACAGAGGGAAACCAGGAGGAACCGTGAGTTGCCAGTACCAGTTCAAGTTCTAGCTACCCTGCTGTCCTTTTAACCAGAGCTTTTCAGAGGGAGCTCACTGGTAGGTCGGGTATTTAACAGTCATCCATGAGCCAGGACATGCCAGCCATATGTTGCTCACATATAAAAGGTTTCCATAAATTGTAGTTCTCATTTGCAGCGAGGAACCGATTTCTGAATGTAATCAGAGCTGTGACTGCACTCATACTTCTATAAGGGCACCAGGTGTAAGTGAAAATGCTTATGTGAATAGAAATGAAACAAATGTCTGTGCAACCTATTTGTGATGCCCAAATGTCTCTCACAAATGAAATGGCACATTGGCCTCTTTAACTCATGATTCCTTTATACTATAAAAATAATTATAATTAATCCAATAATAATAGTTGGGGACAAACCTCCGTGCGTGATGGCTGGGTTTTAGGTAATTTTCTATTTTTTATGTGACGTCCTGAATGATTGTAAAGATTTGAAGTTCTTCACATGGTATGTGTGTGGTAACAGTCTTTCTAATAGAAATATGGGAGGAATTTTCACATCCTTATAATGATCAGCAATGAGCTACAGGGGTTGGACAATGAAACTGAAACACCTGGTTTTAGACCACAATAATTTATTAGTATGGTGCAGGGCCTCCTTTTGCGGTCAATAAAGCGTCAATTCGTCTTGGGAATGACATATACAAGTCCTTCACAGTGGTCAGAGGGATTTTAAGGCATTCTTCTTGCAGGATAGTGGCCAGGTCACTACGAGATACTGGTGGAGGATAACGTTTCCTGACTCGCTCCTCCAAAACACCCCTAAGTGGCTCAATAATATTTAGATCTGGTGACCAGGCAGGCTATGGAGATGTTCAACTTCACTTTCTTGTTCATCAAACCAATCTTTCACCAGTCTTGCTGTGTGTATTGGTGCATTGTCATCCTGATACACGGCACCGCCTTCAGGATACAATGTTCGAACCATTGGATGCACATGGTCCTCAAGAATGGTTCGGTAGTCCTTGGCAGTGACGCGCCCATCTAGCACAAATATTGGGCCAAGGGAATGCCATGATATGGCAGCCCAAACCATCACTGATCCACCCCCATGCTTCACTCTGGGCATGCAACAGTCTGGGTGGTACGCTTCTTTGGGGCTTCTCCACACCGTAACTCTCCCAGATGTGGGGAAAACAGTAAAGGTGGACTCATCAGAGAACAATGCATGTTTCATATTGTCTACAGCCCAAGATGTGCCCTCCTTGCACCATTGAAACCGACGTTTGGCATTGGCATGAGTGACCAAAGGTTTGGCTATAGAGCCTGGCCGTGTATATTGACCCTGTGGAGCTCCCAACTGACAGTTCTGGTGGAAACTGGAGAGTTGATGCCGTAATTTGGGCAGCCGTGGTTTCATGTTTGTTGGATACAATCCCCGAACATCCCTTTCAGACAGCTTCCTCTTGCGACCACAGTTAATCCTGTTGGATGTGGTTCGTCCTTCTTGGTGGTATACTGACATTACCCTGGATACCGTGGCTCTTGATACATCACAAAGACTTGCTGTCTTGGTCACAGATGCGCCAGCAAGACGTGCACCAATAATTTGTCCTCTTTTGAACTCTGGTATGTCACCCATAATGTTGTGTGCATTTCAATATTTTGAGCAAAACTGTGCTCTTACCCTGCGAATTCAACCTTTACACTCTTCTTTTACTGGTGCAATGTGCAATCAACAAAGACTGGCTACCAGGCTGGTCCAATTTAGCCATGAAACCTCCCACACTAAAATGACAGGTGTTTCAGTTTCATTGTCCAACCCCTGTATTATTGAGCTCAATGCAGCAGCTAGACAACGCTGTTTGGATTTGATGCGGACATTGTAGAACTACACAGGTATGAGCCGAAAAATGTTTTATTTTCAGTCAGGTTTGAGTCACTGATGTCATTCAAGAAGTTGTTGGTTTGCCTTAACTGACTACAAATAGCCCTCAGTCTTTCTTAGCGTTTTTCTGCCAAATGGAAACCGGTTTGGACTATCACAGCACCATTGCCAAGGTTATTTGGACCCGTGATGGGTGACTACGTTGAATATGTTTTTATGCACAGAGACTGGGCAGTCTAAGTGCCACAGGCAGCTATGTGAAATCTACCACAAATTGGGATGTATGAAGGCTACGTGTGCGGTGACATGTCTACACAGTTTCGTACATCTGATTGTCTTTGTGTGCTGTAAGTTTCTGAATTTCTCCCTTCCACAAACGTTTAAATGAAAGCTGTGCAATCTTTCACACACAAGGCCCCAGGTCTCCAGAGCGGTCCTCCACAGCCTTCGCTGGGTCTCCAGAGTAGTGCTGCACAGCCTTTGCCGGGTCTCCAGAATGGTGCTGCGCAGCCTTCGCCAGGTCTTCAGAGCGGTGCTGCAAAGTCTTCCCCAGGTCTTCAGAGTGGTGCCACACAGCCTTCAGCAGGTCTTTAGAGCGATGCTGCAAAGCCTTCGCCAGGTCCCCAGAGCAGTGCAAAGGAGCCAGCCTCCTCCACATGCCGCAGAGGCCGTCGTAAGAGGGGCGCCTCCGCTCAAGTCATTGATGGTCCGGCTGACCGCTCGGCTCATGTCGTAGGGGGTCCAGACGAGGCCTCGGCTCAAGTCATTGGGGTTCCGGCCGACAACTCGGCTCAAGTCACTGGGGGTCCGGCCGACGTATCAGCTCAAGTCATTGGGAGTCCAGCCGACGCCTCAGTTCCTGTTTACGTCGCTGAGGGTCCTCCCAACGACTCTGAGAGGATCAAGGACGACCAACCTCCATCTCCAGGTCCCAAGATCTTCCAGGGGTTTGAGAAGGAACTGATTCTCATCCTGGTTCCTGAGCTCTGAGTCAAGGGGTTCGAGGAGGAGCCATCACTGGTTCCGGTTCCTAAACCCAGTATCAGGGGTTTGAGGATGAACCACCTCACATCAGTCCAAGCCACTTTGTTTTGTTTCTTTGTTTTGGTTCTGGCCCTCCTTTCCGAGGCCCCATCCGCCTGCCCTATTTGGATTGTCTTGTTTTGGTTCTGGCTCTGTCAAAGCAATTAGCTTCATTCAGTCCACCTGCACCATCCAATCAGTCTCCCTGTTTCTCCTATACCATGCCCTTTATATACACTGCTGTTCTGTTCATTCCTCGATGAAACATCACAGTTCACATTCATCTGTTAATAAGCCTTTTTTGCCAAGCCTATCCTGTCAAACCTGTCCTTGTCTGTTTGCCTATGTTTCACACCTGCCTGCCACCACCTTCTAAAGTGAGTTTTTATTAATTAAAACTTTACTTAACACAACTCAGCCTGCTGTCTGGATTCTGGGGTCCACCACCATACCACACTGTGACAATCTCCTTACCTGTTAGTTTGCGGCTGTAGGTTGTGGTATTCTGTTCGTTTGTGACCCCTAGCCCAAAGTGGTATATCGCTTCCAGGGCGTGGGCGGGAACACCAATCTGTCCGAACTACTGCACCCTGTTGGCGGTTAGACCCCACTGTCTACAACACTTTCTCTTAAAGGGTCAACTTTCAAGCAGAACTAAACTTTTAACACTTTTATTCTAAATAAGGTAGGGGAATGGTTACAGAAATCAGCGCCGAGGCTCCCGTCCTAGATCTTCTCGGGGATCAAAGAGACGAAGCAGCCTCAAAAGCAGGTCACATGTAGTTTTGTATCCGGTACTCCCGCACAAGGGACGTACACACTGTTTATCAGTAGACTATGCATCACCATTCCGGTGTCTATCTGATTTGGTGTGTAATAGCAGGTGTTTGATCCTTAATCTAAGTGTTTCTGCGGCACTCTAATCAACCCGGTTACAGAGTGTTTCACAATCAAACCCAATGTACTAAACTTTATGTCAGACCATAGGTCATTTGTCCTTGTAATGCACATCAATGGGAATTCTTATCCATGTCCTAACAAAATTGGAAACATTAGAATTTTTACTTTGTCATTATAATGTGTGTGAAAACTCATTTATTAGTAAAAAAAGAAAGGTTATTTCTTACAACGGTAAATGAGAAAATGCTTTGTGGTCCCGACAAAACAAACACTCTTTGGGTCCAGATTTGAACCAGAGTCCAGGGTTTGGGGACCCCTGCTATACAAAATAGAATGTTGGTTACCTATTGTAACCCCAGATTCTATAAGTAAAGGCACAGCCCTTTAAGCTCTTGGCCTCACTCGTTCCTAAATGGCTGAAGAAAAACGCCATTTGGGAGCCGATTACCCGGTTTGAGGGCAATTTATACAGACTGGGTAAGGCCCAACCAGCAGGTGGTCGTGCGTGCGCGAAGGGTTAAACCCACTAGTGATAGCCTTAAAGGGCGAAGCGTATATGTCTGGGGTTACAGTACATAACCAACATCTAACATCGTTCCGCCGCCCAGGATATTTACGAGGTCAGTACTAAAAACTGTTTGAGTTCAACCAAAAGGGAGCATCAAAACCAAACGTTTGACATGTAAAATAAATAAAGATTTCTGTTTTGCAAATAACTTTTTAATTCAAATTATTTTGTTCACAAAGTGAAAAAACTTTTATAAACAACACTTTACTTTCAAAATTATAATATTTCATTGCAGTTTTAAACACTTTGATCAGACATTTTTTTTTTCGATTGAAATAACTGAACGGAGCACGTAAATGGAGATTAAAGGAACTAAAAACTTCAGGTGCGCACCAGGTAGTTTCTCATGTGGACCAGATACTTTCTAATGCGCACCAGATACTTTCTTGTGCGATTCTTGAAGTCCTGCGGTCTATTTCGTATGTCCAGTATTGAATATGTTTCTGGAGTAAGCATCACAACTGTGTGCAGGTGTGTGCTGCAGTTATGTGCTGCTGCAAATATAAAAATGTTCCCTTCTCAGCCTTGAGACCAAACATGCATCATTGAATGTCATTATGAATAATGAAATATCTTTACGTTTGTTTTTTGCATAATTTATAAAACTGTAGTAGTGGTACATAATGTACATAAGATTTTATGTCGTGAAATTCATAAAGGAAAAAGCTAGGAATAATAAATTTTTTTGGTTTGGTATGATTTGGTCAACAGAATAATAAACCATGAAGTAGTTGCCTAAAACAAATGAAATTCCATTAACAGTTGCCAAGTATCAGAAAAGACAGGTGCCAATATGGCACAGAATTCCTTGAAAAAAAGGTGCTATCACCAAAGATTAAGGTTTCTTCTGGGCTGACACGTCCAAGAATAGAGTCGTTTGTATGATGACTTCACTCAGTAAGATAATTACTTATGTTACCTTCTCTTAAGAATGAGCAACCAATGCACAAAAATGCTTTGGTAGCACTTTTGTCTCTTCCTGCCAGTGTATGCACAGATAAAATAGAAAATCATTACGCACGAACATGAATTACAATTAGTTTTATTACTTTTCTCCAATAAGCAAACTAGGACAGCCTCTCCTACAAAAAGCAAGGGAGCTTGAAGGGTCCAAGTTAAGACAAATGGAAGAATACCCCTTGGATGTGGACAGAGATTCTGGAGCAAAAAACCCCCACACAATATAAGTACACTCTCAACATGTAATTGCAACATTAGCAAAGCATATTGATGCTAACTAGATATTTATTGTCTTCATGCAGGAGGCAACAGCTTTACATCTTCAGAACAAAGTAAGCTTACCACAGATGGGTTGACTAACACAAAAGATGACTAAATTCACAAAATACTCACCATTATCCATCACGGAATCCAGAAATGCAGTGACTGAGTTGAGGCCACTCCTCATTTCTCACAGATCTGTGGAGGAGGATCAGAATTGAAAAAGGAGAAAACAGGAATGAAACATTAAACTCAAGGATCCAAACAGTTATTGACTTTGTAACAAAAAGCTTTTTTTGAGAGATGTATAGATTTCTCAGTTTGTTCCTGTTGAGAACTAAAGATACTAACAATACCTTTGATAAATGTCTTATGTTTGAATCATAAAATATTTAATTGCCACTTTACTACAAATTAGAGAGGATGAGCGCAAGAGTCATCATTCGTACAACACACTCTTAAATTGTGTTTGCTAGTTTGTGTTTTTAATTGTATTATTTTTTTAAAAGACTTTAAAATACTTTTGCCAAAACTTTTATCTACTCCGGTGTTTTTTTGTGTTTCCATTGTAGTGTCAGAAGCCCAGGCCGTTTATGTAGATTATGTCCTCTGATACTGAGCATGTCCTCATCCAGCTGGTGTGACAATGCATTCTGCGAAAACAGATCTCTGTCTACCACAAAAGCAACGTCTAGAATCCCATTAAAAAACTTAACTTAGACTTATACAGCATGTCAATATCAAATTGTTTCTTAGTGTTTATAAGGAAAAGCAGAAGAACAGCAGTGGGAATATGAGTGGACTATTTAAAGACATGGTTTATGGCATACTCGGAGACTGAATTACAATGACTTCTCACTTAGAGGAAGTTGTAATAATTTAAAGGGACCGTATTCAGATAGATTCTTAGAGTCCCCTCAGACTATTAATTGACTCTTAACTTAGCCTAAAATTCCTGACAAGGAGTCTCAGCTTAAGAGTTATTCAGGTTGTTGCTGAGAGCAACTCTGAGCGAGGAGGGGACCGAAATGCAGGGGGGAGACAAGCCACCCCCGAAAATACTAAAAAGATTGCTAAAAAGATTCCTGCAGTGCAATCACACCTTCATTCAGTAGCAGCTTCTGGTAGTAAATACAAATGATCGAAAGTGATTTCTGGATGACTCATATATTAATGCAATCATACAAGTTTCCTCAAAGATAATTCTGATGGCTGTGGGCAGGAAGACTCTTATGTAGCCTGTATTGCAGTGGACCTGAAGAAGTCTGACTGAGAACACTCCGTTGTTGTATTACAGTCTAATGAAAAGGATGCTCATGGCTGTGCTCTATATTCGTCATTTTATAAAACATTCTTTTTTGCACATTTGGCTTTAAAGGCCCAGGAATAGTTCTAAGAATGGCATCGTTTTTATGAGCTTGTTCAGCTTTTTTAATCACTGGCTCTGATGCTGTGACCCCAACAGAAAACAATGCCTCCTATTTGGACGGTGAACACATTTACACAGCACATCTTCCGATTCACATTTTCTGACCTAATAAACACCGGTAAGGTTAGGGACTAACTCTTTGACGCATAAATGATTATCATCTTGTCATCCCATTTTTTTCCTGTTGATTTCAAAACTACTATTTTGCAAAGAAATCTGCTGCAATTTTTTTTTCTGTAGTCAATGTTTGTTAAATTAAATTGTTGAATTAAATCAAAATAATCTAAAAAATAATTGGGAATACACAGTAAAAGCCTGATCGGTGAAATTTATAACCAAAATCATAATGTCAACATAGCATGTTACACATTTTAAAGAATGGAATATAGCACTGAACATAATACTCCTTTTCCAGCTTATTTGCAGGGCCTAAAATCTCCCAGTCACAAAAGAACAGAATCTAGACAATGCTGCAAAAAAGTAGTATATATTTTCTAAGAAAATAGTCTGCTTTTGTTTCCTTGAATGCTGTAAAATGTTTACAAATAGCTACATTTGCAGTTAATTCCAAGTTAGACATACTGTTTTGGTCCACAAGGTGGAGCTAAATTGAATTAAATTGTTAGATTAAATGTAATTTGTTTTGAAGTGTTTGCCCTTTTAAAATGGTACTTTTGGGATGTTATTAATACATGACAAGAAAAATAGCAACAACGCCCTTTAGGCTTTTATAAAACTGATCAAGAGTAAGTTTAAGCTCTTTATATAATGGCACCGAAGGGTGACCAGTTATCTAGTCACACATTTCTGTTATTAGCTGTCCAGCTGAGGTTTTTACACAGGCCAGTATGGCATTACACATGCCAGTTTTGTTTAGAATTTAAACACATTTAGAATTAGAACCACAGAGGAAATGAAACACGTTCACTTCCCTCAAGGTGAAGACAAGACAGCAGCCAGAGTCGCTGTAAGGCGACAAAACAAAGACCTCAAAGTGTATAATTCACATCACATAGAACAAATTTTCCATTTCTCAGTTCACTGACTCCAAGTGAACCAGAGCCACCTCATCCTGAAGGGGAACATGAAGTCTATGTATTCTCTTTAACTTGAAATGTCACACTGTTGCACAATCTCTCTCATGCTGTGTTGAATATAGCTCTGCTTCTCGCCTTGTGCCTCCAGACAGCTACAGAGAAGTTACAACTTTACATCAGTTCTTCACTTTGCAAAGTTTGTTTCAGGGTTTGCGCTTAACTTTTAACCATTAAATATAATAAACATTCAATTCAATTCAATTCAAAGATACTTTATTGATCCGCGAGGGGAAATTAGAACATGTTCTCATTTACTAAATTAGTTTCTCAAGAAAAAAAAAAATAATGTCCCTGATTCCTTGCTGATGTAGTATTATTCTTTCAAAACTAATGAAAAGGCTTTATTTTGCATTGTATAAAATTTCTAAATTTATTTCTAAATAAAGGACTATTAAAAAAAAGTAGCTCTTAATATGGGCTTTTTTTGTTTCATATCTAGAGGTTTTAGAGTGTATCTTGTTTTTTGCAAACCTCAGTTTTGCAATTATCTTTGTTTAATCACAGACTGGAATTGGGTAGAATGTGTTTTTGTACAATTGAACTGAATTATTTTAAAACCTGCTAAAGCTCAGATCATTTATATTTTAAAACTTGTGAATAGTCTATGACTGTACAGAACAGAACAGAACAAAATGGAATAGAATAGAATAGAATAGAATAGAATAGAGAAGTAGAACAGAATACACGTAGTTATTAGTCCTAGACTGGAAAATCTATTTGTTTCAACAGTTGGTATCAAAAAATATAACCGGTAAAAAATTGTAAACAATATAAAATATAATTACACATATTTTATTTTGGTTTTGCAACTGTAATTATACATTGGACTTAAATTTTCAATAAAGTAATTTTTGATGTCTATAGCATACCACCAATCCAACACTCTGAATTTGGCATTATTTTCAAAGACATCAACGCATTTCAAATAAAAGTTAGCTATGTGTCACCAGTGTTCTTTTCTTTCTTTCCTGTTGTACAACTGACATGTTGGTCAGTGAGCAGATTTAAAAAAGGAAGTAAAAGAATAAAATTGTTAAGGAAGTCGTTGAAATGAGGAAGCTTAAGAACTTACACATAGCACTTAGACTGAAGGTTAGTCTGCTCAAGTTGGACAACACTGCCAGGATCACCTGTAATTTGCTCACAATTTTTTGTGTTTGTTTTAATACTTTTTGTGTTTAAGGACCTGGCTGAAGTTTAAATGTAGATGACCTGTTCATATGATTTACATTTCTCTGCCAGCTACTGAAGGACTGATAGAACTAAACTAGACAAGGATCTGTCTCTGGAACACGCTCCTGTTTTCAGTAAGTGCAATGAAGCAATTTTCTTTACCAAAAATGGGTATGGGTTCACTGTTACTGATTCAAAATGTTCTGTTAATACTCAACAATCATTAGGAGCTGTGACGAACTGTAAAAAAAAACTTTTACAGCACAAGGATCAATATATTTAGCTCTGTTGTTTTTTTTACACAGTAAAGGATAGTGTAGATTTATTCTAACAGTACACTAAAATATCTTATCAGACTGGTTAAAATGCAAGCTTGCAATTGGAATTTCAAAACTTATATTTCATGGAGTGATAGATGATCACTTAAGTCTTGGAGCATGTTTTGTGGATTGGATAAGTTTTTTTTGTGAAAAGTGATTAACATTTTTAAATGTATAGATATAAAGTGTCTGCTAAACATGTGTTGGTTTGTCAGCTTATTTAACAGCTTCATTTTGTTTATTGTGACTTTTTTTTTCTTAATTACTTCTACAGAGGTACTTAAGTACTATTATATTATAGTTGAAGACTACTTAACTCTGCTGGACCCGGAACTTAAATAGATAAAAAGAAATCATCAATTAGTATGTGTATTGAGATAAAATTAGGTTCTACATGAAGATTTCCAAGCAAAATGTGAATACATTTCAAAAAGATCTACACACGCATGGTCACTTTGAGAGGTAAATACTCATATTATTTAAGATGTTTGCATTGCTGGAGCTAACAACTTCATCTTCTTCACTTGTATAAGTATCCGTTTACACGCTGAAGCAAAAACTCTTGACGTTATTTTGTAAGTTTAGGCAGAATATAAATTTCTAGTTGGTTCTTTGAGAAGCTTTTCGCTGTTAAAATGTCGTTCACATGGTCAAAGCTCACAAATTCTGACTTATAGATTGCTTTTGACATATTGTTTTATATATGCGGTTTATAGATTTCTGAAAACAGATATAAATATGCACAGGACGTAAAACTGACCCACATTTTATGCCACAGTATAGCATATACCTTAACTAGGCCTTTCATAGGTTTCTTCTGCTTCAAAGAAGGAAGACAGTCTGTTTTTATGTTGATATTTTGGACATCAAAATTATTACATCCCCCAGGTTTGAATGCTTGTTGGGATTGAATTTATTACAATAATTGTTTTTATGAATGAGATTTATCAAATGCACTTTTGATCCTGCTTTTGAGCAAAATCAGTTTGGAAATTTGGTTTTCAGTAATTTGTTTGACTTGGTTTATGAATAACTTAAGCATTCCTTCCAGTCTAGCTTAAAGCCTGGCAGGAGCTTTCAAAAACAGATCTTGTATTATTTGCAGGTTAGTCCAGGGGCTTATTTGTAAACTCTGCATTCTTGAAAAATTTTGGAAGCTTTTAATTTCTGCCTGTGGGTTGAGATGAGATGGATCAGAGAGTGGTCAGAAAGTCCCAAAGCAGCCCTGGTGACAGCATGATATGCATCCTTTAAAGTTGTGTAGCTGTGGTCAAGAGTGTTTTCATCACTGGTGGTACACTTAATGTGCTGTATTTGGGAAGATCGTTTGAGAGGTTTGCACTATTAAAGTCCCCAAGATCAATGATGAGAGAATCTCGATATTTTTCTCCACGTCTGTTATCAGCTCAGCCAGTTGTTTTTCAGCCAACCAGCACAAATGAAGAGAAAGAGAGTTTTTGAGAAATTACTTCAACTCAGGACTACATGTCTTCTTCAACTCTGGTATCTCTGCACCAATCTTTGTTTATATAAAGGTAGATTCCGCCCCCTCGCTTTTTCCCTGATAAGTTTGCGTTGCGGTTCACTCTGAGCAGCTGAAAGCCTGGTATCAGAAGGGCACAGTCCAGAGTGTTCTGATTTAGCCAGGTTACGGTAAAGAAAGGTCTGAGTTTTTACAGGTGAGGAGAAGCATTTTGTCCACCTTGTTGGCCAGGAAATGCACATTTGCCAGGTAGATTGAAGGCAAGGGTGATTGTAATCCAAGATGTCGGAGCTTCACGAGCACGCCAGATCTCTTTCCTCTCCCGGCCTCCAGCCGTCAGTGTAGTGCGCTGTGCTGCTAACGTTACTGTGTGACATTAGCTACGTTTACATGGACATAAATAATTGTAATAAACAGCTGAATGAACTAAAAATGTGTCATATAAACATATCAGTCGGAATATTCTGATCGGATTTGGCAGGATCGCAATGAAATTGTAATCCGACTGAGAGGGGTGGTTTATGCCATTTGACAATCCAATCGGCTTGCATGTAAACGCTTGGCAAGATTAAGTTATTCTGAATGAGGCAAACTGACCCGAGTACACATGTGCACCCTGCGTCAGCGTGGTGTATTTCCACATTGAATGGATAGTCACTCTGGCTAGATGTTAACAGAATAT
This sequence comes from Girardinichthys multiradiatus, assembly GCF_021462225.1. Taxonomy (NCBI): domain Eukaryota; kingdom Metazoa; phylum Chordata; class Actinopteri; order Cyprinodontiformes; family Goodeidae; genus Girardinichthys; species Girardinichthys multiradiatus. The sequence continues at coordinate 3,698,391 of NC_061801.1, read as the reverse complement.
TCTGATCGGCAAATTTACATGACACATTTTTAGTTTGATCGCCCATTTTATTCCCATTACTTATGTCCATCTAAAAGGCAAATCAAAATTTTTTTTTTAATCCGAATATATTTTAATCCGATCGTAAAATTTTGTGCATGTAAACAAAGCTAATGTCACATTAAAGTAATCTGAGTGAAAAAATAAAAATAAAAAATTGAAAATCGTCGTCATCTTTCGCTTCATCTGGGACTGGGTCGCGGGGGCAGGAGACTCAGTAGAGACACCCAGACGTCCTTCTCCACAAACGGACCGGCATAGCTAACCCATTACTGCGGCAGCCATACCGTTCCGCCTGTCTATCTCACGCTCCATTCTCCCCTTACTCCTGAACAAGGCCCCAAGATACTTGAACTATATCACTTGAGGCAGGAACTGCCCTCCAACCTGAAGAGGACAAGCCACCCTTTTCTGGTTGAGAACCATGGCCTCGGACTTGAAGGAGCTGATCTTCATCCCAGCCACTTCACACTTGGCTGCGAACTGCTCCAGTGCATGCTGTAGGTCTTGGCTAGAGGGGGCCAGCAGGACCATGTCATCTGCAAAAAGAAGAGACAAAATCCATTGGCCCCCAAACCAGACCCCCTTCGGCCCATGACTGTGGCTAGAAATCCTGTCCATAAAAGTTATGAACAGGACCGGTGACAAAAGGCAGCCCTGCCAGAGTCCAACATACACCGGGAACAGGTCCAACTTAGTGCCGGACCAAACTCCTGCTCTGTTTGTACAAGGACCAGATGGCCCCTAATAAAGGTCCCCGACTCCGCACTCCTGAAGCAACCCCTGCAGGACACCACGAGGGACACAGTCGGATGCTTCCTCCAGGTCCACAAAACACACGTGGACCGCTTGGGCAAACTCCCATGAATCTTCGAGCACCCTGTAGAGGGTGTAGAGCTGGTCCAGTGTTCCACGGCCGGGACGAAAACCACACTGCTCCTCCTGAAGCCGAGGTTTGACTATTTGACTATGGGCCGGACTCTCCTCTCCAATACCCTGGTAGGTTGAGATGAGATGGATCAGAGAGTGGTCCTTACCAAGGAGGTTGAGGAGTGCGATCCCCCTATAGTTGGAACACATCCTCCAGTCACCCTTCTTATGAAGGGGGACCACCACCCTGGTCTACCAGTCCAGAAGGACTGTCCCCGACCACCATGCAATGTTGAAGAGGCGTGTCAACCATGACAGCCCCACAACATCCAGAGACTTGAGGTACTCAGGGCAGATCTCATTCACCCCCGAAGCCCTGTCACCATGGAGCTTTTTAACCACCTCGGTTAAATAGAAAATAAAAACATAAATAAACTTAATACTAATAATGTTTGTATTATTTTATATGTAAGAATGTCTTATATATGTTCTTTAATGTATAAAATGATCGACTGGGATAATTATCTGGATCACAGCCCAGCCAGAACTAATAAAATAAGGCACAGGGGTTCAGATGTGAGGGGGGTGTGGGAGGAGAAGCAGAGAGAAGAGACGCTACTGCCTGGACTGGTGAAGTGCCGAAGTTTGCCTGAAGAAGTTACAATTTTGGGCTTTATGAGGAAGTTCTTTTCTCAGCCATGGCGATAACGAGGACAAGGACTTTAAAGCGCAAAACTACAGACTTCTGACCACGGTGAAGTTAGTTTAAGGATGGATATTGGATATTTGTGCTCCAGGGATTCAGCGGGACTTCCTCCAGACTGAACTGATGCAGGCAGGCTGATTATGGGCAGCTGCTCTGTGGCTGCTCCCTCCTCCTGCTGACGCTGGTTCTCTTAAGGAGCATGAATAAATGTCTGAACCTTGGTGGTATTGTTTTTTCTGTTTTGGGGAAAATGTATGTGCATCTGAACAGTGAATTTAATGTGTGATCAGCTGGTTTAGGATGTTATTAAATACAGTGCCCTGTCTGGATGTAATTTAAAAAGCTGATGTGTCCTTTTTCTTTTCTTTCAGCCTTCAGGCATGATTTATGATTTGTAAATAGTAACATTATATTTGGGTTTGACCCGCTCTGGCCATTGTGGTCCTTAATATTATTGTAGTCTCTTTTCAGTTTTATAAAATTTCTTAACTTTTTTCTGCACTACCTCCTTGAAAACCTTCTCAATTCTACTGGTCCCATGGTCAATCAGTGAAGAGAGTACAAACAGGAATGGAAATGCTTGCAAAGTGAGCCGAGTGGAGTCAAGTAGGGCCAAATCGAGCCAGTGCCACTGACTATGTGCAGAGAACCCTAATTTTATTTTACTGCTGTTGGTCATCTTTGTACTTTTATTTCTCCCCCTGCATGGGATAATTTTTATTTTAAAGGAAAGTAGATCTGGAGAATTAGATTGAAAATCTTATGCCATTGAGTTTTTCTAATCTTTATTTAAACTCTCACATCAGGGAGAGTGAACTTAAAATGGCCATTGATAAATTAAGGAAAGCCACAGGCTATTATAATTTTTCTAATGAATTGTTAAAACAACCTGGTTTGTTTCCAATTTTGAATAGTCTTCTCTTCACTTGTTTTGAACAGGGTTTGGTTCCTTCAGATTGACAAAAATCTATAATTAAGGACAAAGACAAACTATTTTAGAAAGATGAGTCACACACTGACTACATTTACATTCTGTTTTGGACCTACCATTTTGTCTATCACCAAAATATATAAATAAAAACCTTGGGAGTTATTATGGGCTAATTTCTTACCTTAGAAGAAGGAATAAATGTTCAATCAGGCTTAGCAGGTAGAGCATTAGGCACCGTTATAAATAAAGTCTTGTCAAGACCTGGGCTATAGAACATACACTAAACTGTACAGATCCTGTGTCTGTCCTGTTTTAGATTACAGAGCAGGGATTTGGGGTTACTGTCAACAGCCCTTGCACTATTTTCTATGTGTGCACAGAAACAAATTGGCTTTGTACAAAGATATGGGATGGGAACTGTGTCAAGTCAGATACATTGGAGATATGGTGTGACTGTGGAACAGGTTTACTAATACTGGTCCTTCTCAAAATATTAGCATATTGTGATAAAGTTCATTATTTTCCATAATGTAATGATAAAAATTTAACATTCATATATTTTAGATTCATTGCACACTAACTGAAATATTTCAGGTCTTTTATTGTCTTAATACGGATGATTTTGGCATACAACTCATGAAAACCCAAAATTCCTATCTCACAAAATTAGCATATCATTAAAAGGGTCTCTAAACGAGCTATGAACCTAATCATCTGAATCAACGAGTTAACTCTAAACACCTGCAAAAGATTCCTGAGGCCTTTAAAACTCACAGCCTGGTTCATCACTCAAAACCCCAATCATGGGTAAGACTGCCGACCTGACTGCTGTCCAGAAGGCCACTATTGACACCCTCAAGCAAGAGGGTAAGACACAGAAAGAAATTTCTGAACAAATAGGCTGTTCCCAGAGTACTGTATCAAGGCACCTCAGTGGGAAGTCTGTGGGAAGGAAAAAGTGTGGCAGAAAACGCTGCACAACGAGAAGAGGTAACCGGACCCTGAGGAAGATTGTGGAGAAGGGCCGATTCCAGACCTTGGAGGACCTGCGGAAGCAGTGGACTGAGTCTGGAGTAGAAACATCCAGAGCCACCGTGCACAGGCGTGTGCAGGAAATGGGCTACAGGTGCCGCATTCCCCAGGTCAAGCCACTTTTGAACCAGAAACAGCAGCAGAAGCGCCTGACCTGGGCTACAGAGAAGCAGCACTGGACTGTTGCTCAGTGGTCCAAAGTACTTTTTTCGGATGAAAGCAAATTCTGCATGTCATTCGGAAATCGAGGTGCCAGAGTCTGGAGGAAGACTGGGGAGAAGGAAATGCCAAAATGCCAGAAGTCCAGTGTCAAGTACCCACTGTCAGTGATGGTCTGGGGTGCCTTGTCAGCTGCTGGTGTTGGTCCACTGTGTTTTATCAAGGGCAGGGTCAATGCAGCTAGCTATCAGGAGATTTTGGAGCACTTCATGCTTCCATCTGCTGAAAAGCTTTATGGAGATGAAGATTTCATTTTTCAGCACGACCTGGCACCTGCTCACAGTGCCAAAACCACTGGTAAATGGTTTACTGACCATGGTATCACTGTGCTCAATTGGCCTGCCAACTCTCCTGACCTGAACCCCATAGAGAATCTGTGGGATATTGTGAAGAGAACGTTGAGAGACTCAAGACCCAACACTCTGGATGAGCTAAAGGCCGCTATCGAAGCATCCTGGGCCTCCATAAGACCTCAGCAGTGCCACAGGCTGATTGCCTCCATGCCACGCCGCATTGAAGCAGTCATTTCTGCAAAAGGATTCCCGACCAAGTATTGAGTGCATAACTGTACATGATTATTTGAAGGTTGACGTTTTTTGTATTAAAAACACTTTTCTTTTATTGGTCGGATGAAATATGCTAATTTTGTGAGATAGGAATTTTGGGTTTTCATGAGCTGTATGCGAAAATCATCCGTATTAAGACAATAAAAGACCTGAAATATTTCAGTTAGTGTGCAATGAATCTAAAATATATGAATGTTACATTTTCATCATTACATTATGGAAAATAATTAACTTTATCACAATATGCTAATATTTTGAGAAGGACCTGTATGTCTAGACAGGTGGAGAGGATATTTGAGGGGGCTGGTCTTCATTACAGAAATATCCTGAGATGTAATGTTGAACAAAATAAAATATCTTCTTTCAAAGCTTATAAATGTGAATGGGTTTTTGCGTAAACCAAGACTACAAATTTATATTTTAATTAAAAATGTTTATGGTCCAGTGCCTTGTATGATATGCAACTTAACCAAAGCCCAGAGGTCAGTATGTGCACAGGTCAGATCGGGTCCTCTAGCTCTAGAAATAGAAATTGGATGATTTCACTCAATCCCAGAGGAGGACTGAAAAATTATTTGTGTGACTTAAATGAAATTGAAAATTAAATAAACTTTCTGTTTTATTGTCCCCTGTATATGATTTAGAGGAATGAATTATTTGATAAAATCCTTAATGTTTGTCCAGATTTGTTTTATAAGTGTGGTGAAGATAAACTACAGTATTTGTTTAAGTATCACGTGTTTCAGTTAGGTCAGTATGTTTTAAAATATTGGCATCTACAAAAGAGAACACTTTATGTTTGATGAAGGATGTTGATGTTGGTCTCTGTCTGCATCTCTGAATATGATTGTGTGTCTCATAAGCTCAGAAGGGCTGGGTGCCTTTATGGTATATGGCACAAAAGAAAATAAACCAATACTTCTTTATTTTCATGACTATAAATATTGTAGCTTCACACTGAAGGCATCAGAACTATGAATTAACACATGTGGAATTATATACTGAACTAAAAAGTGTGAAACAACTGAAAATATGTCTTATATTCTAGGTTCTTCAAAGTAGCCACCTTTTGCTTTGAATACTACTCCGCACACTCTTGGCATTCTGTTGATGAGCTTCAAGAGGTAGTCACCTGAAATGGTTTTTCTACAGTCTTGAAGGAGTTCTCAGAGATGCTTAGCACTTGTTGGCCCTATTGCCTTCACTCTGTGGTCCAGCTCACCCTAAACCAACTCGATTGGGTTCAGGTCTGGTGACTGTGGAAGCCAGGTCATCTGGCGCAGCACTCCATCACTCTCCTTCTTGGTCAAGTAGCCCTTACACATCCTGGAGGTGGGTTTGGGGTCATTGTCCTGTTGAAAAATAAATGATGGTCCAACTAAACGCAAACCGGATAGAATAGCATGCCGCTGCAAGATCCTGTGGTAGCCATGCTGGTTCATCATGCCTTCAATTTTGAATAAATCCCCAACAGTGTCACCAGCAAAGCACCCCAACACCATCACACCTCCTCCTCCATGCTTCACGGTGGGAACCAGGCATGTAGAGTCCATCCGTTCACCTCTTCTGTGCTGCACAAAGACACGGTGGTTGGAACCAAAGATCTCAAACCTGAATTCATCAGACCAAAGCACAGATTTCCACTGGTCTAATGTCCATTCCTTGTGTTCTTTAGCCCAAACAAGTCTCTTCTGCTTGTTGCCTGTCCTCAGCAGTGGTTTCCTAGCAGATATTTTACCATGAAGGCCTGATTCACACAGTCTCCTCTTAACAGTTGTTCTAGAGATGTATCTGCTGCTAGACCTCTGTGTTGCATTGACCTGTTCTCTAATCTGAGCTGCTGTTAACCTGCGATTTCTGAGGCTGGTGACTCGGATGAACTTATCGTCCGCAGCAGAGGTGACTCTTGGTCTTCCTTTCCTGGGGCGGTCCTCATGTGAGCCAGTTTCTTTGTAGCGCTTGATGGTTTTTGCGACTGCACTTTCAAAGTTTTCCCAATTGTTCAGACTGACTGACCTTCATTTCTTAAAGTAATGATGGCCACTCATTTTTCTTTACTTAGCTGCTTTTTTCTTGCCATAATACAAATTCTAACAGTCTATTCAGTAGGACTATCAGCTGTGTTCTGTATCCACCTCCTGCACAACACAACTGATGGTCCCAACCCAATTTATAAGGCTTGAAATCCCACTTATTAAACCTGACAGGGCACACCTGCAGATATCTATTTGTAACCTTAAGTCTATGTGACTTACTTTAAATTTGAGCAAAGGGTGTGTGAGTTCATGTGTTTTAGCTGAAACTTTGAGAGACGGCGGTGGAAGCAGTATAGTCACACACACACACACACACACACACACACACACACACACACACACACACATATATATATACATATATATATATATACATATATATATATATATATTTGCCCAAAAAAAATGTTGAAGGAGAGAAATTTTACCTTTTATTATTTTTACAGATTAGTATTCCATGTATGTTGACAATAGGTAGAGTGACAGTAATTTGTAAAACAGACATAAATTTGTTATTTTTAAAGCTGACATTTTTAATCCTTGTCTGTACTGAATCTGTCTTTATATTAATTTTATCTTTGTGACAGAATTTTCAAGAGGAAGCCACCCACAAGAGGTCAACATGGCTGACATTGTGCATGCACTGCCATTTTTCTATGGCAATATAACCAGGGAGGAGGCAGAAGACTACCTTAGGCAGGGAGGAATGAACAACGGCTTGTACTTATTACGGCAAAGTCGAAACTATCTTGGAGGCTTTGCATTGTCTGTGTCTAATTCAGGTCGCTTCTACCACTACACCATTGAAAGACAACTCAATGAAATGTATGCTATTGTTGGTGGTAAGAGCCACAGGAGCCCTATGGATGTGATTGACTATCATTCTCAAGAGATGGATGGCCTTGTGTGTCTACTGAAGAAGCCCTGCAACAGACCAAAAAACATGCGGCCAAAGGTTGGCCCATTTGAGGACTTGAAAGAAAGACTGATCCGGGAGTACGTGAAGCAGACTTGGAACCTACAGGTCAGTTTGAGCTGGATCCTTAAATTAGAAACTTCACCGTATTTTTATGTAGAATAAACACGTTTGAAACAAGCTAATTACTTAGATTGTGACATCTTAATGCAAGGATGAGCAGCAAAATAATTATTCAACAAAGTAGAAAAATGAGACGAAACATTTTAATCAATGTGGTTTTGTGCTTTATTCTTACGTTAAAGTAAAATATCACTTAAAAATCCATCAGTGCAACCTGACAACACCTCAGAAACTTTACAAAATACACAAAATTGTGGCCAAAATAAAATGGAATTCTATTGCATGTCTTCAACATATTTTAAGTTAATAATTAACCTTAGAGTTTCATGACACCTCTGATATTTCTAATTTTTGTTGGCTGGAAATTTTAACTAACTAGAAAAGTTCCCAAACTTTCTACTGTTTTCCCTGAAGGTCTCTGAACCTTGATAAGCGATCTTTTGAAAGGGAATGTAGGTGGTTGATTTTTGGAAAATAATAAAACAATATCTCCACCTCTGACATACAGTACTGGTCAAACATTTTAGATACACTTTTTCAATTAATGTGTCTCTTTATTTTAATGACTATTTAAATTGTAGATTCTCACCAAAGACAACAAAACTGTGAATGAACACACATGGAATTATGTATTAAACAAAAAGTGTGAAATAACTAAACATTTTCATATTTTAGATTCTTCAAAATAGCCACCCTTTGCTTTGATTACAGCTTTGCTTTTTAGGCATTCTCTCCCTGAGCTTCATGAGGCGGTCACCCGAAAAGAGTCTTGAAAGAACTTCCCAGAGGTTCATTGAGGGATTGAGGGATTAATATTTCAATGATTACTGCAAAGGGCAGCTACTTTAAGGAATCTAAAATATAAAACATATTTGAAGTTCTTTTACAATTTTTTGTTTGCTACATAATTGCTTATGTGTGTACGTGGTTATTATTTCTAAATCAGACAAGTGGTGCCTTTGTGTGACACGTGAGGCTTAATAACTCATATCTGGCTTGTATATTTTCTTAATTTTTAACTTGGAGCTTAAAATACACTTTGTATGCACATAGGGGGCAGCCCTCGAGCAGGCCATCATCAGTCAGAGGCCTCAGCTGGAGAAACTCATTGCCACCACTGCTCATGAAAAAATGCCCTGGTTTCATGGATCAATAACACGAGAGAACTCTGAGCCCAGGCTTCAGAATGGTTCCCGTACAAATGGAAAATTCCTGTAAGTATGTGAGAATTTATGAAGGATGTGTTTATAATTAATTCGCAAAGATATAGTAATTAATCATAAAATCAACACTTGGATCTTTTAGAAAGCATATTTAAATTATTTTTATTTGACAATTTCTTAAATAATTAATTGTCCTTTTTGATTCAGGTCATAAACAACATGAACAAAACAATATTCACTTCAGTTGAACCTTTCTCATTATGAACTTGAACTTGAATTTTGACATTGTTAATTTCAGCAGTATCAACAGTATCCTATGTTGGATTTTCACTGAAGCTGTGGATGCATTTTTTAAATAAAAAAAAGTTAAAAAGAAGATAGTCTTTTGTAGCCTAAAAGGATCGTTTACTGCTCGATAATTGTATTGTGCAGATATCTATTAGTAACCTTAAGTCTATGTGACTTACTTTAAATTTGAGCAAAGGGTGTGTGGGTTCATGTGGTTTAGCTGAAACTTTGAGAGACGGTGGTGGAAGCAGAACAGTCGGACACACACACACACACACACACACACACACACACACACACACACACACACACACACACACACACACACATGCAGCACAAACACACAACCTCTGTGGTTTCCGCTCTGACAGTTTGCAAAGGACTTCCTGAAGTGGCCATATAAGAAGAAGTCTGACAACAGGGTAAAGTGTAACTGCCCCTTTTTCATGAGACATCTTACAGGAAATAATGTTCTTCCTCTGAAACATGGCCTCAACTCATTATACCTTAAATTTCAGAAAGCCATTGCAGTTATGTGTTTTAGAATACATAATTACATAATAGCCTATCTTTGCTTAATGTAAACTTGGGAACATTTCTTTTCTCGGAATGACACTGGGCATTTATTTAAAATACTGTTTAGTTCATGTTACTGTGGTTTTGTTTGCTGTTTATGATGTCTCAGCTGGTTGCTTTTGACTTCCTGAGCTATGAAAATTGCTTTATCAAGTCACAGCTGTCACTTTTCACAGTTCACATACTGTGTGGTAACAGGTGGAGTCAAATACCGTTAAAACTTTGCAAAAGTAAAAATAACTATTAGCAAATTTGCACACAATGAAAATTTGTGCCAAACACAAACCTTTATCTGTTTTAAATATAAATAACATCCAGATCCAGTTAATCTTTTTTAAAAAAAAGCTAGTTTGCCAAAGTGCTGTAAAGACTAAAATAATAAATAAAAAATAAAGCAAGACATCCAACAGACATTTAAAACACATAAAAAAATAATAGATACAATAGAAGACGTTAAAACATTATCCATGAAATTATTTATATTAATAAAATACAAATAATATATTAAAAGGAAAAAGAAATCAGATATAATTCCTTTTTACTGGCGACAAAACTAAAATTGGTTGGCTGTTTGAAAAGAGAAAGGAACATGATCCTTTTACTGTAGGCGTACAGTCATATTTAATACATTCGGATATTATTGAAAAATTAATTAATTTCAATAACTCAATTCACTTAGTGAAACACATTATAAAGATTAATTCCACACTGACGTTTTCAAGCTTGTGTCTTTGTTAATTATGATGATTTTCTGCCTACAGCTAATGCAAACACAACATTTAAAATTAGAATACTACATCAGACCAATAAAAAACATTTTTAATACAGAAATGTGGGCCAAACAAAATGTATGTTTAATAACTGTTTAAAGGTTGGTTATTTTCAGAAGGTACATTAAATCTGACAAACAAACCTTATCACATATTCTAATTTATTGAATATGACTACAAGACAATGATCTCCCACATCATAAAGCCACCACTATCTACTTGAGATTCAGCTTTATTTTTCAATTCAGCTTTATTTATATAGTGCCAATTCACAACACATGTCGTCTCAAGGCACTTCACAAATTGTCTGGAATTGTGCAGGGTTGTTGGGCAGGTAAGAATAAACTACTGTTAGTTTGGCCATTTTAGAATGGGCTTTGTGTAGGGTACTAAGTAAAATAATAAACTGATAAGGTTTGTCCATCTAGAGCCCACTGGTGGACATTGTTATACTAAAAACCACAAGGATTGAGGGTACCTGTCTCTGTCGAACTGATTATAAAAACCTTTTAACCAATTTGTGTCAGAATCTGCCTGCTAGGTTTTGGGTTTGAGTTCTGTTTACCATGTTCTTTACTTGTTTTATTTTCAGTTTACTCAGGCTTGTTACTTCCCTGTTCTCCATGCTTACCTGTGTTAATTAGTTATACTCCTGCAGTTCCCCAGCATTCCCTCTTCCACCAGCTGTGCCCTTCCTTTATTACGTCCTCAGTTCAATGGTCCATTTCTCCACTTCCCTCAGTATTTATACTCTCTGGTTTTCATTGTTTCTCACCGGTTCCTACTATTTGTTACCTGCTGTTAACTGCTCCCTGTCCGTTTGCACCGTCTGGTCACCCTTGTAAGTTTGTTCCTGTTTCTTCTTGTTCTTCTTATTCTTGTTATTGTTCTTCTAGTTCTTCTTCTTCTTCATTCAAGAGAAGCTCTTCAACTCATCATGCTGCTCTGGAGCATTCATATGCATGTTGGTCCAACAAAACTCAGCATTATATTGACAATTTAATGCTGAGTTAATCTGAATAATAAACCAAACTTAACTGAATTATTTGAAAAATATGATCAAATTGGAATGTACATTGTTTGATTGGATAGAATTGACCTTTTTTGATAAAGTACCTTGAGATGACATTTGTTGTAAATTCGTGCTCTATAAATAAACTGAATTGACTTACTAAGAAACTAGATCAGAAGCAAATATAAATACACATAGTAAGGTACTCAGATTAATGTACCATCCTTATAGGGACAGTAATCTGAGACCTTAGTAAAAAAAAAAATCATAAACATAAAAACTAACTAATTCTTATAATTACTGTTAATTTGTTAGAAAAAAACATTTTAGCATGGTGTTTCTTTGTGTTCTATAACAAAATATGTATTTCAAGTCATGCATTCAACAGGACATGAAGCTCTTAATCTTAACAAATAAAGTCTTGCTTGTTCAAGAGATGCAGACTTTTTCTCAACTTCTCCTGATATAACAGTTTCTTTGCTGTTGCCAGTATTGCATAAAAAGAGAAGTCAGAAAAAGCCACATTACTGATATATTTCTCTTTCTAAAGTTTAGCTTTTGTATTTAAAAGGTTACCTTCTCGGATAAATGTGTATTTGTTTCCATTTTTAACATCATACACCCTCATCTCTAGCTATAAAGGATTTTTAGACATGCTTTGTTTTCTTCAGAAATCTGACAAAATTATAACATCAAACAACCGCAAACAAATGTTTTATGCTACATTCTCTCTTTTCTTTCTGCTATTTATGTGTACAGGATTCGACAAAGAGATCAAAATGGATCATATGCTTTATGTTTGCTGCATGAAGGCCAAGTGATGCATTATCGCATTGACAAGGACAGCACTGGCAAGCTCTCCATCCCTGATGGAAAGAAATTTGATACCCTGTGGCAGGTTAAGAGTTCATTTAGATTGATGCTATGTAACTTGAAGACCAGTTCATTGTTTTACATAAAGCCATTATGATGGCCTTCCATGTTATCAGTTTTTTAGATTATGTGGGTTATGTTAAAGCATGTGTTACATACTTCCTCTGAAAGCCTAAGAATGTAAAGATTTTCTGGAGCTCATATCTGGTTTACACTCACAAATAATTTTTTTAACTGGCTTTTTTGTATTAATGTATCATGTAAAATTATTGTTTTATTTTTATTGTTTTAGATAAAGTCTGGGGTTGGGTCATGGTTACGCTTAGGCTAAACCTAAAAATATTTAAAGATACTATAAAAAATTGTAGTGACTTTATTTTTGTGATGGTATATGCTAGGTGGCCATTTTCTTAAAGAATGACTGAGTATATATTTTATATCTAATTGTCTACATTCACAATGTTCACTTTCTCTATTAATACTGAACCTTTTCGGTGTTTACTTTCTGTTATGGACCATTTTGAACAACTTTTCTCCATAAAACAGCTGGTGGAGCATTACTCATACAAACCAGATGGCTTATTACGAGTACTCACAGAGCCATGTCCAAGACCTGATGGTGAAACTGGTACTGAAGTTTAAAAGCTATGCATTTATTTTGAAAAATTACCAGGTCCCAGCATCCTAACCAAACTGATCCTTATGTTTCATATTTCCTGTTCACAGTGCTAATCGGGCGGCCAGTACCCCCACTGAACCACCCTGGATTAGGATCTGCCATTGTAAGTGTGCGTTTTTGGAATGAAAGCCTTCAATGCAAGTACATTCTCGCATTGCCAACATTTCCAGAAAGAACGAAAGGAAATCCACACTCTTTCATTTCTCATAGAGCTTTGATTGTCTGTTTGTTTTACTGTACCATTATATCCAGCCATAGTCCTAAAAACTACATACAATTCTTTTTCCAAAGCACTTCTCTTTGACCGTGTTTGAAAACTTTAGGTTAGACGCATGCTAACTCCACACAGAATAGCCAAGATTTGACCTGAACAAAGACTTGTTTACTGTATGGTAAATAAGCAATGCAATACATGTATAAGCACAGGATTTCGTATTTTTCAATTCCAGAAAAATAGGTTAATTACTGATTCCATAAATAATTATAAAATACAGAATATGATGTACAGCAATTTCTACCTTGATTTAGTGGAAAGTGAAATGTTGTGGCTTTGCTTTTCAGCATCCAACCAAACAGATCCAGATGCAGTCACCATTAAGTTATGTTTACAAATAGTAAAACCAGTAGCTTTATATTTCATACTTTTTGCAACAATGTTTAGAAAAATGTTGAGTACAAATATTTTACAGAATAGGTTTTATGTCATTTAGTTCTATTTTTAGAAGTGTTAAACCTTCCTCTGTGTTACTCTTTACAGTCATGGAAATGGGATTTTTAAATTTTCTACATGTGGAGTATTTTCTTAACATCTCATGCCCCAGTCTAAACCAAAGACAGTAAAGTAAAAAAAACAAAAAAAAAAAACAACTTTCTGGATTGAAAGCAAGCTGGCATAGCAACATTAACACATGTTCAGTTGTTTTTTTCCCCCTCACCTCGCCAGGATATTTTATTCCACCACAGGTATTCCCCCTTTAGATTTTAAATGTTTAGTCTCTGTAGTAAGAATTATGTGTGACATTTACTTTTGTACCTGTTATCCAGCGGTGGTTAACCACCCAAACAACAGGCTGCTGGCCTCGGCTCTCTTTGCTTTCTCCCCGCGACCAGCAAAAACACGTGGAAGGGCCAAGGCTATGTAGCTCGCAGATCATTCATTATATGCTGGATTCACTTGCAACTGGAGATCTGATATTTTCTCATGTAAACACTAGTTAAGATTGCATACATTTAATTGCATACATTTTTAAGCAGGTTATTTTTTTGTAATTAATTATTCAATCAAAGCTGACATGTTAAAGTCCCAGCCCTGGTTTTTATATGTAGGCTAAAATAGTGGAAGTTGAACTGTAGAATGTTTTGAAAAAGAAAACATAGCATAGAAAGTGAAAGCAGTGGGTATGACCTGTCTTCAGCATTCTCCAGTGAATTGTGAGAGATTAATTCATATGATGGGAAAAATATAGGTCAAACATTTTGGAATTGATACTACCTAATGGAAGTTGTCTTTGATGTAAATCATCTATGACTGGGGACAATTTTTAATATAATTGTATTTTCATTTAATTTCTAATGGCCAGTTTATTGCTGATATTAATACAACAAATAGCAAAATAGCGCAGCTGATGAAAGACTCTGTGTTTTGCTTTCTTGATTTCTGCGTGTTTTTGTGGTGCTTTCTGCCACCATTCGGTGGTCTCTTTCATCCGAGTGGAACTCTTAAACATCGGACAGTCCTTTCTTGGCATTTTTTCAACATCATGCACCAACACAAGCTTTACTGGCTACGCGCACCCTTCGAACCACCAGGCAAATGTGCTTTACCTGGCCAACAAGATGGATGAACTTCTTCTTCTCACCTGTAAAAACCCAAACCGCCACGGATCTGGTGCTCTCTGCTTTACTAAAACCTGGCTGATTGAGAACACCCCGGACTGCACACTTCGGACACCAGGCTTTCAACCGTATAGAGTGGACTGAAATGTGAACTTATTGGGGAAAAAAGCTAGGAGGTGCAATCTGCTAGTATATAAACAAAGGTTGGTGCACAGATATCAAAGTGTTAAAGAAGACTTGTAGTCCTGATCTGGAGTAATTTCTCATAAACTGTAAACCGTTTTATTCACTGAGGGAGTACTCTTTGTTTGTATTGGTTGGTGATTACATACCTCGTCAAGGCTCCACTTCAGAGGCTGAAAAACAACTCTCTGAGCTGATAACAGATGTGGCGAAAAAACATCCAGATTCTCTTATCATTGTTCTCAGGGATTTTAACAGTGCAAACCTCTCCAATGAACTTCCCAAATACAGGCAGCACAATTAGTGTACAACCAGTGATGAAAATACACTGGACCATTGCTACACAACTTTAAAGAATGCATATCATGCTGTCATGCTTCTCCTCACCTGTAAAAACTCAGACCTTTCTTTACCGAAACCTGGCTAAGTCAGAACATTCTGGACTGCGCCCTTCTGATACCAGGCTTTCAGCTGCTCAGAGTGAACCGCAACGCGAACTTATCAGGGAAAAAGCGAGGCGGCGGAATCTACCTTTATATAAACAAAGATTGGTGCAGAGATACCAGTGTTGAATAAGACATGTAGTCCTGAGTTGGAGTAATTTCTCAAAAACTCTCTTTCTCTTCATTTGTGCTGGTTGGCTTAAAAACAACTGGCTGAGCTGATAACAGACGTGGAGAAAAACATCGAGATTCTCTCATCATTGATCTTGGGGATTTTAACAGTGCAAACCTCTCAAACGATCTTCCCAAATACAGCACATTAAGTGTACCACCAGTGATGAAAACACTCTTGACCACAGCTACACAAATTTAAAGAATGCATATCATGCTGTCACCGGGGCTGCTTTGGGACTTTCTGAACACTCTCTGATCCATCTCATCTCAACGTACAGGCAGAAATTAAAAGCTTGCAAACCTGTGGTTTCGGACTTTGTCTGTGTCCATCTCAGTGCCGTTTGGGTCATCCACAAAACACGATAGGTCTAGACTGCAATGAACTATCAGGTCTGCAGAGAGAATCATCAAGGCTGACTTTGCCTCTATCCAGGACTTATACAGGTCTAAGGTCAGAAAAAGGGTAGCTAAAATGTCTGCAGACCCCACACATCCTGCACACAAACTGTTTAGGTTTTTACATTTAGATGGTGCTACAGAGCTATGTCTGCTAAAACCAGCTGCCACAGAGACAGTTTCTTCCCCCAGGCTGTTTCTCTGATGAACACTTGGCAGTCAGAGTTCCAGAACAACACCATGCATATTTTGACTGATTCATTTCATTTCAGTTTTATTTATATAGTGCCAATTCACAACACATGTCGTCTCAAGGCACTTTACAAAGTCGTTTCAATCGAATTGTACTGATTTCAAGTCGAGTACATACATTACAATTCAAATTGGTTAAAAGATTTTCCTATTTAAGGAAACTGAGCAGATTGCACCAAGTCAGTGACTTGCAGTATTCACTCCTCCTGGATTAGGATGTAGCGACAGTGGACAGTCGCTTGCATTGACTTTGCAGCAATCCCTCATACTGAGCATGCATGTAGCGACAGTGGAGAGGAAAACTCCTGGATCACATGATTTATTGAACATGACAGGTTTACTAAATATAATTACTAAATATAAATACAAAATAATCTCTAATCAAAATGTTTGAGTCACCAGCAGCCAGCAAGCAAAAGGTTAGGTACACACTGGAGTAATCACCAATTCATGGAGAATGACTGTAAAATTACCCCATCATTGTTAAATAACTTCTTTGACATCTTTCATTTGTAGCTAACTGCTGCAGATGGACTTCGCAGCAAGTTGGTTCAGCTCAACTTACCCGGAAGAAAGGTAAATATAGTTTGCATAAACTTAACAGTTATCCCCACACTTTCCAGTCTACCTCTTTGTGTGGGCATTTTTTATTCAACCTTGTCTTCTTTTGTATAACTGTGTGTATATTATGGCGCCCGGGAACTAACATGGGGGAAAATTTGTTCCCATGAAGTAGGCATCAAGTGAATTGCGTTGCAGAAGATGTACACTGCTCAAAAAAATAAAGGGAACACTTAAAAAACACAATATAACTCCAAGTAAATCAAACTTCTGTGAAATCAAACTGTCCACTTAGGAAGCAACCCTGATTGACAATCAAATGGAATAGACATGTTGTAAAATGGTTGTTTTTACTCTCTCTCCTCCCTGTGCACCACCGGGTCCGTTTCTCTCTAGTTCCAAGACCCAACCAGTAAAACCAGCAAAGTATTTACCTTGTGAAATAATGAGAAATGGTTAAGTATAAAATCAAGATTTAATGCCAAAATGATCAGTGTACAGAGTATACAATTGAACAGATACAGAGTGACATTCACCTTCGGTACTGGGCCCCCCTCAGCCCATCTTAGGGATGAACCGAGAGGAGCAAAGAATGGAGCGTGAGTCCTGCTTTTATCTATGCCTGTTCTTAACCCTCCTAAAGTGCGTCATCCTCTTGTATCAGTTTATCCTTGACTATGTGTTGCATCTTATGTGAAATCAACAGTTATGTTGTGTAAGCTGTAGCAGTGAGCAGTGCGGCAGATAAGCAACAAGGGCAGACATATTTAATTAGGGCAGCAAAGAGATGATTAGAAAAGGCCACAGAATCATACATCCATAACGGACAACAGGGTGAAATCCTTGGCGATTAGCAAGACACACTCAATAAAGGAGTGGTTCTGCAGGTGGGGACCACAGACCACTTCTCAGTACCTATGCTTTCTGGCTGATGTTTTGGTCACTTTTGAATGTTGGTGGTGCTTTCACACTCGTGGTAGCATGAGACGGATTCTACAACCCACACAAGAGGCTCAGGTAGTGCAGCTCATCCAGGATGGCACATCAATGCGAGTTGTGGCAAGAAGGTTTGCTGTGTCTGTCAGTGTAGTGTCCAGAGCCTGGAGGCGCTACCAGGAGACAGGCCAGTACACCAGGAGACGTGGAGGAGGCCGTAGGAGGGCAACAACCCAGCAGCAGGACCGCTACCTCCGCCTTTGTGCAAGGAGGAACAGGAGGAGCACTGCCAGAGCCCTGCAAAATGACCTCCAGCAGGCCACAAATGTGCATGTGTCTGCACAAACGGTTAGAAACCGACTCCATGAGGATGGTATGAGGGCCCGACGTCCACAAATGGGGGTTGTGCTCACAGCCCAACACTGTGCAGGACGCTTGGCATTTACCAAAGAACACCAGGATTGGCAAATTCGCCACTGGCTTCCTGTGCTCTTCACAGATGAAAGCAAGTTCACACTGAGCACATGTGACAGACGTGATAGAGTCTGGAGACAAGATGAAGACATTGAAGCTATGGACTGGCCCGCCCGTTCCTCAGACCTGAATCCGATTGAGAACATCTGGGACATCATGTCTCGCACCATCCACCAACGTCACGTTGCACCACAGACTGTCCAGCTTAGTCCAGGTCTGGGAGGAGATCCCTCAAGAGACCATCCACCGTCTCATCAGGAGCATGCCGTTGTAGGGAGGTCATAGAGGCATGTGGAGGCCACACCCAATCCTGAGCCTCATTTTGACTTGTTTTAAGGACATTACATCAAAGTTGGATCAGCCTGTAGTGTGTTTTTCCACTTTAATTTTGTGTGTGACTCCCAATCCGGCCTCCATTGGTTAATAAATTTGATTTTCATTGATGATTTTTGTGTGATTTTGTTGTCAGCACATTCAACTTTGTACAGAACAAAGTATTCAATGAGAATATTTCATTCATTCAGATCTAGGATGTGTTATTTGAGTGTTTATGTCTTTGAGCAATATATAACTCATAAGTGATGGTGCTCAGTGTACGGTGGGTGTGTAAATGTGTATGTGTGCATACATTTGGTGGCGCTATGCGCTGTCAAGACTGGGACCACAAAGAAGAGTGCAGCGAGAGAAGAAGAGTGTGCGCGTGTGGTTGTGTGTTTTGGCAGTATGCACGACAGCAACCGGGGAAGAAGTTCAGCTGGTCACGGTACATTTAACATGCAATCAGTGTGCAGTACAGTTATTAAAAACTCCACTCCTTCAGCAGTCTGGTCCCTTCACTACTATAGAAGTCTCACCCCCCGTGACATGCAAGTACAGGGAGTTAACCCTGAAGTGAACAACCATTTTGGCCCTCTAGAAGGAATTTCACTTGTGTTTCCCAACCACGGTCAGGAAATGGAAGCAGGAAGGGTTAACACAACACCTGGCTCTCAATATTCAATTTAAATGCCTCTCACTAGTGAGAATTCATTGCGATGCCTGGCTTTATAGAATCTCTTTGTTGCTCCTCCTCAGGCTAAAATAAAACTTGATCAGACTATCCATGTCCATCCAGTTGTTTTGTTCCTCCGTATGTTTGTGCACTGTTTTAGTATTTCGTGCTGACGTTTATGCCTATGTCATGGGAACAAATTTGTATTTCGTGCACACATTACATATAGTTCATGGGCACAAATTAATATTGCGTGGGAACTAATTATATTTTTTCCGCATGCTATATATATTTTGTCAGTTCCAGGGTGCTGTAGTATACACAAATTTACAAGAAGAAATTGTATGTATTAATCCATTGTTTTGTAATTTAATGTTATATGATTAATATGTTCTTTGCTCTCAAAGTCGAGAAATAATTGAAATACTATGTATTTCTGCATGGAGTTACAAGTTTAGTTTAAGGCCTTTTGAGACAAGAATATGCTGCGTGTGTTTAATTTACATGTATTTGAAAGTATTTTATAATAAAACATTCCGACAAAAGAAATATTCTTGCATGGCAACTGGCTGTTGTATGTTCTCTCATAAGGCTGTGTTTTATCATTAAGATGTAATGTAGTAAAGATGTAGATGTAGTAAAATAGGTGCCAATAATGTCAATAATAGTCTTTTTTGTAAACTTGTTTTATCACTGCTATTATAGATTTTATTGAGTCAGGTACTTTGACAAATTAATTTCCACATTGTGTTTTTTTTTTTTTACATTTGCTTTGTGGATAAACTACAGAGCCGTAAACATCGAAACAACAACACTGACCTCAATCCCTATGAAACTAGGATGTCCAGTAACCAAGCAGCAAGCAAAGGTAAGCTGGAGGTTTTTTTTAGGAATCTTTTACAATTACAGTTTTCCTGCATTTCCAATTATGGCAGTTCTGTGTG
Source organism: Girardinichthys multiradiatus (assembly GCF_021462225.1). NCBI lineage: Eukaryota > Metazoa > Chordata > Actinopteri > Cyprinodontiformes > Goodeidae > Girardinichthys > Girardinichthys multiradiatus. Next base: position 3,678,402 of record NC_061801.1, on the reverse strand, counting down.
GGTGAAACAAGAAAGTAGAAGCATATATACAGTATAGTAAAGAGTATTGGCCCAAGTACTAAACATTGTGATGATCCACAAGTAACCCTGGAGTGTGAAGAAGACATGTTGATTCCAGTTGGTTCATGTGTAAGATTTAAACCAGCCCAGTGCTGCTCTATTGATCCCTACAGCACATTCCACCCTTTCTAAGAAAATACTGTGATGAACAGTATCAAATGCAACATTGAGATCTAACAGGACAGACAGAAGTCCGTTATTTAAGGCCATGAACATTTTTTTTTGTTTCAGTGTTATAATTAGCGCTGAAATCTGATGGAAACTCGTTAAACAGGTCATTATTGGGGAATTGCTCACATGCTTGATTAGCAACCATTTTATTCAAGAATTTTAGAGAAGAAGAGAAGATTAGACATAGGTCTGTAATTTATTAAGTCGACTTGATCGAGAGTAGGTTCCCTTAAGTTAAAACTTAATAACAGCTACCTTAAAAGCTTGTAGTACATATCCATTTACTAAGGATAGATTAATCGTATCGAAAATGGGGGTAGTAATCAAAGGAAACTGTTATGTTTTGGCACCCAAGTGCAGAAAAAAGAGGTGGCAAAAAACTAAGTTCTTTAATAATGAAAAATTATAAGGAAATCTTACTAGGAGAATTGCAGGTCATGGGGCACAAGAAGAGTAACAGACTAGGTAATGGGACATGGCAGAATAACAGAAGAGTCTGCCAATGAACAAAGAGAACCAGTGAGCCTATATGCAGAGACAGGGGTGGGAAAAAAAACTAATGAACCAGATAACTAATCAGATGAAATGTGGAGCAGCTGAGGCAGAATGAAAGCAGAGAAACTGAGGGTGGGAGACTAATTAACACGAAGGGAGCTGAGCTAAGACACAGAAGCTGCACACCAAGGGGAATACTTAACTGTGATCTAAGAGAAATAAAAATCCAAACGTACCAAGAACAGAACACAAGAATTAACTAAGAAACTAAACACAAAGGAATTAACTAATAAGGCAACACCTTTCAATCAATAGTGAACATAGAGAAATGAACGGAATATGGCAAAATCTATTAGAACATAAATAAACAACAAGGTAATGATGAAAACAAACGCAAAAATGAAAATCAAAAACCTAAACACCCATGGATCATGACAGAAACACTTCCTTAATTAATTTGGTTGGAATTGAGTCTAAGTTGAAGGCTCAGATGAAGCAAATATTTTTGAAAATCCAGAAGGCTCAACTAAATCACTAAACAGTCTAAACATGGATCAGCACCTGCAATGTCCTCCAATTGCCTCACTTACTATACTTACTACTTACTCTGTCTCGCACTCTGTGCTCTGTTGGGAACAAGAAAGAAAATCAGATCTTGAACATAGGAATGAGCTGGATTATTCAGAGCTTTGTGTTTGCAGGATGAATTTAAATCCTATTCTGGATTAAACAGGGAACCAGTAAAGTTAAGCTAAAATAGGAGAAATATGATCATATCATATCAGGATTGTGGGATGTTGTCTACAGGATCTGGACTTGCTTTATGCTACAGGAGTCCAGAAAAGGGCCAGATACCATGCTACAGACCACACCCACCCGGGCAATGCAGTGTGTCCCACTTCCGTCAGGAAAAAGATTTAGGAACATCACATCAAAAACAAACTGACTCAGAATACTTCTCATCATGAGAAGTCTCACTGCTGAAGGCTTTTCAGATTTTTGAGGCTTTGTGTTAATAAAAGGTTACAGTTAAGTAAGAAAGAGAGTTAAATAAGAAATGCATGGACTAGTATTTCTGCATTATTTTGAAGCAGAGATGTCCAATTCTAGTAATATTGTGCAGGTGTAACAAGAGTCTTCAAAACTCATTAAATGTGGGATTTAAATAACATGTCCTGATCAAAGTTAACACCAAGATACTTTATATTACTACGATGAACTCTCTTGGGATATACGTAGATGGGCCTGCATTTAACAGTCACTACTCTAGGTCCAAGGAGCAGTGACCGTCTACAGTGTGCTAGACTGTTAGTACCCCAGCTGTTGTTACTGTACAGACAGAACCCCTAGCCCTGCTCTTACCGGAGTCCTGTGTCCTGTCCTGGCACTGCGCAGTGTAACCTGCTAGCTCTGTAGCAGAATCCGGGATGGATGAGTGTAACCAGGTCTCTGTGAAAAACAGAATGCAACTTTCTCTTACAATGTTTTTTTTGGCAACCTGTAGCCTTAGTTCAACCATCTTGTTGTAAAGGGATCTGGTGATGGTGAGAAAAAGACTGGGAAGCGGGGTTAAGTGTGGCTGACTCCTTAATCCAGCATGTGTGCCAGCTCAACAGCCTCACTTCTGCTTCCGCTCACACCACCGCCTTTGTCTCTTTCCCCCAGGGATGGTGATCCACTGAGATCTGGGACTCCTGGCTATGTCAGCTGGGACTGTGTGCATGTTGATAAACTCAGATGTAAAGTGCTGTTCAAAACAAGCTCCTATTTTAAGGAAATCATGCCCACTATAGATGATGGTTGTCACACAGAATCGAACAAAAAGCAACACGCATATGAACAAAAATTTAGCATCGACTGGGAAAGCTGCTGCAACAGTGTGCATTGCCATCTTTAAGAGAACTGTCTTGAGGCAGGTTTTATTACAGAAATGGAGAAAAAAATATTAAACTCAAGGAAAGGTACTGTTTATTCAGTGCACATATTTGTTCAAAAAAGCAGTGGATTTGTTTACTACACTAAATGGCTTCTATCTTCCTCCTCATAACTCTGAGGAGGAAGCATCATCTCATTTCCTTTGTCCAGTGCGCACGCTCTCATGTTACATGGTGTACAAGGCTGCACTGCAACACTCAGGGTGAGGTAATATTAATTTTTTAGTCACGGTTTATGTCTATGGCCGTTATTTGTCACTACTGCTGAATTTCATCAAGCCTTCCGATAGTCAGAAACTATTCTTTTTGGCTCTAGTGCTTGAGGCACGCAGTGGTTGTTATGCTGCGTCCAGCTGCTCATTTGTTTACTTTTGTTATGCTCCTCCTGAGGAGTTGTTGACCTGCTTTGTTCATCAGTTACAGGTGGCAACTTTTGTCGTCACTATTCCCAGCAGCAGGTCTGTTATTTCAGCCTCTGCCCTGACCAGATATTATTTTTCCTCTCTCTTGTTCAGTTGCACATGGGGCCTCTGAGAGTGTTCATATGTATCTCAAAAGCTGAGTTTGAAATTGTTCTGTGCAAGAAGATGCTTTTTGTTTTTGGTCTGGATGGACCCAGTTAGGCATAGACATCCTGCTTCACCTTTAGCCCACTAATGATAGCCTTAAAGGGTGAAACCTATATGAAATAAAGCATCATATATGTATAGTAACCCCTAAATCTATGAGTATATACGCAGCTCTTTAGGCTCTTGGCCTCACTAGTTTCTAAATGGATGAAGAAAAAATGCTATTTGGGCGCTGATTATCCAGTCTAATTTATAATTGCTGAGAATGTTTTTTTTCAGTTGTGCGCTTCGACGGATACACACAGTGGTGTGAATGGATAAATACAGACTGTTAACTGGCACTTTACAAAGACGGAAGAGGAAGAAGTTATTGGTTTTGAGGGTTCTACCTGTGTACCAAATTTCACATTACTACATTTTACCAGTTTGCCTATCTCAGTTTAGGTCTGGCCTGTGTCATGACCATAAGTGCCCACACCGCTGCTTTGACACCTCTGGTGAGCCTGCCGCTTGGTTCTGTACATCAACACCAGGTAGTACCGTGAGCCAGCCTCGACTTTACCTTCAGTCAGACTGGGTTGTGCTCCGGTCTTGAAATTTTGGCAGAAATCAGACCTTCCTGATTGAAGCTGCGGTCTCTTACTGTTCGGTGGCGAAGCATTAATGAAGACTTCAGGTCATGTTCTAAAAAAAGTCATCTAAAATCATTATCTATTCTTAGGCAAAGTTTTTAACTTCTACAGACTGTCAAATGCTGTAATTCACCCCAGAAACCTGTTACTTTGTTCTAAGTTAGTGGGGATAAGGCCCTGTCCAGGGTGTACCCCACCTCCCACCCATAGACTGCTGGAGATAGGCAACAGCTTCCCTGCGACCCATTATGGAAGAAGGGTAGAAAGTGACTGACTGACTGACTGACTGACTGAGGATAAGGTGATGTCATCATTTTACCATACCACTGTGTTGGACAGTGGTCGATGAGGAAGCACACTAAATTTGGTGGGGATCCGATAATGTATTAAGGAAATAAAGCTGTTTGAAATACTTTAGAAGGTGTAGTTAATCCAAATTTTAATGTAATCCAATTGAACTATGTTAGCAATAAACTTGCTTACTATTACTTATAGAGCTCTACACGTGAGCTTTTACACACACAACATAATGATATAGTATAAATGCTAATGTTTTCACTTTGTTAGGACAGTATAAGAATCCTCACTGATTCACATTATGAGTACAAATTACCTACAGTTTGACATAAAGTTTAGTGCATTGGGTTTGATTGTGGGACGCTCTGTAACAGGGGTGATTAGACTGCTGCAACCACACTTAGATTCAGGGCTGGACACCTGCTATTATGCATACTAGCAGATAGACACAAGAATGGTGACACGTAGTCTACTGATAAACACTGAGGGAGTGTACATACCTTGCAGGGAGTACCAGACATAAAAACCACATGCAACCTTCTTTCGGGGCTGTTTCATCACTTCAATCATTGAATGGATCTCTGTAACTATTCCTCTGCATTATTTAGAATAATGATATCACACATTCACAGTCCACCCAACAGTCACAGTTTGGAGTAACAATCAACATCACCTTGTTCTGTCTCAACTGACACTGCTTAAAACATGTATAAGTGAGGATGTAAAAGAAGGTCATCCACCATGGAAACAAGTGACCCCCTATTCTAAGTGGGTGGGGCAAAAGTGATATTAGCAAATGAGCATGTCAATGTTTTCAGCGCTGGTCTATGATGATACACAGAAAGTTTGGTACAACTCCAACCTCGTGTGAAGAAGATATTTGACAGTTGTGTTTTATGCTGAGAAATATTTTGAAAGAATTTTGCTGCTTTCATGCTGTAAAAAGCTTTTGATACATTTTGATCTCTAATGCTTTAAGACCATACCTAGGCATTTTAAAGTCTTTAAATCAAAAGCCATAGGAGTTTGCTCAGATACGACATGAGTGAAAGAGACAAAATGGCAGCTTTGATTCAAAATGGCTGACTTCCTTTGGGGTTGGGACCACAGCTCTAAGAGACTTTTTTGTAGGTCCTGAGTAGTTACATATGTGTATCATAATCCTCGGTCAAAGTATGGCTTGGGGCTGATTGTTTTAATGGTTCTAGGAGTGCTGTGGAGAAATTGGGTCACCAAATTTTGTCTGAATATCTTATGGGGGCTTGACTATGCTTGTAGAGCCGTTTGGCCATGCCCTTTTTGAATACTGAAATACTAATATTTCACTAGGGGGAACATTTCATGCAATGCTTGGTGAGTTATAAGTCTTCCAAAAAGCCACTTCATTTCGGAGGAGAATAATAATAAGACACACTAGAATTACAATAGGCCTTTGCAGTGCTTTTGCTGCTCAGGCCTAATTAAAGCTGCTCGCCACAGCTCCGTTTTGTTAGTCGCCACCAGGAGGTACCTTGAGCAAGCCTCGACATTGCATTTGGTCAGGTTGAGTTCTGCTCAGTGAGAAGTCTTCAAAATTTGGCCAAAATCGAACCTTCCTCACGGAAGCTGTAATCACTTCATGTTTGGTGACGAAGTATTAACCAAGACCTGTAGTATTTTGAAAATGTCATCTGAAATTGATTATCTGTCACTAGACAAAGTTTGAAACTTCTACACACTGTCATGGAGGGTCATTCTGAAATGGACTGAACTCTACTCAGCTGCTCATAAACTTTTACAGAGCCACAATTGAGAACATCCTGTGCCTCAGTGTGACAGTGTGGTATGGGAACTGCACGGCACAGAAGAGAAAGGACAGCACGGGGGGTGAGGACAGCACAGGGGATTGTGGGATGCTGTTTACCGGGGCGGAGACTCGATTTATGCTCCACAAGTCCAAAAAGGGGCCAGACACATTGCTTCAGACCACACCCACCCAGGCAATGCACAGTTTGCCCCACTTCTGTCAGGAAAACAATTTAGGAACATCACATAAAAAAAAAAATAGACTTAGAAACAGATTATTTCCCAAAGCAGTGAAGGCAATTGTCCCCCTGCAGGCAGACACTAAACATCCCTGCTGACAATCAAACAAACCACCAGCCCATCTCAGACTGTTTCAGCACAAGCTGCACTTTATGTAAATTCTAAATACTACATACCATATTCCATGTGCATATTCAAGCCAGCATTCTTCATCAGCTTGTTGAACTTTTTAAGTCCCTGGCTCTGATGCTGCTTCCCCAGCAGATGATGGCAGAAGAGATCACACTCTCCACGACAGGCTTATAGAAGAGATGCAGCATCTTGCTGCAAACACCAAAGGACATAAGCTTCCTCAAGAAGTACAGTCTGCTCGGTCCTGTTGTGGAATTTTCTTATCAAAGTGGGTAGAAGTTGACTCATAACAAGAGAAAATCCGGACTTTGTCTTTATAAGTTTTATTCAAAGGCATCAGCGTTTGAATGACTCTGTCACCAAGCAAGTCAGTTGAACAGAGCCCCGAACAACATTTACACACAGTATTTATACCAGAACATGACAGTGTTATCTCAACTTCAAAGAGTCTGTGTTGTACGACCCCAGACCCTTCTCGGGTTCAGAAGTGAGAAGGTTACCTAGGAACAACCATCTATTCTCCCCGAGGCATCACCGTAACAAATGTCCTTAACCATTAAACTTCTGATAATACAGCTTTTACAGCTTCCTCCTCTAACACAGATGTTCACAGGAGTGAGGTAACCCAAAGGTCATACACTTTGGAATGCTTATTGCAAGAATTTCCATCACACTCCCTTCTTCTGATTACAAGATAATCACAACTAAAGGAAAACTCTTCAAAACCAACACCCCTCTCAGCTAAAAGATAACCCAAAGCCATTCTATTTGCAAATTCATCGTTCTAATAGCCTGCTGTTCCGTAGTCAGAACAGTGAAACCTTCCTCAGATAAAGCAGTAAGATTAAAAGTTAACACAAAGGGATCTGAAGCCAAAGATTCTGAAATAGTATAAGGATCAGTTCTGATAGGACATGACTCAAATTTATGTCTGTTGATTAAAGCACATAAAACAGATATAATAGCTTCGCAACCTACTGTCTTCCCACGGAAATAAGGTGTACTTTTCTCCTGTGTAATACAAATATCTGGATCTTTAATCGGATTTCTAATACCCCGAATTCTATAAAGAGTTCCTGTAGACGCACACGTTAAATTAATCTCACTAGAAAATCTACAAGCATTTCTGCTTTCCCATACAGTATAATTCCTCACAGTTTTAATGCATCAGTTGCCACCAAACATTATCAGTATGAACATAGTAGTCAGAAAAGTGATGAATCTCTCTTCAAATCCGCTGATGAATATTATTAGTCAGATTAACCACACATTGTCTTTGCTGTACCTTTCCCAAAATGAACACAAGAGTTATAAAAATACTTGCAACACCAATCATTAGCATCAGAACAGACCATCTTCAATTTAACTGCATCGTGACCTTGAAGTGGAATGTCCTTTCTTCTGGTACAGAAAATCAAACAGTTTTTTCCAAAGAAAACAAATTATAAACACAACTTAAAAAACAAAAATCCTGCTGCCTCTCTTGAGTGGCTTCTGCGCTTCAAGCTGCCCTGTTACCACACTGGTACAGGTGGGCAGTCGTTGGAAGCTCCTCTAGAAATATATTTAGAAACAGGAACTCTAACCTGCTGGAAGTTAGGCTTCCATAGTCCAACTAAACAACGGTGGAAATGAACACATTCAAATTTGTAATAATACCATAATGATAAATATCAAGCAATAAACATAAAAGTTAGATAAAAGCATCCGAGATATCCTCCTCAGAGTCAGTCTCGCTGTCAAAGTGGGAGGAAAGAATCTCTCACTGTGGTGTGTTTGTGCAGTGAGGCAAATGACCTTATGATTTCTAACTTTCAGGCAATGCGATGGCCTTAAGTAGATTCTGAAATAACGTTGCACTGCCCAAGGGATTATTGTGCCCTTGTAAGAACAGTGTTCTTCAACCACCTGTTCAATCACTCACCAGTGATCAGCTTACAGTTCTTTGTCTTGTGGTGGTCCGCTGTCCTCACACCTTTCAGCCGTGGATGATCCAGTTAGAAGATGACTTGTGTCCTGGAAGCCAGATGAAGCTGGAGGAGCTGGAGCTTTCCTGCAGCTTTCCTGGGTGTCTAGTAGGATCTGATATGGGCCATTCCAGCGCCTGGACTTCCTGTGTTTTCTCCTAGATTCTTTGACCAGAATCCAGTCCCCAGGAATAAAGGACTGGAGGGTGGAAGTGGCTATTTCTGGTAATGCAGCCTTCACCGTCTGTGAAACTTGAGAAAACACATTGGACAGGTTTTGACAGTAAAACAACATCCTATCTTCACACAAAGATGTGGAAGAAAATTTTCTTGGCAATATCCCCATGTCCAAATTAGGAGACCTGCCACACAGCACTTCAAAAGGACTGAGATTTGCCTGTGTCCTTTGTCTCAATCTCATATAAGTGAGAACAATAGGTAGAGCCTTCACAACACTTGGCTAATTTTCAATTCAAAGTCCCATTCTCAAACCTAAGTGCTTAACTACATGAACTTCATCAAAACATCCAACAAAATCCAAAGAATTGATCTTCTGACTTCACCTGATATACTAGCAGTGACCATCAGCTAAATATTCTGAATATCAAAAATGTGACATGATGGTTGTGGAAGGTCTGATTACAGGTCAATATTTCATAGTTTCAGAAAACCCAAAAAGAATTTCAAAAATGGTCTAATCTGTGGAGATATAAAATTTCACAAAAGAATCAACACCATAATTTCAGAGAGGTTTTCATAATGTGGTCTTAGGGAGCTATGCACCATTTATATAAACAAAGTACAACGTCTCTCTCGCATTGTCACTAAGTCCTCACTGGAGGTATGAGCTACCCTTTTTCCCATGAGTGCTAAAACTTTTGGAACTCCATGTTACTTTATTCTGACATTCCCCTCTTCTGGCGCAGGGTCCAACCCATGCGACAATCCAGCAAAATGTTTGTACAAAAATGTTTTAGTAACCCAGATCATATAACCTAGAACCAAAGAAATGAATTCTGACATAACTATGTGTCACTATGAATTTAACGAAAGCAACATAAAGAAAATCCAGATGTTTTTAACTGCAATTCAGTTCCATTAACTACTAAACACAAACTTTAGTTATTCAGTTCATCAATGTCTCACTTAGAAATTAGTCACATATCATCCTGATTTGTCTTGTACAAAGATGAGTATTAGATTCATGGACATCTAATGTAATTTGGATGAATAAACCCTACAAATTGAATCTAATAAATAATTCCCACCAAGTATAAAGTCATGACTCAGATTCTTTATCAAAAATATATTCCTTACTTTTGGCATATCTTGAATTGTCAGCTAGCTTAATGGTACCAGGGAAACTTTCAATCTAATAAATCACCAATGATTCTTCATGCAAAACTAATTCTTCAAACTAGTTTAAACTATTTCATTAACCTTTTAGTAATAAAACACATAAATCTAAAAGTCATGCTACATCCTTAATCATTATACAAAAAAAAAAACATGTTTTTAAGGCAACAATCACTACAAGCACTTTGATTCTATTGCCTCTTAAACAGTGTTAAAACTCAGGAATGGAGGTGCTGAGCGTTACCATGACAACAAAGGCATGAACCAACCTGGTAGGTGGGCGGAGTCAGGCAGAACTAACCTTTGATTGGCAGCCTCTGGGTGGACCCACAGTTTATTCATCCCATCCCACATTAGTGTAACTTAAACTGCAAAGCTATTAACATGCACCTACCTGAGAAACAAGCTGCTTCTTAACTCTCCTGAAAACTCAAAGTTTTAATCAATCTGGGATTTAGAAACATTATTCTAAACATGGATTATTGTTTCATGCAACATATATAACAAACATTCATTCCAACAAAACAAAGACAAAACATCAGAGACAGACAAATGGCCAAATTTGAAGCTTCAAGAATTCAAAGAAATTTTTAACAATCTCTTTTCAGAATATGTTTTCTCAGCCATATCTTTTAATGCTATAATTGATCAATTTTGTTATGACAATCGTCAGGATCCTTTTTTAAAAAATGAGTGCACATAGTCCAAAAAATCCCAAAGTATTTAGAAGCACAGCAACAGTTTTCTCTTATATGAATCCAAATTTACTGATGCTGAAATCTTTTGCTAATTCTTTGTACTGTAACTCTGTAATAATAACTACAGTCCTGAGAGTTATTGTTATAATTCTCTTTTAGTTTGACTCAATTTGATCACAGCTGTATTGCAGAATTTCAGGTTAAATGCAAAGAAGTATTTTTATTCAATTCAATTCAAATTCAAAGATACTTTATTGATCCCCAAGGGGAAATTAGAAAAGTCAGCATTGACATTTTTATGGTATACCCAAACAAAACAAAAACTGCAGTGTTTGACTTAATCAGAAATTAAGATAAGAAGCTTGTCTCCAAACTGGACTTTTTCCCACATAGTGTTTAAAAAAGAACAAACATCATTTTCTTTAATTTGGCTATTTAAATTTTGAGAGTTGGGGAGAAAATTATTACTATAACCCCTCTTTAATAATCCAAATGCTGATAAATGTTCCAATATTTTATCTCTTAGTAATCTGAAATCACCTTATGTACCTTTGTACTCATATGGGTCCTTTAATCTTTAAACCCTAAGAAATCAAACAAGGAGACTGGAGTTTAAGCCAACCATCCTCTTACTGTTAAGAGGGCCTTTATTTCTTTTCTTTTCCTAAAATGAAGGATTTTACTTGTCTTGATTCTGTTATAAAGAATCCTAGCCTTGGTTCCAAAACTAAACTCTTCAACCCCAATCTGTGTTCCCCAGAGTAGAAATTTTGAGTATTATTGCATTTCAAAGCCACCAAATGACTGGAACTCATCGTTGACTTAGATCTGTTTTAATAGGTAATCGGTCTACCTTTAATTAAATATTATAATTTTATGGACCCAAAATCTATGGCTTACGGGCTTCAGGAGTCCAGGAACCACAAGTTGAGTACTACTGCATTGAACAATGAATTTACCTCAGATCATATTTGCTCCTAACCCAGTTAATAATAAGCTTCAGACAACATTATGCTAAAAAGCCAAAAACCAAACAAAAACCAGATCTGTTTTAAAATAAAGAAAAAGCATGCTTAAAAAAAACTTGTTACTGTGGTGGAAAATAACTCCACGGTTCTGAAGGCCTTTTTATGCAGAGTCTTTTAGGAAGCATGAGATTAGTTTTTTTGTGTGTGGTACCACTGTCCAATCAGATTCTTTCTAAATAACCCAATTTTTCATACTCATTTTAAAGGTTTGTTTTACCAAGGGAAATGTGTTTAACAAAACCAATTACTCTCAAAAGTTTTAAAAGTTTTTAGCTAGTGATATCTTAGAAAACAACTAGTGTTTTAATATTTCTATGCAACACAGAACTGATCAGGTTTCTCTTTCCTTCTCCAAAGGGAGAAAAAAGAACCTGCAGAACCAAACCTTTCATAGTTTTTGTCAGGACCTGATATAAGGTACAGTGTAAATCAACACGCTGCATGAATCAGAAGAGGGAAGAAAAAAACCTAATATAACCTCTTCCCAGCAGCTGCTGTGAAAAACAATGAATTTGTACATTCCATAAGCGTCAGTTAGCACTTGCGGACAAAAACTGCACCAAACTGTAAGTACTGTGTCAGAGACTGTATGAAGACCATCTGTAGTAGAACTAAGCCTGTTTTAATGACATCTCTACCCATTAGATTTATGGGAAATCTGACAACAGAAAATTATACCTGAAAGAGAAACCCATCAGGTTTTACGCATTCGCTGGGTTTTAAAAATACTCCTTCATGAGATCTGTCCTGAGAATAACATAGAAACTCTTGGTTACTGCTGAGTTTTGGAGATGTTGTAACTTCCTCTGCATTTTCATAACTTTTAATAACTATAATAATTGACCCTGAATATTCCACGACAAAAGAGAACTTGTTTCTCTAAAAGAATTAACCGGAAAGTATCAAATGAGTTAAGTTATCACCCTTTTAAAGATACTTTTCTAACTCTATAATAATATTTTAACCCGCTATATCTGTCCACGTCAAGCAAGCGTGTCACATGAGCAGCGGTTAATAAGCGTTCTTCATTGCAGAAAATAGGAAAAGATTTATGCAAATGTGTGTGTGTTTGTACGTTACCCCCATCAGTTTCTTAATCGCTCCAGAGTCAGACTGTCATGGCACACAGTTCTCTATCAGTCCAAAAAACAACCAGGCCCTTCCCAGGTCTGTTGGTGAGACATTGAATCATTCAATCACCCCAACATGAGAATTATTTGCATTTTAAGCTAAATTTAAGTGTCATTGTGCATTTGTTATAGCGTTACATAACCTTAACTTTCTTAAAATTGGTATTCCTTCTTAGTGCACTTTAAAATGTCTGCTTTTAAATATGTGAAATTATTAATGGGTAAGTTGAAGATTGTCAGAAGTATAAATATTAGTTGTTTCATAATTTAGGTTGAATAACTGTTTCAGTGTTTTTAAAGCTCTGTTTTTCATTTGAATTTTCAGAGGCAATGCCAATGGACACAGAGGTATATGAAAGTCCTTACGCAGATCCTGATGAACTGAGGAGCTCCACTGTGGATCGCAACCAACTATTCTTGGAGGATGGAGAATTGGGTTCAGGAAACTTTGGCACTGTCATGAAAGGAATCTACAAGATGAGAAAGTATGATGTAGTCATTTGGTACAAACAACATTAGCCCTTCTGTTTATTCATTCAGAAAGCCATGATTAAAAACATATTTAGTGTTCTAATAAGTGTTCTGATAAGTGTGAGATTTAAAAAAAAGATTAAATTTGTTCTTCATCACTTGCCCAAGGAGTTTAACGTGTTGAGCAATGGTGTAGAAAGAAAACAAAAACCGCCCAGGACAACCACATTGAGGACTGTAACCTCTGCACTTGGTGCACCCTCTCTACTATCTGAGCCACACAGCACCCCAGTTTAGCAACTTTTAACTGTCAGTCAGTCAGTCATTTTCTACCGCTTATTCCATAGTGGGTCGCGGAGGAGCTGGTGCCTATCTCCAGCAGTCTATGGGCGAGAGGCGGGGTACACCCTGGACAGGTTGCCAGTCCATCGCAGGGCAAACTTTTAACTGAAGAATGACAATTTTTATCTTCCTGAACAATATTCATCCCATCCCTTCAGATCGAATTGAAACTTCACCATGAGTTAGAAGTAAGTACAACATCAATAGTTCTTACAGAGCTCGGAGTTTTAGCATAAAGACTGCTGTAGAGAGGGTGAAGTGACAAAAAAATATACTCTTGAATGAGGGCTGGGTGTGATGAGAGCAGATTTAGCACATCGGTTCTGTGGGGCTGGCATGCTTCTGCAAAGTCATCAAACAATATGAAGCATGACCTGCCACATTAACACACCCACGATGGGTTAGCAGTGCTCTTAATACCAATATACAGTACTGTACAAACGTTTTAGGCACGTGTGAAAAAATGGTGTAAACAAAAAATGCTTTCAAAAATGGTGTTAATCATTTATTTTCATCAATCAACAAAATGCAATGAATGAACAAAAGAGAAATCTAGATCAAATCAATATTTGGTGTGACCACCCTTGGACTTCAAAACAGCATTAATTATTCCAGGTACACTTGCACACAGTTTTTGAAGGAACTCGGCTGGTAGATTGTTCCAAACATCTTGGAGAACTAACCACAGATCTTCTGTGGATGTAGGCTTTCTCAAATCCTTCTGTCTCTTCATGTAATCCCAGGCACACTCGTGATGTTGAGATCAGGGCTCTGTGGAGGCCATACCGTCACTTCCAGCAAATCTTGTTCTTCTTTACGCTGAAGATAGTTCTTAATGACTTTGGCTGTATGGGTTTGCTCACTTGGCATTTTGTAGATTCATAAAAATAAACAACAATCATTTATATTTCCGAAAGGATTCTTTGTTTACAGCATTTGTTCATACCTGCCTAAAACATTTGCATAGTACTGTACATCATGTTGCAAAAGTATTAATTGAACATGTTCACATTTTGTCACACAACCACCACTAAATTCAGTGTATCTTAAAGGGATTTTAAGTGATACACCAAGATAGAGTAGAAAAGAACTGTGAAGCTGAATCAAAGCAATGCATGGTGTTCAAATATTTTTTAGAAATGCAATTTGAAGCTTGGCATGCATTTATATTCTGTTCACAGAATTAGTAATATGGTCTGTCTGTAATTTAATCTCAGCATAAATAAAGCTGTGAAGGTCTCAAAGGCTTTTTAGAGAACATTAGGGGAAGAAAAGCATGATGAAGACCAAGGCAAACAGCAGGCAGCTCAGACATAATGTGGAGAAATTCAAAGCAGGGTTAGAAATAGTATGGCAGAACTACAAACCTGCCAAGACATGGCTGTCTTGTAGAGTTATGTAATTGGAATATTTGATGTAACAACAAATCAGGAGGGTTCCATCAATCTGTGTGTCAGTGGCATGGCAGTAAAAGACAGGTTGCACTGGTTGCTTCTGGTTACAGTCTGTTTTGTGATGTTCCCTATTCAGGTAAAGCTCAACCTTGTGAGAGAGATCTAATTGCGTTGTAGTATGCTGTTATAACTCTAGTATTAAGCATAATACTTAGACACTGTTTACATGAGAACGTTTTCTGGTCAAAATGACAACGGCGCATGTTTTTGTTTTTCCAGTGTAATGGTTTGAAAGTGTCCTGGTCTCTGTTGTCATGTAGGTGGGAAATGGGTATCTTTCTAACATAAGGGCTGCTAACCTGTTTAAACTCTACTGAAGACAAAGATATCAACAACAAAATGTTGGATTGCACATTACTTAATTGTGCTGGTGATTCTTTTTAATCTAATGACAGTTCTCCAACAAACTGCTTATTTTCTCCCGTTTTGTAAGCAGGCCTTTTTTTCTAATGTTGTTGAGTTTCAAAGAACATACCTGCAACTAGTGACGTGGTGGGGAAATTACACCATTTTCACATCTCTGTTGCAGTGTGAATGAAGGCTGTAATTAGAACCTCATATAGATGTGTTAACAGAAACAAAAGCTTTCAATGGATTGTTGTTGTGTAAACAGAACCTTAGTTTACCTTAGTTTATGAAACAAAACAACTTTCTTTACGTTTTGTCCTCACATGAATAATTGGAACCACAAAGAAAGCATGCTATTGACCAAATTACCATTGGTCTATACCAAAAACGGAAAAGTAGCTAGCAAACAGCAAAAATCTCATTGTGCAAAGATTCTTTAGAAGCAAGAAGACATTTTGTAAATGTATGTGCAGGTTCAGATAGATCTTTAGAATAAATGTTCTTAAATGACTCATGCTTCAGGTGATTTATTGTTAGAGTAAAGTGGTACGTTTCTGAACCTTCACTGTCTATAAACTCCAGATTTACAAAGTATCAGTTGCTGGCAAAATAAACAAAACATCCAATACTGCTGAAATATAGTAGAAATTTTAAGATCAGATCGAAAGAGTTTTAAAATATGTTTGCTGGCAGGGAGAATTTAAAGAGCTTTACGCGAACATTACATCCATCACAGTCAGGCTGGTGCTAGCCATTTGCGTGCCCTAAGCGCTTTGCTACGTTTTTTGTCTACTACAGTAAAACACTCTAAAGGTCCTTTCTGTTTGTCTCTGTCTCTCAGCTTCTACTTAGTGGCACACAGAGCTGAGTAGGAGAGGTGAATTGTAGGCTGGACAGAGTGGAGCTGTCTCCCCAACTTTTTAATAAATGGGAGAAACGGCTGGAACAGAAAGTGAAATAACGTTGGCGCATTAAAAAACGTAAATGGTGCATTAAAAAAATGTATAATGTGAAGCCATCTACCAGAAGGAACAGAGCAGACTGTACCACTTGAAGAAGCTTAGAACCTTTGATGTTTGCAGCAAGATGCTGCATATCTTCTATTAGTCTTTTGTGAAGAGTGTGATCTCTTCTGCCATCCTCTGCTGGGGAAGCAGCATCAGAGGCAGGGACTTAAAAAAGCTCAACAAGCTGATAAAGAAGGCTGGCTCTGTTCTGGGTATTCCTCTAGAACCCCTAGAGATCATTGTGCACAGAAGGATTCTTCATAAAATGAAGAACATTAGGGACAACCTTGAGAATCTTCTTCATCAAATTTCCCTACAACAACAGAGTGTCTTTAGTCAGAGGTTCCTTTCGATCCACTGTAAGACAGAACACTACAGGAGATCCTTCCTGCCGACCACAGCCATCAGCATTTACAAGTGCTCTTTGAAGAAACCCGTATAATATGAGCTACAATGATATTTAATCATGGGAGTAAGAATTTTTGAATTTAATTGAATTTAACACTGCTGTTCAGAGTAAATCATTACTCATGGGATCATTTTCATGTCTTTGTTGCTTTTGCAATTATAATTTTTCATGTTTTTCATTTCTTCAAAGAAGTTCGGTTTTGCTTCTGTTGTGAATAACTGCATGTGAAATTATGCTTTGCTACGTATTTTGTCTACAACAGTAAAAAAAACTGGGGCTGCACGGTGGTGCAGTTGGTAGCACTGTTGCCTTGCAGCAAGAAGGTCCTTGGTAATCGGGGCCGGGGGTCTTTCTGCATGGAGTTTGCATGTTCTCCCCGTGCATGCATGGGTTCTCACCGGGTACTCCGGCTTCCTCCCACAGTCCAAAGACATGCCTGTTAGGTTAATTGGTTAATCTAAATTGCCCTTAGGTGTATGAATGAGTGTGTGCATGGTTGTTTGTGTGTTGCCCTGCGATGGACTGGCGACCTGTCCAGGGTGTACCCCGCCTCTCGCCCATAGACTGCTGGAGATAGGCACCAGCTCCCCCGCAACCCACTATGGAATAAGCGGTAGAAAATGACTGACTGACTGACAGTAAAAAACTCCAAAGTTTCTTTCTCTCCCTCTCAGCTGCTCCAAACACCACTCACAGCTGCTCTTAGTCAGCCAAGTAGCAGTGGTGGACAGGAGGCTGGACAGAGTGGAGCTGTCCCCCTGTCTTTTTAAGAAGAGCTATATAAGTTCAGTCCATTTACCATCTTTCTAAGAGTATATTGTGATCAACTGTATCAAAGGCAGCACTGAGATCTAAAAGAACCAGTAAAGATACAAATATTGACTGAGGCCAGGAGAATATCATTAGTGACTTTCACCAGTGCTGTTTCAGTGATATGAAGAGCTCAGACACCTGACTGAATCTCTTCAAATAGATCATTACTGTCTAAATGCTCACACACCATTTTCTCAAGAATTGTAGATAAAAACGGAAGACTGGATATAGGTCTGTAATTTTTCAAGTCATCTCGATCAAGCGAAGGTTTCTTAAGTAAAGGTTTAATTACAGCTACTTTAAAAATCTGTGGTAAATATCCATTTACTAAGGATAGATTAATCATATCTAAAATGGAGCTGGTAATCAGAGGGAACACTTCCATAAATAATTTGGTTGGGATTGGGTCTAACATACAAGTTGAAGGTTTAGATGAAACTAATATGTTTGATAATTCAGGAAGCTCCACAGGATCAAAACAGTCCAAACACAGATCAGGTTCTGCATTTATTTCCAATGTTGTCTCACTTGCTGAGGATGAAGTAATCATCTTTGGGAGTATGTTAAAGATATTATTTTTAATAGAATCAGTTTTATTTAAAAATAATTCCATGAAGTTATTACTGCTGAGAGCTAAAGGAATGGATGACTCAACAGGGCTATGACTCTGTAAGTTTAGCAACTGTACTAAAAAGAAACCTAGGATTATTCTTGTTCTCTTCTATTATTGATGAGAAATAAACTGTTCTAGCTACTAGTGACAATAAGGGCCTGGTGTGCGGTACAAATCACTGCCGTGTAAATGTAATTCTTTACCCTTGCTGGCTTTAGTACATGTCTGATCCATTCAAATTTAAAATCGATGAATGATTAATAATCCTGGGCAGTGGTGATGGCTTTAATATGTATCTCAAAACATAAATACTGAAAAATATTTTAACTTTACTGGTTAAAACTCTGCAAAAGGGCTTTGATGAAAGTGTTCTTTTATCTCTCTGTGTCTCCGTAAAGATGCTGAAGGTCCGTGCTTCCTTTAAATAAATATTTCCACTAATGTTGGCGGATTTTATCAGTGTATTTGGACGCAACCTAACTAAAATACAGGGGTTGGACAATGAAAGTGAAACACCTGTCATTTTAGTGTGGGAGGGTAATGTCAGCATACCACCAAGAAGGACGAACCACATCCAACAGGATTAACTGTGGATGCAAGAGGAAGCTGTCTGAAAGGGATGTTCTGGTGCTAACCCACCAGAACATCCAAAAAACATAAAACCACGGCTGCCCAAATCACGGCAGAATTAAATGTACACCTCAACTCTCCTGTTTCCACCAGAACTGTCCGTCGGGAGCTCCACAGGGTCAATATACACGGCCGGGCTGCTATAGCCAAACCTTTGGTCACTCATGCCAATGCCAAACGTTGGTTTCAATGGTGCAAACATGTATTGTTCTCTGATGAGTCCACCTTTACTGTTTTCCCCACATCTGGAAGAGTTACGGTGTGGAGAAACCCCAAAGAAGCGTACCACCCAGACTGTTGCATGCCCAGAGTGAAGCATGGGGGTGGATCAGTGATGGTTTGGGCTACCATATCATGGCATTCCCTTGGCCCAATACTTGTGCTAGATTGCCGCGTCACTGCCAAGGACTACCGAGCCATTCTTGAGGACTATGTGCATCCAATGGTTCAAACATTGTATCCTGATGGCGGTGCTGTGTATCAGGATGACAATGCACCAAAACACACAGCAAGACTGGTGAAAGATTGGTTTGATGAACATGAAAGTGAAGTTGAACATCTCCCATGGCCTGCACAGTCACCAGATCTAAATATTATTGAGCCACTTGGGGGTGTTTTGGAGGAGCGAGTCAGGAAACGTTTTCTTCCACCAGTATCACGTAGTGACCTGGCCACTATCCTGCAAGAAGAATGGCTTAAAATCCCTCTGACCACTGTGAAGGACTTGTATATGTCATTCCCAAGACAAATTGATACTGTATTGGCTGCAAAAGGAGGCCCTACACCATACTAATAAATTATTGTGGTCTAAAACCAGGTGTTTCAGTTTCATTGTTCAACCCCTGTATATCCAAAGTACCTTGTTGATCATTGGCAAGGGCTTCACAGTGTTGGTGGTTCAATATAGTTTTACTGTATTACATTCCTAAACATGATAGTTTGGATTTTTGGTGTATGTTGTCTAAAATCAGCCATTTGCATTTCCTGTACAGATGAATTGACACACAACATTTTAATGCAGATTTTTTTGGTTTGTGTTAGAACAGAGAAACCAGTTGCTGTTAAAATTCTGAAGAATGATGATAACAACCCATCAGTATGTGAAGAAATGTTACGGGAGGCAAATGTCATGCAGCAGCTGGACAATCCTTACATCGTTCGGATGATTGGTATCTGTGAGGCAGAAAACCTCATGCTTGTCATGGAACTGGCTGAACTGGGTCCACTAAACAAGTTCCTCCAAAAAAACAAGTACGTAATCAACAGGGAAACATCTGTTTAGGCATTTTCTTTTATCCTGTTTATTCCAGAAATATAATAACACAAACCAGTTTTCTCTTAAATGTACAACGGGGAGAACAGGTATTTGATACACTACTAATTTTGCAGGATTTTCCACTTGTAAAGCATGTAGAATGCTGTAATTTTTGATCATAGGTACTCTTTTACTGTGAGTGACAGAATCCAAAACAAAAATCCAGAAAATCACATTGTGTGATTTTTTGTAAGTAATTAATTTGCATTTTATTGCATAAGTATTTGATACATCAGAAAAACAAAACTTAATATTTCATCATCATTCTTTGCATCCCCAAAGAATGATGTTTCCACCTCCATGCTTAACGGTAGTGATGGTGTTTTTGGGGCCGTACTCATACTTCTACTGGCAACATTTCAGACATGTGCCGCCTTGCTGCTTGGCTGTTTTCCTGTAGCCCATCCCAGCCTTGTGCAGGTCTGCTATTTTATCCCTGACCACAGTTATCTGGTCTTGGCCATTGAGGTGGGGTTGGAGTTTGTTTGATTGAGTGTGTGGCAGGTGTCTTTTAAAAAGATAACAAGTTTAAACAGGAGCAGTTAATACAGGTAATGAGTGGAGGGTTTCTTAAGAAGAACTAACATGCCTGTGAGAGCCGGAGTTCTTACTGTTTGTATGATGATCAAATTCTTAAGTCATGCAATAAAATGCAAATTTATTTCTTAAAAATGTGATCACAATGTGATTTCCTGGAGTTTTGTTTTAGATTTTTTCACTCACAGTTGAAGAGTACCTATGACTGAAAATTAAAAACTTCTACATGCTTTGCAAGTGGGAAAACCTGCAAAATCAGCACTGTATCAAATACTTGCTCTCCCCACTGGATGTTTAAACGGTTCTGAACTTTTGCAATAACAGGCCTAACTCACAGTAACATACTTACTTGGTACCGTATACTGTTTAACAATTGAATATTACCAAAAAATCTTTGACATGCTCTGCTTATTTTAACAGATATTCTGAAGGTAAACTCATTCATATTTTTTTGTGTTAGTTTTGGCCTTGAAAACACATCTCATAAACTTTGATAGGAAGAAAAAAACAGAGCTTCACATTTTAAAAATTCAACAGTTTGTTTTCATTGTGTTGCTAGTTATATTAGATATATACTAGATATTTCATGAAATGATGCCTGTATAATGTTGTAAATCTGTGAAAAAAGCAACAATTGATGCAGCCATAGTGCAATCAGCAATGGTGAATGAATATTCATGAGCTCATGAGCTCTGTAAAAGATGTATCCCAACTCAGCCACTAAAACAATCCTGTAGCTTTATTCTCATTCCCCGTGGATGCTTTCAAATTAGTTTCTAATTTTAGAGAGAACTTAGCATTCTTTTAAATCATACTTAACTTTCAGTACTTAAGATCCAAACTGACTGATTTATCTGCTTAAATTTAGGAGTGTAATAGACTTTGCCTTTTATCTCAGTTTGCAGTTTTTATTTCTTTTTTTTTTTGATAGCTTAAAAATGAATTTTAAAATGTCACTCCCTTAACTTGAGATTTATCTGCTATTAAACGTCAGCTAACTATTGATTATCCACAGAAACACATCGGTAAAGAACATCACAGAGCTTGTTCATCAGGTGTCTATGGGAATGAAGTACCTGGAGGAACATAACTTCGTTCACAGAGACCTTGCTGCCAGAAATGTACTGCTAGTTACACAACACTATGCAAAGATCAGTGACTTCGGCCTCTCTAAAGCTGTTGGAGAAGAGCAAAACTACTACAAGGTATGCTGAATGGAAGCATTTGCAAATTTGCTGAAATTTATGTCATCCCATATCCCCACTAAAATGGTTGATGCTCAGCTTCTATTGAGTCCTTAAATTTTTGAATGAATAAATGAATTCACATAGAATAGCCGTACACCAGTGTAGCACAGTAGAGTAAGTCACAGACCTCCGTCTATTATTGTTTCAGGACTCCAGGGGCAGGCTAGCAGTCTGTCAGCATCCAACATCTTGACTAGGCATTGTTTGCCTACTTCACCTTAATCTATCAGATTGTTAGGTCTTCTCTTGTCCATAGGCTCTTTAGGAAAGCCTCCAGATTTTGTCAGTGTAAGGGGTAGGTTTGGACCAAAACGCAGACAAATTCTCAGAAGCAGCATTGTAAGATTTAGTCTTCTTTCTTTAATAAAAATCAGAGATGGACTTACATAAACTGTAGACACAAAGATCCAGAATCAGGAGATATCAGGGATTTCACAGGAGTAAGACATGAGGAACCAGCGGGGAATAATGAGCACCACCAGGTATATACGCAGGGAGAGGAGGAGAATGGACCAATGAGAGGAAGCTAAGGTGATCAGATGGGAAGTGAGAACAGGTGCGAGAACTGGCTGTGATGACTGAGGGAATGAATGATTACTATGCTGACCGGACTGGGAGACGCAGGGACACTAGAGAAACTAACAAGAGTTCAAAACAAAAAACATGGCACAAGGGGAGATCAAAAGTCCAAACTAAACAAAGTCCTGGAGGCCGGTGATGAAAGAGCAGGCGGTCTGGAGGCCGGCGACAAAGGAGCTGGCGGTCTGGAGGCTGGCGACAAAGGAGCTGGCAGTCTGGAGGGTGGCGACGAAGGAGCCGGTTGTCAGGCGGCTGGAGATGACCAGGCAGTAACCTGGATGACCAGTGGGGTCCGAGCAGAGTAGAGGACCCTCAGTCAGGAGGTCGGCCAGGAAGAGTAGAGGACCCTCGGTCATGAGGTCAGCCGGGTAGAGTAGAGGACACTCGGTCAGGAGGTCGGGGTGCCCGGCGGTGGCTGAACAGGACTCTGGGAGGCCGGCGCCTAGACCAGGAGTACCCATGACGATGCTTATCGAGGGGTCTGCGGTAACTGAGCAGTGTAGAGGACCCTCGGAGCAGGAGGTCACAAGATCTGTGGTAACTGAGAAATGTAGAGGAGCCTTGGAGCAGGAGGTCACGAGATCTGCGGTGGCAGAGCAGAGTGGAGGACCGTGGGGTCTGTCGAAGAGTCGGTAGCAGTGTCTTGATTCTTGCAGTCGGGCTGAGAGTCTGATGGCTGAAAGTCTATTGTCTGAAAGTCTGGAGACTTGGAGTCTGAGTCAAAGTCGGGTCTTAAGTCAGTCTCAGCAGCAGGCTGCGGCTCTGGGGGCTTAGCTGCAAGCTGTGGCCCTGGAGGCTTAGCTGCAGGCTGCGCCCCTGGAGGGTTAGCTGCAGGCTGGGGCTCTGAACGCTTGGCAGCATGCTGGGGCTCTGAAGGCTTGACTAGAGGCCGTTCATCCTTGAACTCCTCTTGGAACTCGGAAACTTGGACAGGAGGCGGTTCTTCCTTGAACCCCTCTTGGAACTCGCGAACTTGGACAGGAGGCGGTTCATCCATGAACCTCTCTGGAACTCGGGAAGTTGACCTATCAGCTGGCTGGGGCTCTGTCCTCTGGTCTGCTAGCTGAGGCTCTGTAATTCTTGTAATCAGCCGGGACTTTGAAGACCTGACAGTCGGCCGGGGCTCAGGAGAGCGTTGCTTTAACTGCTGACGTCTGAGGGAGCGGTGCCGTACCATGGAAAAGCTGCAGAAGAGCCCTGAAGCCTTGTGGCGGCAGAGCCGTGATGTGCTGAGGCAGAGCCGTAATGTGCTGAGGCGGAGCCGTGATGTGCAGCAGCGGAGCCACGTAGATTTGTAGCGGAGCCAGAGGGGACTGTGAAGAGAGTCTCTCAGGGATTCCGTGGCCGAGGCATCGAGCTGAGCTCCTGTGACAGCTGGGGCGAAAACAGAGGTGTCGAGCTGAGCTCCCGTGATAGCTGGGGATGAAGCATCAAGTTGAGCACCCACTGATGCCGGAACGCAGGACCGATCCTGCGAACCGTGGAGGCAGCTGAGGAAGCGTCGGACCAGACCTCAGGCGAGACTTGTATCGGGGCACCAAGTCGACCTTCCGCAGAGGCTGGTGCGGAAGCGTCGAGCTGTGCTGCTGTTGATGCCAGGGCATCGATGCGAGCTTCTGTAGAGGCAGGCCTGAATGTGTCGAGTCGACCTTCCGCGGAGGCTAATGCGGAAGCGTCATACTGGGCGTTGTGAGATTTAGTCTTCTTTCTTTAATAAAGATCAGAGATGGGCTTACATAAACTGTAGACACAAAGATCCAGAATCAGGAGATATCAGGGATTTCACAGGAATGAGACATGAGGAACCAGCAGGGAATAATGAGCACCACCAGGTATATAAGCAGGGAGAGGAGAATGGACCAATGAGAGAAAGCTAAGGTGATCAGATGGGAAGTGGGAACAGGTGCGGGAACTGGCTGTGATGACTGAGGGAATGAGTGATCACTATGGTGACCGGACTGGGAGATGCAGGGACACTAGAGAAACTAAACTATAAAATAAACCAAAGGGAAACTGGATCTAAAGATAAAAAACCACTAACTCACAAGGAGCAGCATGGAAGCAAAAACCAAATACACCCAACAATCTAAAACAACAACAAGAACATAAAGGGAAGTTATCAATAACTTATTACCAGAGAGGAACTAAACACAGAATTATACAAACATAAGGAATTGGGAGGACAAATAATCTAAAGGGAAGCAAACATCTGAGTAAATAATAACTGTAGGGGATCTAAAGACAAGGGGAGGAACATGGAAAAGAAACGTAAACATAAGCTAACATAAATAGTAACTCTAGAAAGAGCTAAATCTACGGACATGTAAACAAGCACAAGAATCTAAGCAAATATTATCTAAATCAAGTAAACTACTAATCAAAGGAACAGGGTAAACCTTTGTTGGCAAAGTAAACAAAAAAAAAAAGAACAAAATGGCAGACCCTGACAGATTTTGTATAATTTTGCTCTGAAATCATCCTATATGATTCCAGAAGTTTACCTTTCCTGCCATGAGAGGTTATTCCTTTATTCATTTGGATTAATCTTTGTGTTCTGTGACTGTGATGCTAAAAAGTAAATTCCTCAGCTTTCTAGCAGACACCTGCACCCTGTCGT
Organism: Girardinichthys multiradiatus; assembly: GCF_021462225.1. NCBI lineage: Eukaryota > Metazoa > Chordata > Actinopteri > Cyprinodontiformes > Goodeidae > Girardinichthys > Girardinichthys multiradiatus. Next base: position 3,653,526 of record NC_061801.1, on the reverse strand, counting down.
CTTTTTATTAATTTTGGACAAACTGTGCCTTTTTGTATATATATAAATTTAATGTGGATTAGTGTACCCTTCAGGAGAGTTTTCACACCTTTGTAAATGAAATTATTTTGAATTTTTATAACCTCTCATAGCTGAACATTCTTTCAGGTTCATCAGAGTCAGTATAAATTATGGGAAGTGTGAACTTAAATCCTGAAAAGGAATCAAAAAGGTTTTTCATCAAGGTATAACTTTATGGGTGTACACTTATACAACCAAGTTACTGCAGCTTTTTCAATTTTTCTATTCAGTTTTTTGTTTGTTTTGCAGTTACGTTATACAGGATACGTATCACAAAGTTGTTTTTTTAAGTTTTGAAATGATGCCGTAAAGTTTGGTATCATTAACAGAGAGTGTACAAATTTTAGGCCCATTGTATAAATAACACATAGTATTCAGGGACTGAGATCTGGTCTGTGACAAGCCTGGAAGTCATACTTACAGAAAATAACAACAGCAAAAAGAAAACAAACCTGACAGAATTGCTTGACATTTGATTAAAAAGAAACTATTTTCAAAAACCAATTAATATAATGCTGTCATGATGCAAGCAGAACCAAAGGCACAGCGGTGAAGTGATGAAACTTTAAGAAGAAAATAACTAAAACTTACAGTGTCAATATGAAGAAAACAGGGCATGAAATTGATGTATAAAGAATAGGAAGGGCAATGGAGAACACAAAAGCAATGTAAGAAGTCAGCAAAGAAGTTAGAAAACCAGTGAACTTATATACAGAGGGAGGTGTAGAAAATTACATAGAATGTAGATGTGAGTAATCAGGAAAATGTAAAAAAGCTGAGACAGCGAAGGTAGGGAACTGAAGGAGGGAGATTAGCCTAAAAAGAGCTAAACAGAGATACAAGAAAACCCTGGGGAAATGTGTAACATTTTACAATTTTCTAACAGGAAATAACTCAAGAAACTAAACTCAAGGAAATAAACTGACAAGACAACACCTTTCTCATAATAATGAGCACAAGGAAATGAACTGAGTAAGGAAAGATCAAAAGAACATTCAAAACAACAAGGAAATTGACAAAAGAAAACCAGAACCACACATCTATAAATGGTGACAAATAAAACAGTTGTTGATACCAGCCTATTTTACTGAGCTTATCTTACTCTTACGAAACTTTACATTTATGTCTGTGTTTGTCATTGGCACTTTGTATCACATTATCTACAGGGGTCACAGTCATAGTGCATCCTCAAGCTGTAAAATTACCGACATACCACAACTCTATACAACTAATGTGTGTGTTTCTGCTTTCAGGCCAAGGGTCATGGGAAGTGGCCAGTGAAATGGTATGCTCCTGAATGTATAAACTATTTCAAATTTTCATCCAAAAGTGATGTGTGGAGCTTCGGTGTGCTCATGTGGGAGGCATTTTCCTATGGCCAAAAGCCATACAAGGTAATCAACTAGAATCAGGACAACATAACACACCCACTGACTTATTCATATGGTGTGTTTGTGCGCAGTAATAAAGGAAGGCAATGCATAATTCTACAATGTGCAGGGCATTGTCAGAGGAATCCAATGGGTAAAAAGTCATTATAGCTATTTGTTCTCTTATTGCTTCGCTGAGGTTACATGTAAAATTATTAACTAGATCAAACTGCTAAGGAACGTGATTTATGTTTTAATTTACATCTTTTTCTGATGTTTTCAGATTGTTGTAATACTTAAAGGATGTTCCTCTTAGTGAGTTTGTGTTTGCATTATTAGTAGTCAGATTATGTTTCATAAAGTATTGATAAAGTTGCGGTTATGCAGATGATCTATGAAGTCTCCTTTATTGTGAATTATAATTTACAGGGAATGAAAGGAAATGATGTTATGCAGATGATTGAGAGTGGAAAACGCATGGAGCCACCAGTGAACTGCCCAACAGAGATGTATGACCTCATGACGACATGTTGGATATATAAGTAAGAAACAAGTATCAGATTCATATAACTGTGATGCTTGACAAAATAAGATACTGAATGTTTATTGAAGGATACAAATGTTTTGTTCAGTGTTTGCTATTTTCTATCTTTTAGGGTGGACGAAAGACCTGGATTTGCTGTTGTTGAGCCAAGACTGCGAGAATATTACTATGACATTGCACAGTGATTCATTACATAGAAGATATTAGGCTATGCAATGTTTTGATTGATAAGATGATCTGTCATTTATAAGCAATGCATCACAAATGCCCTATGAAGTAGAAATTAAGTCATTTACATGCATAAAGTCAAGAACATTTAGCATTTTAGTGAAGCTGTGGCTCTGAAAAATTTGAGTGATTGTCCTTCACAATCAGCTGTAGGTATTATAGTTCAGGATAACATCCTGAATCATATAATTGTCTCTAATTGATGCATTCCTGATGATGACAGAGAAAAGAACTACATAGATTAGACTGTGGCGGACATAGATGCCTTGCATAAATGTATATTTGGCTAGGTGAATGTAGCTTTTCATGTAGCTTTTCTGTGACAAACAAAATCAGAAAACCAGACAGACTATTTTGCATACTTGACATATAATTTATTACTTAGCTTTTCCTGATGTTGGCAAGTTTCTATAAATCAATGTCACAAACAGTTTAACAATTTTTTTTATTTGTGCTTCCTTCTGAAAGCTTTGAAATGTAAATGCAAATATAAAACAATTTTATATGCGTTACATGTGTTAAAGAAATAGTCTGATTGTTGCAGTGTAACAGAGAGAAATTAGGTTTCATTGTCAGCTGCTTCATTAGGGTTTCTGTATTTATACTACAGGTCCTTCTCAAAATATTAGCATATTGTGATAAAGTTTATTATTTTCCATAATGTAATAATGAAAATTTAACATTAATATATTTTAGATTCATTGCACACTAACTGAAATATTTCAGGTCTTTTATTGTCTTAATACGGATGATTTTGGCATACAGCTCATGAAAACCCAAAATTCCTATCTCACAAAATTAGCATATCATTAAAAGGGTCTCTAAACGAGCTATGAACCTAATCATCTGAATCAACGAGTTAACTCTAAACACCTGCAAAAGATTCCTGAGGCCTTTAAGACTCCCAGCCTGGTTCATCACTCAAAACCCCAATCATGGGTAAGACTGCCGACCTGACTGCTGTCCAGAAGGCCACTATTGACACCCTCAAGCAAGAGGGTAAGACACAGAAAGAAATTTCAGAACGAATAGGCTGTTCCCAGAGTGCTGTATCAAGGCACCTCATTGGGAAGTCTGTGGGAAGGAAAAAGTGTGGCAGAAAACGCTGCACAACGAGAAGAGGTGACCGGACCCTGAGGAAGATTGTGGAGAAGGGCCGATTCCAGACCTTGGGGGACCTGCGGAAGCAGTGGACTGAGTCTGGAGTAGAAACATCCAGAGCCACCATGCACAGGCGTGTGCAGGAAATGGGCTACAGGTGCCGCATTCCCCAGGTCAAGCCACTTTTGAACCAGAAACAGTGGCAGAAGCGCCTGACCTGGGCTACAGAGAAGCAGCAATGGACTGTTGCCCAGTGGTCCAAAGTACTTCTTTCGGATGAAAGCAAATTCTGCATGTCATTCAGAAATCAAGGTGCCAGAGTCTGGAGGAAGACTGGGGAGAAGGAAATGCCAGAAGTCCAGTGTCAAGTACCCACAGTCAGTGATGGTCTGGGGTGCCGTGTCAGCTGCTGGTGTTGGTCCACTGTGTTTTATCAAGGGCAGGGTCAATGCAGCTAGCTATCAGGAGATTTTGGAGCACTTCATGCTTCCATCAGCTGAAAAGCTTTATGGAGATGAAGATTTCATTTTTCAGCATGACCTGGCACCTGCTCACAGTGCCAAAACCACTGGTAAATGGTTTATTGACCATCACTGTGCTCAATTGGCCTGCCAACTCTCCTGACCTGAACCCCATAGAGAATCTGTGGGATATTGTGAAGAGAATGTTGAGAGACTCAAGACCCAACACTCTGGATGAGCTAAAGGCTGCTATTGAAGCATCCTGGGCCTCCATAAGACCTCAGCAGTGCCACAGGCTGATTGCCTCCATGCCACGCCGCATTGAAGCAGTCATTTCTGCAAAAGGATTCTCGACCAAGTATTGAGTGCATAACTGTACATGATTATTTGAAGGTTGACGTTTTTTGTATTAAAAACACTTTTATTTTATTGTTCAGATGAAATATGCTAATCATCTTACCCATGATTGGGGTTTTGAGTGATGAACCAGGCTGGGAGTCTTAAAGGCCTCAGGAATATTTTGCAGGTGTTTAGAGTTAACTCGTTGATTCAGATGATTAGGTTCATAGCTCGTTTAGAGACCCTTTTAATGATATGCTAATTTCTTGAGATAGGAATTTTGGGTTTTCATGAGCTGTATGCCAAAATCATCCGTATTAAGACAATAAAAGACCTGAAATATTTCAGTTAGTGTGCAATGAATCAAAAATATATGAATGTTAAATTTTCATTATTACATTATGGAAAATAATGAACTTTATCACAATATGCTAATATTTTGAGAAGGACCTGTAGTTCTACTACTGTGACTCGTTTTAAAACGATGATTAATTTGCAGTATATTTGGCTTCTTTTGGCTCAAGAAGGTAAAAGTGATGCCCTTGACTGAGGTGGTTTGAAGAAAGTAAACACAAAATATAGAACTGACCAGTTGGCAGTAAAGTGGGAAACTAGAAATAGTGCTTTTTAAGAGGGCTAAAAATAAGCAAAAATAAATACGTTCAAACAACAAATGAGACACAGTGTGTGATTTGACAGTTTGCAGACTTCCAGTGAGCCTGTATGTACATCTAGTTCAGATGTGAGGAAACGGAAAAAGCCTCAAGGAGTAGATTATTTGAAATTATTGTAGTTAAGAGGTGGATAGTCAGATTTGTATTTCTGCTTTACTACTTCACATTTAGCTGAGCCAAACTGCAAATGCATAAATCAAAAACTGTTGTCACTAACGGAGCAAAATGTTTTGCTTGATGTTCATAAGTGTTTTATGATACTCTATTACAGCTACACCCACTTAACAACAATAGATTTGCCAAATGTTTCTACAAATTAATTGCTCTGTTTCAAACACCCTAATCATTGATCTATGCAAAGCATTACTTGTATCAGTCAAAAATAGGTCTCAATAAATATGGACAAAGTTTTGGTGTTATCTATTGCATACAGTCAACTGTTTGTAGCAAGTCCTATTATCAGGCAAAAACAGCTGCAGTGATATTGCCACCAGATGTCTCATGGTGTAGTTTCTCTATATTCAATACACGGTTTCATTAAATAGTATAGTATAGGTTTATTAGTGATCTAGGAGAGGATCAAAAGAGGATGCTGGCGTGTTCTGTTGGCCGCTTCTCCTCACATATAGTTTTAGATTGTTGAGAACATTTTGACGGATTAGCTGGGGTCTTTTGACAACTTTGTGTTTTGGCATCCTACATTTTGATAGAGATTCTGCTTACTGTTTCTTTGATGAGGTGGCTTAGCAACGTATCTGATGCACCGGCGTCAGTCTTGGTGTCTATCCCCCAGGCTGGCTGGATATGTCCTCATGTCGTGAGCCTGTAAGGAAGCCCGGAGTAGCTCACCTAGATGTCCCAACAACTGATGTTTTCACTGACACGAACACTATTGCTGAATGCCACGATTAGCTCCTGTGGCCAATGCTGACATATATGGCATGATGCGATTTAGCCATTATTTTGCGTCTGTACTTGAGCACATTTCAGGCGGTACGTGGACACTTTTCTTATTTTATTTCCAAGATGACAGGTACATATCATCAGTCAGTACGGATAATTCTTGGAGGAGTGATGCTTTATTGGCAGCCAGGTGCAAAATACCAAGCTTTTATCAACCAAAAGAGCAAAAAAGGCACAACAACTACACTTGGGAAGGACTACAGCAGGGGTGTCATTGCTGTTAACCAGCACAAAGCTCCGCTACAGAGAGAGAAAGAGAGAAAAGTAACAGCTGTTTCCACTCTGCCGGTCTATCAACGCTTATCAAGGACAAGCAATCTCAGGTGTCTCCATAAATGAGACTGTCCTACAACAACAGAGTGTCTTCAGTCAGAGGCTTCTTCAGATCTGCTGTAAGACGGAGCGCTACAGGAGATCCTTCCTGCTCACAGCCATCAGCATCTACAACGGCTCTTTGAGGAAACCTTCATAATATGAGCTACAACAACATTTAATTTCCCTTTGGGATTGATAAAGTATTTTTGAATTGAATTGAAAATCAGGAAAAAGAGTACTAATATTGAACATTAATACTGAACATTATTTTTGTTAAGTGTCCTGCTGCTGATTTTTGTTTAGGTTTAAATGTCTGTTTATTAGGGACATATTCAAAAGAGCTCCAGTTTTTTTATAACAAAAAGCTGGTTTAATATTTATGTTAATTGTATATTTATTTTGATTACTTATTCACTTTTACGGCAACAGAGTTATCTTTATGTTTATTTTGAGCTGAAAAGATTAAAATGCCACGCTGAGTTATGTGCCTCTCTCACACGCAGATGGAACACGCACCCGACCACGGACAGGAAAACCATGCCACTAAAACTCGGAAAGCTGGCAATATGCGGTTTTTTAAAGCGTTGAATTTCGTTTTGATGGCAGCAGGGCTAACTCTGGCGAGAGAAGTCATAGGTCACAGCAAGCTTCAGGCTGGAGCAAGGCTGAATCTCAGGTTAAGATTTTCCCAGCAGCTGTAAGCCGTAAATGCCAGGCTGCGCAGGCAGTAAAGCAATAAATGTCGGCTGTTGGGCATGGTATAGATAATAAAGTACTCACATGAGGGTTGGCTAATTTACAGCGCTGACACAGATTTTCGTAATAATTCTTGGAGGGGAGGGTCACTCAGTAAGGTTTGAAGTAAAAGGTATAAGACGTTTTAACATTTATGGTAAGGTAGAACACTCGTGATACGGCCTCCCTTTGTTGATCTGAGTCTCTCCCAAAGGCCTTTGGTAAATCTTTCTTTCATTGTATTATTCTTCTTGTATTCAATTTTTGCATTGGAAATCATTGGACTTATCATTTACCAAATTCAACATGTGTTAATCTTAATTTCCTGCTCTTCATCTGTTCTTTCTCATGACATCCTGACTGGGGTGTTGAGGCTGTATTATGACATCTGGTGGAATTATTTTACCTCAACAATTTGGTGCCATGACCCGGATGTCTTGAGAATAACCGAAGGGGATCACATCACCAGCGGGGACGAAGGTAAGTGGTTTTTAGTTGGCGGTTTCCCCACTGTATGATGTGATGAACCTGAGGTGTATTTAAAGGGCCGCGCTGAGGCGGTTTAGAAGAGCGGTTAGGATAAAAAACTCTGTGCCCCAGATCTGGTCGCTGGCCTAGCCCCCCTTCTACCAGACGTGGAGTTGTGAATCGTGCTGAGAGTTCCACACTCGGGATTTGGCTCACCCAAAACGTGGATATAGTTTAGTTGGGGACGTTTGGACTTAGGAAACGGGTTGGCTCACCCGGAGGTTTCGTTCACCTCAAACAGGCTGCAGTTATAGGACGGTGAGCTCCGCCGGGGTCAATAAGCGACTAGAATGTGAGGTTGGGAGTAACTTCCCTGGTCAGGACCTAAATGTTACACTCAGTTAACTGAGAACCTTTCTCTTTGTTGCCGGCAACCGTAGGGTTTCAACTTTTTATTCTCTCTTTCTCTCTCCTTGTGTATGCGTGTGTGTATGTGTGTGTGTGTGTGGTTGCGAATGGCTGTGAGTGAAAGGTGACATTATCGCATGAGCTGTGTAGAATTTTAAGGAAACAAGTATTGTGATTCGAAAACTGGTTGGTTTTGTGCTGCAGTTATCAAATATTAATATGCATGGTGGGATTTACAGGGAGTTTGAGGATGTAGAATGAAGACAAAATAGATGAATTGCAGCATATTTGGATTGCTCATATAGATTCACACGACGTTAATAACATGAAAGAATGTCTGGAAAATGCTGTCAAAGTGAAGGGAATTACGTATAACTCAGTCTAACAATTTATTACCTTGGCCAGTTAAATACAGGTGTAACAGAAGGATCAAGCAAACACAGAAAAGAATAGAGTGGGTGTGTTGAATAAGGGCAAATATGCACCAAATGTGCAAAAGGCAGAGAGAAATCGGAAGCGTTTAATGCAGCTGCTCGCGTGGTAAAGAACTAAACACAGACACCGAGGTGTCGCCTTCACCACCGCACATCAACTCTAATAATCCGTTTACTGAGGCCATGGTTAGATGAGTTAGATTATTAGCTGGTATAACTTTAGCATTTGGAGGTTTCAGACAAATCTTGGGTCGCAGCACTACACGTAGTAGTCTCCAAGTTATTGAGAATGCGGCCCGCACCTCTCATCAATGAGATGCAACACCTTATTTTGCTGTGGCTGGAGGGATGGGAGATGCGCTGCGTGGCATGTTCCCATCTAAAATTCAGACACCGTGCTTTAATTTTTCTGAGACGGGCGAACGCATGTTGCTTCTTTATGAGGCGGTAGACACTTGTATCAAACAGACAGTGACTCGCTGGAAGTTAAATATTTTAGACAAAATGTGATGGATGGAATACCTGAAGGAAAATAATGCAAGGAAACCCAGATTTAGGAAAGGGTGGTCACGCTTGGTGGGAGAGACATTTGTTACACCACATGCAGGGATATTTGCAGGAAAAAAAGAGAACAAATAGAACACGAAAATAAACAGCCGGATGCATTAGACAAAAAATTTAAAACTGTCCAATTAACCGCAGTAAGATAGAAGAGGAATAGTAAAAAACCTGATAAGAAAATGATCACTGCAGAGGCTGTAAGAGGAGCAAATTGGATAATGGCTCCTGTTACATCTCCGCCCACTTCAGCAGCTTGGGGGTGGTAAAACCCCCTAGCTCTTACCAATGTATATCAACTGGCTCCACCTATCTAGTGGGAGTCACACCCATTTAGTCCTTGTGGCCGGGCCAGGGGTGGGCCGTTTGGAAAGAGGGAGTGGACAAGGAGGAGCTGGTTCCTCCTCCTACCTAGTATGTGGGCAGACGGATCATGGACCGCAGCTATGGGCACGCCCAGAAGGAGCTCCTCCATCTTTGTATCAACCTCTGGCACAACAAGCTCCTGTCACCGCACAATGCAGCACTCATACCACAGAGACACACCCCACAGAGAGATCCAGACAATGTGAAAAACGGGAAAATGTCATGGGAAAAAAAGGCAGAACCCATTGTTCCAGTGGAATTAAAGAGACACATTGCTCTTTCTTGTGAACACAGAAGCCATTTTTTCCGCGTTGAATATTCTTCCATCTAATATAATGTCTTCTCTGATGGGATTCTCTGGGGTGAAACAGACTCTAGCTGTATCTACACCTCTTCACACTATGGTTGGAAAACAAAAACTGTTGCATTCATTGGTTATTCACCTGACACACCTGTGAATCTTGTAATGGAAATTATTTTATTAAGTGCTCTAAAGTGTTCCAAAGTGTATGACCTTTAGGTTACCTCTCTCCTCAGAACATCTGTGTTAGAGGAGGAAGCTGAAAAAGCCATTATCAGACGTTTAATGGTTAAAACCCATCTTTTAGGGTGATGTCTCAGGAAGAGCAGATGGTCTGCTCGTAAATAACTTTCTTACCTCTGACCCGAGGAGGGTCTAGGGCCATAAAGCACAAACTCTTTTAAGTTGAGGTAACACCCACATACTCTTTAAATACTGTGTGTAAATGTTGATCGGGGCTCTGTTTCACTGACCAAGCTCAGTGACAGGGTCTTCAAATGCTGAATGCCCAAAGTCGGGTCTTCGTCTTTTAATAAGTTAATTTCTCTCCCACTTTGATAAGAAAATTCCACAACAATTTTAGCGTCACGAACAGGATCTAACGTGCCAGAGGAAACCGCGGGAGGGGACACGGACACCTGGCCAGCCTGGAGACGTTGTCCTCAGTCCACCTCCATTTTACGGAGGCTTCTGGCCGATTGTATCCGAACTATTTGTCTTCAAATATATCTGGGTGAGAAGTTGCTCTGAATTATATAATATATTTTTATTATTATTATTACATGTTAACCATCATCTCCTAACTAATTAATTAGGTTCCGGAGAGAGAGGACATCAGCTGAGGGCCAGGTCACCCTGTAGAAACACAGGGAGGTTCTTATTGGTAACAATAAGATAAGCAAAACAAAGGGTTTTGCGGGTGGTTTTTTACCATTTTCGACAGCTCATAAAGGAGAAAAGCCAGACGGCAGATGTGTCGCTGAACGGGTAAAAATGGTTCTGGAACGTCAGAGGCATCAGGGGTGGGTCCTACTCCAGACTCTGTGATTTATAAAATAATGAAAGGAAAAGGTGGGGATGATTGTGTTAAATGTTCTTTAATTTGGGAAGATACGTTTGGTTTTCCACAGCGTGAAAGTTTGAGTGTAAATAAGTTAAATAGTTAAAAAAAATAGTTTAAATAATTTAAAGTAAAACAGTTGATGGATGGAGATGGGAAAAAAAAAAAAAAACATAAGAAAAAGATTAAAAAAGCACAGAGTGCATCAATTAAGGGGTTAAAGAGTTAAAACTTTCCTGCAGGAAGTTTCGTTTGTCTTAAATACTGCGATCAGTTGGAAAAGAAGGTAAAAGTGAAAAGGGACATTATAGATGTGAAAAGAAAGTTGTTTTAGAAAGGAGTATAGTTCATGTTGTGGAAGGAAGTGACAGGCAGGTGGACAACTGACTGACTGACTGATAATATTTCTGTGTGCAAAATCTGAACCTATACTAAACTTTTTCTTCTGTCTCTCTCACACACACACACACACACACACACACACACACACCCACACACACACACACACACACACACACACACACACATATATATATATGGGATTTGAGTGCAACATCTGCGTTTTTAAGTCTGGACTTTAGAAACCTGCCCTTCCCATGGTTACTCCACCAGAGACGCTTCTTCAGCAACGGCCTGAAAGAGAGAGAGCCTGCCTGCCTGCCTGCTGCAAATGACAGTGTGAGTTTCCACCAGAACGAAACTCAGAAGAAGTCTGGCCCCAAACCCACTGAGATAGACAACGATCCATGTTGTTTACCAGAGCAAGAAGAGCGATACACTGGATTTATATTGAAAGCACATCTTATGCGGGCAGAAGAGAAACAGGCCAGAGCAAAGTTCTTCTCCCTCCTGGAGAAGTTAAAGTGGACAAAGAAGGAGGTGAATGCCCCACCAACAGACCTGGGAAGGGCCTGGGTTTTTTTGGACTGATAGAGGACTGTGTGCCATAACAGTCTGATTCTGGAGCGATTACGAAACTGTACAAACACACGCACATTTGCATAAATCTTTTCCTATTTTCTGCAATGAAGAACGCTTCTTAACCGCTGCTCATGTGACATGCTTCCTTGATGTTGACAGATATAGCGGGTTAAAATATTATTTTAGGGTTAGAAAAGTATTTTCAAAAGGGTGATAACTTAGCTCATTTGATACTTTCCAGTTAATTCTTTTAGAGAAGCAAGTTGTCTTTCGTCATGGAATATTCAGGGTCAATTATTCTAGTTATTAAAAGTTATTTAAAAGCAGAGGACGTTACAACATCTCCAAAACTCAGCAGTAACCATGTGTTTCTATGTCATTCTCAGGACAGATCTCATGAAGGAGCATTTTCAAAACCCATCGCATGCGTAACACCTGATGGGCTTCTGCTTCAGGTATTATTTTCTGTTGTCAGAGTTTGTATCCCATAAATCTAATGGGTAGATACCTCATTAAAACAGGCTTAGTTTTACTGCAGATGGTCTTCATACAGTCTCTGACACAGTACTTACAGTGGTGTGCAGTTTTTGTCCGCAAGTGCTAACTTACGCTTATGGAAGGTACATATTCATTGTTTTTCACAGCAGCTGCTGGGAAGAGGTTATATTAGTTTTTTCCTTCCCTCTTCTGATTCATGCAGCGTGTTGATTTACACTGTACCTTATATCAGGTCCTGACAAAAACTATGAAAGGCTTGGTTCTGCAGGTTCTTTTTGTTTTCCACTGGGGAAGGAAAGGAAACCTAATCAGTTCTGTGCTGCACGGAAATATTAAAACACTTGTTGTTTTCTAAGATATCACCAGCTAAAACTTTTTAAACTTTTGAGAGTAATTGGTTTTGTTCAACACATTTTCCTTGGCAAAACAAAACTTTAAAATGAGAACGGGAAAAAATTGGGTTATTTTTGAAGGTAAGAAAGAATCTGATTGGACAGTGGTACCACACAAAAATAAACTAATCTCATGTTCCCTAAAAGACTCTGCATAGAAAAGGCCTTCGGAACTGTAGAATTATTTCCCACCGCAGTACCAAATTTTTAAGCATGATTTTTCTTTATTTTAAAACAGATCTGGTTTTTGTTTTGTTTTTGGCTTTTTAGCATAATGTTTGTCTGAAGCGTCTTATGAACTGGACTTAGGAGCAAATATGATCTGATGTAAATTAGGAGCTGTGAATTAGTGATTTTTAAATCTGATTATTGTCCAAGCAGAAATAATACACTAATAGGTTTGGGGATATTAAGCCAATCCTTCAATTTCTGCAGAAAGGTAACATCGTTGTTCAATGCAGTAGTACTCAACCTGTGGTTCCTGGACTCCTGAAGGCCGTGAGCCATAGATTTTGGGTCCATAGAATTATAATACTTAATTAAAGGTAGACCGATTACCTATTAATACAGATCTAAGCCAATGATGAGTTCCAGTCATTTTGGTAGCTTTGAAATGCAATAATACTCAAAATTGTTACTCTGGGGAACATAGATTGGGGCTGAAGAGTTTTAACGGAATAAAGACAAGTAAAATCCTTCATTTTAGGAAAAGAAAAAAATAAAGGCTCTCTCAACAATAAAGAGGACGGTCGGCTCAAACTCCAGTCTCCTTGTTTGATTTCTTAGGGGTTTAAAGATTAAAAGAATACATAGGAGTACAAAGGCACACAAGATCATTTCAGATTACTAAGAAATAAAATATTGGAACTTTTATCAGCATTTAGATTATTAAAGAGGGGTTATAATAATAATTTTCTCCCCAACTCTCAAAATTTAAATAGCCCAAATTAAAGAAAATAATGTCTGTTCTCCTTTTGAAACGCTATGTGGGAACAAAGTCCCGTTTGGAGTCAAGCTTCTTAGCTTAATTTCTGGTTAAGTCTAACACTGCATAAAAATGTCAATGCCGACTTAAAATACTTCTTTGCATTTAACCTGAGCAGAGAAATTCTTGAATACAACTGGGATCAAATTGAGCCAAACAAAAAGAGAACTATAACAATAACCCTCAGGATTGTAGTTATTATTATTACAGAGTTACAGTACAAAGAATTGATAAAGGGTTTCAGCATCAGTAAATGTAGATTCATGTTAGAGAAAACTGTTGCTGTGCTTCTAAATAGTTTGAGATCTCTTTGGACTATGTGCACTCATCTTAAAAAGGATCCTGAAGATTGTCATAACGAAATTGATCAATTATGGCATTAAAATATATGGCTGAGAAAACATATTTTGAAAAGAGATTGTTAAAAATTTCTTTGAATTCTTGAAGCTTCAAATTTGGCCATTTGTCTGTCTTTGGTGTTTTGTCTTTGTTTTGTTGGAATAAATGTTTTTATATGTTGCATGAAACAATAATCCATGTTTAGAATAATGTTCCTAAGTCCCAGATTGATTAAAATCTTGAGTTTTCAGAAGAGTTAAGAAGCAGCTTGTTTCTGAGGTAGGTTCATGTTAACAGTTTTGCAGTTTAAGGTACACTAAGATGGGTTGGAATGAAGAAACTGTGGGTCCGCCCATAGGCTGCCCATCAGAGGTCCGCCCACCTACCAGGTTTGTTCACACCTTTGCTTTCATGGAACCGCTCAGCACCTCCCTTCCTGAGTTTTAACACTGTTTAAGAGACAATAGAATCAAAAGGCTTGTAGTGTTTGTTGCCTTAAAAACATGTTTTTTGGTTTTTTATGTATAATAATTAAGGATGTAGCATGACATTTAGATTTATGTGTTTTACTTTTAAAAGGTTAATGACATAGTTTAAACTAGTTTGAAGAATTAGTTTTGCATGCAAAATCATTGGTGATTTATTAGATTGAAAGTTTTCCCTGGTGCCATTAAGCTAGCTGACAATTCAAGATATGCCAAAAGTAGGCAATATATTTTTGATAAAAAATCTTAGTCATGAATTCATACTTGGTGAGAATTATTTATTAGATTAAATTTGTGGAGTGTATGCAATAAACTAACATTAGATGTCCATTAATCGAATACTCATCTTTATACAAGACAAATCAGGATGATATGTGACTTATTTCTAAGTGAGACATTGATGAATTGCACAACAACTGATGTTTGTGTTTTGTTGTTAATGGCAGTTAAAAACATCTGGATTTTATTTATGTTGCTTTTGGTAATTTTATAGTGACACATAGTTATGTCAGAATTCATTTCTGTGGTTTTATGTAATGTGATCCTGGTTATTAGACGTTTTTGTTTTTTACTTTTTACTGGATTGTCGCATGGAGAGGGGAATGTCAGAATAAAGAATAAAGTAACATGAGATTACAAAACGTTTTAGCACTCATGGGAAAAGGGCAGCTCATTCCTCCAGTGAGGACTTGGTGGCAATGCAAAAGAGACGTTGTACTTTGTTTATATAAATGGTGCATAACTCCCTAAGATCACATTCTGAAAACCTGTCTGAAAGTATGGTGTTGATTCTTTTATGAAATTTTACATCTCCACCGATTAGACCATTTTTGAAATTGTCTTTGGGTATTCTGAAACTATGGAAATAATGACCTGTAATCAGGCCTTCCTCAAACATCATATGTCACATTTTTTTATATTCAGAATATTTAGCTGATGATCACTGCTAGTATACTAGGTGGAGTCAGAAGATTAATTCTCTTTGGTTTTGCTGGCTGTTTTGATGAAGTTCATGTAGTTAAGCACCAAGGCTTGAGAATGGGACTTTGAAATTAAAAATTAGCCAAGTGTTGTGAAGGCTCTGCTTAGTTTTCACTTACAATTGAGACTTTTGAAGTGCTGTTTGACAGGTCTCCTAGTTTGGGCATGGGGATATTGCTAAGACCTCTGCCTTCCACATCTTTGTGTGAAGAGGATGTTGTTTTACTGTCAAAATCTGTCCACTGTGCTTTTTCAAGTTTCACAGATTGTGAAGGCTGCATTGCTGGAAACAGCCACTTCCAAACTCCACTCCTTGGTTCCAGGAGAACACACTTGAAGTCCAGATGCTGGAATGGCTCATATCAGATCCTACACCGTTGTCAAGGTAGCAGAGCATGTTACCTGGGTCTATGCTACACTGGAAGGTGTTCATGGGAACACCACCTGAGCAGCATCCTGGTTCTGAACCTCCTACCTAGAGGAGATTCCTATGACCGCCCACCTATACCAGCTTGGTAACAGGGAGCTTGAAGCGCAGAAGCCACTCAGGAGAGGCAGCAGGATTTTTGAGTTTTGTTTATGATTTGTTTTCTTTGAAAAAAACTGTTTGCTTTCAGTACCAGAAGGACATTCCATTTCAAGGTCACGATGCAGCTATATGGAAAATGGTCTGTTCTGATGCTAATGATTGGTATTGCAAGTATTTTTACTGCTCTTGTGTTTATTTGGGTAAAGGTATGGCAAAGACAATGTGTGGCTAATCTGAGTAATTATGCCAATAACACTCCTCAGCTAATTCGAAGAGAGATTCATCACTTTTCTGACTACCATGATCATGCTGATAATGTCTGGTGGCAACTGATGAATCAAACTGTGAGGAAGATAAGAAATGACAGTTGCTATGTTTGTTGTTTGATTCCACGTGCTATTAATGATCAACCATTTTTGGTACCTGTTCCTATTGATATTTCTTATACCCTAGCTACTTTCTTTCCAGATAGGCCACATAACCACCTGGTGGAGATTATTTTTCCTTGGGTGAGGAATTATATTGTAAGGCAAAGCAGAAATGTTAGTAGATTTTCTAGTGAGCCTAATTTAATATGTGCTACTACAGGAATTCTTTATAGAATTTGGGGTAATAGGAATCAATAAGATATCCAGATATAGGTACAGATATTTGTATTGCGCAGGAGGAAAACACACCTTATTTCCTTGGAAAGACAGAAGGTTGCAAAACTATTATATCTGTTTCATGTGCTTTAATCAACAGACATAAATTTGAGTCATGTCCTATCAGAACTGCTGCTTATACCATTTCAGAATCTTCGGTCCCAGAGCCCTTGTGTTGACTCTTAATCTTACAGCCTTACCGAATGGAAGTAATTTGTATGGCCAGGCAAGTAAATTAACCAGGGTTCTTGTTACTTTTCCTAGTAGAGATGGGTACTCATGTCCTAAGAACGTGGTTTGGATGTGTGGAAATAGATTATATCTGTATCTCCCTGCTAATTTGTCTGGAGTATGTTATCTAGCTCACTTACTACCTACAGTCACAACTTATAATTCAACCAGCCCATTATTAGAGAGGAAGACAATGCTCAAACGGCAAAAGAGAGCTAGGATTCCATATTGGAAAGGGATTTTGGGTACAATTGTTCCTAGTTATGGTGCTGCTAATGATTAATCAGTTGTCAGTTGAGTTAGAAAATCTTACTGCTTTCACAGAGGAAGCTTTCACTGTTCTGACCAAGGAGCAGCAAGCTCTTAGAACAATGAGTTTGCAAAATAGGATGGCTTTGGATTACCTGTTAGCTGAGAGGGGTGGTGTTTGTCATTTAATTGGGGAACAGTGTTGCACTTTTATTCCTGATGTGTCTAACAACATGACAAGTATCCATGATAATTTAGGAATTGCTGATGGCCCAACAGAAAGAAAATGTGGGCTCCTCTTGGAATCCTTGGTCCTGGTTCATTACTGGTGGTTGAACATCCTGGGTAATAAAGATTGGAGTAATTTTTCTTTTTCTTTTTGATTTTTCTTTTAAAGTGTTGTATATATTGTTTTTCTTGGTTTTATTTTGATTATTATCCTGGGTGATGGTTTTGAAGAATTTTCCTTTTAGTTGTGATTATCTTGTAATCAGAGGAAAGGAGTTGCAATAAGAAATCGGCAGTTGGTGTATTTATTGATCTCAAAAAAGCTTTTGACACAATAAATCATGAAATATTAATTAAGAAATTGGAGCGCTATGGCATCCGGGGAGTAGTTCTGCACTGGATGGAAAGTTATCTAAGCAACAGGCAACAATTTGTGCAAATGGGTGACTGCCGGTCACCATGCTTGGACATTGTTTGTGGTGTTCCCCAGGGGTCAGTACTGGGGCCAAGATTGTTTATTATTTACATTAATGACATCTGTAAAGTTTCTAAAGTACTTAAATTTGTTTTGTTTGCAGATGATACTAATATTTTTTGTACAGGTGATAATTTGGATCAGCTTATGGCTGAAATCAACTTAGAGTTATGTCAACTTAAGATATGGTTTGATGTGAACAAATGATCATTAAATTTGGATAAAACCAAGTTTATGTTGTTTGGAAACTGTGGAAGAAGAACAGATGTTCAGATCCTAATAGATAATATAGCAGTAGAGAGAGTTAAGGAAATTAAGTTTTTGGGATTAATGATAGACAATAAGATTTGCTGGAGACCTCATATAAAATACATTCAAACAAAAATATCCAGAAGTATTGCTGTTCTCAGCAAAGCTAAATATTTTCTAAATCATGATGCTCTTCATATTATGTATTGTTCACTTATATTACCTTACGTGAGCTATTGTGTGGAAATATGGGGCAACACCTATAAAACCTCACTGCGACCGTTATGCACATTACAAAAAAGGGCCATCAGAATGGTTCATAAGGCAGGATTCCACGACCATACTAACATACTATTTATAGAGTCCCGCCTCCTCAAACTCCCAGATCTGGTAGAATTTCAAACAGCTCAGCTGATGTATAAAGCTAGAAATAAACAACTACCAGAAAATATTCAAAAGCTGTTCACTGATAGAGTGGGGGGTTATGACTATAGGGAAAATCTCAATTTCAGAACCTTGAGGGTTCGAACCACCATGAAGAGAATGTGCATTTCAGTCAGTGGTGTGAAGGTCTGGAATAAACTCCAAAAAGAGCTGAAGCAATGTCCAAGCATGAGTCTGTTTAAAAAAAGACTAAAACTGATGTTTTTCAACATGTATTGGGATGAAGAGGCGAGGTGAATGGTATCTCATCTGAGCACGGTATGTATGTGTGTGTGTGTGTGTGTGTGCGTGTCTGTGTTTCTGCTGTGTGTTTGCATGGGGTGCATGGGGGTGTGGGGCCCTCTTCTTTGCTTCTGGTCCTCTGTAGCTGCAGCCTGACGCTGCAGTTGTTGCAGCCTGGCTTCTCTCGCTGCTCCTCGCTCTGTGCCTCGTGGTGGTGGGGGGCAGGTCGGGGTTCAGGGGACTCTTGTGGACGGCTTGGTAGTTCAGGGGGGTCCTGGGGATCCTGTCTGCCACCTTGCGCTATGGGGTGTGGGGTTGGGATTGGTGGGGGGAGCTGGTGGTGGTGGAGCTGTGGTGTTGGATTGTGGCTCTGATGATTTGGGGGGGGGGTCTCTAAGTGCCGATATATAAGAATGTGAATGTGGATTTAGGCCTAATGTGTGGTGTTTTTCTGTGAGTGTAGGTATGCATGTGTGCAGTTACATGTACATATGTGGAGGTACATGTTTGTCTGTGTGTGTACATATGTATATGTATGTATGTGTGTATATATATATATATATATGTATGTGTGTATGTGTATGTATGCGTGTGGGTATTTATGCATGTGTATATATGCATGTATGTATGTGTATGTGTATGTATGTATATATGTGTAGATATATATATGTGTATATGTGTGTATATGTATATATATAGATAATTGTGTATATATATTTATTTATTAGTTTTTGGTTTGTGAATTCTGCATCAAAAACATATATGTTAATTAGGAAGGTTACTCAGTTAATTTAAGTGCAATTAGAGGGAGAAAACCCCTTTATAAGCCCTACATCAGTCGATGATTGGGACCACAGTTCAGGTGGGACAGCAGCTAGGGCAGGGTGCCTGTTGCTCTCTTTGCTTTCAGCTAGGCCCTGTATCTGTGACTTTGCCTCATCCAAATGTGTCTTTGGATGAACTTTGACTATCCACCCTAGAGTGAGTTTCCAGATTCCTGTGTTAGGATCTACTTTCCAGTCAGAGCTTGTTAATGCCTCATATCTCCCTCTTTCAGCACGCTGTATAAAGTTTTCTAATTCTTTCCACTGACCCCCCACGGGTTTAGTTAATGGCAGATTAGGTGTACTGCCTTTAAACTGTTGAAGCTGTCTTCCTGACAGTATGATTGAGGTGGAGGATTTCCCTGTTTTGGGGTCAACATACAGATGCTGTATGGTAACAGTCTGATTATTTTCTCTGTGAAAAACAGTATCATACTGATAATCTGGCCCTGCAATATTTTTATATCTCATGGTTACATGGAGCTCAGTATATGGCATGTACAGTGCCTCCCCCTGGGAGGTTTGTTTTTCTCTGGTTCTCCTCAGCAGTTCTCGAGCTGTTGGTGTGGGCCCTAGATCGAGGGACCAGTAATAATGCGGCTGTGATATTTCATTTAGGACTAGGGCCCCTTCTTCCACTACAGCTTTCATACCTGTTCCTGTTGATACTATATTTATTTGCAACTTTTGCATAAGATCTCTTCCCAACAGGTTTACTGGGCATTTTTGACTTATCAGAACGGGAGCCTAACAAGTAAGTTTTGTCTCAGGTTCTGTTATTGTTACTGGTGCACTTAGGTAATGTACCTCTGATGTGCCAGCTGCTGATCTAACATGCACTGCGGTGTTAGAATATTTTACTCCGGGTGGAGGTTTAGTTAGCACAGTTCTACATGTCCCTGTATCACACAAACAGCTATATGCTTTGCCATTAATTATTATGGTTTTATATGGCAAATCTTGCGTCCTACTCAGTGCTATAAGTTTCATTGCTGCTTGTATGTCAACTTCCTCCATTTCACTACTGTTTCTCTCTGCTAGTGGGGGAGGAGGTGGGGGCTGGGGCTGTAATTGTCAATTCTGGGTAGAGTTGGGGTTATACACCCGCTTTTCATTACATTCTCTTGCAAAATGTCCTGGCTCATTGCAAATCCAACAATTGTCATCTCTTGCGCCAGGGTTTTCTAAAATAGTCCTACATTCTCTAGCATAATGCCCTATTTTTCCACACCTCAGAAACGCATTGCTCTGTGTGTATCTGTCTTCCTATCTTGCTGTATTTTATGAGCGTGCTGCGCGTATTCCAATGCTTGTGTAACAGTTCCTGTACTCTGATGAACCCAGTGTTTGTCTATATACCGTCTGAGTTCAATTTTAAGCCTTGCAAAAAGGCTCTCTTCAACTGTTGCTGATAGGCTCCTGCCTCTGCTTCATCATATGGTATAGCAGAATTTGCTCTAAAAACACGTCAGAGAATTTAAGTACACCCTTTCGTCAAACTTTTTGACAGGTGGGCGGAACGTCCGGTGAGGGCGGGACTTCCGGTTGGCGCCATGTGGACGCCATGTGGGCGGGAGGTCACGTGGTCAAACAGGGGGTGTGTGTCCAAGGGGGCGTAACCGTGGATGCTGATTGGTTGTCGTCATTAGGGGCGATACCTTAAATGAGCCAATGAAAAACACAGAGGTGTGTTTGTTATAAATAGAACAATACAAATATGGTATTATCGGAAACTGTTTGGCATCAGCACCAATTAAAAATAGAGGGGGTGTGTTTGTAAGCATCGTTAAACTTTGAATAACCCAATGAAAACAATAGGGCGTGCTTCAGTGTTTACTTTAAATACAGAAATAAAACTCTGCACTTTACATGCAGCATTCGTTGGAAAAGAACACCCGTTCAACAATGGCTAGAGTTAAGAGAGTTTATCGTCAAGCGGAGGAGAAACGCAACGCGTGCCAAGATGATGATGAACAAGCAACTGCATCATCTACTTCCTCATCTGAGATACCTATCGGAATTCCCGTCATGACATACTCTACCGATGATGAGGATCCAACATCAACTTCAACAACCATGGTTGAAAATCAGACCTCGGGTCGGCCAAGAGGTATGTCAGTTCTGTGCGAAACCCCAGTGACCGTCTACCAGCATTCATCCTGTGAATTCAATGCTCCTAAGAAATCAACATACTACATCTGCAGGGTACAAAGACCCCCGTTCGACACTCTGCAGGAAGAATGGTCTTTGGAGCCATATGGCCTGGTTGGCAGCTGGGGTTATATTTTCATGTATGAAATAGGAGAGCTTTGCCTGTATCAATTGGATCAAGATGAGGTATTTAATGGATCACTGGCTCTGTGTACTCTCACCCATAGCGACTGGGCTGTGTTAAGGCTTGCAATCCCGCACCTTAATGATACCCCTGAAACAGTCTCAAAGCAGGAGAGGGAGGAAGAAGAAGAAGAAAATGAACTGTCTCCTCGACCTGTAAAACGGGCGAGAATGTTTCATATACCATCCGATGTTGAAATAGCTGAGAGAGAACCTCTCTTTAGCGCAGTGTGGGGGTCAAAAACCATAGCAAATGGCCGCTGGTCTTTTCGGGCAAGCAGACGCAGGAACAACCGGACGAGTCCCTCAGATCTGTTTGTGTTGGAGGCTTTCAATCAGGACTGCGGCATATTCAAGACAATGCTGGCTCTGCCGTTTGAAGCTTGGGCAGAGAAGATGAGTGAAATTGGACATCGTCTTTCCGACCTTTTCCACAAGTCACGAAGTTGGATCAATGTCATGTCAGTGAAAAAAACCCTGACGTTTCCTGTTTTACGTTTAGAACGAACCCTCTTCTGAGGACACGCCCCTTCCTGTGATATATATACGGGGGGATAACTGCAAGCTCACAGACACTGAGAATCGTATCATGAGAATGAGTGGACCGACACCATACAGGGATCTCTACAACCACCGAGCAGAGATCCACTTCTCTCCTGAGCACGATGAAAGCTTCAACATTGGACCATATCATCCGCCTTCCCCTGACCTCTTCTCACCATCCACCTCAACGTCCTCATTCTCAGAGAACCACTTCAGTCCTGCATCACCTACAGGATACAACATGAAATATCTACCGCTTTCTCCAGACCTCTGCTCACCATCGCCGCTATTCATGGCTGAGTCTGTACGCGACGCGAATGTCCTGCCTAAAGACATGAAGGTGGTCGTGGAGGAGGAGGTAGCCACCAGCTACTCACCCTCTACCGAAGCCCCTACACAAACCCTGGAACCGATGGAGGACCCTCAGCCTTCAGCAGAGGATGAGAGTAACCAGGAGGACAAAATTGACGGTTGGTTCTCAACCACCCTCATCAATACGGTGAAAACAGCGATACTTCATTTATTCAACATAACCTCTTTGAACTCCCCCAGTGGGCCCACCACCTGCAGGGGGAACCGTGAGGGACCGGTGCAAAGAGGATTGGGTGGCGGACGAAGGTGGAGACCTCAGCGGCCCGATCCCCGGATGCTTAGGCTGGCTCTAGGGACGTGGAATGTCACCTCGCTGGGGGGGAAGGAGCCTGAGCTTGTGCGGGAGGTCGAGAGATATCGACTAGAAATAGTCGGGCTCGCCTCCACACACAGCGTGGGCTCTGGAACCCATCTCCTTGATAGGGGTTGGACTCTCTTCTACTCTGGAGTGGCCCACGGGGAGAGGTGGCGGGCCGGTGTGGGTTTGCTTGTTGCCCCCCAGCTCAGCCGTCTCGTGTTGGGGTTTACCCCAGTGGATGAGAGGGTTGTATCCCTGCGCCTTCGGGTTGGGGAGAGGTCTCTGACTATAATTTCAGCCTACGGGCCGAGTGGTAGTGCAGAGTACCCTGCCTTCTTGGCGTCCCTGTCAGGGGTGCTGGATAGTGCCCCTCCCGGGGACTCCATTATTCTGCTGGGGGACTTCAACGCCCACGTGGGGAACGACAGTGACACCTGGAGAGGCATGATCGGGAGGAATGGCCTCCCCGATCTGAATCTGAGTGGCATCCGTGCACTTGGCACCAGGACACCCTAGGCAGGACGTCGATGATCAACTTTGTTGTCGTATCATCAGACCTTCGGCCGCATGTTTTGGACACTCGGGTGAAGAGAGGGGCTGAGCTGTCCACTGATCATCACCTGGTGGTGAGTTGGATCCGCTGGAGGAGTAGAAAGCCAGACAGACTTGGCAGGCCCAAGCGCATAGTGAGGGTCTGCTGGGAACGCCTGGCGGAGCCCTCGGCCAGGGATGTATTCAACTCCCACCTCCGGGAGAGCTTCGACCAGATCCCGGGGGATGTTGGAGACATAGAGTCCGAGTGGACCATGTTCTCTGCATCTATTGTCGATGCTGCTGCCCATAGCTGCGGCTGTAAGGTCTGCGGTGCCTGTCGTGGCGGCAATCCCAGAACCCGGTGGTGGACACCGGCAGTAAGGGATGCTGTTAAGCTGAAGAAGGAGTCCTATCGGCTGTGGTTGGCTTGTGGGACTCCTGAGGCGGCTGACGGGTACCGTGAGGCCAAGCGTGCTGCGGCCCGGGCTGTGGCAGAGGCAAAAACTCGGGCCTGGGAAGAGTTCAGTGAGGCCATGGAGAAAGACTACCGGTTGGCCTCGAAGCGATTCTGGCAAACCGTCCGGCGCCTCAGGAGGGGGAAGCAGTGCTTTGCCAACACTGTTTATAGTGGGGGCAGGAGACTGCTGACCTCGACTGAGGACATTATTGGGCGGTGGAAGGAGTACTTCGAGGATCTCCTCAATCCTGCCATCACGCATTCCGTGGTGGAAACAGAGGCTGGGGACTCGGGGTTGGACTCTTTCATCACCCGGGCTGAAGTCACCGAGGTGGTTAAAAAGCTCCGCAGTGGCAAGGCTTCGGGGGTGGATGAGATCCGCCCTGAGTACCTCAAGTGTCTGGATGTTGTAGGGCTGTCATGGTTGACACGCCTCTTCAACATTGCGTGGCGGTCGGGGACAGTGCCTCTGGACTGGCAGACTGGGGTGGTGGTCCCCCTTTATAAGAAGGGGGACCGGAGGGTGTGTTCCAACTACAGGGGGATCACACTCCTCAGCCTCCCTGGTAAGGCCTACGACAGGGTATTGGAGAGGAGAGTCCGACCGATAGTCGAACCTCGGCTTCAGGAGGAACAGTGTGGTTTTCGTCCCAGCCGTGGAACACTGGACCAGCTCTATACCCTCTACAGGGTGCTCGAGGGTTCATGGGAGTTTGCCCAAGCGGTTCACATGTGTTTTGTGGACCTGGAGAAGGCATTCGACTGTGTCCCTCGTGATGCCCTGTGGGGGGTGCTCCAGGAGTATGGAATCGGGGGCCCTTTATTAGGGGCCATCCGGTCCCTGTACGAGCGGAGCAGGAGTTTGGTCCGCATTGCCGGCACTAAGTCAGACCTGTTCCCAGTGCATGTTGGACTCCGGCAGGGCTGCCCTTTGTCGCCGGTCCTGTTCATAACTTTTATGGACAGGATTTCTAGACGCAGCCAAGGGCCGGAGGGGGTCTGGTTTGGGGACCAGTGGATTTCGTCTCTTCTTTTTGCGGATGACGTGGTCCTGCTGGCCCCCTCTAGCCAAGACCTACAGCATGCGCTGTGGCGGTTCGCAGCCGAGTGTGAAGCGGCTGGGATGAGGATCAGCTCCTCCAAGTCCGAGGCCATGGTACTCGACCGGAAAAGGGTGGCTTGTCCTCTTCAGGTTGGAGGGGAGTTCCTGCCTCAAGTGGAGGAGTTTAAGTATCTCGTGGTCTTGTTCACGAGTGACGGAAGAATGGAGCGGGAGATCGACAGACGGATCGGTGCGGCTGCCACAGTAATGGGGGCGCTGTGCCAGTCCATTGTGGTGAAGAGAGAGCTAAGCCGAAAAGCAAAGCTCTCAATTTACTGGTCGGTCTATGTTCCTACCCTCACCTATGGCCATGAACTTTGGGTCATGACCGAAAGAACGAGATCACGGATACAAGCGGCTGAAATGAGCTTCCTCCGTAGGGTGGCCGGGCACTCCCTTAGAGATAGGGTGAGGAGCTCGGCCATCCGGGAGGAGCTCGGAGTAGAGCCGCTGCTCCTCCACATCGAGAGGAGCCAGTTGAGGTGGCTCGGGCATCTATACCGGATGCTTCCTGGACGCCTTCCTCGGGAGGTGTTCCAGGCACGTCCCACCGGGAGGAGGCCCAGGGGACGGCCCAAGACACGCTGGAGGGACTATGTCTCTCGGCTGGCCTGGGAACGCCTTGGGCTCCCCCTGGAGGAGTTGGAGGAGGTGTCTGGAGAGAGGGATGTCTGGGCGTCTCTGCTGAGTCTGCTGCCCCCGCGACCCGGTCCTGGATAAGCGGAAGACGACGAACGAACGAACCTCTTTGAACTATCTCAGAGAAACCTGCTATGGGTGTATAACGAACCACCCGAGCCAGCATCAGCACCATTGCCTGGAGGTATTGGGGGAGGAATATTACCAAGTCAACTTTCAACGCATCGTACGACGACTCGTAACCCCCAAACTCGTTCCTGCTATTCAGAATCTTTTGGTACTTCGACGCATACAAGCGGATGACTTCAGAGTGAAGACGATTGCCAAGACGGTTTTATATGAACTGAAATTGGTACAAGGCATCCACAGTGCAATAGCGCACGTTTATGATCACATGGTCGATGAGAAACATCTCAAACAACTTAATTCTGTTTCAGAGTGCTATGGACTGACAAGCTGATCTCACATGTTTGATGACTTGTTGTATCATTTTTTAGTATTCCAGTACTTTAATTAATCTGCATTATATGATTTTTCTTCTTTTTTTCTTTTTTTTTTTTCTTTTTACTATTAAATACAATTAAAGTAGGAACATAGTAACCTTTCCCAAAAGTGTTATTTAAAAGCTAGTAGTGTTTGAATTCATCTGCATTAATCTGCATTTTATCTGATTTTGTTTTTGTTTTTTGTTTTTTTTTCTTTTTTACTATTAAATACAAAAATTTAAAAAAGGATAAATCTACCTTCCTGTGTGTTTTTTTCTCATTACTTAACAAGTAATCGGCAGAGTGAGCATAAGGCAGAGAAGGCAGGAAGACGGCTGATGAAGAAAGTATATTATAGCCCTTCAAATCCGGGACGTTTTGGGGGTGTAGATAGGCTAAGGAGGGTTACACAAGATGAAACGGGAAAGAAGGTTGCGGTTGAAAAAGTTAAAGATTTTTTATCAGGAGAAGATACCTATACTCTACATAAACCTGCAAGAATAAAGTTCCTGAGAAACAGAGTTTTTATCACCAGACCATTGAGGCAGTTCCAGGCTGATCTCTGTGACATGCAAGCTCTGGCCAAGGAAAATGATGATTATAATTATTTATTAACAGTCATTGACATCTTTTCAAAAAGGGCGTATGTACGAGTTTTGAAGAGGAAAACAGCCGCTGAGGTGGTAAAGGCATTTGAATCAGTTTTTAAAGAAAGTCAGATCCCCAAAAAACTTCAGACTTCAGAGTTTTACGGATGAAGTGTTTACAGTGTATGAGCGGATACCCCGATCTCCTCCTGTATACAAACTCAAAGATTTGGATGGAGAACCTATCGAGGGTTCCTTTTACGCTGAGGAACTTCAAAAAGTAAAAATATTTAACGACAAGATGTATCAAGTGGAAAAAATATTAAAACGACGTACGGTCAAGGGAGTCAAACAGGTTTTTGTAAGCTGGAAAAACTGGCCTGAGAAATTCAACAGTTGGATCAAGTTTGATGAACTTCGAAACGTATAGAAAGGTTTGCACTAAACCTCACAGTTGACACAGCATCATGAACCGTCAGGTAGAGGATGATGGCTTTTACGTTACCATTCCATCTAACGCTAGCATGGAAGTGTTTAAAAATAATACCAGTTCAAGTTTCCGTGTAAATTTAGCTCAACATATTGATTTAGAAGGCCAATGGATGGTTGCATTAGCAGAGATTTCATACCCTCATACATGGCATAATTTACCGGATTATGATGCCTACTTTGAATGGAGGAAGGTTGGTGATGTGGAGATCAATACGCAAAGGATCAGAAGTGGCTACTATAACAGCGTTATTCAACTCGAGACAGAGATGGAAATGTTTTTCAAAAACTTGAAATCGGGTTTCCGCATTAAATTCAGCAAAGTTCAAAAGAGATTTGCATTTCAAGCAAGCAGTCCATATGAAATACGCTTCTTCAGCACTCTAGCTTATATGATGGGCGTGAAACCAGGGGAATGGATTCATGTTTCTGAACCAAAACTGGCTCCTTTTCCGGCGGATATAAAGGCTGGTTTCTATCACCTATACTGTTACAGCGACATGGTCAGCCCTCAAATAGTAGGCGACACTTTTGCACCTTTACTGCGGACCGTCAAAGTACAAGGCAAATTCAGTGATATGATTACTCTGACGTTTAACCCCGCCCACTACATTCCAGTCTCCAGAAAACATTGAAAATATCAATATGGAAATTAAATCGGACCAAAACGTTCCTGTAAATTTCGTCTATGGAAAGACCGTCATAAGACTACACTTCAGACCGGTGATATCACAACGTAGCCTGAAATAAATTTTATTTGTATAAACTATTCCAGAGATATGTATATAACCTCTAAGACTGATTGGTTATCATTCATATTACCCTGGTCATTCAACACTGCATCAAGCAGGCAAGAGAGAACATGGCACAGCTAAGTCTGAGACGTGATCCAAATCGCTTTGTAAATTACTATGTAAGTCAATCAGGCGGTAATCTGCCAGGGTTTTATGGGGCTCTGGTCATGTACGGACGCGGAATTGGATCATTATTTTCAAAATTATTCCGCTTCTTATCCCCTCTGGTTAAAAAAGGATTTGCAATTACAAAACCCCATCTTAAAACGGCTGCATCAAATATCGCTTCGGATGTCATCGGTAGAGCCGTGAGTAAAATGAGTGGTTCTACACACACCGACGGTCAAGAAGGTTCAGGAATTATGGTTTTATCCAAAAGACCCAGAACAAGACCCCCTGGTGATCGTTTAAGGACGGTTAAAAAACAACGACAAACGCGAAAAAGGAGATCAGTCGGAGCAGACAAACGAAGAGGAAGGAAGTCTTCCGCAAGTTTTGATATATTTAAATAATGGCTCTTTTACATAACAAATCATCAGAGTGCACGCTGGCAGAGTTGGACTTATTTTCTGCCCCGATGACGCAGCTATCGATCGAAGATAAAATTTACACCGAGATCCAGCCTTTATCAGCAATCACCGATGGAGGCCCGATCGAGTTTTTCATTCCGGGAGACGGAGAAAAGTATCTGGATCTCAACGATACGCTGTTGCATCTCAGAGTGAAAATTACTAACGTAGATGTAACAAACCTGCCAGATGATGCACCCGTAGGGCTCATCAACTACCCGTTAAACACCATCTTCAGTCAGTGTGAAGTCACTCTCGGAGATCGAATGATTTCACAATCCAGCGCTACACATCCATATAGAGCCATGATTGAGACATTGTTAAACTTTTCTGAGGATTCTTTAAAAACCCAGTTTGGCTCTGGTCTTTTTTATAAAGACACTGCAGGGGCTCTGAACTCTATTGTTACAACTAATGGGCCAAATCAAGGTCTTAACAGCAGAGCAGGCTTTACGGCAAATTCCAGGGAGGTACATCTCCTAGGCCCCCTGCATGCAGACATATTTTTCTGTGAGAGACTTCTTTTAAACTCTGTTGACCTCAAAATTCAACTTACAAGAGCCAACGATGCCTTTTGTCTCATGGCAGCAAGAGACTCCACTTACAAACTCAGGATATTAGGAGCATCTCTTTTCATCAAAAAAGTTACCGTCTCTCCAGCTGTACGACTGGGGCACGCTTCAGCTTTAATGAAGGCAAA
The DNA here is from genome assembly GCF_021462225.1 of Girardinichthys multiradiatus. Classification (NCBI taxonomy): domain Eukaryota; kingdom Metazoa; phylum Chordata; class Actinopteri; order Cyprinodontiformes; family Goodeidae; genus Girardinichthys; species Girardinichthys multiradiatus. The sequence goes on along the minus strand of NC_061801.1, from coordinate 3,624,542 downwards.
TGCTCTGTATCCACTTTCACGTGTGAATGTAAAAACATATTCCATCCCTGAAAATTCAAGGGTATGCAACCAAGAGAATCTTTTCTTAGGCGTCTTTCCCAAGTATGTGGTGATTGCATTACTGGATCATGATGCTTTTACAGGAACACGCAATCTCAATCCGTTTGACTTTAATCATTTTGATATGGAATATTTAGCTTTGTGTAAGGATGGCAGACAAATTCCTGCTAAAGCCTTCCAGCCCAATTTTAACCAAGGTCATTCAGTGAGAGAGTATTACAGCTTGTTTACGGCTACAGGACGACATCTAAAAGATCTTCCGCTGAGTATAACACGTCAGGAATTTAATCAAGGATACTCTCTATTCACATTTAATCTTAACCCGGGCGAGGACACAGACGCTCTATCTCCAGTTTCAAGTGGAAATTTAAGATTGGAAATGCGCTTCAGAAACCCGTTGCCTCATACCACCACGCTGATCATCTACGCTTGTTATGACTCTATTTTAGAGATTGATTCAAAGAGGCATGTGCTGGTGGATTATTATTAATCTAATCAGACATGAATAATCATGAAATTGAGAGCCTGCTGCATCATCTGCTGGGAGATTTGTTTTGTGGTGTATGGCCGTGCGACCAGCTGCCGCTGCTAGCTGACAAATTCCCAGGGCCGGCCTACTTTATTGTGAACACACATCCTTCACACATGCCTGGAGAACACTGGCTAGCTCTGACTTTGGATGAGAATGGTCAATCCAGCTTTTTTGACTCTTATGGATTCTCTCCGGATTTCGAGTTCTACCCATCAAGCATCGTAACATTTTTAGAAGACAGATCCTCAAAAATATTGTATCATAATAATCAGCTTCAAAACACTCTGTCCACTGTGTGCGGTCACCATTGCATTTTTTATCTATGTCATAGAGCATGCGGATTATCAATGCAGCAAGTGTTGTCGAAATACACCGGAGATGTGATTAAGAATGATTTAATGGTATCTAACTTTGTGAAAAAATATCAGAAATTTGTCATTAATCAAAGTTGTACATTTTATACTCACGGAACATGCTCTTTGGAGACATTTATGGATTGTTATGGAATTTAAATTGTCTTATTTTTTTTTTCATTGTTTGTTTTTTTCTTATGATTTAATATTTGTGTAATGATATCATATGTTAGTGTGTGAAGTAGAGAACGAAGCTAGACTTGAAAAATATAATCAATAAATATTTTATTGAATAAAAGAAATAGGCTACATGTTTCATTTTCTTATAACAGTTTATGGTGAAAATGTAATCCATCGGGGTGGTAGTGTTGTCTTACAAAGAGAATTTTGACCTCCCTTCAGCATTTTTTGGATCTTCCAGCTCAGATCTCAACCAGTGGGGAGAATGAGCTATCTGCCTTCTTCTTCTTTTTCTTCTCTGCTTAACGCTGGGGGGTGTACCCCCATTTTCAATTGATGTACCCTCTGTTTTGAAACGTCTATATTCTTCACGAGCATAAGGGTTAATGACTGAAGATATAGGGATGTTTACCTCTGACAAGGTGTGTAGAAAGTCAGACCATCCTCGGGTTTGTGATGCTCCAGAATTTTTAAACGGAAGCATGAGATTTTTCAACAAATCAATCATGTGGGAACCTTTTACAACATTTCCTTTAAATACAAATTCACCTCGCGAAGTCCAACTCTCACTTCTTTCGGATAATTTCTTCAAAATGTACTCGGCATTTTTACGGTTGTGTGTAGGTAGGCTTTTCAGTACTTCCGTAAGAACCTGATCCTTAGGGGCCTCGTCCTGCCCTGGGCCTTGTTTTTCTTGGGACCGCTCATGTTCAGGAACCTCTGTGTCACGCTGCAGCGTTAAACTTACCTGCTGTTTTTCTTCTTTGACACCTTGCTTAAGTAGAGTCAGATACCTCTGGAAAAGTGCATCATATCTCTTGATTTTTTCATAAGAAGTCAAACCCGGCTCGTTTAATATCGCTCTCATTTCAGCATCCAAATTCTCCTCCGCCGTCTGTCTGATGGACGTGTCTGACTGGGTCAGACGCTTGAATTGATGAGAGGAAATGAGAAACATCTTCTGCGATGTTCTGAGAGACATTATCTCCTGATGATTCCACCTACTAGATCACCAATCAAGGGGCAAGAGCCGTTAAGATGGGGAGAATAAAACCACCTTGTTGCTTTTTGAGAGCTAACTGTTTAGTTTTTATCCCGATTCTTTTATCACCCAACAATCTGATGATTTTTCTTTGTTTCTTCAATTGTCGGTGTTGAGAGGGTGATAGTTTAATGTTACCTTTTAGGATATTCAGTGCAATCTCACACAGAGCCTGAATAAAGTCGGGAGAGCAGTGTGCGAGAACATCTTTGCGCTTCTGCGGAGTGGCCTGAAACAAAGCTCTGAATAATGGGACATTCCTTTTTATACGCGCAGACATGATGTCTTACTTTGTTCTGGGCACGTACACAGCAGGCCTCTGCTAAGGAAGTATGCCCGTTCTCAGTCTGAAATGTTCTGGGCAGGTAGGCGTAAAATCGATGATTAAATATCCATGAGCTTCTCTCGTTGCGTCTTCAAAACTCTCCAAGAAGAGACCCTTTTGAGATGGAAACATTTGGCGGGCCAGTATATTCAGCTGCAGTTTATCTCTCGGGTTTTTAAACAACACCATATAATTAGCGTTCAGGCTGATGGTGCGACTGTACCTTCCTTGATGAAAAACATTCTGAGTCAACATAATAATGCTCATATTACTATGATGACGATACTGGGTAAAGACTTTCATCACGTTTTCATCATCTGAGGCTTGAGCAATAACATCGTCTAGAATAATCACATGATTCTGATCAGGAGGAAACAGGTTTTCATCTTCAAAAGAATGAGGCAATCCTTCCACAAAGGTAATATTTTTATTCATCTTCTGCAATTCAGCATACATGGGTTGAAAAGATGTGTAAATCCATACAATATTTTCTGGAACAACATCCATGACATAATTACAGTTTTGTAAAATACTTTTTACAAAGAAAGTTTTCCCGCAGCCGCTGGGTCCAACTATCATACATGAGAAAGGTGCTCTAAATCTAGGATCAAAATCAATCTCCTGTAAATCCATGTGACTTTATTTTATTTCTTCTTCTTCTTCAACTCTAATAACCGAAAGGCAGAGTTGTCCTGTCAGATAAAAGATGTCTCTTATCATACACCAATCGAAACTTTTTAAGAAATGTCGCGTTTGTCAAACGGAATCTCTTTTTATCCCTCCTGATCGTGTGTTGAGGGATTTCAATGAGACCCTCACTTGACCTCTGTAAGTAGCCCTCGACCAGCCCTTTGATGCTGTCAAAATTGACCCTCTCGCTGCATTCATGCGTCTGAGTGATGCCATTAGCACGTATCACTACTTTTTTACGGTTTTTAGTTTGGTATGCATAACTCTTGGGTCCTGTCGATGCAAACTCCGAAATGCTGTCACCATCTAACTCGTCAGTAAGATCACCCAGATAATTTCCCAATTCCAGAGGAGTTTCACCACTTTTTGTCACATAAATCAAACTGTCCGTGTCAATATAAATCAATCTGTCCTTTAACTTCTCCATGCTGCTGAGAAGTTTTAAACGTGCATAAGCGGTGGTGAATGCTGCAATAAACACATTGTTTGCCTTGCTTGGAGGAGAGATGACACGTTTACTGAATTCCACTGCACTACACACATTTCAGGGTTGAAAAAATGAAAATAGTTAACCCTGTATTTACTCGAGAATATGAAGCTGAAAAATTCTTCAGGGTTAGTGATGACTGTGGTCTGAGACAGATCACTTCTTTGCGCAAATTTCCCCCAAAAACTGTTTAAACACAATTTTGCAACCTGCCTTTTGGCAGGATTCACCTCGATTTTCTCAGGGTCTAATTGGATGCCCTGATGCAGTTTGTAGTCGCTTATATACTTTGACTTACTCTCCTGATCCACTGCTTCAGACGGATAGCCTGAAGCCTCCTGCTTACCTTTCAGGAAGGTGTTGATATACCCTTTAAAGATTGTGTCACTGCTCTTTTCAAAATGCCACACCTCTGTGATTTTAGCAAGACGATAACCACACTGCAACGCTTTACAAAACTCTACACTCACCCACACACCCGTCAGAGCTCTGTCCTCATCATTATGCATGCAGGGACCTGACTGGTTATTTATTTCAGCGCATGTGCGGCAGAGAGTGAACACAAGTTTACCTTGGGATGTTCTGTAAGGTAAAACAGGAAACAACAGGTTACGTGGTGGGTAGACCACAGCTTTGATTATTCCGAAGTAGCTGCTGGGGTCATCAAAATCTTTGTAAATGATGGCGGGGTGTCCGAGGGGAAAAAACGCAGTTGGCGTTTACATAAGGGTACAGAGATGTGTAATCCACATAGTGTACAGTTTCACTTGGCCCCGCTGTGTACCTCAAACTCATAGGACAGGTGCGTCCACCATACAGAGCATCCCGGGGTGATAGCGGTTCGGGTGCATTAACTTTCTCAAGAAAGCTGATCACCCCTGGGTCTGATTTTTTCATTTCAGTCCACTCATGCTCCCATATGACTTCGAGACGAAGGATTTACACAGTTTGTAACACCTTGTTTCTCTCAACAGTGGCTGCGTAAAACTGTTCAAATGCGACCCCTCTCAACGGACACTTGTCATGAGGCATGTAACACTTTTTACAGCCGTGGAAAAAACAGCCGTAAAATTCAAACGCAACTTTGACACCGTTAATCTCTGCATACCCATCCACAGAATATGGGCCGATTTTCTTTTCACCCCTATTTAATGCATGCTCGATAAATATGGCTCTGCTGTCTGCAATCCAGCCGAGCCATTGAATGGACGCGCTGGAGAACGTTTTACTGCTACGTCTGTAGTCCAGAGGTGATGGAATGGCTAAGGTTTGAGGAGGAAGGAAATTGGTTATAAAAACCTTCATGCAGGCTGATGCTATTGTGATACGTTTAAACGGATCCACACTTGTCTCCTTAAAGAACTCATCTCTGAATTTTAAGCATCCTTGAGAAAGAATTTCAACGTCATTTTTACAATAACGAATAGCTTCTTTCTTAAAGTCAAAGACCTCTTTGCTCGCTTCTCTGTACCAGCTGCTAAACACCTGTTGTTCTTGAAGACTCATGCGTTCTACAGCGTAGCAGGATGGAGGAGGAAAAGGCCCCACATACTGGAGACATTGTTCAGAGGAAAATAGGTGGGGGAAAAAACCCTTGCTTTGATCGGTAAAGCCTAACGCTTTCGGCCTGGCACTCAACTTCATACACATGAAGGACAGGCTATCAATGTATTTTAACCTGTAATCAGGGTCGGTTAAACAGAGAACTTTACTTCCTAGCATGATGAGATGAGGTTTAATGCCTAACTGCAGCATTGCAGTGAGAATCAGGTAGCCGTCGTACCCACGCGCGTTGTGCGCTATTAAGGTGAAGCCTCTGTACATCGGCTTCCTGAAATGCAGAAGAAATGTTTGGGTGCAATTCAATCCATAAGCATGCTATTTATCACCTTTCAACGTTTTAGCACAGACCAGAAAGGGGGTATGCACGCCGCTCTCATTGACGAGGCATTCAAAATCATAAAAAATCAGTTTATCATCAAGCTGATTAATTGCACTGCAAGGCTGAATGTAACACTTATGATCATCGCATGTAATGTCTAGGCTGGGAGGTACATTTTCACCGCAAATACTGCATTTTACATTACACACGTGTGGTTTATTTGGTTTACTGATTGGAATAACGTATATCCATTTGCATACTTTACACAGTTTTACCAACTCACAGTCACTCATAGGTTTTTCAGCACTATTTCTGATGCGCGGTTCCCTGTGTCTGCTGAAACATGAGGAATTATGACAGATTCTTTGACAGCCTGCACAGGTTACAGGATTGCTAATTTCTTGCATACATTTATATGTTTGACACACTGGACAATAACCTTCACAATGGTGTGTGTTTGCATTCTCATAGCTGGTGTAACAGTAACTACAGATATTTCTGCACCCCATAAAACCTTTGAGATTTTTTATCCCATAGTAATGACCTTGAAATAACAGCAAAAACACAGGGTTTGAACGATCAGGGAAACTGGTCTCAAATTTACACAGAGCAGTAGAGCCCGTGGTTCTGTGAAACACTGCAATTTTTCTCTTCAGAATGGTTTCAAATTTACCAATATCACTAAACGTAACTGCTGTTTGCTCGTCGAAGCCTGCCTGATGCTGCCATCTCCTCCCCTGTTCTACAGCACGGTCATCCGTAAGCTCCGGGTCAGAGACCTGTGCGAGGCTGATTGCAAAACATAACTGATTACCGATATTGTTTATAATATACAAATGACGCATTTTCTTATTAATCAGTTCACAGTCTAACGTTCCTGCAGCTTTACGCTTTGAACCTCCTGCTGGGTCATTAACAACCTGAAGAACAAATATATATATATATATATATATATATATATATATATATATATATTGAAATAAACACATTAAAGCTGAAAAAAAAAAAAAAGGGAATTCAAATTAATTCAGTATGTATGAATTAAAACGTACCGCTCATTAAACCTCTCACAAGCGTTGCTCTGGTATGCAGCGCAGAGAGTCGCTGTCTTTTGGCCGGGGTTAAATATTCTGTAAAAACAGAAGAAAATAAAAGTTATCTCACGCTGCGCAGCACAGCGTTCATAAATAAACGATAACAGTTTTTAAAATAAACAAGTTCTTTTTTTTTTAAGGGAAAAAAAAAGAAAAAGTTTTTTATCTTACTCCGATTCTGTGCGGTAAAACCTCCAGATTTCGCTTCTTGTTGCACTGAAACGGTGCCTCTCTGCTGAAAGCTGTCTTGATCTTTGAAAAGCGACCTTCTGGTGGGCGGATTCAGTGTGGCATCTTTGGGTGTAACTGTAAACAGGTTTATATGATATTTTATTGAACTATGCTTAAAATACATATATAATGTTGTTTTTATTTTATTTTATTTTTTTCCTACCTTGCTGCTCGACAGCTGTGTCTTCTACAGAGCTCTCTGTCGAATCTGTAAACAGTTTTACCTGAGGTTTAAAACAAGTCTCTAATAACACATAAATAAATACATTCACTCTCAAAGAAAAACAGATAGTTCTTAGGACTTACTTTCTGGAGGTGCCGGTAACTTATGCGGTGTGTCTTCAGGGGAAATGATGATAATTGGCAGAGGAGTATTCAAAGAATCAGTTTTAATTTCTGTGTTAGAAGAAAGTTCAGATGTTGTTGGGGGTTTCTTTTGTTTGGAAATAATTCGCCTTCTCAATTTTGACTGTCGATTCCAGCCGCTGAATCCTCCAACTTGATCATTCGGGTTTACCTCTCTCATCAAATCTATAAATTGAAACATTGTCAAGGGTTAACTATAATATATATATATATATATATATATATATATATATATATATATATATATATATATATTTTATTGCATTTAACATTTACTTACCATATTCTGATTGTGTCAAGATGAAATCATCAAGGTCATCAGCGGTGGGTTCTATAACAAAGAAACAATATATATATATATATATATATATATATATATATATATATATATATATATATAAACAATATTAGAGAACATTCACATGCATTTAATGATTTCTTAAAGATGAATACTTACTTACTTACTTACTTACGTTTAAAGATGTCATTGTACTTCTGTGAATCATTAGAAGTAGATGCCACAATTTCCAGGTTTCCTGAAATATTTACCGACATTTTTCTTGTCAGTACTGGTATTTTCAATGTAACAAGTGTTGTGGTTCAAAGACATTCAGCATTTGAAGACCCTGACACTGAGGTTAGGCAATGAAACAGAGCCCCCGAACAACATTTACACACAGTATTTATACCAGAACATGACAGTGTTATCTGTTGTGGAATTTTCCTAACCATCAAAACTTCTGATAATGGTTTTTGCAGCTTTCTCCAATAACACAGAGGTTCAGAGGGATGAGGCAACCCAAATGACAGTGTTATCTCAACTGCAAAGACTCTATGTTTTAAGACCAAAACCCTTCTTGAGTTCAAAGGTGATATGGTTATCTAGGAACAGACCTCACTGCCCTTCCTGACATCGCACCTAACAGATGGATATAGAATAACTGTAACTCCCTGAATAACCTTTTGCTCTAAGATGAAAAGAAAATGTTTTAGAAAAGCTACAGGTAACTAAAATTATCATTCCTTTTTCCTAAAATGGAGTCTCTCATGATTCAAAACAAACACATCATTGCTAGAGTCAATTTATAACTTGGAAACAGTATACTGAGGGATCGTAAAGTTTTTTTTTTTTTCTGTTAATCTCATATTCGTCTTACCTCTTTCACCTGCTTTCCAGTCTGTTGACGCAGAAGCTGAAGGTTTTCTCGTTCCATCGATGTAGGGAAGCACAAACTTTTATTTACTTTTTAGGTCTTTTCTATTTTGAACTGATTTAGACTGGCTCATATATTCAACAAATAGGTCCTGCTGTAAAGCAAAATGAACTTACAATTCTGTCAGGTTACACAGTTGATTTATTAGGATTTCATGTGATAGGTCAACATTAAGTTGATTATACCTTTAAAATATAAAAGGATGCATGTCTTTTTGTTTTAGATGTATTAACGCTTGAAAAACATACAGATTATTAATAACACCCTTAAACACACCCCTGTGTGTTTTAATTGGCTCATTTAAGGCCTTCCCCGTAACACCCTTAAACACACCCCTGTGTTTTAATTGGCTCATTTAAGGTATTGCCCTTAATGACGACAACCAATCAGCATCCACGGTTACGCCCCCTTGGACACCCCCCCCTGTTTGACCACTTGACATGGCGCCAACATGGCGCCAGCCGGAAGTCCCGCCTTCACCGGAAGTCCCGCCCACCTGTCAAAATGTTTGACGAAAGGGTGTACTTAAATTCTCTCTCACGTCTCATCCTATCCAAGAAATCTTGTGGGTCTTCTTCATCCTTCTGTTTGCATTGTGAGATTTTACCATAATCTGCTGTCTGTATATAAACTCCTCAAATTCTTTCAAAGAGTAAGCGTAAGGCGTCCCTTAAATCTGGTGAATTATGTGCTAATGTGTCACCATTGTCATCGCATCCAGTGAAACCTCCTGCTACTCTGCACCAGCGGTGGCCAAACAGCTGGGTAAAACACTGGAGCATCTCTCTGCCATTAAGATGGAAGCTTCCTCTGAGTTCTGTAATAGCTTCTAGAAATTCCTCTATTCCTTCTTGTATCGATGGGATACCTTATAAAGCAGCAGTTTTGTCTTCCTGTGTCCATGTTATATATACTAGAATAGTTGGCGGCTGTCGGTGATTAGCGTCACCTACGTTTGGATTTGCTACCTCAACTAAAGGAAATGTGTCTTCCTCTAAATTTATTTCAGATGGATGAAATTTCTGTTCGTGAGCCATTAAGGCTTCACCTGGGTATATGCTAGGAATTGTTTTCTTAGTTTTTAGTTCGCGCTCCTGTGCACCCCCAGGAATTAGGAGACCAGGGCTCACTAGAAGAGCTCTGTTCTTCTGTTTTAAAAGGATTGCTTAATTTTTCTTGCTTACTTATAGGAGTTTCACGAACTGCTACAGCTCCTTCTATCTCTCCTCCAATTTGCTGTGCTGCAGTCTCCTGGCCTGCTTCCTGCACGGCAGGGGGCTGCACTCCTCGCTGTCTGGATGCGACCACTGTTTCCTCATGTGGGCGCACCAAGACCGCAGCTGTCAGCTTCTCCTTCTTCTCTCGCCTCCGAATGTTTCATAATTTACTTTGTTCCAGCCATTTGTCTGAGAATTTATACTCAACCTTTCTCTTTTCCTTTTTAGTTGGTTTCTTGGTTTTCATTATTTCTAATTTTAAATCCCCTTGTAATTTTAAGATATCGTTAATATTTAGTTTACCCAAGAAACCATGTTTTTTATTCCATCTATGACAGGTCATACCTGCCCCTTCTACATAGTTCTCCATAAACTTTACATCTCCTTCTAAGTTAATTAGTTTACTTTGTTTCTTCCCCATGATGTTTAATTTTAGTTCACAATACTATAAATGTCCCAAATAGAAGTTCACTGGCATGAGATTCAAGGAAAGGACATTAACACGCCCTTCTACTGCGACTAATCCGCAGCGGTGTTTATTTTCTGGGATTAAACCCGACCTTTATCTCCAAAAATCACCAATACGTCTTTCTATTCTGGGCAAAAGAAAACACAAGACCAGCAGAATCGTGCTAGGATTCTTCCAAAATGCTTAGTCTTCCAAACACACACAACAACACTCACACAGTTAGTATTTTAACATATTTATGTCCCTTCAGCAATATGTATGGTCGACCTAGCTTAGTTTATGAGCTCCCTTATTATTTAACATTTCATTTCCTTCCGGCGAAATGTTACCAACTAAATTATCCAGTTTCACTTTACGGTGGAACCACCTAGTCGTTTCTAATCTCCTTACGGCGAGGTAACTACCTAAATTTATCACTATTTCTTTGCGGCGAAATAAAGCCTATCCAATGCAGTGTCCTTACCGGCGACACACTACCAAACGACTTTTAAGTACTTTTCTTCTTTTATTTATATAGCGCTTACTCTTATCTCATGTACTGTATTTTAAAACTGTCTCACCTCGGAGTTGACTTCTAGGTGACTCTGTCGGACCTCCAGAGTCACCTGGCATCGAGCAAGACAATAACCCACCGGCCAGATGCGAATATCAAACACCGGGACTTTCAGCTACCAGGCCTAGATGCGGCTGTGCGGCAGCGCTTAACTCGACGTCAGGCTGTTCCCCGAGATCCGCCAGTCACTGCAAAGAAAGATAAAATCAGTTTAGTTCTTATAATATCTGGCTCGAAGGACCAAATTAATGTTAGGTATTATTTAATCAACTCAGAGGTAAGGAACGACACAGAGTCAGTTTTACTTGCGGCAAGGGTAGCTGTGCAATACAAACTACGAAGTATTAACACTCCTCCCTCTTTATTTATACATGCTTGTTCACACACACTTCAAACAACATTCAGGGTGGGTGTGTGTGTGGGTGTCTGTGTGGGTGTCTGTGTATGTGTGGGGTCAGAAAGGTTAGGGTTCATTTGTCTTGATTATAAACAAACAGAGGACGTGGGAAGTGGGGACCTGGTGAATAGCCCCCAGATGCTGCTAATAAAATAATAAAAAATAAAAGAATAAAAGCATAACTCATTCTTGTCCCCATCTACCTTCCTGTAACATGTAAGGAAGGAAAAGCACTTACATGAGTGATAAACAATACAAAAGATATAAAAACCCTAACACCACCCCTCAATTATAATAACAGAAAATATATGCGCATTGAGTGTCTCTGAAGATCAAAACAGCAGTTTTATGGACAAAATTTGCAATGTGGGTTAACCTGTATAGAGAAGCTCTCCTGGTGTGCTGATGTCTCGATAGCGGCGATCAACTGATAAACGGTGGGCTGTGCCCTTAGCCACTAGGAGCTGATTGCCCCAAATCTCGAACAAAGAGTCATAAAACTCTGAGGCGGGAACTCAGTGAAAAAACTCCAGGAATAAAACTGGAACAAAGGATTGGTTAGGCGAGGCCCAGACCGCAGCTGTTTTGAATGGAAAACTTTAAAAGTCCAACTTCTAACTCCATACTTCATCCAACTTCATATAAACATGAACACACACCTTGCACAGCAAATCAAACACTCAGCATAAAACACTTCAATCAGTATTGCATGCAACAAGATTATACCTTGGATGGACTAATGCTGATTCCAAATCACCTTAACTATGCCTCACCCTGCCCAGACCTCTAAATGCACCTATCCGATTTAATATGAAAAAAGAACGTAATTACGTTGACGTTGATTTCTTCTCTCCATCGGTTGAGGAGGGGTCAGGTCTGAAGAAAAAGAAGGGGTGGTATCACGCGTCCTTGATCAACTCAAGAAAAAAAAAACTGTAAATTTCTCATCCGTCCAACCTCATCTCCTTAGAAATAAAACTTCTGTGGGTTTTCACCTGTGCGGGTGTGGTCTTCTATCGGTAAAATAAACCTTCTGGCCTTCTTGTATCAGACAGATTTCAGCTTTCAAGCTCTTTTGGGACTGGCCGTGTGGAGCAAAAGTTCACCTGCGAGCTTTTGTCCCTCCAAATATGCGCCTCCGTTGCATCATCCCATGAAACACACTGGAAATGGCCACGAAAGTTTATTTTCCGCGGGTTTTATAATCCAGGTGAGAGCTGCAATGTCTGTTGAGCTGCGCATGTCGAACTGCCCGACCAAAATGGATGAATCCAACACACTGGTAAATCGAGAGCTTCGCTTTTTGACTCAGCTCTCTCTTCACCACGACAAACCGGTACAGCACCCGCATCACTGCTGACGCAGCACTAATCCGTCTATCAATCTCCCGCTCCATTTATCCCTCATTCGTGAACAAGACCCCAACATACTTGAACTCCTTCACTTGAGGCAGGACCTCCCACCCGACCCGGAGAAGGCACTCTACCCTTTTCCTGGCTCAAGACCATGGCCTTGGACTTGGAGGCACTGATTCTCATCCTGGCTGCTTTACATTCGGCGAACCTCTTTCCCCCCCGAACCTCTTTCCCCCCCGAGACGCCGGACGGTCGACCAGAATTGCCTCGAAGCCATACGGAAGTAGTTTTCCATGGCCTCTCCGAACTCCTCCCCCGTCCGAGTTTTTTTTTTTTTTTTACCGTGTCCTGTCCGGCAGAGTACCGCTCAGAATTGTTGTGCCAAGAAATTGCCCAACAGATTTACTTTCATAAGCGGAGCATCACAGCTAATGCTTTAAACCTCTGCTTGATATTTATAAAAGAAACTTTATTATAAACTTCTTTGGGAATATTTCAATTGTTCGGACACAGAGACTGAAATGAAAAGGAAAAAAGAAGCTCGAAAAAGAGAGAGATGGGGCAAAAGGGAAAAATGGGAGAAAATGAGGAAAGAGCGGAGGAGAGAAAGAAGGATGAAGAGAATACAAGATTACACCCTGCTTGCTTATAAAATTGCAGCTGTTTTTTTGTTTTAACAAAATTGTACACGGTACTTATGAATGTAAAATGTACTTAGTGAGAGGTGCAGCCCAATATAGAACATCTGTGTATCTGTCAACACCTGAAGCTTAACACCTGTGAGTATGAGTGGGGACGTGCTTTTGTATACAAGGTTTCTCCACAATAATATGCAATAGCGACAGTGCAGAAGCCCCAGGGAGCCGCAGAGACGAGCCCACAGGCCCCGCCGGCAGCTGTCCACGCCCGAGCAGATACAGCCAGACCCAGAGACCCAAGACCACCGGGACACACCACCCCCCAAGCGAGGCCCGACAGAGCACAGGGGGCCAAGCCCCGGCAAGCAGCCACCGGGAGTGAGCCACCACACACCAAAGCACCCAGCCCCGGACACCGAGAACCACAAGTACACCAGCGGGCAGAGACTCCAACCACTGGCAGGTAGTGTGGCGGGGAGGAAATAGGCCCCCCATAATATGGGGGGGCCTAAGCTGATCCAGGAGAGGGATCAGTCCAAGACCCAACCTGTCACAAAAAAAAAAACAGGCACACACAGTCATAATCACCCACTCCCACCCTCATGCATACACATAAAATCACTTGCACCCAACAAAAAGACAAACAACAATGGACGTCATACACTCACTCACACTCCGCATGCATACTCTATACTCCCAGGTCCAGGCGCCGGTACCCGAGAGGGGCAACCAGCCCCCGGACCCAGGAGGTGGTCCCCTTCCCTCCTGGGGCAGAGACAGGCACACAGCACCGGCACCGCCCAGACCCTGGTGACCCCAGCCCGGCACCCGCCCCCCCACCCTGAACCCAGTCCCCAACAACCCCCATCCAGCTCCGGAGAGGGGGCTATGTACAAAAGAGGGGTCCACATGGCACAAACCAGCCCGCCAACCAGAGCCACCCCAGGACAAAGCAGGACGGAGCTCCGATCCCAACCCCATGAGTATCCCACCCCCAGTGAAACCCAACATGAACCTCCCCACAAGGCCACCCCCAACAAGGATACCAATATCGAACACATGCCCCCGAACCCAAACGCTACGAATCCCCTCCCCCACAGGGGCACACCCCCAAAGGTGAACTCCATAGCTGAGAAGCCAATGAAGCCACACCCACACAGCAGAAGTTCCACACACAGCCCCGCTCTAAGCACCCCTGCAACACCCCGCTCCCCCACCACACAGCGCGCCACAACGGCAAGGCAAGGGCCCCGCGCAATGCCACCCCCGCCCACTGGTGCAACATGGCAGACCCCAACGAACACCGCACCCACAACAGGACCCCCGACCTCACACCATGACGGGACAAACTCATCCACCAAGAGGTCCCCGGCCAGCGGCAAGCACCAAGGGCCAGTGTCCCACACCACGTCCCCCTCACCCACAAAAAACACTACATCACTGCCACTGCAACGACCGCCCAGGGAGAAACACTATCCAGCTCAGCTCCACCATCGCCGCCCAGTCGAGCCAAACGCCATTGACCCCACATCCTAGAAGTGGACACAAACCCTCCACCCCACAGGCTGCAGCCCCTCTACGGTTCCCCAGCCCACCGCCCCGATCCCCCACCGGACACGACAGCCAGCAGAGCAGCACACTGCCAAGCTCGCCCAACTCTCCCAGACAGCGCCAGCAGCCCCAGCCCACCAGTCCACGAGAGGGATACATGCACCAGCCAGGTACCTGGGCTATGCAGGCCAACTGCTCCAGGCCAAGCACAACCCGCCAGCCGCCCCGGTGCAGTCACCCCACCAACTCCACCCCCAAACCCCAGGGGCGCCCCATCCCGCCAGCCACGCGCACCCCCGCATGGCACACCATGGCCCACCAAGCAGTCCAGCCGGCCAGCCCCTCCACCAAAGCGGGGCCACATCCCAATAAATGCCGGCTAAGACACCCCTACCGGAGCCCGGTACCCCCCGAGCCGGCAGACCAGGGCCCAAAGCCAGGGGCCGAGATCCAAGGGTACCCAAGCGGTCCAGAGAGGGCCGAATCGCCAGCCCCAGCACCAGACAATCCCCAGGACCCGACCCCCAACCCCAGCCTGACCCGACAAGAGGGACCACTCTCTCTCCCGGCCTCCGACCACAGATGGGAAATAGCGAAACAGAGGTCTGCCACCCTCCCCACCCCACTTTGAACCCTCAATGTCTACATGCAATTAAACCCTTAGAGGTGAGCGCAGGCACCAGAAGTTAGGCTACTAAGATATCCTCCCTCTCGATGCCATTGAGTGCACCCACCCCCAAGGCCCTACATGTGAATGTCATGAAAATGTTATAAGTGAGAGTGTCTAAGTTGTACAATAAAATTGGGGCACATGCTGCCATGGGACTGCAGAGATGGAAAACCTTTGCGGCACTCCAATGGCGCACCCACACCCCAAGGCCCTCCATGATTGGTAATGTGATAGAGCTGGTGGAGGGAGGTGACTGGGGATGGGGAGGGAAGGACTGGGGGGCAAACCGCTCTCCCAGGGAGCGAGTTCCCTGGCTGACCCCAATAGACACCCCCGTTTGCCGAGTCCCAACAAAGGAGGGAGGCATAGGCACATCTGCCGGGCAAAAGACTAGGGACAAGTAACAGGCCCCGAGAACCAACTGAAAACCAGGACCAACGTCCCCAGCCCTCCTGCGGAACCACCCAGACCCACACACCTCGATCCCCAGCCCCGTTACCCAGTCCGCCGCCCGAAGTAGCCACCGACCCCTAACAAAAAGGAGCAGACCAGCCGGCCCAGCGCAACCAAAATAGGGCACATGACCAGCACGCCCAGCCACCCCCGAACCCAAGGGGCAGAGCCAACAGAGCACCCAGCCCCCGATGCCCGGCACCAGTCAGCAGCACAACCATGCAAGCAGGGCAACAAAACATCCCACTCCAATACCGAGGCTGCCACCAAACTGCACCCCACCCAAATGCAAGTTCCAGGCCAGAATAGGTACATGCACCCCCCACCCCCCCCATAGACAGGCGACCACTGGGCCAGCCGGGCAGTCAAGCTGACCCCACGATGCACCACCCCACCCACTACCATGCCCAAGAGAAAGACGCTTGCCCAGCAAGCTGAAGGGTGCCACAGAAAGGCCCCAGCACACACAGCAAAGAGGCCACATGCCCATCCAGAGACGCAGACCCACCTACATCCAGGTCAGCCAAGCAAAAACGATAGAGCCGAGCCAGACCGCAGATCCCCCCGAACCAGCACCACAGCAACACCACACATCCTTCTGTGCATTCGTAGGGGTGCGGCCAAGACCACTAACCCCAAGCACACACAACGCACCAGAAACCATCCAGCAAACGAGCGAACCCCACCCCAGTACGAGGCAGAGAAGCCCAATGCAAGCGCAAAGCTCAGCGACGCTCGCCCTGCCACACCCTCGCCCGGAGGTCAGAGCCGACACGCACAGGACCACTGCCCCAACACCACAGCATGCCATACAGCGGAGGACGTGGTTGTGGCAGGGCGACGCTGTGTGGTGGGGGAGCGCGGTGGGGAATGTATTCTTTTCCATCCCGTATTGTATAATTAATCTGTTAAATGGGATGAACTGAATTCCTTCAAATATATGAGGACTGTGTTTAAACCATTTTGAGATGTATTGTAGCCTGTTGGCTAAGAAGATGAAGAATGTTAGGCAGATCTAGTCCTCCTTTATCTTTGGTCATTTGTAGCATTTTTAGGCTAATACACGGGGCTTTATCTTTCCAAAGAAATTTAGTAATGGAGGAGTCCAGAGATCTAAACCAGTCAGATGACGGTTTAGATCATTGAGAATCATTGAGAATAAGTAATTGATTTTTGGCAAGACCATCATTTTTATTGAAGCAACCCTGCCCATGAGTGATATGGGTAGAGATTTCCATCTAGAGAGATCATCCTCCACTTTTTTTAAAAACAGGATGTGGTTTAGTTTTGGAAGTCTGCATATCTAGGAGACACATTAATGCCCAAATATGTAATATTCCCTGACTGTAGTTGTATATTAGGAAAATTGTGGAAAGAACAATTAATTGGAAGAACTGCTGATTTTAAGCAATTTATAAAATAGTCTGAAATTCTTGAGAAAGAATTTATCAATCCAATTACCTGAGCAACAGAGGTTTGCGAATGCTGGAGAAAGAGTAATATATCATCTGCATAAAGACATATTATTTGTTCAATATTCCTGCATTTTATGCCATTAATATCTTTAGTTTGTCTGATTGCTGCTGCTAGTGGTTCAATAAAAGTAGCAAATAATGAGGGGGAAAGTGGGCATCCCTGCCTGATGCTCCTCTGAAGACAGAAGCGGGAAGATGTTTGGTTATTTGTTCTGATACATGCCGCTGGGGAACTGTATAATATTTTTATCCAGGTTATGAAAGAGCTTCCAAAACCAAATTTAGTCAAGGTTGCAAACATGAATTTCCAGTTAACTCTATCAAATGCTTTTTCTGCATCTAGAGAAAATATTTGGTCTCAATATTTTTACTGTAGGAATAGTCTATTAAATTAAGTAATCTGCGTGAATTAGTGGATGAATGCCTACCTTTAATAAAACCAGTTTGGTCAGGATGTATTATGAGAGGAGTAACCTTTTGTAGTCTTTTTGCAAGGGCTTTACAGATTGTTTTGAGATCGACGTTAATAAGGGATATGGGTCGGTAGCTGGTAGGGAGTACTGGGTCTTTTCCTGGTTTTAACAACAGAGTGATGTTGGCAGCATTTATATTAGATGGAAGTCTGCCATTTTTTTCAGTTTCCTGCACCATTCTTTGGAATATTGGGGCCAAAATATTCCAGAATTCTTTGTAAAACTCTGTTGGAAATCCATCTGGGCCTGGAGCCTTTTTATTGGGCATGCTTTTTAGAGCTTCTTGGATTTCAGCTGAAGTCAGTGGTACATCCAGGGCCATCACTTGATTATCTGATAGTTTAGGAATAGTTACTTTATCCAGAAATTGATCAATGTCATTATCTGACAGGTCTACCTGTAGTGAGTATAAAGCTTTGTAGAAATCTCTGAAAGTGCTGTTTATTCTTTCAAGATCATAAACTGTATTCCCTGTTGAGTCTTTTACAGCAAATATCGTTGTTCTTTCTTTATTTAATTTTAGTTGGTTAGCTAAAAAGCTACCTGATTTATTGCCATGTTCAAAGTTTTGTACTAAGAATTGGGTTTTTTTGTCGATGATTTCATTTAATTCTAGTTTGGCTTTATGTAGTTTGCCCAACTTTTCCTCTTCCTGGGAAGCTTTTAACAGTTTAAAGGTTTCTTCTAATTCCTGTATACGTTTGTTTTCTTTTTCTTCTTATGTGATGAGAATGAGATTATTTTACCTCTCATCACTGCTTTCCCAGCCTCCCAGAGAACAGATGTTGATGTCCCATTAAATTCCAAATATGAAGTCCACTCTTTTTTTAAATATTTAATAAATTCTTCATCCTTAAGCAATGATGTATTAAACCTCCAGTTTTTGCTTTTCAGTTAGGCCATGGAGAAGGGCTACGGATTGGCCTCGAAGCAATTCTGGCAAACCGTCCGGCGCCTCAGGAGGGGGAAGCAGTGCTTCGCCAACACTCTTTATAGTGGGGGTGGGTGGCTGCTGACCTCAACTGTGGACATTATCGGGTGGTGGAAGGAGTACTTCAAGGATCTCCTCAATCCTGCCATCACGCATTCCGTGGTGGAAACAAAGGCTGGGGACTCGGGGTTGGACTCTTTCATCACCCAGGCTGAAGTCACCGAGGTGGTTAAAAAGCTCTGCGATGGCAAGGCTTCTGGGGTGGATGAGATCCGCCCTGAGTACATCAAATCTCTGGATGTTGTTGGGCTGTCATGGTTGACACGCCTCCTCAACATTGCGTGGCGGTCGGGGACAGTGCCTCTGGACTGGCAGACTGGGATGCTGGTCCCCCTTCATAAGAAGGGGCACCGGAGGGTGTGTTCCAACTACAGGTGGATCACACTCCTCAGCCTCCCTGGTAAGGCCTATGCCAGGGTATTGGAGAGGAGAGTCCGGCCGATAGTCGAACGTCGGCTTCAGGAGGAGCAGTGTGGTTTTCGTCCCAGCCGTGGAACACTGGACCAGCTCTATACCCTCTACAGGGTGCTCGAGGGTTCATGGTAGTTTGCCCAACCGGTTCACATGTGTTTTGTGGACCTGGAGAAGGCATTCGACTGTGTCCCTCGTGATGCCCTGTGGGGGGTGCTCCAGGAATATGGAATCGGGGGCCTTTTATTAGGGGCCATCCGGTCCCTGTACGAGCGGAGCAGGTGTTTGGTCCGCATTGCCGGCACTAAGTCGGACCTGTTCCCGGTGCATGTTGGACTCCGGCAGGGCTACCCTTTGTCACCGGTCCTGTTCATAACTTTTATGGACAGAATTTCTAGACGCAGCCAAGGGCCGGAGGGGGTCTGGTTTGGCGACCATTGGATTTCGTCTCTTCTTTTTGCAGATGATGTGGTCCTGCTGGGCCCCTCTAGCCAAGACCTACAGCATGCCGAGTGTGAAGCGGCTGGGATGAAGATCAGCTCCTCCAAGTCCGAGGCCATGGTTCTCGACCGGAAAAGGGTGGCCTGTCCTCTTCAGGTTGGAGGGGAGTTCCTGCCTCAAGTGGAGGAGTTTAAGTATCTCGGGGTCTTGTTCACGAGTGAGGGAAAAATGGAGTGGGAGATCGACAGACGGATCGGTGCGGCTGCCGCAGTAATGGGGCACTGTGCCGTCCGTTGTGGTGAAGAGAGAGCTGAGCCGAAAAGCAATGCTCTCAATTTACCGGTTGGTCTACGTTCCTACCCTCATCTATGGCCATGAACTTTGGGTCATGACCGAAAGAACGAGATCCCGGATACAAGCGGCTGAAATGAGCTTCCTCCGTAGGATGGCCGGGCACTCCCTTAGAGATACGGTGAGGAGCTCGGCCATCCGGGAGGGGCTCGGAGTAGAGCCGCTGCTCCTCCACATCGAGAGGAGCCAGTTGAGGTGGCTCGGGCATCTATACCGGATGCCTCCTGGACGCCTCCTTCGGGCGGTGTTACAAGCACGATCCACCAGGAGGAGGCCCAGGGGATGGCCCAGGAGGGACGCTGGAGGGACTATGTCTCTCGGCTGGCCTGGGAATGCCTTGGGTTCCCCCCGGAGGAGCTGGAGGAGGTGTCTGGGGAGAGGGATGTCTGGGCGTCTCTGCTGAGTCTGCTGCCCCCGTGACCCGGTCCCGGATAAGCGGAAGACGACGAGTACGAGTACGAGTAAGACTTCTCCCCACTGTCCCAGAGGGGGGAGAAGTCTGGATCCCAGCCATGCTTTTTATTTTTTCCCTCACCCCTCCCCGCTTGCTGTCCCAGAGGGGGTCGAGTGGACCCCGACTATGCTTTTCAGTTTATTTATACTTCTTTTCCCCCTGTCCCAGAGGGGTTGGATGGACCCTGGCTATGGGTTATGCATTTATTTATTTTTTGTTGTCTCTATGTCTTGGTTTTGGGGGTGAGACTGTCTATTGCCTCCCGTGATATCTGCCTCGCTCTGTACAAGCGCTGAGTAAGTACTGCGGGAGGGTTAAAGGAACTTGCCAGAGGTTCATTGAGAGATGGCCAAAGGTTAATATTTAAGTCAATATTTACGTTACTATGTATATTTTAAACTATTTAAATTGATATCACCCTGTTAACTATATTTTGAGAATGTATAACTTGGACTAACTAGGCTCTCTCTTTTTCAGTTGCATATAACTGTCCAGAATGGAAAAACCTGCCCATATTGGACAGATGCAGGACATGCTGCACAAACTTTCACTGTTCCTTTTGCAGCTCAACTTTATTTAATCCCACACAGTTGGGTCTGAACAGCAGCTGGGCATAAACTAGTAAGCAGACCAAAAATTGTTAAAGTTAAGGTCTAAGTTAGTGTATTCAAAGTTTTGAGGCACCCAACAAACTTCATTTGCATTTTACATTTTGCTTTTAAAAAGGATAAGAAGACAAGGATAAGAAGGAAGTCTGATGGATGCAGGAATGAAGGATCTTCAAAATCTCTTTGCCCTGCATTGAACAAAGAGGAGCCATCCACCACTATGTTCTGATCCATCAAGGTGCCATGAAGCAGATGACCTGAGATTGCTCAATCTCTCCACCACATCCCTCTGAATCTATCAGGGATGTCTGAAGTCATGTTTGAATTTCATGAAGTCATGATGTTATTATATTAAAAAGTTCATCAGGGTTTTTGTATTAGTTGTGGATATGACCACATGTAATATATGTGTATACATGTGTTAAGGTTTGAAAACTTTTGTATTGTTTATCACTCATGTCTGCTCTAAGTGCTTTTCCCTCCTTACATGTCACAGGAAAGGAGATGGGGACAAGAATGAGTTATGCTTTTATGCTTTTATTAGCAGCATCTAGGGGCTATTCACCAGGTCCCCACTTCCCACTTCCTCTGTTATAATCAAGACAAATGAACCCTAACCTTTCTGACCCCACACACACACACACCCTGAATGTTTGTTGAACTGTGTGTGACCCAGCATGTATAAATAAAGAGAGAGGGGTGCTAATACTTTGTAGATTTGCACTGCAAAGTGTGAACTACCCTTGCTGCAAGTACATCTGACTCTGTGTCGTTCCTTACCTCTGAGTTGATAAAATAATACCTAACATTAATTTGGTCTTTCGAGCCAGATATTATAAGAACTAAACTGATTTTATCTTTCTTTGCAGTGACTGGCGGATCTCCGGGAACAGCCTGACGTCGAGTTAAGCGCTGCCGCACAGCCGCACCTAGGCCTGGTGGCTGAAAGTCCCAGTGTGTGAAATTCGCATCTGGCCGGTGGGTTATCGTCTTGCTCGACGCCGGGTGACTCTGGGGGTCCGATAGAGTCACCTAGAAGTCAACTCCGAGGTGAGATAGCTTTAAAATACAGTACACGAGATAAATAAATATAAATAAAAGAAGAAAAGTACTTAAAAGTCGTTGGTAGTGTGTTGCCGTAAGGATAGGTTTTATTTCGCCGCAAAAAAATAGCGATAAATTTAGGTAGTTACCTCGCCGTAAGGAGATTAGAAACGACTAGGTGGTTCCACCGTAAAGTGAAACTGGATAATTTAGTTGGTAACATTTCGCCGGAAGGAAATGAAATTAAATTTTGAATAATAAGGGAGCTCATAAACTAAGCTAGGTCGACCATACATATTGTTGAAGGGACATATATATGTTAAAAATACTAACTGTGTGAGTGCTGTTGTGTGTGTTTGGAAGACTAAGCATTTTGGAAGAATCTTAGCAAGATTCTGCTGGTCTTGTGTTTTCTTTTGCCCAGAATAGAAAGACGTATTGGTGATTTTTGGAGATAAAGGTCGGGTTTAACCCCAGAAAATTAACACCGCTGCGGATTATTCGCAGTAGAAGGGCGTGTTAATGTCCTCTCCTTGAATCTCATGCCAGTGAACTCCTATCTGGGACATTTATAGTATTGTGAACTAAAATTAAACATCATTGGGAAGAAACAAAGTAAACTAATTAACTTAGAAGGAGATGTAAAGTTTATGGAGAACTATGTAGAAGGAGCAGGTATGATCTGTCATAGATGGAATAAAAAATATGGTTTCTTGGGTAAACTAAATATTAACGATATCTTAAAATTACAAGGGGATTTAAAATTAGAAATAATGAAAACCAAGAAACCAACTAAAAAGGAAAAGAGAAAGGTCGAGTATAAATTCTCAGACAAATGGCTGGAACAAAGTAAATTAAGAAACATTCAGAGGCGAGATAAGAAGGAGAAGCAGAAGGAGAAGCTGACAGCTGCGTTCTTGGTGCGCCCACATGAGGAAACAGTGGTCGCATCCAGACAGCGAGGAGTGCAGCCCCCTGCCGAGCAGGAAGCAGGCCAGGAGGCGACAGCACAACAAATTGGAGGAGAGATAGAAGGAGCTGTAGCAGTTCCTAAAACTCCTAAAAGTAAGCAAGAAAAATTAAGCAATCCTTTTAAAACAGAAGAACAGAGCTCTTCTAGTGAGTCCTGGTCTCCTAATTCCTGGGGGTGCACAGGAGCGTGAACTAGGAGTAAATATAAGAAAACAATTCCCAGCATATACCCAGGCGAAGCCTTAATGGCTCATAAACAGAAATTTCATCCATCTGAAATAAATTTAGAGGAAGAGACATTTCCTTTAGTTGAGGTAGCCAATCCAAACATTAGTGACGCTAATCACCGACAGCCGCCAACTATTCTAGTATATAGACCATGGACACACGAAGACAAAACTGCTGCTTTAAAAGGTATCCCACCAATACAGGAAGGGGTAGAGGAGTTTTTAGCAGCTATTACAGAACTCAGAGGAAGCTTCCATCTTAATGGCAGAGAAATGCTCTAGTGTTTTACCCAGCTGTTTGGCCATCGCTGGGGCAGAGTAGCAGTAGGTTTCACTGGATGCGATGACAATGGTGACACATTAGCACATAATTCACCACATTTAAGGGACGCCTTACGCTTACTCTTTGAAAGAATTCGAAGTGTTTATATACACACAGCAGATTATGGTAAAATCTCACAATGTAAACAGAAGGACGAAGAAGACCCACAAGATTTCTTGGATAGGATGAGACGTGTTTTTAGAGCAAACTCTGCTATACCATATGATGAAGCAGAGGCAGGAGCCTATCAGCAACAGTTGAAGAGAGCCTTTTTGCAAGGCCTTAAAATTGAACTCAGACAGTAAATAGATAAACACTGGGTTCATCAGAGTACAGGAACTGTTACACAAGCTTTAGAATATGCGCAGCATGCTCATAAAACACAGCAAGATAGGAAGACAGATACGTTTGGAATGCAAGACAGTTTAATGGCTTTGCATCGCTCAGGGGCAAGCGGGCAAAGAGGACGGAGGGGATTTAGAGGTCACAGAGGAGGAGGAGGAGGGCCACGACACAGTTACACACAGAGCGATGCGTGTCTGAGGTGTGGAAAAATAGGGCATTACGCTAGAGAATGTAGAACAATTTTACAAAACCCTGGCGCAAGAGATGAAAACTGCTGGATCTGCAATGAGCCAGGACATTTTGCAAGAGAATGTAATGAAAAGCGGGTGTATAACACCAATTCTACCCAGAATTGACAATTACAGCCCCAGCCACCGCCTCCTCCCCCACTAGCAGAGAAAAATAGTAGTGAAATGGAGGAAGTTGACATACAAGCAGCACTGGAACTCATAACACTAAGAAGGACGCAAGATTTGCCATATAAAAACATAATAATAAATGGCAAAGCATATAGCTGTTTGTGTGATACAGGGGCATGTAGAACTGTGCTAACTAAACCTCCACCCGGAATAAAATATTCTAACACCGCAGTGCATGTTAGATCAGCAGCTGGCACATCAGAGGTACATTACCTAAGTGCACCAGTAACAATAACAGAACCTGAGACAAAACTTACTTGTCAGGCTCCCATTCTGATAAGTCAAAAATGCCCAGTAAACCTGTTGGGAAGAGATCTTATGCAAAAGTTGCAAATCAATATAGTATCAACAGAAACAGGTATGAAAGCTGTAGTGGAAGAAGGGGCCCTAGTCCTAAGTGAACTATCACAGCCGCATTATTACTGGTCCCTCGATCTAGGCCCCACAACAACAGCTCGAGAACTGCTGAGGAGAACCAGAGAAAAACAAACCTCCCAGGGGGCACAGTACATGCCAGATACTGAGCTCCATGTGACCATGAAATATAAAAATACTCCAGGGCCAGATTATCAGTATGATACTGTTTTTCACAGAGAAAACAATCAGACTGTTACCATACAGCACCTGTATGTTGACCCCAAAACAGGGAAATCCTCCACCTCAATCATACTGTCAGGAAGACAGCTTCAACAGTTTAAAGGCAGTACACCTAATCTGTCATTAACTAAACCCGTGGGGGGTCAGTGGAAAGAATTAGAAAACTTTATACAGCGTGCTGAAAGAGGGAGATATGAGGCATTAACAAGCTCTGACTGGAAAGTAGATCCTAACACAGGAATCTGGAAACTCACTCTAGGGTGGATAGTCAAAGTTCATCCAAAGACACATTTGGATGAGGCAAAGTCACAGATACAGGGCCTAGCTGAAAGCAAAGAGAGCAACAGGCACCCCGCCCTAGCTGCTGTCCCACCTGAACTGTGGTCCCAATCATCGACTGATGTAGGGCTTATAAAGGGGTTTCCACCATATAAGGTTAAATTAATATCTGAAGAACGGCCAGTAGTTCGCCAGTTCTCCTTGAAGCCAGAAGCTGAAGAGGGTATTAAGCCAGTAAACAGGACATGCTGAAATAAGGAATATTAAGGGAAGCACCTGATGCTACATGCAACACACTTATCTTTCCACTACAGAAAGCCAGCACAGGAAAGTGGTGGATGGTCCAGGATCTTAGACCAATAAATAAAATTGTGGAACATATGGTTCCAAACGTCTTAAATCCACATACATTACTGCATTCATTAAGTCCAGATAAAAAATATTTCTCAGTGGTAGATCTTAGCAATGCTTTCTTTACAGTACCATTGCATGAAGAGTCACAGCATTTATTTGGCTTTCAGTTTAAAGGGAAAAAATACACCTACACCAGACTACCACAAGGCTTCAGTGAAAGCCCACATGGATATACACAAGTCTTAAGATACTCTATGAGCACCTGTGAGGTGCCTGAACATAGCCAAGTCCTGTTGTATGTAGATGATATTCTTATAACTTGAGACACTCAACAACACTGTGAGGAAGCTACCATAACAGTTCTGAAACATCTCTACCAGACAGGGCACAAAGCCTCTGGGGATAAATTGCAGTTTTGCAGGGAGAAAGTGATTTATTTGGGACATATGTTATCACAACATGGTCGTTCCCTCCTATGTAGTAGAAAAACAGCCATACAGGAAGCCCCAAAACCACGAACTAAACAACAAATGATGTCCTTTCTGGGACTGTGTAACTTTTGCAGAGAATGGCTACCAGACTATGCAGCCATTGTACAACCCTTGCAATCTATGATCTATGGTAAAGACATGACATTAAAAGGCAAAATCACATGGACTAAGGAAGGAGAAGCAGCATTCACAGAGCTAAAAAATCTGCTTCAAACAACAGTCACCTTAGCTCTGCCGGATTATAGCCAGCCTTTCACACTTTGTGTAGATGCGTGTGTGTAAGGGTTATATGAAAGCTGTATTAACCCAGCCATTTGGCTCCAAAAACAGACCTTTAGCATTTTATTCTAAAAAACTGGACTCGGTGGCATGCGGATTTCCAAATTGCTTGCAGAGCTGCATCGCAGCAGCAGAAGCTGTGAAGCAGACAACTGAAATTGTGCTGTGCCACCTGCTCACACTGAACGTATCTTATTCAGTGTCACTTGTATTGCTACAAACCTCACTTCCTTTCTTGACTCATGCAAGGCATATTACGTTGACCTCATTGCTACTCTCGCAACCAAATATAACTCTGCAAAGATGTGGTCCACTGAACCCTAGCACGCTAATTCCAACAGCAGAAGATGGGAAAACCACATTCTTGCAAAACAAAGGTTGAGGAAGATACAAAACGTAGGCAAGATATCTCTCAGACACATCTGAAAAACTCACAAATAATCTTTGTACATGGATCAGCATCAAAAGATGAATATGGAAAAAACAGAGTTGGTTATGCAGTAACCACTGAAACTAAAATTATAGAATCACAGGCCCTGCCCCATACATGCTCAGCACAGACTGCAGAGCTGTATGCTGTTATCAGAGCTTGTGAATTATATGAAGGAAAAATCCTAACCATCTACACAGACAGCCAATATGTATTCGGTTCTGTTCACCATTTTGCTAAAATATGGGAGAATAGAGGGTTCAAAACATCATCTGGAACAGAAATGACACATTTTAATCTGTTAAAACGACTGCTGTTAGCTATCCAGCTACCTGCAAAGATAGCGCTTTGTAAATGTAAAGTTTATCAATCTGATGAAACCATGGAAACGAAGGGGAAAACTTTTGCTGATATTTCTGCTAAAATAGTTTCGAGACTTCCCCTCACTTTGAAAATGTCAGATCTCCTATTTATAGATACAGATGTGCTGAAAGATTCACAACAATCTGCACCAGCTGCAGAAGTTAAATCTTGGCTGAATAGAGGGGCCATAAAGAAAGATGACATTTATCATTTGGGAAATAAGCCAATATTACCAAATAATTTATACAAGACGGCGGCCCATGCAACACACGGAATTTCGCATGTGTCGAGGGGGGGAAATGATACACTTGGTAAATCTACATTTCCACACCATAAATGTTTCTGACTATGCAAAAAACTTTTGTAGATCATGTATTATCTGCTGCAAACATAATCTACAGGGGAACATGAGACCCAAAAGAGGCCAGTTCCCAGCAGCAATTCATCCCTTTCACACGATACACATGGAGTTTATAGAGTTATCATGGTCAGGGGGAAAGAAATATTGTTTAGTGGTTCTAGATGCATTTTCAAAGTGGGTTGATATGTACCCTGCCAAACACTGTGATGCGCTCACAGTGGCGAAGAGTTTAGTGACACATTTCTTCCCCACATATGGTATCCCACAAATTATAAGATCAGATAATGGGACTCATTTTGTAAATAATGTAATAGAACTGTGCTCTAAAGCATTAGGGTTTCAGTTAAAAAACCATTGTTCTTACTACCCGCAATTTGCTGGGCTGGTTGAACGAACAAATGGAACAATAAAAAATAGATTAAGGAAAACAATGGAAGAAACAGGGAGGCCATGGCCCGAATGCCTATCCCTGGTTAAATTATGGATGAGAATAACTCCAAATCAAACTGGTCTCACTCCATTTGAAATAGTACATGGAAGACCTTTTCCATTGCCATCAGAAATGGATGACATAGGAAAAGCACAGCAGGAAACATTAGCTGAATGGATGAATAAAATGTTACAAACAAAAGAAGTACATTTGTCCAGTAGTCTGCCAGTAAATTCTGCTCCAATTTCACAGAACAACCTGAGGCCTGGAGACCTGATCCTGATTAAGACATTCCACAGAAAGGACTGGAGCACCCCCTGCTGAAAAGGGCCATATCGTGCTCTCCTGACCACACCGACAGCTCTGAAAATCGCAGAGAGACCATCCTGGATCCACAAGAGCCACTGTAAACTAATATTGCCGTTACAGGAGCCAAACCAACCGACGGGGTAACAGGGGAAAGACCGGGTACAAAGGGGTTGGAAACCCATATGGCCCAACATCTCAAACCGGCGAAGAAAACAACTGACCTGTGCCCAATTTAGCATGGCTCTTTGTAACATGTGGACAGGACTGATAAGCCTGAGCTTAATCCTAGTAGCAGGGCTCTTTCTCTGTTTAAGGCAGGATCCACAGGATGCAACATCACACGAGAAGAGATGGACAAGATGGACACTGGACCCAAAAAAAAAAACAGATGACTATGATGATATGTTGTAAATGAATATATCTTCAATGCCCGAGTGTATTCATAATTGTACTTCAATAAAATGATCTTATAGCAGAAAATCGAAAGAAGTTGCTGTTTAAGTGAAATGAGGAAAAGTGCAATGATATGAACAAAGCTTGTTTTAATTCTTTTATTTTTATTACATTTTGTTTTCTTTGTTTTATTATATTGTTTCACTCTGCCATGATTGGTGGTTGCCTAGGGCGGAGGAACCGTGTGAGTGTTTCCCACAATATAATATGCTTTCCGTCCGTGGGTTTGTGCTCACACAGAGTGTTTTCTTTTATTTGTATTTAATCATGACTTATTCGTGATAAACAGGGGGGACTGTTAGGGTTTGAAAACTTTTGTATTGTTTATCATTCATGTCTGCTCTAAGTGCTTTTCCCTCCTTACATGTCACAGGAAGGGAGATGGGGACAAGAATGAGTTATGCTTTTATGCTTTTATTAGCAGCATCTGGGGGCTATTCACCAGGTCCCCACTTCCCACTTCCTCTGTTTGGTTTTAATCAAGACAAATGAACCCTAACCTTTCTGACCCCCCCCACACACACACACACCCACACACACACACACCCTGAATGTTTGTTGAACTGTGTGTGACCCAGCATGTATAAATAAAGAGAGAGGGGTGCTAATACTTTGTAGATTTGCACTGCAAAGTGTGAACTACCCTTGCTGCAAGTACATCTGACTCTGTGTCGTTCCTTACCTCTGAGTTGATTAAATAATACCTAACAACATGTAATATAATAGATGTATATAGATGTATACAAATAGATGTATACATGTATTATTAAAATCGTTTGCTGAATTTCTCACATTTCTCAGGACTTGACTTTCCTGCTATCAGCTGAAGCTTGTGAATGTTTTTATGTATACATTATTACACAATACATATTTCTGTGTAAACATAAAGCACTTTTTACTATTTAGTAGTTTAATGTAATAAACTTTCAAACTGTTTGGCATCAGGGTGCACTAAATCTCTAAACTTAAAATTAGTGCTTTAATTAGCTCTTGCTGAAAAAGACTTCAGGCTAAATTGAAATCAGAAATAGCCTACTGATACCCAAAAGGAAATTCTTTATATTTATTTGTGTGCAATGCATTTTTTTTTATTGCAATCACAAAAAACAAGCGTCTTCATAACTGCGGGTCTGAACGTTGCCACTAACATCACTCTTCTGTGGCGCTTGAAATTGCAAAGTCAAATTGATTTATAGAACACATTTTGCAGGCGTTGGCATGAAAACAAAAAAGCACTTTCCTCTTAGTTTTCTATTTAGTTGTGTCACACAATGAGCACTCTTGAAGAAAATTAAAACGCAATTTGAAAGATCTATTAGCAATTTCATTTATAAGTGAAAAAATGCAGCTATAACTTTCTGGTAATATATTTTTATTTTCAAATTTGACATTTCAAAATGAATATTGGTCACTTTTTGCCGGCACATTGTCATTGTTTTAGCAGCTGCTTTGACCCACATGCAGGACATGTGGGTATTTATTGTCTCTTCCTTACCCAGTCTCCCACTTCCTGGTTTATTTACGTTTTCAGTCTAGTTTAGTTCCTGTCCCTGCATTCCCTCTGCTATGTTGTCATAGTAACCACTCATTCCCTCAGTCTCTACAGCCAGTTCTCGCACCTATTCCCTCTATTCCTCTGATCACCTTAGCCTTCCTCTCATTGGTCCATTCTCCTCCTCTCCCTGCTTATATACCTGGTTGTGCTCATCATTCCCCTCTGGTTCCTCGTAAAATGTCCTGTCTCTCCTCGAGCTCCTCGTGTTTTCCTACAATTGTGCTAATGGAGTATTTCTCCCCAACCTACCTGTAAGTGCTGACTACAAGCCTTATTAAAGCTGATTTACTTTGCAACATGCTGAGCTCTAGTCCCTGTTTGCATTTTGGTCTAAAACTGCCTCAAACCGTGACAGTTAGTGTGATTTGTAATCACAAAATGATCCCACCGAATGTTGACAATCCACTTTTTCTTCAACTCATCCTCTTTAGGCAATGAAAAAAAAACTCAAAGTGGAGTTACATCGTGCTGAAGCTGTTCACTTTGGGACGCAACAGTGGTAGTTTGATAAGCTATCCCCTCTCCTTTGGAAGGAGAACTTTGTTTTTTGCATGTCATTGTGTAGACAGACAGCAACACAAACACGTACAATTGAAAAATTTCAACAAAAACAACAGCTTAAAGCAACCCACTTGACTTCTCTCACGGTCAAAAACTAGCGTCCGCTATACCCGGAAGCTTCTTCTTCTTCTTCTTCTGGAGTTTAATGGCGGTTGGCAAAAATCTGAAGGTGTGCATTGCCACTATGGACAGTGGTTCATCATGGATTAATATCTGTCTTATATAGTCAAATTCTATTAAATAATTTTGCTTTTCTTTAGAAAACGTATAATAATCTGTATATGTTTGTTCCCTACGTTCTTTTGCAATGTATCTATTATGCTAAACGTTTCTTTAATCCTTTCAAATTCTCTCTTCATAAATCTTCTTTCTAGGTCATATTTATGACACTCTAAAATAACGTTTCATCCATCCCACAGTGGTCACATTTACCTGTATTATGCATTTTAAAAAGTGTATAGTTAAGTCCTGTATGTCCTAATCTTGTTATTATTCTTTCCTCCTATCTGCTCCTTCTTCCAGTTCTTATTTCTCCTACTGCCTTTTTGATGCTATAAAACAATCTTCGGTTTCTTTCTCCATCCCACCTTTTCTGCCATACTTCCATCAATTTTTGTTTGCTGATGCTCTTTGCTTCTAATGTACTTAAATGTACTGTAAAATTGATATGATTTTGTGTTGCCTTCTTAGCCTTCCAATCTGCCATCTCAACACACAAAAATGCTATTGATAAACACATTATTTGTAGCCTGAATGCAGTATGCTGTATTGCTAATAGAATGTCTGGCCAGCTGTCTGAATGATTGTGTTTTAAACTCAATAACCTCACCCTCTTCGCTACATTCTCACACTACTCTCCAATTTTGCATTATTTTCTGTTATTTCAGCTTTTAACTTTGTTCTCTCTCTTTTCTCTTCCTAGAAGCTACACCTGGCCTGGCTCTGTGTCTACCAGTGACACCTTTCTGGAGGGGGGCATCGTCCAAGCTTCTGCTGACAACAACTTAATGCTCACCCTCTACCGATGATCCACATAGCCCTGTCTTTCAGTGTTTAACCCTTTCTTTCTCCTAGACATGGCAATAGACTGAGCTTAACTGTAACTAACTGTATGTGCTCTCTTTCAGACTCTAACCTTGAAAACTGGCTCAGAGTTTATCTGTTCTTTCTTTCTAGGTGAAACGACTAAAGGAGCTACATACATTAACATTTACTTTTCCTTCCCATAGAAAGGACTCCTGGATCAGTGCTTCTTTGTTCTCTTTGTGTCTCTGCTCTGTTCTCTCTAACCCCCAGTCGGTCGTAGCAGATCGCCGCTCACACTGAGCCTGGTTCTGCTGGAGGTTTCTTCCTGTTAAAAGGGAGTTTTTCCTCTCCATTGTTGCTACATGCATGCTCAGTATGAGGGACTGCTGCAAAGTCAACGCCTGTGACTGTCCACTCTCATTCACTTGGCCAACTGGCAGACAGTGAGAGTGATCCACTTACATGATGGAAAGTGCATGAGGTGAATTTCCCTCTGAATAGTTAGTTAGCGAAGAAGTACCTGTGCATCCCTGCAACAATTACAGCCTCAGAAAGAATCTTCAGTGCTGGAGGAAATATGGTAACCTGCCAGCAGTCTTTTCTGAAACCAACCACAGTTGATATGCTGGTCTTTCTGAACAAAATCTTAAGGTGTAAAGCATTTACAGATGTTCCTGCCAGCCTTATTTCTACATTCTTCTACAAAGAAGTATTTCAGTTTTTACATGTTAGTTGGAATTTATTGAAATTATTTATTTATTTATTTTTATCAGGTTGCATTGTACTACTTTGTAATTTTTGTAAGCCAAGTTATTTTTGCTGTTTGCACCATTTTAATAAATGTCAAACTTGTTCTCATATTTCAGATTTGTTTGATTGGTGTCTGTACATTTTTGCAATACAGGTGTACTACTTGAACTTATGTAATGTAGTTTAGTGGCTTCTAGTATTATTTTAGGGCTCTCAAGACAGAATGTAGTGATAGATTTATAATACAAAAGATTAGGCTGATGCACTCACCGGCCACATTATTAGATACACTTTGCTAGTACTGGGTTGGACCCCCTTTTGCCTTCAGAACTGCCTTAATCCTTCATGGCATAGATTCAACAAGGTACTGAAAACATTCCTGCATTCTGTTGCTGTAGCCCATCCACCTCAAGGTTTGACGTGTTGTGCGTTCAGAGATGCTCTTCTGCATACTTTGGTTGTAACGAGCGGTTATTTGAGTTACTGTTGCCTTTCTACCAGCTCAAACCAGTCTGGCCATTCTCCTCTGACCTCTGGCATCAACAAGGCATTTGCACCCACAGAACTGCCGCTCTCACTGGCATTTTTCTCTTTTTCGGACCATTCTCTGTAAGCCCTAGAGATGGTAGTGCCTGAAAATCCCAGTACCTGCCACCAACAACCATGCTACGTTCACAGTCACTTTTCTTCCCCATTCTGATGCTCGGTTTGAACTGCTGCAGATCGACTTGACCATGTCTACATGCCTAAATGCATTGAGTTGTAGCCATGTGATTGGCTGATTAGAAATTTGCGTTAACAAGCTGTTGGACAGGTGTACCTAATAAAGTGGCTGGTGAGTGTATATATATATTTTTTTACTGTCACTTATTCTTACCATGATAAAACCTAAATATTATTGTGATACATTTTTTTAGTTCATATCGCCCATCTCTAGTGCCGGCCACCTTAAGGAGGAAGCTCATTTCAGCCGCTTGTATCCGGGATCTTGTTCTTTCGGTCATGACCCAAAGTTCAAGGCCAGAGGTGAGGGTAGGAACGTAGACTGACCAGTAAATTGTAGGACCAGTTGGTTTTGAGAGATGAACCCGAAAGACTGGATGAATTAATCAACCTATCGATCCGCATTGACAACCGTCTAAGAGAGAGACGAACAGAAAAAGACTACAATTCCCAGTGGCATCACTCTCTGGCACCTGGAACCACTTTCCTCGACGCACCCACTTCCGTTCAAGCTACAGAGGGGTCTACGGAACCGGAGCCAATGCAGATTGGCCACACTCGACTCTCCCCAGAGGAACGTCAACGACGTTTTGAAGCTGGTCTTTGTTTATATTGTGGACAAAGAGGACATTTCATCACAAGATGTCCTAAGAAGGGAAAAGAGAGAGCTCGTCAATAAAACAGGGGACGTTGATGAGCATATCCCATTCTTCCCCTGTCTCCCGTCTGTGTTTTCCGGCCACTATTATTGTTGGCCAAGAGAAGTTTCCTGTTGACGCCTTTATTGATTCTGGTGCTGAACAAAATCTTATTTCCTCGGACCTGGTTAATAAACTTCAAATACCCTCTCAGCCTCTCAACCACTCCATCTCTGTCACTGGCATCACTGGTCAGCCCATGTCTCAAGTGAGATTTAAAGTTCCTCAGCTTCACATCATTACCTCTGGTAATCATCATGAAAAGGGTGAATTCTTTATTATCCCTTCCATCTCTCCACAATTAGTTTTGGGGTATCCTTGGTTGCAGAAACATAATCCCACTATTAATTGGGTGGAGGGCAGAGTAGAGAGATGGAGTAAGTTCTGTCTCCAGAATTGTTTAAGAACTGCCATCTCTCACTCTACTAAACAACTCAAACCTCCTGAGCCTGTTGATTTATCCAGAGTTCCACCTGAATACCATAATCTCGCACCTGTGTTTAGTAAACAAGGGGCTCTTTCCCTACCTCCGCATCGCCCCTATGACTGCTCTATTGATCTCCTCCCAGGCGCTCCACTAGACTAGAGTCTTTGCAGTTGAGATAACACTGACATGTTCTGGTATAAATACTGTGAGTAAATGTTGTCCGGGGCCTCTGTTTCATTGGCTAACCTCAGTGTCAGGGTCTTCAAATGCTGAATGTCTTTGAACCATAACACTTGTTACATTCAAAATACCTGTACTGACAAGAAAAAATGTCGGTAAATATTTCAGAAAACCCGGAAATTGTGGAATCTACTTCTGATAATAATTCAAAAAAGTACAATGACATCTTTAAAAGTAAGTAAGTAAGTAAGTATTCATCTTTAAGAAATCATTAAATGCATGTGAATGTTCTCTAATTTTGTTTATATATATATTGTTTATATATATATATATATATATATGTTTCTTTGTCATAGAACCCACCGCTGATGACCTTGATGATTTCATCTTGACACAATCAGATTATGGTAAGTAAATGTTAAATGCAATAAAATATATATATATATATATATATATATTATAGTTAACCCTTGACAATGTTTCAATTTATAGATTTGATGAGAGAGGTAAACCCGAATGATCAAGTTGGAGGGTTCAGCGGCTGGAATCGACAGTCAAAATTGAGAAGGCGAATTATTTCCAAACAAGAAAAACCCCCAACAACATCTGAACTTTCTTCTAACACAGAAATTAAAACTGATTCTTTGAATACTCCTCCGTCAATTATCATCATTTCCCCTGAAGACACACCGGATAAGTTACCGGCACCACCAGAAAGTAAGTCCTAAGAACTAACTATTTTTCTTTGAGAGTGAATGTATTTTAAACCTCAGATAAAAGTGTTTACAGATTCGACTGAGAGCTCTGTGGAAGACACAGCTGTCGAGCAGCAGCAAGGTAAGGAAATAAAAATTAAATAAAAACAATATATATATATATATATATATATATATATATATATATATATATGTATTTTAAGCATAGTTCAATAAAATGTCATATAAACCTGTTTACAGATACATCCAAAGATGCCACATTGAATCCGCCCACCAGAAGGTCGCTTTTCAAAGATCAAGACAGCTTTCAGCAGAGAGGCACTGTTTCAGTTCAACAAGAAGCGAAATCTGGAGGTTTTACCGCAAAGAATCGGAGTAAGATAAAAAAAAAAACTTGTGTATTTTAAAAACTATTTTCGTTTTATTTATGAACGCTGTGCTGCGCAGCGTAAGATAACTTTTATTGTCTTCTGTTTTTACAGAATATTTAACCCCGGCCAAAAGACAGCGACTCTCTGCGCTACAAAGCAGAGCAACGCTAGTGAGTGGATTAATGAACGGTACGTTTTAATTCATACATACATACTGAATTAATTTGAATTCCCTTTTTTTTTTCTTTTTTTTTTTTCAGCTTTAATGTGATTATTTCAATATATATATATACACATATTTTTATTTATTTATTTTTTTGTTCATTCTCCTAACAGAGGTAACGTTGATGGTAGGACAGATTGGCCACAGAAACGGACAACGCAGGAAGACAGTCTCTACAGCCTCACGGAATCTTCGCAATAAGGCCTCATCGTTAACGCTTCTGGCAGCATGTCAGATTCTGTTAAAGAAGCATTTTGGTGACATCAAGGTGATTTTAAACTGAACTGATCACTGTGTTTTTTTTTTTGTTTTTTTTTTCTGTAGGTTAGTTTTATTTTATTTATTTTTTTCTTATGTTCATAGAAATGGATAACCGAATCAGACTTGCCCTGGATGAAATAAGAAATTTAGTTAATGAACTTAACGAAATTCCCGTTAATGCAGAAGTAGCAGATAACATCGTTTTAAATGCATCTCCTGCTAACAGTGAAAATGTAATAAATAAAGATCAGCACGGTGACTTTTTAAAAGTAATCAATCAGGCTCTTGAAGATTTAAATAGAGCACTGTATCCACTCAGCATTGAGGAAAATGATCCACCTGACACTCATCAGAATCCTTCTACGTCACACGCTGCAGATCGGCAGGGTGACGTTTTAAACGTAATCAATCAGGCTCTTGAAGATTTAAATAGAGCACCGTCTCCACTCAGCTTTCAGCAAAATGATTCACCTGACAGTCATTAAAATCCTTCAACGTCACACGCCGCAGATCAGCACGGTGACTTTTTAAACGTAATCAATCAGGCTCTTGAAGATTTAAATAGAGCACCGTCTCCACACAGCAGCATTGAGGAAAATGATTCACCTGACAGTCATCAGAATCCTTCTACGTCACACGCCGCAGATCAGCACGGGGGTCATTTCAATATGGACGTAGCAGTTAGTTCTGATCAAAAGGACGAAACCCTCCAGCCGTGGTTGAACGTGAACATTTTAATAACCATGAAATAAGGAGACCTTTTACCATACCGCCGCCCTGTCCAAGTAACGTTCCAGATTTAGCCGCATTCTATACAGACATCATGCGTATTATCATTGAATTAGCCGACGCTGCGAGATCTTTAACCAGACGTAACGACGTTGTGCAGCTGGAATTAGTGGGTGAAAATCTCAATCGTCACATCACATTTACTGTTACAGATGATGGAAATATAATCCTGCCTGCTTTCGAAAACTTCCTTGACGATTTAGTACAATCGAATGCAAATATACCTGTAGATAATAACATGGAATTTGTTCTTCAGGTTGTTAATGACCCAGCAGGAGGTTCTAAGTGTAAAGCTGCAGGAACGTTAGACTGTGAACTGTTTAATAAGAAAATGCGTCATTTGTATATTATAAACAATACCGGTAATCAGTTATGTTTTGCAATCAGCCTCGCACACGTCTCTGATCCTGAGCTCACGGATCACCGTGCTGTAGAACTGGGGAGGAGATGGCAGCATCAGGCAGGCCTCGACGAGCAAACAGCAGTTACTTTTAGTGATATTGGTAAATTTGAAACCATTCTGAAGAGAAAAATTGTAGTGTTTCACAAAACCACGGGCTCTACTGCTCTGTGTAAATTTGAGACCAGTTTCCCGGATCGTTCAAACCCTGTGTTTTTGCTGTTATTTCAAGGTCATTACTATGGGACAAAAAATCTCAAAGGTTTTATGGGGTGCAGATATATTTGTAAATACTGTTACGCCAACTATGAGAATGCAAACACACACCATTGTGAAGGTTATTGTCCAGTGTGTCGAACATATACATGTATGCAAGAAATTAGCAATCCTGTAAGCTGTGCAGGCTGTCAAAGAATCTGTCGTAATTCCTCATGTTTCAGCAGACACAGGGAACCGCGCATCAGAAATAGTGCTGAAAGGCCTATGAGTGACTGTGAGTTGGTAAAACTGTGTAAAGTATGCAAACGGATATACGTTATTCCAATCAGTAAACCGTATAAACCACACGTGTGTAATGTAAAATGCAGTATTTGCGGTGAAAATGTACCTCCCAGCCTAGACATTACATGCGATGATCATAAGTGTTACATTCAGCCTTGCAGTGCAATTAATCAGCTTGATGATAAACTGATTTTTTATGATTTCGAATGCCTCGTCAATGAGAGCGGCGTGCATACCCCCTTTCTGGTCTGTGCTAAAACATTGAAAGGTGATAAATGGTACGCTTATGGACTGAATTGCACCCAAAAATTTCTCCTGCATTTCAGGAAGCCAAAGTACAAAGGCTTCACCTTAATAGCGCACAATGCGCGGGGGTACGATGGTTACCTGATTCTAAATGCAATGCTGCAGTTAGGGATTAAACCTCATCTCGTCATGGTAGGAAGTAAACTTCTCTGTTTAACCGACCCTGATTACAGGTTAAAATACATTGACAGCTTGTCATTCATGTGCATAAAGCTTAGCGCCATGCCGAAAGCGTTAGGCTTTACCGATCAAAGCAAGGGTTTTTTTCCCCACCTATTTTCCTCTGAACAACGTCTCCAGTAAGTGGGGCCTTTTCCTCCTCCATCCTGTAGAACGCATGAGTCTTCAAGAACAACAGGTGTTTAGCAGCTGGTACAGAGAAGCGAGCAAAGAGGTCTTTGACTTTAAGAAAGAAGCTATTTGTTATTGTAAAAATGACGTTGAAATTCTTTTTCAAGGATGCTTAAAATTCAGAGACGAGTTCTTTAAGGAGACAAGTGTGGATCCGTTTAAAAGTATCCCAATAGCATCAGCCTGCATGAAGGTATTTGTAACCAATTTCCTTCCTCCTCAAACCTTAGCCATTCCATCACCTCTGGACTACAGACGTAGCAGTAAAACGTTCTCCAGCGCGTCCATTCAATGGCTCGGCTGGATTGCAGACAGCAGAGCCATATTTATCGAGCATGCATTAAATAGGGGTGAAAAGAAAATCGGCCCATATTCAGTGGATGGGTATGCAGAGATTAACGGTGTCAAAGTTGCGTTTGAATTTTACGGCTGTTTTTTCCACGGCTGTAAAAAGTGTTACATGCCTCATGACAAGTGTCCGTTGAGAGGGGTCGCATTTGAACAGTTTTACGCAGCCACTGTTGAGAGAAGCAAGGTGCTCCAAACTGTGTACGGCCTTCGTCTCGAAGTCATATGGGAGCATGAGTTGATTGAAATGAAAAAATCAGACCCAGGGGTGATCAGCTTTCTTGAGAAAGTTAATGCACCCGAACCGCTATCCCCCCGGTATGCTCTGTATGGTGGACGCACCTGTCCTATGAAGTTGAGGTACACAGCGGAACCGGATGAAACTGTACACTATGTGGATTACACATCTCTGTACCCTTATGTAAACGCCAACTGCGTTTTTCCCCTCGGACACCCCACCATCATTTACGAAGATTTTGATGACCCCAGCAGCTACTTCGGTATAATCAAAGCTGTGGTCTACCCACCACGTAACCTGTTGTTCCCTGTTTTACCTTACAGAACATCCCAAGGTAAACTTGTGTTCACTCTCTGCCGCACATGCGCTGAAATAAATAACCAGTCAGGTCCCTGCATGCATAATGATGAGGACAGAGCTCTGACGGGTGTATGGGTGAGTGTAGAACTCTGTAAAGCGTTGGAGTGTAGTTATCGTCTTGCTAAAATCACAAAGGTGTGGCATTTTGAAAAGAAAATTGATACAATCTTTAAAGGTTACATTCATTGCTTTTTAATGGGTAAGCAGGAGGCTTCAGGCTATCCGTCTGAAGCAGTGGATCAGGAGAGTAAGTCAAAGTATATAAGCGACTACAAACTGCATCAGGGCATCCAATTAGACCCTGAGAAAATCGAGGTGAATCCTGCCAAAAGGCAGGTTGCAAAATTGTGTTTAAACAGTTTTTGGGGGAAATTTGTGCAAAGAAGTGATCTGTCTCAGACCACAGTCATCACTAACCCTGAAGACTTTTTCAGCTTCATGTTCTCGAGTAAATACAGGGTTAACTATTTTCATTTTTTCAACCCTGAAATGTGTGTAGTGCAGTGGAATTTCAGTAAACGTGTCATCTCTCCTCCAAGTAAGACAAATAATGTGTTTATTGCAGCATTCACCACCGCTTATGCACGTTTAAAACTTCTCAGCAGCATGGAGAAGTTACAGGACAGATTGATTTATATTGACACGGACAGTTTGATTTATGTGACAAAAAGTGGTGAAACTCCTCTGGAATTGGGGAATTATCTGGGTGATCTTACTGACGAGTTAGGTGGTGACAGCATTTCGGAGTTTGCATCAACAAGACCCAAGAGTTATGCATACCAGACCAAAAACCGTAAAAATGTAATGATACGTGCTAAAGGCATCATTCAGACGCATGAATGCAGCGAGAGGGTCAATTTTGACAGCATCAAAAGGCTGGTCGAGGGCTACTTACAGAGGTCAAGTGAGGGTGTCATTGAAATCCCTCAACATACAATCAGGAGGGATAAAAAGAGATTCCGTTTGACAAACGCGACATTTCTTAAAAAGGTTCGACTGGTGTATGATAAGAGACGTCTTTTTTCTGACGGGACAACTCTGCCTTTCGGTTATTAGAGTTGAAGAAGAAATAAAATAAAAAGTCACATGGATTTACAGGAGATTGATTTTGATCCTAGATTTAGAGCACCTTTCTCATGTATGATAGTTGGACCCAGCGGCTGTGGGAAAACTTTCTTTGTAAAAAGTATTTTACAAAACTGTAATCATGTCATGGATATTGTTCCAGAACATATTGTATGGATTTACACATCTTTTCAACCCATGTATGCTGAATTGCAGAAGATGAATAAAAATATTACCTTTGTGGAAGGATTGCCTCATTCTTTTGAAGATGAAAACCTGTTTCCTCCTGATCAGAATCATCTGATTATTCTAGACGATGTTATCGCTCAAGCCTCAGATGATGAAAACGTGATGAAGGTCTTTACCCAGTTTCGTCACCATCGTAATATGAGTGTTATGATGTTGACTCAGAATGTTTTTCATCAGGGAAAGTTCAGTCACACTATTAGTTTGAACTGTAATTATATGGTGTTGTTTAAGAACCCGAGAGAAAAGCTGCAGCTGAATATACTAGCCCGCCAAATGTTTCCATCTCAAAAGGGTCTCTTCTTGGAGAGTTTTGAAGACGCAACGAGAGAAGCTCATGGATATTTAATCATCGATTTTACGCCTACCTGTCCAGAACATTTCAGACTGAGAACGGGGATACTTCCTCAGCAGTGGCCTGCTGTGTACGTGCCCAGAACAAAGTAAGTCATCATGTCTGCGCGTATAAAAAGGAATTTACCATTATTCAGAGCTTTGTACCAGGCCTGTCCACAGAAACGTAAAGATATTCTCGCACACTGCTCTCCCGACTTTATTCAGGCTCTGTGCGAGATTGCACTGAATATCCTAAAAGGTAACATTAAACTATCACCTTCTCAACACCGACAATTGAAGAAACAAAGAAATATCATCAGATTGTTGGGTGATAAAAGAACCAGGATAAAAACTAAACAGTTAGCTCTCAAAAGGCAACGAGGTGGTTTTATTCTCCCCATCTTAACGGCTCTTGCACCCTTGATCGGTGATCTAGTGGGTGGAATCATCAGGAGATAATGTCTCTCAGAACATCGCAGAAGATGTTTCTCATTTCACCTCATCAATTCAAGCGTCTGACCCAGACACGTCCATCAGACAGACGGCGGAGGAGAATTTGGATGCTGAAATGAGAGCGATATTAAACGGGTTTGACTTCTTATGAAAAAATCAAGAGATACGATGCTCTTCTCCAGAGGTATCTGACTTTACTTAAGCAAGGTGTCAAAGAAGAAAAACAGCGGGTCAGTTTAACGCTGCAGCGTGACACAGAGGTTCATGAACATGAGCGGTCCCAAGAAAAACAAGACCCAGGGTAGGACGAGGCCCCTAAGGATCAGGTTCTTACGGAAGTACTGAAAAGCCTTCCTAAACACAACCGTAAAAATGCCGAGTACATTTTGAAGAAATTATCCGAAAGAAGTGAGAGTTGGACTTCGCGAGGTGAATTTGTATTTAAAGGAAATGTTATAAAAGGGTCCCACATGATTGATTTGTTGAAAAATTTCATGCTTCCGTTTAAAAAATCTGGAGCATCATAAACCCGAGGATGGTCTGACTTTCTACACACCTTGTCAGAGGTAAACATCCCTATATCTTCAGTCATTAACCCTTATGCTCGTGAAGAATATAGACGTTTCAAAGCAGAGGGTACATCGATTGAAAATGGGGGTACACCCCCCAGCGTTAAGCAGAGAAGAAAAAGAAGAAGAAGGCAGATAACTCATTCTCCCTACTGGTCGAGATCTGAGCTGGAAGATCCAAAAAATGCCGATGGGAGATCAAAAAGGTCTCTTCGTAAGACATTTTCACCATAAACCGTTATAAGAAAATGAAACATGTAGCCTATTTCTTTTATTCAATAAAATATTTATTGATTATATTTTTCAAGTCTAACTTCGTTCTCTACTTCACACACTAACATATGATATCATTACACAAATATTAAATCATAAGAAGAAAAAAAATAAAACAAACAATGAAAAAAAAATAAGACAATTTAAATTCCATAACAATCCATAAATATCTCCAAAGAGCATGTTCCGTGAGTATAAAATGTACAACTTTGATTAACAACACATTTCTGATATTTTTTCACAAAGTTAGATACCATTAAATCATTCTTAATCACATCTCCGGTGTATTTTGACAACATTTGCTGCATTGATAATCCGCACGCTCTATGACATAGATAAAAAATGCAATGGTGACCGCACACAGTGGACAGAGTGTTTTGAAGCTGATTATTATGATACAATATTTTTGAGGATCTGTCTTCTAAAAATGTTACGATGCTTGACGGGTAGAACTCGAAATCCGGAGAGAATCCATAAGAGTCAAAAAAGCTGGATTGACCATTCTCATCCAAAGTCAGAGCTAGCCAGTGTTCTCCAGGCATGTGTGAAGGATGTGTGTTCACAATAAAGTAGGCCGGCCCTGGGAATTTGTCAGCTAGCAGCGGCCATACACCACAAAACAAATCTCCCAGCAGATGACGCATCAGGCTCTCAATTTCATGATTATTCATGCCTGATTAGATTAATAATAATCCACCAGCACACGCCTCTTTGAATCAATCTCTAAAATAGAGTCATAACAAGCGTAGATGATCAGCGTGGTGGTATGAGGCAACGGGTTTCTGAAGCGCATTTCCAATCTTAAATTTCCACTTGAAACTGGAGATAGAGCATCTGTGTCCTCGCCCGGGTTAAGATTAAATGTGAATAGAGAGTATCCTTGATTAAATTCCTGACGTGTTATACTCAGTGGAAGATCTTTTAGATGTCGTCCTGTAGCCGTAAACAAGTTGTAATACTCTCTCACTGAATGACCTTGGTTAAAATTGGGCTGGAAGGCTTTAGCAGGAATTTGTCTGCCATCCTTACACAAAGCTAAATATTCCATATCAAAATGATTAAAGTCAAACGGATTGAGATTGCGTGTTCCTGTAAAAGCATCATGATCCAGTAACGCAATCACCACATACTTGGGAAAGACGCCTAAGAAAAGATTCTCTTGGTTGCATACCCTTGAATTTTCAGGGATGGAATATGTTTTTACATTTACACGTGAAAGTGGATACAGAGCATTTGCCTTCATTAAAGCTGAAGCGTGCCCCAGTCGTACAGCTGGAGAGACAGTAACGTTTTTGATAAAAAGAGATGCTCCTAATATCCTGAGTTTGTGAGTGGAGTCTCTTGCTGCCATGAGACAAAAGGCATCGTTGGCTCTTGTAAGTTTAATTTTGAGGTCAACAGAGTTTAAAAGAAGTCTCTCACAGAAAAATATGTCTGCATGCAGGGGGCCTAGGAGATGTACCTCCCTGGAATTTGCCGTAAAGCCTGCTCTGCTGTTAAGACCTTGGTTAGGGCCGTTAGTTGTAACAATAGAGTTCAGAGCACCTGCAGTGTCTTTATAAAAAAGACCAGAGCTAAACTGGGTTTTTAAAGAATCCTCAGAAAGGTTTAACAATGTCTCAATCATGGCTTAATATGGATGTGTAGCGCTGGATTGTGAAATCATTCAATCTCCGAGAGTGACGTCACACTGACTGAAGATGGTGTTTAACGGGTAGTTGATGAGCCCTACAGGTGCATCATCGGGCAGGTTTGTTCCATTCTCGTTAGTAATTTTCACTCTGAGATGCAACAGCGTATCGTTGAGATCCAGATACTTTTCTCCGTCTCCCGGAATGAAAAACTCGATCGGGCCTCCATCGGTGATTGCTGATAAAGGCTGGATCTCGGTGTAAATTTTATCTTCGATCGATAGCTGCGTCATCGGGGCAGAAAATAAGTCCAACTCTGCCAGCGTGCACTCTGATGATTTGTTATGTAAAATAGCCATTATTTAAATATATCAAAACTTGCGGATGACTTCCTTCCTCTTTGTTTGTCAGCTGCGACTGATCTCCTTTTTCGCGTTTGTCGTTGTTTTTTAACCGTCCTTAAACGATCACCAGGGGGTCTTGTTCTGGGTCTTTTGGATAAAACCACTCATTTTACTCACGGCTCTACCGATGACATCCGAAGCGATATTTGATGCAGCCGTTTTAAGATGGGGTTTTGCAATTGCAAATCCTTTTTTAACCAGAGGGGATACGAAGCGGAATAATTTTGAAAATAATGATCCAATTCCGCGTCCGTACATGACCGGGGCCCCATAAAACCCTGGCAGATTACCGCCTAATTGACTTACATAGTAATTTACAAAGCGATTTGGATCACGTCTCAGACTTAGCTGTGCCATGTTCTCTCTTGCCTACTTGATGCAGTGTTGAAGGACCAGGGTAATATGAATGATAATCAATCAGTCTTAGAGGTTATATATATCTCTGTTTATACAAATAAAATGTATCTCAGGCTACGTTGTGATATCACCGGTCTGAAGTGTAGTCTTATGACGGTCTTTCCATAGACGAAATTTACAGGAACGTT
Source organism: Girardinichthys multiradiatus (assembly GCF_021462225.1). NCBI lineage: Eukaryota > Metazoa > Chordata > Actinopteri > Cyprinodontiformes > Goodeidae > Girardinichthys > Girardinichthys multiradiatus. The sequence continues at coordinate 3,579,598 of NC_061801.1, read as the reverse complement.
TTGGTCCGATTTAATTTCTATATTGATAGAGTAACGTAAAAGCCATCATCCTCTACCTGACGGTTCATGATGCTGTGTCAACTGTGAGGTTTAGTGCAAACCTTTTTTATATGTTTCGAAGTTCATCAAACTTGATCCAACTGTTGAATTTCTCAGGCCAGTTTTTCCAGCTTACAAAAACCTGTTTGACTCCCTTGACCGTACGTCGTTTTAATATTTTTTCCACTTGATACATCTTGTCGTTAAATATTTTTCCTTTTTGAAGTTCCTCAGCAAAAAAGGAACCCTCAATAGGTTCTCCATCCAAATCTTTGAGTTTGTATACAGGAGGAGATCGGGGTATTCGCTCATACACTGTAAACATTTCATCCATAAAACTCTGTTCGTATTTTTTGTCAAACACTCCACGGACCTTGGATATTCTGACAAAATCCCCTTGTTTAAACATTGTCACTGAGTCCTTGCAATATCTGTTGGACTTGACATCATACAGATTCTTAAACACTTGAAAGGCATTTTCTGGGGTCACTTCCATAGGGCTCATTTTAATGCTGGAGTGGTAGGAATGGTTGTAGCTTCTAGCTAGGTTTTGCAGTACATCGACGTACCGCCGGGTATTGTTAGCTGTAAAATATCTCCACATCCTTGTTTTTAATGTGCGGTTAAATCTCTCGACCACTGAAGCTTTTGCTTCACTCGCTGTGGCAAAATGTTCAATACCGTGTTTCTCCATTAAAACCTTAAATTTCTTGTTAACAAATTCTTTACCGGCATCAGTCTGAAGTTTTTTGGGGATCTGACTTTCTGTAAAAACTGATTCAAATGCCTTTACCACCTCAGCGGCGGTTTTCCTCTTCAAAACTCGTACATACGCCCTTTTTGAAAAGATGTCAATGACTGTTAATAAATAATTATAATCATCATTTTCCATGGCCAGAGCTTGCATGTCACAGAGATCAGCCTGGAACTGCCTCAATGGTCTTGTGACAAAAACTCTGTTTCTCAGGAACTTTATTCTTGCAGGTTCATGATCAAGACCCCAAGATACTAGAACTCCTCCACTTGAGGCAAGCCACCCTTTTCCGGTCGAGAACCATGGCCTCAGACTTGGAGGAGCTGATTTTCATCCCAGCATCTTCACACTCGGCTGCGAACCGCCCCAGCACATGCTGTAGGTCTTGGCTAGAGGGGGCCAGAAGGACCACGTCATCTGCAAAAAGAAGAGACAAAATACTCTAGTCCCCAAACCAGACCCCCTCCGGCACTTGGCTGTGCCTAGAAATCCTGTCCATAAAAGTTATGAACAGGACCAGTGAAAAAGGGCAGCCTTGCCGGAGTCCAACATGCACCGGGAACAGGTCCGATTTAGTGCCAGCAATGCGGACCAAACTCCTGCTCCGCTTGTACAGAGACCGGATGGCCCCTGATTAAAGGGCCTCCGACTCCGTACTCCTGGAGCATCCCGCACAGGGTACCACAAAGTACACAGTCAAATGCCTTCTCCAGGTGCACAAAAAACATGTGGACCGGGACGAAAACCACACTGCTCCTCCTGAAGCCAAGGTTTGACAATCGGCCTGACTCTTCTCTCCAATTCCCTGGCATAGGCCTTACCAGGGAGGCTGAGGAGTGTGATCCACCTGTAGTTGGAACACACCCTTCGGTCACCCTTCCTATGAAGGGGGACCACCACCCCGGTCTGCCAGTCCAGAGGCACTGTCTCCGACCGCCACACAATGTTGAAGAGGCGTGTCAACCATGAAAGCCCCACAACATCCAGAGACTTGAGGTACTCAGGGCGGATCTCATCCACCCCCGAAGTCCTACCACCGTGGAGCTTTTTATCCACCTCAGTGACTTCAGCCTGGCTGATGTGTCCAACCCCGAGACCAACCCCAAGTCCCCAGCCTCTGCTTCCACCAGAGAATGCTGGATTGAGGAGATCCTCGAAGTACTCCTTCCACGGCCCGATAATGTCCCCAGTTGAGGTCAGAAGCTCCCCACCCCAAAACACAGTGAGGGGGAAGCCCTGCTTCCCCTCTTGAGGCACTTGGTGGTTTGCCAGAATCGTTTCGAGGCCAACCGGTAATCCTTCTCCATGGCCTCACCAAACTTTGCCCAGCCCCAAATTTTTGCCTCCACCACAGCATGGGCCACAGCACGCTTGGCCTCATGGTACCTATCAGCCGCTTTAGGAGTACCACAAGCCAACCACCTGATAGGGCCCCTTGTGTCCCCTCTGGAACACAAACCTCCTGTTCTAACCACTAGGCCACCACTCCCATGGTCAACGCTCTCCAGGAAGTGGGAGTTGAATACATCCCTGGCCGAGGGCTCCACCAGATGTTGCCAGCAGACCCTCACTATATGCTAGGGCCTGCCAAGTCTGTCTGGCTTTCTCCTATTCCAGTGGATCCAACTCACCACCAGGTGGTGATCAGTGGACAGCTCAGCCCCTTTCTTCACCCGAGCGTCCAAAACATGCAGCCGAAGGTCTGAAGACACAACAACAAAGTCGATTATCGACCTCCTGCCTAGGATGTCCTGGTGCCAAGTGCTGTGATAAACACCCTTATGCTTGTACATGGTGTTCATTATGGACAATCCGTGACTAGCACAGAAGTCCAATGATGAAATACCACTCGGATACAGATTGGGGAGGCCATTCCTCCCAATCAGGCCTCTCCGGGTGTCTCTGTCGTTTCCTACATGGGCGTTGAACTCCCCCAGCAGAATAATGGAGTCCCCAGGAGGGGCACAATGCAGCACCCCAGTCAGGGACGCCAAGAAGGCCAGGTACTCCGCACTACTGCTCTACAGACCTGTCCCCGAACCGAAGGCACAGGGATGCAACCCGCTTATCCACTGGGATGAACCCCAACATGAGACGGCTGAGCTAGGGAGAACAGTGTGCGTGTGGTTGTGTGTGTTGATAAAACTTATAGTTAGAGTGGCTTAGGTTATCCTCGGCTATCTCTGTAGTTATGCTGCTATAGGCTTAGGCTGCTGGAGGACATAATGACCACTTTCACTCTCTTCGCTACATTCTCATACTACTCTTCAATTTTGCATTATTTGCTCTTATTTCAGCTTTTAACTTTATGTTCTCTCTCTTTTCTATTCCTAGAAGCTATACCTGGCCTGACTCTATGTCTACCTTCATGGAGGGGGGCATCGTCCAAGCTTCTGCTGGCAACAACTTAATGCTCACCCTCTACCGATGATCCACATAGCCCTGTCTTTTAGTGTTTAACCCTTTCTCTCTCCTAGACATGGCGATTGACTGAGCTTAACTGTAACAAACTCTATGTGCTCTCTTTCAAACTCTAACCTTGAAAACTGGCTCAGAGTTTATCTGTTCTTTATTTCTAGATGAAATGACTAAAGAAGCTACATCCATTAACATTTACTTTTCCTTCCCATAGAAAGTATCAGTGCTTCTGTGTTCTTTGTCCTTCTCTGCTCTGTTTTCTCAAATCCCCAGTTGGTCGTGGCAGATGGCCGCTCACTCTGAGCCTGGTTCTGCTGGAGGTTTCTTCCTGTTAAAAAGGAGTTTTTCCTCTCCACTGTCGCTACATGCATGCTCAGTATGAGAGATTGCTGCAAAGTCAACGGCAGTGACTGTCCACTCTCTCTACAGTACATGCTAATCTAGGAGCAGTGACTGCTACAGGTCACTGACTGGATGCAATCTGTTGGGTTTCCTTAGATAGAAAAACATTTTATCCAATTAGAATAAATAACTGAATCTAACTGTTCTGTTCAATGGTTAGTTATTATTTGGAATGCATGTGCCTGACTTGAAACCTATATGATTCGATTGAATTGACTTAGCCCAGTTACTCACCTTTCACACATTGCAACAGTGAACAACACTCTCCAATTATTGTTACCTCTGCCTTCCTCCCTCCCTGTTGGATGGAGTAAGGGGGAGTCAGGTTTAGCCTAAAACGGCTCAGTTATGGTTGAGGTGCAAACACACCCTCCATTTCTGCTACCTGTGCGACCTCTTCTCTTTTCCAATGGTTGTAATCAGTCTGACAGACCCCCAATCCTTGTGCTTTTTAGTATAACAATGGCCACCAGTGGGCTTGACATGGATAAACTCGTACTCGTCGTCTTCCGCTTATCTGGGACTGGGTCGCGGGGGCAGCAGACTCAGGAGAGACACCCAGACGTCTCTCTCTCCCCAGACACCTCCTCCAGCTCTTCCGGGGGGAGCCTGGGAACTGGCCACCACGGAGCTTTTTAACTACCTCGGTGACTTCAGCCTGGGTGATGAAAGAGTCCAACCCCGAGTCCCCAGCCTCTGTTTCCACCACGGAATGCGTGATGGCAGGATTGAGGAGATCCTCGAAGTACTCTTTCCACCGCCCGATAACGTCCTCAGTCGAGGTCAGCAGCCTCCCACCCCCACTATAAACAGTGTTGGCGAAGCACTGCTTCCCCCTCCTGAGGCGCCGGACAGTTTGCCAGAATCGCTTCGAGGCCAACCGGTAGTCCTTCTCCATGGCCTCACCGAACTCCTCCCAAAGAAAAAATAAAATAAATCTCGGGCCTGGACAAACTTTATCAGTTTATTATTTTACTTAGTGCACCTACACATAGACCATTCTAAAAGGCCAAACTCTAACACTCAGTAGTTTAATCTAACCTCCCCAACAACCCTATACCATTCCAAACCCTTTGTGAAGTGCCTTGAGACGACATGTGTTGTGAATTGGCGCTATATAAATAAAACTTAATTGAATTGAATTGTTTTGGCAGTATGCATGACGGTGACCAGGGAGGAAGTTCAGCTGGCCACTGTTCATTTAACGTGCAATCAGTGTGCAGTATAGTTATTAAAAACTCTGCTGCTTCAGTCATATTTCGTTATTATAGAAGTCTCACCCCCCGTGACACGCAAGTACAGGGGGGATCAATTATTTCGGCCCTGGAGGAAGCATGTCCCCTGTTTTTCCCTACCACGGTCAGGTAACAGAAACAGGAAGGGTTAACACCTGGCTCTTAATATTCTATTTAAATGCCTCTCACTAATGAGAATTCCTTGCGATGCCAGGCTTTTCAGAATCTTTGTAGCTCCTCCCCAGCATAAAATAAAACTCGTTTAGAATATCCCTGTCAATCCAGTTGTTGTTTCGTTCCTCTGTATGTTTGAGAAGGTGCACTGTTTTAGTATTTTGTGCGCAGATTATACCTATGTCGTGGGCACAAATTAATATTTTGTGGGGATGTATTAGTATTTTGTGGGAACAAAGTAGTATTTCATGGGAACGAATTAGTATTTCATGGGCATGCTATAAATATATTTTTTCCCCATGTCACTTCCCAAGTTTATTATTCAATTCAGTTTATTTCTATAGCGCCAATTCACAACACATGTCGTCTCAAGGCACTTCACAAAAGTCAGGTACATACATTATTTGAAATGTAATTTGAAACGCAACTGAAGCATCATCTGGAGAAGAGTCCCGAGTGGATTTCATTTATTCTCCTTCGTTGGCCAACGAAAAATTCATGAACGAGGTTTCTGGAATGAGAAGGCCAGAAATTTCACTTTGCCGATCGAAGACATGAGTTTAACACGTAACCAAAACCACGGAGTTTCAAGGAGACGCAACTTTCCCTCCATGCTCGGTTCTAGCCGATTGCTGACAGTCAGATCATATTTTTCCTTTTTGCAGAGGAGGACAAAGTACAAAAATTGACCACTCTTCCCGAAGTTACCTTCCAACTTTTTTTTTCCTCTCTTCAACTCTGCTGAGAAGGAAGACAACGACTAGTAAACCCCATCTTTTATTTTTATTTCTTTCTTAGAAAGTCTGGGCAGGGTAAGGTTTTAGTGCAATTAGATTCGCCATTTAATCTAAGGTGTTCTGAATTATACGTGCATGTAACCTTTTTATTGAAACTTTGACGTGCCGTGTTGGATGTCTGGAAGCTGCTGTGCTACCCAGCTTTGTGCGTGCTTTGCAGGGTTATTTACCACCTGGGAGCAAGCGCAGGTGCGCTGTGAGACTGGACTATTATAATAACCTCATGGTGAAATTCCCCATTTTCTTTGTCTTCAACTTCACTGCCTACTACCCTCCCCCAAAAGTTTTATAATGCTTTGTGTGCTCACCCCGCGCAGAGCTGGGGGATGTTTTATGACTGAATTGCAGTTTGAGCTCCGCTCCCATCCTCCACTCACCACCACATCACTTTGTCATTTTATCATTTTTGCCATAACTGCTGGTTTGATCCCATACACTGCTGTTTTGCTTTATTTTGTTTAGTTAAATATTTTACCCCTTTTGTGTAGAACTTTGCATGTTGAGTAGGTGAAGATTATTAAATCGGAAGAGTGGATTGTATCAGGGCTGTGATTTAATAAATGTTCACATAGATAAACAGAAGGCGTTTTGTGTTTATTTTGTGCAAGAGTGATTCGTCAGTCAAGATAAGGTTGAAGTTCCACACATTTCGGCAGAAACGGTCGATTAAACAGTGACATCTCTGGTAATAGTTATTAACTATTACTGAGTATTTAACGGTTGTAATTATCAGAGGCGTTGAGCCACAATTACAACACCAGAGACGTCTCTGGTCTCGATTCATAAATGAAGATTTTGGTTAAGAAATTAATTTGGCCAAATTATGATTTTTAATTACAATTATTGATAAAGATTAATTAATCAATAATCATAATTCTAACAAATGTCTGACTTGTAAAGCAGCATTTGTGACTCACAGCAGCTGATTCATGCAGTTGTGTTCACTGATTTGTGTTTGTGTTAAGGAAAAAACATACAATTAAAAATGTTTTGGGAAGAGGTTAATAAAGGTGTACATTTGTTTTGGATCACTTGGAGCAAAACTGCAAATTTTTCATGTGTGACTCAAAGAATATAATTTGTGTACTTGTACTTAAGAAACTGAGGAGATGTTTTGTATTTGAAAGACAGACAAAAGTTTTCATTTACAAAATTCAAGAGTTACAATTCACAAATAGTTTTGCACCAATTGTTTTGGATCAATTGAAGCAAAACTGTAAATGAAAGAGGTATTTGATGTGTGACTCACAGAATACAATCTATAAAACTTCTCTGTGACTTCAAATTTGCCCCAGCCTTACCTCCATAAGGTAGCTACATAATGACCAGAGCAAAACCCAAAAATGTCCCATTTTTCCCTGAGATTACACTGTTTTAAAATATTTAAAATCATTTAAAAATCTTTTGCTGTTTTTCCACTTTGTTACAGGGCTTAGCTGAGCTTGTGTTTAATCTGTCCCCGAACTGTGAACTGAACTGCCTGTGCAACTGTTTAAGACATTTTGCTGCCATCTGCTGTTATTACTGTGTAAAACAACAGAAAATAAAACATTTGCTTGATAGAAGAATTCCAAGTAAAGCTCCCTGTCAGTAACTGCTGCCTTGTTTGAATGTCACAGCTCTGCATGCATATGATGCATTATCAGATTACAACACAAAGTATCTGAATTTATTTTAATTTGTTAGGAGAGCTGCATACAATGAAAAACTAGTGGACATTCATTATTTAACTTTAACTTTAACTTTTCTTGTTTGACTTTTTTAATCTTGTATATTTGCACTGCTCTCTCAATGGTCTGCCTCATGGTTCAAAAAGCAAATCCAGCTTGCATACAGTTCTCAGCATAAGAGTCTAAATCTGTAATAACCTGTGATATTATAGTCACATCACGTCATTCTATTTCTGGATTTTGACAGACTGGAGTTAGCACCCCAATCCAAATAAGATTAGAGAAGTAATGTTTCCAGATGAGGTTGGAGAGCAAGGAGCTCAAACAAGGATTGAGGACATTAAACCTTAAATGTTAAACAGGGACTGTTCCAGACTGTGTTTGGTTTAGAGAGAACTGAGGACCTGGATTGAGGACATTGTCAGGTGGCTGAAGAAGCACTTTGAGGATCATCTTAATCTTTTTTCCATGTCGTCCACGGAGATGGCAGAAATTGATCATTTGGGAAAGCGGAATCCATTACCATGGCAGAGGTCACTGAAGTAGTGAAAAAGCTGCCCACCAGCTAGGAGTGAGGAGAGGATAAGATTTGCCCTGAGGAGCTGAATGCTCTATACATGTGGAGCTGTCATGGATGACACATCTCTTCATTGTTACATGGGGTACAGGGACAATGCTATTGGAGTGGCAGGCTGGGTTGTTGGTCCCAGTCTTTCAGGAAGAAGATTTGTTGTTTGTTCCAAGAAATTACATTTCTAAGCATTCCTGGAAAAGCCTACTGTACATTGCTGGAAAAGAGGGTCCTCGAACCTCAGATCTGGGCTGTGGGACAGATTTCTACCCTTGTTCTAGTTAGAGGACTGTGGGAGATTGGTTGTCTGGCCCGCATGTTTGGTGGGTCTGGAGAAGGCTAACAAGTGTGTCGCTTGAGGCATTTTGTGAGGACTGCTAAGGTAGTACAGTGTGCTCTGTATGACCTGTGTGAGAGAAGTAGTAACACAGGTACGCTCAGTAGAAGGAAACAAGCGCACCCCAACTAAGTCTGTGACCTAGCAGTTGCACACTGTCAATCTATTGGCTGATATGGTTGCTAGTAGATGATACAACTTTAATCTGATAGAGCAAAAAAAATTGCGAGCAAGGAAGTAACAGCACAGTTTTGATTCAAGTAGAGAACAAGTTTGCACGCAAGGAGGATGAAACAAGCAGGAGGAGATATTATCTATGCAAGAAGCATTAGATCAGAGGACAGAAACAAAGATTTGAGAGAGAACAGAGTATATTTGAAAGGAACAGAAGTTTTGAGAGCAAGCATTACTAGTTTTGAGTGCAAGCATTACTAAGTTTGAGTAGAAGCAGAATGAAATCCTGCTCTCAAATTGAAAATATGTGCTATTGACTTTTGGCAGTAAATTTCCCCCAGGTTGCCCTATGTAAGGATTTTAATAGAAAGAATGGCAGAGCAGATCATGAACGTCTTCTCAGCTAGCCGCCATAACCGGAACCAAAAGTATTCCTTTGATATATGGCATTCTTTTTTAAATGTCCTAGTGTGCTTTAAAACAAGTAGTTCTATAAGTAATATTAATATGTCTTGATACAGGTGCACAAAATAAGGCCCAAATAATTGACAGCACCATTACTCAGAAAGGGAACATGATTATCAACAAAGTACATTTATTTTAAACCTTTCTTTCTTTTCAGTTTTCTCCATTTTGTCCCACACTCCACACCCATGCAGTATAAATCATGGGGAGAAATAACTCTCTTTTTCAGTTTTCATTAACCAGAAGCTTTCAGACTGAAAAAAGAAATTTGGTATTGTTGTTTTTTTGTTTGCTAAACTATAATCCCTAAATACTAACTACTGTACATATAAACATATCGGCTTGGCCCTTAAACCTGCTAATCTAACGGAATCTTTAAGAGTCCCTGTCCAGTCACTGGTGCCTCAACTTTTGATTGTATAACCTGAAGCTCTTCAAAAATTTCTTACAAGCTTTTTTCGTGTTTTTGTTTTGTCAGTTTTGAATTTGGCATAAACAATATATAAGAAATAGCACAGACAGGACTTCCCAACTGAACAAGGAGAGACAAGCTAACTTGTTTAAGTTTGGAATGTGCATTTTAGTTAGATGTATACAGGTCCTTCTCAAAAAATTAGCATATTGTGAGAAAGTTCATTATTTTCTATAATGTAATGATGAAAATTCAATATTCATATATTTTAGATTCATTGCACATTAACTGAAATATTTCAGGTATTTTATTGTCTTAATACGGATGATTTTGGCATACAGCTCATGAAAACCCAAAATTCCTATCTCACAAAATTAGCATATTTCATCCGACCAATAAAAGAAAAGTGTTTTTAATACAAAAAACGTCAACCTTCAAATAATCATGTACAGTTATGCACTCAATACTTGGTCGGGAATCCTTTGGCAGAAATGACTGCTTCATTGCAGCGTGGCATGGAGGCAATCAGCCTGTGGCACTGCTGAGGTCTTATGGAGGCCCAGGATGCTTCGATAGCGGCCTTTAGCTCATCCAGAGTGTTGGGTCTTGAGTCTCTCAACGTTCTCTTAACAATATCCCACAGATTCTCTATGGGGTTCAGGTCAGGAGAGTTGGCAGGCCAATTGAGCACAGTGATACCATGGTCAGTAAACCATTTACCAGTGGTTTTGGCACTGTGAGCAGGTGCCAGGTCGTGCTGAAAAATGAAATCTTCATCTCCATAAGGCTTTTCAGCAGATGGAAGCATGAAGTGCTCCAAAATCTCCTGATAGCTAGCTGCATTGACCCTGCCCTTGATAAAACACAGTGGACCAACACCAGCAGCTGACACGGCACCCCAGACCATCACTGACTGTGGGTACTTGACACTGGACTTCTGGCATTTTGGCATTTCCTTCTCCCCAGTCTTCCTCCAGACTCTGGCACCTTGATTTCCGAATGACATGCAGAATTTGCTTTCATCCAAAAAAAGTACTTTGGACGACTGAGCAACAGTCCAGTGCTGCTTCTCTGTAGCCCAGGTCTGGGGAATGCGGCACCTGTAGTCCATTTCCTGCACACGCCTGTGGACGGTGGCTCTGGATGTTTCTACTCCAGACTCAGTCCACTGCTTCCGCAGGTCCCCCAAGGTCTGGAATCGGCCCTTCTCCACAATCTTCCTCAGGGTCAGGTCACCTCTTCTCGTTGTGCAGCGTTTTCTGCCACACTTTTTCCTTCCCACAGACTTCTCACTGAGGTGCCTTGATACAGCACTCTGGGAACAGCCTATTCGTTCAGAAATTTCTTTCTGTGTCTTACCCTCTTGCTTGAGGGTGTCAATAGTGGCCTTCTGGACAACAGTCAGGTTGGCAGTCTTACCCATGATTGGGGTTTTGAGTGATGAACCAGGCTGGGAGTTTTAAAGGCCTCAGGAATCTTTTGCAGGTGTTTAGAGTTAACTCGTTGATTCAGATGATTAGGTTCATAGCTCATTTAGAGACCCTTTTAATGATATGCTAATTTTGTGAGATAGGAATTTTGGGTTTTCATGAACTGTATGCCAAAATCATCCGTATTAAGACAATAAAAGACCTGAAATATTTCAGTTAGTGTGCAATGAATTTAAAATATATGAATGTTAAATTTTCATCATGACATTATGGAAAATAATGAACCTTATCACAATATGCTAATTTTTTGAGAAGGACCTGTACATAAGTCATGGGTTCTAGCAGCTTTTATTTTTTTCTCTCTGAAACCAATTTAGTCTTTCCTTGGATATATGATCATGTATTGCCTGGTTTCATATTCTAACTTGTATAAAAAGTTTCTCCATTCATGTGCCAAACTGTATCAAACTATGAACAACTTCAGTATCTTCAGCAGTGGAGTTTTCCACAGTGAGTGTGGTGGTTGAGTACATTACTAATTGCCCTCATGGACAAACTGTACTTGCTGATTCTGGATCTTTCTGGCACTCTCTGTCGATGATCCTTGGTCCAGAGAAATCTTAACAAAGCCATTAATTAGGACATGGGGAAGACTGCTATCTGAACACAGACTATTTTTCTGGCTTTCTATTCCACTTTTGGCTTCTGCAGTGGTAACACAGATACACACAGGACAACCATGCATGCACACAATCACTCCTGAGGGCGAATAAGAGTGACCAATTACCCTAACTTGCATATTTTTAGACTTTAAGGAATCCAGGGTACCAAGACAGAACCAGGAGGTCAGGCTTCTATCTACAAGGCAACAGCGCTAAAAGCCGTAGCCCTTAGTTACCAACATCTGGTGTGAATGTTATGTCAGTAGGCCCATTTGAAACATGTAATTGAAACAGAGAACATGTCATTTCCCCTGCTTTAAGTCTCAGGTGTCCTGGAGCTGCACCCAAATTACAGACAGGCAGTGCAGAAGCAACATCAGAATCAGAATCAGCTTTATTGCCAAGTTCGTACATACAAACAAGGAATTTGGCTCCGGTACACTTTGCTCTTTGGTTTTGTTTTTGTATTAAAGAATATACATATTTACAATGTACAATATACACATATATAATAAAAAGGAACATGATGAGAGAGTTGAGAAAATTTTATAAATAATAGACAAAATCTTGCAGGAGCACAGGTGTGAACATGAACAAAGGCATGAGCAAAACAATATAAAAGTATTATCTCTAGATGCAGAAAAATAATTCCTCATGAGGATAAAAAATATCGAGGCACATGACGTCGCCCGGTACGGCGGAGCCGGGGTCCCACCCTGGAGCCAGGCCTGGGGTCGGGACTCGCCGGAGAGCGCCTGGTGGCTGGGTTGCTCCTCGCGGGACCCGGCCGGGCCAAGCCCGAACGAGAGACGCGAGGCCATCCCCCAGTGGGCCCACCACCTGCAGGGGGAACCGTAAGGGACCGGTGCAAAGAGGATTGGGTGGCAGACGAAGGTGGAGACCTCAGCGACCCGATCCCCGGATGCTTAGGCTGGCTCTAGGGACGTGGAATGTCACCTTGCTGGGGGGGAAGGAGCCTGAGCTTGTGCGGGAGGTCGAGAGATATCGACTAGAAATAGTCGGGCTCACCTCCACGCACAGCGTGGGCTCTGGAACCCTTCTTCTTGAGGGGTTAGAAAAGTATCTTTAAAAGGGTGATAACTTAGCTCATTTGATACTTTCCAGATAATTCTTTTAGAGAAACAAGTTCTCTTTCGTCGTGGAATATTCAGGGTCAATTATTCTAGTTATTAAAAGTTATTAAAAAGCAGAGGAAGTTACAACATCTCCAAAACTCAGCAGTAACCATGTGTTTCTATGTTATTCTCAGGACAGATCTCATGAAGGAACATTTTTTAAAACCCAGCGCATGCGTAAAATCTGATGGGTTTCTCCTTCAGCCATTATTTTCTGTTGTCAGAGTTTGTATCCCACAAATCTAATGGGTAGAGACCTCATTAAAACAGGCTTAGTTCTACTGCAGATGGTCTTCATACAGTCTCTGACACAGTACTTACAGTTTGGTGCAGTTTTTGTCCGCAAGTGCTAACTGACGCTTATGGAAAGTACAAATTCATTGTTTTTCACAGCAGCTGCTGGGAAGAGGTTATATATTTTTTCTTCCCTCTTCTGATTCATGCAGCGTGTTGATTTACACTGTACCTTGTATCAGGTCCTGACAAAAACTATGAAAGGCTTGGTTCTGCAGTTTCTTTTTTCTCCCTTTGGGGAAGGAAAGGAAACCTAATCAGTTCTGTGCTGCACAGAAATATTGAAACACTTGTTGTTTTCTAAGATATCACTGGCTAAAACTTTTAAAACGTTTGAGAGTAATTGGTTTTGTTAAACACATTTTCCTTGGTAAAACAAACCTTTAAAATGAGAATGAAAAAATTGGGTTATTTTTGAAGGTAAGAAAGAATCTGATTGGACAGTGGTACCACACAAAAAATTAAACTAATCTCATGTTTCCTAAAAGACTCTGCATGAAAAGGCCTTCAGAATCGTGGAGTTATTTTCCACCACAGTACCAATTTTTTTAAGCATGCTTTTTCTTTATTTTAAAACAGATCTGGTTTTTTTTTTGTTTTGTTTTTGGCTTTTTAGTATAATGTTTGTCTGAAGCTTCTCATGAACTGGGATAGGAGCAAATATGATCTGATGTAAATTAGGAGCTGTGAACTAATAATTTTAAATCTGATTATTGTCCAAGCAGAAATAATATATTTAGCCAATCCTACACCATTGTTCAATGCAGTAGTACTCAACTTGTGGTTCCTGGACTCCTGAAGCCCATGAGCCATAGATTTTGGGTCCATAAAATTATAATACTTAATTAAAGGTAAACCGATTACTTATTAAAACAGATCTAAGCCAATGATGAGTTCCAGTCATTTGGTGGCTTTGAAATGCAATAATACTCAAAATTTCTACTGTGGGGAACACAGATTGGGGTTGAAGAGTTTTGTTTTGGAACCAAGGTTAGGATTTTTATAACGGAATAAAGATAAGTAAAATCCTTCATTTTAGGAAAAGAAAATAAATAAAGGCTCTCTCAATACTAAACAGGATGGTCGGCTCAAACTCCAGTCTCATTGTTTGATTTCTTAGGGTTTAAAGATTAAAAGAATATATAGGAGTAGAAAGATACACAAGGTGATTTCAGATTACTAAGAGATAAAATATTGGAACATTTATCAGCATTTGGATTATTAAAGAGGGGTTCTAGTAATTTTTCTAATGTTTCTCCCAAACTCTCAAAATTTAAATAGGCCAAATTAAAGAAAATTATGTTTGTTCTTTTTGAAACACTATGTGGGAAAAAGTCCAGTTTGGAGACAAGCTTCTTATCTTAATTTCTGATTAAGTCAAACACTGCAGTTTTGTTTAGTATGGGTATATCATAAAAATGTCAACGCCGACTATTCTAATTTCCCCTCGGGGATCAATAAAGTATCTTTGAATTTGAATTGAATTAAATTAAAAATACTTCTTTGCATTTAACCTAAAATTCTGCAATACAGCTGCGATCAAATTGAGCCAAACAAAAAGAGAATTATAACAATAACTCTCAGGATAGTAGTTATTATTATTACAGAGTTACAGTACAAAGAATTAGCAAAAGGTTTCAGCATCAGTGAATTTGGAATCAATTAAGAGAAAACTGTTGCTGTGCTTCTAAATACTTTGAGATCGTTTTGGACTATGTGCACTCATTTTTTTAAAAAGGATCCTGAAGATTGTCATAACAAAATTGATCAATTATAGCATTAAAAGATATGGCTGAGAAAACATATTCTGAAAAGAGATTGTTAAGAATTTATTTTCATTCTTGAAGCTTCAAATTTGGCCATTTGTCTGTCTTTGGTGTTTTGTCTTTGTTTTGTTGGAATAAATGTTTGTTTATATGTTGCATGAAACAATAATCCATGTTTAGAATAATGTTTCTAAATCCCAGATTGATTAAAACTTTGAGTTTTCAGGAGAGTTAAGAAGCAGCTTGTTTCTGAGGTAGGTGCATGTTAGTAGTTTTGCAGTTTAAGGTTCACCAAGATGGGTTGGAATGAAGAAACTGTGGGTCCGCCCATAGGCTGCCAATCAGAGGTTAGTTCTGCCTGACTCTGCCCACCTACCAGGTTGGTTTATGCCTTTGCTTCAATGGTAACGCTCAGTACCTCCCTTCCTGAGTTTTAATACTGTTTAAGAGACAATAGAATCAAAATGCTTGTAGTGATTGTCGCCTTAATAACATGTTTTTTTGGATGTAGCATGACTTTTAGATTTATGTGTTTTACTATTAAAAGGTTAATGAAATAGTTTAAACTAGTTTGAAGAATTAGTTTTGCATGCAGAATCATTGGTGATTTATTAGATTGAAAGTTTCCCTGGTGCCATTAAGCTAGCTGACAGTTCAAGATATGCAAAAGTAAGGAATATATTTTTGATAAAGAATCTGAGTCATGACTTTATACTTGGTGGGAATTATTTATTAGATTCGAATTTGTAGGGTTTATGCATCTGAATTACATTAGATGTCTATTAATCTAATACTCATCTTCATGCAAGACAAATCAGGATGATATGTGACTAATTTCTAAGTGAGACATTGATGAACTGAATAACTAAAGTTTGTGTTTTGTTGTTAATGGAACTGAATTGCAGTTAAAAACATCTAGATTTTCTTGATGTTGCTTTCGTTAAATTCATAGTGACACATAGTTATGTCAGAATTCATTTCTTTGGTTCTAGGTTATGTGATCTTGGTTACTAAACATTTTTGTACAAACTTTTGCTGGATTGTCGCATGGGTTGAACCCTGCGCCAGAAGAGGGGAATGTCAGAATAAAGCAACATGGGGTTCCAAAAGTTGTAGCACTCATGGGAAAAAGGGTAGCTCATACCTCCAGTGAGGACTTAGTGACAATGCGAGAGAGACGTTGTACTTTGTTTATATAAATGGTGCATAGCTCCCTAAGACCACATTCTGAAAACCTCTCTGAAAGTATGCTGTTGATTCTTTTGTGAAATTTTACATCTCCACAGATTAGACCATTTTTGAAATTCTTTTTGGGTATTCTGAAACTATGGAAATAATGACCTGTAATCAGACCTTCCTCAAACATCATGTCACATTTTTGATATTCAGAATATTTTGCTGATGGTCACTGCTAGTATATCAGGTGAAGTCAGAAGATTAATTCTTTGGATTTTGTTGGATGTTTTGATGAAGTTCATGTAGTTAAGCACTTAGGTTTGAGAATGGGACTTTGAATTGAAAATTAGCCAAGTGTTGTGAAGGCTCTACCTATTGTTCTCACTTATATGAGATTGAGACAAAGGACACAGGCAAATCTCAGTCCTTTTGAAGTGCTGTGTGGCAAGTCTCCTAATTTGGACATGGGGATATTGCCAAGATCATTTTCTTCCACATCTTTGTGCGAAGGTAGGATGTTGTTTTACTGTCAAAACCTGTCCACTGTGTTTTCTCAAGTTTCACAGACGGTGAAGGCTGCATTACCAGAAACAGCCACTTCCACCCTCCAGTCCTTTATTCCTGGCAACTGGATTCTGCTCAGAGAGTCTTGGAGAAAACACTGGAAGCAACAGGCGCTGGAATGGCCCATATCAGATCCTACTAGACACCCAGGAAAGCTCCCGCTCCTCCAGCTTCATCTGGCTTCCAGGACACAAGTCATCTTCCAACTGGATCATCCACGGCCTGAAAGGTGTGAGGACAGCGGACCACCACAAGACAAAGAACTGTAAGCTGATCACTGGCGAGTGATTGAAGAGGTGGTTGAAGAACACTGTTCTTACAAGGGCACAATAATTACTTGGGCAGTGCAACGTTATTTCAGAATCTATTTAAGGCCATCGCATTGCCTGAAAGTTAGAAATCATAAGGTAATTTGCCTCACTGCACACACACCACAGTGAGAGACACATAGGAAACATACAGGGAAGACCTCTACACATTGCACATAACCTTTCTCTGGATGGTGGACTGGCGACGTCTGCAACAGAGAGACGGTCAAACATGCGCCATGATGCTTATTCTCCTTAATTTCTTAATATTTGGTGGCTACTTGGGGCTCCTTTGCCTGGACAGTGAGGGTCAGCCAAATTCTTTTCTCCCATTTTGACAGCGAGACTGACTCTGAGGAGGAAATCTCGGATGCGTTTATCTAACTTTCATGGTTGTTGCTTGATATCTATCATTATGGTATTATTACAAATTTGCATGTGTTCATTTCCACTGTTGTTTATTTGGACTATGGAAGCCTAACTTCCAGCAGGTTAGAGTTCCTGTTTCTAAATATATTTCTAGAGGAGCTTCCTACGACCGCCCACCTGTACCAGACTGGTAACAGGGCAGCTTGAAGCCACTCAGGAGAGACAGCAGAATTTTAGTTTTTTTTTGTTTTTTAAGTTGTGTTTATAATTTGTTTTCTTTGGGAAAAGCTGTTTGCTTTCAGTACCAGAAGAAAGGACATTCCACTTCAAGGTCACGATGCAGCTATATGGAAGATGGACTGTTCTGATGCTAATGATTGGTATTGCAAGTATTTTTATGACTCTTGTGTTCATTTGGGAAAAGGTACAGCAAAGATAATGTAAAGCTAATCTGAGGAATTATGCTAATAATACTCATCAGCGGAATCGAAGAGAGATGCATCACTTTCCTGAATACTATGATCATGCTGATAATGTTTGGTGGCGACGGATGCATCAAACTGTGAGGAAGATTGGAAATGACAGTTGCTATGTTTGTTGTTTGATTCCACGTGTTATTAATGATCAACCATTTTTAGTACCTGTTCCTATTGATACTACTTTCTTTCCAGATAGGCAACATAACCAGCTGGTGGAGGTAATTTTTCCTTGGGTGAGGAATTATACTGTAAGGGAAAGCAGAAATGTTAGTAGATTTTCTAGTGAGACTAATTTAACATGTGCGTCTACCGGAACTCTTTATAGAATTCGGGGTATTAGAAATTTGTATTATTATTATATTTGTATTACACAGGAGGAAAGTAGACCTTATTTCCTTGGGAAGACAGTAGGTTGCGAACCTATTATATCTGTTTTATGTGCTTTAATCAACAGACATAAATTTGAGTCATGTCCTATCAGAACTGATCCTTCTACTATTTCAGGATCTTTGGTCCCAGATCCCTTTGTGTTAACTTTTAATCTTACTGCTTTATCTGAGGAAGGTTTCACTGTTCTGACTACGGAACAGCAGGCTATTAGAACGATGAATTTGCAAATAGAATGGCTTTGGGTTATCTTTTAGCTGAGAGGGGTGTTGGTTTTGAAGAGTTTTCCTTTAGTTGTGATTATCTTGTAATCAGAAGAAAGGAGTGTGATGGAAATTCTTGCAGTAAGCATTCTAAAGTGTATGACCTTTGGGTTACCTCACTCCTCTGAGCATCTGTGTTAGAGGAGGAAGCTGTAAAAGCCATTATCAGAAGTTTAATGGTTAAAACCCACAGTTAGGATGATGTGTTGGGAAGGACAGATGGGTTCCTAGATAACTTTGTCACCTCTGAACCCAAGAAGGGTCTGGGGTCATAAAACACAGACTCTTTGAAGTTGAGATAACACTGTCATGTTCTGGTATAAATACTGTGTGTAAATGTTGATCCGGGCTCTGCTTAACTGACTAACCTCAGTGACAGAGTCATTCAAACGCTGAGTGCCTTTGAATAAAACTTATAAAGACAATGTCCGGATTTTCTCTTGTTATGAGTCAACTTCTACCCACTTTGATAAGAAAATTCCACAACAACTGTGTCCCTCATGATGCCCTGTGGGGGGTGCTGTACGAGCGGAACAGGAGTTTGGTCCGCATTGCTGGCACTAAGTCGGACCAGTTCCCGGTGCATGTTGGACTCCGGCAGGGCTGCTCTTTGTCACCGGTCCTGTTCATAACTTTTCTGGACAGGATTTCTAGACGCAGCCAAGGGCCGAAGGGGGTCTGGTTTGGGGACCAGTGGATTTCGTCTCTTCTTTTTGCAGATGATGTGGTCCTGCTGGCCCCCTCTAGCCAAGACCTACAGCATGCGCTGTGGTGGTTCGCAGCCAAGTGTGAAGCGGCTGGGATGAAGATCAGCTCCTCCAAGTCCAAGGCCATGGTATTCGACCGGAAAAGGGTGGCTTGTCCTCTTCAGGTTGGAGGGGAGTTCCTGCCTCAAGTGGAGGAGTTTAAGTATCTTGGGGTCTTGTTCATGAGTGAGGGGACAATGGATCGGGAGATCAATAGAAGGATCGGTGCAGCTGCCGCAGTAATGGGGCACTGTGCCGGTCCGTTGTGGTGAAGAGAGAGCTGAGCCAAAAAGCAAAGCTCTCAATTTACCGGTCGGTCTACGTTCCTACCCTCAACTATGGCCATGAACTTTGGGTCAAGAGCGAAAGAACAAGATCCTGGATACAAGCGGCTGAAATGAGCTTCCTCCGTAGGGTCAGCCATCCGGGAGGGGCTCGGATTAGAGCCGCTGCTCCTCCACATCTAGAGGAGCCAGTTGAGGTGGCTCGGGCATCTATACCGGATGCCTCCTGGACACCTTCCTCGGGAGATGTTCCAGGCACGTCCAACCAGGAGGAGGCCCAGGGGATGGCCCAGGACACGCTGGAGGGACTGTCTCTCGACTGGCCTGGGAACGCCTTGGGCTCCACCCGGAGGAGCTGGAGGAGGTGTCTGGGCAGAGGGACGTCTGGGCGCCTCTGCTGACTCTACTGCCCCCGCGACCCGGTCCCGGATAAGCGGAAGACAACGAGTCCGAGTGCAGAAAAAGCTTTCAATATTGTTAAGTGGAAATTCTTCTTTGCACCCTTGATTTAATTTGGTTTTGGAAAATCTTTCATAAACTGGTAAAAATATTATACAGTTCCCCAACAGCATGTATCAAGACAACTAACCAAACATCTTTCAGCTTCTGTCTGCAGAACCAGGTCAGGGATGCCCACTTTCCCCCTCAATAATTTATATTTTTAATGACAACTAGCAGCAGCAATCAGGCAAACTAAAGATATTAAAGGCATAAAATGCATGCATATTGAACATGAAGTCAGTCTTTACGCAGATATTACCTTTTGGCCAGCATTCGCAAACCCCACTCTCTCCCTCAGATAATTGGATGGATAAATACTTTCTCAAGAGTTTCAGATGATTCTATAAATTGGTTAAAATCTACAGTTCTTCCAATTAATTGTTCTTTTTATAGTTCCCTTAATACACAACTGCAGTAAGGCAATATTGCACATTTGGGTATTAATGTTTGTCCTAAAGTAGCATATTTAACAAAACTAAACCACTTCCCGCTTTTGGGCAGGGCTGCTTCAATAAAAACGATGGTCTTGCCAAACAATTTTATTCTCAATGGTCCCAAATAAATAGCCATCTGACTGGTGACTCCTCCGTCACTAAATTTCTTTGGAAAGATAAACCATTAGGTTAAAAGTGCTACAAAAAGCTTTATCTTTGTTTTTTGTTTTTTAAAAAAAGGAGAACTCATAAAGAGTCCTCCTTTTTTCTGTAACACTACTAAAATTCCTCAATATTATATTGTTTTTAAATTTCCTTTGTTTTTATACATGATTATTCAATAATATTCCTATTATTTATCCTTAATAAGATGCGACTTCTACCCGCACACCCGCTGAAACTAATCCTTAACCATGGGGATGATAAAGTTTATCTTATCTTATAATAATTGTATGAGTGCTAAGGAGGTTTGCCTTCATTTATTTAAGTGGATCAGCCAAACAGCTCTCTATACCACCTCCTCTGCTTAATACACTATTCTTTGTGAATACGGGCCTTGGAGTTTATTATTACATTTTATTGTAAAAAAACATCCGTACCATCCGGCAGGGCATTTTTCAGTTTTATATTTGTATATGATTGTTCTTTTTTGGTTTTATTGTTGTATTGTATTCGTATAATAAGTTGCATAATTTAAGGAGTGATATATCAAAAATACCAATTAAATGTTGCGATTATATTTCGCTGGACTAATTCATTTGTCACTTCCTGATGTGTATGCAAGGGAGCGTGGAACAATGCCCACACATTAGGAATGCCCACACAGTAGGAATGCCCACACAGCTGCTGCAGTCATATCTTATTGGATTTTTCCTTAAGAAAAGTCAAAAAGCCGCTGGCTCCCTTTTTGAGTAAACAGCTGTGTAAATATAAAAGTGTAAACATCAACTGGTCAGTGTGAATGTGTGTGATAATGTCGATAACAGTGATGTAGCGAAAGTAGCATGGGGGGCACATTACACTGACTGACTTTGACTGCTAGATGCTAAGCTATGAGACCCTAGCTCACTGAATACACTGGTGTGTCCAAGCTACCTCACCCTGTTGGCGGTCAGATGTCTCGGAGTTCCTCCGGTCCTTGGTCCCCAGAAGCAATCACACACTCTATCTAACACTGACTCTTAAAGGAACGACTCTCAAACAGTTTCTAACTTTCAGCTTCTTTAATCTAAATTAGGCAGAGGAATGATTACAGAGATCAGCACTGAGGCTCCCGTCTCGGACCATCCACCATCTGTTAGAGGATGACGAAGAGCCTCGATAAAAGGTCACATGTAGTTTTATATCTGGCACTCCAATGCAATGGATGTGCCCTCCCTCAGTGATTATCAGTAGACTCTGTGTCACCAATGTGGTTGTTAGGTATTATTTAGAAAAGAAAAATAAGATCAGTTTAGTTCTTATAATAGCTCCGAAGGACCAAGTTAATGTTAGGTATTATTTAGTCAACTCAGAGGCAAGAACGATACAGTCAATTTACTTGCAAGGGTAGGTCACACTCTGCAGTGCAGACTACAAAGTATTGGCACCCCTTCTCTCTTTATTTATACATGCTGGTTCACACACAGTTCAACAAACATTCAGGGTGTGTGTGTGTGTGGAGTCAGAAAGGTTAGGGTTCATGTGTCTTGATTTTAAACAGAGAGAGAGAGTGAGGACTCGGTACCAGTCCCTAGATGTTGCTGATAAAAGCATAACTCATTCCTCTCCCCATCTCCCTTTCTGTGACATGTAAGGAGGGAAAGACACTTAGAGCAGACATGAGTGATAAACAATACAAAAGTTTTCAAACCCTAACAGTGGTGTTTATCTGGTAGGTAGTGTAGCAGCGGGTGTCCATACTTAATCTAAGTGTGCTGTGGCTTTCTAATCAAACCAGATACTGGCTGCTCCGCTATCAAACCCAGTGCTCTTGCCTCAGGTCGTTCATAACAAACCTTGGGCCATTTATCCTTGTAATGTGTGTCAATGAGCATTCTTATCCTATTTTAACAAAAGGGAAACATTAGAACTTATGCTTTATATCACTATGGTATAAATGGGAAAAAAAGCTATGAATCATATTAATAAAGGTTATTCCTAACATCCCCCCTGATGAGGTGTCATTTAAAGGCACCTCACTAATTTAGATCAGTCAACCCCCTAGGCACTGGGTAGATCTTGCACCACCCGGGTAACCACCACTGGCGCTTGCTCTAAGACTGCAAAGGAAGCTCAGCTTCTCCTAAAATGTAAAAAAATAAGTGATCAAATATATACTGTTGTGTGTACATGTCATTGACTAAATATGCGCTACAACGCGCTCAACATTTGTTTAGAATCAGCTTCTTATCACTGGTAACGACGTGGCTTTCCTCTCACTCATTCCCGCAGCTTCACAGTGCTTTAAACAGTGAGTTCAATTGCGAAGCAGAAATGCAGGGCTTTGTCCCGCCCATCGGACGCTCAGTGTCTCTGGGGGTCTATGTGGCAGTGGGCTGGCCTCGGCTGGCCCGGATGCTCAGCTTCTGCATGATGATTGGATGATCTGTCTGAGGCTGAATCCCTTTGTGATTGACAGCGAAATTGAGCTTCCTCTCCTTGAAAGACCAGCATCTGCCACTGGTAACCACCCCCCGAAACAATCAATCAACCCTGTATGTGTGTGTTAAACCTATACATGACCAGGGAATCTACTTCCAGCTGATCCCCCCCCCCCCCCCCCCCCCGTCTAACATCATGTGAATCAATACACCTTCTGAGCAACATCCATCCCCAAACGTCCTTTGGCACGTTCAGCTATCTAAGAAGGTTATAGTCTTAAAATGGAATATAGAATCATATGTTCATAACGAGCAGGTTATGCCCAATTGTAGGTAATTAGCAACTGCTATTAATATCATTAAAGCAGGCCACATAGTGGCTTTATCAAGTGGATCTTAGTCAAAAATATTTCATCATGATCAAGAACAATGAACCAGTTTAGCACAATTAGAAAACGTTTTACTTTAAATCAGCCTCCATTTATTACCTAACACATGTCCTAAAAATCAACCTATGGAGAGGTGAACAACCTGCAAAGTCCAATTAATATTTTTATTCATGACATGTGCTTAACTAATTTCACTTAATCAATCTGTCATTGTTGTGTCAAATGGCAGAACTGACTAAAACTGTTTGTTTTAGGGTTTTTGTTCTCTAGGTAACCTTATTTGATCCATTTGATTTACCTGGTTCAGACAGCAGGGGGCTGTACATGTGGCTTAGTGGCACTGATTAGGTTTTAGAGCAGGTGTGCATCCTTTGTTAGAATCAATGCATGGAGAGAAGAGTAGACATGCACCAGTGAGTAAGAACCTCAGTTCTGGGACAGGGAAGAGGTGGTTGTCGGTGGTGAGACTACGTCGAAGAAGAACGGTTTTGGTGCGGCGCGGGAAAAACAAAAATAGAAATATATCGGATTCGGAAAAGGTGGATTTGGGCATAAACTGGTATGTGAATGGTTCGGTTGGAAATGGAGACAGGAAATGAGGAAGACATGGATTTTGAAGGGTGGACGCCAGCTGGGAGAGGAAGAGGGAAAGGACGTGGAAGAAATAAAATAGATGAAGGAAAGGGAATTGGTGATATCCAAGGTAGCAAGCGAGAATTGGAAGGAAGCAGTTCAGAAGAAGAAAGGATAGTTAGGAGGAAAGTTATGAGGGAGGAATTTAAAATAATATTGAAACTTAAGAACGAGGAAGAACAGGACAACATCAGCCCCATTGTGGTGTCAAGAGAGATAAAAAAGAAAATTGGAGATGTTGAAATGGTAAAGATTTTGAGAGATGGAAACTTATTGGTAGTTTGTAAAAATGAAGAACAAAAGAACAAGGCTTTAAAGGTGGATAATATCTGCAAGAAAACGGTGTTGGAGAAAAAAATCATGGGAGAAAATAAAAAAATTAGAGGAGTGATTTATGGGATCCCTCTAGATGAAGATCTTGATAAAATTAAGAGAAGTATTATTGGTGCAAAAGTGAATAACTTGAAGAGATTGTCAAAAACAATAAATGGAGAAAAAGTAGGAAGTATGTCAATCTTCATTGAATTTGATGACAAAACATCAAAATAGGTTATCTCAGCTTTCAGGTTAGACCTTATATCCCTCCACCACTTCGTTGTTTCAAATGTCAAAGGTATGGACACATAGCAGCAGTTTGTAAAGGGAAGCAGAGATGTCCTAAATGTGGTGAAGATCACAAGTTTGAAGAATGTAAAGAAGAAGTACAAGAAAAATGTTGTAACTGTGGAGGGCAACATAGAGTTACGTATGGAGGATGTGAAGTAAGGAAGAAGGCAAAAGAAATCATACAGATTAAAATGACTAAAAACATAAGCTATGCAGAAGCAGTTAAAAATGTGAAGGAACAGAAAACAAGAAAGATTGAACAAATAGCAAATCAAATTCCACAGCAAAGCAAAGTACAGTCAGAAGAAAATGTTACAATATCAGTAGAAAAACTAATATTATTCGTAGCCTATGTTATCAACTGTACTGACCAAGCCAAGCATAAAACTAAGAAGATTAAAATAATAGTGAGAGGAGCTGAAAAGTTTTTGGGGTTTAAGGAGGGATCGTGGGAGAACATAAATAAAAAGTTGGAGGTAGATGGGAGACAAGGAACATCTGGTGAAAGTACATGTTAATATTACAATGGAATGCAAGAAGTTTAATCGCTAACGGACAAGAATTTAAAGGTTATATTGATAGTCTTGAAGAACAACCAGAAATGATTTGTGTTCAGGAAACATGGTTAAAAACAACATTGGATTTTGTGATAAAAGGATATGATGGTGTAAGAAGAGATCGACAGGAGAGAAGTGGAGGAGGATGTGGAATATCTATTAAGCAAGGGATACAATATCAGGTATTAGGGAAAGGGAAAGAACTTGAATATATAGTAATTGAGATATGGGAACAAGAAGGTAAATTTAAAATAAAAATTTTTTATAATCCATGTAAAACATTGTCAATTGAAATAATGGAGGAGTTAAATAAATATTTGGAAGGGAAAGTAATTTGGTGTGGAGATTTTAATGCAAATAGTACATTGTGGGGTAATTGTAATGATAAAAATGGACAAGTTATAGAAGAATTAATGGAAATAAAAAATCTAGTATGTATTAATGATGGGAGGGGAACAAGAATCAATGTAAGAACAGGGATGGAATCAGTTATTGATTTAACAATGGTTTCAAATGGTTTAGCTGGTAGTTGTGAGTGGGGCATTGATAAAAAATCAACAATAGGTAGTGATCATTATCCCATTACAATAAGAGTAGGATTAACTTTAAATAATGAGAAGATAAATGTCAATAAAAAACTAAATTTTAATAAGGCAGACTGGACTAAATTTAGATACTTGAGTCAAATAAACTTAGAGAAAGTAGATATGAGAATGGATATAAATGATGTAAATTTAAAAATTTGTAAGATAATCATGGAAGCAGCAGATAATTCTATAAAGAAAGCAGGGTGTAAAAGTAATAAGATAATGGTACCATGGTGGACAAATGAATGTAAAGAAGCAATAAAGTTAAGAAATAAAGCATTTAAGGTACTAAAAGGAAATCCAATTTATAAGAATTTAATTGATTATAAAAGAAAGCAAGCAAAAGTAAGGAGAACTATTAAGAAAGTAAAAAGAGAATATTGGAGACATTTCTGTAGCACAATAGGGAAAGAAACAAAAATAGAAAAAATTTGGAAAATAATTAAAAGAATGAATGGCATAAAGAGAGAGTTTGAATATCCTATATTAAAAATAAATAATATAAATATAGTAAAAGATGAAGATAAAGTTGAAATATTGGCAAGAATATTTAGTAAAATTAACAGTTCAAATAATATTAGTGAAGAGGGCAGAAAAGGAAGAGAAAATACAAAACTTATATATAAAGATGTATTACAGAGTGTTGAAGAAACAAATAATCTGTTAAATGTTGAATTTACAAAAGCTGAATTAAATTATGCACTTAGGAAGACAAAAAATACAGCACCAGGTAAAGATCAAATTTGGTACAGAATGATAAGGCAACTTGGTGGAAAATCGAAAGATATAATATTACAATTATATAATAAAATATGGGAGGAGGGAAAATTACCACTGAGCTGGAAGGAATCAATTATAGTACCAATAGCTAAACCAGGAAAAGATAAATCAAATCCAGGAAATTATAGACCAATAGCCTTAACATCAAATCTATGTAAAATAATGGAAAAAATGATTAATAGTAGACTAGTATATTATTTAAATAATAAAGGATATATGTCAAAGTATCAAAGTGGTTTTAGAAAAGGGAGGAGTACTAATGATCCAATGCTATGTTTAGAGCATGAAATTAGAAGAGCACAGGTAAATAAAGAAAGTGTAGTGGCTGTATTTTTTTATATAGAAAAAGCATATGATATGATGTGGGTGGAAGGATTATTAATTAAATTACAAATACTGGGCATTAAAGGGAAAATATTTAAATGGATCAAAGATTTTTTAACAAATAGGAAAATACAAGTTAGAATTGGGGAAGTGATCTCAGGAAAATATATAGTAGAAAATGGAACTCCACAGGGGAGTATTATAAGTCCGTTATTGTTTTCAATTATGATAAATGATGTATTTAAAGATATTGGAAAAGTAATGGGATGTTCACTTTTTGCAGACGATGGAGCTGTTTGGAAAAGAGGAAAAAATGTAGATTTCATTGTAAAGAAATTACAAGAGGTTATTATTGAAATAGAGAAATGGGCGTTACAATGGGGATTTAAGTTTTCAGTTGAAAAAACCAAAGTAATGATATTTAATCAGAAAAAAATAAACAAGGAAATAAAATTAAAATTATATAACCAAGAATTACAGCAAGTAAAGTATATAAATTTTTTAGGATTATGGTTTGATGAAAAACTAAAATGGAATATACATATTCAAAAAGTTGTTGATAAATGTAAGAAAATTTTAAATATTATGAGATGCTTGGCTGGCAGTGACTGGGGAGCAGATAGGAAATCACTAAAACAGATTTACACAGGAATGATAAGATCTAACATAGACTTTGGTTGTATAGTTTACGGTTCAGCAGCTAAAACACATCTGGTTAAATTAGATATTATCCAACATCAGGCATTAAGATTATGTACTGGAGCATTTAAAACTACACCAACAGCAGCAATAGAAATAGAAATGGGAGAAATGCCGTTAGAGTTAAGAAGAATAAAACTAGAAATACATTATTGGTTAAATTTACAAGGTAATAACTTGGATCATCCAATTTGGGAAATTTTAAATCCATGTTGGGAAAAAGAAAAGAAAGAAATGAAGAGTTTTGGATGGACAATTGAAAATAAAGTAAAAGAATTTAAAATGATTGATTTAGAAATTAGTCAAACATCACCAATATCAATTATACCACCATGGATTCTACCAGAAGCAACAGTAGATATGTCAATAATGGAAAAGAAGCAAGATAAATCTTCCATAGTAGATAGTTATTCAGTACAGATACATTTAAATAATTATTATAGATATATTCAAATATATACAGATGCATCAAAAATAAATGGAAAAGTAGGAATAGCTTTTGTAGTACCAGAATTCAATCTGAAAATAGGAAAACGAATTACAGACGGCTTATCAGTATACACAGGAGAAATATTGGCTATATTATTAGCTTTACAATGGGTAGAAGACATAAAATCATTAAAAACAGTCATTTGCTCAGATTCAAGCTCTGCATTATTAGGTTTAAAATATAATCAATCAGATAGTAGGATGGACATTTTATTAGAAATATTTCATACATTATACAGAATACAAAAAATGGGCTTGATAGTTATATTTGTGTGGGTTCCAGCACATATTGGAGTAGAAGGAAACGAGAGGGCAGATAAAATAGCAAAGAGGATAATTCAAAATCCTATTAGTTTTATAGTTAAAACAAGTAAATCTGAGGGAAAGAGTATTGTTAAAAGAAAGCTGATGGAAAAATGGAAAAAAAGGTGGG
This sequence comes from Girardinichthys multiradiatus, assembly GCF_021462225.1. Lineage (NCBI taxonomy): Eukaryota > Metazoa > Chordata > Actinopteri > Cyprinodontiformes > Goodeidae > Girardinichthys > Girardinichthys multiradiatus. The sequence goes on along the minus strand of NC_061801.1, from coordinate 3,551,272 downwards.
AGGAAGGAAAAACAGGAAGATGGTTTTATAAAATTCAGAAGATAGTAGGAGAAAGAAGAAATGGAAGACGAAATAGAAAGGAGGAAAGAGTGATAACAAGGTTGAGATTTGGGCATACAGGACTTAATTATACACTTTTTAAAATTCAAAAGCATGATACTGGTAAATGTGATTACTGTGGAAAATATGAAACAATAGAACAGGTTATATTAGAATGTCATAAATATGAAAGAGAAAGAAGATATATGAGAAGAGAGTTTGAAGGTATTAAGGAAAGGGTTAATTTATTAGATATTTTGAGGAAGAATTTAGGGAGTAAACATGTACAAATAGTGATTCGTTTTTTAAAGAAAACAAAATTATTTAATAGAATTTGATTATAGTAGATAAAATTGTGAAAGTATGGAGGATATAGAAGGGTAGAGTACAATGTAATGTGTAAGTATGTCTATTTGTATATATACATATAGGTAAGATATATTTATTTATTTAATTTGTAGAATTAAATATATATATATAAATAGATAGGCCGACACGAACCACACTCCATACCAGTAAGTGGCGGTAATGCTACTAAAAGTTTGTTGCCAACCGCCAATAAAACCAACAAGAAGAAGAAGAACCTCAGTTCTGGTGAAACAAATGTATTAAGCTGTTGAGAAATTTGGAATAGTTCTTTCAATTTAAGTTGGATTTGTGGTCAGAGGTGTTTGGAGTGTACAGATGTGTTGTATATATTTAACAGGCCTGCTGAAGTCTAAGTTGATCTGATGCTACTTTAAGTTTTGTTTGTTTGGTTCATACAATGAGCGATTCAGTTCCTACATATGGGTTAAAGCATTATTTTGTGGTGTAAATTGATGGTAAAAGTTCTTTATTTGATTTAACAACTTAATTCTAGAGATCTTAGAGTGATTATTTGGAATAAAGATGTTAATGGGAGGTTTGACTGACATAGAGTCTAAGTTTTAGCTTTCATTGACTGGAATGCTAGTTGTTTTTTTTTTGTTGTTTTTTTTTTTAGTAAATAGCTTGTTTAATTTACAAACGTATTTTAAATAGGTATGGTAAATGCTTAAATTGATCAGTTTACCAATTATCACGTACTGTACCAATATACTAGAGAAAAAACACTTATAAATTAATAATTTTTCATTGAGATCCAATTAAAAACTATTTTTGGCTTTGTTTATTTGCAAGGTTTTCAGCCTGCTGATACTACTGATGCTGATGATTTTGCTACATATCTGCATATATGATCTTTAAATTAAATTAATAAAGATGATAAGAACAGTTGAACCAATGTCTGCTTCCGTCTCGATCCTCTCAAGTCGGATCAGAATTTGTGTATAAAGACTTGACAGGCATTAACTCATACCACATTCATACCATTAAATCAAGTATTCTGATTCCTTTAATATCATAATAATCCCTAAGTCACAGAAATCATTGTAAAGGATATCGGCTCAGACGGCGGCCCCCCTTTTCAATTATGGGTTATACTCTGTCAATCCTGTGAGCCTGATCACGGCCCCCCCTTTCTCACACCCTTGATTTGAGGGGCCCGACCCCTCAAGCATCGGCATCTGATAGGCGGTCGGCACTCCCAATCCCCCCAAGTCCATGCAGCCCATGGTTGGAGTCATGCACCTAAGGATGACAGCTCGAATACACGTTGCACAACAGCATGCACAAACTGCGATCACCACAACAGGCAATGAAGTGAATATACTCACCAGTAGGTTTCCCCATTTTCCAGACCACGTCTCGAACATGTTCGTGAATTGTTCATTGATTCTTGAGTGCAATTTTAATTCAATGGACAGTGATTGCAATTCTTTAAGGGCCTTCGTCAGAGATCCATCAGGTGCTGTAATTGTTGGGAATAAAACAACAAGGCTCTCCAAAATCACCACACAACCCTTCTTTTTTTGTTTTTTGGATATAGGATCATATCCAAAGCTATTCTAATTTGACAAGAAATAATTTCAACATCCTGTTTACACAGCCTTCAGCTGTCTCCCCTGTTTTGTCGTGCTGTCATTTAAAAGATTAGAATCGATTGTAACAGGAAGCAGTTTGTATTCTAGCAGACATCAAATTCAGAAACACATTTTCTGAAAGGTTCCCCCTGACGAAGTAGGCCAATCAGTGTCAGGGCGTCCTGGAGGGAGAAGGTAACCAGGGCACATCTTTCCTGTCCAGTCAATAGCAATTATTATTAATTGTTAAAGCAATTATTCCCCATAAATCAGTTCTGTTCAGCAGCAAGTAAACGTTTAAGGCTTTGTATCAAGTTAATTTACATCTAAGTTGCAAACAACATCATCCATAAATAAATAACTCAGAAGCCTTAGGAAGTTATCATTTCTATTCATGAAGTTATTCGAATTAATTAAATATTTGAACACTCCTTTCATCCTTCATGCAATTTATTCCACAATTTCCCACATTCACAGAAGTAAACATTTGTTTGTTTATTATTCACACAATTTTACTTTAGAAATCCTTCTCCTCTCTGTGATTTTTGATTTTGTGACCTCCTTTCAAATTTACCGGGACATCCTCTTTCAAGCTTTAACCCAACAAATAGAAATTTTATTGTTTAATCTTTATCACGTTCCCTCTGTTGAAGTAACCCATCCCCCTCAAACATTTATGAAACAGGTTCCACATAATTGTATTTTGTTAGTTGAAAGCAAAAAGATGAGTTAATCTTACCTTTTAATGTTATGGTTACTGGAATAAATTAATTTAGTTTCACAAGCACATTTATGTGTTAGCTAGAAATTAAATGTTAAGTCAAAAGATATCCAATTGAACCTATTCGTGTGTTCTTCCTCAGGTGCTTTCTGATTTCTCTGAGGTTTCCTTCGGAGGACATCTCTCCCTTCCTGCAATATGATCTGCTGACCTAAGTTTTGCCCTCATCCAGAGTTTGTTTCTCCTGTTGGTTCTTTGGTTAGAGCCTCCTCTGTGTTATGAGACAAAAACTTTACAACAGATTGAAATCTTTGAACATGTCAGTTGCTCTCTCTCTGAATCCAGACTAGGTGCAGAACCTGACTGAAGAGAGGAGGTGAAAGGTCAGGATATGGTTCTTCCTGTCAGCAGCTCATGGGGAGTTAAACCCATGAGCTCAGTGGGAGATGATCTGATGTAAAACATCACCAAGAGCAACGCATCAAGCCACTTCATTTTTGTATCAGCACAAACTTTAGCCAATCGTTTCTTGATTGTGTGATTAGCTCTCTTAGCCGCCCTGGTGAAAGTGTCAAGCACATCTCTACATCCTTTCAATCTGTTGTCAGAACCCATAAAATCAATAACAATTTCCTTTAGGGCTTGTTGGGAACAGGAAATGCTCCAATACCTGTTTTCATGAGAATCTTATATAATAGAGTCATCTTCTCACCTTTAACCAAAATTCATATTTATATTGTAACCCAGTTAGTTGCTACTTTATTGTCCGTTGCCGAGATATGTTCAAACCGTTATTTTCCATAATAATTTTTGAAATCATCCCCAGAACAAGGTATTTATCATTTACAATGAAGGTGTCCAGTGTTTTAGACAACCTACTTTTCAAGCACATTGATAATTTGATTATATCTACCTAAATTAGACCTTTAGGGTCCTTCCCCATAACCTCTACCCTCAATACTAGATAAAAGTAATTAGCATATTATGTACAACCTTAATCATACCATTATTTAGTGATTCATTCCTGTTAAACATTTGATCACAATAAACAGTCCTTTTTCCCCAATATATCCATTTCCAATTTTTCCATCCTATGATTATTATTATTTCTTTTTGTTTTCTCTGAAGTCTAAAGGTTAGTCAGACAAATATTTGAGACAAACATTGAAACAGAAATTTAGACAAACACTTAAGACACACAACACATACTTGGCCTCTTAAGGAAGTTTGGGCGAACAAATCTTTAACCATCCAATTATTCAACCAGAACCCTATGGCAGAATGACAGGTTCTATTTGGTTCTGTTCCCATCCCAAAGAGAATTTATATCCAATTTCACCTCAAGAAAATTCATAAGAAATTTACGTTTTCACCTTCTGAAACTAAAACCCAGAAAATTGTTCCAACTTGCGAGCATCTGAACATATAGGGGACACCGACATTAGAGAAAAACTAATGAAAAACAAAACTTGGTGTGCTCTAAAACGTTCATTAGTTGTCCAAACACAACTATGAATCAAAACCCAAAACAAATAATGAGCTCACAGAAACTAAAACATACCATTCGAATCATGAACCTTTCACTCATGTGGTCTCATCATTCAGCAATCATACCTTGGGCCTTCATTCATTCCTGTCACACCCTTCTCAACCACACGTTTTCAACCCTCAAACACAATCTTTCGATTCCTATTGTTTCTGAACCCCAGAGATCTTATGTCCTAAGTAATGATGTGTCAGTGGACCCATTTTTCAGGCTGCTCCAAGCCACCTTTTCAGGCCTTCTTCACCTAAGTGAAAAATATATGTTTAGGGTTATCGCTCACATCATCAGGCAATATAGTGGGACGACTCTTCATCAACTTCTCCAGAGAAATCATGAGTATTGTGACCGGCAATGCCTGAAAATAAACTGTTTGATCATACAGTCATCCCAGTACAACAAATTAACACAAACAAGAAATCACAAAGTTGGGTAGTGAAATAAGCATTTTTCTTTCTTTCACCATCTTCATTTCACAACACATAATCATATTTGTACATTGTTATTTCCATTATTATTTTATACAAAGAAGACAAAAATAAACGACATTACAGTCTTGCTGTGTACCAGCTTATGAAGGAATAAAAGAAGATAAAAAGCAAATAGATTAGTTAAAAACAGAATCATTCCGTTTGGAAAAAGGAAAGGATAGCCTACCTTTGTAGCACCTGGTGGTCTGACACAAAAACTATGGATACTTGACCTCTTGTCAACCTTTTGCGGCATCAAGTAGTGAAAGTTCGAAAATTAATTTGTACATCTGCCTACCACAATAAACCTATTTATGCGTAAATCGGTATGTATAATCCGCCGGGGATTTTATTGTTTTTAATTACATCAATTAAATCAACTGTATCATTTAATGCAACTACCACTTTTGGTGAAAACCAAGTTTTAAATTTAGGATATTAATTTTAATCTTGTCATAAGGCAATGGTAGATTTATTCTTTTCAAATTATATAAAGTTAACAGTATTTTTCCTCCTGCTCTAAGTCTTAAATGAGTGAATGTTTTTCCAAGTTTATTGACAGCAATTATTTGTTGTAAAGTTTTGGAAAAATCATCTTTTGGAGTCAGATAAAATCTGAGTCTAACTGGTCGAGCTAAAACCCTAAATTTATTTTTATTTGGAAGCCTGTTGCCTTTTCTTTCTGCTCTCAGTGGAGGAGGATGCTTTTTCTCTGTCTCCCGCACCCCTCCCATATCTGCCCTGCTTCAGCTCTGTATCTTGTCTTCTTTTAGGGGCCTCTTTTTGCATATCTTCCAAATTCTCATTTATGGATTTGGTCAGCTGGTCTCTCAATGTAATTGAACAAATTTTCTCAACGAGAAGACAGGGTGAAGGAGAGCCCACTAGTCCGGACGGGACGTTTTTCTCTGGATACACAATGGACTCCTGGCAGAAGTGGAGGATTGTGTGTTTGTCGATAATGTCAGTCGAGGATGTGGAAGATGTGTATATAATTGGATGTTTGATATCAGGATTTCTGCTTTTTGGAGTCAGCAGTTACCTGGCATATCGAGAAATTCGGAGAATGTCAGCAGCTGTTCTGGCAATTGTGAGGCTGCCTGGCATGTGTGATGGGATCTTCAGGGCAATCAGCACTCAGACTGAGATGTTATGTGAGCTGAATCGCAGACTGGATGTAATCCTTACACAGGATCGCAGGCAGGTTGCGGTTCCTGGACTCGGGTGAAATGGGATAAATCTTGGAGAAAGTTGTTCGCTCAGATCTGGCGAAAGACCAGGAATTTGGCTGTTTGGATTCACCTTTGAGAAGAACCAGCGAGACTCTCAAGGCTGACAGAAAATTAAGAGTCAGCCTAATCCAAATAATTATTGTTTTTCTGAATCTGGCTCCCCTGCACGGCCTTGATGGCTGGCTATCTTCAACTTATCCTGGAAGTTATGTAACCATGATGCTCTGCTACCTCTGCCCCCTCCCTTCACTGAGGACATCTGTGGACCTGCTCAGAACTTTGTGGCCGGTTGATGAACCTTCCAACGTACCATCAAGGACAATGGCCTCTGGGACAGTGCTTCATGGACTTACTTGCACACACTCACTTGCACACACACACATGCTCAAGATAAACATATGCACCCCCTCACACCACCTTCACCGTTCCCGGCATGATGTTGTTTTGTAAACTTGTTGCTTCTTTGTGCTGAGGTTTTTTACAATCTCAAACTGTATCCTGCTAAGGATAAAGTGTGAAATATGATTTTTTTCCCTCTACTTACATAATGTGGCCTCTTTTCTCATCTAGCAAAGGCAGGGCCTGTGAGTGGGCAACAAAGCCTCGGTGACTTGTCCCCCCCTTGTCTTGTGTCATGATGTATGTTTGGATGGGTTGTACTGGAATTCTAATTTCCCCTCGGGGATCAATAAAGTATCTCAGAATCAGAATCAGAAAAGCTTTATTGCCAAGTACGTTTTTGGACATACAAGGAATTTGTTTTGGCGTAGTCGGTGCAATACAGTACAAATTAAACAGTACAAACATATCTACAATATAATATAAATATAAGTGCACAGTTTTAAGTGAGTGAGAGTAAATATAGAGCAGTATAAGATGCAAGAGCAATACAACAGTGCAGGTGATCATTGTGCAAGTAAAGCAGTGCAAGTAAGCAGGAGTCCAAGCTGAGCGTTAATGTAACGCATAGAGTTACAGGTTACAGGTGTCCTGTCAGCAAAAAAAGGGGGGGTGTGGGGGAAAGGGAGAGTGTCAGGGTGGTTTCCGGGCTTTGTTAACCAGGCTGGTGGCAGATGGGAAAAAACTGTTCTTGTGGCGTGAGGTTTTGGTCCGGATGGACCGCAGCCTCCTGCCAGAGGGGAGAGTCTCAAAGAGTCTGTGACCGGGGTGGGAGGGATCAGCCAGAATCTTCCCTGCCTGCTTCAGGGTCCTGGAGGTGTACAGTTCCTGGAGCAACAGTAGACTGCAGCCAATCACCTTCTCAGCAGACCGAATGACACGCTGCAGCCTGCCCTTATCCTTGGCTGTAGCAGCGGCGTACCAGATGGTGATGGAGGAGGTGAGGATGGACTCAATGATGGCTGTGTAGAAGTGCACCATCATAGTCTTTGGCAGGTTGAATTTCTTCAGCTGCCGCAGGAAGAACATCCTCTGCTGGGCTTTCTTGATGAGGGAGCTGATGTTTGGCTCCCACTTGAGATCCTGGGAGATGATGGTTCCCAGGAAGCGGAAAGATTCCACAGTGTCAATTGTGGAGTCACAGAGGGTGATGGGGGCAGGTGGGGCTGGGTTCTGCCTGAAGTTCACAACCATCTCCACTGTCTTTAGAGCGTTGAGCTCAAGGCTGTTCTGGCTGCACCAGTCCAACAGATGGTCCACCTCCCATCTGTATGCGGACTCGTCACCATCAGAGATGAGTCCGATCAGGGTGGTGTCGTCCGCAAACTTCAGAAGCTTGACAGACTGGTGACTGGAGGTGCAGTTGTTGGTGTACAGGGAGAAGAGCAGAGGAGAGAGAACACAGCCTTGGGGGGAACCGGTGCTGATGGTCAGGGAGTCAGAGACGTGCTTCCCCAGCCTCACGCGCTGCTTCCTGTCAGACAGGAAGTCAGTGATCCACCTGCAGGTGGAGTCGGGCACACTCAGCTGGGAGAGCTTCTCCTGTAGCAGAACTGGGACGATGGTGTTGAAGGCAGAGCTGAAATCCACAAACAGGATCCTGGCGTAGGTTCCTGTGGAGTCCAGGTGCCGGAGGATGAAGTGAAGGGCTAGGTTGACTGCATCATCTACAGACTTGTTGGCTCTGTAGGCAAACTGCAGGGGGTCAAGGAGGGGGTCGGTGATGTCTTTTAGGTGTGAGAGCACAAGGCGCTCAAAGGACTTCATCACCACAGAGGTCAGGGCGACGGGTCTGAAGTCATTAAGCCCTGTGGTCCTTGGCTTCTTGGGAACAGGGACGATGGTGGAGGACTTGAAGCAGGCTGGCACATGACATGTCTCCAGTGAGGTGTTAAAAATGTCTGTGAAGACTGGAGACAGCTGATCAGCGCAGTGCTTCAGGCTGGCTGGTGAGACAGAATCCGGACCAGCAGCTTTCCGGGGGTTCTGTCTCCTGAAGAGTTTGTTGACGTCCCTCTCCTGGATGGAAAGAGCCGTCCTCGGCGTGGGTAGGGGGCTGGTGGGGGGGAACTTCAGGGTGGGGGTTGGAGGTGCCAAGGCCCCTCTTGAGGTTGGGGAGGTGGGGGTGGTGGATTGTGGCTGCAGTTGTTGGGGGGCGTCGTGGGAGATGGTTGCAGGACTGTCCCTTTGTCTTTCAAAGCGGCAGTAGAACTCGTTCAGGTCGTTGGCGAGGCGTCGGTCGTTGATGGAGTGGGGGGCTTTCGGCTTGTAGTTGGTGATTTGCTTGAGCCCTTTCCAGACAGACGCAGAGTCGTTGGCTGAGAACTGGTTTTGGAGCTTCTCAGAGTACAGTCGTTTGGCCTCTTTCACTGCCTTGCCAAACTTGTACTTGGCCTCTCTGTATATGTCTTTGTCCCCACTCCTGAAGGCCTCTTCCTTATCCAGTCTTAACCTTCTGAGTTTAGCTGTGAACCAGGGTTTGTCGTTGTTGTAACTCACCCTGGTGCATGATGGTACACAGCTGTCCTCACAGAAGCTGATGTAGGAAGTCACAGCCTCTGTGTACTCGTCCAGACTGTTGGTAGTAGTCCTGAAAACATCCCAGTCTGTACAGCCTAAACACGCCTGGAGATTCTCCACAGCCTCACTGCTCCACTTCCTTGTCGTCCTCACAACAGGTTTGCAGAGCTTAAGTTTCTGCCTGTATGCAGGAATCAGGTGGACCATGATATGGTCGGATTGGCCCAGTGCAGCACGTGGGACGGCGTGATAAGCGTCTCTGATGGTGGTGTAACAGTGATCCAGAATGTTGTCCTCTTTGGTCGGACATTTTATAAACTGTCTGTATTTGGGGAGTTCGTGGGTCAGATTACCTTTGTTAAAGTCACCAGCGACGATTACTAAGGAGTCCGGGTTGGTCCGCTCCACACTCAGTATCTGGTCGGCGAGCATGCGCTGTGCGACCTGCACGTTAGCTTTGAATTGAATTAAAATTGTCACGTTCTGTAGAATGTTTTTCCTTCCATCTCGTAAAAGAGTTTTCACACAACTGGTGCTGCCAATCCTAGAACACGCTGATGTTATTTATGGCCATGCCACAGAAACTAATCTTCATCCCTTCAAACTTTGAAATACTCCATATTTAGAAATACTTAATTCAATTTAATTCACAATATGGCCTGAGAAATACTGATCAGTTATCTTTTTGTGTTTTACATCAATAATTAGGAAAAATTAGACATTTTGCATTTCAGTTCAAAGCTCCATCAGCTTGGAATACTTTGCCTCACTTAGCTGTATCACTGCTATTCATATTTCTAAGTTGCCTTTACTTTATTGTAAAACATTTTGCTTTCAGTAAAAACAAAGGTGCATTTATTCTTGACTCAATCCTCACAGAGATTTGCACATGAACTCTGCATCTGTATGTGTTGTCTTATTTTGTGTCTTGATGTTAAGTGCATGTACCATGCAGTTGCTATGCTGGTGGTTATGAGAGTGTGTGTTTGTGGGTATTTCTGTGTGATTTTTTTCATATTTGTTTGATTTGTATTACTGCTGTTTATCAACCTGTTCTGCAAGGACCCTCTCAAAAATGAGATGGTACATCTCAAGGGGTTACCCTTGAAATAATCAGTTGTCAGTGCTGCCAATTATACTTTTTACTTCTTTCCATACATAATATGTGCCATCCAAGATGTTAACAAGACCTGTCACTACTAGTATGGTGTCATGATAGATAGGGTTAAATAAAGTCAAAATCAGGTCGAAGGACATTGGATCTTCCCTACAAATGTTTGTTTGGTCATGATAAAGCTGCTCTCTTGTAATCATCTGATTCCATAACATTTTTTGTGGTATTCATCAGCAAGATTATAACAGCTCTGAATGTTTTATTCTAATCTAGCTTTATTTACATGTCTCTATATTTTTTCTAATGCAGTAAATCCTTATTATATTTAAGAATGGGGTCACTAGTTTGTATTAGTTGCTATTACTTTAATAATACTTGGTTTAGTTTAGGTGTCATTAGTTCTAGTGCTTGTTTTACTGTATTTCCATACTTCAATTGGTCTGTTTTTATGTGTAGGATTCAAAAAGGTTCAGAGTATTGTGTTCATTAAATTCCGAATGTAAGTATCTCAACCGTAGATACAATTTTCAAAATGTGATTCAATTTAACTGTAACTGAGTCCTGTGGAAAAACTCACTCCTCATCAGTTTAGAAGACTTAAATGAAGGGCATGTTATAATCTTAGTTTGTCTTACCCAGTTTTATAAACACACTGACAGTTTCAGTCAGCTATAGTTCTTCCCTTTTAATTACACTTTGTATTTATTTCAAGTAACTAAAGTTTCTTTCAATTAACTCAAGTTTTCTCCATTTCAGTCCAATCCAGTAATTCTGTTAAGGTGCATTTCATCTTGTGTTAAATTTGAGTCTAATTTGATCATTCTGAACCTGACTGGAAAAAGTCAAACCATCTGTTAAAATCATGTTTTGAGGGGAGAGATTGTTCCTTTCTGGCACTTCCTTTCATGTTTCATAAAGAACTGACTTAATATTATTATGGTACTGTTGAGGATCAGACCTGCTCTTGTAGTCTCTAATTATTATTGTGATACCTTATTTAATAAATAACACTGAGCGTCAGACAGTTTAAAATGTTTTTATCCTTCAAGCAGGTGGTCCATGGTCAAAACCGCTTCCCCAGACCTAAAAACTCAAAATTCCAATTAGTTTCATGTCAGAAAACAATTTAAATCAAATGTATCCTGCCACATATACCCTAATGTATACATAACATGAAACAGTCATTCATTTCACAAAAACAGACAGACAAAATGGACAGACAATGGCCACATAAAAGTTTGTTTGCCCTGTAAAATCAAATTTTAGAGTGGAACCACTTTGTGTCACTTAATGGTTAAAAATAATTTCTTACCATTTTCTGGTGACCTGACAATTATTTCAGGACCCAAACAAGCTCCATCAAACTGTTGTTTTAACCTGTTAAAGCATATTTTTGGGTGAAACTTGCTAATATGTTTCTCCTCCCTGTCTCCAAGCTTGCTCCTAGAGAACAAACAGGGAGCTCATTTTCTAGTGATGTCTGTCATTCTCTCACTTCACACACACTTTCACACACTCTGGCCAACCAGGCGGTACAGCACCGTTTCCTGGTCCAGATGAGAGCTTATTTTGTTATCTCTCAGACACCAAAGTTTATTCACAGTAGAGTTTATTCAGTGAGCTAGGGTCTGTTAGCTTAGCATGTAGCAGTCAAAGTCCATCAGTGTAATGTATCCCCCGTCACTTCCGTCAGCTCACTGTTATCGACTCACACACATTCACACTAGCCAATTGATGTTACAATTTTATATTTATACAGCTGTTTACTCAAAAAACGGGCCAGCAGCTTTTGAATTTTTCTTAAGGAAAAATTACGAGAGCCATTTAAACTCAAGACCCCCTCTCGGCGATGCTTTCGTGTTCTTTAAGAGAACCCCCGGACCTTGAAACCATGCCGAGGATGCGCATCTATCTCTGCGTGTTCAATCACAAGAAAGTAAGCAGCTTTAAGGAATTTTAAGAAGTCCAAGGAGCCACTGAAACCTAATACTTCCCCTTGGTGGTGCTTTGGAGTTCTTTAAGAGAACTCGGGACCTTGAAACCTAGCCAAGTATTAGCGTGCCTTCATTCAGGGAGGTCGCTTTTATATTGCATGCGAGGGAAAACTATTTTCCATTGCATTCAATAAAGGAACTTCAAACCTTCTCCCCTAGACTTTAGTCTGTTTTAGAAAATTGTACCTTTCTTCCCGGACTGACACCGTTAAAGTCGCACCGATTATTAACACGTCACTTCTTAACGTGTTCGCAACACTAATTCTGAACTATTTCTCTGCCTCCAAGGATTTCAAAAGAGCTCACTCAGAACTAACAACACAGCTAGAGTGTTTTTACGGGAAAAACACTGGAGATTTTTTAATAGGAATCTCCCAACCTTTTGTTTTACAGCCGCTGCTGTGATGTTTTGTCCTTCCATGGCAACCCTATCCAAAAGTGGTTTTTGCCTCCGGGGCGCGGGCGGAAGCATCAATTTGTCCGAGCTACCACACCCTGTTGGCGGTCAGACGTCTCGGAGTTCCACTGGTCCTTGATCCCCAGAAGCGATCACACACTCTAACACTGACTCTTAAAGGAACGACTCTCAAACAGTTTTTAACTTTCAGCTCCTTTAATCTAAATTAGGCAGAGGAATGATTACAGAGATCAGCGCCGAGGCTCCTGTCTCGGACCGTTGCCGTCTGTGTAAGGATGACAAAAGAGCCCCGAAAGAAGGTCACATGTAGTTTTATATCTGGCACTCCAAGGCAATGGATGTGCCCTCCCTCAGTGATTATCAGTAGACTATGTGTCACCATTGTGGTGTCTATCTGATTGTGTAGTAGCAGGTGTCCATCCTTAATCTGAGTGTGCTGTGGCTTTCTAATCAAACCATTTATACCGGCTGCTCCACTATCAAACCCAGTGCCCCATTCTCAGGTCATTCATGACAGCCCTTGGGCCATTTATCCTTGTAATGTGTGTCTATGGGCATTCTTATCATATTCTAACAAAAGGGAAACATTAGAACTTATGCTTTATATCACTATGGTATAAATGGGAAAAACAGCTATGAGTCATATTAATAAAGGGTATTCCTAACAGGTGAATAAGCTTTGCTGTCTGAGAGATAAAGAAATCACCTTTTTGGCTTGGGAAACGGTGCTTTACCACCTGGGTATGAAAGTGTGGGTGTGTGAAGCAAAAGAATGACTGAGAAATCACGAGAAAATGAGTTCCCTGCTTAGCAAGCATGGGGAACGGGGAGGAAAAGGTATATTAGCGAGTTTTCCCCACAAAGATGCTGTTAAAACTTAAGACAGTTTTGATGGTGCATGTTTAGGTTCCAAAATAATCGATGAGTCACCGGGAAACATTAATCATTAAAAGAAACAAAGTGGTTCCACTCTCTAATGTTGTGCACACTTATTTTTAAACAGGATCCCAAGTTAAAACAGATAAGGTCTGATACATCATTGCTGACACAATACAGTTGAGAAGAAAATATTTTCAAATTTGGTATTTACATGTTAATCTAAGTTTTATATGGCCAAATGTCTGTCCGTTTTCTCCGTCCGTTTATGTGCAATTGAATGACTGTTTCATGCTAATTAAAAATTAGGGTATATGTGGCAGAATGAATAAAATTTTACGTTGTTTCCTGATCTGAGACTAATTGGTATTTTGAGTTTTTCAGGTCTGGGAGCAGTTGCAAAGAGGTAAACAAGGTCCTGGCCAGGATTTTGATAAAGGTTTAGACTTTTTCCAGTCAGGTTCAGAATGATAAAATTAGACCCGAATTCAACACAAATGAAACACATGCTTTAACAGAATTACTGGACAGCCTTATTATAGTGAAAATTGTATGTTTATAAAACTGATTAAGACAAATTAAGGTTATAAGATATATGCCCTTCATTTGAGTGTTTTTCAATTTTATTTAGCCTTGTAAACTGATGTGGGAACCTTTGAAAATTATATATAGGGTTGAGATTTAATACTTATATTCACAATTTAATAAATAAAATACTCTGACCTTTTTGAATCCTGCACCTAAAAGGAGACTAATCGAGATATGAAAGACATCAAAATAATAGCAACTAATAAAACCTAGCTACCCCATTCTTAAAAATAAGGACTAACTGCATTAGGAAAATGCAGATAGAACTAAATAAGGCTAAAGTTGAATAAAAACATCCAGAGTCATTATAATCTTGCAGATGGATACAACTCAAATTGTTATGAAACCAGATGATTAAAAGAGAACAGTTTTATTATGGCCAAACAGAAATATTTGTAGTAGGCAAACTTCAAGGGCAACCACTTAAACATACACAACAGAAATACAAATCATGCATTTTAACACACACGCACGTGCACACAACACACTCAACAATTACGCACAATACAGTGCTTGGTACTTGAAGACACAAAATAAGGCTATACATACTGATACAGAGAACTATGCACATCCCTGTAAGGATTAAGTCCAGAATAAATTACTTTCTTCTAATTGAATGCAAGAGCAAGATGTTTTACAATAAACAACTAAAGACAACTTAGAAATATGAAAAGGCGTACATGAAAGAGGGAGGTAAATTATTCCAAGCTATAACTTTAAACTGAAATGCACAAGGTGAAATTTCTTTCCTAAATTATTGTTGCAGGAAACAAAAAGATAACTGATCAGTATTTCTCAGGCTATATTCTGAACAAAATGGGATTACATTTTGTTTTAGGTATTAAAAAAATAGGAAATAGATACATGTAAAATAAATAACAACCAATGAAGTTTTCTTCTGATATGGAGGGCTAACCAGTTCAAGGAATCCTACACAAGCCATGAGTCCTATATGGAAATCTAAAAAACTAGAAAAAATGCAAAAATGCAGTGTGAATGCTGAAAGCTGAATTCTTTAGCTGAAAACTGGCAGAAACAAGCTAAAATTGTCTGTAGACAATCTGCTGAAATGTAATGAATTAGAAGAAAACAGAAATGCTAAACTCCTGTTGAAAGCTCGCAGAAAGTGGCTAAGGTTGACAGCAGAATATCAGCTGAAATCTGATAAATTAGTAGAAATAGCAGCAACATCAACGAAAAACATGAAAGCGCTGCACATAGATGAGCTGAAAAAGCATAGACTGAAGCAAAAGTGCTAAAATATATTTTAAAAAATGGCAGAAAATTCTGAAAAGAGTGAACTAACAACAAATACCTGAAGAAACACAAAAACAAACAGGTAATGTCCTAAAGAGGCAAAAGTGTTCATCAGCTAAGAGAGAAGAGAGGAGAAAGAGAAGATAAAATGCTAACATTAGCATATTGGCTATCACTAGCATAAAGAATGATATTAATTTACCCCATCTACTATGCAAAAAGCAATGTATAAGCTAAAATGAGCTAAAATGCTAATGCTTACTACAGCCTATATTCAAAAGTCTATGAAATTGCACTTTAAAATTATTCACTCTTGTTCAGGTGTTGGAACAGCAGTAGAAGCTGTTTAAGTAGCTGACATCAAATGATCGCAGTTTTGATGCTCCCCTAGGATCTTTGAAGATGGTCTTATCATCATAAGTCACAGAGTAGTGGTTTTATTCTGGTTCTGATAGAGATTGGACCTGGTTCTGATGGGGGTTTGTTCCTGATTGTGATAGAGGGTTCCTCCTGGATCTGATGAAGATTTGTACCTGGTTCAGATGGAGGTTTGTACATGGTTCTGATGAAGATTTGTACCAGGTTCTGATGGAGTTTGGACCTGGTTCTTATAGAGGTTTATTCCTGTTTCTGATGGAATTTGGATCTGTTTCTGATGGATATTTCTCCCTGGCTCTGATAGAATTTGGACCTGGTTCTGATACAGGTTTGTACCTAGTTCTGATAGAGGTTTGTACCTGGTTCTGATGGAGATTTTTTCCTGGTTCTGGTGGAGATTTCCTCTTGGTTCTGATGGAGTTTGGGTCCGGTTCTGATGGAGACTTTCTCCAGGTTCTGATGAATTTTGGAACTGGTTCTGATAGAGGTTTCTTTCTGGTTCTGATTGAGGTTGGACCTGGTTCTGATAGTGGGTGACTAACCGGTCCTGATGGAGAATTCCTCCTGGTTCTGATGGAGTTTTGGTCTGGTTCTGATGGAGATTTGTTCCTCGTTCTGATGGAGTTTGGGTCTGGTTCTGATGGAGGGTTCCTAACTGGTTCTGATGGAGTTTGCGTTAGGTTCTGATGGAGATTTTCTCCATGTTCTGATGAATTTCGGACCTGGTTCTGATAGTGGGAAATTAACTGGTCCTGATGGAGAATACCTCCTGGTTCTGATGGAGTTTGGGTCTGGTTCTGATGGAGATTTGTTCCTGGTTCTGATGGAGTTTGGGTCTGGTTCTGATGGAGATTTTCTCCATGTTCTGAGGAATTTTGGACCTGGTTCTGATAGTGGGAAACTAACTGGTCCTGATGGAGAATACCTCCTGGTTCTGATGGAGTTTGGGTCTGGTTCTGATGGAGATTTGTTCCTGGTACTGATGGAGTTTGGGTCTGGTTCTGATGGAGTGTTCCTAACTGGTTCTGATGGAGTTTGGGTTCGGTTCTGATGGAGATTTTCTCCATGTTCT
Source organism: Girardinichthys multiradiatus (assembly GCF_021462225.1). Lineage (NCBI taxonomy): Eukaryota > Metazoa > Chordata > Actinopteri > Cyprinodontiformes > Goodeidae > Girardinichthys > Girardinichthys multiradiatus. The sequence continues at coordinate 3,534,708 of NC_061801.1, read as the reverse complement.
GATGAATTTTGGACCTGGTTCTGATAGTGGGAAACTAACTGGTCCTGATGGAGAATACCTCCTGGTTCTGATGGAGTTTGGTTCTGATGGAGATTTGTTCCTGGTTCTGATGGAGTTTGGGTCTGTTTCTGATGGAGGGTTCCTAACTGGTTCTGATGGAGTTTGGGTTCGGTTCTGATGGAGATTTTTCCGATGTTCTGATGAATTTTGGACCTGGTTCTGATAGTAGAGACCTCCAGATTCTGAAGGACATTTGGACCTGGCTCTAGTGGAGATTTCTTCCTGGTTCTGATAGACTTTGGAACTTGTTCAGATGGAGGTTTGTACATGGTACTGATAAAGATTTGTACCAGGTTCTGATAGAGATTTATTTCTGGCTCTAATGGACGTTTTTTCCTGGTTCTGATGGAGTTTCAATCTGATTCTGATGGATTTTGGACAAGGTTCTGATAGAGGATGTTCCTGGTTCTGGCAGATTTTGGACCTGGTTCTGATGGAAGGTTCCTAACTGGTTCTGATAGAGACTTGTTCCAGGTTCTGATGTGCTAACAGCCTATATGCGAAAGTCTATGAAATTGCCTTTTAAATTTAATCACTATTATCTAGCTGTTGGAACAGCAGTACATGCTGTTTAAGTACTCAATACAAAATGGCCGCCATGTAGTTGCCTCTATGAAGATGGTCAAAGGGTTAGGCGTCGGGTCAGGTTTAGGCCATAGAAATGAATGAAAATGAATGGAAGTCAATGCAAACTCCTCACAAAAACAGTAAAGCAGGGATGTGTGTGTGTGTTCCTGTCTTGGCATCACAGTGAGAACCATTTTCCCGATTTCACCATCAAATTGAGGACCCTTTGTACCAAAGTGAGGACATTTTGCTGGTCCTCACGACCTATTTTGCTAACGGTTAGGTTTAGGACTAAGGTATGAATTGACTTTAGGTTAAGGTTAGGGTTAGGCATGCATTGGTAATGGTTAGGTTTAGGGATATTGTCAGGGCTAGGGCATAGAAAGGGTTGAAAATGACTGAAAATCAATGGAAGTCAATGGGAGTCAACACATGGTCCTCACTACATATAGCAAAACAAGAGTGTGGTGTGTGTGTGTGTGTGTGTGTGTGTGTGTGTGTGTGTGCTCCAGGGATCTTGTGTGTGTCTGAGTTGGAGACAGGGTGAGAAGAAAGGCAGTCACATACAGACATATACCGTGGAAGATACACAGAGCTATAAATACAACAGTGAGGAATGAATCAGCCAATCGGCAAAGAGTGTCAGTGTAACTTGATACCTGCAGCATTTCTAATGCAGCACCTCACTATCGTCTCCCCCTGGCCTGGGCTTTTAACATGGAGGCGCATGCTCCCGAACTACCGCTCATAACTCGGAAACCGTAAGGGCTATCGACGTCATTCATGGACCGTTTTTCTCATAACAGACAGGGGAATGAGAATGTTTACACTTTACACAGTTTACACTTGAAAATATAATATTCAAGGCACAACACTAGGTGAAATGAAAGGGAAAAATGGAGAAAAACACAAAAATGCCTGAACATGCTCTCGAACAACGTCTAATAACTCGAAAACTATAAGGGCTATAGATTTGATTCATGCACCGTATGAATCAGCAGGCCTTGCTGAACAATCATTGAACTTCTCAAGTTTCTACAGAAATCTATCTGGGAGGTGTGACCCTGTGAAAAAGTGTATCATTTTGACCATTTTTAACCTGCGTGAAGGTGAATTTTTCACTCTCAAACAAGCTTACTTCACGAGGAAACGATAAAAGGTATTGTGGAAATATAAATGCCTTATCATTAGTAGCTAAAGTTAAGATATATTTGGGATTTGCTGCTTATAGATTGATTATTATTAGGAGTTTTTAGTTATGCTTTTGAGAGTTAGAAAAATCCTTAAACAGTAGCTTCTAATGTGGTCACACAATGAGTGTTTATTATTCAAGGTTAAAGCTTGCAGGTGTTTTCTGTCTGTATCGTGAGAAGCTGGCATTGGATTAGGGAGGCATGGTACTCCTCTCACTGAAGATTCCTGAAGACGTGTGGGAAACAATTCTTTAATTAAATGATGAAATGTATCTCTGTTTCTTTGATACTGTTGCTGGGGAGACATCCACAGATAGAACGATTGTGTATGTGTACTGCATAGCAGCGTGGGGTATAAAATGTAATGTGGCGCACCCCCAGAGAGACAACACACAGACGTTTCCAGGTACCAGTGTAAGTGTGTGTCTCCCTCTCTGAATTCAGATTGGTTTTAATAAACTTGTGGAAACGTACAACTGATCTCTGACTGAGGATTGTCCTCGTCTCGTCTCGTCGTCTTCCGCTTATCCGGGACCGGGTTGCGAGGGCAGCACACTCAGCAGAGATGCCCAGACGTCCCTCTCTCCAGACACCTCCTCCAGTTCCTCCAGGGGGAGCCCAAGGCGTTCCCAGGCCAGCCGAGAGACATGGTCCCTCCAGCGTGTCCTGGGCCGTCCCCTGGGCCTCCTCCCGGTGGGACGTGCCTGGAACACCTCCCGACGAAGGCGTCCAGGAGGCATCCGGTATAGATGCCCGAGCCACCTCAACTGGCTCCTCTCGATGTGGAGGAGCAGCGGCTCTACTCCGAGCCCCTCCCGGATGGCCGAGCTCCTCACCCTATCTCTAAGGGAGTGCCCGGCCACCCTACGGAGGAAGCTCATTTCAGCCGCTTGTATCCGGGATCTCGTTCTTTCGGTCATGACCCAAAGTTCATGGCCATAGGTGAGGGTAGGAACGTAGACCGACCAGTAAATTGAGAGCTTTGCTTTTCGGCTCAGCTCTCTCTTCACCACAATGGACCGGCACAGCGCCCCCATTACTGTGGCAGCTGCACCGATCCGTCTGTCGATCTCCCGCTCCATTCTTCCCTCACTCGTGAACAAGACCCCGAGATACTTAAACTTCTCCACTTGAGGCAGGAACTCCCCTCCAACCTGAAGAGGACAAGCCACCATTTTCCGGTCGAGTACCATGGCCTCGGACTTGGAGGAGCTGATCCTCATCCCAGCCGCTTCACACTCGGCTGCGAACCGCCACAGCGCATGCTGTAGGTCTTGGCTAGAGGGGGCCAGCAGGACCACGTCATCTGCAAAAAGAAGAGACGAAATCCACTGGTCCCCAAACCAGACCCCCTCCGGCCCTTGGCTGCGTCTAGAAATCCTGTCCATAAAAGTTATGAACAGGACCGGCGACAAAGGGCAGCCCTGCCGGAGTCCAACATGCACTGGGAACAGGTCCGACTTAGTGCCGGCAATGCGGACCAAACTCCTGCTCCGCTCGTACAGGGCCCGGATGGCCCCTAATAAAGGGCCCCCGATTCCATACTCCTGGAGCACCCCCCACAGGGCATCACGAGGGACACAGTCGAATGCCTTCTCCAGGTCCACAAAACACATGTGAACCGCTTGGGCAAACTCCCATGAACCCTCGAGCACCCTGTAGAGGGTATAGAGCTGGTCCAGTGTTCCACTGCCGGGACGAAAACCACACTGCTCCTCCTGAAGCCAAGGTTCGACTATCGGTCGGACTCTCCTCTCCAATACCCTGGCGTAGGCCTTACCAGGGAGGCTGAGAAGTGTGATCCCCCTGTAGTTGGAACACACCCTCCGACCACCACCCCAGTCTGCCAGTCCAGAGGCACTGTCCCCGACCGCCACGCAATGTTGAAGAGGCGTGTCAACCATGACAGCCCTACAACATCCAGACACTTGAGGTACTCAGGGCGGATCTCATCCACCCCCGAAGCCTTGCCACCGCGGAGCTTTTTAACCACCTCGGTGACTTCAGCCTGGGTGATGAAAGAGTCCAACCCCGAGTCCCCAGCCTCTGTTTCCACCACGGAATGCGTGATGGCAGGATTGAGGAGATCCTCGAAGTACTCCTTCCACCGCCCGATAATGTCCTCAGTCGAGGTCAGCAGTCTCCCGCCCCCACTATAAACAGTGTTGGCAAAACACTGCTTCCCCCTCCCGAGGCGCCGGACGGTTTGCCAGAATCGCTTCGAGGCCAACCGGTAGTCCTTCTCCATGACCTCACCGAACTCTTCCCAGGCCCGAGTTTTTGCCTCTGCCACAGCCCGGGCCGCAGCACGCTTGGCCTCACGGTACCCGTCAGCCGCCTCAGGAGTCCCACAAGCCAACCACAGCCGATAGGACTCCTTCTTCAGCTTAACTGCATCCCTTACTGCCGGTGTCCACCACTGGGTTCTGGGATTGCCGCCACGACAGGCACCGCAGACCTTACGGCCGCAGCTATGGGCAGCAGCATCGACAATAGATGCAGAGAACATGGTCCACTCGGATTCTATGCCTAAATGCCCCTGGTAGGGTCTCCCATGGCAAACAGGTTCTAGGTGATGGGTCAGACAAAGAATGGTTCAAGAACCCCTCATGAAAAACACAATATCGAGGCACGTGACGTCGCCCGGTACGGCGGAGCCGGGGTCCCACCCTGGAGCCAGGCCTGGGGTCGGGACTCGTCGGAGAGCGCCTGGTGGCCGGGTTGCTCCTCGCGGGACCCGGCCGGGCCAAGCCCGAACGAGAGACGCGAGGCCATCCCCCAGTGGGCCCACCACCTGCAGGGGGAACCGTGAGGGACCGGTGCAAAGAGGATTGGGTGGCGGACGAAGGTGGAGACCTCAACGGCCCGATCCCCGGATGCTTAGGCTGGCAGATCATGCAACAAATTATGCATGATCTGCAAAAATTCTTTGAATAGTCAGAAAAATTTATAGTGTAGAATTAATGCTTTACCAGATGTAACATATTCCCCCCTTGACACGTGGGTCTTCCCAATGTGTCACTGTAGCCGCTGTGTTGTATAAATTTTTTCGGGAGTATTGGTTTATCTTCTATGCGATAGATATCATTCTTTTAACAGGTCCACTGTTCAGCCAAGTTTTAACTTCTGTTGCTGCTGTCAGTGTGAGTCTTTCAAGATGTCCGCATCTATAAATAACAGATCTGACATGTTCAGTGTGAGGGGAAGATGCAGCCTTTTGCGGAAACATATGCAAAGTTATTTTCTCTACTTTCAACAGTGTCAGTGCTTCTCCAAATTCGTATTATTCTTTTTTATCATATTTTATTTTATTGGGGACTTTATTATTATTTTTCTCTTAATAAAGTAAGTCCTTATTACATTTAAAAAATAGATCACTATTTTTGGTAGTTGCTATTAATTTAAATAGTGCTTGGTTTAGTTCTTATTGAAAAATAAAAACTCACTCACTGATGAACACAAAAAATGAAGGACATATTATATCTTATAATCTTAGTTTATCTTACCCAGTTTTATAGATGCACCGTACCGTTTCAGTCAGCTTTGTACTTAGTTCAAGTAACTAAAGTTTGTTTCAATTAACTAAAGTTTTCTCTATTTCAGTCCAGTCCAGTAATTCTGTTAAGGTTCATTTCATCTTGTGTTAAGTTTGAGTCTAATTTGATCATTTTGAACCTGACTGGAAAAAGTCTAAACGTCTGTTAAAATCTTTTTGTTTTACCATAGAGAACTGACCTAATATTATTATTGTAATGTTGAGGACTCTAATTTTTACATAACATGAAACAGACATTTATTTCACAGAAACAGATAGTCAAACACAGACATTTGGCCACATGAAAGTTTAAATACCCTGTTTTTTAAAGAATTGATAAAAATTGAAGACGGGTCTATGAACTTTCTTATGGTTATCAGTATTTTCAATACAGGTAGAACCTTTGCTATCTCTATATGATTTTTCGGAAAAGATTCTGGAAACCTTATTAAGATATAAATTTGGCAAAGATCATCAGAACATCAGACCTTTATCAGCGCTTTTAAGGTCCCTCAAAGATACATTACAATGAAATCAGTCATTCCCATTCACACACACTACTTACTTATTTCTCTGTCAGAGTAATTTTATTTGCAAAAATTTGAGCATAATTTGACTTCTATTATTCTTAAAATGCACATCGTTTCCTCATAACCTCTTTTGTTTCCACTAGGTCTGTTTTGGACGCTTAAATTCTTTTTTTTTTTATTCACCAAGAATCAATAAGGTGGTCTTAGTGGGGTCCACCTTAAAGGTGTTATCTGTTAGGTGTCATGTTCTTCTTGTCAGGTCAGTGAGGTTCATAAGTCAGTCAGAACTTTGGTCATTTGGTCTGTGCTCATAATGTGTCATACATTCAGCCTATGATTAGTCAGCAAAACTTCCACCTATAGGAGAAAAATTGATTGTTAATGAATGAGCTGCATTTCCTAGGAACACTGTCTTCCTCCTGGATGAGCATCACCTGTTGAAAAACTTTCATCATTGTTTTTTTCACATATTCAATCAGATCTTTATATTATACCAGTAGGTGAAGTTGTTAGTATCTCATGTTGACCGACATATACTGTTGCATTTGGAGAGGATCTCAGATTAAATAAACATAGTTAGAGCTTCAATCCAGGTTCATTTTGTGTCTGCAGACTTTAGCCAATTTCTCTACTTCTAGAGAATCACTATTCTTCTGGGGGCCGGTTTTGGCCCGCGAACCTTGAGTCTGACACATGCAGGGTAGAGTTACAATCTTCATCTCTCAGCAGAGACATGCTTCTGCTGTTTGCAGAAGTGTTATTTTTATTTTCAGGCAGCTGCATCTCTGTGTCAAGGTCGTTTCACAGAGCTGAAATTTCACTTCTCTCAAAGAGGAAAAATCAAGAATGCACACAATCTGAGCCAAATATGGATTTATTGTGTCATGCAACATATAAACAAACATTAATTCCAACAAAACAAACACAAAACATCAAAGACACACAAATGTGAAACTTCAAGAATTCCAAGAAATGTTTAACAATCTCTTTTCAGAATATGTTTTCTCAGCCATATCTTTTAATGCTGTAATTGATCAATTTCGGGATCCTTTTTAAGATGAGTGCACATAATCCAAAGAGATCTCAAAGTATTTAGAAGCACAGCAATAGTTTTCTCTTAAATGAATCCAAATTCACTGATGCTGAAACCTTTTGCCAATACTTTGTACCGTAACTCTGTAATAATAATAACTACAATCCTGAGAGTTATTGTTATAATTCTCTTTTTGTTTTGCTCAATTTGATCGCAGCTGCATTCAAGAATTTCTCTGCTCAGGTTAAATGCAAAGAAGTATTTTAAGCCGACGTTGACAATTTTTTTATGGTATACCCAAACAAAATAAAAACTGCAGTGTTTGACTTAATCAGAAATTAAGATAAGAAGCTTGACTCCAAACTGGACTTTTTCCACATAGTGTTTCAAAGGGAAGACACATAATTTTCCTTAATTTGGCTATTTAAATTTTGAAAGTTGGGGAGAAAATTATTAGTAGAACCCCTCTTTAATAATCCAAATGCTGATAAATGTTCCAATATTTTATGATTTAGTAATCTGAAATTACTCTGTGTACCTTTGTACTCCTATGTATTCTTTCAATCTTTAAACCATAAGAAATCAAACAAGGAGACTGGAGTTTGAGCCGACCATCCTCTTTAGTATTGAGAGAGCCTTTATTTCTGTTCTTTTCCTAAAATGAAGGATTTTACTTATTTTTATTCCGTTATAAAAATCCTAACCTTGGTTCCAAAACAAAATTCTTCAACCACAATCTGTGTCCCCCAAAGTAGAAATTTTGAGTATTATTGCATTTCAAAACCACCAAATGACTGGAAAACCCTTATTGGCTTAGATCTATTTTAATAGGTAATCGGTCTGCCTTTAATTAAATATTATAATTTTATGGACCCAAAATCTATGGCTTGCGGGCTTCAGGAGTCCAGGAACCACAGGTTGAGTACTACTGTATTGAACAATGATGTTAGCTCTCTTGAAGGATTGGCTGAATATCCCCATACCTGTTGGTGTATTATTTCTGCTTAGACAATAATCAGATTTAAAATCACTAGTTCATAGCTCCTAATTTACCTCAGATCATATTTGCTCCTAACCCAGTTCATAAGAAGCTTCAGACAAACATTATGCTAAAAAGCCAAAAACAAACAAAAAACACAGATCTGTTTTAAAATAAAGAAAAAGCATGCTTAAAAAATTTGGTACTGTGGTGGAAAATAACTCCACAGTTCTGAAGGCCTTTTCATGCAGAGTCTTTTAGGAAACATGAGATTAGTTTAATTTTTGTGTGGTACCACCGTCCAATCAGAACCTTTCTTACCTTCAAAAATAACCCAATTTTTTCCATTCTCATTTTAAAGGTTTATTTTACCAAGGAAAATGTGTTTATGTTTTATGCAACTTCTATCTATTATTGGAGTGCACTAAACGCGCTCCAGTTTCTAACTAGTCTTGCTGAATTATCCTATTCAGCTCATAGGTTATCATGCTGGTCTTGTTACAAATGTTATTTATAACTCACACTCACACACTGACTGTCACTGATCTCACAGGCTCACAGCCTGCTCATAGCTTCACGGGACTTTTGACTATGTGTTTTTAAGTTTTACCACATCTGTAATCTGGTTTTATTGAGACAGAACTCAAATAAAACACAGCATTCAAACCTTTGTGTTTTTTGCCCGGTCTTAGCTTTCTGACTCCAGAATACAATGCACAACTTAGGGACTTCTAAGGGACTTCAACCCAGCAAAATCATGAATTCTCGTCAGAAAACATGTGGAGTTGCCAAACTCAGGAAACAGAATTTGTAGTATCTTCCAACTACGGGACTCAAACACTTATTTTACTGAAACAGAATTTGTAGTATCTTCCAACTACGGGACTCTAACCCTTATTTTACTGAAGCAGAATTTGTAGTATCTTCCAACTACGGGACTCTAACCCTTATTTTACTGAAGCAGAATTTGTAGGATCTTCCAACTACGGGACTCTAACCCTTATTTTACTAAAACAGAATTTGTAGGATCTTCCAACTACGGGACTCTAACCCTTATTTTACTGAAACAGAATTTGTAGTATCTTCCAACTACTGGACTCTAACCCTTATTTTACTGAAACAGAATTTGTAGAATCTTCCAACTACAGGACTCTAACCCTTATTTTACTGTAATGCATTACTTTACACCTGTTAAATTTAGCAGAACATTTCACTTACTCAGACCTCTGACACCAAGAATTTAGGCCTATCGACACTGCCAAAAGTGCAGAGTTCGTTTAAACACGTTTCTGCTTACCTCGTAAGAAGTGCGGGGGTACCCCGGTGTGTCAGAGTCTTTTGGTGAGGTTCTGATTTAGCCGAAAGTCCTCGCTTTTCCCAAATCACGTCGGGGTCACCAAATGTTGGAGTTATCCCTAAACTCCTGCATGCTCGTTTGTTTGGTAAAGCTAAGACCTCCTATACTGTTATTAATAAAAAACAAAGTAATAAAAGAAACACGGAGACTGCAGTCTTTAGATGCCTGTACAGGGAGAAGATCGTCCGAATCCTTCTGAAACTTCCGAAACGTCTGATTACTTCCCCAAGAACAGCAGTCTTTATTCAAAAGCCAGGCGTATACTTGTACATGAAAAAACAAACATTTTAATCGACTGTCTGATTTCATATCTGGAGCTGTCTGACACCCATTCAGCTGACTTTTTGACACTTCCCGTTTTTCTACTTTTGACCTTTATTTACATATGTAGAAATATAAAAATATCTGTTGTCACTGGGCAGAAGTCTTGCATATAAAAATATCTTGTTGTCACTGGGCAAAAGTAAGTCTTACATATAAAAATATCTTCAGTTATTGGGCAGATGATATCTAAATCCAACACACACTAATATAAGCCTGTTTGGAGGCCTCTAAGTTACACAATACATTTTATTTCACACATTATTAAACATACTTAAGCATAGCCATACCAATCCTATAAGCATAGCATGAATATTTTCCAACGCTATATTGCCTGATAATGTGAGCAATAACCCTAAATATATAATTTTCTCCTAGGTGAAGAAGGCCTGAAAAGGTGGCTTGGAGCAGCCTGACAAATGGGTCCACTGACACATTATCACTTAGGACATAAGATCATTGGAGTTCAGAAACAGTATGACTGGAAAGATTGGGGTTGGAGGATGAAAAGAGTGTGTTTGAGCAGGGTGTGACAGGAATAAATGAAGGCCCCATGTATGAATGATGTTTTGATGTGGGCCACATGGGGGAAAGATTCATGAATGTTTTTAAATAGTTTTTTCTCTGATGTTGACTATGTGTTCAGATGCTCGCATGTTGAAAAGATTATCTGGGTTTTAGTTTCAGAGGGTGAAAACTTACATTTCTTATGAATTTTCTTGAGGTGAAATTGGATCTAAATTGTCTTTTAGGTGGGAATAGAACTAACTAGAAACTTTCATTCTGCCAAAGGGATCTGACTGAATAATTTGATGGTAAAAGATTTGGCCCGCCAATCTTCCTTAGGACTGGAGGCCGAAGCCGGCATATGTCTTAAGTGTTTGTCTAAATTTCTGTCTCTATATTTGTCTTCAATGTTTGTCTAACTAACCTTTAAACTTCAGAGAGAAAAATAGTGATAATAATCCTAGGGTGGAAACAGGAAAAAATTGGAAAATTGGGGTCATGACTGGTTACGGTGATCAGATGTTTAATAGGAATGAGTAAATGATTGTGGTTCTCCAAAATATGAAAATGACTTTTATAGATGTAACAGGGAAGGACCATACAGGTCTAATTTAGGTAGATGTAATCACATTATTAACGGGGTTAAAAAGTTGTTTGTCAAAAACCTAGACACCTTCATGGAAAACGTTGTGATTATTTTGTGTTGGGTATGATTTCAAAAATGATTATGGAAATTAACGGTTTGGACATATCTAACACTGACTAGTGGTTAAAGGACAATAAATTATCAATTGACTGAGCAAAAATAAACCGGCAGCTCTGGCGGCATCTAAAGGTTAAACAGAATAAGCATCAGGCAAAACACAAAGCAAAAATCCCAAGGCTCTGACATATACTGGTCCTTCTCAAAATATTAGCATATTGTGATAAAGTTCATTATTTTCCATAATGTCATGATGAAAATGTAACATTCATATATTTTAGATTCATTGCACACTAACTCAAATATTTCAGGTCTTTTATTGTCTTAATATGGATGATTTTGGCATACAGCTCATGAAAACCCAAAATTCCTATCTCACAAAATTAGCATATTTCATCCAACCAATAAAAGAAAAGTGTTTTTAATACAAAAAACGTCAACCTTCAAATAATCATGTACAGTTATGCACTCAATACTTGGTCGGGAATCCTTTTGCAGAAATGACTGCTTCAATGCGGCGTGGCATGGAGGCAATCAGCCTGTGGCACTGCTGAGGTCTTATGGAGGCCCAGGATGCTTCGATAGTGGCCTTTAGCTCATCCAGAGTGTTGGGTCTGGAGTCTCTCAACGTTCTCTTCACAATATCCCACAGATTATCTATGGGGTTCAGGTCAGGAGAGTTGGCAGGCCAATTGAGCACAGTGATACCATGGTCAGTAAACAATTTACCAGTGGTTTTGGCACTGTGAGCAGGTGCCAGGTCATGCTGAAAAATGAAATCTTCATCTCCATAAAGCTTTTCAGCAGATGGAAGCTCCAAAATCTCCTGATAGCTAGCTGCATTGACCCTGCCCTTGATAAAACACAGTGGACCAACACCAGCAGCTGACACGGCACCCCAGACCATCACTGACTGTGGGTACTTGACACTGGACTTCTGGCATTTTGGCATTTCCTTCTCCCCAGTCTTCCTCCAGACTCTGGCACCTTGATTTCCGAATGACATGCAGAATTTGCTTTCATCCAAAAAAAGTACTTTGGACCACTGAGCAACAGTCCAGTGCTGCTTCTCTGTAGCCCAGGTCAGGCGCTTCTGCTGCTGTTTCTGGTTCAAAAGTGGCTTGACCTGGGGAATGCGGCACCTGTAGCCCATTTCCTGCACACGCCTGTGCACGGTGGCTCTGGATGTTTCTACTCCAGACTCAGTCCACTGCTTCCGCAGGTCCCCCAAGGTCTGGAATCGGCCCTTCTCCACAATCTTCCTCAGGGTCCGGTCACCTCTTCTCGTTGTGCAGCGTTTTCTGCCACACTTTTTCCTTCCCACAGACTTCCCACTGAGGTGCCTTGATACAGCACTCTGGGAACAGCCTATTCGTTCAGAAATTTCTTTCTGTGTCTTACCCTCTTGCTTGAGGGTGTCAATAGTGGCCTTCTGGACAGCAGTCAGGTCGGCAGTCTTACCCATGATTGGGGTTTTGAGTGATGAACCAGGCTGGGAGTTTTAAAGGCCTCAGGAATCTTTTGCAGGTGTTTAGAGTTAACTCGTTGATTCAGATGATTAGGTTCATAGCTCGTTTAGAGACCCTTTTAATGATATGCTAATTTTGTGAGATAGGAATTTTGGGTTTTCATGAGCTGTATGCCAAAATCATCCGTATTAAGACAATAAAAGACCTGAAATATTTCAGTTAGTGTGCAATGAATCTAAAATATATGAATGTTAAATTTTCATCATGACATTATGGAAAATAATGAACTTTATCACAATATGCTAATATTTTGAGAAGGACCTGTATTACAGTTGACACTTTTACCAGGTGGGTTGAGAGAGCTGAAAGCAGAATCATAGAACAATTGGCCAAAGGTTTGTGCTGATTAGGACATGACACGGCAGAAGGTGCTGCCTTGGTGATGTTTTCTATGAGATAATTACCCACTGGGCTATGGGTTTAACACCACATGAGCTGCTGACAGAAAGAACTAAGCACCCAAGCTGGATTCCCAGTGAGGGGAATTATTACGTTACGTTTAACAATTGTAATCTGCTGTAAAGTTTTTGTCTCATAACACACAGGAGGCACTGCACAAAGAACCAAGGGTAGAGAATCTGGAACAGATTGCACCTGGGGGGTGGACATACAAAAAATGTGTTTCACAGATCTTGGAAGGATCCCATGTGGATTGGAAATTTTAAAGTGGTAAGCTCCACCACATACAGTGTGAAGGTTTGGTTGGATGAGGGACAAACTAAGGGAGAGCCATCCTCTAAAAAAATGTCAGAGAAATCAGAAAACACCTGAAAGAGAACATGCGAGGTTCAGTTGGATATATTTGGACTTACGGGCTTAGTCACTTCTGAAGAGGGAACGTGATAAAGAAATAAACCATAAAAGGAGTTGAAGCAGTGCTCAACTATAGGTCAATTCGAATAACTTAATGAAGAAAGAATTATAAATTCCTGTGTGCTTATGAGTTACTTTTTCATAGATACTGTAGTTTGCAACGTGGATTGAAAATTAGCTTGATATAAGGCCTTGAATTTTTACTTACTGTTGGACCTTTTAATGTGATCATCCTAGAGAGTGACTACTTGTTGACTGGACAGATAAGATGTGCCCTGGTCTCCATCCAGGATGCCCTGACACCAATTTGCCCACTTCGTCAGGGGGACCTTTTCAGAAAAATTTAGTTTTGGTATTTGTCACATTTGTCAAGGCCCTTTAGCTTAAATTGACTGTCCTTTACTGAGATCCACGCTTCCAGATCCAAGAAAAGGAGCACCCATTTGGATCAAAGAATTTCTGATGGAGTTTAGTGGATTGGAAATGGCAAATGGTGATGTGAGAACTTGCTTAGCAGCTCACCTGGAGCAGTATGACATACTTAACATAAAGGTGGCTGCAAGACTAATGACCAGACATCATCTACCCTTTTAGCTCCTGTGTCACAACAGTTTTGGGATACCCTTAGGAGAGCTTTTCCTGTTAGAACAAAGAACTCTGACACAAATCAATTGAACCAAACCAGTTTAAGATGGATGACAACAATACATGTGTTTGGTGGGACATGCTGTACACAGACAGCTCTCAGCACTTCCTTAGTTTCCTATCAAAACAGAACTGCTTTGGATGTGTTCCTAGCAGAAAGATGGAGGGGTGTGTAGTGTTATTGGAGACGCTTGTTGTTTTTTTATTCCCAACCATGCAACACCTGACGGATCCCACATGAAGGCCCTAAGAGGATTTAAATCACTATCCATTAAATTAAAATCACACTCAGGATTTTATGAACAGTTTCCAAATATGTTTGAGACATGGTTTGGAAAATGGGGAAACCTATTGGTGAATATAAATGGACTGAATTTGGTAAATGGACTGAATTTATATAGCGCCTTTCCAGTCATACAGGGGTTGGACAATGAAACTGAAACACCTGGTTTTATACCACAATAATTTATTAGTATTGTGTAGGGCCTCCTTTTGTGGCCAATACAGCGTCAATTCGTCTTGGGAATGACATATACAAGTCCTGCACAGTGGTCAGAGGGATTTTAAGCCATTCGTCTTGCGGGATAGTGGCCAGGTCACTACGTGATACCGGTGGAGGTAAACGTTTCCTGACTCACTCCTCCAAAACACCCCAAAGTGGCTCAATAATATTTAGGTCTGGTGACTGTGCAGGCCATGGGAGATGTTCAACTTCACCTTCATGTTCATCAAACCAATCTTTCACCAGTCTTGCTGTGTGTATTGGTGCATTGTCATCCTGATACATGGCACTGCCTTCAGGATACAATGTTTGAACAATTGGAACCATTGCATATGGTCCTCAAGAATGGTTTGGTAGTCCTTGGCAGTGACGCGCCCATCTAGCACAAGTATTGGGCCAAGGGAATGCCAGGATATGGCAGCCCAAACCATCACTGATCCACCCCCATGCTTCACTCTGGGCATGTAAGTCTGGGTGGTACACTTCTTTGGGGCTTCTCCACACCGTAACTCTCTCGGACGTGGGGAAAACAGTAAAGGTGGACTCATCAGAGAACAATACATGTTTGAAATTGTCCACAGCCCAAGATTTGCGCTCCTTGCGCCATTGAAACCGACGTTGGCAATGGCAACGGTTTGGCTATAGCAGCCCGGCCGTGTATATTGACCCTGTGGAGCTCCCGACGGACAGTTCTGGTGGAAACAGGAGAATTGAGGTGCACATTTAATTCTGCCGTGATTTGGGCAGCCGTGGTTTTATGTTTTTTGGATACAATCCGGGTTAGCACCCGAACATCCCTTTCAGACAGCTTCCTCTTGCGTCCACAGTTAATCCTGTTGGATGTGGTTCATCCTCCTTGGTGGTATTCTGACATTACTCTGGATACCGTGGCTCTTGATACATCACAAAGACTTGCTGTCTTGGTCACAGATGCGCCAGCAAGACGTGCACCAACAATTTGTCCTCTTTTGAACTCTGGTATGTCACCCATAATTTTGTGTGCATTTCAATATTTTGAGCAAAACTGTGCTCTTACCCTGCTAATTCAACCTTCACACTCTGGTCTTACTGGTGTACAGATGTATCGACGCATCCGTAGGTGCGTCGATACATCTGGTGGCTCCCGGATGCAGGAGGATTAGGAGTCCCAAAAGCCTATTAAATGTCAGTGGTAAAGTATCGACTCCTTTATTGCATAAATATGAGAAGGAGGATGGAGCTGTGTTCTTGGCTTACAGGGGTAGAAGGTGTGATGGAGAATGACCCATGATCGAAGATGAGGACTGCATTCTGGGCTGATATCCTTTACATAGCATAGATTTAGTGCCTTAATGACAAATGAGTGAAAGTGACAGAAGACTTGATTAAATGATGGGGGATGAAATGAACTAATGGAGTCATTGCTATTAATAATAGATCTGGTGATTAACAGAAACAGGGGTGGTTCAGTATTAAGGCCAAAATTTACTACTGATATAATTATGTTTTCAAACGGGGAGCGGACAGTGCTCATGAGTAGATGTTCAAAATGGGTTTTTCATGTTTAGAAGATGAGCCAATCTGACCTAAAATCACTATATATATGGGCTGCAGATCAAACCAAGCTGGACAGAACAACAATGATGAGGATTCTGTTCGATTATGTTAAAATTAATAGATAATAAAAATGAATGGAATGTGTAATGTCACGTCTAATGTATGTTATAACTTAAGTTGTGTGTCTGTTTTTCTGTGTATATGGGATGAAAAAAAATGAAAAAACTAGAAATTAAGATTTTAGTAAATAAAGATGAATTATATATGATAATAGGGTGGATTTACCTGGGACCCCTCAGAGCTAGGAGTGTTTAGATAGGCCAAATATGAGGACATTTTTTTCTCATTATTTCTGTGTGAATCTCCTTCAACAGGAACCAATGTAATAGAAGATAGTTTTTCAGTATGGTCAACGGATAAATGGATGCTGCTTTAAAGATGACCACAAATTTATTTTTGTTAAATGGGGGTAGAAGGTAGGATGGGGCTAATGTTTTTCTAAATCCTAATTTACAGGGAGGTATGTGGTTGTTACAAGCCCAAAATGCAGCTTATTCAACTCAGTGGAGCTGGCAGAAATGTGTTTTTCTAACTTTGATTGCTTAAATTATGCCACTATGGGGCCTATTTTGATGATAATAGTAGTAGGTGCTAATAACTACAACTGCACTTAATCTATCCAGTAGCTGCATATGATTCCGTTTATTAGGAGACAAACCACATGACAGCTGGAAGGAGATTTCCTGGTCATATATAGGTTTAGCAAAGTGCTGTAGATGGGGTAGTAGATGGAGTGTAGGAACTCTGTTTGGGGGGTGGTGTGCCCCGGGGTCTTGGGTCTCTGGGTCCATGGCTGGATCTGCTCTGGCTGCTGGACTGGGGCCTGTGGGCTCGTCACTGCAGCTTCCTGGAGCTTCTGCACTGTGGCTGCTGGGTTGTTCCCATGGGACTCTCCTCTGTTCTTCTCAGTGGTACTGGCGGTGGTCCCTCTGGGGTTCCTGTGCTGTGGGGGCCTTTGGATGTCTGTGGCTCAGATCTCCTCCGTGTCTGTCTCGAGTCCAGGGGGCAGGTCTGTGGCTCCTCATACTCGCTATTGCATATTTCATGGAGAAACCTTATATACACAAGCGCGCTCACACAACCTTGCATCACATATGCAAGGATGTGTGGTGTCGCTGTTGCTGCGGCGTTGACCCAGAGGGAGCTGCAGCTTGGCTGGCTTGGATGTTGGTGGTTCTGCATCTCGGGGGGGCTGCAGCATCTTTGTGGTACAGGATGTGGCCTTTCTGTGACACCCTTCAACTTGCTGGACTGACATCTTGGGCACTGAAGTGGGTGGGATGGTGCAACGTGGGGTCTGCTTGGCTGGTACTGGTGGTTTTGGTTCGTTTGTCTATGGAGGGGTGCATCTGCCCATGTTGGCTGGGGGTTTACATTTGGAGGGGCCTGCCGTTTTGGGTTGGGTGTGGTTTATTATTAGCCTCTGTGTTGGTGTGGGGCGTATTTTGTTGCTCCGCTGGCCTGGTTGTGGCTGCAATCCGGTGCCAGGCTGGGGGACATCGGGGACTGGGTGCTCTGTTGGCTCTGCACCATGGGTTCAGGGGTGGTTGGGTATGTTGGTTGTGTGCCCTCCTTTGTGTGGAGTATTTTTTTGTGCTGGGCAGGCTGGTCTGCTCTTTTTTTTTTTTTGGAGTGGGCCCACACTCTTGGTCGTCACTGTGCGCTTCCGGCTGGCTCCTCTTAGGTCTCAAAGCTGGGGATCGGGGTTTGAGGGTTTGGGCGATTCCAGGGGAGTTGGGGTGTTGGTCCTGGTTTTCAGTCAGTTCTCGGGGACTGGTGCCTGTCCCTAGCCTTGGGCTTGGTGTGCCTGTGCCTCCCTCCTTTGTTGGAACTCCGCAAACAGAGGTGTCTATTGGGGTCAGCCGGGGAGCTGGCTCCCTGGGAGAGCATTTCCCTACCCAGTCCTTCCCTCCCTATTCCCAGACACCTCCCTTTGCCCACTCTATCACGCTACCACTGATGTAAGTCCTTGGGATGCGGGTGTTTGTCTTTGGAGTGCCTCAAGGGTTTTCCATCTCTGTGGTCCCATGGCAGCCTGGGCCCTAATTTTAATGTACAACTTAGACAGTTTCAA
This sequence comes from Girardinichthys multiradiatus, assembly GCF_021462225.1. Lineage (NCBI taxonomy): Eukaryota > Metazoa > Chordata > Actinopteri > Cyprinodontiformes > Goodeidae > Girardinichthys > Girardinichthys multiradiatus. The sequence continues at coordinate 3,516,764 of NC_061801.1, read as the reverse complement.
TTATAACATTTTCATGATACACACATGTAGGGCCTTGGCAGTGGGCACACTTAATGGCATCCAGAAGAGAGTGTTTTATTAACCTCACCTCTGGTGCCTGCACCCACCTCTAATGCTTAAGTTGCATGTAGACATTGAAGGTTCTGGGTGGGGGGGGGGGGGGCGGGGGGGGGGGGGGGGGGTTTGTTGCAGACCCTCTTCCCCCCCTGTTTTTCTTTTTAAATGCACTCAACACAACAACATGCATCAACACCACATTTGAGCTAGCGGAAGTAGACTTGGGATCTTTCCACACCCTCGTTTGCCGTCTGGGGTTGGAGGCCAGGAGAAGGTGCAGGCCTTCTCGCCGGGGTCTGAGCTGGGGTTGGGAGTCGGGTCTTGGGGCTCGATTGGTGCTGGGGCTGGCCTTTCAGCTCTCTCGGGCTCGTTTTGATTTTTTTGCCTCGGTCCCTGGCTTTGGTGCCCGGTCCGTCGGCTGGGGGGGTTCTGGCGAAGGGCGTCTTTTATGGAAAAAACCTTATATACACACACGTGTGCTCACACTTAAACCGACAGGTGTTTGGATTCAGGTGTTAACAGATACACAGATATTGAGTTGCAGTCACCACAAATACTATAATTATCTCATTGCTGATTTCATTGTCTGTATGTTTTGGTATTCTAGCAACATGTGGATGTTTTGTGTGCCATGTATTTGCTCACTTACTGTAAGACTTATAACGTCAACTATTGAAAAAGGGGCACTCACTCATGCACCTCCATATAATATGATGCAAAATGTTGTTACTGAAGGTTGGGAATTAGTGGCTCATTTGTAATTCATGGCTTTCCTTTGTTACTTCGCAGAGTACTAATGTTTTGGTGTGCCAATTTGACCTTATTATTATTTTTATTTGTTACCTATCATTCCTACGTCTTTGAATATTAACCTCTTTTGCTAAGGTCAAAAGGGGAACTGTTGAGAATTAAAATCATGTACTTTCATGCTATAAGACTTGCTGTCTTGGTCCCAGATGCTCCAGCAAGACGTGCACCAACAATTTGTCCTCTTTTGAACTCTGGTATGTCACCCATAATGTTGTGTCCATTTCAATATTTTGAGCAAAACTGTGCTCTTACCGTGCTAATTGAACCTTCACTCTGCTCTTACTGGTGCAATGTGCAATCAATGAAGACTGGCTACCAGGCTGGTCCAATTTAGCCATGAAACGTCCCACACTAAAATGACAGGTGTTTCACTTTCATTGTCCAACCCCTGTTCATCTTGCATTTATTAGTACCATGCACCTTTCAGAAACATTCCTGTTACTATATATGTGTTTCTGCAGGTGTAGAAGCAGTCTTCTGGGGTTTTATCTTGTATCCTCTCATCCTTCTTTCTCTACTCTATTCTTTTCTCCTTCTCTCCCTTTTTCCTTTTTTTCCGCCCTGCTTTATTTTCCTTTTCGTTTCCGTCTCCGTATCCATTGCAATTGAAATAATCCCAAAGCAGTTTCTAATGTTTTTTTTTATAAATATCAAGCGGAGAATTATAGCGTTAAAGTAAATCTATTGGGCTTCTTCTTGGCACTCAGACAATAATTCTGAGTGCTACTCTGCCAGACAGGACATGTTAAAAAAAACGAAGAAAAAAAACCCAACATGAACCAGCGAGAAGCAATGAGAAACGGGAAGCGTAAATAGCAGAGGAAAAAATGCATAAGTCTGATGAGCAAGCAGCAGGTTGACTGAGTGATCTTAATAAACACGAACGAAACTGCATGAAAGAAAACCCATAAAAAATATCAAACAGAGAACATATAGTGACTATGAAACTGATAAATAATGGCGTAGAGGTAAAGCGCCTGACCCATGTATGGAGGCTACAGTTCTCAACGCAGCTCTCACAGGTTTGTCCTGGCCCCTTGACCTTTGCTTGCATGTCTCCTCCTCTCTCTCTCTCCACCCTACTTACAAAATACAGGTCACTAGTGCCACAAAATAAAAATAAAAATTTTCAAAAAATGAAAATTCAAAACAATAATGAAAAATGGGAAGTGAACTAAAGAAGGCAATACTTAAAGAGCCCACTAACTGGCAGGAAAAAACTCCAAATAAAAACACAAAAAGAAAATAAAAATTTCAAAATCCCCCAAATCACGATAGAATGAAATGGTAACTGCTGATCATACGATGAGAAAAAACATGCTTCTTTTTCAGGTTAACTTACTTTAGTCCACCTTGATCTAGAATCATACTCAATAAATCAGGATATGCGTTCCGATGAGGCTAAATTGTCAGATTAAAAGTACCTTTTGAAAATTATAACCTTTAAGCGGATATTAAAAATAGTTTTCATTAGGCCCACATTTCTGTATTAATGTTTTTTATTGGACTGATTTAATATTGTAATCCTAAATGTTGTGTTGTCATTAGCCTTGAAAATACCAGTCTGTGTGTAACTGATCTATATAATGTGTGTTATTGAAATAAATTATTTTCAATAATTTTCAAACTCACTGAACATGACTAAGCCCAAATAAACTTAGGAAATGTGCATGAGTAAACTTTGGTTTTAATGAGAGCAGACATCTTTGGACCGTGTTTTGTTTAGATGCTGTTCTATGACACCACCTTTTCGCAGTAGCAGCTTAATTTGTAGAACATAAACTCATAACCATCACAACTGCGTACCAACGTTGGGTAGCTTCAAATGTGTTTTGTAATCCACATGCAAATATCAAGCAGTCTAAACATGTGAAAAATAGAAATGTACAAATGGTTTAAATGTTGACTGGCTGATGTACCTCAAAAGAACAGTTTTAGCAAATTGTGTAAATTAAACTTTGCATCACAATGTTAAACTTCACATATTCAAATGTTACTGACTTGATTTAAATATATTTAATCTGTGGTAAAACAAAAGAAGAAAATTACCAATGCTAATGCAACTTAGGCACCTAAAATTTATTGCAGCAATCAATAACCAAATTTAACATGCATTTCTTAATTTGTTCCACTAAGGTAATTGTTTGGCAGATAAAAGTCAACAGGTCTACTCGCTTTGCTCCTTAAACACCACTTTAACTGTATAGTTAAGCTTATGCACCTTTATTTCATACCTGCAAAAACCCCTTGAACTTCAATGTCGTGAAATATGTTTTTTATATTTACCCCTGAACAGCCTGCAAACTGTGCAAATATTCTCTGAAAATTGTTTAACTGATTCCTTTATAGATTTCTACTTCGTTAATGAAAAGCCCTAAGCTATTGAAAATTAACAGGCTAACCATTGTTGTAAAATTAAAGTGCTTCAAAGGTTTTATTTAAAAGCAACCTGTTTTTATGACTCAATCAAAATCTTTTCTTTGGAGAAGAAATAATTAAACATAGTCTTCACCAAACTGAATATTTTGTTATCCTAAAACTTATAAGTAATGGCCAAAAAACATTATTATGAAGAAGGCAAACAAAGAATTAATCAAAAACGTTTGTACACCTTATGTATCTGCCCTAATTGCTATGAAGCTTCAAATGTGTATCCTATTCAATTAATTGTATCATATATGCAATCAGTAATAATTTGCAGAGGTCAAACAAGGGAGCTTACAGTGTGAGCCACCACTACGAATGAAGAGCGTGGACCCCACAGGGACAAAGTTCTGCAGAGGTACAAATTACTGCTGCATAACACAAAAATATCCTAAATCTGCAATTTTTCTCAGAGCAGGATCACATCATCCTTTCTGTTAGCTCTCCGACAAACAGCAAAACTGTTAAAACTCAGAAACCAGAAAGGAAGGGAGCTGGTTGTTTTCACACCTATCATTTTTTTAAAAGCCAATTTGCACAGCCCTTAAAATGGTAGGCAAATTGTGATTAACACATGCTAAATACTGTGATCAAAGTCAGAAAACAGAAGAAGTCAGTGCATTACCAAGACCAAGTTAACCACAAAGATATACCTTGGAGGACTGGTCTGATTTTGACATCCTTTGGTATGGATGCAGACCAAAGGTAGTTACAGGGGTTGGACGATGAAACTGAAACACCTGTCATTTTAGTGTGGGAGGTTTCATGGCTAAATTGGACCAAGCCTAGTAGCCAGTCTTCATTGATTGCACATTGCACCAGTAAGAGCAGAGTGTGAAGGTTCAATTAGCCGGGTAAGAGCACAGTTTTGCTGCTATAGCCAAGAGGAAGTTGTCTGAAAGGGATGTTCGGGTGCTAACCCGGATTGTATCCAAAAAACATAAAACCACGGCTGCCCAAATTACGGCAGAATTAAATGTGCACCTCAACTCTCCTGTTTCCACCAGAACTGTCCGTCGGGAGCTCCACAGGGTCAATATACACGGCCAGGCTGCTATAGCCAAACCTTTGGTCACTCATGCCAATGCCAAACGTCGGTTTCAATGGCGCAAGGAGCGCAAATCTTGGGCTGTGGACAATGTGAAACATGTATTGTTCTCTGATGAGTCCACCTTTACTGTTTTCCCCACATCCGAGAGAGTTACAGTGTGAAGAAGCCCCAAAGAAGCGTACCACCCAGACTGTTGCATGCCCAGAGTGAAGCATGGGGATGGATCAGTGATGGTTTGGGCTGCCATATCATGGCATTCCCTTGGCCCAATACTTGTGCTAGATGGGTGCGTCACTGCCAAGGACTACCGAACCATTCTTGAGGACCATGTGCATCCAATGGTTCAAACATTGTATCCTGAAGGCGGTGCCGTGTATCAGGATGACAATGCACCAATACACACAGCAAGACTGGTGAAAGATTGGTTTGATGAACATGAAAGTGTTCCCACCATACTAATAAATTATTGTGATCTAAAACCAGGTGTTTCAGTTTCATTGTCCAACCCCTGTATGTATATAATTAGATCTGTAAGGAGCTGGCACATCATAGATGGCAGGATTATTCAAGGAAAGATGGTGTTTCAGGTAGTTTCTGGATGTTCCAACTGTCAAAGACACACAGGATGCCTCATAGATACATTAGACAGCCTACCAAACATCAAGATTAATCTCATGCTATTACCAAGCACACAGAGATGTCCTGTTGTTGGAATCTTTGGATCCTTGAAAGCATTAGTTTTATCATAATCTATCCAGGTGCTGGTAATGATACCTAATGGGTCTGTGAGGCATTCTCTGTGTCTTTGAGCCTGCCTGTAAACCAGTGGTCTGCTTATGAGGCCAACTATTCCACCCTCTGTTGTCATTCTACATGTGGCAGCTACTTGCAAATCAACTCATTTACACCCATCACCGGTCTGCATGTGGACTAAATTCCTTACAAATCAGATCATTTCTTCTGGAAGCAGAACTTTTATTCAGTGATTTCAAAGGGATTATACTTAATAAATATATTTATCACTTTTGTAGTAAATATGGGAAAAAAATTTTAAATAAGGAATTGGTTTCTGGATTGTCATGTTGTAGTACCAGAACAAATTTTAAAGTCCCTTGCACATGGTAAGCAGGAGGAACAGCTCTGTGATCATACCTTTGTATGCATGAATGCAAAATAACGACAAATCGGCCACCATAATGTATGAGCACAGATCACTGTGAGCCTGTGTGTCACACTGAGGCTTGGAAGCCTGAGGAGGGTTTTACAGCAACATCTTTATGCAGCCTTCTTCAAGATGTCAGTCTTCTGTAACTTTAGCAGCAACTATAAAATCTTGAAAGGTTCTTCGTGAAAACATGTTGACACTGTGATGCGTTACATCTCTTTACATAGACTAAACTAAATTTGAATTACGCTTCTTCTTGCTATAAACGTCTTTGTGAATTTTAGGGGTTAAATTCATGATTCTATAATTTCACAGGACATTAATTTAGAGCGATAACATTCAGATTCATATTGTTTATCAAAGTAATTCAGTAGACAAAACTGTCCACAGCTCCTCGTGTTCTCTTCTTTGCTGACTGAACAATCTTTCACAGTGATTCCAGACAAAAAAATACAGAACAAAAACACAAGCTTCATTTTTAGCTCTTTTGGACACTCAGTTCAATTATGTCTCCATAGTCATACATGTGGTTTCTATAGCTTGCGTCCTCCATAGACGATGTCCTGGTATATCTGGTTTGTTAGAGGAATGTAGCTCTTCTGTTGGTAGTCCAGCACGTAGAGTGGATCAGCGATAGTTTTTGGGTTGAAGCCGCTCTGCACCAGTTGGAACTTTTGTTGTTTAAAAGTGCTTGTTGTTTCCATCACCTTCTGTGGGTTTAGACAAACAGAATTATATTCTGCCAGAGGAAACAGAATTTTTATGATGAAAGTGACAATGCAATATAAAAAATTGCTATAGCTGTGCAGTTTTAGTATTTTATAATTGCATGTAGAATATTCAGGGTATTAGGGTCCACTCTTTTAACTGCGTGAGCATCATTTCATCTTTTTACAAATTGTAAACATACTGAACATCAGTTCTATGATAATGATCATGAAGCTGAGAAATACTGAATAACCCCTAAGCCTACTCAAGGAACCTAAGTAACATAGAACTGAGGACAACAATACAGCATAAGGGTTTGATAAGGTCATATAGAAATTGATTACTAAGAATTATTACTGCTTAATCTTACTCTTTGTCTTGGATACATTTTACAAATGTTTATTGAAAATTATATTCTTGTTAGCTGCTTTCCTCTTGTGTACAGTTGTATTTAGGAAAATTTTAAAGCATCAAACACTTCCTCCAAAACAACACTAGATGGCGGAATCCACATAAACCAAAAATGGAGAGAATAGCCTGACTGGTCTCCACTGTAAAGTTCTACCATTTTTATTTAGTATAGTTCCCACTTTCAGAGGTATTCCACATAGAGTAATGCCTGATTATGAAATCATTCAGCCAGAGATTCATCCAAACTTAACTTTTGCAACAATAGATTCAAAACGATGTTAATTGAAAAGTTGTTATTCTAACATCTTTTGTCTTCCTGAAAACCAGATATTAGGATCTTTTGCTAACAGGCAGAACATGTTACCCTCCTGGTTCATTGTGCACAGACAGGGTGTGATGAGAGGATCATACAAGCAGCATAAAACACACAGCTGCACATTGAGCAGGATTTTTAGCATGGTAGAAAATCATCAAAAAACTATCTGGATATCTTGTTTTTACCTGAAGCCTTACAAAGAGTGGACGGGCATATGTTGGAAGATCTCTGTTGGCGTGTTCAAACAGTTTCTTCTCGTCAAACGTTAGCCCGGGTCTTACAATCAAGGCAGCCATTCCTGCCCTGCCCTCATGTCCTGTGAAAGAGATTTGTCAATGCAACGTCTATTTTCTCTGTATTCATTTGTGATCAAGAATGTACAGTGCCTTGCTAAAGTATTCAGCCCCAGTGAACTTTTCAACCTTTTGCCACATTTCAGGCTTCAAACATAAAGATATAAAAATTACATTTTTTGTGAAGAATCAACAAGAAGTGGGACACAATCGTGGAGTGGAATGACATTTATTGGATGTGTCAAACTTTTTTAACAAATAAAAAACTGAAAAGTGGGGCGTGCAATATTATTCGGCCCCTTTACTTTCAGTGCAACAAACTCACTCCAGAAGTTCAGTGAGGATCTCTGAACGATCTAATGTTGTCCCAAATGACTGATGATGATAAATAGAATCCACCTGTGTGTAATCAAGTCTCTGTATAAATGCACCTGCTCTGTGATAGTCTCAGGGTTCTGTTCAAAGCGCAGAGAGCATCATGAAGACCAAGGAACACACCAGCCAGGTCTGAGATACTGTTGTGGAGAAGTTTAAAGACGGATTTGAATACAAAAAGATTTCCCAAGCTTTAAACATCCCAAGGAGCACTGTGCAAGCAATCATATTGAAATGGAAGGAGTATCAGACCACTGCAAATCTACCAAGACCCGGCCGTCCCTCTAAACTTTCATCTCGAACAAGGAGAAGACTGATCAGAGATGCAGCCAAGAGGCCCATGATCACTCTGGATGAAATGCAGAGATCTACAGCTGAGGTGGGAGAGTCTGTCCATAGGACAACAATCAGTCGTACACTGCACAAATCTGGCTTTTATGGAAGAGTGGCAAGAAGAAAGCCATTTCTAAAAGATATCCATAAAAAGTCTCGTTTAAAGTTTGCAACAAGCCACCTGGGAGACACACCAAACATGTGGAAGAAGGTGCTCTGGTCAGAAGAAACCAAAATATAACTGTTTGGCCACAATGCAAAACGACATGTTTGGCGTAAAAGCAACACAGCTCATCACCCTGAACACACCATCCCCACTGTCAAACATGGTGGTGGCAGCATCATGGTTTGGGCCTGCTTTTCGTCAGCAGGGACAGGGAAGATGGTCAAAATTGATGGGAAGATGGATGGGGCCAAATACAGGACCATTCTGGAAGAAAATCTGTTGGAGTCTGCAAGAGACCTGAGATTTATCTTCCAACAAGACAACGATCCAAAACATAAAGCCAAATCTACAATGGAATGGTTCACAAATAAACGTATCCAGGTGTTGGAATGGCCAAGTCAAAGTCCAGACCTGAATCCAATCCAGAATCTGTGGAAAGAGCTGAAGACTGCTGTTCACGAACGCTCTCCATCCAACCTCACTGAGTTCCAGTTGTTTGGCAAGGAAGAATGGGCAAGAATTTCAGTCTCTTTATGTGAAAACTGATAGAGACATACGCCAAGCGACTTGCAGCTGTAATTGCAGCATAGGGTGGCGCTACAAAGTATTAATGCAAGGGGGCTGAATAATATTGCATGCCCCACTTTTCAGTTTTTTATTTGTTAATGTTTGACACGTCCAATAAATTTCATTCCACTTCACGATTGTGTCCCACTTGTTGTTGATTCTTCACAAAAAATTTTTATTTTATATCTTTATGTTTGAAGCCTGAAATGTGGCAAGAGGTTGACCAGTTCAAGGGGGCGAATACGTTCGCAAGGCACTGTAAGCATCATGCCCTTTGACAGAGAGTTGACAGAGATTTCTTTTAAATATACTATTCTGGTCAAAGGTTTTAGAACAACTTTCTAATTTTATGTTTTTTTTTATGTTTATGGCTAGTTACATAGCAGATTGTCACTTCAAGCATCAAGCATTTGGATTGGCTGAGCAATGAAGGTAGACCTAAAGTGGTTGGTGTTACTCCCTATGTTGTCGTTGCAGTGGCGCTGATGTGGTGTGTTTGTGTGGTTGCAGGGCCGCGGTGGGGTCTGTCGGCCCTGGGTGCATGCTGCTAGCCAGGAACTGCTTGCCAGAGTTTGTCCCATCATGGTGTGGAGTCTGGGGGTCAGTTGTGAGTTCGGTGCTTGGTGGTGTCTGTTGCGCTTGTGGGCAAAGGCTGGGGTGGCATTGCGTGGGGTCCTTGCCTAGCCGACGCAGCATGCTGCATTGTGGAGTGGCGGGATGCGACGAGGGTGACTGGAGCAGGGCTGTGTGCGGCTTTTCGGGGTGGAGCTCTCCTATGATTGGGCTGATCCTTTTCTGGATCAGCTTAGGCCCCCCATCAAATTATTTTGTCCTTCTCTACCTTTTTCTTTTTTTCCTCACCTCTCTCTCTTTCTTGCTTCCTTTTTTTTCCCCGTTTCCGTGTCAGTGTCTATTGCTACTGAAATAGTCCCAAAGCAACGTTTTTACATTATATATATATATATATATATATACATATATATACACATATATATATATATATATATATATACATATATATATATACATATATATATTAAACAAAGCATTATAGCGTTAGCTGTAATGCTCCACCTGTGAAAGTAAAGAGGTTGGGCTTCTTCTTGGCACTCAGACAAGTGTGTGGAGGGACCGGTGAAGGCTTATGATACATCCTGATTCTGCCCAAGAACATTGACATGAATAAACAGTGGGATTGAAATGTATGATCCAGGCAGAATGTCTTGAAGATCTGTGGGTGTCGCAGCATGATGGAGCACTGTGTCAAAGCGAAAAAAATATAAAGGGACTCAAAGATCAGTGATATTTCCAATGCCAGATTATAACCCCAAGAGTTTTCAAACCAAAATGGACCTAGTGTTTAAAGGGCTAGTGTTAAAACCGGTTTTTACCTGGTTCTATAAAAATTCCAAACCTAATTTAATGATGCGCTCTTAAACAACAAACAGTGTTTCACAATCCTAACCAGCTGATCTCTGTTTAGTAGCACCAGCACAGCAGGTAACACAGCACTAAGAGCAGGCTTTCCTAACTCTACCTGATTACCCTATTAGTGTTTTTACTCTGTTTTTGTCTTAAATAAGGCAGACTAAAAACATAACTAAGATGGGAGTTTTAAACCTAGATTTGCGACATTTTGATTAGATGCTTGTGTTCATGGGCCTGCCTCTAGCTCCTGACGAAAGCAGTTCTTTCTTTCTTCTGGCTTAGAATAAAGTTGGTGATGAGAAAGAACTAGTTTATTAGAGCCACAGTCTGCAGCTCCAGAGACACATAGAACCGGTCCTAAGCAAGCACTTGCATCAGTTTAGCACTTGAACTAGTTTGGTGGAATTCCCATTGAGAATATGTGATCAGTTCATAAAAAGCAGTCAGTACTTGGTCCAGACGTTGAGTATCAGCACAATTCAGAATGAATCACAGTGTTTAAAGCTTTAAAGACCTTATTTGTCACTTTATAGTTTATAGATGCTCATATCGGAAAGATAGCTACTTGAAAATCGTTACCATTAATAGTAAATATGTTGCTAAAGGAGATAGGAAGAAAGAAAATAACAGCAAAGACAGAAACATTACCTGGTACTTCCACTCCATACACATTAACTTCTTGAATAAAATCTACCATCCCAAGAATCTCTGTCACCTCTGTAGTTGCAACATTTTCACCCTTCCACCTGAGGTTGGAAGACATCAAAGAATTCATATCAGACACAGCTTGTAATGAGTGTGTAACCTTTTTTCACAGTGTCTAAATGAATTAAATTACAATAAAAAATGAATCATTCTATATGAAATGAATCATTCTATATATCATCTTCTACACTGCCATCATTCAGTCTGTCCTGTCTTCATCCATCTCAGTGTGGTTTGGTTCATCCACAAAACAGGACAGGTCCAGACTGCAACGAATAATCAGGACTGCAGAGAGAATAATCAGAGCTGACCTTCCCTCCATCCAGGACTTATACAGGTCTAGGGTCAAGAAAAGAGCTGCCAAAATCTCTGCAGACCCCACACACCCTGCACATAAACTGTTTAGAGTTTTACCTTCAGGCCGCCGCTACAGAGCACTGTTTACTAAAACCAGCCGCCACAGAGACAGTTTCTTCCCCCAGGCTGTTTCTCTGATGAACATTCAATAGAGTACAGAACAACAGCATACAGATGTTGCAAATGCACCTTTTTTATTAGATATCTGTATATTGTACATTGTAAATTGTAAATTTGTATATTCTGTAATGCAAAAACAGAACAAAAGAGCAAAGTGTACCGGAGGCAAATTCCTTGTTTGTATGTACGAACTTGGCAATAAAGCTGATTCTGATAAAAGAGGGCCGAATGAAAGAACAAACAGGGAACAAGTGTTTAAGGTTTGACAGAAGGACTAAAATTACTAAAACTTTCAAACGAGTTGCCAGAAGGTATGATCTAGTTAACATTGTTGAGAGTCATCTGTAGGACGTACCTGACAAACAAGTATTTATAAAATGATTCTGTTCTCATAACTTCTAAGGACTAAAGCGTCAGCTATTAATTGACCGGTGCCTGATGCCACAGCAGACCTTCAGAAGTACAGTAGAATCTATGGCCCGTTAATCCTACAGTAGATACAGTGGACACTGGGGCAGTGCTAAATCCAGTTGGAAATGCACTCTAGACAGACTAATGATGGCTTCACTCAGACCACCTTCAGATGTGGCCTAAGACACTTTAAAGTGCACTTTACCACTAAGGTTGGTTATAGTGCCAGGTGTGATCTCTTGCTAAAGTAAAGAGGACGCATGTTTTGCCAAAATCTGAATGGGCCCCAGTAGCTTAACAGATCATGTCTGTTTTTGTGCTTAAAGAGATCCCCACTGAATGTTAGATGAGTAATTTAAGGTATTTTATATGATCTTAGTCTCTATGAATGTAATATGCATACACATATACATATACATAGGCTCTGATCTTCAAAAGACTCTAAATAGGGGTCGCTAAATTGCTTGTACAAAAAAATTATTGCATGTGCAATACGTGGGCATGTTCCATGCAATCTTCAAAGACTGCATGTGCAAAAGAGGTGGAGAGCGCCCCGTTTAAATGAGGAAATTGCATGTGCTACTGGCTGCCTGCTAACACCCCCACCAGAACTAGAGGAAATCCTAGAGGACGGACCAAGTGAGGAAAAAACTACATTCTGCTTCGTCTTTAATCGGAATGATAGGTTTACAGGCTATTGCGCAGGAAGGCAGAGCTGTGTGTCATCAGTGTGCACACGGAGCAGCTGGTGTCTGGGCTGACAAGACCACAGAAGCACACACAGCTTGTTAACTGTTGCTTGAAGTAACTCGCAATTGCAGCTTAGAAAGTGGACAGTCAATATTAATAAAAAAGACAACCACGTCTGTCAAAGAATTGAATAGATGTTTGCCTCCATTGAATTTTTAATTCTTTTCAGAGACTCACCGTGTTCTTATTTTTGAGTATCTGTTTGAAGAGTTCGAAGTTTATAATAGGCAGCTGCAATACTTAAGCCTGCACGTAATATTAGCAAAATAAATGTAGTTTGTGGTAAGAGATGGTTAGCTGTATATTATTATCATAAGTTTTTTCACCACATGTAAAGTGATAATTTTTCACCTGCTAAAAAGTGATTTTAGCATCCAGTTCGCAAATGAAGGATTTAATCTGCCTTATAATGTCTTTATTTCTTCCCTATTAATTATATTATTAACATCAAAGCACAGTGGGTCCTTGACATGATGTGCAATGCAGTTATACAGGCTGTGTGCGCTTCTCTGGAAGATGATCAGGTTTGTCCACGCTTCAGCAGCAGTTGATCTCACTGACACCGATGGTGCGCTGGATTTATCCAGATGCAAGAAAAACAAGTGTTGCAACGAGTTTTATCATAGGATATATGTCATGGCTTCGGTTTGTGATTGGCTTCAAATCAGAGCTTAGATAATCCTATATAGAATCTTCTGTACTCATCTGTAAGGTCTGCGGTGCTTGTCGCGGGTCGCTCCTTGCGGGACCCGGCCGGGCCAAGCCCGAACGAGAGACGCGAGGCCATCCCCCAGTGGGCCCACCATCTGCAGGGGGAACCGTGAGGGACCGGTGCAAAGAGGATTGGGTGGCGGACGAAGGTGGAGACCTCAGCGGCCCGATCCTCGGATGTTTAGGCTGGCTCTAGGGACGTGGAATGTCATCTCGCTGGGGGGGAAGGAGCCTGAGCTTGTGCGGGAGGTCGAGAGATATCGACTAGAAATAGTCGGGCTCGCCTCCACGCACAGCGTGGGCTCTGGAACCCATCTCCTTGAGAGGGGTTGGACTCTCTTCTACTCTGGAGTGGCCCACGGGGAGAGGCGGCGGGCTGGTGTGGGTTTGCTTGTTGCCCCCAGCTCAGCCGTCTTGTGTTGGGGTTTACCCCAGTGGATGAGAGGGTCGTATCCCTGCACCTTCGGGTTGGGGATAGGTCTCTGACTACCTATGGGCCGAGCGGTAGTGCGGAGTACCCGGCCTTCTTGGTGTCCCTGTCGGGGGTGCTGGATAGTGCCCCTCCTGGGGACTCCATTATTCTGCTGGGGGACTTCAACGCCCACGTGGGAAATGACAGTGACACCTGGAGAGGCGTGATTGGGAGGAATGTCCATAATGAACACCATGTTCAAACATAAGGGTGTCCATCAGTGCACTTGGCACCAGGACACCCTAGGCAGGAGGTAGATGATCGACTTTGTTGTCGTATCATCAGACCTTCGGCCACATGTTTTGGACACTCGGGTGAAGAGAGGGGCTGATCACCACTTGGTGGTGAGTTGGATCCGCTAGAGGAGGAGAAAGCCGGACAGACTTGGCTGGCCCAAGCGCATAGTGAGGGTCTGCTGGGAACGCCTGGCAGAGCCCTCGGCCAGGGATGTATTCAACTCCCACCTTCGGGAGAGCTTCGACCAGATCCCGGGGGATGTTGGAGACATAGAGTCCGAGTGGACCATGTTCTCCGCATCTATTGTCGATGCTGCTGCCCGTAGCTGCAGCCGTATGGTCTGCGGTGCCTGTCGCGGCGGCAATCCCAGAACCCGGTGGTGGACACCGGCAGTAAGGGATGCTGTCAAGCTGAAGAAGGAGTCCTATCGGCTGTGGTTGGCTTGTGGGACTCCTGAGGCGGCTGACGGGTACCGTGAGGCCAAGCGTGCTGCGGCCCGGGCTGTGGCAGAGGCAAAAACTCAGGCCTGGGAGGAGTTCGGTGAGGCCATGGAGAAGAACTACCGGTTGGCCTCGAAGCGATTCTGGCAAACCGTCCGGCGCCTCAGGAGGGGGAAGCAGTGCTTCGCCAACACTGTTTATAGTGGGGGTGGGAGGGTGCTGACCTCAACTGAGGACATTATCGGGCAGTGGAAGGAGTACTTCGAGGATCTCCTCAATCCTGCCATCACGCATTCCATGGTGGAAACAGAGGCTGGGGACTCGACTGGAAAAGGGTGGCTTGTCCTCTTCAGGTTGGAGGGGAGTTCCTGCCTCAAGTGGAGGAGTTTAAGTATCTCAGGGTCTTGTTCACGAGTGGGGGAGAAATGGAGCGGGAGATCGACAGACGGATCTGTGCGGCTGCCGCAGTAATGGGGGCACTGTGCCGGTCCGTTGTGGTGAAGAGAGAGCTGAGCCGAAAATCAAAGCTCTCAATTTACCGGTCGGTCTACGTTCCTACCCTCACCTATGGCCATGAACTTTGAGTCATGACCGAAAGAACAAGATCCCGGATACAAGCGGCTGAAATGAGCTTCCTCCGTAGGGTGGCCGGGCACTCCCTTAGAGATAGGGTGAGGAGCTCGGCCATCCGGGAGGGGCTCGGAGTAGAGCCACTGCTCCTCCACATCGAGAGGAGCCAGTTGAGGTGGCTCGGGCATCAATACCGGATGCCTCATGGACGCCTTCCTCGGGAGGTGTTCCAGGCACGTCCCACCGGGAGGAGGCCCAGGGGACGTCCCAGGACATGCTGGAGGGACTATGTCTCTCGGCTGGCCTGGGAACGCCTTGGGCTCCACCCGGAGGAGCTGGAGGAGGTGTCTGGGGAGAGGGACGTCTGGGCGTCTCTGCTGAGTCTGCTGCCCCCGCGACCCGGTCCCGGATAAGCGGAAGATGACGAGTACGAGTACTCATCTGTTTTTATTATTTTTAACAACCCAAATCTGTTGACACATGTACAGAAGATTTTCTCTGTCCGTCGTCTGTGATTCTATCTATGCCTCCTTCAGGCAATCACATTGGGGGTGATGAGGGATTATATCTGCATCTCCTCCTCCTATAAATGTGTATTGAGTCATTATCTTGTGTTTTTCATATTCATGAAGGAAAACCTGCTAAAATGTTTGTGCCTGCTGTTCTGCTGATTTTACACATGAAATCCGATTAGCACCTCGTTTGTACATCAGCTTTGCAGATGCAAACAGGTTTGCGTGTGATTTTGTACAGGCAAACATTTTGAAGATCAGGCCCTGAGTGTTTTTTCTGAGATAATACACTAGGGGCCAAATAAACAAAAAGCAAGCAGAAATAATAAAAAAAAAAACCATCACCAAAACTAAAATCAAAATCATGTAATTCATAAGAGCTCCTAGTACATTGGAAGGTGTATAAAACATCTTAAAGTCTACCTGAAGGTGTCTCCTACTCTGTCTCTGAAGCAGATAAAGCCATCCCGATCTTCTGCCATGAGGTCACCTGTGTTAAAGTAAGTGTCCCCCTTAACAAACACATTCCTCATCAGCTTGTTCTCAGTCAGCTGCTTGCTTCCAGCGTATCCAAAAAAGGGGCTAAGGGTGCTCACCTTGGCCAGCAAAAGCCCTGTCTCTCCTGAAAAGAACATGAGATAGTACAGAACAGAACCAAATAGAATAAAATTGAATAGCAATTAAGGATGAGACAAAGAGAAAAATTTAAGGAAATAGTTTTAAGTTAAAACCTTACCCTTTTTTACTCGCTGACAGAAACCATGCTGATCCTTCACTAGTTTGTCTTTAGCCATGTCATACTTAACCAGATCATACTTGAACAGTAGCTACAGAAAACACCAAAACAAAGACATATTACATGAGATTCTAGCACAGAAATCAGTTTTAATGGTGGCAAAATAACAGTCAGCATACACCAAGGATGAATGCAAGCCTCACATTGGGACATCTGTTTATTCCTTGGTTGAGCGCAATTACAAAATAGGTGTAATGTAAATGTTCTGCTGTATGGGATCCTTTTAGATTTATGCTTCCCATCGTGATGGCAACAACAAAGGCGCAGCAGACTCAGTAGAGACACCAAGACTTCCCTCTCCCCAGACATCTCCTCCAGGGGGAGCACAAGGTGTTCCCAGGCCAGCCGAAAGACATAGTCCCTCCAGCGTGTCCTGGGCTGTCTCCTGGAGGCATCCGGTATAGATGTCCAAGCCACCTCAACTGGCTCCTCTCGATATGGAGGAGCTTCAGCTCTACTGTGTGCTCCTCCCGGATGGCCGAGCTCCTCATCCTATCTCTAAGGGAGTGCCCGGCCATTTTAGCTACTTGTATCCAGGATCTCGTTTTTTCTGGGGTCATGACCCAAAGTTCATGGCCATAGGTGAGGGTAGGAACGTAAACCGACCAGGAAATCGAGAGCTTCGGTTTTCGGCTCAGCTCTGTCTTCACCACAATAGACCAGCACAGCACCCCCACTACTGCGGCAGCCGCACCGATCCTTCTATCGATCTCCCAATCCATTGTCCCCTCACTCATGAACAAGACCCTGAGATACTTGAACTCCTCCACTGGAGGCAGGAACTCTCGTCCAAACTGAAGAGGGCAGGCTTTCCCGGTCGAAAACCATGGCCCGGCCGCTTTACACTCGGCTGCGAACCACCCCAGTGCATGCTGTAGGTCTTGGCTAGAGGGGGCTAGCAGGACCATGTCATCTGCAAAAAGAAGAGATGAAATCCACTGGTCCCCAAGCCAGACTCCCTCCGGCCCTTGGCTGCGCATAGAAATCCTGTCCATAAAAGTTAAACATGGACAGCTGTTCAAAGCATTCCAAAGCTGCCTGTGATGTTGGATGGAGTCTGTAGAGTGATCAACACTCAGACTGAAATGTTAGAGAGCAGAATCGCAAGCTGGACACGATTCTTGAACAGAATCGCAGCCTTGCAGCGGTTGGACTCAGAGGTTAAAGGATATAATCTTGGAGAAGTTGTACGCTCCAGATCTGCGGAAAATACCAGAAATTTGGCTATTTCGATTCGCAAATGAGACATACCAGTAAAACTCTTAAGGTGGTTGGAAATTCACAACTGCCTGAACCACAACATTTATTGTTTTTCTAAATCCGGCGCCCCAACGTGGCCTTGGCAACGTCTGCTAACTGGTTGTCGATAAAATATCTCCTGGATGTTATATAAACACAACACTCTTCCCCAGCACTCCCCTACCAGCTGTGTGCTGATAGGACTATGCGGCTGATTGATAAAACTTCCACCTCTCTTCTCAAGGACAATGGCACTTCTATCAGTGTTGACAGTCTAATTCTTGCAAACACACTCAGACTTATATGTATCCGTCTCGTCGTCTTCCGCTTATCCGGGACCGGGTCGCGGGGGCAGCAGACTCAGCAGAGACGCCCAGACGTCCCTCTCCCCAGACACCTCCTCCAGCTCCTCCGGGTGGAGCCCAAGGCGTTCCCAGGCCAGCCGAGAGACATAGTCACTCCAGCATGTCCTGGGACGTCCCCTGGGCCTCCTCCCGGTGGGACGTGCCTGGAACACCTCCCGAGGAAGGTGTCCAGGAGGCATCCGGTATAGATGCCCGAGCCACCTCAACTGGCTCCTCTCAATGTGGAGGAGCAGCGTCTCTACTCCGAGCCCCTCCCGGATGGCCGAGCTCCTCACCCTATCTCAATATGTATTTGTACCCTTGCTAAATCTTTACTTATGTGTGTGCTGCTTACCCCTGGTGAGGTATTTTGTACTATTTCAGACTCTATTTGGCTAAGAATAGTCTGAAATATGATTTATTTCCCTCCCATCTTACTTTACCTAAATGTGTGATTTCATTACTTTTCATAGATTTTCAGATTTCTCAGAAGGATTACCAGCAAAAGCCAATTATTATTAGTATTTCAAAATTTTACTACAGCTGTTTTTACACCAATGACCAGAGATTCTTAGATTTCCTAGAAGGATTCATAGATTTTAGATTTCTTAGAAGGATTGTATTACAACAATTTCATACCAGTGAAAGCCATACATTATTAGTATTTAAAAAGTTTGGACCTACCAGTGACCCAGCTTCTCTACTTAGACTTCAGTGAGTGCCCATGACTGTTACTATTTGAATGATGGGACCACAGCTGCCTCATACCAGCAACCTCAAGGATTAATATTATCATTTTTCTTCTAGCACAGGATAAATTCCTTATCACAAAGGACTTAATTAGCTGATTACCTCTATTAGAAAGATTGGATTAGAACCAGCTCTTACCAGTAAACCCCCAAGGATTATTAATGTCATTTGATTTGTTTTTCTGTTGTTTGATTTTCTGTATCACTGTGATGTTTTTCCTCGTGTACAGCACTTTGAGTGCCTTGTTGCTGAAAAGCGCTATATAAATAAACTTGACTTGACTTGACTGATGAACACTCCTATGCTTGAACATGGTGTTCTTTATGGACAACCCGTGACTAGCACAGAAGTCCAATAATGAAACACCACTCGGATTCAAATTGGGGAGGCCAATCCTCCAATCATGCCTCTGCAGGTGTCACTGTCGATTCCCACATGGGCGTTGAAGTCTCCCGGCAGAAGAACAGAGTCTCCGGGAGGGGCACTATGCAACATCCAGGACGCCAAGAAGGCCGGGTACTCCGCACTACCACTCGGCCCGTAGGCCAAAACGACAGTCAGAGACCTGTCCCCGACCTGAAGGCGCAGGGATGCGACCCTCTCATCCACCGAGGTAAACCACAACACGAGACGGCTGAGCTGGGGGTCAACAAGCAAACCCACCTGCCCGATCCTCTTTGCACCAGTCCCTTATGGTTCCCCCAACAGGATTTGGGCCCACTACGGGATGGCCTCATGCCTCTCATTCACGTTTGGCCCTTCCGGGTCCCATGAGGAGCCACCCAGGCACTCCAGGGTGGGAAACTGACTCCGCCATACCGGGCAACATCATGTGCCTCGATTTTGTGGTCCTCATAAAGGCGTCTTGAACCACATTTTGACTGACCCATCACCCAAAGTCTGTTTGCCATGGGAAACCCTACCAGGGGCATTTAAGCCTCAGAAAACGTAGCGTCTAGGATCATTTGAGCACTCAAACCTCTCCACCACGTTAAAGTGGCGGTTTAAGGAGGTTGATTACACAGTCAGTCTTCAGTCTTCTTTCTTATTTTTGAAACCAAAAAGTAAAAGATTGTTATAAGACAAACTTAATTAAAGTAGGTAAAAATTAATTAGCCAAGAATATACTATTTAATTTGGAAGTCAAAAGACTACATAATTTCTGTCCACACTAGCAGAGATTTTTAAAAATGATTTCCAAAGTGGAGCTTTGTAAAAACTCAATTTGGGGTGCAGATTCGCATCATCCAGAATCAAGAACAACAGTGGAGCCATTATTCCACATTTGTCCTTCTTCTGTTTTCCTAAACCTTAAATGTAAGCTGGAAATGTTAAAGACTGAGATGAAACAGCAGTGTCAGAGACCGCAGAGTTAACACTGTTTTGAGAGCCTAGCACTCCTTTAGCCATGCTCAGGATCTACCTTTGCATTTTAATATACACAATGAGTCAAATAAGTCAACTTTAGGAAAATATGAAATTGTAATACCATTGTTGAATTATGATCCAACCACACTTCACTTTTCCACCATTGTATTGTCATTACCATTTGCCTTGAGCTTTGGCATCTTGGCCAAATCAAATGTTGCCATAAAATGCAGTGAAAGTCTATTTAACTGGAATATATATTATTTGCAAGTAGAGTGTGAACTCATGGCCCACCAAACACTGCAATATGTTCTTTTGCAACTAAGACACTGAAATCCGTGAAACAGTGATGATTACGATGATTCCAATTTGATATCTATATAATTTGATATATTGAGCAGCTCTAGATGATGTAATCACTTTCGGCGGACTGCACAGGTCGTTTTGAGTGGAATCCCAGATAGTGTGTAGGAGAAGATACTTTTCAAAATGAAGGAAATTAGAAGAATTAAAAAAAAATGTCTTGAGTAACGAGGTCCTCCACCAGCATGTAGTGTCACTCTGCAGTCCCTCTTTCTCCCCAAACATTCAAACCCTTCTTCACAGGTAAACAGTTAATAACTATTATGCTTTTATACAATAAAGGATTTAGAACTTTGTTAATTATTTATGGTAAATTATAAATTGACAGTACTTAAACAGAGCTCTTCTAGTCTTACTTTGTACTTTTATCTCACACATGTATCACAGGCTAAAGTCTTAAATCAGGTAAGAAGCGCCTACACAGCCAGCAGCTAAGATTATAAGACTGGCTATAGCCTTACTCCACAAGAAATCCACTGAAATGTATTTGAAGCTATTTTTAGGTCACAAAAGGGTTTATCCACTGTTCAAAGAGTAGTGGGGCTGTCCTTTGTGTAGGAGGATTGGACTTCTGTATATAACTAATCCTCCAATTGTACAGCACTTTCCAAAACTCTACCATGTTGTCTTTTCTGGCTTGATAATGAATTCAGGTAACAATACATCAATGTCAAAAGAGTTTCTATAATGAAACAAGTACAGGAATTAACAGTTATTCCTTATTTTAAACACCCAAACAGAATTACATTCTGTAAAACTGTAAATTCTGCTAATATGACAATTAAGGTCAGTTTGTTTTATAACATTAATTTTATAACTATCTTTTATAACATATATTGAGACAGAAGCAGAGGCAGTCTGAAAATAGCTGAGGTCAGAGATTATAGCTAAACAGATAAGAGCCACTCTTTTGTAACGTCTCTAATACCTACAAAAGCTTTAGAAAAGCCAGTTCTTGGCTCATTCTTTCCAATTTTGCTAACAGGCTTAGAGAGAAGCTTTGCCAACAAAGGTAATTTAAAAGGTTAAATATGCTGCTCTCTTATGGTGCTGTGTTCTTGTGTTTCAGTTATGTTAGTATGAACCGGTTCCCAATAATTTGAAACACTGAAACTGAAAGATTATTTTTCTACACAGATTTTTCTAGCATGTCAGCTGTCTAACAGTTGCATCCCTTTGAGCTCCAATATTCATCATAGAAATCCTTTAAACTTGTGCCCTTATATTACAAAACCTCCCATTTTTGGCTGAAAATCCTGAAACTGAGACCGACAAAGTCACATACTCTGTCAGCTGTTATCAGAATGTGAGACCAAACTTAATGGACAGCATTGACATAAAAAGACTTTTTGTATACTAAATGAATGAGAAAATCCATTAAAGCAGTTTGAGATTCACAATAAAAATTTTTTGACAACAGCCTGCTCTCGGTGGAGGAGGACGCTTTTTCTCTGTCTCCCGCACCCCTCCCATATCTGCCCTGCTTCAGCTCTGTGTCTTGTCTTCTTTTTGGAGCCTCTTTTTGCATATCCTCCAAATTCTGATTTATGGATTTGGTCAGCTGGTCTCTCAATGTAATTGATCAAATTTTCTCCATGAGAAGACAGGGTGGAGGAGAGCCAACTTGTCCAGAGGGGATGTTTTTCTCTGGATACACAATGGACTCCTGGCTCCTGGAGGATTGTGTGTTTGTCAATAATGTCAGTCGAGGATGTGGAAGATGTGTATATAATTGGATGTTTGATATCAGGATTTCTGCTTTTTGGAGTCAGCGGTTTCCTGGCATATCGAGAAATTCGGAGAATGTCAGCAGCTGTTCTGGCAACTGTGAGGCTGCCTGGCATGTGTGATGGGATCTTCAGGGCAATCAGCACTCAGACTGAGATGTTACGTGAGCTGAATCGCAGACTGGATGTAATCCTTACACAGGATCGCAGGCAGGTTGTGGTTCCTGGACTCAGGGGTGAAATGGGATAAATCTTGGAGAAAGTTGTTCGCTCGGATCTGGCGAAAGACCAGGAATTTGGCTGTTTGGATTCGCCTTTGAGAAGAACCAGCGAGACTCTCAAGGCTGACAGAAAATTAAGAGTCAGCCTAACCCAAATAATTATTGTTTTTCTTAATCTGGCTCCCCTGCACGGCCTTGATGGCTGGCTATCTTCAACCTCTCCTGGAAGTTATGTAAACATGACGCTCTGCTCCCTCTGCCCCCTCCCTTCCCTGAGGACATCTGTGGACCTGCTCAGAACTTTGTGGCCGGTTGATGAACATTCCAACGTACCATCAAGGACAATGGCCTCTGGGACAGTGCTGCATACACTCACTTGCACACACACCCCTGCTCAAGATAAACATATGCACCCCCTCACACCACCTTCACTGTTTCCGGCATGTTGTTTTGTAAACTTGTTGCTTCTTTGTGCTGAGGTTTTTTGCAATTTCAAACTGTATCCTGCTAAGGATAAAGTGTGAAATATGATTTTTTTCCCTCTACTTACCTAATGTGGCCTCTTTTCTTATCTAGCAAGAGCAGCGCCTGTGAGTGGGCAGCGAATCCTCGGTGACCCGTCCCCCCCTTGTCTTGTGTCATGATGTATGTTTGGATGGGTTGTACTGGACTTCTAATTTCCCCTCGGGGATCAATAAAGTATCTTTGAGATTATGTGACTGTTTGTAATTCACTTTTCATGTCAGTGGTGATTTGATTAGATTAGATCAGGCATTGTCATTTTCAATAAATGGATGGGACATCCATCCATTAATCTTCTGTTTATTTGAGATCAGGTTACTGGGGTCGTCCTTCTCACCCAGTGACACTCCCTAGCTCATTTTGGAGTATCACTAGGTAAACCCAGGCCAGAAAGGATATACAGTTTTAACAATGTGTTCTGGGACTTACCCAGGTTCTACTCCCAGTGGGGGTAATAAAAAGGGAGGAGCCCATCAGGAATCCTTATCAGATGAAGTGGTAAGTGAATATCTGCCACTATCCCGTTCTTTCTGTCATGATCTAAATCACATGACAGAACAGTAAGAGGTAAGAGCCAGAACATAGATAGAACTATAAATCGAGATGTTTTGTAAATTGGATGTTTTGGCCCACATCTTTCTTCACCACAACAGGCTGTAGCAACTCCCACATAACTGAGAGGCACCAGTCTGTCTATCCATCTCTTGCTCATTCCAACCATCCTTCTCAAGAAGAGGAGACCTAAACTCCTCTGCTTGAGGCAGAGATTCTGACTCAAAACCAGAGAGAGCAGTCCATATTTTTCCAGCATAGAATCATGGTTTTAGATTTAGAGGAGATGGCTCTTGTCCTGGCTGCTTCACACTTTGCTTCAAACAGCAAAGAGGAGACCCTTGAATCCACAAAACACATATGGAACAGACAAACAAACTCCAATGCCCCCTTCAGAAATTTTGCCAGATCTGATCCACTGTTCCACAGCAAGGATGACAGCCACAGAAATCCTCCTAAATATGACAGTCAGTTGGACCATCTGTTGGAGCCTTTTCTCCAACACTCTAGAGTAGACCTCCCCAGGAAGGTTGAGAAGTGTGATCCCTCAGTTATTGGAACAAAGTTACAGGTTCAATGTTTTAAAGACTGGGACCACCAACTCTGCCACTGTACTAGCTGGTACCAACATGCTAGCTCGTAGGAGGTAGTACACTGGTACCAGCTAGTTCAGCTGCACTAGTTATGGTGGTGCACCACGGTAACTAGCTCATAGTTCTCATGGTGCACCAATGAACATCCACTTACACTTACAGAAGGGATGAAGGGAAGGAAACGTATATATTTCGATTCAATTGCAGTTGGCAACAGATGCATTTGACCAGGATGTGGATATTGCTGCAGTTTCAAACTGACATTTCAGATTAGTTTGAACACTCACCCTGTAGAAGAAGTTGGAGCGACCGACAACTCCAATCCTGCCAATGTGGTTCATGAAACACAGGTTTCCCTCAGTTGAGCCATACACCTCACACATCTTTATGTTACCAAAACGAGTCAGGAACTCTCGCCAGACGTCTTGACGCAGTCCATTCCCAACTCCCATTCGAACCCTGTGGGCCTGATCCATTTCTGTCTGATAGAGGATGAAAGCTGAGGTTACCTCAAATAATACATGACAGAGGACTGTTGTGGTTATCTACTTGCTTCTTCCGCTATTAGGGTTACAATTCTTATATTGTAGGCAAAGTTTCTGCTTCTACGATTTAGTCCCATGTGTGATCTGACCCTGATTAGGAATCAGCTGGAAAAAGATCATGAGGATATGAGAACCTTGAATAATCTGAATAAATAAACTCACACAAAGATTTAAAACAAAAATATACAGCACAATTCATTTGGTTTTAGTCAGAACAGAAAAGCAACAAACAGTTATTTCTACTGCAACTTAAATAAGATAACACTGATTATCATGGTTATATTATTCATACCATGTATTTACTGTTATTTTGATACATAGATGCAATAGGGAGGGAAGAGAAACAGGTAACAGGTCACATACTACAAAAAAAGTTTGACATCTTTTCTTTTTTAAAAGTTATTTTCAGCTCTTGTGGCCTTTATTACCTTTGCAGAGTATTTTTTAGACAGTAGACAGAAAATAGTATGGAAAGAGTGGGGTAAGGGAGTGCAGAAAATGTCTATGGGCAGGGATTCGATCCCACAACAGTCTGTATCGAGGACTGAGGCCTCCATACATTAGCTTGCTTAACCCCCTACGCCATCAGTGCTGTGCCCATGTCCACCTTTTCTTAAAGACATCCAGCTGAACTAAACCTGACATTGAAGATCAAGTTGAAATAGCTGGTTCTATTTCTTCCCTACTGACCTCCAGGGACTGCACAAGCTGTTTCTTTTTCAGATTACCATTGTTCCCCAGCAACTGGTATGTTTTATTCCTTGTTTAAATTTGATAGATTAATTGACTCACCGGAGGTGTTTTCTGCCCATGCTGGGTCCTAGTTTCTCCTCATTTTGTTTTCACTGTTCGCTTTATGTTGTTGCGTTTGATTAATTTAATACACTCACCGGTAGCGTTTTCTGCTCATGCTGAGTCCTCAACAAGTTTCTCCAACAACTTTCTCCTACTGTCTGGTAGCGTTTTCACAATATAAATTGCAGCCGCCTTTGTGGTTCCTCCATCGGAGGAGTACATCCATGAACTGCATGCCTGTTGGACGGATGCTAGAGCATTTTCCTGTCTAACAACTGATGGCAGAGCCCTTGCTGCTATGCAAGAGGCATCTCGGTTTGGGTTGGGGCAGATGCCTGCGGTGGAGTCTGTCATTGCCTCCATCATCCCTTCTGATGAGTCTCTGTTGCCCAATGCCCGTTATTCTTGGCCACAGTGTCGTGTTACGGACGACCTGCTCTGCAGGGCCTACGACTCAGGGGCCAGGATGGGCCGGCTTGCAAACTATCTCTCTCATCTGATGCTGGGCCTTTCCTCATCTTTGGAGTCTGTCCCTCTGGACCATTCAACGCAGGGCATGGTTGATGAGTCCCTTCAGGCGTTTGCTCTGATGACGAGGGAGCTTGGTCAAACACTCTCAATGCAGGTTCATGCTCGGCGTCAGGCCAACTGGCGTAGTTGCTGACTGAACCCTGTAGGTGGACTCTGAGAGCTCTCCCTGTGGTTCCAGAGGAACTCTTTGGCTCTGCTGTGCTTAAGGCCCTGGAGCGCACGGCTCAGGCCACCTAATGCAGCAACAGCTGATCCGGATCCAGAGCCGGGCCCAAGATTGGGTAGGAAGCAGGGCGTTGGGGTCATCCATTTTGTTCGGGCAGTTTGACATGCGCAGCTTAACAGACGTTGCAGCTCTGACGTCACCCGGGATTATAAAAGCGGAAAATAAACTTTCGTTGCCATTTCCAGCGTGTCTCACGGGACGACGCATCAGAGGCCCATATCTGGAGAGACAAAAGCTCGCAGGCAAACCTTTTTTCTCAACACCGCCATTCCCAAAAGAGCTTGAAAGTTGGAAATCTGTCTGATACAAGAAGGTCAGAAGATTCATATACCAATCGAAGACCACGCCCGACACCTGGCACAGGTGAAAACCCACAAAGATTTTATTTCCAAGGAGATGAGTATTCCTCCTTGTTGATTTAGTCGACTAAACGGTTCTTCATATTTTACCCTCTTGGACAGATGAGAAGTTTACCGGTTTTTTTTTCTTTTTTTTATTGATCACGGACTGACCACCCCCCCACCTTTTTTCGACGTCAGAGTCAAAGTAATTTCGTTCTTTTTTTTTTTATATTAAATTGGATATGTGCATTTAGAAGTCTGGGCAGGGTGAGGCATAGTTAAGGTGATTTAGAATCACCAGTAGTTAATCCAAGGTATCAAGTTATTGCATGCAATACTGATTGAAGTGTTTTATGCAGGCTGTGGTTTTGGCCCCTTCAAGGCCTGGTACCAACTTCTTCCGATATGGTGGGGAGGTAGGCCGCACAATGGCTAGTGTATGGGCACCATCCACTAGGACCGTTTATACCAACAAATGGGCACTCTTTTAGAACTGGTGCAATGTTGAGGGACTAGACCCCTTACGCTGTCCAGTTTCTGGCATACTTGCCTTCTTTCGGGGGCTGCTGAATAAGGGGCGGTCCTAATCCATCTTGAAAGTGTACATGGCTGCCATTTCCCATTGGCATGTAGAACTGAGTGGTTGCTCTTTGGGCCGGGACAAGGATGTTGTGCTGTTCCTGAGAGGTGCCAGGCGGTTGCGTCCACCCACACGTCCTGTGGTACCTGCATTGGACTGGCAGCGAGGTAAGGCGTATTCGTCACTTCCTGTTTTCACTGTTGCACTCAGTGGATTGTTTGGTGTGCGAAGGCTCTCTCGATTGATCTGATTTCTCTTTATTGTGATATCTCTGACTTGTTCTAATACATAAGCAAATTTAAACACATATTTTCTCGTAGTGGTTAGGGGTCGCTAGCTTAGCGTTAGCTCCACCATGGCAACTCGTTCTGCTGTTTCTTTCTCTGAGTCTCCTCCTCTCTCCTGCTCTCTGTGTCAGATGTTCAGTTACTCCTCTGCCTCCTTTAATGATAATGGTACATGTAATAAATGTAGCATTTTTGTAGCTTTTGAGGTAAAGGTGTCAGAATTTGAGGCCCGGCTCCGCTCAGCATAGAGCCACCGAGGGTAGCTGCCCGTAGCGTACGTAGAAAGCATAGTCCTAGATCCCAGCGCACAGGTCACAGATTTTTCCCGCTCAGCGACACACCCACTGAGAAGCCGACTTTGGTAATTGGCAGCTCCATAGTCAGAAACGTGGCACTAGAGACCTCAGCAACCATAGTCAAATGTTTGCCAGGGACCAGAATGGGTCACATCAAATCCTACCTGAAACTGCTGGCTAAGGATAAGCGTAAATACAGTGAGATTGTTATTCACGCTGGCGTTAATGACACCCGGTTACGTCAATTGGAGTTCACCAAAGTTAGTGTTGCTTTGGTGTGTAAGTTTGCCAAAACAATGTCGGACTCCGTCATTTTCTCTGGTCCCCTCCCTGATCTGACCAGTGACAACATCTTCAGCCGCATGCTGTCATTCAACTGCTGGCGGTCTAGGTGGTGTCCAAAAAACGATGTGGGCTACATTGATAATTGGCGAACATTTGGGGGAAAACCTGGTCTGATCCGGAGAGATGGCATTCACCCCACTTTGGATGGAGCAGCTCTTCTTTCTAGGAATCTGGCCGAATTTATTAGTTCTCCAAAACTCTGAACACCCAGGGTTCAGACCAGGAAGCAGGGTTGTAGTTTAACACTCCTCTCTGCAGCTTCTGTACTGCAACCCACTCATTACTCTATTAAGACAGTGCCTTGCCCACGACCAAAATTAAATAGAAATATAATCTAAAAGGAGGAAATCATGAAAATCTCATAAAAATAAACACAACTCAGACTGCAAAGAAAAATAAAACAATTAAATGTGGCCTACTGGACATAAGATCTCTCTCTTCAAAGACTTTGCTAGTTAATGACTTGATTTGTGACAATTGGATTGATTTATTTTGTCTCATAGAAACCTGGCTGCAGCAAGAGGATTATGTTACTATAAATGAGTCAACTCCTACTAGTTATTTAAATTTTCACATACCTTGAAATACTGGGCGAGGAGGAGGAGTAGCAAACATCTTTCAGTCTGATTTATTGATTCACTATTAATTGGTCCCAGACCAATTAATAGCTACAACTCTTTTGAATATTTAATCTTTAGTTTTCCTCATCCAAATTGCAAAGAACTAAAACCACTTCTGTTTGTTGTTTTGTACCGTCCACCAGGTCCTTACTCTCAATTTTTAGATCAGTTTTAAGATCTTTTATCTGATTTGGTGTTAAATACAGATAAGGTTATTATAGTGGGGGAGTTTAACATTCATGTTGACACTGAAAGTGATAGCCTAAATATAGCCCTTAATGCTATCTTAGACTCAACTGGCTTTGCTCAAAACATTAACAAACCCACCCACCTTTGTCTTCATTCTCTGGACCTTGTGCTGACATATGGCATTGAGTGTAAAGAAATAACAGTATTTCCTCATAACCCTGTCCTGTCTGATCATTTTTTTAATAACCTTTGAGTTTAAAACTGAGTACTCCACACCTGAAAGAAAATTTCATTATAGTAGATCATTATCAGACAATGCTGTAACAACCTTTAAAGAATCTGTTCCACTTTTAATTCCCTCATTACCACAGAAAAACACAGTGGAGGGCAATAATTTTGTTTCTTCCCTTTCACAAATTGATTCTCTTGTCCATAGTGTTACTTCCTCATTGGGTGGTGCATTAGACAACGCAGCCCCCTTGAAAAACAATGTAATTCTTTATAGGAATCTAGCTCCCTGGTTTCCTTCAGAGCTGAATACTGTAAAGCACAATGTGTAGAACCTCATCTGTGTTTGGACTGTTTTGATCCTGTGGAGCTTTCTGAGTTATCAAAAATATTAGCTTCATCTAAACCTTTAACTTGTATGTTAGACCCAATCCCAACCAAATTATTTAAGGAAATGTTCCCTCTGATTACCAGCCCCATTTTAGATATGATTAATCTATCCTTAGTAAATGGACAAGTACCACAGGGTTTTGAGGTAGCTGAAATTAAACCTTTACGTAAGAAACCTTCGCCTGATTAAGTGGATTTAATAAATTACAGACCTATATCCAATCTTCCGTTCTTATGTCAAATTCATGAGAAAATAGTTGCTAATCAAATGTGTGAGCATTTACACAGCAATGATCTGTTTGAAGAGTTTCAGTCAGGTTTTAGAGCTAATCATAGTACTGAATCAGCTCTTCTGAAAGTCACTAATGAGATTCTCCTAGCCTCTAGATAATGGACTTGTGTCTGTACTTGTCCTGTTAGATCTCATTGAGTTATTTGATACAGTCGATCACAATATTCGTTTAGAAAGGCTGGAACATGCTGTAGGGATCAGGGATACAGCACCAGGCTGGTTTACATCTTATTTGTCTGACAGATTCCAGTTTGTTCATGTAAATGATAAATCATCTTCAAACTCCAGGGTTAATTGTGGAGTAACACAGGGTTCAGTACTTGGGTCAATTCTCTTCACTACATATATGCTTCCAATAAGTAAAATTATCAGGCAGTATGGGATAAATTTTCAGTGTTATGCTGATGATACTCAGCTTTACTTATCCATAAATTCTGATGAGCCCAACCAGTTAGACTACAAACATGTCTTGAAGACATTGGATGACTTTACATTTTTTGCTTCTAAATTCAGACAAGACAGAAGTTGTCGTCTTTGGACTGGAGTCTTTAAAAAAGACACTGCTTAGTCAATCACTTAACTTGGATGGCATTAAATTGACCTCTGGTAATAAAGTAAAAAGACTTGGTGTTATTTTTGACCAGTACGTCATTTAAATCTCATATTAAACAGGTTTCTAGGATTTCCTTCTTTCACCTCCGGAACATTGCCAAAATTAGAAATATCCTATCCAGGAGTGACACTAGTAAAACTAGTCCATGCATTTGTTACTTCAAGGCTGGACTGTTGTAAATCTTCTCTATCAGGATGTCCACAAAATGCAGTTAAAAGCCTTCAGCTGATCCAAAATGCTGCAGCAAGAGCTCTGATGAAAATTAAAAAGACAGACTATATTTCTCCCATTTTAGCTTCCCTTTTATTGGCTCCCTGTTAAATCCAGAATAGAATTTAAAATTCTCCTTCTCACATATAAAGCCCTTAACGATCAAGCTCCATCATACATCTAAGATCTGATTGTTCCTAACAGAGCACTTCGTTCTCAGATTGCCGGTTGCTCTAGAAGTAGAATGGGAGGCAGATCCTTTAGTTATCAGGCTCCTCTCCTGTGGAACCAGCTCCCAGTTTTAGTCCGTGAGGCAGTCTACTTTTCAGGCTAGGCTTAAAACTTTCCTTTTTGATAAATCTTATAGTTAGAGTGGCTTAGGTTATCCTGAGCTATCTCTGTAGTTATGCTGCTATAGGCTTAGGCTGCTGGAGGACATAATGACCACTTTCACTCTCTTCGCTACATTCTCATACTACTCTCCAATTTGTCATTATTTGCTGTTATTTCAGCTTTTAATTTTATGTTCTCTCTCTTTTCTCTTCCTATAAGCTACACCTGGCCTGAGACACCTGTGATGTCGTATTACCTGTGACACCTTCCTGTAGGGGGGCATCGTCCAAGCTTCTGCTGCCAACAACTTAATTCTCACCTTCTACCGATGATACACTTGGCCCTGTCTTTCAGTTTTTACTTTATCCAAAATGGGGTTTTACTTTTCTTTCCCATAGAAAGTACACCTATATGAGTTGAAGCACCGCATCTGGCAGTTAATAGGGATGAAATAGAACAAAAGTTACGACTGTAACTACGGTTCTATGAATTCCTGATGCTTGGTCCCTCTGAATCCTTGTGCTCACGGGAATACTGAGCTTCGGTGTTGACTTTGCAGCAATCCCTCATACTGAGCATGCATGTAGCGACAGTGAAGAGGAAAACTCCCTTTTAACAGGAAGAAACCAACAGCAGAACCAGGCTCAGTGTGAGCGGCCAACTGGGGGTTTGAAAGAACAGAGCAGGGACAAAAAAAAAGAACTCAGAAGCACTGATCCAGTAGTACTTTCTATAGGAAGGAAAAGTGAAACATTAGTAGTTTAGTGGCTTCATCTAGGAGAGAAGGACAGCTAAGTAGATTAACTCTGAGCCAGTTTTCAAGTCTAGAGTATGAAAGAGAGCACATACAGTTAGTCACAGTAGAAGCTCAGCCAGTAGCTATGTCTAGGAGAGACGGTTAAACACTGAAAGACAGACAAGTGTATCATCTGTATAAGGTGAGCATTAAATCAAGCCAGCAGTGAGCAATCCTGTTAATGACACCCACAACATTTCTGTTGATCACAGATTAATTAATTATGAAAAAGCTGCTTCTTCACTTACTCTAAATGAAGTTTTTATGGATTTAAATCAATCAGTTCTTATTTATAAAGCATTTTTCAATTAATATGGAAAACACAAAGTGCTTTACATGACATGAGGAGAATAGTTTGAGGGATGAAAGAAATTAAATCGTGCAATAAGGAAAAAGCTCACAAGGGCTAAGAATGGAAATATTATCAGCAATAAAAACTTTGAGCCGAAAAACCTAAATAATAATGTAATAATTTCCACCTGCATTCAAAATAGGCCTGATATTTCATGCCAAAAAATTGATAAATATAAGTAGAACTGGTAAGTAAAATCACTGCTTTTAATAGTGTTTTACTTCTCTAAATAGTTTAAATTAAACAGTGAGTTAAACTTATGAACATATAACTGGGTGTAGCTCTACCTAACTTTGCTGGTGTGCAGGTTTGTCCTTTCTTTATCTTGATTAACTGTCAACTGCACTTTTAGACAGTCATTTAAGTTCTGTTCAAATTTCATTTGTTATGGTTCAGTGACAATTTGTATTTAAGAGGTCCTCTTCGTGCTATTAACATTTGGACATCATGAGACGAAGATGACTCCTAACAATCATTTATCAGGTCTTGTCCACAGCAAGGTTTCAGAGAGTAGTTGCCACTTAGCATAGTATCCCAGAGTATCAGCAGGTTGCAACAGACACTCAGGGAGACTGTAAGAGTCACAGAAAGGTATAGAAGTGCGAACATTGTGAACAGTGACCTGTGGAACCAGATGGTAAATGGCACTCAACTCCAGGCACATCTAAAGGAGGTGAGAGGAATCAAATGTCACTGTGACCATTTCAAACTGCTTACATCAGTGTGATCTGTGTTTTAGACGACCTGTGAGGGTACCTGACAACACCACTAGGTGGAACAGAAATAATGGTTGCCACTGTTGTTGTAAACGTCAAGGTTAACACAATGAATCAGCCACTGGTCTCATCAGATGAGCCATTGTAGGTGGCGGTGTTTTAGTCTGTCTTGTTAATACAGAACTGTGAATAGTGCTGTGACAAGTCAGTACTACCTAAATAACATAAATGACCCATTGGCTCTGCATCTGCAACAGAGGCCTGGTTTTATCTTTATGGATAACAATGCCCAAGCAGTAAGGCTACATCATCAGGGAATGGCTGCTGAACGCTGGGGTCCCTCAAATGGGGTGGTCTGCATTTTCTTCCAGACCTGAATCCGTTAGCAAGCCTCTGGGATAAACTGAGTCATCAGGTAGAGATTGTCGCCACCACTGCATCTCTCATCCAGTAGATCAGGTGAAAAACAATTGAAACGTTTTACAGCATTGCACTGTTCATGGGGAGACTACACACTGCTCAAACCTGTGACCGGTGACATATGAACAATAGCAGGTGTCAGAGTTGTATGTCGCTCCCCACCACTTGTAGACAGAGCATCCTTTCTAATTAAATCTGAACAATAAATCTCACTGTAAACTCATTAAATTTGCATATAGCTGAGACAGCAAAAACAGGCATAAAGGGTTTTCAATTCTAGGTTTGAAGGTTGGATCTGTTGCAGAATAAGTGAGTGCCCAGATCCTAATGGCTACCGAGACACCACACTGAATGCGAGAATCGAGAATGATACTCATTGTAAGGACCACCGGTGATGGTCAATGTGTTATTCAATAAGATGTTAAGATTTAATCGCCTATACATTAAATAATGAAATAGAGGAACTTATATCTATCATCATATCGAGTTTTTTTCTTTTGGGCGTGGGGGACGACAAACTGTGCCTTGGTGGTGGGTCGGGTTTCCAAATTATACACTTGTCCCAGACCCCTCCCCACACTTTCCAATCAGTGGGGAGGACGGTTTTGGACAGTCTTCCACCCACATGGACCAAAAACAAAGGCAGTGAGAATAAAGAGGACTTTGAGTTCAGCGTCCAAAGGGGAGTGCCCAGGCACACACTGAATGTACATGGAAGTCTTTGTGTCCATCATGGGAGGACACAAACTTCAACACAAGTCCACTACTTGTCCTTCTGCCATTATTGGAAAGCATGTTACTTGAATGATTCACAAGCAGCAGTGACTATAAAGGACAAAAGACAAAATCTGGCCTGCTGCTCCGACTCTAATTTGCTTGCTGTGTCATTCATTAAGTGGCAGGGCAGTTATGAAGAGGTTTTTTGTAGTCTGCTGCGTGGATAACATGAGGAACATGATGTCACGTTGTGATGTCGCATTAACAACCAGCAGGCTGCATTACACCATTTTCAAGAAACAAAAAAAAATCTAATGATTTATAGATGGGGAAACATAAGGACAATAAAAAAAATACAATAAAAGCCGAATGTTTACTTACTTCTACAGTTTGGATTTCATGTTGTAAGTTCTCCAGGGACTTAGAAACAACAAGTCTTGAGGATGAGTAACGCTTTTCATTACCTTTCAGGATTAAATGGGTCACATCCTCAGGTCTGAATTGATTAACATTTAATAGAAAATGCACAATATATTACCTTTGGCTGGTTGCAGAGGTACCTGCAGAGTTCACCGATATACTGGAATATAGTAACTTCATATTGTTTGCAGTCAGTCCAGAACTGGGATGCTGAGAACTTCTTCTTCAGGACACAGGTAGCTCCTGTTAAAAATAAAAAACTATGTTGTTAAGAAGAGCTACAGCCTAAACTTTTCTGTTCCTTGATGTTAGATGTCTACCTTCAATGTATCCACAGCAGAATAAGCAGAATATTCCTAAGAAACAAAACATTAAAGTTATGCCTACCAGGCGCCACGACAGAATGCTGAAAAGTTCAAAACTTTTATTTCTGGGAAAGAACATTTATTTGGGTCTCTTCTGTTGAACAAATCAAATTATTTAGGATAGAGAGCCAAAACTCAAATTTTCAAAAGCAATCACAACTTCACTTACCACTGGAAAGACCAGAGCTAAGGTTGCGTTAGTAGTTATCTGTGTATTCATTCAATGATTTGAATGGTTTTCTACATAGAAGTACAGAATTTTTACTTTCTGCTGCTGGTATTCCATACAGTAGCGTAGCACTGAGCTGCTATAAAAACTGGTAATGACCGAAAAGGGTGACTTTTTACTATTCTTCTTTTGGAATTATTCCCAAAGCAAGTGATGATCATTTTAATAAGACTATGAATCCTGTTTGATGTTTTGTGACCTTAATGTGTAATATATATTGAAAATAAAAGTGCATTTTTTGGAAAGTCGGCAGCCTTGTTATCAGGGCTTGACATTAACTTTTTTGCTCACCAGCCACTGTGGCTAGTGGTTTTCCAGAGTTACTAGCCAGTCAGCATTTTCACTAGCCACAATTTTGTTGCTGAGAATTTATGTTTGAACTAGATTTACAACATTTTACATGTAAATGACCCTGTTACACAATCATAACAAGATTACATAAAATGTTTACCACTTCGGGTCATTATCAAGCATTCAGCTCCGACAAGGTTCTGTGTAAAGCTTCTTTTATGTGAAAATGTGCAGTGATCAGTGTTGCCAGGTCTCATGAGAGAAACAAGCAACCAGCTCTCAAAACAAGCCCAAAAAAAGCCCAACAGGCTAAAGACCACTGTTTAAAACTGTGTAAATGTATACATTTATTATGGCATTATACAAAAGCAACAGCAAAATTATTATTAACACTTTTACCACAAACATTTTGAATAACTTAAAATTTTGAATAACAACCGATCAAAAGAAAAGTGCATTTTGAATACTTAACAGCAAAATGACAAACATAAAAAAACTTTCTTTAAAGTCTGTTTAAAAGAAAAGGCATGGTGAGCACATATTTCACACTGCAGAATCAGAAGGGAGACATCTCCCATCTCAGGTCAGATCCAGTCTTTTAATGCGCTCTCTTTCTCCCACTCTGTATTAAAATCTTTCCATATTTTCCCCATCTACTGCATCTCATTGTCACACTGTCTCATCACTCGTTTCCCTGTCCCTCTGGGTTCTGGCGTGAGTGTGTTCGGGGTGTGCCTAGTCAACTCTAGTGGGCGCTATAACCAGGAAACAGCGGCGTGGAAAGGACAAACTATCTACCACCCGAGTTTTGCTTTATTGTGGGAGCTGGGAGATAATCAAGGGGTTTCACTCGGAAAGAAAGCCATGTCCAAATTCTTTTTCAAGCGACTTTAGAGAAAAACAAACCCAAAGTCGCCTATAATAAACTGACTTGGCAACACTGGCAGTGTACAAAGTAGAAACATTTCCGCCCCCACCGCTTCACAACTGTGTTCTCCACAGGGACCGCCTGTCTAACGGTCATGAACGGACCAGAGAGCAAACACTGTATGCAGGCAGTGCTCATGGGAGTTGTAGTGTCATGATTCAACTTGTTTATTATTTCACATGCCATTTGAGAAAACTACAATTAAAAACTGTATATATAATTTAACCCGCTAAAGTGACTAGTCGGAGTGGTTGTGTTTCCCGCCACTGCTAAAATTCACCGGTATTTGGCGGGTTGGCGGGTGTTAATGTCAAGCCCTGCATGTTACCTAAGGGATAAAGCTGTTACATGCACTGGTTTTTAATACATCAATGTAGTAATATTTTCTCCCAGATGGTAAAAGACTATAACAGAAACAGGTGACCATTAATCTCCAAAAATAGACATAGCATGTCTCCTTTAAATGTATATACAAGAATGAAAGAAAGCAGCTCTGCACGCCTGGCGTTTGCCTGATGTTCACCACAGTGGCAAAACCAAAAGTAACATGTCTTATCTGTTCTTCTGTGTGCTGAACAGACTCCTGTCATCTGCAAAAATACTCAGATGATTCTGCAGTTGTGAGGTGGATCAGAGATGGACAAGAAGCTGAGTACAGGAAGGTGGTGGACCACTTTGTGGCATGGTGTGGAAACAATCATCTCATCTTGAACGTGACTAAAACAAAGGAGATGATTGTAGATTTTAAGAGAAACAGGAATAAGTCAAAAATATTTCCATCATGGGAGAAGAGGTGGAGGTGGTGGAGGAGTATAAATACATTGGTGTTCACCTGGACAACAGACTGGAGTGGAGATGCAACTGTGAAGCCGTCCTTCTGCCATCATCTGCTGGGGAAGCAGCATCAGAGCCAGGGACTTAAAAAAGCTCAACAAGCTGATAAAGAAAGCTGGCTCTGTTCTGGGGAGACCTCTGGAACCTCTGGATATCATTGTACAAAGAAGGATTCTTCATAAAATGAAGAACATTATGGAGAACCCTGAGCATCCTCTTCATGAGACTGTTGTACAACAACAGAGTGTCTTCTGTCAGAGGCTTCTTCAGATCTGCTGTAAGACAGACCGCTACAGGAGATCCTTCCTGCCCACACCCATCAGCATCTACAACAACTCTTTGAAGAAACCTGCATAATATGAGCTACAACAACATTTAATTTCCCTTCGGGATTAATAG
The DNA here is from genome assembly GCF_021462225.1 of Girardinichthys multiradiatus. Lineage (NCBI taxonomy): Eukaryota > Metazoa > Chordata > Actinopteri > Cyprinodontiformes > Goodeidae > Girardinichthys > Girardinichthys multiradiatus. Next base: position 3,479,612 of record NC_061801.1, on the reverse strand, counting down.
TAAGTATTTTTGAATTTGAAGTTGATCTGAATTTGGGGAAGTACTGAGATGCACTCCTTTAAACAACTTCCATATTGGCACTCGTGGGGGTGTACTCAGTCACTCAAAAGTGACACATGAATCACTGAAATGGAGTGCTTGAGAATGTTACTGTTCCCCATCTCCACATACAGCACACACTGCAGCCTGTTTTACAAAACACCTCAAGGTGGTATTGAGACACCTTTGTCCTGTCTCTGTGTTTTGTGAAAGAAGGCAACGAGGGTGGGTTAAGGTCCACCCACAGCTGTTACGCCCCGGACTCACCAAACAAGCTCACCACAGCCCTGCATCAGATCGTGTAAGCATTAGCCTGGTTTGCAGCTATGTGAATGATGTAGTAATCATTGATGGTCTCTGTGGGCAATTGGAAGGTGGTTTAAGATGAAAACACTCAGACTACTTCTGTGTGGCCAGTTTTTCACAGACATCATTTCAAGCCATAAGCACACCCAGATCGAATTAAACGGAAAGAAGTAGGGGGTGATTCTGACAACAATAGATATCACACTTTTTTTGCTATTTTCCCAATGATGCCTATTTAATATTTCAATAATAAGGTAAAAAGAAATAACAGATAATTTAAGTGTAGAGCATTTTGTTTGAAATATCCAGTTGGATATTTACTGCTGTCTGTTGATGGCACTGATAAAACAGAACACAAAAATACTTGACAGGTATTATTATCCCCTCCTTGAACCCGCCACCTTAACGTGGTGGAGGGGTTTGAGTGCTCAAATTATCCTAGAGGCTATGTTGTCTGGGGCCTAAATGCCCCTGGTAGGGTCTCCCATGGCAAATAGGCTCTAGGTGATGGGTCAGACAAAGAGTGGTTCAAGAATCCCTCATGAGGACCAAAATATCGAGGCACGTGACGTCGCCCGGTACGGCGGAGCCAGGCCTGGGGTTGGGACTTGTCGGAGAGCGCCTGGTGGCCGGATTGCTCCTTGCGGGACCCGGCCGGGCCAAGCCCGAATGAGAGACGCGAGGCCATCCCCCAGTGGACCCACCACCTGCAGGGGGAACCGTGAGGGACTGGTGCAAAGAGGATTGGGTGGCGGACGAAGGTGGAGACCTCAGCGGCCCGATCCCCGGATGCTTAGGCTGGCTCTAGGGATGTGGAATGTCACCTCACTGGGGGGGAAGGAGCCTGAGCTTGTGCGGGAGGTCGAGAGATATCGACTAGAAATAGTCGGGCTCGCCTCCACGCACAGCGTGGGCTCTGGAACCCATCTCCTTGAGAGGGGTTGGACTCTCTTCTACTCTGGAGTGGCCCACGGGGAGAGGCGGTGGGCTGGTTTGGGTTTGGTTGTTGCCCCCCAGCTCAGCTGTCTCGTGTTGGGGTTTACCCCAGTGGATGAGAGGGTCATATCCCTGCGCCTTTGGGTTGGGGAGAGGTCTCTGACTATCATTTCAGCCTACGGGCCTACGGGTAGTGCTGAGTACCCGGCCTTCTTGGCGTCCCTGTCGGGGGTGCTGGATAGTGCCCCTCCCAGGGACTCCATTATTCTGCTGGGGGACTTCAACGCCCACGTGTGGAACGACAGTGACACCTGGAGAGGCGTGATCGGGAGGAATGGCCTCCCCGATCTGAATCCGAGTGGTGTTTTGTTATTGGACTTCTGTGCTAGTCACGGATTGTCCATAACGAACACCATGTTCAAACATAAGGGTGTCCATCAGTGCACTTGGCACCAGGACACCCTAGGCAAGAGGTCGATGATCGACTTTGTTGTCGTATCATCAGACCTTCGGCCGCATGTTTTGGACACTCGGGTGAAGAGAGGGGCTGAGCTGTCCACTGATCACCACCTGGTGGTGAGTTGGATCCGCTGGAGGAGGAGAAAGCCGGACAGACTTGGCTGGCCCAAGCGCATAGTGAGGGTCTGCTGGGAACGCCTGGCAGAGCCCTCGGCCAGGGATGTATTCAACTCCCACCTTCGGGAGAGCTTCGACCAGATCCCGGGGGATGTTGGAGACATAGAGTCCGAGTGGACCATGTTCTCCGCATTTATTGTCAACGCTGCTGCCCGTAGTTGCGGCCGTAAGGTCTGCAGTGCCTGTCGCGGCGGCAATCCCAGAACCCGGTGGTGGACACCGGCAGTAAGGGATGCTGTCAAGCTGAAGAAGGAGTCCTATCGGCTGTGGTTGGCTTGTGGGACTCCTGAGGCGGCTGACGGGTACCGTGAGGCCAAGCGTGCTGCGGCCCGGGCTGTGGCGGAGGCAAAAACTCGGGCCTGGGAGGAGTTCGGTGAGGCCATGGAGAAGGACTACCGGTTGGCCTCAAAGCGATTCTGGCAAACCGTCCGGTGCCTCAGGAGGGGGAAGCAGTGCTTCGCCAACACTGTTTATAGTGGGGGTGGGAGACTGCTGACCTCGACTGAGGACATTATTGGGCGGTGGAAGGAGTACTTCGAGGATCTCCTCAATCCTGCCATCACACATTCCGTGGTGGAAACAGAGGCTGGGGACTCGGGGTTGGACTCTTTCATCACCCAGGCTGAAGTCACCGAGGTAGTTAAAAAGCTCCGCGGTGGCAAGGCTTCGGGGGTGGATGAGATCCGCCCTGAGTACCTCAAGTCTCTGGATGTTGTAGGGCTGTCATGGTTGACACGCCTCTTCAACATTGCGTGGCGGTTGGGGACAGTGCCTCTGGACTGGCAGACTGGGGGAAGGGGGACCGGAGGGTGTGTTCCAACTACAGGGGGATCACACTCCTAAGCCTCCCTGGTAAGGCCTACGCCAGGGTATTGGAGAGGAGAGTCCGACCGATAGTCAAACCTCGGCTTCAGGAGGAGCAGTGTGGTTTTCGTCCCGGCCGTGGAACACTGGACCATCTCTATACCCTCTACAGGGTGCTCGAGGGTTCATGGGAGTTTACCCAACCGGTTCACATGTGTTTTGTGGACCTGGAGAAGGCATTCGACTGTGTCCCTCGTGATGCCCTGTGGGGGGTGCTCCAGGAGTATGGAATCGGGGGCCCTTTATTAGGGGCCATCCGGTCCCTGTACGAGCGGAGCAGGAGTTTGGTCCGCATTGCCGGCACTAAGTCGTACCTGTTCCCGGTGCATGTTGGACTCCGGCAGGGCTGCCCTTTGTCACCGGTCCTGTTCATAACTTTTATGGACAGGATTTCTAGACGCAGCCAAGGGCCGGAGGGGGTCTGGTTTGGGGACCAGTGGATTTCGTCTCTTCTTTTTGCGGATGACGTGGTCCTGCTGGTGTGAAAGCACCACCAACATTCTAAAGTGACCAAAACATCAGCCAGAAAGCATAAGTACTGAGAAGTGGTGTGTGGTCCCCACCTGCAGAACCACTCCTTTATTGAGTGTGTCTTACTAATCGCCAAAGATTTCCCCCTGTTGTCTATTCCATTTGCACAACAGCATGTGAAATTGATTGTCAATCAGTGTTGCTTCCTAAGTGGACAGTTTGATTTCATAGAAGTTTGATTTACTTTGAGTTATATTGTGTTGTTTAAGTGTTCCCTTTATTTTTTTGAGCAGTGTATATTGATAATGTTCCACATAGTTAGCAGATGGCCTATTTGTCCCAACATCTTCCCTCTTAAAGGAAAACCATCCGTGGACCAGAGACCTGTGCTTTGCCACAAGTTCTAAAGAAGATATCACAGTTACTGCAAAGTTTTTGGTGAGTTCAAGTGGCTCTTTTCTTGGACAGCTCGGTTACAGCTTAACTTCTACTGACTGAACGGCATGCTACCTGTTCCTTATAAATGATCACGTAAAACTTACATCGCAACATGTGATCAATACGTTATCTGAGATTTTGATTACCGTACTGTTTTTGCAAAGTGAGATAAATAGTTATGCCAGCAAAATAAGAATTTTTATATTATTGTAAACGATATGTGTTACACTCCCCTAGTGCCAAGACAGAATAGATCACTGGACTTTATGACATTTGTTTTAAGTTTAACGCTATATAGCAACACTGCTGAGTGTCATTCCACATCTCTTTGGTTCCATGATGCCAGATTGATTTTTCAGTTTGTGTGGTGTGTTCGGAATATCACTGTCTTTATTCATGATTTAGGGATGACCAAAGGCGGCTAGAAGAGGGGCTCATCTTTGTAAGTATATGACAGAACTGCTTTCTGAATAAGGAGTGTGCGTGGTAAGGAAAAGATAGTTTAAGTAGACAGAGGTTACATTTCTCAATTTTTTCACAAGTGTTGTTACTTATCTGTTACCTGGTAACACAACCATTGTAATATTTTTAAGGAACATGTAATCTTTTCAAACTTAGGCAGTAAAAATTCAAAACGTCTTTCCATCCCTACAACTGATAAATGTTAGTATGAGTGGATGACGTCTCTCAATGAGAGCTGATTACCAAATATGGTCAGTGTAAGTACAAGTTAAACTTGTACAAAGATAATTAAAGTTTAATCATTACAACTGTCAGGACACTGTGACAGAGAGACACTGTGAAGGATTGTTTATCTGGACAGTTTGTACAAAGTTGGTGTCAACTAGTGAACTGGTTGTACTTTTGTATGGAAAGGTGCTGAAACATTTGCTGGTATTTTTCCAAAGCACCCAAACAAAAGAGATGAGGGGGCGAGGAACCCAAACTAAACTAAACAGACAGCACTTCTATTTGAAGGAATTGGACTGAATAAATCTGAATGTACTTGCTATGACCTATTTGGCTTGAAAATGGCTTGAGTTGAATTTTGCTGTGCTTTTATATAAACGAAAAACTATATAAAGCTGAACAGAAATTTGCACAACATTTGGAACATAGGAATATGTTGACAACATCTGAATTAAAACATTATTTCTATTTAAAATCTCATATACTGGAAAAATTTACAATCAGCCTGAGACGAGATCCAGGAAAATGACAACTTGGGGTTGAGCTAATGATATTAGATTGATGAGTCTTACCTATACAGAGCAGTCACCTAAAAACAAAACTGGAAAATGCTCTTATATTGCAAACAGAAACTGGTGTATGATGATAAGTCGGTAATCAATGCCAGATAGTTACACACACATATCTTTGCAATGTTAGGCTAAAGAACACAGCAAGATTTTCATAGTTCTTTACCACAACCATTGACTGTGGTTACAATTCTTTATGTATGCAATTAATGCAGTATTTATAATTTAATATACAATATATGCTGAATCATCACTTTAGGTAAAAGAAAGGAAAGATATGAAAGTGTTGATTGTGTCAGCATGTGTCATACTTTCTGAGTAAGAATGATATAAAATCAGGAGAAAGTTATTAGTTAATACAGTTAATTCCATCTGGGAAGGCTAATACAGAACATATTGAGGCCATAATTTATGGGGTGTGGGGAAACCGGGTCATTGTCCCGGGCCCTTGGTGGAGGGGTAACCCAGAATTTGGCCCTACAACCATCAAATATTGGTCAAGAAGTATTTTTCAAAAGGATCTGGTTTTGATATCCATCTTTGGCTGATTAACAGGCTTTTGCTAAACTGCAATGACCTGAATCAGGTATGTTAAAGCAGGAAAACATCTAAAACACTACTATAGAAAAACTGATTGGTCTCCAGCTTAGTTGCTGTGCAGGGTAACCAATCGATGTTAGAGTTTGTCTTTATTGAGACACCGCAGCCATTTCAATTATTTCATGATGTACTTCAGCACAGAGAGCAAAGAAATAATAAATAAATAAAAATGTTTGTATTTTATTTATTTTACTATAAATTAATTTACATTTTCCCTAAAGCCACATTATGCCACGAGGAATTAGTATATCAAGGCTCCCAACCTCACAAATCCACTTAACTTGCATGGCACAATGTTTTTGTTCAGCAATTTGGTCAGTGCAGTCTATTCACCTTCAAAATATTTCCACTTTTCTATCTTCAGTCAACAGAATATTTTCCAAAAAGGCTTAAGGATCATCAAGATGTTTTTGCTAAATATGAGATGGGTCTTTGAGTTCTTTTGGGTGAGCAGGAGTTTTGGCCTTCAAACAGTCCAATGGATGCCATTTTTGCCCATCTTTTTCTTATTTTTGAATCATGGACTTTTACTCTAACAGACCTGCATAGCTGTAGATGTTGCTCTGGATTCTTCTATGACTCCCTGTATAGATAATAAATGAGTTCCTGAAGTAATTTTGATAGCCCAGGCTCTCCTGGGAGGGTTCACCACTGTTAAATGTTTTCGCCATTTCTAGAAAAGGGTTTTCTCTGTTTTCAATGGAGTCCCAATGCCTTAGAAATGGCTCTGTAACCCATTCCAGAACGATGGATGTCACTGACTTTGTTCTTCACCAGTTCTTTTTTTCTTTAGATATGGCATGATGTGTTGTTTTTTTTTTTTTTTTTAGATCTAATAGCCTACTTTATGATGTCAGACTGTCAAAAAGGACCCAAATGCAGGCGAAGTTGTGGCAAAAACAACATTTCTTGTAATAATGAAACAACCAGGAAACCTACAGGAAAACTAACAGAAGAACCAGGTCATGAAGAACATGGAGGGAATTGGGCACTGAATGGGCAAGCAAACAGAAGAATCCAGCAACAAACCATGACCAAGAGAGAGTTATGGGAGATGGAACAGGTGCAGACTATGGAGACAATGAAGTGGGGCAAGTGAGCTGAAACAACGAATTGTATTGTGGCTGAGGGAAGGCAGAGCAGAGGAAGTGGGCAACTAGTTTTGACTAGAGCTAAACAGATATAAAGAAACCGTAAAATAAAGAGGGAAAAGATAAATATATACCTAAAGGGAACAAACTAGAATAAACTAAGAACTAAGCTCAAGGAATACCTAAGAAAGCAACATCTAACTAATGATAAAGAACACTGAGTATAGCAATAAAAATCATGATGAACAATAATGAAAAACACAAATAAGAACTAAAACTTAACCCAGGATGTTGACACAGACAGGCTCAATTTAATGTAATGACTCTACAGGTATGACAGTAATTGGGCCTTGGTTTGTCTGGTAAAAGTTAACCAACCAAAATGTGGTTAATTACAGTTACTTCATATATTAACAAGGGTATATAATAACTAGTTTGTCATAAAGTGGTAGGTTGGATTGGATATATTTTAAATGTAATCATCATTTGCAAACAGCTGTTTGTATTTACTCAGGTTATGTTTGATGATCTGAAACATTTAAGTGTAACAAAAATTGCAAAAACAAAGTAAATCTGTAAGGGGGTAAATAGTTTTTAAAGATATTTTTTTTGGCATTAGTGGCCTTTATTTTAATTTTTTGACAGTAGGCATACAAGAAAGAGGGGGAGATATTTGGCAAATGTCACCTGGGACTTGAACCCAGGATGGCTGCTTCGAGGACTGTAGCCTCCGCACACGGCCGTGCTCTTAACCCCTACACCATCAGCGCCACACCAAGGATAAATAGTTTTTCACATACTGTAGATGAAATGACAAATACATTACTTGTTACTTTCTGAACATATGAACTATGAAAAAAACTCTAGCAATTAATGCCAGTAACACAAACTCATTCACGTTTTCATTTTCTGTGCAATTTTCATCCGGTTCAGTATTACCAGTTGATGCTTCCATGCTATTGGGTTAACAGGTTCAACATCAAAAATGTGTGCAAAGTTTAATATGGTTCATCACTCACAATTATCCGGGCACTGGCCTTACACATGTATGTTTGTACAGTGTGTTGGGGCCTCCCTGAAAAAGACAATAAACTTGGAACTTTTGTAGTACTTGAAACAGAAGTGCAGACCAAAGAATAAGACTAGTAATTAGTTAGACTTGCTTGCTTTTCAAAATAATTATTATTTACCAGTAACATTTCACACAGTCTGCATAATAAAAAGCCCTTTGAAACACTTTTTAATGTCATAAAATACTTTTTTGATCCACATTGTTCTTTTGGTGATAAGGGAATTTTCATCACTATTGCTATAGTGATGAAAAGGAATAATATTCTTCATAACAATATACAGTGTCTTCTTTGTGCTTCTGAACCTCTAATTAAATTGCTTGCTGAAGTGAAACAGCACATCCTCTAAGAGGTCACATAGTTGGGCAGTTACTCTGTAGTCAGTGCACACTGTCTGCCATTATCCATCACTAATTTGCCAGCAGAATTTCTCCTCATGAGAAACACCAAGTAATGAGAACACAGAACTGTGATTTCAGATTTATTAGTTTCTCTGACTTTGAAAATATGTAATTTCAAAGCTAATTTATGCATTTGTAAATATTTTCTTACTGTTCACAGAATTTAAATCATTTTATTTTGTTTTCATTTTACAGTTTTGAAACAATAAAAGATTAGACAACCTGTTTATCTTGTATTCTTGAAAGGCATAAAACCCTTTCATAATGTACAGTAGAATTACTGAAAAACAGAGGTGGGACATTATTTTACAAGTCTAGAATTGCACTGCTCAAGGTGGCAGTATGTTGTAGTCGTGTTACTTTAATTCTGATATATATTTTTTTAAACTTTAATTATTCCTTTTGTGGATGAAAATGTCTTTTTTGGACAATTATTCCCTCTGGTATTGAATTCTTTGCTTCTGGAATGATTTTTCCTGCTACGTTTTTAGTTTTGGAAATTGGTTATGATACATAATCACGGCAACAATGCGTTTTTTACAATCTAGAGCAGCTGAATAATATCTCAAAGGCTCAAATAATACCCCACCTACAGCCCCAAATACCAGATGAATTGAAAAGGAGGCGCTGTGCTATCAGAGAAGGAGCAAAGAGGAGATAGTTCAAACCATCTCTTCCATCGATTATCACTTCTGACCATATGAGCAGACAGAAATGTAAGGGAAGGCAAGTTTATTTTTATAGCATATTTCACTAACAAGACAATTCAAAGTGCTTTACATGATGACTAAAACATTTTAAAAGTACATTGCATTTACAGTATTTGCAACCTCCTGCCGCTTAATTTTTTTATGTTATTGCTGAAACCAGAGGAATGACTGCCGAACAGAATTCTACCTTTTACCCAACATTTCCATAACATATTCACTGAAATTCCTTTTTGCCTTACTGACCACTTTTGTGGAAGCCTTCCATGTATTTATACTAATCTACATATTTATTTAGAGGCAGGGACAGGGTGGTCCAGGCAGCACCTGCAGTTGTGCTCTATTTAATGCATTTAATCCACATTTCACTTTACAAACTTTGTCCCTACGCCAACATTTACTATTAAAGCTGCGTGCTCTTTGATATATGAGGCCTCATGAACTCGTTTTGTACATTTTGACAATCCCAGCTTGTGCAGTACATGTATGTACAGTATGTAGCTAATATGGTGCCCCCTGCTTGTTAGATGTAAAGAAAATGCATAAGCCCAGTAAAAATCATTTAGATCTACAGTGGTGTTAAAAGGTGTTTGCCCCCTTCCTGATTGATCTTTTTTTGCAAGTTTGCCACACTTAAGTGTTTCAGATTATCAAATAAGTTTAAATATTATTCAAAGACAACACAAGTAAACACAAAATGTAGTTTTCAAATCAAGGTTTTTATTACTAAGGGACACAAAAAAATTCAAATCTACGTGGCCCTGAAAAATTGAATGCCCCCTTAAACCTAATAACTGGCTGGGCCACCTTTTAGCAGCAACAACTGCGATCAAGCATTTACGGTAATTTGCAATGAGTCTTACAGTGCTGTGGAGGTATTTTGGCCCACTTATCTTTGCAGAATTGTTGTAGATTAGCCACATTGGAGGGTTGGCCACGCCAAGGTATTCATTCTCTTTTTTTCTTCAGCCATTTAGAGGTGGACTTGCTTGTGTTTTTTTGGATCATTGACCTGCTGCAGAACCCAAGTTTGTTTCAGTTTGAGGTCACAATCAGATGATCAGGCATTCTCCTTCAGGATTTTTTGGTAGACAGTAAAACTCGTAGTTCCATTTATCACAGCAAGTCTTCCAGGTCCTGAAGCAGCAAAACACGTTTTCACAAAGGGTCATGTAGATCTGTATTTTTTCTTTCTCTTAATAATAAAAGCTTGGCTGAGCTCTGATGGCGTAAGATGTGCTTATAGAAGGATCCGCCGGAATGTGATATTTTTTTAGTTCTTTGCACCACCTTCTAATGAAGACTGCCAAGATCTGATGAAGCTGCAAATGACCATGATCAGAGGCTGGCTGGCGTGCAGGCCTCGGTTGACCAACTGCAAGGAAAATTTGATTTCTTGAAAAAGTGTGACGAATTAGAGGGACGCTCTAGACTGAACAATATTAGAATTCTGGGGATCCCTGTGGGAGGACCCTCGTCCTACAGAATTTGTGGCCGGTCTTCTTCAGAATCTGCTACAGCTAGATGTTAATCCTGCTCTTGACCGTGCACATCGTACTTTGTGGCCTAGACCTGAGATGGAGTCCCACCACGTCCATTCATCGTGCGTGTCAATCAGTTTCAGATTCTCTGTAAACCAGTGATCTGTCGTCTCTGAATTACAATAGAAAGGGAGAGTTTATCTTCCCTGACTTTACTGCCACAGTGGCAAAGAAGCGTGCTGCCTTTGGCAATGTAAAGAAGGAACATCATTCCTGCCAATGGATAAAGTTTGGGCCCTTTTTCCCAGCATCACTTCGAATAACACTCCCTAATGGTCAGCGTCACACATTTGAAAATCAGGGTCTTGCCATGGACTTTGTGAAGAAAAACCTCAAGACAATGGTGACCCCACATTTTATTTAACTTACTGTTAGGATCTATGATTATTGATTATAAATATTTTTTAAACATTATAACTAAAAATCATAATTTGAAAAAATGGAATTCTAAATAAAAATAATTTCCTAGGAATAAAGATCAGAGATTCACTCTGGGGTTGTGATTTTTGGGTTCACACCACTTAATAATAACCATCAGTTAATTATCATTAATAATTATTAACCAAAACCATGCCACTGTGTTATCAACCGAATTGTGTCATACGAACCTTCTCTTGACAGATAATCACTCTTACACAGAATAAACACAAACATGGTCAGTTTTGGTGGGCTAGTCAGTTCTTTAACTGATATTTTTAGTCTTGCTGTTCGGATTGGTGTTTAATACATTACTGTACAAGTGATCTTTTATTATTCCCTTTTTTCTAATGTATGTCGTCACTTTGTGTGTGGAGGCGATTTCAACTGTTGGCTTGACCTCCAATTGGATCGGTCTTCTAATAAAGTAGCTACTTTAACTTGTTCTCCAAAATTTGTGAACTTTTATCACCGAATTTGCTGTCTCGGACCAGTGGCACTTTTTAAACCTTCACCAAAATGCTTTTTCTTTTTTCTCCCGTGTTTAACACACTTTCACACGTATTGACTTTTTTCTAATTGATAATAGATTCTTGTCTTTGACTTTGTCAGATTGCAAGTACGATGCTATTGTTTTATTCGATCATGTTCCAGTTTCAATAAATATTAAATTTCAGTCAGAACTTGGTCAACCACTGCGGCGCTTCAACACTTCTGTTATCAAATGAAAGCTCTGTTTCTTTCATTAAGCAGCAAATAGATTTCTTCCTATCTAATAATGAGAGCTCTGATATTTCAGCTTCACTGCTATATGAGATGCTAAAGGTCTACAATAGAGGGGCAATAATACCATATATGAAGCATGAGGGTAAACTTAAAAAGAAAGGCTTTCTAATTTGACATGCCCTTTTTTTCAATTGGACAATCTGTAGGCAACCTCTCCAAAACCATATCTATACAAGGAACATCTTCTGTTACAATCGGAGTTTGATATACAGGTCCTTCTCAAAAAATTAGCATATTGTGATAAAGTTCATTACTTTCTATAATGTCATGATGAAAATTTAACATTCATATATTTTAGATTCATTGCACACTAACTGAAATATTTCAGGTCTTTTATTGTCTTAATACGGATGATTGTGGCATACAGCTCATAAAAACCCAAAATTCCTATCTCACAAAATTAGCATATTTCATCCGACCAATAAAAGAAAAGTGTTTTTAATACAAAAAACGTCAACCTTCAAATAATCATGTACAGTTATGCACTCAATACGTGGTCGGGAATCCTTTGGCAGAAATGACTGCTTCAATGCGGCGTGGCATGGAGGCAATCAGCCTGTGGCACTGCTGAGGTCTTATGGAGGTCCAGGATGCTTCGATAGCGGCCTTTAGCTCATCCAGAGTGTTGGGTCTTGAGTCTCTCAACGTTCTCTTCACAATATCCCACAGATTCTCTATGGGGTTCAGGTCAGGAGAGTTGGCAGGCCAATTGAGCACAGTGATACCATGGTCAGTAAACCATTTACCAGTGGTTTTGGCACTGTGAGCAGGTGCCAGGTTGTGCTGAAAAATGAAATCTTCATCTCCATAAAGCTTTTCAGCAGATGGAAGCATGAAGTGCTCCAAAATCTCCTGATAGCTAGCTGCATTGACCCTGCCCTTGATAAAACACAGTGGACCAACACCAGCAGCTGACACGGCACCCCAGACCATCACTGACTGTGGGTACTTGACAGTGGACTTCTGGCATTTTGGCATTTCCTTCTCCCCAGTCTTCCTCCAGACTCTGGCACCTTGATTTCCGAATGACATGCAGAATTTGCTTTCATCTGAAAAAAGTACTTTGGACCACTGAGCAACAGTCCAGTGCTGCTACTCTGTAGCCAAGGTCAGGCGCTTCTGCCGCTGTTTCTGGTTCAAAAGTGGCTTGACCTGGGGAATGCGGCACCTGTAGCCCATTTCCTGCACACGCCTGTGCATGGTGGCTCTGGATGTTTCTACTCCAGACTCAGTCCACTGCTTCCGCAGGTCCCCTAAGGTCTGGAATCGGCCCTTCTCCACAATCTTCCTCAGGGTCCGGTCACCTCTTCTCGTTGTGCAGTGTTTTCTGCCACACTTTTTCCTTCCCACAGACTTCCCACTGAGGTGCCTTGATACAGCACTCTGAGAACAACCTATTCGTTCAGAAATTTCTTTCTGTGTCTTACCCTCTTGCTTGAGGGTGTCAATAGTGGCCTTCTGGACAGCAGTCAGGTCGGCAGTCTTACCCATGATTGGGGTTTTGAGTGATGAACCAGGCTGGGAGTTTTAAAGGCCTCAGGAATCTTTTGCAGGTGTTTAGAGTTAACTCGTTGATTCAGATGATTAGGTTCATAGCTTGTTTAGAGACCCTTTTAATGATATGCTAATTTTGTGAGATAGGAATTTTGGGTTTTCATGAGCTGTATGCCAAAATCATCCGTATTAAGACAATAAAAGACCTGAAATATTTCAGTTAGTGTGCAATGAATCTAAAATATATGAATGTTAAATTTTCATCATGACATTATGGAAAATAATGAACTTTATCACAATATGCTAATATTTTGAGAAGGACCTGTAAGAGTTAACTGACGGCCAGTAAAGTTTTCCTACCTAAACAGCTCCCTATTAAATCCAGAACAGAATTTAAAATTCTCCTCCTCACATATAAAGCCCTTAATGATCTAGCTCCATCATACATCAGAGATCTGATTGTTCCAAATATTCCTAACAAAGTACTTCGTTCTCAGACTGCCGGTTTACCGGTGGTCTCTAGAATCTCTAGAAGTAGAATGGGAGGCAGATTCTTTAGTTATCAGGCTCCTCTCCTGTGGAACCAGATCCCAGATTTAGTCCGTGAGGCAGACACCCTGTCTACTTTTCAGGCTAGGCTTAAAACTTTCCTTTTTGATAAATCGTATAGTTAGAGTGGCTTAGGTTATCCTGAGCTATCTCTGTAGTTATGCTGCTATAGGCTTAGGCTGCTGGAGGACATAATGACCACTTTCACTCTCTTCACTACATTCTCATACTACTCTCCAATTTTGCGTTATTTGCTGTTATTTCAGCTCTTAACTTTATGTTCTCTATCTGTTTTTTTTTTTTTGGTTTTTTTTCTCTTTCTAGAAGCTAGACCTGGCTTGGCTCTGTGTTTAGTTGTGGCACCTTCCTGGAGGGGGACGTCAACCAACTTAATGCTCACTTTATACAAATTATCCACTTGGCCCTGTCTTTCACTGTTTAACCCTGTCTCTCCTAGACATAGCTACTGGCTGAGCTTCTACTGTGACTAACTGTATGTGCTCTCTTTCATACTCTAGACTTGAAAACTGGCTCAGAGTTCATCTGCTTAGCTGTCTTTCTTTCCTAGATGAAGCATGTGAAGGAGCTACAACCACTAATGTTTCACTTTTCTTTCCCATAGAAAGTAGGATCAGTGCTTCTTTGTTTTTTCTTTTGTTTTTTTGTTTTTTTGTCTCAGCTCTGTTCTCTCAAACACCCAGTTGGTCGTGGCAGATGGTCATTCACACTGACCCTGGTTCTGCTGAAAGTTTTTTCCTGTTAAAAGGGAGTTTTTCCTCTCCACTGTCGCTACATGTATGCTCAGTATGAGGGATTGCTGCAAAGTCAATGCAAGCCACTGTTCAATATCGCTACATGCTCATCCAGGAGGAGTGAATGCTACAAGTCAACAGCTCAATGCAATGTGCTGGGTTTGCTTAGATGGGAAAACGTTTTAGCCAATTTGAATAATAAAATGAATCTGACTTCACTGTTTCATAGTAAGGATTAATTGGAATGTATGTACCTGACTTGAAATCTGTATGATTTGATTGAACTGACTTTGTAAAGTTCCTTGAGACAACATGTGTGTGAATTGGTGCTATATAAATAAAACTGAATTGAATTGGTATATAACTGTGGTACCACATGGGTATAGGTGGATTACTTTAGTGGAACGTGGAAGAAGATTTAGTGCTATTTACAGGTAAAAGCCCATTCTGGTTCCATTGCAAGGTTTACTGTTATCTAGATTAATTACACCGGGAAACAAAAGGATGAGTGGTTCAGCCATATTGAATCCAATTGAACTGTTACACCACTGAAGTCTATAGGACATGTTTTTAACAAAATACTAAGAAACTTAATTATAGTTTTTTTACATTTGCATCACCATTCCATTTTACTCTGCACACAAGGCTCCCACTACAAGACAGAGTCATGTCATTAGCAGAAATACTAAAAATAAGTCTGGTGTATCACAGATGGACCAGAAGCAGAGAGGTAGTGGACCGCTTTGTGGCATGGTGTGGAAAAATAATCATCTTATCTGGAATTTGAACATAACAATTGAGATGATTGTAGATTTTAGGAGAAACAGGAATAGGTCAAATACTATTTGCATCATGCGAGAATTTGTGGAGGTGGTGGAGAAGTATCCATACCTCAGTAACTTGGACAATAGACTGGATTGGAGACACACCAGTGAAGCCGTATACAAGACGGGACAGAGCAGACAACTTCTTGAGGAAGTTTAGGTCCTTCAGTATTTGCAGCAAGATGCTACGTATCTTCTATAAGTCTGTTGTGGAAAGTCTGATCTCTTCTGCCATCATCTGCTGGGATAGCAGTACCAGAGCCAGGGACTTAAAAAAGCTCAACAAGCTAATAAAGAAGGCTGGCTCTGTTCTAGGGACTCCTCTGGAACCTCTAGAGATGATTGTGCAGATAAGGGTTCTTTATAAAATAAAGAACATTGTTGACCACCTTGAGCATTCTCTTCATGACACTTTTACACAACAGCAGAGTGTCTTCAGTCAGACGCTAGGGTGAAGGCAATAACCCCCTTATTCCTGAACCTCACCTTCTTAACCAAACAAGCAGTACTTCCAGACTGGAAGCTTATTTTTTAACCAGTAAAACAGTGAACTAAAAAGTCCAAGTTGTGTTGTTCCATTTAGAAAATGTCCATTATTATGACATAGAGGTCTTAGCATATGTTTAAGTGGTTTTCATTTTAAAAGGTTTCACAAACACTGTTTTTGAGTCAAACCAGATGCCACTTTTCTGAATGCCGTTGCAGGACATCTGTAACAGAAGGGCTAAAAAAGAAAACAATGAAGGTGCAATGTAAATGAAATAACGGGACTTTATGTAAGAGAGCTGTGTTACATAAAGTCCCAAAAACCTAAGTGAAGATAAGCAAAGCTGAAAAGAAAAAAAGGCCAACATTTCTCCACAATTATGTTATACAGAAAACAACTACTTCGAGTTACAAATGCTAAATGTGGTTCATTGTTATAGTGTCTCCTTCAATTGCCCTTCTGCTAAGACTTAAGGTTGATACATACTCCATTTGAGACATTTGTTCTTGTACTAGGGATGGCAAGAGCAAATGATATTCTGCCAGAAAATGTGATGCTCTGAAGACCGTGCCTGCAGAACTCTTAGGAAATCCTAATAGGTCCATCCAAATGCAGCATTTGGATATAATAGTTCACAGACAAAAGTCCTACTTGGATCATGTGTCAAGAACAAGCTAGGTTCACAAACAAGGGCTGAAGGAACAGAATGATATATTGTTCCTGGAGTCCTGAGAGAGAGAACAAATGTCTCTGTTATTGCATGTATAGAGTATGTATAGGCCTTAAGCAAGCTCAGATAGGTTATCTGAAAAGCATTAGAGCAGCCTAAGCACCCTTCCACCAGAATGCCAAGACGCAATTGGAGTCTGTATTCCAAGGGAACAAAGTTCTGCAACCAAAAGCCTTTTTAAGAGCATCGCTTCTTTTTATTGTTTTTCTTTCATCTATTCCCTTTCAGGGCTCACCACAACAATTCATGTTCTGCATCTTCTTCTCTCATACCTTCATGTCATCTTTCACTCCATCCATAATTCT
This sequence comes from Girardinichthys multiradiatus, assembly GCF_021462225.1. NCBI lineage: Eukaryota > Metazoa > Chordata > Actinopteri > Cyprinodontiformes > Goodeidae > Girardinichthys > Girardinichthys multiradiatus. Next base: position 3,462,909 of record NC_061801.1, on the reverse strand, counting down.
AATTTTATTTCAGTCTGGCCTCTCTGGCATTATCTCCAACACATCTAACATGAGCTGTCCTGTTGATGTATACATTCCTGATCCTATTCATCCTCGTACAGGGGTTGGACAATGAAATGGTTTGTCCTTCTTGGTGGTATGCTGACATTGCCCTGGATACCGTGGCTCTTGATACATCACAAAGACTTGCTGTCTTGGTCACAGATGCGCCAGCAAGACGTGCACCAACAATTTGTCCTCTTTTGAACTCTGGTATGTCACCCATAATGTTGTGTGTATTTCAATATTTTGAGCAAAACTGTGCTCTTACCCTGCTAATTGAACCTTCACACTCTGCTCTTACTGGTGCAATGTGCAATCAATGAAGACTGGTTACCAGGCTGGTCCAATTTAGCCATGAAACCTCCCACAGTAAAATTACATGTGTTTCAGTTTCATTGTCCAACCCCTGCAACTCCCAAAGAGAACATCTTCAACTCTGCTACCTCCAGCTCTGCATCCTGTCTCTTCCTCAGTGCCACTGTCTCTAAAACATACATCATTGCTGGTTACACCTTTCCTTTCATTGTCCCTAATTCTTTTTTACCATACAACCCACCTGACAATTTTCTCCCCCCTTCAAACCTGCTTTGACACATTTAATTTCTTCGCCTCTTTTGCACACTCACCATTGCTCTGGACTATTAAGCCCAAGTAAAAAAATCCTCCACCATTTTTATCTCTGGTTCCCTGTAGCCTCATGGCTCCACCTGGGTCCCTCTCATTTGCACACATGTATTATGTCTTGCGCTGGCTAACCTTCATTCCTCTCCTTTCCAAAGCAAACCTCCATCTCCTTAGATTTTTCCCCATCTATGCCCTGCTCTCACCACAGATCACAATGTCATCTGCAAATATCCTAGTCCATGGAGATTCCTGTTTAAACTCACCTGTCAACGTTGTTAAAGAACCAGAGGTCCAGTAGTGCCCACATAGCCGATTTTGTTTTAAATCAAATGAAAAGCCTTTAGTTTTATCTGTTTCTGTCAAACTCAGGTACTGATTGTTGTTTGGTAAGTTTTATGTCACAGGATAAAACTGAAGCTTCAGACAAGTCTAAAGGCCTACCAAGCTCTATGGTTCCTCCAATACCAATGAGCGATGCTGCACTGTGGTAGAGCGGCAGAGGGATGTAAATAACATCTGTTTCATTTGCTCCAAATGCCCAGAAACCTCCTGCTGCCTTCAGACTCTGGAGGTGAGTTATCACTGCAGCCTTAGGTAGACCTGAGAAGACATTTCAAAACATGACATTAATGACTAAATTGATCAGGGAATGTTTATTTTATAACAAGGTTTATTTTTTAATTTAAAGTAACACTAGTTCTCAGCAGTGTAATGTCAACAGTAATAAATACATATTGTGTTGCACCCACAGCAGATGCCCTTGTTGTCCATAAGGAGAACATTTTAACGCATTTGAAGAGTTTTCCTCTGGAGAGAAGTTGGAGAAAGCACCTCACACCATGGTTGTCTTCATTATTAACTAAACTAACTGAGATCAACTAAAAAAGGGTATTATGTTTTATCTTATTCACATTGACATTAGACAGAGGGAAGGAGTTTTCTGGTGTGCTGCCACAGCAGGACATCTAACAAAATGTGCTCAAAGGAAGGAGGTATGAGGGTTGATTTCTAATTCTGCACATTTTGCTAAATGAGCAGTCTGTAGACGAAATAATTAAGCAGAAACTCAGCTCCTGCTGTTACAATGACTCACTTGGTGGTCTTACCAAATGTTGAAACGTCTAAGAGGAAAATGTCAACAAGATGTCTTGAAAGGATGCAGTAATCTTCTCCTGTACATGCCTGCATTCCAGTGCATTTTTGTAGATATTTGCAGTCTGAAGCGTTGAACTGAAAACAGTTGGACTTTGCTCAGTGCATGCTCAGTATGAGGGATTGCTGCAAAGTCAACGCCAGTGACTGTCCACTGTCTCTACATGCTCATCCAGGAGGAGTGACTGCTACAAGCAGGGGTGAAAGTACTTTTAAAATCTTGCCGGTACTTAGGAGCGGAGCTAGAGGGGGGAATGGGGATATATATATATATATATATATATATATATATATATATATATATAATGTGTGTGTGTGTGTTAATTGTTACTCTCATCTGTGGCCCCCTCAAGATCTCTCTCTCTCAGCTAAGTCCAAACTCAAACTAATTAAAACGTATCAATATTTTACTTTACTGTAGGCTGTGCTGTCTGTATAAGGCAGAAATTAGAATCACTTGACAATGTAGTATATATTTCAATTGTTAAAGAACTGCCATGTATGAAACAATAATAAACCATTTTCTGATGCATAACTTTTCATCTTCAGTTTCCGTCTTTTCTTTGAGTAAAGAAGTTATTGTTCTCTGCATTGTGGTCAAGTTTTGATTTCATGTAAATAAAAAATTTGACAGTTCGGTTGTTGTTGCGGTTTTTATTTAAAAGTCTGTAGATGGTAAGTGATTTGTTGTTCGTCCTGTCCTAATGCAAGGAGCGTTTTTGTATGTCTGTGCACCACCTGTGTAAAACCTCCAGTCCATTAAATTGAACACACCGAACTCCTTGGCAACCATTCTGTTTTGGAGGTAAGCGCGCATGCGCTCTCGTGTAGTGTATGTGAAATCTCTAGTCATAAGCGGTGTTTTCGAGCTGTACTGTAATTCAGCAAAATTACATGAAACACAACAAGTTTCTCTCCCTTTGCTTTTAACTGGGGTATTTAGTAGCGAGCAGACAGACATTAAACGTAGCGATGCTCGTTTTAAAGGCTGGCCGTTCACAATAGCCTCGAGCTCCGAGGGGACAGAAGCAAAGCAAGAGCATTGAGGCTCCAGTATGGCAGAACAGTTCAGAAACAGTGTGGAATGAGGGGAAAAAAGCTATATTTATAAACAGATTAAGTCGTGTTTTAGACTGACTATTGGTAGCGGATCTGTTCTTCTTTGTGTGCTCGTGAGTTTTTGCAGCCGTAGCTGGTTCTGGATGATGGCTTCATAGCAGGCAGCCGTTCTTCCCTCTTCCCGGTACTGCGTACCGGCGCAGAATCTTTTAGTGGTACGCAGTACCGGACCGTACCGGCTTACTTTCACTCCTGGCTACAAGTCTCTGACTCGATCCAATCTGCTGGGTTTCCTTAGATAAAAAAACGTTTATCCAATTTGAATAAATAACTGAATCTGACTGCACTGTTCAATGGTTAGGATTAATTGGAGTGTATGTACCTGACTGTTGTGAAGTGCCTTGAGACAACATGTGTTGTGAATTGGCGCTATATAAATAAAACTGAATTGAATTGCTCAGAATAGTTCAATTCCTTCCTTCCTTCCTTCCTCCCTCCCTCCCTCTCTTCCTTCCTTCCTTCCCTCCTTCCCTTTTATTATTTACAGAGATCGCCAATAATGAGGACCATTTTCTTTGACCTTTTACTCCTTTTTTTTTAAAATAGGAATTTTTTAAGAAGTCTGGATGGACGGACGGACGGGACCGACAAAGGGTAGCATCCCAGTGATTTCTCTGTACTTTCCCCTGAAAATACATCAGCTGTAGTATTTACTGAGTTTATTGGGTAACTGACAGGATTTTAACCTGAAGCTTAATCTGCACATTATTAACATGTGATACTGGGGGAACTGCCTTACCTATCTAAAATATTTATCTGTCTAATTTCCTGTTTTCTCGTAGTCGTCGTCTTCCAATTCATCCGGGACCCGGTCGCAGCAGACTCAGTAGAGACACCCAGATGTCTCTCTCCCGACACCTCCTCCAGCTCCTCCGGGGGGAGCCCAAGGCGTTCCCAGGCCAGTCGAGAGACATAGCCCTTCCAGCGTGTCCTGGGCCGTCCCGAGCCTCCTCCTGGTGGGACGGACCTGAAACACCTCCTGAGGACGGCGTCCAGGAGGCATCCGGCATAGATGCCTGGGCCACCTCAACTGGCTCCTCTCGATGTGGAGGAGCAGCGGCTTTCTTCCGAGCCCCTACCGGTTGGCCGTGCTCCTCACCCTGTTTCTAAGGGAGTGCCCGGCCACCCTACAGAGGAAGCCCATTTCAGCCGCCTGTACTATGGGATCCTTTTAGATTTATGCTTCCCATCGTGATGGCAACAACAAAGGCGCAGCAGACTCAGTAGAGACACCAAGACTTCCCTCTCCCCAGACATCTCCTCCAGGGGGAGCACAAGGTGTTCCCAGGCCAGCCGAAAGACATAGTCCCTCCAGCGTGTCCTGGGCCGTCTCCTGGAGGCATCCGGTATAGATGTCCAAGCCACCTCAACTGGCTCCTCTTGATATGGAGGAGCTTCAGCTCTACTGTGTGCTCCTCCCGGATGGCCGAGCTCCTCATCCTATCTCTAAGGGAGTGCCCGGCCATTTTAGCTACTTGTATCCAGGATCTCTTTCTTTTGGTCATGACCCACAGTTCATGGCCATAGGTGAGGGTAGGAACGTAGACCGACCGGTAAATCGACAGCTTCGCTTTTCGGCTCAGCTCTCTCTTCACCACAACGGACCGGCACAGCTTCCCATTACTGCGCCAGCCGCACCGATCCGTCTTTCAATCTCCCGCTCCATTCTCCCCTCACTCATGAACAATATACTTCAACTCCTCCTCTTGAGGCAGGAACTCTTCTCCAACCTGAAGAGGACAAGCCACCCTTTTTCGGTCGAGAACTATGGCCTCGGACTTGGAGGAGCTCATCTTCATCCCAGCTGCTTCACACTCGTGTGCGAACCGCCCAAGCACATGCTGTAGGTCTTGGCTAGAGGGGGCCAGCAGGACCATGTCATCTGCAAAAGAGACGTGAGACGAAGAGACGAAATCCACTGGTCCCCAAACCAGACTCCCTCCGGCCCTTGGCTCCGCCTAGAAATCCTGTCCATAAAAGTTATGAACAGGACCGGTGACAATGGGCAGCACTGCTGGAGTCCAACATGCACCAGGAACAGGTCCAACTTACAAGTGGAGCAGACCAAACTCCTGCTCCGCTTGTACAGAGACCGGATGGCCCCTAATAAAGGGCCCCCGGCTCCATACTCCAGGAGCACCCCAACAGGGCACCACAAGGGACACAATCGAATGCCTTCTCCAGGTCCACAAAACACATGTGAACCGGTCGGGCAAACTCCCATGAACCCTCGAGTACCTTGCAGAGGGTGTAGAGCTGGTCCAGTGTTCCACGGCCCTGTTCCTGTTTTCTTTCAACTCTTAAAAGCAATTATTTTTCAGAGTTACTCTGACCGGTTACATCTTTTCCTGAGGGAACACTATTAACATCATGTTCACATTTGGATAGTCCACAGTTCAAAGCCTGGAACAGTACCACTTGCTCCATGACTCCGCAGTAATGTTAATAATGGAGGCGACCGCACAGTTCTTTGCTTTGCTGTTTTAGTCACTGAACTGACCTTCTGGGTACACACGTGCCTTTTCAATCTTTAAACTCTTAGCAATAAGCAAAACCTCTTAATTTAACCTATTAAATCTTAGACAATGAAGTAAAAAGCAGTCACCATTTACTTGATAGATTAAGCTCAATCTGACACAAGTCTTTGTGGGAAACAGACTACATTTGTATTAATGGTTCACACTGAAATATGAACACTGGAAAATAACTGTTCAATGTGCAATAAAAAGCAACCGGCTTACCAGTTGTTCCAGAGGTGAAGATGTACAGAGTTGGTGTTTTTAGAGAGTTAGTGGCTCGCAGCACAGCTGGTACAGGGCGATCGGATGCTGCATCAATCTTGTCTTGCAGAGTGTGCACTTGTGGATGCTCACAATGGCTCTTCATAGTACACACTTGGATGTTGCTCTTCAGAAGGCTGGGTAGGATGCCATCGAGGCATTTCAATAAATCTGGCACATAAGGACAGTAGAGACTACTTTAATGAAACAAATGATTATTTCAGCTAAAACTTTGCTTACTCATCTTATCTGTAATGTTCCAATCTAAAGCTGAAATTGACAGAACTATGAGTGTGAGTAACATCATCACAGACAGGGCGATGATAATATATTTGAATGAATCCTGCACAATTGTACAAGGTGAATGTTTCACGATGACTCTTCACAGTCAAAAACAATTCACAACTGATGTCCTGACATTATGTCGTATGAAGTCTAGCTTAGATCAACCCTTTGGGCAATCTGGTTACATGCTCAGGGTACATGCCCAGCACAAAACTGGGTGTTTGTGACAGATGAAAGACAAATGCATTATGTAAGCTCGTAATATTCAAACAATCTGAAGTAATGAATGGGTGGATTTCAGAAAAGCTGGATTTCATGTGGCATTGGATTATTATTGGTTAATGGAGTGGGAAAGAACAAGATGTCAATTTGATAATGGTACAGATAGGTTACCGCAAAGGTCAAATCAATCATTCCAACAGACTCGATGTTGATTCTTTTCCTTGCTATTTAACATGGAAAACACTACCAAATTATGTTTATCTGTTTGAGAACCATTTTCTCTTAATCAGTAAAAGGAACAAAACATTGCTGATTTGACCATTTTGCTCATAAAAAAACACCCTGGACAGGCTGCCAGTCCATCACAGTGAATTTCAATTCAGTCTAACTAGTTATGCAGTTATAACGTGGTCAAAGGAGTTTTTCTTAATGCCACACCAACAACATAACCAGCCAGGTTTCTAATAACTCATTACACTATTAGGAAAATGTTATTGTATTATTGGCTCAAAAATATTATTACATTATTGCAAGTTATTATTTTATTGGGTGCATCACATATAAAAAACGGTGTATCCATCTATTCAGTCTCTTGGATGAGGGGTAAAAATGATATGTCCATTTTCCTTCTATTTAAGCACTTAGGGCTCCCTATACTGGGCCATAGCATCACCCGAATTATTTGTATAAGTGATGTCACAGCATTTATTTATTTTTATGCCATGTATACATAGTTACATAAACATGAATACTGGTGACATTTAATATTCTAGGGGTAAATCAGAAAGCAATCCTTATCCAGTTACACATGGTTGTAATGAGAACACTGTTCCTGACCGACATCTTGCTTGTTTGGTTGAGCAAAAGTCTGTCATCCTGTCACATGGCTAATGTGGAGTGAATCCTATTAACTACACCAACAGTCTTTCACAAAAATATGGACCAAAGCCAGATTTTATTTAACAACTGTTCACATCAAATCATGATTATGTCATACAAATGTTCTTGCCTTTTTAGGATATAAGGAAGCTAAAAAGTTGACAACATTAATTAACCCGTTATATACCTTATTTCCACAAGGGTCTACAAGGGTCACAATTAGGGAGTGGTGGCCTAGTGGTTAGAGCAGGAGGTTTGTGTTCCGGAGGGGATACAAGGGGCCGGGTTTGTATCCCACAGATTGCCACTCTGGGTCCCTGAGCAAGACCCTTAGCCCCAGAATGCTCCCTGGGCGCTGCACAACGGCAGCCCACTGCTCCCTATAAGGGATGGGTTAAATGCAGAGGGTCTAATTTCCCCTCGGGGATCTATAAAGTATAAATTATTATTATTATTAAATTTTAAAAACTGTATCTTTACAGTAGTAAAAGTATACAGTTTACAGTTTAATCTTCTAAATGTTTTTGAAAATTGGTAAACATTTTAAAACCATACAAAACAGTTAAAAACTCTTTGCTTTCTGAAACAATGAAACACCAAGCAGCATTGTCATCCCAAATCTTTGTAGTTAGCATCTCAAAGCTTAGCACCACTGTTTGTCTGTACCATATAAGTGCTACACCTACATTTTCATTCTTTCATTCAAGCCAAGAGTTTGGGGTGTCCCATGTGTTTCTATGATGTTGATGTACAGTACAGACCAAAGGTTTGGACACACCTTCTCATTCAAGGTGTTTTCTTTATTTTCATGACTAAGAATATTGTAGCTTCACACTGAAGGCATCGAAACTATGAAATAACACTTGTGGAATTATATACTGAACAAAAAAGTGTAAACAACTAAAATATGTCTTATATTCTAGGTTCTTCAAAGTAGCCACCTTTTGCTTTCAATACTACTCTGCACACTCTTGGCATTCTGTTGATGAGCTTCAAGAGGTAGTCACCTGAAATGGTTTTCCAACAGTCTTGAAGGAGTTCCCAGAGATGCTTAGCCCTTGTTGGCCCTTTTGCCTTCAATCTGTGGTCCAGCTCACCCTAAACCAACTCGATTGGGTTGAGGTCCGGTGACTGTGGAAGCCAGGTCATCTGGCGCAGCACTCCATCACTCTCCTTCTTGGTCAAGTAGCCCTTACACATCCTGCAGGTGGGTTTGGGCTCATTGTCCTGTTGAAAAATAAATGATGGTCCAACTAAACGCAAACCGGATGGAATACCATGCCGCTGCAAGATGCTGTTGTTCAGTATGCCTTCAATTTTGAATAAATCCCCGACAGTGTCACCAGCAAAGCACCCCCACACCATCACACCTCCTCCTCCATGCTTCACGGTGGGAACCAGGCATGTACAGGTCCTTCTCAAAATATTAGCATATTGTGATAAAGTTCATTATTTTCCAAATTTAACATTCATATATTTTAGATTCATTGCACACTAACTGAAATATTTCAGGTCTTTTATTGTCTTAATACGGATGATTGTGGCATACAGCTCATGAAAACCCAAAATTCCTATCTCACAAAATTAGCATATCATTAAAAGGGTCTCTAAACGAGCTATGTACCTAATCATCTGAATCAACGAGTTAACTCTAAACACCTGCAAAAGATTCCTGAGGCCTTTAAAACTCCCAGCCTGGTTCATCACTCAAAACCCCAATCATGGGTAAGACTGCCGACCTGACTGCTGTCCAGAAGGCCACTATTGACACCCTCAAGCAAGAGGGTAAGACACAGAAAGACATTTCTGAACGAATAGGCTGTTCCCAGAGTGCTGTTTCAAGGCACCTCAGTGGGAAGTCTGTGGGAAGGAAAAAGTGTGGCAGAAAACGCTGCACAACGAGAAGAGGTGACCGGACCCTGAGGAAGATTGTGGAGAAGGGCCAATTCCAGACCTTGGGGGACCTGCGGAAGCAGTGGACTGAGTCTGGAGTAGAAACATCCAGAGCCACCGTGCACAGGCGTGTGCAGGAAATGGGCTACAGGTGCCGCATTCCCCAGGTCAAGCCACTTTTGAACCAGAAACAGCGGCAGAAGCGCCTGACCTTGGCTACAGAGAAGCAGCACTGGACTGTTGCTCAGTGGTCCAAAGTACTTTTTTCGGATGAAAGCAAATTCTGCATGTCATTCGGAAATCAAGGTGCCAGAGTCTGGAGGAAGACTGGGGAGAAGGAAATGCCAAAATGCCAGAAGTCCAGTGTCAAGTACCCACAGTCAGTGATGGTCTGGGGTGCCGTGTCAGCTGCTGGTGTTGGTCCACTGTGTTTTATCAAGGGCAGGGTCAATGCAACTAGCTATCAGGAGATTTTGGAGCACTTCATGCTTCCATCTGCTGAAAAGCTTTATGGAGATGAAGATTTCATTTTTCAGCATGACCTGGCACCTGCTCACAGTGCCAAAACCACTGGTAAATGGTTTACTGACCATGGTATCACTGTGCTCAATTGGCCTGCCAACTCTCCTGACCTGAACCCCATAGAGAATCTGTGGGATATTGTGAAGAGAACGTTGAGAGACTCAAGACCCAACACTCTGGATGAGCTAAAGGCCGCTATCGAAGCATCCTGGGCCTCCATAAGACCTCAGCAGTGCCACAGGCTGATTGCCTCCATGCCACGCCGCATTGAAGCAGTCATTTCTGCAAAAAGATTCCCGACCAAGTATTGAGTGCATAACTGTACATGATTATTTGAAGGTTGACGTTTTTTGTATTAAAAACACTTTTCTTTTATTGGTTGGATGAAATATGCTAATTTTGTGAGATAGGAATTTTGGGTTTTCATGAGCTGTATGCCAAAATCATCCGTATTAAGACAATAAAAGACCTGAAATATCTCAGTTAGTGTGCAATGAATCTAAAATATATGAATGTTACATTTTCATCATTACATTATGGAAAATAATGAACTTTATCACAATATGCTAATATTTTGAGAAGGACCAGTAGAGTCCATCCGTTCACCTCTTCTGCGCCACACAAAGACACGGTGGTTGGAACCAAAGATCTCAAACCTGGACTCAGACCAAAACACAGATTTCCACTGGTCTAATGTCCATTCCTTGTGTTCTTTAGCCCAAACAAGTCTCTTCTGCTTGTTGCCTGTCCTCAGCAGTGGTTTCCTAGCAGCTATTTTACCATGAAAGCCTGATTCACACCGTCTCCTCTTAACAGTTGTTCTAGAGATGTGTCTGCTGCTTGAACTCTGTGTGGCATTGACCTGTTCTCTAATCCGAGCTGCTGTTAACCTGCGATTTCTGAGGCTGGTGACTCGGATGAACTTATCGTCCGCAGCAGAGGTGACTCTTGGTCTTCCTTTCCTGGGGCAGTCCTCGTGTGAGCCAGTTTCTTTGTAGCGCTTCATGGTTTTTGCAACTGCACTTGGAGACACTTTCAAAGTTTTCCCAATTGTTCGGACTGACTGATCATTATTTCTTAAAGTAATGATGGCCACTCGTTTTTCTTTACTTAGAATTTGTATTATGGCAAGAAAAAAGCAGCTAACAGTCTATTCAGTAGGACTATCAGCTGTGTACTGTATCCACCTCCTGCACAACCCAATTGATGGTCCCAACCCCCTTTATAAGGCTTGAAATCCCACTTATTAAACCTGACAGGGCAAACCTGTGAAGTGAAAACCATTGCAGGTGACTACCTCTTGAAGCTCATCAACAGAATGCCAAGAGTGTGCGGAGTAGTACTCAAAGAAAAAGGTGTCTACTTTAAAGAACCTAGAATATAAGACATATTTTCAGTATATAATTCCACATGTGTTAATTCATAGTTTTGATGCCTTCAGTGTGAAGCTACAATATACATAGTCATGAAAATAAAGAAAACTCTTTGAATGAGAAGGTGTGTCCAAACGTTTGGTCTGTACTGTATAACCGGTAGAGCCAGGGCTTAGTCATTTTTATGCTATGGATAAGTCAAATCACTACAGTCATCATTGAAAAAAAACAAATAGAAACTGAAAATTGAGGGATAAAGTAAGGAAATGAGGTTCACTGCATATGTATAAAAAGGCTCAATGATCTTCCATAATTAAACAATGCTACTGGGGAATGTCTTTGGTAATCAGCTGTAACTAAGAACTCAAGCCCATAATACTTTAACAATGCAGTGCACATGATAGCAGGTAAATATATTGCGCAACTGTTACACTTCCTCTTTCCTCTCAGTATCTTATTCATAAAGCAAATAGCACTAATGATTTGGCTGTACCAAAATGTTGGGATACAACATTAAACTCCGGTACGGACTTTTCTGGAACTTTCAAAATAAAGTGCAGTAAACCTTCTTCCGGCACAGCCAGGAAACGGGATAACTGCGGACTTCCTGTGACGCCACTACCCAAATAAAAGCACAGCTGTTGCTATATCCGGCCTTCCACACGGCCTTCGAAAGGGACAGGATAGGGGAGACAAGCGCGCTGATGTCTCTTTGCTGGCAAACAGACATAAACTCTTCAACTGGATCCAAGGATGTCATACGATCATCGATCATATGCAAAGATAAGTACGAATGAAATACTGTCCGTGTATCCAGTATTTTCATTCATGAACGGGGAAATTAAGGTGTAAGAGTTGCTTACTTTTTCTCTGAGGCCTGCAGAAGCAAATTGTCCCAGAGAAGTTCCCTACAGAGAAGCGGTCTCTATGAAGCCGAGCGGAACGGTCTCCCAGTCTGGAAGGAAGACAGCAGAGACCGCACCACCGTGTTAACGTGCAGTGTGGTTGGCGGACACAACGAGCCGTTTTTCATCCACAGCTGGAGGTTAACGGGAAGCTAACCCTTGTTCACTGTGGATACCTTCTTCAAACTTCATCGTCACTTGGACAACATTCCTCACCACAGTTCATGAGGTTAAGTGTTTGGGCAGAGCAGAAAAATAATAGAAAGGTTTAGATTGAAATGATCTAAACGTTTTTCATCTTATGAAGTTTGGTTTTGTTTGTGTGAAACTCGGCTATCTTAGTGCTAGCAGGCTATCTGCAGCACACGTGCCCTGTTTGTGTTCTGTGTTTGTGTTTTGAAAGTTAAGTCAAACTTTACTTCAAGGGTGATTTTAAACACAAAAGATTGCTCATAACGCGCCATCCGCGCTTATGCAGTTTAACCCTTATATTAACTGAGGTATTTTAAAGGTATGTGTTTGTTTCTGGTGCTAAGCTATCAGCTTCTTTTGTTAGCTCAACTGCTAACTGGTAAGAACACATTCTTGTTACTAAAGAGTATTTAACAAAAAGGTTGTTAGTTTTCAAGCTAGTGAATAATAGTCCCTAAACATTATTTTACTAACTCTGATAACTAAGTAAACACCATTAAGCCCCATTTCTCTGGAAAGATTTGGCTCTTTCCAAAATATTCCCCTAATAATATTTCTTCAAATATTATTTTAATAAATAAAGGCAGCTAATTAGACACCGTTGAGAATTAGTCAGTCATTACTCTTACTCTCACTCACTTAAAACTGTGCACTTATATTTATATTATATTGTAGATATGTTTGTACTGTTTAACTTGTACTGTATTGCACCGACTATGCCAAAACAAATTCCTTGTATGTCCAAAAACGTACTTGGCAATAAAGCTTTTCTGATTCTGATTCTGATTCTGATTCAGAAGGTTGGTTTTATTCAGCAGATCATTATTTAAAACATTATTTTATTAAAATAATATTTTATCTGATCTTGCATTGTGAATGGTTGTCTAAACGATTGCTGATTATTGCTTAAGTTAGTTCCAAGACTAACTTAACTTCACTTCCAGATTCTTCAAGATAATCCTTGGTCCTCAAACATAAACATTGCATGGTAATGTTGCATCACTCTTTTGGTCATGGTTTTCAATCATTTTTAATCAACTTGTTTATATTGTACATAGCCCATTAGTCTTCCTTATTATTTAATTCTGCTTGGTAGTTTAGTTGGAGTGTTTTAGCATAGTAAAGGGTTTGTTGATTGAAATATGTTTGACTTTGAGTTGACTTATTTATGTTAATAAATTCTTGTATTTTAAGAAATTGTGTGAATTCATTCCATGTGTGTGCAGAGTTTATGCTGTTCAATACTGTCAGAGCCCGTGTGACACCATTCTATTTTGTCCTAATACCATCGCCTTACTGGGCTGGTATTCACAGGACAACCCTTAACTGACCGAAATATTATTTGATAAAATATTAATATTAAATATTAAATCATATTCTCAGATTAATAATCACAACAAAAATGTCCACTAAGTTCAGTAGCACTCCTAGGTCACAATATCTTTAAGCTGTAAACACAGAAAGAGACAAAAAGACTGAGAAGAACATTTCTTCATAGAACCCTCTGTTGTCCTGATAAAAATTCCTGTCAGGGTCTGGGAGACTCTGTCTCCTTTTCTGCCTGCTGCTTCCTTTGTTTCCATTTAGATGAGGCCAGACCACGGGTACTGGAGGTGTGACAGGCGTTCCCTATCAAGCCTCATCTCCTGATCAATATAAGAGGAGCCTGCTGTCAGTACTTCAACGCCTGAGTGTTAACCAACGTGGTAAAACTCTAGCCCTCTGATGAAACTTGCAGACTTCCTAAAGAAAATTCTTATCCTTGTTTTGTGCTCCTCCTCAGGATACTCATGTGCACTGGATTCTCCTCCAGTTCACCATCTGATCTCAAGCCTCCTTCTCTGATTCTGACACCCTTCCGGACAAAACTCCAGCTGACTGCATCCTGGCTCCTCTTACTCCTTGACCAAGTAGCAAACCCTGTGAACCCTCTACCCTCTGTCATCAACCTCCATCCCGTTCTCCTCTGTTACCCTCCTGGAATTCATCCACCTCCAGCAAAGCAGCTGGCAGTTACGGATCAAAATCAAACTCTCCACTCGGATGAGTTCCTGGTTCCGGATGCCAGTAAACAATTCTTCACAATAAACCTGTTAGACCTTCTTCCGCCTGCTGAGTGTGCTTCTGCATGTGGGTCAAAGCAGCTGTAAAAAATATGGCAATTCCATCCATTCACTAACTACATTGATGCTTTGACTGAAAAATAAAAGTGTATTCACAGTGACGTGTAAGGTCCAAATTTTCCTTTATAAGGGTTTTATGAACGAGACAAATTAGCCAACTGAGGTTTGCTCCAGTGATGTACTTGTAATAAATGGAAGCAATGCTACACTGAATTAGGCTCTTGATTTACAGTCTAACATGTCTATGTGAACAGCATATTTACTTCATCTTTCTTAGTGTGTGATGCTATAAGGCGCATTGACTCACTTGAAGCTAGCACAAGCCTTTATGTTGTGTAAATAACAAACCAGACAATTTAATTATCTATAATATTCCAAAAAAACATGTATAACAGTAAATATGTTATATTTAAGTTATGTAAATGTAGTTTCTGTGATAGACGGTGAGTAATAGTTGTTGGAGGTAAAGTTGCTGTATGTTAACCTCATTACTTTTGAGAAGACAAAAAATAGCAACACTCCCCTCAGAAAGACATCTACATTATTTTTGTTTGAGCCCCAAAGAGTTGGGGAACCAAATTCAGCAAAACGTTTTCACTCTTTCACAGCTAACTACTTCCACATACTCTGAGCTAGAAACTCCATTCAAAGTTTAAACGGGTCACCAGACATTAAGCTATCCTAAAATGATTCGGCTTTTTGATATCTCTTATGGTTTTTCTAAAATCGCAATTTAAGTTTTAAGCAACTTTTCACAAGATTTCAATTTTACAATGTAATCCTATGACAGAATTTTCCAAATGCCACAGTGCACACTCTAGCTTTTCTCAGTTTTTGAAACTTGACTGAATTTTCACGAACAAATTGCTCTTGTTCTTATAGATTTCACTCTAAAGAAGTAATTTATGCATCAAAATGTAGCTCTGCCTTTCTGCTTTCAGGAAATATAAGTGTCATTGCTGTAGGTGTACGGTTTATGGTCATTGGGATCAATACAAAATCGAAGAAAAGGGAGGACTGCGAATTTCAGTGAAAAGGGTCGTTTTCAAATTGCCCAATCTCCTAAATGGCAGTATGTAGAGACATGAGCCTTGTCAGTCAGTCAGTCAGTCATTTTCTACCGCTTATTCCATAGTGGGTCGCGGGGGAGCTGGTGCCTATCTCCAGCAGTCTATGGGCGAGAGGCAGGGTACACCCTGGACAGATCGCCAGTCCATCGCAGGGAAACACACAAACAACCATGCACACACTCATACACCTAAGGTCAATTTAGAGAGACCAATTAACCTAACAGGCATGTCTTTGGACTGTGGGAGGAAGCCGGAGTACCCGGTGAGAACCCACGCATGCACGGGGAGAACATGCAAACTCCATGCAGAAAGACCCCAGGCCGGGAATCGAACCCAGGACCTTCTTGCTGCAAGGCAACAGTGCTACCAACTGCGCCACCGTGCAGCCCTGCCAAAAAAAAAAAAGCCTTGTCAGTTTTTTTTTTTTTTTTTTGCTTTAATGGGTCCTGTCACTCACAGTAAAGGAATTATTCTTATACCCATTACCGTTTTCCTGTGAGATAAGTTAGTTTCAGAGTAACAAATCAGCCATCACTTAGGTTAAAATGTTCAAAATTATCCACTTTTTTACAGGGTCACACCTACTACGCAGATTTTTGTAGAAACTTGAAAAGCTTCATGACTGTTCAGCAAAGCGTGCAGATTCATAAAGTACATGAATCAAATCGATAGCCCTTATAGTTTCCGAGTTATTCAAAGTTGTTCGAGAGCATGTTCAGGCATTTTTGTCTTTTTCTCAAATTTTCCCTTTCTTTTCACCTATTGTTGTGCCTTTAATAATACTTTGTAAACAAAAAACGATCGACATTATCGTTCCCCTGTCTGTTCTGATAAAAACAGTCAAAGAATGACATCGATAGCCCTTACGGTTTCCGAGATTTTAGGACTAGTTTGGGAGCATGCTACTCCATGTTGAAAAGGCCGGCCAGTTAAAGAGTAGAGTGACGTCCTGCGTTAGAAAAACAGCAGGTGTTGAATTTTGCTGACACTCGATGCTGATTGGCTAATCCATTGCTGCCCTTCGCCCCTGCCCTCACACACAGACACACATAACTATATATATGGGAGTAGTTTGAGAGGAGATGCTGCAGCAGCTCACACAAACGATTACCAAGAACAAACTTCCATCAGAACCAGTACCAAACTCTCCCAGAAGCTGTAACAAATATCCATCAGAACCAGATCCAAACTACATCAGAACCAGAAAGAAACCTCTATCAGAACTATTAGAACCAGGTCCAAACTCCAACGGAACCTGGCAAAAAGCTCCATCAGTACTAGGAAAAAATCTTTTAGAACCTTGTACAAGTCTTCATCACAACCAGGTACAAACCTGTATCAGAACCATTTACAAACCTGTATCAGAACCAGGTCAAAACTCCATCAGAACCAGGAAGAAACCTTAATCAAAACCAGGTCCCAGCTCCACCAGAACCTGGCAAAAATCTCCATAAGAACCTTGAACAAATCTACACCAGAACCATGTGCAAGCATCCATCAGAAACAGGTCCAAACTCTATCAGAACCAGATACAAATCTTCATCAGATCCAGGAGGAACATTCTATCGGAATCAGGATCCGACCCCCATCAGAACCAGGTCCAATCTCTACCAGAACCAGAATGAAACCACTACTCTGTGACTTATGATGATAAGACCATCTTCATAGGTCCCAGTGGAGCATCAAAACAGCGACCATTTCATGCCAGCTACTTAAACAGCTTCTACTGCTGTTCCAACACCTGAACAAGAGTAAATCATTTTAAAGGGCAATTTCATAGACTTTTGAATATACGGTGTAGTACGCATTAGCATTTGAGCTAATTTTAGCTTATACGTTGCTTTTTGCAAAGTAGATGGGGTAAATTAATATCAGCCTTCATGCTAGTGATAGCCAATATGCAATGTTAGCATTTTAGCTTCTCTTTCTCCTCTCTTCTCTCTTAGCTGAAGAACACATTTGTCTTTTTTAGGCAATTTCTTGTTTGTTTTTTTGTTTTTTCAGTGCATTTGTTCGTTCATATTAGATATTGTTAGATATTTTAGCACTGACTTCAACTTCTTAGGCTATATATTTGCTTCAGTCTATGCTTTTTCAGCTCATCCATGGGCAGCTATTTCCTGCTTGTTTAAAGTTTTGTCAGTTCTTGCATTTCAACAACTTTCAACAAGAAGTTTGGAGGTAATTTCACCTTTTACACTGTTTTATAGCTAATAGTCTTCCTGCTTAAACAGATCAGATGAAAGTTTTTCTTTACTAATGTTTCTGCTATTTCTACTAATTTATCAGATTTCAGCTGATATTCTGCTGTCAACCTTAGCCACTTTCTGCCAGCTTTCAACAGGAGTTTAGCATTTCTGTTTTCTTCTAATTCTTTACATTTCAGCAGATTTTCTGCAGTCAATTTCAGCTTGTTTCTGCCAGCTTTCAGCTAAGAAAAAAAATTCAGCTTACAGCATTCACACTGCATTTTCGCAGGAAATGCACATTTTTCTAGTTCCAACATTTTTTTCTACTGTTGCCTGCTGTTAAACCAATGATTCGACTACTTGATGGCGCTCAGGCTAAAACCTGAAACAACCAAAACAGCACTGGGTGGAATAACCAGCTTCGTTTCTTTGCATATTCTCAACTAAGCGCATGTGCACCAAAAAAAGATACAATGAAATAAAGACACTTTAAAAGTGAGTGAGTCATATATCATAACATTATGTTTCAGAGTAACTGGTCAACAAAAAACAGCACGAACTAAAATCTCAAATGGATGAGTGTAGAAGAAAGATGATAGTGAGAGCTTTACCTGAGCCGATTATCAGGGTTTTGGCCCCACAGCAGTCAAAGCAATGTAGTAGCGACTTCGACTTTATGTTAATGTTAAGAAACGCAACTGAGCAGCCAACCTTTGCCAATCCGAACCAGGCGCTGACAAAATCGGGTTCGTTACCGATGAGCAAGGCGACGCAGTCTCCTTTCTTCAGGCGCATGTTATGGAAAAAAACGTTGGCCAGTTTGTTGCTTCGCAGCTCCAGATCCCTGTAGGTATAAACTGTGCCATCATAAATAACAAACGGCTTGTTGGGGATTCGCTGCGCCTGCTCGATAAACCGGTCCAGCACTGTACGCACGCTGGATGTCAGTTTAAACAGCTCCAGCCTCACTCCATACCTGATCACCTTCATCAGAAAGAGGAGATCCCGCCAGAAGTACGGGAAGCAGAGTTTCTGCACAACATAAGTGGAAAGGAAACCTGCGGCCAGCGC
The DNA here is from genome assembly GCF_021462225.1 of Girardinichthys multiradiatus. Classification (NCBI taxonomy): domain Eukaryota; kingdom Metazoa; phylum Chordata; class Actinopteri; order Cyprinodontiformes; family Goodeidae; genus Girardinichthys; species Girardinichthys multiradiatus. The sequence goes on along the minus strand of NC_061801.1, from coordinate 3,444,468 downwards.
ATAGAGCCAGCCCAGAGTTGTGCTCATGTTTGCGTAAGGGAAGCTACGAAAAGACTCGTTGGACCAGGCCGATGACTGTCAGGAGGCGGCTGCTGCTACACACCCTACCTTTAAGGTCTGTTTCATAAACACACGCTGTCTGTGTGATGTAAGGTGGCTCCACAGCCGTCACGTTACAAAACACAAAAACGGAACATGACGAAGAATCCTGTCAAAATAAAAAGTAGATGGAGATGGCCTCACTGCTAAAAATCGGTGGTGCTGAAAACACAGGCTGATGATTAGAAACGACTGAGGACATTTTAATTACCCTTTATTTTTAGATTAACTTCTCCTAAAGACTAAAAATTGTCTGATCAGTTTTCCACAAGATTACAGTGAAACGTATGTCCCACTGGGGTTTGTGTTTTGATCGTTTAATTTTTTTATTGTGTTCTTAAGGTCTTGCCACTCTTCAGTTGTTCTTTTTGCCATTATGGGTTTGCCACAGTTATTTATTCATTTGTATTTACCCAACCGGGCAAAGGTTTTATAACCCCTTTCTCATTGAATGGTTTTCTTTATGTTCATGGCTATTTACATTAAAGCAGATTCTCACTTAAAGCATAACAAATGTGAATGAACACATATACAATTATGTAGCAAAAGAAAAATTGTAAAAGAACTTTAAACATGTTTTATATTTTGGATTCCTTAAAGTAGCCACCGTTTGCTGTGATGACTGAAATATTAACATTTGGCCGTCTCTCGATGAACCTCTGAGAAGTTCTTTCAACACTCTTTGGAAAACCATTTAAGGCGACTACCTCATGAAGCTCATGGAGAGAATGCCAAGAGGGCAAAGCAGTAATCAAAGCTAAGGGTGGCTATTTTGAAGAATATAAAATGTTTAGTTATTTCACTCTTTTAGTTTACTACATACTTCCATGTGTGTTCATTCATAGATTTGTTGCCTTTGGTGTGAATCTACGATGCACATAGTCATGAAAATAAAGAGACCCATTAAGTGAGTGTATCTAAAACGTCTGGCTAGTTGTGTAGTTTCTTAATAAATTTTTGTGTTCTGTTTGTACATTTGGATTTATTTCTGTTGGAGCACTGTAAAGGGCAGAACATAGTGTACTGTGAACAACACGGACTCCACATGCACTGTTCGCTGCTTCATAGTTGAGCGTACCAATTTCCTATATTTCTGATTACAAATTTCTACATTTCCCACACTTTCTGCCATGGCATCGTCGAACGGGGAGGCAGAACTAATTTGCCATGTAGCTTTGGAAAAACAAAAAGAACAGAAGATAGCGCTAAAGGCCATTAAACCACAGTAGGTAGGGATGAAGAATAGGAATACATCTGTCAGTGTGAGGCACAGAGTGGCTGTAAGGCTGCGCGTACTAGTGACCTGCAGCTGCGAGTAGTGTGTCACATATGTTCACATTTCGATGTGGAGCCTTTTTTTCTACCAAGCAGTTTATTGTGTGGTACAGCATACACGGTCATAAAAATTGAGCTCTGCACAGACATGTCCAGGGAAGGTCTGCGGAATCAAGTATGCTCGATTATGTTTTGCCCTTTAGTTTTTTCCCATAGTTGATTTTTGTGTCTTGGCTCAACCCTATTCATGTTAATAATAATAATACATTTATTTATAATGCACTTTACTTGTAAATAAAGTGTTACAAAGTGACAATAAAAACATTAACCAGCATTTAAAAATATAACATATAAAACTTATAAAATCTAAAGTTAATTGGCATGTTAATTAGTCTCCCCGCTTTGCTTCTGCTTCAGCTGCTCTACATTAACCCATGAGATACTCACCTGCATTCAGTGTCATTCTCCACTCTTCCCTAGGTATATAAGCTTACTGGTTGTCAATGTGTTCTTTGCTGGATCCTCCTGTTACACTGCCTGATCCTGTCACCGAGCCTGTTATGTCCTGTTCTCCTTGTGCTACTCCAATAAGTTTTCCATTTCTGTTTATAAAATCTTTGCCATGCTCATTCCCAATTCCTGCCTGTGTTTTGGTCCAGCTCCAAACCCACAAAACATAACAGAAACATCCCATTTTTTACTTCGCTTTTTCCCATAGCAAAAGACCGTAGGAGTTTTATTGAGAAAGGCCGTCACTGGATTTCCTGTAAGCCTACTGGCAATGTTGTATTGACTCACTGGGGAAGTGAAATCATGTGACACTTGTTGAGTGGGAGTAGCCCACAGAAAAGTGGCACACTACACCCAGCCCTCCTATTACAAGTTCTCATTCATTTTACTACATACAATGTGTTACCTTTGTGGCTTGCTAATCAGGACAGGACAGTGGGATCAGTTAGGATGTCACTGGGCATCGGAATTTAGCAGGCCAAGTGTTCTAGAGCTGGTGTACAAATTGAATTGAATTGAGTGTGTGTACTTGGATATACAGGGGTTGGACAATGAAACCGAATTACCTGGTTTTAGACCACAATAATTTATTAGTATGGTGTAGGGCCTCCTTTTGCGGCCAATACAGCGTAAATTCGTCTTGGGAATGACATGTACAAGTCCTGCACAGTGGTCAGAGGGATTTTAAGCCATTCTTCTTGCAGGATAGTGTGAGATCTCTGCTGGCTGGTTCTGGCACTTCATTGTTCTCAGCTGCAACTCATCCAGCTAATGAGCTCATGGCTTTTTAAGACAGCTGCTGACACAGTCTGTTGCTGGAACATAGTCTCTGTTATGTGGACTTCTGTCAGCCTGCCTGATCGCTTGTTGTCCTGCCTTCCTGTCGATCTGCCCATCTGTCTGCCTGCCTGTCGCCATATGGAACTCTTCTTCAGGAAATCTGCACTGTAAATATTTCCACCGCCAGAACACTCTCTCTCTGCTCGGATCCTTGGGGCTTCCTCATCCTCTGGCTTCTAACAACTCTAATCAAGGTCTACCTAAGTTGGAACAATAAAACCTCATTTCAATCTAATTCTGTGCATCGAATCTGTGTCATCTTCTGATTTGGTTATATTTCGACAACCTGAGTAAATTAATGATAGATAGTGGCCAGGTCACTACGTGATACTGGTGGAGGAAAACGTTTCCTGACTCGCTCCTCCAAAACACCCCAAAGTGGCTCAATAATATTTAGATCTGGTGACTGTGCAGGCCATGGGAGATGTTCAACTTCACTTTCATGTTCATCAAACCAATCTTTTACCAGTCTTGCTGTGTGTATTGGTGTATTGTCATCCTGATACATGGCACCATGTATCAGTAATGTATCATGTTTGAACCATTGGATGCAAATGGTCCTCAAGAATGGTTCGGTAGTCCTTGGCAGTGACGCGCCCATCTAGCACAAGTATTGGGCCAAGGGAATGCCATGATATGGCAGCCCAAACCATCACTGATCCACCCCCATGCTTCACTCTGGGCATGCAACAGTCTGGGTGATACGCTTCTTTGGGGCTTCTCCACACCGTAACTCTCCTGGATGTTGGGAAAACAGTAAAGGTGGACTCATCAGAGAATAATACATGTTGCACATTGTCCACAGCCCAAGATTTGCCCTCCTGGCACCATTAAAACCGACGTTTGGCATTGGCATGAGTGACCAAAGTTTTGTGCTATAGCAGCCCAGCTGTGTATATTGACCCTGTGGAGCTCCCGACGGACAGTTCTGGTGGAAACAGGAGAGTTGAGGTGCACATTTAATTCTGCCGTGACTTGGACAGCCGTGGTTTTATGTTTTTTGGATACAATCTGGGTTAGCACCCGAACATCCCTTTCAGACAGTTAATCCTGTTGGATGTGGTTCGTCCTTCTTGGTGGTATGCTGACATTACCCTGGATACCGTGGGTCTTGATACATCACAAAGACTTGCTGTCTTGGTCACAGATGCGCCAGCAAGACGTGCACCAACAATTTGTCCTCTTTTGAACTCTGGTATGTCACCCATAATGTTGTGTGCATTTCAATATTTTGAGCAAAACTGTGTTCTTACCCTGCTAATTGAACCTTCACACTCTGGTCTTACTGGTGCAATGTGCAATCAATGAAGACTGGCTACCAGGCTGGTCCAATTTAGCCATGAAACCTCCCACAGTCAAATGACATGTGTTTCAGTTTCATTGTCCAACCCCTGTAGTTTGGAACTTTGACCTCGAGTAAGAAACTTCATCATATTCATTTTATTCAAAAATACCAAATCTGCAATTACAAAGGTTGATCCTACCTAAATCTTTAGCATTTCCTTTTAATAATAGATAACATGAATAACTTGCACATATGTCAGCCATCTTAAAGTCCCAGCTCATCCCTTAACTGGTTATTTCCTAGACATATGAAAAACAAAAGCTCAAAGATCATCACTGCATTAACAGAGACCACTTTACAAGTCTCTAAATTTGGGACAGAAAACAGCATTTAGAAATGTTTAAGGATTATGATCAGTGAAAGTAATCAAGGGCCTTGAACCTACATGCACTTTAAAGTTTTATGAAGACCAAATAAGAGATAAAGCCTCTTTTTGTATGACTAATACATTGGCTACTGTAATTTGTTTTAGACGTATCTCACCTACACCAACATGGATGGCATAACCTTGCAGTTTAAAGGACTTTACTCATATCAGCTATCACTACAGGAGAGTAGTAATGTGATCAATACCGATTCTTTGCAGGAGTTGAACCTATATTGGTTTAAATAGATTGCAAACTGCGACATTATCCATGTTGTCTATTGATCTATTGAATGCCCATGCTGATGTTTTTTTATGAGGGACAGACAAAGAGAAAATGAAAATACAGATTAATCAAAGATACTTTATTGAACCCCGAGGGGATCTGCAGGGCACCTGGGATATAAGCAGAATAGGAGGATATGTCACAACAATGACCCTGATGAATACCAAGCTTGGTTACAACACATTATTAAAACACACATGAAAATGGGCAGCGCCCCTGTTTACAGTTTTTTTACACATATAGTTACGTACAAACTTTTCCGGCTTACCATATTAAGAAAGTTATTATTCTGCATATCTTGCACCTGCACTCTGCTTTTCTGCTGATATGAGAAGGGAATACTTGGCCCGTTAATCTTTTCACATCCTTTTCCCACCCCTACAGTTCTTCAGTATTTTTCTGCTTCACCACACTCAAGGCCAAGTTTGTGTAATAACAATTCTGCAAGCCACTAACACAGGTTATACATTTTATTTCCCACAATGGTTATGAACATAATAATAATAATGCACACACATAATATATCTCCACAATTTCCCCCTTTTGAAGTCACCTATGTGACTTCACCACTACTTGGAGATGCTAAATAAAAGAGTTTAGCAGTCATTACAACCTGTGGAGCAGAAGGAAATGTTTGTCATAATGCTTTTTGACCCTGCCTCCAATGCCACGCCCTGTGCCCAGGGACTATTGCCTGTCGGGCCTTTGTAGTCCCAAGGATGCTTACAACCTTCTAAATCTTGACAGGGAGTTGTGACCCCTCTAACTGGAGGGTGTCCATCCGTGCTTTATTCCATAGTCTGTCAAAGTTTGCCAATATAATATTCTACCATCCTTCTGTTCCCTAGACAGTAAACAATTAGTACCCTACAAAAAGTATTCACACTGTCAAAAGTATTTGCACCCTAGACAGTAATACATGTCAGACAAGTTTTTGCACCCAAACAAGTTTTAGCACTCAAAAAGTATTAGCACTCAAAAAAGTATTAGCACTCCAAGTGCAGTGTTGTTGAGAATAAAAGTGCAACACATATCCCCAAACATCGCGCAGACGCCCCCTTTTTCTGCTAACAACATATCTAATGCCATTCGGTTTTGCACAGCCATGAGGGAGGTTGGTGCCAATTGTTCAGACAGGCCTTCTACTGCATCCCTGGTTAGGTTAGCTAGACGTAAGACATTGTAATGGATGTAGTTGATGCGGTCTACGATTTTATTTGGGGTCACCGGAAAAAAGGCTGCAATTATTGGGATATTTTCAAAACCTGCTGAGATTTGGTCCGCGATTTTATATTCATTTGGCACTCCCCGAGGTACTCCTATAGCATCAATGTAAGTGGGGGAGCCTTGACTCAGGTCAAAGGTTCCTGCGCTCCTTTTCATGACGTGCCTCCTTCTTCTACGTGTTAACGCCCTGGTCTTATCATGTGTGGTCGGGGCAGATGTTATATTAGGTCCTATCAGGATCAGTGGTGCCTGTAGCCTAACCATGGCACACAATCCTACAGTGTCTTGTGGTATATTAGTGAGCAGTCTGTGGTCGCCGCAATAATAGTAGAGTCCTGCTCTTGCCCAGGGACCTATTACTGAGCCTGGCACCATGATGTTACACCAATCGCGAGGAATTTGTCCTACATTTGCCTGTGGTTTTGTGGAAGTGAAGTCAAAACAAGTGTATGTGCCATTTCTCCGTAGAGGGGTAAATGGTTCTGTTTTAGTGTTATTTGGGATGGGAGGAAAAATGCTGGCTAGTGTGGCGCAGTTAACTGGTGTGGCCTCATTAGTTAGTTGTATCATGCAATTGTAACCCCACGTGTCCTCTGGATACAGAGGTGCAGGTTTAGTAGTTAAATGTGGTCTTGCAGCCGCGCATGCTACACAATCTGATTTACTTTGTTCTTTGGCAGTCTGAGTTATCCATTGGAGCCAGAGGTTATCTTCAGTATATCCCGTGGCCATCTGAATCTATGGGTTTTAAGGTGTTGTAGTCTATTTTTATCCTCCCCTTGTCTGACTCTGCCTGATTGGAGTGATTTACAAAATTTATCTTAATGATGCCTTCCGGATTCTGTGTGTTCCATCCTCGTCGAAGACCAAACATGAAATAGGCGTTGTGTGTTCCTAGGGGGTTGTGTGTCAAGGCTTTAAGTGTTAAAAGAAATGGCTGTGGGCCGTTTGAGGCGGTATTCGGTAAACTACCTCGTATCAGAGAAATGTTTAGCGCTTCAAGTTTAGGTGTCGGGTCAGGGTTAAAAATATCGGTATTCCATGGTCCGCTGTAATATATAGTATTTTTCCACCCCCTACCGCACAAAGGGGTGGGTGTGTCTGTACTTGTGGACGCGCAGTGTGTGGAGAGTTCAACATTAGCGCATAGGTAATAGTGGAGCCTCGTCAACCATGTGCTGCCTGGGATTTGGTAAGAGCTACAATTGATGACGTCGCAGAGATCAAATTGGAAAGTCATGGTCACGCCGAGAGTGTAATTTAATTCTATTCCCCCAAACGCCTGGAGGCATTTATCTGGACCCTGGGGTTCAGATTGTATTTTATTGATCCTGGGATGACTGGAGCATGTCTGGAAAGGAAGTTCACAGAACAATCCAAAAGTCAATGTAACAATGAAGAAGGCTAAAACACCTATACCTACCATGACCCAACCCTTAAGGGGCTTGGGTCCTAGATTTTAACCTCCCATTCTTTTCGACGGTACCTGCAAAGGAAGATGAGGATTAACAATATGGTGAAACACAAAAGACCTTTTTATTATTATTATTATTATTTTTTTGAAAAGTCCAGAGTGTTCAGTTCAGTTCTCGGTGGGAGAGGAGCTACAACCACCAGTGAAAGAGAGGAAAGCTCAATCACATCCGCCTCTTCTGTGTGATGTCCTGGTCTTCACTCACAGGTGTAGACGGACCTGGAGCTGAGTGGTCTCACCAGGGGATTATTCTGCCCCTATTGGTGGGACCACTGATCTGACGGTGTACCTAAGGTGTAGACTAACCTTTAGGTGTAAATGAACGCTTTCGCACCCTAGGGGATTATTCTGCCCCTTGAATTGGGTGAGAAAAGTCTTCTGGTGTGCTGGTGTTGTCCTTCAGGTTCTGCTGGACCTCTGGCAGCGATCTCAGTGGTGCCTCTGCTGCTGCACACTGGCTCCAATGATACCACGTGTCTCCTTTGCCCTTGACCCTCACCGCATGTGAGGTTCTCGCTGTGACCTGGAATGGACCCGTCCACCTGGGCTCTGACCACTTCCGTTTGATGACTTTCAGAAGGATCCACTCTGCGTCTGAGGTGGTGGCTCGAACCTCGGATGGTTGGGCGGCCACCTGTTTTGAGAATGCTGCAACCAAGCTGTGGAGAGATCTATAGTAATCACGGTGAGACATACAGGTCCTTCTCAAAATATTAGCATATTGTGATAAAGTTCATTATTTTCCATAATGTCATGATGAAAATTTAACATTCATATATTTTAGATTCATTGCACACTAACTGAAATATTTCAGGTCTTTTATTGTCTTAATACGGATGATTTTGGCATATAGCTCATGAAAACCCAAAATTCCTATCTCACAAAATTAGCATATCATTAAAAGGGTCTCTAAACGAGCTATGAACCTAATCATCTGAATCAACGAGTTAACTCTAAACACCTGCAAAAGATTCCTGAGGCCTTTAAAACTCCCAGCCTGGTTCATCACTCAAAACCCCAATCATGGGTAAGACTGCCGACCTGACTGCTGTCCAGAAGGCCACTATTGACACCCTCAAGCAAGAGGGTAAGACACAGAAAGACATTTCTGAACGAATAGGCTGTTCCCAGAGTGCTGTATCAAGGCACCTCAGTGGGAAGTCTGTGGGAAGGAAAAAGTGTGGCAGAAAACGCTGCACAACGAGAAGAGGTGACCGGACCCTGAGGAAGATTGTGGAGAAGGGCCGATTCCAGACCTTGGGGGACCTGCGGAAGCAGTGGACTCAGTCTGGAGTAGAAACATCCAGAGCCACCGTGCAGGAAATGGGCTGCAGGTGCCGCATTCCCCAGGTCAAGCCACTTTTGAACCAGAAACAGCGGCAGAAGCGCCTGACCTGGGCTACAGAGAAGCAGCACTGGACTGTTGCTCAGTGGTCCAAAGTACTTTTTTCAGATGAAAGCAAATTCTGCATGTCATTCGGAAATCAAGGTGCCAGAGTCTGGAGGAAGACTGGGGAGAAGGAAATGCCAAAATGCCAGAAGTCCAGTGTCAAGTACCCACAGTCAGTGATGGTCTGGGGTGTCGTGTCAGCTGCTGGTGTTGGTCCACTGTGTTTTATCAAGGGCAGGGTCAATGCAGCTAGCTATCAGGAGATTTTGGAGCACTTTATGCTTCCATCTGCTGAAAAGCTTTATGGAGATGAAGATTTCATTTTTCAGCACAACCTGGCACCTGCTCACAGTGCCAAAACCACTGGTAAATGGTTTACTGACCATGGTATCACTGTGCTCAATTGGCCTGCCAACTCTCCTGACCTGAAACCCATAGAGAATCTGTGGGATATTGTGAAGAGAATGTTGAGAGACTCAAGACCCAACACTCTGGATGAGCTAAAGGCCGCTATTGAAGCATCCTGGGCCTCCATAAGACCTCAGCAGTGCCACAGGCTGATTGCCTCCATGCCACGCCGCATTGAAGCCGTCATTTCTGCAAAAGGATTCCCGACCAAGTATTGAGTGCATAACTGTACATGATTATTTGAAGGTTGACGTTTTTTGTATTAAAAACACTTTTCTTTTATTGGTCGGATGAAATATGCTAATTTTGTGAGATAGGAATTTTGGGTTTTCATGAGCTGTATGCCAAAATCATCCGTATTAAGACAATAAAAGACCTGAAATATTTCAGTTAGTGTGCAATGAATCTAAAATATATGAATGTTACATTTTCATCATGACATTATGGAAAATAATGAACTTTATCACAATATGCTAATATTTTGAGAAGGACCTGTAGATTATTCACATTCAGTCAAAAAAGGTAACCTGGTTTTGGGGCCTGGAAAATGGAAAAGGTCTTCCAGGCTGCAGTTCATGGGGCTCGCGAGCTTCGTGGGCATGGTGGAGGGCTAGTGAAACATGGGGTACACCATCCGACCACATTTTGAACCAGTCCTTCTGCTCTGTAGACAGCTGCACAGAGGCTACGACACCTTCAGGGGCTACATAAATGTCTGCTGTGGCAATCTCCCAGGAAGTCCCCTCCAGCTCCTCAGCAAAGCTTTCCTGATAACACTCACAGTTATTCCTGTCATAGTAGAGGGTGACATGTGGCGGGTCAGGGGGAGAGACGTAGGGCACCAGGGTCGAGATCCAGGATTTCCACCGAAGGAAAGACGAGAGAATGCCTCCGCCCGCTGTGGTTTCTGGATGCAGAAGGACCCAATATATGTCAGGCATAGGGTCAGCCAGGGGTTGTATGAGATACTGTCCATGAGAGAGGCGGGAATTGTTGCCACAGGCTAGTTGAGTTCCATTGGGCAGATGCAGAGACAGTCTGTCAGATCCACATAAAATGGTAGCTCCCATTTTAATCAACATGTCTCTGCCCAATAAGTTGACAGGGGTGTCCGCTGACACCAAATAGCTGTGGTTCAAAGTCTGTCCCCCTATCTCGGTTTTTAGGGGTTTGGTGTAAGGTAGGACCTGTGTAGCCCCAGAAAACCCCATGACAGTAGTAGTCCTTGTGGAGAGGGTGGTAGGAGGGGCTCGTTGAATAGTTGAGCATGTGGCCCCAGTGTCCACCAAAAAAGGAAGGTTTTGTCCATACACTGTCACGGACAGTAAGGGGTCCTCAGTCCCTCTGTCTGGGGGGTTCTGTGGGGGCCCTCAGTAGTGGTCTGGGCCAAGGCTGGGTTCATCCCAGGCTGGAGGCTGAAGTGAAGGTTGCTGCTGTTGACCTTCACGCGGTGGACCACCCCGTCCTCGATACAGGCGTCGTCCTGGGCCTCCTCTGGTTCCATACCCACGACCATATGCCTCACGGTTGTATGGACATTCTCGGCTCCAGTGACCCTGTTCCTCACAGTGGTAGCAAACGTCAGCACCCCCCCATCGACTTGGTGGTCCGCCACGGAATCCACGGCTCCTTGGCCCGCCCCTGCCCCTGAACCGGCCTGGTTGGGTATGATAGGGACCCGAGGTTGCAGACCTCGGGGCAATCGTGTCCTGATGGCCAGGAAAGGGAGGAGGCTGGGGACCCTGAGAAACCGCACCTTCATACATTATTTTGGGGGTTTTATTGTCTTTCTTCTTGTCTCCTGCTTTTTGCTTGGTTTCAGCTAACTGCATTTTTAACAATTGGGTCTGCAGAGTTTTAAGTTCCTCCTCATCTTTCTTATGTTCCTCTCTTATTTTGGACAGGTGGTGTATCAGATGGCGATCCCAAGTTCCAGCCTCCGCTCCAGCCATGTCAGGATTGTCGTCCATACTGGCCTTCACCTGTTGGGGCAGTCCCTTGAGGACAGCATCTCTGAACCAGTCTCGCTGTGCCCCCTCATTAGCTGGGTTAGTTCCTGTCTGAGTTTGCCACATGGATTTGCACTGGTCCAGGTATTCCCTGGGGTTAATTTTAGGGTCCCATTCAAACTTAGGAATGGTGCGCCCCCTGGTTACAGGGTATGCTTGTCTCAATGCATCACCTAGCCAGTGGACATGCTGGGTGAAGAGGTAGGAATCCGGGGCTCTTGAGGTAAAAGCAGCTGTCTCAATCTCTCTACATGTGTGGTGTGGCATGCAGCGTCCTGCCACTGCTGTATAATACCCCAATGCTAAAGTGGTGCCAGCGGTTAGGGTGTCTAAAGTCTGGAGCCACACTGCTGCTCCTTCAGAGATGGGGGGCAACTTGTCACAGAGAGCAGTAATGTCGCCCAGAGAGAAAGGTTTATACCTACCGGGGGCTCCAGAGCCTTGTTGCTGTGAAAGGGGATAATTGGTTTTTGGGGCATAACTAAAGCCTTCTGGTTTAGCTGCAGCTGTGCGGGGTAAATGTTCCCTTAACTGTCCAACTGTGTGACTGCGTATTGGGGATCCGTCCTCAGGATGGTTTTGCTGCGGACCTGCTCTGTCTTCTCCACTTTCCTGTGGCATGCTGTGCCTGCTTACCTGCACCTCTACAGCTGGGGTAGAGGTGTAACAAGGTGTGGGTGTGAGAAAAGGATTAGGACACAAAACCCTATCTGGCCTCCAGGATCCAGATAGCATTAAAGCCACTGAACCTTCCGGATCAGTCCCTGCTCCTTGTAAGCCAGAGCCTGGCCCCCGTGCCCCAGCCTCTGAAATTAGACATGATTCTTCTGCGGGTGAGCGAAAGGGATTTGTTTTGCTCAGGCTTCTTTGATGTTGTTCCCGTCTTTCTCTTACCTCTCTGTCTTGAAAGGCTGCTTTTTCTGCATCCTGAAATGACCCATCAGATGCTGGCATAGATAATCCAGAAGTTCCACTGACAGATTAATTCCCCTCTTTTGGAATGTCCAAGCCATGCACCACCAGTGTTCCATTTTCTACTTCCAATATGGGGTACAATCCACCAGGGGGCGGTGTGGCTGCACCAGTGAGGGAGTTGCATGAGGAGGAGGGTCTACAGGTCCTTCTCAAAATATTAGCATATTGTGATAAAGTTCATTATTTTCCATAATGTCATGATGAAAATTTAACATTCATATATTTTAGATTCATTGCACACTAACTGAAATATTTTAGGTCTTTTATTGTCTTAATACGGATGATTTTGGCATACAGCTCATGAAAACCCAAAATTCCTATCTCACAAAATTAGCATATCATTAAAAGGGTCTCTAAACGAGCTATGAACCTAATCATCTGAATCAACGAGTTAACTCTAAACACCTGCAAAAGATTCCTGAGGCCTTTAAAACTCCCAGCCTGGTTCATCACTCAAAACCCCAATCATGGGTAAGACTGCTGACCTGACTGCTGTCCAGAAGGCCACTATTGACACCCTCAAGCAAGAGGGTAAGACACAGAAAGACATTTCTGAACGAATAGGCTGTTCCCAGAGTGCTGTATCAAGGCACCTCAGTGGGAAGTCTGTGGGAAGGAAAAAGTGTGGCAGAAAACGCTGCACAACGAGAAGAGGTGAGGAAGATTGTGGAGAAGGGCCGATTCCAGACCTTGGGGGACCTGCGGGAGCAGTGGACTGAGTCTGGAGTAGAAACATCCAGAGCCACCGTGCACAGGCGTGTGCAGGAAATGGGCTACAGGTGCTGCATTCCCCAGGTCAAGCCACTTTTGAACCAGAAACAGCGGCAGAAGCGCCTGACCTGGGCTACAGAGAAGCAGCAATGGACTGTTGCTCAGTGGTCTAAAGTACTTTTTTCGGATGAAAGCAAATTCTGCATGTCATTCGGAAATCAAGGTACCAGAGTCTGGAGGAAGACTGGGGAGAAGGAAATGCCAAAATGCCAGAAGTCCAGTGTCAAGTACCCACAGTCAGTGATGGTCTGGGGTGCCGTGTCAGCTGCTGGTGTTGGTCCACTGTGTTTTATCAAGGGCAGGGTCAATGCAGCTAGCTATCAGGAGATTTTGGAGCACTTCATGCTTCCATCTGCTGAAAAGCTTTATGGAGATGAAGATTTCATTTTTCAGCATGACCTGGCACCTGCTCACAGTGCCAAAACCACTGGTAAATGGTTTACTGACCATGGTATCACTGTGCTCAATAGGCCTGCCAACTCTCCTGACCTGAACCCCATAAAGAATCTGTGGGATATTGTGAAGAGAACGTTGAGAGACTCAAGACCCAACACTCTGGATGAGCTAAAGGCCGCTATCGAAGCATCCTGGGCCTCCATAAGACCTCAGCAGTGCCATAGGCTGATTGCCTCCATGCCACGCCGCATTGAAGCAGTCATTTCTGCAAAAGGATTCCCGACCAAGTATTGAGTGCATAACTGTACATGATTATTTGAAGATTGACGTTTTTTGTATTAAAAACACTTTTCTTTTATTGGTCGGATGAAATATGCTAATTTTGTGAGATAAGAATTTTGGGTTTTCATGAGCTGTATGCCACAATCATCCGTATTAAGACAATAACAGACCTGAAATATTTCAGTTAGTGTGCAATGAATCTAAAATATATGAATGTTAAATTTTCATCATGACATTATGGAAAATAATGAACTTTATCACAATATGCTAATATTTTGAGAAGGACCTGTATACTCTCAGATTGTCATTGTTCTCCACCAGTTTCTCCTGAAAACTACCCTGTATTATTATTATTAAAAATAATTATTCTACTCACCAATGTGACTGTCTCACTCTGCTCTGCACCTTGGTCTAACCCAAAACCAGCATTATATGGCAATAAGAAGCAAATAACGATGATTTCATAAACATAAATACTCCTTGGATTGAACAGAAAAAGAAAGTATTAACTATTAACCACAATATCTCTCTCTTCAAATACTTTGTTAGTGATTAGTTGATTTGTTAAAATCAGATTGATTTATTTTGTCTCAGAAACCTGACTTAAGCAAGAGGATTTTGTGAGTATAAATGAGTCAACTCCTATTAATTATCTAACTTTCACATTCCTTGAAATACTGAGTGAGGAGGGGTGTAGCAACCATCTTTGAGTCTGATTTACTGATCTGCCCGGTCAAGGACTTTAGCCTCTGCACATGGTCGAACGATTATCCCCTACACCACCAGCGCATGCCCTCTGTTAGCCCCCATTGGTTTCCTGGCTAATCCAGAATCAATATTCTCCTTCTCACATATTAAGCCCTTAAAAATCAATCTCCATCACATAGGAGATATGATTGCTCCAAATGTTCCTTACATAGCCCTTCATTCTCAGACTGCAAGTTTACTGGTGGTTCTCAGAGGTTCTAAAAGTAGAATGGGAAGGGCAGATGTTTAAGCTATCAGGCTTCTCTTGTGGAACCAACTCCCAATCTGCGAGGCAGACACCCTTTCTACTTTTAAGACTAAGCTTAAAGCTTACCGTGTTGATAAAGCCTATAGTTATCCTGAGATATCTTTGTGGTTATGCTTTTATAGACTAAGGCTATGTTCACACTGCAGGTAAATGCGGCGCAAATCCGCCCTTTTTCCCCTTATGTGATATATCTGACTTTTTCATGGCAGTCAGAATGGCCCAACTCTGATCTTTTCACCTCTAAAAAAATCAGAATTGAATAGGTATCTGATAGTTTTCAAAGCATCAGCCGTCAGAGTGCTCTTGTCATTGTCACGGCTCAGACTATGCATCCACACAGAGTTCTCTACAGAATAAGTTATCACTGTTCGACAAAAGGGCATTGTAATTTGTTGTACTCTCTTTTTTCTTACCTTATTTCTCCTTGTTATTAAGGGTCATTATAGGTTTGGCTAGTTCGTAAACAATGTACTGCTGTGAGAAGTATATGTTCTCTTTCAGCACATACAGACCACTTTGGTGTCACAAACCATTCAGACTGAAATCTGATGGCAGATGCATTTAATTATTAGTTTAAATGATGACTAAAAATATTTATTTCATCAAAACATCTAAAGTAAGCATCAAGACTTGCAATGTGAATGTAGCCTAAGGCTGCTGAAGGACATAATGACCATTCTAAATCACTCTACTTTCTCATACCATTCTCCAATTATGCATTATCTACAGTTATATCAGCAACAGCTGCAAACAACCTCTCCTTCTGTAGATGATACACTTGACATTGTCTTTCTGTGTTTAACCCTGTCTCTCTCCTAGAATAGCCATTAGCTGACTTTTTATTATGACTAACTGTATGTGCTTTCTTTAATACTTTAGACTTCAAAACTGGCTCAGCTGTCTTTTTCTCCAAGATGAAGCCACTAAGGAAACTACAACTGCCAATAACTTTTACTTTTCTTCAACACAGAAAATGCTTCTGTGTTTTTTTTGTGTCTCTGTTCTTGTTCTCTCAAACCCCCAGTTGGTCGTGGCAGATGGCTGCACACACTGACCTGGTTCTGCTGCAGATTTCTTCCTGTTAAAAGGGAGTTTTTTCTCTCCACTGTCGCTACATGCATGCTCAGCATGAGGGATTGCTGCAAAGTCAACGCCAGTGACTGTCTACTGTCTCTACATGCTCATCCGGGAGGAGTGACTGCTACAAGTCACTGACTCAATACAATCTGCCGGGATTCCTTATATAGAAAAACTTTTTATCCAATTTGTATAAATAACTGAAACTGACTGCACTGTTCGATGGTTAGGATTAACTGAAATGTATGTCCCTGACTTTGTGAAGTGCCTTGAGACGACATGTGTTGTGAATTGGCGCTATATAGATAAACTGAATTGAATTGAATTACATGCTAGATCAGTATGAGGGATTGCTGCAACTTCAACAACACAATGTAAGTGACTGTCCACTGTGCTGCAAGTCACTGCAAGTCACAGCAATCTGCTGGGTTTTCTTATTTAGAAAACATTTTAACCAATTTGAATATTAAAACTTTACTACATTAAAAACTAGGATCAATTTGGAATGTATGTAATTGACTTGGAATCTGTCTGTATGATTGGATTGAATTTTCTGTCTTGTAAAGTGCCTTGAAAATGACATTTATTGTAAATTGGCACCATGTAAATAAACTAAATATAAACTGAATTTGGAGAATCTCAGAACTTGGATTAATGACCAAAATTTGAGACCTGGTTCAATAAACATGATCTGTCTTTATCAAGTTCTCTACAAATGAAAAACAAATGACTTTTTCTTATTTCGTTACCTCTCTTTGAACTCTGTTATTGAGCCTTTGAAATCCACATCTCTTTGACCTGAGCTTGGTTATTGCATTGCAGTGTTTTGCGGGAACATGAGCTCCCTCCCTGCATGGATCAACTAGGTGGTAATAGGCTAACACTGTTCTGCAAGGCTGGTGTGACACATGAGCTCAATGTTTCTCTGTCAGTTCTTTCTGAAACACAAAACCACCTTCATCATTGAATGTATTCTCTTGTTTCCCTTTTTGCTGAAGAGCAAACTACATTGTTAGCATAATGTTCATATACTTATGGGTTCTGGATCAACGTTTGAGGACAACTCATACTATAAACCCAGTTCTTATAAAGACCTTGATTTTTTTGTCTTCATTTGTTTTTATTTTTTCTTTAATTATTGAGGTCCTTGGATGATGTGGCATTTTTCACTAAAATTATAGAATGTATGTATTTACTGGTTACGTTTTATTCAGTGAGTCACAGCAGTGCACTCTGACATGTTGCCACATGTACAAACTGCATTTCCAGTACTTTGAAGCCTGCTGAAGAGTGTATTTAGTCCGAATAATTTCCAGAGTCAGCACAGTCAGATAGACAGACAGATAGATACTTCAGTAGAATAACAGTGTCTGGTATACACATGTACACATCTATTTAAATAGGTACAGAATCCTGCAAAAGTGCTGGGCATGCATGTTATGGAGTTAGAAGGGTTTTAAGATGAGATGTTCTCTTTATTGTTGCTATTAGTGTCTTGCTCCTTGGAGGATTCATAAATGAGAATAAGCTGGAAAATCTTTTGTGTTTTTATGGCAGTGTCAGAACAGAAGTGGTCCAGAAAGAGCTTGGTTATGTATGACAGGTTTAGATGGTTTGTCCCTGAAAAGTCACTCTGTAGGAAGGATTAGTGACTTCAGAGAGAATGGGTGAAGTTTTGACAGGACCATGTTTTGTAGTCAAAAGACTGAAGTAGTCCTGAGGGAAGGTCACAGCGTCCTGATAACTGAAAGGCCAAACATATCATGAAAACAAACAAAACACAGATGATACATAAACTACACCATACCTCCATGAAACAAAGCACTCTGTGGTGTAATCAGAATAACACTTCTTATATTGTCAGTTGCCAATCTGAAAAGGAACACTGACTTGTTTTAAAACATGAAAATGTATACCAGTAAATACAGAAGTACCAGGAACATAAAAAAAGTCTGTACTAATGAATTAAAAGCCAAATAATTAACATGAAACAGAGATGGAAAGAAAGGGAAGTAAATAATAAGTAAGAATACAGTTGTTGTCAGGTTGAGTTTGATTTAATTGTCCGTCACAACAATATTAGATACATAGTTTATTAAGCCGGGGCTACACGGTGGCACAGTTTGAATAAATATAACATGGAGTTTTCATGTTCTCCTGTGCATATGTACGGCTTCCTCCCACAGCCCAAAAACATGCCTGTTAGGTTAATTGTTCTCTCTAAATTGCCCTTAGGTGTGTGAATGAATGTGTGCATGATTGTTAATGTGTTGCCCTGTGATGGACTGATGACCTGTCCAGGGTGTACCCCGCCTCCCACCCATAGACTGCTGGAGACAGGCACCAGCTTCCCTGCGACCCACTATGGAAAAAGCGGCATAGAAAATGACTGACTGACTGAGTTTATTAAGCCTGTTGTCTTCAAAAATCAAATAAAACAAGTGAGCTTTCACTTCCATTCCAGAATAACACTCAGTCATTAAGCTTGTTTGTACCATCCAAGTTTTCATCTCTCTGCTGAAATTTACAGTGGACTTGAAAAATTACAAACAGATGTGATGAGAAACTTTGCTTGGAATGCAGTAAAGACATTCCCTGAGTATGGGGTCATTTAACATCAGCCTATGGGGTCGTGTAGCTCTGACCTTTTTACCAGTTTATACAAGTTACCAGAAATCCACCGGAAGATCTGTTGAATTTGGTCTTCGAGTTAAAACTTTTGTAACAAATCTAACTTTACAGCGAGATGAGACCATGTTTGAGCGCAAAATAAGGAGGCTGTAGGGAGGTGATTACCTTCAGTTATGGATCTTACTTAGACTGGTTCAAATATTAACTACCTTTTCTTATCCCCAAATATTTAAATCCAATTGTATTCAGTTTATGTAATACCAGTTAAAAACTATTGTCATGTCAAGGTACTACAGTTCCAGATCACATCCAGTTATATGAGAGAGAAACATTTAAATGGAGGCAGTCATTTAAGACAAGCTAATGATGAAGAAAAATATCTCCATTCAATTCTCATCAGAATCTCAATCCATCATTTTGGATCAACAGAAGTCTTTTTACTAATTTTAGGACTTCCACATAATATAGAATTACATTAGTCCTGCCTTGAAATATCAAATACATGGACTAGTTTGACTAGTAAAACTCTTCAAACGCATTATTACAGTGCATTTAGATACAAAAAAAAGGATTAGAAATACATCTGTAATTGTCTTAATCAAGGACTTTTCGTAAGTTAGGGTTGAACGATAGCCGTAAAGCTACTGTAGGTAACTTTTGTAAAATGTATTTCTTTACATAGTTGTTAAAACTGTCACTATGCCCTGACAGTAGAACACCAGACAGGTAATCCGTGAAAAAAGCTCCTGTGGCTCCTCCCAGTGGTCTACCTGCCATTTGCAGAAATACACCGCTCCCCGTCAGAAACAAGATTTAAGATTACCTGTGTGCTGCAGCTGTGCTAATGGCACTGTGCAAATGATTTGTGGACCAAGTTTGTAGTCAAAGTATGGTCAGGCCATAGTCACCGTAAAGCACATCATTGATGGTTCATTTCTGTGCCAGTGTGCCATTGCTGTATGTCCGCCATCATTGGTGGCCCCAGCTGAGTTTCACACAAACAAAACCAAACTTCATGATATGAAAAAAGTTTAGATCATTTCAATCTAAATCATTCTCTATTACTCTCTGCCCAAACACCAAACCTCGTATGAACGTGTTGAGGAGTTGTCCGGGCCACGACGAAATTTGAAGAAAGTTCTGTGAACAAAGGGTTAGCTTCCAGCTAACCTCTGGAGCAGTGGCTGGGCGACCCGTTCTGTCCGCTGACCACACTGCACGTTAACTGCCGTAATGCGGTCTCCGTTGTCCTTCCTTGGGAAACTGCTGCACTCGGCGTCGTGCTGGGAACTCTCTGGAAACAGTTTGCTTCTGCAGATCTCAGAGAGAACAGTCAGGCAATGCTTGTACCTTGATTACCCAGTTCATGAATGAATCTACCAGATACACAGACAGTGATTCATTTGTACTTATCTTGTGCATACGATTGCGTGATCTTATGACACGCTTGGATCCAATTTAAAGAGTTTATGTCTTTTTGCCAGCAAAGAGACATTTGCGCGCTGGGTCTCTCTGTCCAGGTCCCAGTGTGACCCACGTAGAAGAGGCAGGATGTAGCAAGAACGGTGCTTTTATTTGGACAATGACATCACAGGATGTCCGCAGTTACCCCGTTTCCTGACTGTGCCGGAAGTAGGTTAATGCAATTTATTTTGAAAGTTCCAGGAAAGTTTGTACTGGCCTTTCACGTTGTAACCATGGCTGAGGTCCCAACAGTGGTCCATGTCTAAAACCTGGGACCATACCAACTAGCGCTTTGAGTGTCTTGTTGCAGAAAAGCGCTATATAAATAACCTGACTTTACCTTACCTTACCTTACCTTACCTTACCTTACCATACCAACTAACCATCTACTTTAAATGAGCTCTACCATTTTATGTGTCATGGTTTGATTGAAAAGCCGTGAGTTAGTGTCAAAAAAGTATTTAATAAGTAACATAAATACAAACCCCACAAAAACAAAGCCATGGATGAAAAATCTTGAGAGAACCAGGACTCTGGAATTTAACAGAAAATTAGCAAGTAGGAGGCAGGTGGGCCCAAATAACTGTAGAAAATGCAGCTGCAAATGGAATACACAAAAGAGCTAAAGAAAAATGGTTAATGAACACAGAAGGACACAAAGGGATCTCACCGTACAGAAAACAATCTAACTAGAGCTGGGGACAAACTATGTAGTTTTCTACATTATTTTACCCCTGATTCCCACAGGTCTGTGTCAGTCTGCTTTATTTGGGGTCATTCTGCAGGGCGAGATGGCACAATAATTGGTTAGTGTAGAAGGGGTGAAGACGAGTCTGCAAGTGTGAGATTGGAATCGACTTCAGTCTCAGTCAAACAAACGTTTGAATTTTTTGAGGCAGATTAGGATGCAGTTGATGGTGTGAACTGATTATCTACCAAATAGCCAATGAAAAAGAGAGGCTGGGACATGACATGTTTTTCTGTATTTCTAACTATATAATATTTTAAACCTAACTGGGCATAATACAATCAACTTCCTAATTACAATCAAGTAGTGATTAAAAAGCAAGCTAAAAACAAGGAGATACTTAGACATTCAAGACTGAAGTACACCAAATACTGAAAGAGGCATCATTAAAATGCATCATAATGTAAACTTCTGGGATGACATAAATATTGTTAATTGTCAGGTTTAAACAACCTAAAATACTTATAACATCACAAAAAGAAGAGAAAGACAAAGAATTTGTTACTTTACTCGCCGCGAGGAGAACGGACAGGGATGTGCTTTCAGTTACAAATCTCCTACCGCTCTGAAAACCATCTGTCCGCACCTCTCTTTTTATTATCTTTCGGGGGTCCCTAGTTACAATGAATGTCGCTCTCTAAGGATGGGGAAAACAGCTGCATCGTATACAGGTCATAAACACCATTATCTTGTAACAACACATTTCCACAGTCTCCATCATCTTAAGATCAGTGTGTTGTCTGTTCAGCACAATCAGCCACCCTCTTTATGACACCCTCATCTGTGACTGCTTCCTTTCCAGCTCCACCTTTGATCCTTGCCTGCAGACAAACTCATCACATCCTTACTCACACATACATCATGAAAGGTTATAAGATCAAATAGTCAAGTTAAAGAAAAGGAAAATATATAAGATAAATCTATATTCAATTATTCCAACATTAATTGACTAAATATAAGCTATAATTTTAGTTGGACTTTTGGGAGTGTTTCATTTATAACTACAGTATGTTTATTTTTATATGGTTGTTCATTTAAGTATTTAGGGATAAAGCACTGAATACACTATAATACTTGCATTAGACAATGTAGCCCCACTGAAAAAGAAGGTAATTATCCATAGGAGACAGGCACCCTGGTTTAATTTAGAGCTGCGTACTTTAAAGCACAATGTTAGAAAATTGGAGAGAAAATAGCGCTTTACACCCCCAGAGGACTCCTACTTAATCTGTAAAATTAGTGTACTGTTGTATAAAAAAGACACTTCGCCAAGTTAGAACAGCTTATTTCTCATCATTAATAGAAGAGAATACAAAAAATCTTATGTTTCTTTTTAGTACAGTTGCTAAACTTACACACAGTCATAGCTCTGCTGAACCATACATTCCCTTAATTCTCAGCAGTAATGACTTTAAGGGATTCTTTTTAAATAAAAATGATTTTATTAAAACTAAAATCATTGGCATACTTCCGAACATGATTACTTCATTTTCGGTAAGAGAGACAGCTTGTACTCATACTCGTACTCGTAATCTTCCGCTTTATCTGGACCGGGTCGTGGGGGCAGCAGACTCAGCAGAGACACCCAGAAATCCTTCTCCCAGACACCTCCTCCAGCTCCTCCAGGGGGAGCCCAAGGCGTTCCCAGACCAGCCGAGAGACATAGTCCATCCAGCGTGTCCTGGGCCATCCCCTGGGCCTCTTCCCGGTGGGACGTGCCTGGAACACCTCCCAAGGAAGGCGTCCAGGAGGCACCTCAACTGGCTCCTCTCGATGTGGAGCAGCAGCGGCTCTACTCCAAGCTCTTTCCGGATGGCCGAGCTCCTCACCCTATCTCTAAGGGAGTGCCCAGCCACCCTACGGAGGAATCTCATTTCAGCTGCTTGTATCCGGGATCTCGTTCTTTCAGTCATGACCCAAACTTCATGGCCATTAGTGAGGGTAGGAACGTAGACCGACCGGTAAATCGAGAACTTCGCTTTTCGGCTCAGCTCTCTCTTCACCACAAAAAGGACTGGCACAGCTCCCCCATTACTCTTACCGATCCGTCTGCCGATCTCCCGCTCTATTCTTTCCTCACTCATGACTTTATGACTTTCGTCTTTCATTGGCAAAATTAGAAATATTCTCCCCATGAAGTTCACACAATGCAGTTAGAAGCCTTCATCTGATCCAAAATGCTACAGCAAACGTTCTGATGAAACATAAAAAGAGACCATAATTTCTCCTATTTTAGCCTCTTTTTTATTGTTTTTTGTGGCACTAGAGGCCTAATCCAGATTCAATATTCTCCTTCTCACATATTAATCCCTTAAAAATCAATCTCCATCACATAGGAGATATGATTGTTTCAAATGTTCCTAACATAGCCCTTTGTTCTCAGACTGCAGGTTTACTGGTGGTTCTCAGAGGTTCTAAAAGTAGAATGGGAGGGCAGATGTTTAAGTTATCAGGCTTCTCTCTTGTGGAACCAACTCCCAATCTGCGAGGCAGACACCCTGTCTACTTTTAAGACTAAGCTTCAAGCTTACCTTGAATATCATTTGTGTTTTTATGGCAGTGTCAGAACAGAAGTGGTCCAGAAAGAGCTTGGTTCTGTATGACAGGTTTAGATGGTTTGTCCCTGAAAAGTCACTCTGTAGGAAGGATTAGTGACTTCAGAGAGAATGGGTGAAGTTTTGACAGGACCATGTTTTGTAGTCAAAAGACTGAAGTAGTCCTGAGGGAAGGTCACAGCGTCCTGATAACTGAAAGGCCAAACATATCATGAAAACAAACAAAACACAGATGATACATAAACTACACCATACCTCCATGAAACAAAGCACTCTGTGGTGTAATCAGAATAACACTTCTTATATTGTCAGTTGCCAATCTGAAAAGGAACACTGACTTGTTTTAAAACATGAAAATGTATACCAGTAAATACAGAAGTACCAGGAACATAAAAAAAGTCTGTACTAATGAATTAAAAGCCAAATAATTAACCTGAAACAGAGATGGAAAGAAAGGGAAGTAAATAATAAGTAAGAATACAGTTGTTGTCAGGTTGAGTTTGATTTAATTGTCCGTCCCAACAATATTAGATACATAGTTTATTAAGCCGGGGCTACACGGTGGCACAGTTTGAATAAATATAACATGGAGTTTTCATGTTCTCCTGTGCATATGTACGGCTTCCTCCCACAGCCCAAAAACATGCCTGTTAGGTTAATTGTTCTCTCTAAATTGCCCTTAGGTGTGTGAATGAATGTGTGCATGATTGTTAATGTGTTGCCCTGTGATGGACTGATGACCTGTCCAGGGTGTACCCCGCCTCCCACCCATAGACTGCTGGAGACAGGCACCAGCTTCCCTGTGACCCACTATGGAAAAAGCGGCATAGAAAATGACTGACTGACTGAGTTTATTAAGCCTGTTGTCTTCAAAAATCAAATAAAACAAGTGAGCTTTCACTTCCATTCCAGAATAACACTCAGTCATTAAGCTTGTTTGTACCATCCAAGTTTTCATCTCTCTGCTGAAATTTACAGTGGACTTGAAAAATTACAAACAGATGTGATGAGAAACTTTGCTTGGAATGCAGTAAAGACATTCCCTGAGTATGGGGTCATTTAACATCAGCCTATGGGGTCGTGTAGCTCCGACCTTTTTACCAGTTTATACAAGTTACCAGAAATCCACCGGAAGATCTGTTGAATTTGGCCTTCGAGTTAAAACTTTTGTAACAAATCTAACTTTACAGCGAGATGAGACCATGTTTGAGCGCAAAATAAGGAGGCTGTAGGGAGGTGATTACCTTCAGTTATGGATCTTACTTAGACTGGTTCAAATATTAACTACCTTTTCTTATCCCCAAATAGAAAACTATTGTCATGTCAAGGTACTACAGTTCCAGATCATATCCAGTTATATGAGAGAGAAAAATTTAAATGGAGGCAGTCATTTAAGACAAGCTAATGATGAAGAAAAATATCTCCATTCAATTCTCATCAGAATCTCAATCCAGCATTTCGGATCAACTGAAGTCTTTTTACAAATTTTAGTACTTCCACATAATATAGAGTTACATTAGTCCTGCCTTGAAATAACAAATACATGGATCAGCCCTGCCGGAGTCCAACACGCACCGGGAACAGGTCCAACTTAGTGCCGGCAATGCGGACCAAACTCCTGCTCCGCTTGTTCAGAAACCGGATGGCCCCTAATAAAGGGCCCCCGATTCCATACTCCTTGAGCACCCCCCACAGGGCACCACGAGGGACACAGTCGAATGCCTTCTCCAGGTCCACAAAACACATGTGGACCGGTTGGGCAAACTCCCATGAACCCTCGAGTTCCCTGCAGAGGGTTGTTGAAGTTATCCATTTTGGTCTCACAGTTGAACATGCGCAGCTCAACAGACATCGCAACTCTAATGTCACCCGGGATTAGAAACCCGCAGGAAATAAAGTTTCATTGCAATTTCCAGCGGGTCTCACAGGACAACGCAACGGAGGCCCATATCTGGAGAGATAAAAGCTCGCAGGCGAACTTTTGCTCCACAAGGCCACTCCCGGAAGAGCTCGAAAGCTGGAAATCTGTCTGATACAAGAAGGTCAGAAGATTCATATACCGATCGAAGACAACGCCAACACCTGGCACAGGTGAAAGCCCACATAGGTTTTATATCCAAGGAGATGAGTTTCCTCTTGTTGATTCAGTCGACTAACGGTTCTTCATATTTTCCCCTCCTGGACGGATGAGAAGTTTACCGTTTTTTTCTTGAGTTGAGTAACGGACGCGTGATCCCCCTCCCTCGTTTTTCTTCAGACCTGACCCATCCGGTGGAGAGAATAAATCAATGTCAAAGTAATTTCGTTCTTTTTATATTAAATTAGGTAGGTACATTTAGAAGTCTGGGCAGGATGAGGCATAGTTAAGCTGATTTAGAATCACCAGTAATTAATCTAAGGTATTAACTTGTTGCATGCAATACTGATTGGAGTGTTTTATGCTGAGCTGTGTTTTGATTTGCTGCGCGACGCTGCTGAATTGTGCATGGTTAATGTTTGTCCGGCTGATCCCAAATCAGCCAGGAGTTAGAAGTTGGACTTTTAAAAGTTTTTCATTCAAGCAACTGCGGTCTGGGCCTCGCCCAACCACTCCTTTGTTCCAGTTTTATTACTGGAGTTTTTCCACTGAGTTCCCGCCTCAGAGTTTTGTGACTCTTTGATCGAGATTTGGGGCAATCAGCTGCTAGAGGCTAAAGGGGCGTGTCCCCACTTTTTTACCAGCTGATCGCAGCAATCGAAACATCAGCACACCAGGAGGATTTTTCTTTCCATTTAACCCAAATTCCACATTTTGTCCATAAAACCGCTGGTTTGATCTTCATAGACACTAAATGCGCATATATATTTCTTTTATTATTATTTTTAGGTAGTCATTTTTATCCCCTTTGTGTAGAATAGTGCTTGTTAGTTAGGTGAAGGTTTTTGGACCAGAATAATGATATATCAGAATTATTTGGCTTCAATAAATCTTCATATATATAATTAAGAGAAGCATTTGTGTTTATTTCGTGCAAGAGTAATTTGTCTGTCAAAACAAGGTTTTTGTGATTTTGGTTAATAATTTATCAATTATTAATGATAAATAGCTAATTGTAATTATTAAAGAGCTTTGAGCCCACAATCACAACACCAGAGGACATCTCTGATTTCTATTTGTAAGTAATGATTTTTGGTTAAGAAAATAATTTTTTTCAAATTATGATTTTAAATTATAATTCTTGATAAATATTAATTAATCAATAATGATAATTCTTACAGGGTAGAGAGCTGGTCCAGTTTTCCACAGCCAGGACGAAAACCGCACTGCTCCTCCTGAAGCAGAGGTTCAACTATCGACCCGACTCTCTTCTCCAATACCCTGCCGTAGGCCTTACCAGGGAGGCTGAGGAGTGTGATCCTCCTATAGTTGAAATACACCCTCCGGTCACCCTTGTTATGAAGGGGGACCACCACCCAAGTCTGCCAGTCCAGAGGCACTGTCCCCAACTACCACGCAATGTTGAAGAGGCGTGTCAACCATAACAGCCCCACCACATCCAGAGACTTGAGGTACTCAGAGCGGATCTGATCCACCCCTGAAGCTCTGCCTCCGCGGAGCTTTTTAACCACCTCGGTGACTTCAGCCTGGGTGATGAAAGAGTCCAACCCCGAGTCCTCAGCCTCTGCTTCCACCAGGGAATGCATGATACTCCTTCCACCGCCAGATAATGTCCCCAGTCAAGGTTAGCAGCTTCCCTCCCCCACTGTAAACAGTGTTGGCGGAGCACTGCTTCCCCTTCCTGAGACGCCGGACGGTTTGCCAGAATCGCTTCCAGGCCAACCGGTAGTCCTTCTCCATGACCTCACCGAACTCCTCCCAGGCCCGAGTTTTTGCCTCTGCCACAGCCCAGGCCACAGCACACTTGGCCTCACGGTACCTGTCAGCCACCTCAGGAGTCCCACAAGTCAACCACAGCCAATAGGACTCCTTCTTCAGTTTGACACGTCCCTTAATGCCCGTGGCCACCACCGGGTTCGGGGATTGCTGCCGCGACAGGCATCGCACACCTTACGGCCGCAGCTACGGGCAGTAGCATCGAGAATAGATGCGCAGAACATGGTCCACTCGGACTCTATGTCTCCAAGATCCCTCAGAATCTGGTCAAAGCTCTCCTGGAGGTGGAGTTGAATACATCCCTGTCCGAGGGGTCTGGCAGACGTTCCCAGCAGACCCTCACTATGTGCTTGGGCCTGCCAAGTCTCTCCAGCTTTCTCCTCTTCCAGCAGATCCAACTCATCACCAGTTGGTGATCAGTGGACAGTTCAGCCCCTCTCTTCACCCGAGTGTCCAAAACATGCGGCTGAAGGTCTGACGACACAACAAACAAAGTCGATCATCGACCTCCTGCCTAGGGTGTCCAGGTGCCAAGTGCACTGATGAACACCCTTATGTTTGAACATGGTGTTCATTATGGACAATCCTGGACTAGCGCAGAAGTCCAATCACAAAACACCACTAGGATTCAGATCAGTGAAGGCCATTCCTCCCGATCACGCCTCTCCAGGTGTCACTGTCGTTTCCCACGTGGGCATTGAAGTCCCCCAGCAGAATAATGGAGTCCCCAGGAGGGGCATTATCCAACACCCCAAACAGGGACGCCAAGACGTCCAGGTACTTCGCACTACCACTCGGCCCGTAGGCTGAAATGATAGTCAGAGACCTCTCCCCAACTCGAAGGCACAGGGATGTGACTCTCTCGCAAATGACAGTGTGAGTTTCCACTAGAACGAAACTCAGAAGAAGTCTGGCCCAAACCCACTGAGATGGACAACGATCCATGCTGTTATGACGGTCCGTCACTAGTCGACTGGTACAAAACAAGGAGGGAAAATTGCGTTTCCTTGAAACTCCGTTTCTGCCTGCCTTGCCTGCCTGTCTGCCTGTCTGCCTGCCTGCCAGAACAGCGATCCACTGGATTTATATTGAAAACACATCTTATGCGGGCAGAAGAGAAACAGGCCGGAGCAAAGTTCTTTCTCCCTTCTGGAGAAGTTAAAGTGGACAAGGAAGGAGTGAATGCCCCACCAACAGACCTGGGAAGGGCCTGGGTTTTTTTGGACTGATAGAGGACTGTGTGCCATGACAGTCTGACTCTGGAGCGATTAAGAAACCGATGGGGGTAACGTACAAACACACACACATTTGCATAAATCTTTTCCTATTTTCTGCAACGAAGAACGCTTATTAACCGCTGCTCATGTGACATGCTTGCTTGACGTTGACAGATATATCGGGTTAAAATATTATTTTAGGGTTAGAAAAGAATTTTCAAAAGGGTGATAACTTAGCTCATTTGATACTTTCCAGTTAATTCTTTTAGAGAAGCAAGTTCTCTTTCGTCATGGAATATTCAGGGTCAATTATTATAGTTATTAAAAGTTATTAAAAAGCAGAGGAAGTTACAACATCTCCAAAACTCAGCAGTAACCAAGTGTTTCTATGTCATTCTCAGGACAGATCTCACGAAGGAGCATTTTCAAAACCCATTGCATGCATAACACCTGATGGGCTTCTCCTTCAGGCATTGTTTTCTGTTGTCAGAGTTTGTATCCCATAAATCTAATGGGTAGAGACCTCATTAAAACAGGCTTAGTTTTACTGCAGATGGTCCTGTTGGGATCAAGGAGCAGCAGGCTATAAGAACTATGATTTAGCAAAATAGAATGGTTTTGGATTGAGAGGGGTGTTGTTTGTCATTTAATTAGGGAACAATGTTGCAATTTTATTCCTGATGTGTCTAACAACATGATAAGTATCCATGATAAACTGATAAATCTGCTGATGACTCAACAGAAAGAAAATATGGGTTCCTCTTGGAATCCTTGGTTCTGGTTCAGTACTGGTGGTTGGACATTCTGGTTAATAGAGATTGGAGTAATTCTATTATTTTTCTTTTTGATTTTGATGTTTCTTCTAAAGTGTTGTATATTCTTTTTTGTTGGTTTTACTTTGATTAATTCTGTGTAATGGTTTTGTAGAATTTTCCTTTAATTGTGATTATCTTGTAATCAGAAGAAAGGAGTGTTGTGAAAAAATTATTTTAGTGCTCTGAACTTTCCTTTACCTCTCTCTTTCTGACCTCTGTGTTTTGGTTACTTAAGAGTAGGTGGACTCTAAATTCAAATGCTGGACAGTTTTATGGTTAACACTCCCTGAAGTGTTATATCTCAAGGGATCTCAAGGGAGGGTAGATGGGTGCTCTCATAAATAACCTGGTTACCTCTGACCCGGGGTGGGGTCTAGGGGCCATATTTCTAAACTCTTTTAAGTTGAGATAACACCCTCATTCTGCTATAAATACTGTTTGTGACTTCTGTTCGTTGCTCTGTTTCTCTGACTAAGCTCAGTGACAGAGTCTTCAAACGCTGATATGCCTTTGAATAAACTTATAAAGACAAAGTCCGGTCTTTCTCTTGTTAATGAGTTGACTTCTCCCACACTTTGATAAGAAAATCCACAACATAGGGATCAGGGGAACAGTGCTAGGCTGGTTTAAATCTTATCTGTCTGACAGATTCCAGTTTGATCATGTAAATGATAAATCATCTTTAAACTCCAGGGTTAATTGTGGAGTACCACAGGGTTCAGTGCTTGGGCCAATTCTCTTTACTGTATATATGCTTCCAATAAGTAAAGTTATCAGGCAGCATGGGATACAATTTCACCGTTATGCTGAAGATACTCAGCTTTATTTATCCATAAATCCTGATGAACCCAACCAGTTAGATAGACTACAAGCATTTCTTGAAGACATAAAAACTTGCATGACTTTAAATGTTCTACTTCTAAATCAGACAGAAGTTGTCGTCTTTGGACCGGAGTCTTTGAAAAAAAAACTGCTTAGTCAATCACTTAACCTGGATGGCATTAAATTGACCTCCGGTAATACAGTAAAACACCTTTGTGTTACTTTTGACCAGGACATATCATTTAAATCCCATATTAAAACAAGTTTCTAGGATTTCCTTCTTTCACCTCCGGAACATTGCCAAAATTAAAAATATTCAATCCAGGAGTGACGCTGAAAAAGTAGTCCATGCATTTGTTACTTCAAGGCTGGACTATTGTAATTCTTTACTATCAGGATGTCCACAAAATGCAGTTAAAAGCCTTCAGCTGATTCAAAATGCTGTGCAAGAGTTCTGATGAAAATTAAAAAGAGAGATCATATTTCTCCTATTTTAGCTTCCCTTCATTGGCTCCCTGTTACATTCAGAATATAATTTAAAATTCTCCTCCTCACATATAAAGCCATTGATTGATTTGGCTCCATCATACATCAGAGATCTGATTGGTCCATATGTTCGTAACGGAGCACTTCGGTCTCAGACTGCAGGTTTACTGGTGGTTCTTAGAGTCTCTAGAAGTAGAATGGGAGGCAGATCCTTTAGTTATCAGGCTCCTCTCCTGTGGAACCAGCTCCCAGTTTTAGTCCGTGAGGCAGACACCCTGTCTACTTTTAAGGCTAGGCTTAAAACTTTCCTTTGAGTGGCTTAGGTTATCCTGAGCAATTTCTGTAGTTATGCTGCCATATGCTTAGGCTGCTGGATGACATAGTGACCACTTTCACTCTCTTTGCTACATTCTCATACTGCTCTCCAATTTTACATTATTTGCTGTTATTTCAGCTTTTAACTCAATGTTCTCTCTCTGTTTTTTCTCTTTTTTGAAGCTACACCTGGCCTGGCTCTAAGTTTTGCTGTGGCATCTTCCTGGAGGGGGGCATTGGCTGAGCTGAGTTTTTATTTCCACTGTCATTACATTATCATCCAGGAGGAGTAAATGCTATAAGACTCGATGCAATCTGCTGGGTTTCCTTAGATAGAAAAACTTTAACCAATTTGAGCTGTTGGACCATGTGTTGCTTAATATTGGACCATTTGGGCGTTGCTGGACGCAACTATGCCTTCCGGCATCATCAGCCATTTTGTACCCCAGGATAGTCCGCAACTACAAATCCCAGCGGGCACCGCGGCTGATAGGACGCTCTGATGTCACAGTCGACTATATAACATACTCTGAGATCACCCCCATTGCTTTTCAGCTCGGAACCGAGACATGGTTACCGGCATCTGAAGCGCATCATTCTGGAGAAGAAATCCCACGTGGACTTTCATTCATTCTCCCATTGGCCAGAAAACTAAGCGAATTAAGCTTACAAGAATAAGAAGGCTTCCTGAGTTACCCACGGACGCGTGGAAACTCTCTGGAACAAGGGTGAAACAGAGGTTAGGAAGTTCTCAACAACTGCAAGCAGTAAATGCTGGCTGTATGGACAATAAAGCAATAAATGTCGACTTTTGAGCATGCTATAGATACTACAAGGGAGCTTGGCTGATTTACAGCACCAGACTGCATAAGGGGGAGGAACAGTCAGTAAGCTTTGAAGTGAGGGTATAAGATGGGCTGGCATTTGTAATGAGGTAGACATCTGGGTAAAGACAGTCATGCTTTGCTGAAACCTGCGATCTCTCCATAAGGCCTTACGTAATTTTCTTTCTTTGTGTACTCATTTTGTATTGGAAATCATTGGATTTATTATCCTCCAAATTAAACTTGTGTTAATCTTAATTTTCTGCTCTTCATCTGTTCTTTCTCATGACATCCTGACTGGGGTGTTGAGGCTGTATTATGACATCTGGTGGAATTATTTTACCTCAACAATTTGGTGCCGTGACCCAGATGTCTTGAGAATAACCGAAGGGGATCGCATCATCAGCGGGGACGAAGGTAAGTGGTTTTTACTTGGCAGTTTCCCCACTGTATGATGTGATGAACTTGAGTTGTATTTAAAGGGCCGCGCTGAGGCGGTTTAGAAGAGCGGTTAGGATGAAAAACCTCTGTGCCCCAGAGCTGGTCGCTGGCCTAGCCCCCCTTCTACCGGACGCGGAGTTGCGCATCGTGCTGAGAGTTCCACACTCGGGATTTGGCTCACACAGGAGCTGTGTGAAATTTTGAGAAAACAATTATTGTGATTCGAACACTGGTTGGTTTTGTGCTGCAGTTATCAAATAGTAACATGGAGGAGTATTATGAGGTGTTTGAGGATGTTGACAGGGGAAATGGTTGGAAACCCCTTGCAGAACAAAATAGATTAATTGCAGCGTATTTGGATTGATCATATAGATTCACACGACATTAATAAAGTAAAAGAATGTCTGGAAAATGCTGTCAAAGTGAAGGGAAATACGTATAACCAGGCGCGTAGTTAGACCTGGGCGGGCGTCTTGATAAAAGACATTTAGAAATATTAAAAAGTGGTATTGGACTTCACATTTTTATTTAAAAACAATCAGCTTTTTAAATTGTGTTCCATATACTCACATCCCGTTCCACAATAAATTGACAATGAGGTAAAAGGAGAACACAAAAAATAGTTATTTGCGCACTTGCGGCTCATGTCAGAGCAACCGCGGAGCCAACCGGAGAGTGGGAGGCTGGTGCTGGTGTGTTCAGGAAAAGGTGGAAGCAGAGCGGTATAACCCAGAAGAATATAGCGGTAAAACCTGAATGCTAACTCGGAATGGGCTAAAACTTTTGTCAGCAAAATTTAGATTAAGTTCTTTTCTAAATACCTCAAAATGTGTCATTATTTGCTTCAACAAAATGGTTTTTCTTCAGTCCTAAACTCTGTTTCTCCTTGTCCTTCATTCAGCTTCTAACAAAATAAACAGTACAATTATTGCAAACCTTTTTTGTTTGATTCACAATAATTTACAGTCTAAAACCAGCCGAGACAGAGAACTGGTACAATATGTCCTATATTATTTTAATCTTAAATTACCTATAAATTGTCAGAGGGTGTGTTGAATAAGGGCAAATATGCACGAAATGTGGAGGACAAGGCAGAGAGAAATCGGAAGCGTTTAATGCAGTTGCTCGTGTGGTAAAGAACTAAACACAGACACCGAGGTGTCGCCTTCACCACCGTACATCCACCTAATAATCCGTTTAATGAGTCCATGGTTAGAAGAGTTAGATTATTAGCTGGTATAACTTTAGCATTGGGAGATTTCAGACAAATCTTGGGTCGCAGCATTACACGTAGTAATCCCCAAGTTATTGAGAATGCGGCACGCACCTCTCATCAATGCAATGCCACACCTTATTTTGATGTGGCTGGAGGGATGGGAGACGCGCTGCGTGGCATGTTCCCATCTAAAATTTAGACACCGTGCTTTAATTTTTCTGAGACTGGTGAACACATGTTTCTTTATGAGGCGGTAGACACTTGTATCAAACAGACAGTGACTCGATGGAGTTCAATATTTTAGACAAACTGTGATGGATGGAATACCTGAAGATTTAGAGAGGTTTGGTCACGCTAGGTGGGAGAGACATTTGTTACAGCACATGCAGGGATATTTGCAGGAAAAAAAGAGAACAAATAGAACACGAAAAGAAACCGCCTGATGCATTAGACAAAAAACTTAAAACTGTCCAATTAACCGCAGTAAGATAGAAGAGGAATAGTAAAAAGCCTGATAAGAAAATGATCACTGCAGAGGTTGTAAGAGGAGCCAATTGGATAATGGCTCCTGTCACATCTCCGCCCACTTCAGCAGCTCGGGAGGTGGTAAAACCCCCTAGCTCCTACCAATGTATATCAACTGGCTCCACCTATCCAGTGGAAGTCACACCCATATAGTCCTTGTGGCCGGACCAGGGGTGGGCCGTTTGGAAAGAGGACCGGACGAAGGGGTGGACAGGGAGGAGCTGGTTCCTCCTCCTACCTAGTATGTGGGCAGACGGATCATGGGGCCCGCAGCTATGGGCACGCCCAGAAGGAGCTCCTCCATCCTTGTATCAACCTCTGGCACAACAAGCTCCTGTCACCACACAATGCATCAATCATACCACAGTGACACACCCCACAGAGAGGTCCAGACAATGGGAAAAGGCAGAACCCATTGTTCCAGTGGAATTAAAGGGACACATGGCTATTTCTTGTGAACACTGAAGCCACTTTTTCCAGGTTGAATATTCCTCCGTCCAATAAAATGTCTTCTCTGATGGGGTGAAACAGACTCTGCCTTTGTCTACACCTCTTCACACTATGGTTGGAAAACATAAACTGTTGCATTCATTGGTTGTTTCGCCTGACACACCTGTGAATCTACTTGGCAGAGACATTTTGATTGCATTGGGAGCAACAATACTATGTTCCAAGGATGAGTTGGTTGGGACTTTTCCAGATGGAACCAAACTGCAGGCAGTGGATGGCCCTGAAACACATCAGTATTTACTGCAGTCTGTAGAGGAGCCTTGTGTGGACATTTATCAGGGCTTCATTGAGCCTGAAACCCCTTCTAGTGCTGGGGTGAGATCCAGTTTCCTTATCTGGATACCCTGGATTCGGGCCCTGGCTCCTTGCGGCCTAAAAACCTGCTCTGCCACGGGTGACTTTGTTTTATGACAGAAATGAGAAAACAAACAGATTGGTTTCAGGAACAGTTTGAGGAATATTTAGAAGGAAAATATGGACCATTTCCTCTTAAACATTTACTGTGTTGAAGTTATTGCCTCTGACTCTGCTGTGTTAGAACATCATCAGCTATCTAGATAACATGGCAGAGAATTCACTGATTAATCTCTGACTGAGGCTGTTTATCCAGTTGTCCACCACATCTATGGGCTCAAGGACCCACTGATGTTGGATGTGTGAACATTGGCCCTGTGGAATTTAAGTAGCAGGATGTTTTCCCCATCTGGCGAAACCAGTACCCACACTCCTGCTGCAGAGGCGGGAATGGCTGACACCATTGAGGGGCTGTTAAAAGCAGGCGTGTTGGGACACTGCCAGTCTACTTGAAACACCCCCATTCTGCCTGTGAAAAGGAGCTCTGACAGCTGACTGGCTGAGCACTACAGGGATGTCTTCTCGTTCACTTATAAGAATCAGCAACTGAGAGACACCAGGTTGCCTCATGATTTTGCCTTATCCCCGGGTCTGGTTCTCAAATCAAGTTCTCAACCAGCAGCTCCAGGACTGCATGTTGCCAGCGGAGGTGGTTTCTGATTTCAGCCCGAACAGCAACCGCGTGTATTGAAGCTACCAACTCTATTCTTTTACATCTTGCAGAAAAAGGTGTCGAAGTGAGTAAAATGAAAAACAGATTGAAGAATACAGGTTACTTTTTTAGGAATAGTTATTTCAACAGCAGAAACTCATATTTTTTCTGCACAAAAATCTGCCATTTTACATCATCCCAAACAAAGATTTGTTGTCATTTTTGGGTTTGACTGCCAATAGCAGAAACTATGTCCCTAATTACACTGGTTTGACAGCACCACTGGCTCTTTTGATAAAAAAGCAGGGTATGAGAAATCTTAATGCATCACTGAATTGGAACACAGATGTGAGGAATCGTTCATTAAGTTTAAACAGCTGCTGTAGTTTGCTGCACAATTGCTCTTTCAGGATTACTGAAACACCACATTACTGTCTTTTTGTTTAGATGTTTCTGTAACAACAGTGTTGTTTCAGAAAAAGGGGGATATAGAGTTGATTCAGTATGTTAACTGTATGCTAGATAATATGGAAAACGACATGTTGATTTGAAACAATGGTTGAGAAGTGGATTTGTGACTGCAGCACAGAAGCCAATCAAACATGAAAATTAAATGAGATTTATGGCTCAAGCCTTGCTGTTGCCTAAAAAGGTAGCAGGTTATGCACGCAGCTTCAATTTAGTAAGTGTTGAAGCTGAGACCTTTGAACATCTACACTTGGAAAAAATCGTATAACATCACAAACAGGGTTCTCCCCTTGAGGAACTTACTGTGTGGAAGAGAAAAGGAGCAAAAGAAGAAGATGGCCTTTGGAGAGGCCCTGGTGATAAAAGTTGTGATGTCATCAAACATGAGAGAACACATTTCGGAAGAGGCACATGGAGCATCACATGTAGGTATTTTGCAGGTGCCTATCAATCCAGAACAATGGTGGCACCCATATTTAAAAGATATGATGAAGTGTTCCATCTCTGGATAATTTAATCCAAAACTTACAATGCATTCATCTCCAGGTAAGCTTAAAATTACTCCCAACCTGGGAAAGAGATACTCTGTGGTAATATGTTTAATTAATCATAGCATTTCCAGACATGGCTCCCGGAAGAAATAAGGTCTGATAATGGAAATTATTTCAGGAAGAAGGATCTACAACAGGTGGAACAAATGTTGGGACTAAAACATGCTTTCGGTACAGTATATCATTCTCAGTCACAGGGTAAGGTTGAAAGAATGAACCAAATTGTCGGATGAGGATTTTGGGTCGGACCAAAGCGCAGACAAGAGCTTGGTAGCCGCATCATAGTTTATTCTTAAAAAAGGTCGAAACGTAACAAAAACACTGCAAGTATGAATCCAGAGACAAAATGTAGCATAAAATCCAAGCGAAGCATAAACAAAGCATAGACGTGGTAGGGAACGGGGTAGTAACAGAACACAGGAACCAGCAACGAACAGACACACCAAACCAACTAATATACTGGGGAAAGACAAAGGCAGGTAATCAACGGAACAGGGAACAGGTGCGATAAGGGGGCAGGGAAGGAGCAGGAACAGGTGAAACAAATACAAAGGCTGAGGAAGGGTGAAAGGACTAAACAAACAACAGAAAACACAAACTAAGCAAGAGAATAAATCAGAGGAGGAAATAAAGAACTAGAATAACTATGAACTAAAGTAAACAGAGAAACTAGAGGGGAACATAGAAACAATAACCTAAGAAATAAACAAAGAGCCATAAGGAAAACCTAAATTACAAAATAAACCATCAAAGAACCCACAAAGTCCAAAATGTCACTCCATGACACAAATATTGAAAACTAACTGGCTAAAATCTGTGCACAGACTAAATTAAATTGGGTGCTTTGCCAGTTGCTTTGATGTTTGTCAGGATGTCTGTTAATTAGTCCACAGGTTACACCCCACATGAACTACAGACTGGGACCAGCACAGCGGATACCAGGACACAGGTGAATTTGCACAATTATCTTGTAACACTTTCTTTAATGAGTTGCAGACCCTAGCAGCAGAGTTCTCCAGAGGACTTGAGGGAACAAGAGGTCCATGTGGTACCAGGAGTCACGTGGGTGTAGCTCAAGGTCATCATCAAGCCAGGGACCCAGGTTCACAGGCCCGTTCCAAGTCCTGGAAAGAACATCTCATGCGGTTTGTCTGAGAGGACAAGGAGAAACCTGGTATCATTGGAGCCAGTGTGTGAGGAGCCTACAAAGTCACAGGCACCAGAGGTGTCTTAAAGGGGCATAATAGATCCCCTGGAGGCTCACTGGTGTGATCGCACTGAGCTGAAGAGGATTTATCCACTCCAGAGACTTTTTCTTTTGGTTTTCAAGATTGAAAGAAGAGGATTTATCCACTCCAGAGACTTTTTCTTTTGGTTTTCAAGATTGAAAGAAGAGGATTTATCCACTCCAGAGACTTTTTCTTTTGGTTTTCAAGAAGATTTATCCACTACAAGGAGTCATTATATTCAACTAATCAACAGATAAATTCAGGACTGGGAATTTGAACATATGTGACTCTTGATTTTGATTATGTGATCATTGAATGTGGTGTTTTTCTTTTTCCTGTCAATTAATCTTTGGAGCATTGGTTATGCTATTGTTGTTTTTTGTACTTGATGTATGGCATTGAATCAACATTCTTGAGTAAATCCCACAGTGTGTGAAGGTTATAAGCTCCTGGGTAAGTGGAATTGATCTGATCCAAAGAATAAAAATGGTGATGCATGGTTGGGATGTTAGTTGTAAATGGAAATGTGGGGGAGGTTTAATGACACTTGTGGGAATAATTGTATTCTTGATGTGTGATGTTTTCCAGAGTGGTGAGCACCCCTCCAGTCCCAATTTCGTCATCTACTCCGGAAAATGACTGAAATATCAGAGACATGCTTTAAAAGACATGGAGGTATCGAATTAGATTATGTACTTGGCTCACACACCACATTTCAGTTTGATTTCTGTTCTGTGTTTGCATGTGAGGGCAGTGAGCTAGCTTGGACTAAATATAATGTGTATCTGAGTATCTATCAGAAAGGTGCAGTGGATGGTATGGAGAACATCGGCATGCCAGCCCAGGGTTTTGTCATTTGAGACACTAAACAAGGACGAATACTGTCAGATAATCCATATGCAGAAACATTTCAGCATTTGGTGACCTTGGCTAGAGGACAAGCGAAGGGTAAATTGACAACTGGAGGTATTAATCCAATATTACTCAGCATTGGAAGAATACAGAGCAACCCCTACCAAAATCCTTATATTACAATAAGGCCACCTACTCTTAGATGTGGAAATATGAGTTCCGGATTTTATATGTATTTAGGAGTAGATTTGCCAGGATGGCTCGCACGAGATCAGGGTAGAATTGTTAGAATTAATCTTGTTTCTGTTATGGCCAAAGGTGGTGAAGTGAAAACCCCTGTGGTTCAGATAGACTATAACACCTTAACCCCGGAAGATGTTATCCAAGGGGCTCTGGGATTTACAGAGTCCAATTTGTGGTTGACGTGAATGGCTCAGACAGCATGTGAGTTGACCATGAGCAATTGTATTGCATGTGTGGCTGCTAGACCCACTCTGGTCACTGTACCTGCTCCCATATATGAGAGGATGGATCCACTAGGATTTAAATGCATGATTCTGTTAACTCATGGTAAAGAAAACCCTGCATGTCATACCTTAGCAAAGGTGTTTCCGGTTATTAGCAATAGCTCACTGGTAGGCCCTTTTTCTCCTCGGAGTGAGGGATATGACTATCCCTGTTTCAATTTTACAGGGGTTACTAAAAAACCACAGTTCAAACTGGGAACTGTCCCTCTGTTATGGCTTGAGCAATGGACGAACCCAGAATGCAGACTAGCAGGCAGCATGATGTTAAATGGAAAAATATTTAATAACAAAAAAACTCACTCACAGGAGGTGACGGCAAAAACAGACATGGGCAGGCTTGGCAAGACAGGCTTCGTGTGAACAGCAGGACATGAGCATGAAAATGAAAAATGTTTCCGCGCCGACTAACTGAACAAGGTGTGTTTAAATAGAGCATGATACAGGTGGAACACAAAACTGATTAACATGGTGCAGGTGAACCGAATAAACTTAATTGACAGAAC
Organism: Girardinichthys multiradiatus; assembly: GCF_021462225.1. Taxonomy (NCBI): domain Eukaryota; kingdom Metazoa; phylum Chordata; class Actinopteri; order Cyprinodontiformes; family Goodeidae; genus Girardinichthys; species Girardinichthys multiradiatus. Next base: position 3,405,146 of record NC_061801.1, on the reverse strand, counting down.
AAAACGTGACTGGAGCAAAACATGGCTTGAACAGAACGCAAATCCAAGGAAACAAACTAATAGAAACATAACTAGAAAAACAAAAACAGAGTTCCGGCGGGCGACCAGGAGGTCGTCCCCAGCGGGCACAGAGTTCCGGCGGGCGACCAGGAGGTCGTCCCCAGCGGGCACAGAGTTCCGGCGGGCGACCAGGAGGTCGTCCCCAGCGGGCACAGAGTTCCGGCGGGCGACCAGGCCTGCACCAAAGACGTGGAGGCCGACTGAGCAGAGCAGAGGCGTCGGCCGGACCCTCAGTGGCGTGAGCAGAGGCGTCGGCCGGACCCTCAGTGGCGTGAGCAGAGGCGTCGGCCGGACCCTCAGTGGCGTGAGCAGAGGCGTCGGCCGGACCCTCAGTGGCGTGAGCAGAGGCGTCGGCCGGACCCTCAGTGGCGTGAGCAAAGGCGTCGGCCGGACCCTCAGTGGCGTGAGCAGAGGCGTCGGCCGGACCCTCAGTGGCGTGAGCAGAGGCGTCGGCCGGACCCTCAGTGGCATGAGCAGAGGCGTCGGCCGGACCCTCAGTGGCGTGAGCAGAGGCTGAAGCAGAGCCTGGCGAACCCTCATCTCTGGGTTCAAAGGCCAGAACGAGGACAAAACGTTCCTTAAATCCCTCAGGAACAGGGTCCAGCGGCGCTTCCTCCTCAAACCCCTCGTCGCAGGGTTCAGAAGCCAGAACAAGGACCAGTTCCTCACTGAACCCCTGCAGGCTAGGAACAGGAACTGAGGCATCGCAGACACCCTCAGTGACATGAGCTGAGGCGTCGCCGGGGCCCTCGATGACTTGAGCCGGGGCGTCCCTTTTACGACTTCCTCTGCGACGTGTGTCTGGCCTGGAGTCAGGCTGTGGTGGTGTGTCTGGCCTGGAGTCAGGCTGTGGTGGTGTGTCTGGCCTGGAGTCAGGCTGTGGTGGTGTGTCTGGCCTGGAGTCAGGCAGTGGTGGTGTGTCTGGCCTGGAGTCAGGCAGTGGTGGTGTGTCTGGCCTGGAGTCAGGCTGTAAACCTGGCTGTGGACCTGGCGTGGGCTGCTCTGCAGCAGCTTCCTGGAGACCTGAAGTGGGCTGCTCTGCAGCAGCTTCCTGGACACCTGAAGTGGGCTGCTCTGCAGCAGCTTCCTGGACACCTGAAGTGGGCTGCTCTGCAGCAGCTTCCTGGACACCTGAAGTGGGCTGCTCTGCAGCAGCTTCCTGGACACCTGAAGTGGGCTGCTCTGCAGCAGCTTCCTGGACACCTGAAGTGGGCTGCTCTGCAGCAGCTTCCTGGAGACCTGAAGTGGGCTGCTCTGCAGCAGCTTCCTGGAGACCTGAAGTGGGCTGCTCTGCAGCAGCAGCAGCTCCCTGGAGTCCTGGCATGGAAGGAGGTGGACAGCAGTAAAACTGCCTTACTGCAGCCTCATAATCCCTCTCCATCTGCTTGATTCTGTCCATCAACTCAGGAGAGGAATACATGAGGCTGGTCTTCCTGAAGCTCTTTATCTGTCGTGCGTAGAACCTCAAACGCTGCTCCAGCTCGTTAGGTGTTGCCTCAGAACACCGGGCTGGAGCGAGCGCAGACGGCATGGGCGGAGGTGCAGCGAGCCTGGAAGACAGTGCTGTGGCAGACGAAGATGCGGGCTTACTTGCCGCAGCGCTCACGTAGGCTGGCTGGGAAACCACTTCCTCCCCAGCTGAACCACAGGAAGGTGCTCCACGCCTGCGTTTCTTGCGGCGAGATGAGGGCGAGGGCTTCACTGCCGGACCAGAGTGCGCAGCCAGGGGAGCAAGCGGAGAAAGGCGACGAAGGGGACCTGTCCCTGGAACTGGAATCGCCAACCTGGATCAATCATAAGCCGACTGCGGCACTGACAGCCCCGCAGAACGGCACAACGACTTCTCCGCCTCCCGAGACAGAAAGGTAAAGAGGTCCACCGCATCGTGGCCAGACCCAGGACCAGAAGGTGCGAGTTCCATCTCCTCCAGGAGAAGTGGAGAGGGCACAACCCCCAGGTTGGTCGGCAGATTCCTCACAGCCTCCTCCTTCTGCCGTTCAACCCAGCGATCCAAGATATCTGCCTTGTGCGTGTCCGCGGGGTTCGTGGTTGGCGGAAACATTCTGTTATGGCTTGAGCAATGGACGAACCCAGAATGCAGACTAGCAGGCAGCATGATGTTAAATGGAAAAATATTTAATAACAAAAAAACTCACTCGCAGGAGGTGACGGCAAAAACAGACATGGGCAGGCTTGGCAAGACAGGCTTCGTGTGAACAGCAGGACATGAGCATGAAAATGAAAAATGTTTCCGTGCCGACTAACTGAACAAGGTGTGTTTAAATGGAGCATGATACAGGTGGAACACAAAACTGATTAACATGGTGCAGGTGAACCGAACAAACTTAATTGACAGAACAAAACGTGACTGGAGCAAAACATGGCTTGAACAGAACGCAAATCCAAGGAAACAAACTAATAGAAACATAACTAGAAAAACATGAAACGAAAGCATAACCAGATCCAAAAACTTAACTTGACCGCACATGAACTAGAAGACAAAATCTAAAGCATGACTAAGAAAATAATAAACAGAGACATGATTAAAGACTGGAGCAGTGAAAAACATAAGGAAAAAACCAGAAACCAAAAACCAAACAACCCCAAATCATTACACCCTCCACCATGGTGTAACAAAACTTACCCAGCTGGCACTGAGAAGGTTTATATTACTATTGTGGTGGAAGTATTTTATTAGCCCAAATTTCCACTAAGGCAGTAGGAAGCTGTGCAATGGTGCGGCTGGTGGCTCCATTGCTTCTCTGGGGGGAGAAATCGCCACATGGAGGAATGGTGAGGAAGACCAGATTCTTTGATCTTATGGACAGTTCATTAACTTATATTGATGCAATTGGTGTTCCACGTGGAGTTCCAGAACAGTTTAAATTAGTTGATCAAGTGGCAGCTGGGTTTGGAAATTGAGATGCGGTTGAAGGATTGGCAGAACAGTTGGCACCTACTTCTCTTATGGCTGTGCAGAATAGACTGGCTCTGAACATGTTGGCTGAAAAGCAGGGTGTGTGTGCAATGTTTGATGACATGTGCTACACGTTTATCCCAAATAATACTGCCCCCGATGGTTCAGTGACTCGAGCTTTAGAAGGCTTGCATACGTTAAGTAAAGAAATGCATGAATATTCTGGAATTGGCGGGGGACTGGAGGCGTGGTTCACCGACACCTTTGGTAGGTGGAAGAATATAATCATCTCATTGCTGATTTCATTGTCTGTATTTGTTGGTATTCTAGTAACATGTGGATGTTTTTGTGTGCCATGTATTCGCTCCCTTACTCATAACATCAACTATTGAAAAAGGGGCACGCACTCATGCAACTCCATATAATATGATGCAAAATGTTGTTGCTGAAGGTTGGGAATTAATGGCCCAGTTGTAATTCATGGCTTTCCTTTGTTACTTCGCAGAGTACTAATCTTTTGGTGTGCATTTGTTACTTATCATTCCTACATTTTTTAATATTGACCTCTTTTGCAGAGGTCAAAAGGGGGAATTGTTGAGAATTAAAATCATGTACTTTCATGCCATTAGTTTAGTTTGCATGTGGGAACATTAAATTGAGATTTAACATGAGTGAGCCTTGAGGAGGAATCAGAGATCACAGCAGGAGTCAGGATGGAACAAGGGTGAAACAGAGGTTAGGAAGTTCTCAACAACTGCAAGCAGTAAATGCTGGCTGTATGGACAATAAAGCAATAAATGTCGACTTTTGGGCATGGTATAGATACTACAAGGGAGCTTGGCTGATTTACAGCACCAGACTGCATAAGGGGGAGGCACAGTCAGTAAGCTTTGAAGTGAGGGTATAAGATGGGCTGGCATTTGTAATGAGGTAGACATCTGGGTAGAGACAGCCATGCTTTGCTGAAACCTGCGATCTCTCTGTAAGGCCTTACGTAATTTTCTTTCTTTGTGTATTCATTTTGTATTGGAAATCATTGGACTTATTATCTTCCAAATTAAACTTGTGTAAATCTTAATTTCCTGCTCTTCATCTGTTCTTTCTCACGACATCCGGACTGGGTGAGGTTCATGCCGCAAGGATATCAGTAATAGCATTATTTTACCTCAACACATCCCAACTCAAAAACATTGATTTACTCCCCCCATTTCAAATCACAACTGAAAACACATCTGTTTATGACTGCCTATTCCATCTGATAGCTATTGCTTTGTCTAATTCAGTAGTTTTTGTGTATTTTATTATGCTTATTTTTATTATTGTAAGGTGTCTTTCAGTGAAGAGAAAGGCGCCTTCTAATAAAGGTATTATTCTATATTTTGTACTCCATTGTTTCCAGTTCGAAACAGTTCAGATATTCTCTGTTTTTACATCACCTGTCAATGGTAACAATGTTATGACTAACCAGAAAATTACCTATGATTCAAATTATAGAAGCTAGCATGTTGCTGTGGCTGAACACACCGCATACAAACTAATGTCATGATGCTAATGTCATGATTCTAGAAATGAATCTGACCCACATGCAGAAATACACAGTTTTACAGATTTTTAAGAGATTTTTTTTCAGAGGAATGAGTAGTGGCGAGAGAACCAGGACAGGTACATCACCAACTGCACAGAGAAGGGGAGAACTGGTAGGTTCTGAGTGATGGGTTGATTATTATAGTAAGAGTAATATGAAACGCTTACTGGAGGAGATGATTGAACTGCCAGGGGGAAAGAGAGATGTCGAGTCTGGGAGCACAAGACGAGAGGAAACTGAATAGGGTAATATCCATGGTAGGTTAGTCTGTGGATGCTTTAAGGAGGTTTCCGGGATGTCCAGTTGAGCTTAGTCCGTGGTGTGAAGAAGGTGGCGTGGTGCGCTGGGTGGTGGGGCTTGCATGGGAGCTCAGAGGGTGAACAAGGTTCGCTTGTGATTGTGGCAAGCTGATCTCAGAGCCATGAAGCTGCCAGCTTGGAGTTTGTCAAGAGAAGGAAACTGGAGGCTTGAATCTTAGATCCAGAGGTCCGGAAACAAACTGGAAACTGAGGCAGGGCTTGAAAGCAACCTGAGAAGGAGGACACACAAAGGTTAGTCGAAGCGCTAAGAAAACATCAAAGCTTAAGTGCACCACTAGAGTCTGGCAAGAGTCTATTACCATTGTTAGCTAACACTCGGGCATTGAAGTACTGGCAGCCTCCTGCTTAAATGCTCCCAGCAGCAATCAACATGATCAGCCACACCTGTCACATGTGCACCCATGAGCTCCCACGCCAGCTATGGACTAAGCAGAGTAAATAGCAGGCAAGAAACAGAATGCAAACAGATACTCCCCGACCCCGACAGCTAATAAACATTTAAAATCAGTTAATCTCAGCTGACACTGTTGGTAACATTTGGTTGCATGTTCACTGTTCATTTTATGCAAATGTTCTTCCCATATTTGTGACAGACACATACTAAACTTATTGAAAACATTTTGGATTTCATTAAACTCAGAGTCTGTTTTATTTTCTGACTACAGCCAAATACAGTTTGACCTGGGATTGCTTGATTAAAAACTGGAGTGTGGATGGATGGATATACAGTACAGACCAAAAGTTTGGACACACCTTCTCATTCAAAGAGTTGTCCTTATTTTCATGACTATGAATATTGTAGCTTCACACTGAATGCATCAAAACTATGAATTAACACATCTGGAATTATATACTGACCAAAAAAGTGTGAAACAATTGAAAATATGTCTTATATTCTAGGTTCTTCAAAGTAGCCACCTTTTGCTTTGATTACTGCTCCGCACTCTCTTGGCATTCTGTTGATGAGCTTCAAGAGGTAGTCACCTGAAATGGTTTTCACTTCCCAGGTGTGCCCTGTCAGGTTTAATAAGTGGGATTTTAAGCCTTACAAAGGGGGTTGGGACCATCAATTGGGTTGTGCAGGAGGTGGATACAGTACACAGCTGATAGTCCTACTGAATAGACTGTTAGAATTTGTATTATGGCAAGAAAAAAAGAAGCTAAGTAAAGAAAAACGAGTGGCCATCATTACTTTAAGAAATGAAAGTCAGTCAGTCCGAATAATTGGGAAAACTTTGAAAGTATCCCCAAGTGCAGTCGCAAAAACCATCAAGCGCTACAAAGAAACTGGCTCACATGAGGAAAGGAAGACCAAGAGTCACCTCTGCTGCGGACGATAAGTTCATCCGAGTCACCAGTCTCAGAAATCGCAGGTTAACAGCAGCTCAGATTAGAGAACAGGTCAATGCCACACAGAGTTCTAGCAGCAGACACATCTCTAAAACAACTGTTAAGAGGAGACTGTGTGAATCAGGCCTTCATGGTAAAATAGCTGCTAGGAAACCACTGCTGAGGACAGGAAACAAGCAGAAGAGACTTGTTTGGGCTAAAGAACACAAGGAATGGACATTAGACCAGTGGAAATCTGTGCTTTGGTCTGATGAGTCAAAGTTTGAGATCTTTGGTTCCAACCACCGTGTCTTTGTGCGGCGCAGAAGAGGTGAACGGATGGACTCTACATGCCTGGTTCCCACTGTGAAGCATGGAGGAGGAGGTGTGATGGTGTGGGGGTGCTTTGCTGGTGACATTGTTGGGGATTTATTCAAAATTGAAGGGATACTGAACCAGCATGGCTACCACAGCATCTTGCAGCGGCATGCTATTCCATCCGGTTTGCATTTAGTTGGACCATCATTTATTTTTCAACAAGACAATGACCCCAACACACCTCCAGGCTGCCCTTTGTCACCGGTTCTGTTCATAACTTTTATGAACAGGATTTCTAAACGCAGCCAAGGGCCGGAGGGGGTCTGGTTTGGGGACTAGTGGATTTTGTCTCTTCTTTTTGCAGATGACGTGGTCCTGCTGGCCCCCTCTAGCCAAGACCTACAGCATGCACTGGAGCGGCTCGCAGCTGAGTGTGAAGATGGGATGAAGATCAGCTCCTCCAAGTCAGAGGCCATGGTACTCGACCGGAAAAGGGTGGCTTGTCCTCTTCAGGTTGGAGGGGAGTTCCTGCCTCAAGTGGAGGAGTTCAAGTACCTTGGGGTCTTGTTCACGAGTGAGGGAAGAATGGAGCGAGAGATCGACAGACGGATCGGTGTGGCTGCCGCAGTAATGGGGGCACTGAGCCGGTCCATTGTGGTGAAGAGAGAGCTGAGCCGAAAAGCGAAGCTCTTGATTTACCGGTCGGTCTACGTTCCTACCCTCACGTATGGCCATGAACTGGGTCATGAACGAATGAACGAGATCCCGGATATAAGCGGCTGAAATGAGCTTCCTACGTAGGGTGGCCGGGCACTCCCTTAGAGTTAGGGTGAGGAGCTCGGCCATCCGGGAGGGGCTCGGAGTAGAGCCGCTGCTCCTTCACATCGAGAGGAGCCAGTTGAGGTGGCTTGGGCATCTATACCGGATGCCTCATGGACGCCTTCCTCGGGAAGTGTTCCAGGCACGTCCCACCGGGATGAGGCCCAGGGGATGGCCCAGGACACACGGAGGGACTATGTCTCTCGACTGGCCTGGGAACACCTTGGGCTCCCCCCGGAGGAGCTGGAGAAGGTGTCTGGGGAGAGGGACGTCTGGGTGTCTCTGCTGAGTCTGCTGCCCCTGCGACCCGGTCCCGGATAAGCGGAAGACGACGAGTACGAGTATGAGTTTTGCTTTGAATACTTCTCAGTCAGGTTTTTCCTGTGCTCTTTTTCTCTGCTCTTTACAAATCCATATTTGTTTCTTTAAACAATGGGACCTTCAGAATTTACACTTCTTCTTTTGCCCAGAGCATTTGTAGCTCAGCACCGTTGTATCAACATGTTAGTTATGATAACATACAAATTCTTGGTTACTGCCATTATTTAGATGTAGATTGTTTATCTTTAGGTATGCCTAAATCAAAATGACACTATTTATGCTCAAACTTCAGACAGCATAGGTTTTACACGAATTATGAATGAAAATAAAATGTTGACTAAATTATTGGACTTTCATTGTTTGACACAGGAATCTCAATTGTCTAAAAGACCAGGCCCTCTAAGTGCTTCCCTGTCAGTCATGGCACTTTTTCCATACTTGATTCACCTGCCCACATAGCCCAATACATTTTGCTGAACATTACAATCTGAAATGAAATGCAGTAAAGGTTTTAGAAAAATAGGTATGTCCTAGTGCTCCTTTCAGTCAGGTTCCATTCAGAGTTATGTCTCGTTTTATTGTAGAGAAATTAGGTTTTCTCCCACACACAACAGTCTGCTGCTGTAACATAAGTTGTGAAATGATGTGTAACACTGCTTTGTGTGATATTCTAATTTAACTAATAGTTAAATTCTTTTAGAAAATAGTTTTTAGTTTAATGGAATATTTCCTATGCTTTAGAAAGCATCTGCTTCTATTAATTTTCCCCATACTAAATCACTGCAAACAACTTGATTGTAAGCAGAGGTTACACTTTATTCATCTAATCGTGTAGAAAATGCATTATTTAACATATTTTCATACCGCAGATACCATATTCTATGTAATTCTTCAGAGTTTGTATAAGTTTAGCTTTTAGATATTGAGAAAAGCATACCTCAGTCATTAACTCCTCATGTTGTTTGTAAAGACTTTCCTTTCTACACAGGGGGCATCACAATATCACTAGCTTGTACTTTTTTTTTATTTCAACATCATAGGTTCCCTTCTAACGCCCCAAATGTTTTAAAAGATTATTTAACACAATTTCGTGTGCAGAACCTAAGATTCTTGCAAGGCTCAGATAGAAACTGGCAAGAGATGTCATGTTTTGTAGACTTTTAATTCAGAATACATTTTTAAAATTCATCTCCTTACATGAAATGGTTTTAATTAGCGTAGAGGCCACATTACCAATGAGTTTGGCTTTAAGACTGCTTGCTTACATGTGGTTGCAAAATTATCCGTAGAGGTCTTGGAGATGCACCAGCGTGACATCAGAATATGGCACTTGCTTTCCATGTTGTTTCTTTATTTCTTGCTTTTCAGTCTTTCATCTGTTTGATCTGCGGTTTGCGGCCTATCCAGCAGTAACATCACCTGTGGCCTCCTCCAGCCTTTTTTTTTTTTTGCTACGTGTCCCATTCGGCAGAGTAGCACTCGGAATTGTTGTCCAAGTGCCAAGAAGAAGCCCAACAGAATTACACAAGTGGAGCGTTACGGCTAATGCTATAATGCTCCGCTTGATATATATGTAAAAAAATTTATTAGAAACTGCTTTGGGATTATTTCAATTGGAAAGGACATGGAGACGGAAATGAAAAGAAAAAGAAAGCAACCAGAAAGAGAGAGATTGGGCAAGAAGAATAAAAGGAGAGCGGGAGAAAAGAATAGATGAGAGAAAGAAGGATGAAGAGAATACAAGGTAACTCCATAGAAGACTACTTCTACATCTGCAAAAACAGTAACAATAGTAACAGTAATGCTTAGTGCACACAGTCACAATAACGCATTCCTACCCTCATGCATACATATAAAAACACTCACACCCACACACCCAATGTAAAGACACACAAAAATGGTGTTGTGCACACACTCACACTCTCTATACATACTCTATACTCCCAGGTCCAGGTACCAATACCACAGTGTGGCAACCAGCCCCCAGACCCAGGAGGTGGTCCCCTTTATTCCGGGGTGGAGACAACAGACCAACACAGCACCAGCCCAGACAAGTGTCTGCACCTCCAAAACCCGAACGACTCCAGCCCAGACCCTAAGGCCCCCCGCTCAGACATCACCCCCAACGATCCCTGTCCCCATCCAGAGAAGGGGCCACAAACAAGAGGGATCTACCTTGTCCAAATGAGCCGTCCCAGAACGATATAGTCCCAACCCCCCAATGAATTTGTCTGGATCTGCCATTTTGGGTTTTTTGTTAGTTTACTTTTGTTGGTTAATTCTTCCTCGATTCTTGTATTTTGTGTGTTTGTTTATATTTTCCTATTGATCTGTTTTTTCCTTCCCTTAGTCTAGTTTCCTTGTTTTCTGTTCAGTTCCTCATGTTCCTACCTTTCCTCTTTTCATTAGTTTAATTAGACAGTCCCCCGTCTCCCTGCAACCTTTTCTACTCCTTTGTCATGTTTACACTGATTACCTGTCTCCCTGTTTCATTGGTTCATACTCCACGTCCCTCAGTAAATTAGCGTCCTGGTTTTCATTGTTCCTCGCTGTTTCCTCTCATCAACTCCCCTGTATTCTTCTCGAGTTCCTAGTGCTTTGTTTTCTGTTTTGCCTCCTGTACCTGTTTGCCTTAGATCACCTGCCTGTACTCAGTACTCTGCCTGCCTGTCTATAAGTCTTCATCAAACCATTAAAACTTAATCACTCACCATGTGGCCTCCTCGTCATGTTCTGCGCTCTGGTCCTACCTCCAAAACCTCGACCCTGACAGTATTCCTATATCAATCCCATAACCCCCCATGCACCCCAACATGAATTTCTCCACAGGGCCACCCCCGACCTGGACACGTGCCCCCGAACCCAAATGCCATGAATCCCCTCCCTACAGGGGCATACCATCACAGATGAGAAGCCGTTCAAAACACATCTACACAGTGCAAGCTCCAAGCACTCCCGCCGCAACACGCCCTCCACCACACAGTGCACTGGAACGACAAGGCAAGGGCCCTGCGCAACGCCACCTCAGCCACTGCCTACAAGCGCAGCAGTGTGGACACCACTGAGCACCATACTCACAATGGACCCCCCGACCCCACAACGCAGGCAGTCAACGGCCAGCGGCACACACCCGGGGCCAACAGCCCCCACCATGCCCCCACAGCCACAGAATCACACCACATAATCACCACTGCTACAACAGCCCAACGACTAAACACCAACCAGCTCAGCTTTACCATCACTGTTCAGTCAATCCAAATGTCGGTGACCACACATCCAAAAATAGGCCACAACACCTAACCCCAGACGCTGCAACCCCTCCACCCCACTCTCGAACCTGCCTCTCCGACTCTCACCGCGCCGAGAAGGCTGGCCAGCTCCTCCACCAAACGAAGCCATACCCCTGACTGAATGGACACCGAAGCCGGGACTGAAATGTAAAAAATCCAAACAATCCCAAGAGAGCCCAGACCCCGACCAGAAGCGTGTTGTTGTAGAGTGCATTTAAAAAGAAAAACAAGTGGGGAAGAGGGTCTGCCATGCACCCCTTCCAACCTAGAACTCTCAATGTCTACATGCAACCCAGGCTGCAATTGGACTGCAAATATGGAAAACCCTCAAGGCACTCGGATGACACGTACCCGAAGGCCCTACATGACTGGAAGTGTGATGGAGTGGGTGGAGGGAGGTGTCTGGGAATGGGGAGGGAAGGACTAGGGGGCAAAATGCTCTCCAGGGAGCCAGCTCCCTGGCTGACCCCAACAGGCACCCCTGTTCCCCAAGTTCCAACAAAGCAGTGAGGCACAGGCACATCCACCGAGCCCAAGGCTAGGGACAGCCACCAGGCCCCGAAAATCGAACAAAAACCGGTCCAACACCCCCAGCCCCCTGGAACCGCCCAAACCCTCAAGCCCCCGATCTCCAGTTCTCCAACCAAAGGAGCCTCCGACCCCCAATAAAGAGGAGCCAGCCAGAAGCTTGCAATGACAACCAATAGCGCAGCCCCACTCCAATAAAAAGGAGCAGACCAGCTGGCCCAGCGCAACTAGAATATGCCACACAAAGGAGGGCACACAACCAACATGCCCAAACAACCCCGAACCCATGGTGCAGAGTCAACAGAGCGCCCAGTCCCCGATGCCCCCCCAGCCGGGCACTGGATCACAGCCACAACCAGGCCAGCAAAGTGAGAAAATATGCCCCACGCCAACACCTAGGCGCCCAATAAGCCACACCCAACCCAAAATGGCAAGCCCACCTAAATTCTAACCCCCAGCCAGTATAGCCACATGCACTCTTCTATAGACAAACAAACCGAAACTGCCACCACCAGCCAGGCAACCAAGCAGACCCCGCGACGCCAGCCCAGCAAGCCGAAGGGTGCCACAGAAATGCCACAGCACGCATCACAGAGAGGCTGCATCACCTCCCAATGCAACGTAGGACCCCTTGGGCCTGGCATCCCAGACACCCCCCTGTATCAGCAACATTGCCCCACAGGATGAAGAAAAGGCCCCCCACCCTCACTAAGTGATGGAGCCGATCAAAAGAGCCCAGAGAGATTGATCTGATGTGGAGGTGGAGGCTTTTTCCAGACAAAGGTTTCTATACTGGTTAATACTAAGAACATTTTCATTTTTCCAATTCATGAGGATAGTTTTCTTAGTGATACATAAGGCAGTGAAAACCATGTAAACTGAATTTGTCTCCTTGGTGACACCATCTAAGTTGCCCAACAAGCAAACTGAGCGGGAGGGTGAAATATTACATCTCAGACACTTTGATAAGTCTTGGCATATCCAGCACCAGAACTTTTGAACAGGTGTACATAACCATAGTGGGTGAATGTAATTGTCAGATATATTGCCTGTGCAGTGTAAGCAAGTAATAGATGGTGCAAAACCCATCCCGAATGTCCGTTGACCTATATAGTGTACTCTATGAAGGATTTTGTATTGTATTAATTGTAAAGTGGGGTTACAAGTCATTTTAAAAGTGTCATAAGGTGAGGGTTGAGTGCAAGCCCAAAGTGCAGGGAAGGACGCCCGGACAAATGCAGGTAAGCTTGAGATTTATTTGTTCTTGCTCACAGTTTAGGCAGGGAAACCAGGACTATCATGGATCTTAACAATAGACAACAAGGAACCCACAGGGAACCAAGGCAACAAAGGAGTTTAAATACAAATAGGAACAGCAGGGAGAGCCAATGAGCTGAGAGACTGATAACATAAGGGAAACAAGGAACAAGAGTGGGCCAGACTGCAGGTAGACAAGGGAGGGAGACCAACAGTATAACACAGACAGAGGGTAAACTAAGAACCAGACTAGGAGAAATAAACAAAAACGCAACAAAGACACAGGCTATAGGCATGACAAAAAGTTCTTAAATATGTCTGAGACCAAAATGTTTGGTCAAAGTTGACTGATAAATCCGGCTCCCATTTTGTAATCGGAAGGGATATGGATTCATCTGTTTTAGACAGTATCCTGTATATTTTAGACAGTAATTTGGGGGTATATATATTCCAGGTATTCACTTTCTTTACTCCTCCAATCTGAAATGTTTATTATATTATTTTTTGTTGGATGTCAGGGTTGTTCCAGATGGGTGTAAGGTTAGGGTCTGCATTGGATTTGTGCAGACCCTGTCATTTTTAGATACTCCCACCATGCTGTCAGAGAGGAGCTGATATTGATGCTTTTAAAGCATACATGTCATTTTATATTTGAGTTAAGATCTCAGCCACTCATCACCCCTCCAACACCTGTTGAAACGTGGTTTACTCACTGATACTGGTTCTGTCTGAGGTGTTTAGCTATTGAAAAGAATATTTTCTTCCCACCCATCACCAAGTCTTGCTTTGGCAGCAATTGTGTGTTGGGATCAGCTACAGATTATGTTAGGTTTCTGTGTTGTTTAGGGTGGTACAGCAACAGCCCTGTACATTCTAGATTTTCTGATTTTATTTCACAGATATTTTTTATTTTTTAAATGCATAAAATAAATTGATCTCAATCAAACATGTCAACATTTTTTTACTTTTAACCTATGAGCTACTGATAGGTCCAGAGTGTTCCTTGAGTACTCAGATAACATCCACAAACACAACTAAAGGGTTACACAATATTCCCAAAAGTATTGGTCTATCTACTTTTAAATGTACATACATTTGATGACACCCTATTCTTAATATGAAAGTCCAAGTTATTGATGTATTCAGTGTTGCCAGCAATAAGATTTGTTTTGCAGCACTAGTGGCTTTTATTTAGTCATTTCCTGAAAGTATGCAGACAGGAATGAGTTAAAGACAGGGGGAAAATATGCAGCACAGGTTGCAATGGCTTGAAGGGGACTGCCCGTGAGTGCAATCTACCACTGTGCCAACACTGCACCCAGCACTAGCAACTTTAACCATTCTGTAAACATCTTCCACAACTCTTAGGAGGGTGTTCATAGTTAGCTGAGACAACCAGAACTGCAGCCTCCACTCTAATTCATGCCAAAGGTTTTCAAGAAGATTAAGGTCAGGACTCTGTACAGGTCAGTCAAGTTTCTCTACATCAAACTTTATACACCTGCAGTCATGGAAGTGATTGGAACACTGGAATTCATTGACTTGGTGGTGTAACCCAATACGTTTAGCAACACAGTGTAGTTTTAGTGATCTGTTGGTCTTGTGGAGTGCCCTGAGATGATATTTGTAGTGAAGTAATGAATAAATCAGGTGTCACTGCACTGGATAAAACATTATTCTCAATTATTCAGTCCAGTTGACTAAAACTATTACATTGCAAATTGATTTGTATTTGGTCTGATTATTTCATCTTTACAGCTAAGTTACATTTTTAAATAAGACTTGCTAATTTGACTGAACTTGCTCAGAAAGAAAACAGAAAAAAACCCACTTCCATAAACTTTATGAAAAAATATACAGAAAGAAATATTTTTGCATGAACATACTGTGGTTCAGTTTTGCACCTTTTAAATAAAAATATGAATCAAAGGGCTATAAATCCCATCACTAGTGTTGGTTTAGTTTTGCGAGGAAGGTGAGGAAGGTGAGGTGGGGCACCTCACCTTCCTCGCACAGGACTTTCATAACGTCATGCATACTGATTAAGCGTTATAAAACCTCTCGCGACGTTTCATCCTCAGTTTGAAACAAAAAGGCAATCGCTGAAGTCTCGCGATGGTTTTCTCTGCGGAGCCACCCTTCCCCGGTGCCGTCTGCAGTGTATATAAAAGCAGGCAGAGAGGGGCTGTGAGTGTAGGAGGAGCTTTGGCAAGGTCGACAGCAGCATCTTTTAAAACCACAAATCTCTCAAGTGGACCCTACTGACTCCGGCGAGGCGAAGGTTTCTGGAACTTTTAGACTTACTACCACAGAAAGAGAAGAAGCGTGGTGGTAACTTTCCAGCTTGTATTCGCATGTCTTGACGAAGCTAAGAAGCTATCTGCCACTACTGCCGCCCTCTGCTCGGCATCCTGCGTCTTTCCTCAGCGGGCAGCACCGCGTGTGTTTTCCTGGAACTAGCAGGGGCTTAGTGAGGGGCACCTCCGCGCGTTCTTTACTGATTTCGTAGTTCCATACGAGTGCTGTGCACACAACTTCCACATTTTGCATCACAGCTATGTCGGAACCATCCTCTGCGCCAGCAGAGACTTTAGTCTCGGAAAATTATGTTTTAGCTCCAGATGCCGGGCAAAGGCCGTCCGGTCCGACACCCAGTCAGAGTCGCTTTCAGGTCGATCTTGTGTCTGAAGCCGCGGGCGCCTCTGAGGAAAAGTCTGGAAGCTCCGAAAACTCCGCCGAGGGTACTGATCCGGGGGCCGGGGGGGAGGAAGCCAAAGGCCGCTTCAGGGTGGTGAATTTTGCGGATCCGAACGGATCGGGGAGCGCGGCCTCTCCTGAGGGAATGCCGCCTGAAGGATTACAAAACGGAGACACGGTGATGAGCGAGACCAGCTTGCATTCATCTACAGGGGGCCAGCATCACTACCATTATGACACCCATACCAACACCTATTATTTGAGGACCTTTGGCCACAACACTATTGATGCTGTGCCCAAAATTGACTTTTACCGGCAGACGGCCGCGCCTCTGGGGGAGAAACTTATGAGACCCACCCTGTCGGAGCTCCATGACGAAGTGGACAAGGTAAGTTTCCCTCAAGGCAGAGGGCGTTGATGCATGCGGAAACAGCGCTGTTTAGCTCGGCATCTAATTTAGATAGAGTTAAATGTGATGTCAGACTGAGTGTATATCACATTCTGTAATATTCTATTATATTTATTTAGGGACCGTAAGCATGACAAGAATAATGTAGCAGACTATAATGGCTAGTTTGTATCAGTACTTTGTAGTGTTGCTAAAATTCCAAACTATCCCAGATGATTTCTCCTTTCTTGCCTTTAATGCTTACCACTTCAAAGTATGTTTTCCACCAAACGGTGTTGAATGTCAGGGTTTTATAGTGAAATTGAGCGGCGTTTTTAGGGTCTCAAAACATTGGGGGCTTTAGCCCAAATCCAAAATATTTAGATTTCAATAAGACAATTTATAGGTAATTTAAAATTAAAATAATATAGGACATATTGTACCAGTTCTCTGTCTTGGCTGGTTTTAGACTGAATGTAAGTCATTGTGAATCAAACAAAAAAGGTTAACAATAATTTTACTTTTTATTTTTGTAAGAAGCTGAATGAAGGACAAGGAGAAACGGAGTTTAGACCTGATAAAAAACCATTTTGCTGAAGCAAATAATGACACATTTTGAGGTATTTAGAAAAGAACTTAATCTGAATTTTTGCTGACAAACGTTTTTCTTAAACTCAGATGTTTACTTTGGGCCAGATAAATGTGCTTCTTCTGTCATCTACATAAATGACCTTTTTTACATTACATTCTCATCAAAGTGTTCCACTCCTGAGGCTCCATTGTCTTTATTCTTATATTTCAAAAAAGGAAACTGATATAAAGTTGATTTTCCTAAATCTTAGTCAAATGGTAAAATCCTAAAATACATTTATTTTATTTATGCCAAGAGCTTTCGAAACATTTTATTAAAATTGTTATTTTATGGACCTGTTCTCTTTTACCATCATCTTTTCGGCCCTTCATTCCACTTCTGAAGAAATTTGGCCTGCCAAAAATAATAAAAGAAAAATTTTTCAACACAGTCTTTTGTACTGCGCTGAGCATGTGAGACATTAGTGCAGTTCTTACTATTGAATACTTTTTCTGGTTTACTGAGCAACACTTTTTTTCTGTCTACATGTAGAACTGGACTATAAGACCGGCTGCAGCAATGAGATGCAATGTGATGATCTGAAGGACGTTTAATGTGTTCAGCTATGTTAGGATTAAATGCTTTTATTTTGACTGAAGTAAGGACCAGATATTTTCACATTATGATGCAATCCTGCTAGAAGCTCACAGAGAAGGTTGCTACTGTTTTCTATCACAGATCATTTAACTTCACCTGTAGCTCAGGTGAAAGTTCCTCATCATGACCCTGAAGATGCTCATTAGAGTGAACCTCCACCTCATGTCTTGCTGGGTGAGTCAGTGATTAGCTGTAACTTACAATTAGCCCATTCTGAGTCAGCATTCAGGTTTTACCGCTATCTTCGTCTAGGTTATACCGCTCTGCTTCCACCTGTTCCTGTACACACATGCTCCCACTCTCCGGTTGGCTCTGCGGTTGCTCTAAAATGAGCCCCGTTTGAGCCGCTCAGTGTAACTTTTCAGATAATGAAGGAGGCAGGTCGACCTGGAGTAAACTGCTGCTTTGGACTTCTCCAGAATGGAGTCCGTCCCTGGCTGTGCGCATAGTTGCGCATTCGCAGTGCTGCGAGTGCGCAGATAGCTATTTTTTGTCTACTCCTTTTAACTCATCGTCGGGTTAGGTGGAGCGGGGGTGATTATATGGAACACAATTGAAAAAATCTGATTGTTTTTAAATAAAAATGTGAAGTCCAATACCATTTTGTGGCTGCATCTTTTAAATACTTCTAAATTTCTTCTATCAAGAAGTCCGGGGCTATGCAGAAAACATCCGGGCGGAAGCCCAGGTCTAACTACGCACCTGGTGAAATTAATACATGCGGGTGCTCTGAAATCTAATCATCTCTTAAAGTAATTAAAAATGTCTGATTGACAATAGGTAGAAAAGTGTTTTGAAAGCACTGTGGCAGCAACACATTTAAAAAGATCAAAACTTTGGTCAAATTATAATACTGGCTTAAAATTAACCAAACGTTAATAAGGGAACGCAGTCTGTAGATTGAATAGAAAAGCTCTTTCTGTAGTTTCAGGAACTTAAAACATCTAGAAAGTTCTGGTTCTGCTAAAGGTGTACCTTTTTCAAGTTTTTTTAATAGGGCCATTAAGTCAAAGTTCAGTCTATGAGTCTGTGGTAAACTGGCCATCCTATTGTCCAAAAATCTCATCTGTTTGAGAAAGAAGACTATAGTTGGCACAAAAAAGTAAGATCATTTCTGTTTTGTCAATTGTTTTTCTGTTTTTGTAATCAGGCTTCCTGGTAATAAATCATTGTGTTGTAAAGTGTTCATTTCCCCAGAATTTTGCCTGATTTGTAAGAAAAATGCATTTGTGTGTTGAACAGTCGAGTAGAGCATGTGGGTTGTGCTGATGGTAAAAGTTGCCAAATCCTTTCTGCCAATTCCAAACAGTTTTTGCTGGAGGCAGTAAGATGGTGCTGGGGCAGCACCTTCCTTAGCAGAAAAAAAAACAGTCTCAGTAGAGGGATATCAAGATGAGATTCTGCCGCCAGTGGGATTCCCATATAGCCACTCCTATGGACCAATCTCTCCTCCCAGAAATCAGTGCTTGCCCCCACAGAGCAGGTTTCATCACAGGCTGCTTGTAGAACACATGTCGTCTCAAGGCACTTCACAAAGGGTTTGGCTCCCATCTCGGAGCCTTTGCCGATTCAGTGGAGACTAGGGGTGTGGGGGATGGCCTTATGAGGGTCTCTGACCGCGCCATGGGGAGCCCAGCAGGGGGCTGCCCACCTTGGTGGAGTGCTCTCTGTGTGGGTACTTGGGCCCTGCGGTGTGTTGGACTTGTTTGAGGACTGCACTTGGCTCTGGTGGGTGGTCCTCCCTCTAAACCTCTTGAAGACTGGCCCTCCGGGATGAAATACAATGTGCCCCTCCTACCTTGGTCCCTCTGGTTCCTGATTGCTGCGGTGAGCTGGTGCCTGCCCAACATGTTGGGGGCTCTGGGGGATCTTACCTGCTTGGTACCAGGTGCTCTTTCTGCCGGGGGTTGGTCCTTGGGCTGCTGGGAGCCTGGTTACTGGGCTTGGCCTGCACGGCTGGGGGTGGCAGTGTGGCTGGGTCAGGTGGGTTTGCTGCACAAACAACACAAACACACTTATTTCTACACATTTGTAGCACTTTGATGCTTGCTTAAATATAAAATGCATTACAAATAAAATGTATTATTGTTATTATTATGCCCACCCACCATCTCACACACACATAGACACACCCATGCTCCAACATATGAAAACTCTAAATGGGTTACATTAATATCAATGTGGCCTGACTCCTTTTGATGCTGGATTGAATCAGAAATTAATAAACCTCTTGTAACCTAAGGTAAAACCTAGTGCAACCAAGTGTGTTTAAAAAAATAAAGAAGAGGTGGGGCTTAAGAGGTTTTAATAAAGTTAATTATGCAATTAGGATACTGTCTTGAGATATTCTTCTTGTTGCGCAAAACTGCCCTGGCACATGTAGGCAACCATCAGCTTCATATGATATGACTGAGACGCTGCAACAAGACCCATTAAAAACAAATAAATAAATAAACAAACAAACAGACAAGGTGGCCAGGGGAATACAGTATCTGTGAATACAGTGAATAGACTCATCAGGATGTGTTTCAATTCAGTTTATTTATATACCGCCAATTCTCAACACATGTTGTCTCAAGGCATTTACAGAGTCAGTTCAATCAAATCATACAGATTCCAAGTAAAAAAAAGAAATGATCAGCCTGCTTATCCTTCTTGTGTAGGGTTTTAACGGCTGCCTGCTGAGAAGCTGTTCAGTTAGCAGTCTTTACCTTCTGTAATGAAAATCCTTTCATAGGTCTGATGTAATATTCTAACCTGGAAAAATAGAATTTTTGCTTCTCATTAGCTGTAAGCCAGAATCATTAAGTTTACCTGGAATAAATGCCTGAAATGCATCACTGTATTACTTTTTGACTAAAATCCCTGGTTGAATTGACTTTTTATTGATTTTCTCATTCATTGAAAAACAGCTGTGTATTTAGTTTTTCATTGAGCCTGTTATGTAATTCTGAGTAATTGTAGCTGTTTTGCTCAGTGTATAAATTTATTGTGAAGTTAAATACTAAGTACAGCATTAAAATTATTGGGTACATTTATAGATCTTTAATATATTATGTTATCAAGGAATTCCCTAGTTTTTGCTCCAAGATCAATGTCTTTAATTGGAGTCGTCAATGCAACACTGAAAAACGATCTCTATCCTGTATATATCTTCTAAGGCACCTGATAAGTTTTCTGTTCGTTCATAAAGTGATTTGTGATGAAAAGCTGCTCATGTGTCCTATCAAGGTCATCGATTGGGGGGAAAAAGCCTATATTGTTTTCCTTAGTTATATATTTTTTTCTGTTCATGGCAAAATGTCCTACACAGTGTCTCCTTCATCACTTCTAAATTAGAGCAGCTAGCAGCTATGCATTTTCAGGACGATAACAAAAAGCTGCTGTAGTTAGCTCATTTTCAGTGTGTGTACTTTTTGGTCAAAGAGCTAGGCAAAAGCTGGACTTTGAAATAAATGGGAGTTGTGTAATTTGAAGGTCATACTGACCCTGGTGTTTCCACCATATCATGTCTTGCTGTGTTTTCCTCTCTGTGTTTTACACCCCAGATAGAATGAGCATTGGAAATTCCATTGTACCAATTGATTGTAGCTCGTCAATGCTTTTCCACAGCAGTTAATTACTGAATCATAGCATTGTTCCGGTGTATAGGTTGTATAATGGCTAAACTCCAAAGGTTCTTTTGTGTAACTGATACGGGTTGTGATGGCACTCTCAAATTAAATGTCTTTTAGGATTAGATATGCGTGTTTGGCACGAGTTTTACACTCCTCCTGTGTTTTTTCTCTTGACCAGATGGCAGCAGCATCCTAAAATTCCATATTGACAAACTAGAAGTGAACCGGTGACGAAGTAGATTTATTCAAACGGGGGCAGCCAAGCATAAACGCAGTGTGTTTAAATATTGATGTCACCTCATTGCTACTATAGTGTGGCAGCTCCACTGTTGGACTGGATCAGTATGAAACTTTTATGTCACCAGTATTGTGCATAAATTTATCCCAATCATAACTAGAAAAATTTGCATTTCCTGCGAAAATGCAGTGTGAATGCTGTAAGCTGAATTTTTTAGCTGAAGGCTGGCAGAAACAAGCTGAAAATCTGCTGAAATCTGATAAATTTGTAGAAATAGCAGAAAATGCACAGAAAAGTTGTCATCTGATCTGTTTGAGCAGGAAGACTATTAGCTATAAAACAGCTTAACAATGTAAAGTTACCTCAAACCTACTTGTTGAAAGAGTTGTTGAAATGCAAAAACTGACAAAAACTTTAAAAAGCAGGAAAGAGCTGCCATAGATGAGCTGAAAAAGCACAGGCTGAAGCAAAAATATAGCCTAAGAAGTTGAAGTCAGTGCTAAAATACATAAAAAAATTGCAGAAATTTCAGAAAAAAATTAACTAACAACAAATACGCTCAGGAAACACGAAAACAAACAAGAAATTGCCTAAAAACGCAAAAGTGTTCTTCAGCAAAGAGAGGAGAAAGAGAAGCTAAAATGCTAACATTAGCATATTGGCTATCTCTAGCATGAAGGCTGATATTAATTTAACCCATCTACCATACAAAAAGCAATATATAAGCTAAAATTAGCTAAAATGGTAATGCCTTACTACAGCGTATATTCAAAAGTCTATTAAATTGCTGTTTAAAATTATTCACTCTTCAGCATTCACACAAAATGTCGGAAGAAATTTAGACGGGGCCTGCCTCTTGGTGCGTGCTTCTCGGACCAGAGCCAAAGGTTGTGGGGCTGAGGTACAGAACCAAAGCAACAGAACGTTGTGCATCATGACTGAGGGTAGAAGGTTAAGATGTCCATCTAGACCTGTTCTTGTTTCACCAGTAATCATGTGTCCTTGCATTGCTTTGGCCGTCGCCAGTAAATTAAGAGTCCACTTTAGAGATGTGTACAGGTCCTTCTCAAAATATTAGCATATTGTGATAAAGTTCATTATTTTCCATAATGTCATGATGAAAATTTAACATTCATATATTTTAGATTCATTGCACACTAACTGAAATATTTCAGGTCTTTTATTGTCTTAATACAGATGATTTTGGCATACAGCTCATGAAAACCCAAAATTCCTATCTCACAAAATTAGCATATCATTAAAAGGGTCTCTAAACGAGCTATGAACCTAATCATCTGAATCAACGAGTTAACTCTAAACACCTGCAAAAGATTCCTGAGGCCTTTAAAACTCCCAGCCTGGTTCATCACTCAAAACCCCAATCATGGGTAAGACTGCCGACCTGACTGCTGTCCAGAAGGCCACTATTGACACCCTCAAGCAAGAGGGTAAGACACAGAAAGACATTTCTGAACGAATAGGCTGTTCCCAGAGTGCTGTATCAAGGCACCTCAGTGGGAAGTCTGTGGGAAGGAAAAAGTGTGGCAGAAAACGCTGCACAACGAGAAGAGGTGAGGAAGATTGTGGAGAAGGGCTGATTCCAGACCTTGGGGGACCTGCGGGAGCAGTGGACTGAGTCTGGAGTAGAAACATCCAGAGCCACCGTGCACAGGCGTGTGCAGGAAATGGGCTACAGGTGCCGCATTCCCCAGGTCAAGCCACTTTTGAACCAGAAACAGCGGCGGAAGCGCCTGACCTGGGCTACAGAGAAGCAGCAATTGACTGTTGCTCAGTGGTCCAAAGTACTTCTTTCGGATGAAAGCAAATTCTGCATGTCATTCGGAAATCAAGGTGCCAGAGTCTGGAGGAAGACTGGGGAGAAGGAAATGCCAAAATGCCAGAAGTCCAGTGTCAAGTACCCACAGTCAGTGATGGTCTGGGGTGCCGTGTCAGCTGCTGGTGTTGGTCCACTGTGTTTTATCAAGGGCAGGGTCAATGCAGCTAGCTATCAGGAGATTTTGGAGCACTTCATGCTTCCATCTGCTGAAAAGCTTTATGGAGATGAAGATTTCATTTTTCAGCATGACCTGGCACCTGCTCACAGTGCCAAAACCACTGGTAAATGGTTTACTGACCATGGTATCACTGTGCTCAATTGGCCTGCCAACTCTCCTGAATGAACCCCATAGAGAATCTGTGGGATATTGTGAAGAGAACGTTGAGAGACTCAAGACCCAACACTCTGGATGAGCTAAAGGCCGCTATTGAAGCATCCTGGGCCTCCATAAGACCTCAGCAGTGCCACAGGCTGATTGCCTCCATGCCACGCCGCATTGAAGCAGTCATTTCTGCCAAAGGATTCCCGACCAAGTATTGAGTGCATAACTGTACATGATTATTTGAAGGTTGACGTTTTTGTATTAAAAACACTTTTCTTTTATTGGTCGGATGAAATATGCTAATTTTGTGAGATAGGAATGTTGGGTTTTCATGAGCTGTATGCCACAATCATCCGTATTAAGACAATAAAAGACCTGAAATATTTCCGTTAGTGTGCAATGAATCTAAAATATATGAATGTTAAATTTTCATCATGACATTATGGAAAATAATGAACTTTATCACAATATGCTAATATTTTGAGAAGGACCTGTAGTAATAGGTGCCACAAGGCAATGGCATGGGAGTCAGGCCACTCACTGTTCTCCCTTCATTGCTATGGCAGGCCCCAACTAAGGAATGTTGAGGCTTTTATTTTGTAAATATCAGTATTTATTTTGAAAGGATAAAGTAGATCCATTTCCATCAGAGTCCCAGCAATAATGTTAAGACCAATGCAGCAATTATCGCTGTGTGAAATATGAAGGAGTTTATTTTGTAGGGTATGTCTAGGTGTTGTTTTGAAAGTCCAGTATAGTTGTCCTTTCAGGTCTGGTTTTCGTCCACTAGATATAAAGAACCAGGTTGCTATTCTAAAATCATTATGTATGCTATTATCAGCTTCAATAATCACTAGTAACTATTAAAGATTGAGGCTTTTATTTTGAAACTTTCAGTAATCCTTATTTTAAAGGGCTGACCTAGTCCTATTTCCTACACTGAATGAGCTCCAACATTAGTGTGAAGCCCAGTGCTGCAATTTTCTATATTTTAAAATGTAAAAGCTTTTATTTTGTAGAGCATTTTTTGTCTTATTTTGAAAATCTAGCAGGGTTGTCCTTTCAAGTTTGGGTTATTTCCATTAGTCATATAGAACCTGCTTGCTCGGCTGAAATCAATGTTTATGCTATTATCAGCTTTAAAAAATCATTTGTAAATATGGAAGGTTAATGTTCAGTGTGAAAAAAATGCTTTTATTTTGTAGACTGTGTAGATCTTATTTTGAAAATCTAGTGTGGTTGTCAGTTATGACTGACTTATTGTGATCACTCATGGAAGCTTATGGCCTGAGCTCAGCCTCAGAGCCACTCTCTGTCAGAGGTTACTTAAGTTCAGCTCCATAGAAAGAGAGAGTTACGACACTCTTTGAACTAGCCGATAGGCGGTCACGTGGTTCATGTAGCTCTCAATAGTTCCAAACATCTCAGCGGTGTCAGTCAAGTTGAACGGCTTCAGGCGCGACATAATGCAAAAAACAAATTTTTTCACTCTTTCCTGTGACTTTTGGTAATTAAATAATAATGAACTGATTACTGGCTACTAAATCATAATTTGAAAATCCAAACAGAAGTAACAATACCTATTATAAATGCTCTTTCTGATCTTCTCCGCATGCTAGCACATTCAATTCAATTCAAAAATACTTTATTAATCCCAAAGGGAAATTAAATGTTGTTATAGCTCATATTATGTAGGTTTCTTCAAAGAGCCGTTGTAGATGCTGATGGCTGTGGGCAGGAAGGATCTCCTGTAGCGCTCCGTCTTACAGCAGATCTGAAGAAGCCTCTGACTGAAGACACTCCTGTTGCTGTAGGACAGTCTCATGAAGAGGATGCTCAGGGTTTTCCATAATGTTCTTCATTTTATGAAGAATCCGTCTTTCCACAATGATCTCCAGAGGTTCCAGAGGAGTCCCCAGAACAGAGCCAGCCTTTTTTATCTGCTTGTTGAGCTTTTTTAAGTCCCTGGTTCTGATGCTGCTTCCCCAGGAGATGATGGTAGAAGAGATCACACTTTCCACAACAGACTTATAGAAGATATGCAGCATCTTGCTGCAAACACCAAATGACCCAAGCTTCCTCAAGAAGTACAGTCTGCTCTGTCCCTTCTTGTAGATGGCTTCACAGTTGCATCTCCACTCTAGTCTATTGTCCAGGTGAACACCGAGGTATTTATACTCCTCCATCACCTCCACTTCTTCTCCCATGATAGAAATAGTGTTTGACTTATTCCTGTTTCTCTTAAAATCTACAATCACCTCCTTTGTTTTAGTCACGTTCAACATGAGATAATTGTTTCCACACCATGCCACAAAGCGGTCCACCACCATCCTGTACTCAGCTTCTTGTCCATCTCTGATCCACCCCACGACTGCAGAATCATCCGAGTATTTCTGCAGATGACAGGAGTCTGTCTTGTACTGGAAGTCTGAGGTGTACAGAGTGAAAAGGAATGGTGAGAGTACAGTCCCCTGTGGTGCTCCTGTGCTGCTGACTACCTGGTTAGACACACAACCCTTCAGTCTCACAAACTGTGGTCTGTTTTGTCAGGTAGTCTTTAATCCAGGAGATTGTTGAGGCCTCCACCTGAGTCTTCTGGAGTTTCTGACAAAGCAAATCAGGTTGGATTATATTAAATGCACTGGAGAAATCAAAGAACATGATCCTCACAGTGCTGCTGGCTTTGTCCAGATGACAGTGGGTTTGTTGAAGCAGGTGTATGATGGCATCTTCAACTCCAACTCCACAGCGATAAGCAAAGTGAAGGGGGTCCTGATGGTTTACTGTTTGCTTACTCAGGTGGGCCAACAGGAGTCTCTCTAGGACCTTCATGATGTGAGATGTCAGGGCAACAGGTCTATAGTCATTGAGGGCTGATGGGTGAGTTTTCTTTGGTACCGGAACAAGACAGGAGGTCTTCCACAACACCGGAACCTTCTTCTGGGCCAGGCTAAGGTTGAAGAGGTGCTGCAGAATCCCACAGAGCTGCTCTGCACAGGCCTTCAGGACTCTAGGGCTGACATGATCTGGACCTGCAGCCTTATTCCTATTCAGTCTCTCCAGTTGTCTCTTCACCTGACTTCTTGAGACACACAGGTGGAAGGGGGAAGCAAAGGAAGCATCAGCATCTTCTGATATGGTTGATGGCAAACATGTAGAAGGGTCTAGGGCTGAGGTGGAAGATAAAAAATGTGAGGTGTTACTGGACAGCTGTGGGTCCTGTGGGCCAAAGGAGGGTGGGATGTCTGTTTGGCTGTGAGCAGGAGAGGAGGATGCTGAGCTTCTTTCTGAACTGAACCTATTGAAGAATACGTTCAGTTCATTGGCTCTGTCCAGACGTCCATCGGTCTGATCATCTTTCTGCTTGAAGCCTGTGATCTTCATCCCTGTCCACACATCTCTGATATTGTTTTGCTGGAGCTTGCTCTCCAGCTTCTTCTTGTACACCTCCTTGCTGTCTCTTATCTTGACTTTAAGTTGCTTCTGTAAACTCCTCAATAATTCTCTGTCTCCCTCTCTGAAGGCTCTTTTTTTCTTGTTAAGCAGGTCCTTCAGGTCACTGGTGATCCAAGGTTTGTTATTGGGGAAGCATCTCACGGTTCTGGTAGTCTCCCTTTGACCATTATATACCCCCACTTCTTTATCTATAATTTCTGAAAACTTTTCAAACACGGTTCACCGTGATACAAGGATGGCTACCCCTCTCCTATGTCCTGTCCTATATGATGAGTAAAATACAGGGCTTCTTCAGCTTCCTGTGACCATTTTCTCACAGTCTTCTTTATTACAGGTTTTCTCTGAACAAGGGGCTTATATTTCAAGCAGAGAAAAATGAGATTGTGATCTGATTTGCCTAGAGGAGGTCTTGCTGTAGAGATGTATGAGTCCTTGACATTTGCATAAAACAAATCCAACGTTTTGTTTTCTCTGGTAGAGCAGCTGACAAACTGTTGAAATGTTGGAAGTGTAGCAGAGAGTGAAGCATGGTTAAAATCACCAGAAATTGCCACAAAAGCATTGGGGTTTTCTGTCTGTAGCTTAGCAACAACTGAGCTGATGGCATCACATGCAGTGTCGGCAACAGCGGAAGGTGGAACGTAAACTGTTGCCAAAATAACACTGGTGAACTCTCTGGGTAAATAATATGGACGAAAACTTACTGCCAACAGTTCAATATTTGGACTGCAGTTCAATATCTGGACTGCAGAGTTGACACTTCACAGTAACGTTGATTACACCATCTGTTGTTCACAAGTACTGCCAGTCCACCTCCTTTACATTTGCCGCTCTTCTTTAAGTCTCTGTCTGCTCGTATGTTTAAAAAGCCCGGCAGAGAGACGCTGGAGTCGGGGATATGATCCTGCAGCCATGTCTCAGTAAAACACATGATACTGCATGCCCGGTACTCTGGCTGGGTCCTTTGTAGGGCTTGGAGTTCATCCAACTTGTTTCCCAACGATCTCACATTGCCCATCATAATCGACGGAAGAGTTGGTTTGAACTTCCTCCTTCTCTCTCTTCTCTTAGCTCCTGCTCTGCATCCACGGCGTCTCCTTTTCAACTCATCAGGGATTTGGGGTTGTAGTTGAAGTATTATTTGAGCTTTTGAGATATTAATCAGCTGCTCCCGGTTGTAAGAAACAACCCCGTTGCCATGGCAATGCACCATAACAAATGTCCAAAAATAGAAAGTATCAAGAAAAATCCTCCAAGCTGCACAGCATCCAACACCGGAGTGGACAGGAGTCCAAAAAAAATCAACTGTATCCACCACAAGAGGAATAGTTCCCAAAAAAGAATCAATCAGAATCAAAAGTAACAGAGCTACTCCAACCTGCTGCCACCTTGAGCGAAGCAATTCTAGAAAGAATTGTTTCTGTATTGTTTTCTGGGAGGTCAGCAGATGTGGTGACTGTCTTCAAAGGGAGCTGCTGCCAATGATGTTACAGTTATAGCTGATGAATACAGTTATAGCATGTATTATAGCACCCATCTGTGCCAGCAGTTAAGAGCTCTGATCAAACTTACCTTCGGATCTACATCTATACTACGTGGAAAGATCTATTGCCTATGTATTTTAAAAAGAAAAATCCAAATATTACAGATGGAAAATGAGCAGAATTAAAATTTGATTTAAAAATTAAATTATTTTTAAATGAAAGGAAAATATGTAGCTGTATGAAAATATGACTGAAGACCTGGGATGAATTCTTAAGTTTTGTAGAAGACATAATTATACTATTTTTTGCTGTCATGTGAACTGAGTACTTGTATCTGTAACAGAGTTGATTGTGACTGTAGTCTGACAACTGTTGTAAAATTGTAATTCATTGACTAAAATGTTCATTTAATTGAAAATGTAGTTAAAATCATATTCGATGACAAAACAACTGAATTGTGCAAAAATAAATGACCAAACAATTTATTGTAAGATATGTAAAATGCAAAACTAGCTTTAATAAATAAGTACTTGCACTACCATTTAGACAGTTTATTAATTACATCTGCCCCAATAAACTGTATCTGATTAAATCTGGACAAGGTAGAAATGTGCCCAAGTCCGAATGAGGGTTCATCCTCCTTGGCATCATTGGCAGCAGCTCCCTTTGAAGTCAGTCACCACATCTGCTGACCTCCCAGAAAACAATACAGAAACAATCAATATCTTAGCTAGAAGGCAAAAAAAAGTAAATGTGTTCCTCTGTAGGTTCAGCAGGTTACCATGGTTGGGTGTGCTGCATTTGGATGCACCAATCGGTCAGAGAAAGGAATCCTATGTATGGCTTCCCAAAATATCGTGAAAGAAGGAAAAAATGGTTGGTTCAAGTCAGTAGAAGCAACCTCACCATCACCAGAGGTCACAACAACAGGAAACTATGTGCTGTAAGTTCAATCTGCACACTGCACTGGAAAATGCACAAGGGCCTAATGAAATGTGCAAGAAAATAAATAAATAAATCACTTTACAGGCACACTTTGAAAAAGGACAATTTGTGAGGGCACAGTCAGGCCAAGTGAGACTGAGGGCTGATGCCGTTCCAACCCTTTTTCTTCATCGCCCAGAACCAAAGAGGAGGAAGGATCCTGCAATGAGAAGTCCAGCAGAACTTCCACTGCATGTTGATCCACTGACTAGTGATCACACATATAGTTCTAAAGTAAATTTTGGTACGAACCGTGTTAAATAATACGTTTCAAATTTTACCATTTTAGTGGCAATTCCACAAATGGAGCTAATTACAAGCCAGCCATCCTAGACATCATTGAGAGAGCAGCTTCCATAGGTCTTGTTGTGGTAAACATCACCACTGACATGGGCAGTGCTAACCGAGCGATGTGGCGGGCTTTTGGAGTGGGCCACAAGAAAACATTTGTCCAACACCCAGTAAGACCAGACAAAAGGCTGTACTTCATGCCAGATGTCCCTCATCTGGTGAAGAATTTGAAGAGTGCCCTGGTTAGTGGTCAGACCTTCACAATTCCACCAGAGATTGTACAAAAAGAGAGTCTGCCACACAATGAGGTTTCACTGGGTCCTTTGAAAGATTTGGTAGATTTTCAGGAACAAATGTCTTTGAAAATTGCTCCAAATCTTTCACAAAAAACCATTCAGCCCAGTCATTTTGACAAAATGAAGGTGGGGCCTGCATTGAATGTCTTTAGTAAGTCAGCAAGTGCAGGTCTGAAATACATGGGAGCAGCGACCCACCTCTAATCTGACAACAGCCTGGTTTCTGGAGCAGGTGAACCACTGGTTTGATCTCATGTCCTCTCGCCACCCTGTGATGGGACTCAGCAGGCACAAGATGGAAGAGTACAACAAAGATATTGAATTCCTCCAAGACATGTTAGCACTCTTCAGTGGACTTAGAATAGGTCAAACGGGAAGCTGGAAACCAGTGCAAACAGGAATTGTGATGGCAACATCTACAATTTTAGGTATTCAGAAAGACATGCTTGACCATGGACACATGTTTGTGTTGACAAGCAGGTTTACTCAGGACTGCCTTGAAAACGTGTTCAGCTGCATAAGGCAAAGGAATCCAGTCCCAACACCAGTGGAGTTTCACCAGGCACTGAGATCAATCTCAGTTGGGCAGTTTCTTACAACTGTAAAATCAAGAAGCTATCAGGAGGATGGCGGCAGTCTTCTGGCAGAGTTCCTGGACATTAAGGAGACATTTCCCAGTCCTGGCCTTCGTGTGGAGCAGCTGATTGGAAACACAGATACTCCTGACCTCACCAACAACGAAACATGTATTCTGTACCATCTTACAGGATACATTGTAAATAAAGTCATCAAACATTCCAACATCTGTGATAGATGCTCAAGTTCAATTAAGCAAAATGATGACACTTTGGAAGGAGAGCACAGTACCCTATTGATACTGAAGGAATTCAAACCAGGGGTGCTGTGTCGGCCATCACATGAAGCCTTCAGTCTGGTCCAGAAAGTTGAAAAACTTTTCAGAACAAGGTCCAGTCAATCTGTCATGGAGCTCCCAAATGCCTTGGATAGAGAGAGAAGCAAATC
Source organism: Girardinichthys multiradiatus (assembly GCF_021462225.1). Lineage (NCBI taxonomy): Eukaryota > Metazoa > Chordata > Actinopteri > Cyprinodontiformes > Goodeidae > Girardinichthys > Girardinichthys multiradiatus. The sequence goes on along the minus strand of NC_061801.1, from coordinate 3,374,541 downwards.
TATTAGAAAGCATGCTTCCTTCATGTCACGATGTGCAAAGAAAAATAACCACCAGATTCATCAGGCTGAGACTAAGAATAGCAGCAAAACATATCTTTAATGAAAGAAAAAAAAATCTGGCCAACGCTGGACATCTTGGAAGTAAAAGCCAGGCGAAAAACACAAAGAAAAACCAATGTCAAACCTCATCTTGCACCCCAACAAACAAGCCCTAAGCAAACACCTTGACTGTTACCACAGACCTTTGGTTGTTTAAAGGTATTTTTTGTTACTGTTCTACTGTGTATTGATGTTGATATGTTCCAATAATAATTCTTAATTTCTTTTTCTGTCTTGAGATATATTCTAATATCTACTTCAACTTCACCCATGACTGTAAATGCCAACTTTGTGAAGGTCTTAAAATGTTGAAATCATTTTGTTCAGACATCTTGATTCAGCTCTTATTATTTTTAAGGACAGAAATTTTGTTACCTTTGTGGTGCTTTGTTTGCAACATGGTTCAGCAGTTCACTTAAGCCATTTTTGTGTGGTTTACCTGGAAAAGAATAATAAAAAATGACTCATCTTCACAATCACGTTTAATGATAATGTCCCTATTTATGTGGCCATTGTTGACAAGCAATCTATAACTAACTAAATTAACCATGTCAATATCACGGTATTTTTCAAGATGTGCTAGTTCAGTAGCTGGAATTACAATAAAAATTAGAAAATTATCAACGCTAAAAATGTAAGCTGTAATGAACATTTTAAAATGCTGAATCAGACACAATGAGATAGACCCGTCTAAACCCGCCATGCTTGCAATGAGCTAGCTACAGTTAAAATACAACAAGCGAGTTAACATGCTTAATTAACTAAACCTGGCGATATAAAATATTATTGCTAAACTGCGATACAGAACAGTAAACTAAAGCCTCACAATATCAAAATAATGTTGTATTTTCATCAACTTACCGTAAAAAATCCTTATGAAGCACCGAGAATGAACTACGTCCAATCCTGGAGCTGCTGGTGTTTGGAACTATTAGCAGCTCCATGAACCACGTGATTTCAGCATTCCATTCTTTCTATAGAAGTCAATGGGAGTGTCGTAACTCTCTCTTTCTACTGCGCTGCTTAAGTTCACTGGCAGCTGTGTTCTGTTGCTATGGTAATTAATGAGCGCCCAACATCTGCTGTTTCTCACTCACTGCAGCACCACACTTTGTGTCTCATCATGGCCTGGCTTTATAACATGGTGGCACATGCTCCCGAACTACTGCCAATAATTCGGAAACCGTAAGGGCTATCAACGTCATTCTTGGACCGTTTTTCTCAGAACGGACAGGGGAACGAAAATATTAACACATTTTTGTTGAAAATATAATAATAAAGGCACAACACTAGGTGGAAAAAAAGGGAAAAATGGAGAAAAACACAAAAATGCCTGAACATGCTCTCGAACACCGTCCAATACCTCGGAAACTATAAGGGCTATCAATTTGATTCATGCACTGTATTAATTAGCAGGCCCTGGTGAACAATCGTGGAGCTTCTCAATTTTCTACAAAAATCTGTCTGGGAAGTGTGACCCTGTGAAAAAGTGGATAATTTTGACCATTTTTCACCTTAGTGAAGGTGAATTTTTCACTCTCAAACAAACCTACTTCACGAGGAAACGATAAAAGGTATCCAAATAATTTTTGGACAGCAGGGATCTGTGAACAATCCTGGAGACTTTCATGTGTCTACATAAATCAGTGTAGGAGATGTGACAGTGTAGAAAAGTGGATAATTTTGAAATTGTTTAATTTCAAGTGATTTTGGGAAGGACAGATTTGGTACTCCTAAACAAACCTTTTTTATGACAAAACAATAAAAGGTATCAAAGAAATTCCTTCACTGTGAGCACCAGCAAGGTCTGAAGATTAATTGGTGCAAAGCACATGTCTTTAACTCGAACGGTTTAGGAGAGGCAGACATTTGGAAACATGTGAGTTTAAAGATTTTTTTGCTCTGATTTTTTCTGAAATTCCTATAGGTTTTCCATTCAGGGTGTGTTGACTTTGCGTTGCTCCCGGGCGTGTTGCGTGAAATCCGTTAATCCCACATTAATGAGGGCGACGTTTTCTGAATTGCGAAAGAGCATCCTACATTTTGATACCTAATTTGTGCCAGTAGAGTGAAAATTGAGGAGAGTTTGTTCGTTCTTATTCAAAAACCTAGTGTACACTTTACCAACTGACGAATTCCACCATAGGATTACATTATTAAATCAAAAACGTCAAAAATCTTGCCTACAATCTTAATCGCAATTGTAGAAGAACCGTAATAGATATCAAAAAACTGAATCATTTGAAGATAGCTTAATGTCTTGTGAACATTTTAAAAGTTGAATGGTGTTTCTAGCTGAAAGTATGCAGAAGTAGTAAGCTGTTAAAGAGCGCAAAGTTTTAGCTGAATTTTGCGGAATTTTTAAGATTTTCCATTCATTTCAATGGGCCAAAAATCGGCACAAATAGCTGAATATTTTAAAAAGTATAAAAAGTATTAATACCAAAAGTCATAGCTGTAATGTCCTAAATGAGCTGAACATTTTAAAAGTTGAATGGCTGAAATGGCATAAAGAATGAAGGAGATTTTGTAACCCAAAGGGGTTCTCTCAGACTCTTGCTATCAGTCAATAAAGTCTGTTCTCAGTAGTGATATAAAATCTACACAGTTTTTCCAACAATGTTTAAATTTGCCAGATTCTAATCTAACGGGGAGAAAATCAACCTTTCCATCATATAAATATTGTGCATTACTTCAACCCAGTCTTCCCTGTTAGGGGTCTCTGTCTTCAGCCATTTCTTAGTAATGGCTTTTTTACTTGCTATCAACATGATCCTAAACATATTTTTATCCGCTAAACTCGTTAGCCTTTTGATCCCTCTACCCATGTATAAAATATCAAAAGCCAGTGGAAGATTCCCCCCCCCCCCCCTTAAGATTTTCTCTTTCCAGTTCCTTAAATCCTGCCAATAGGTTAATATATAGGTGCAGCTCCAAAAAATATGTAAGTGACAACATCTTGTATCCTGGTACGTTTTTGTACTGTTGTGATAAAGTATCTTACAATGTTCTTCCAGCCAAATTCTCTCCATGAGGCGGAACAGGATGTTTTTCACTGCTGTCTACATACCCTTCCCAGTTCTCCTTTGACATCATCCCTATGTTGTGTTGCTGCCTTTAAGGTCTTCTAATCTTTTGTATAATTTTGAAATTACTTTTATGCTCAAGTTTGATTCATTTGCTTGAATAAACTTCTTGATTATGCCTGACTCTAACTCCTCTAAATTAATCTTTTTGTATTTGTTCCTTAATAAAGTGCCCCAATTGCAGGTACCTGACGAGATCTTCATTACTGATACCTTATTTGTTCTTAATTTCCTCTAAGCTTCTTATACCACTCCTTTTTAATGGGGTCCCAGATTATTTTTGGACCCCTACATCACGTACTGAACGTTTTATCCATTGCATTAGGCTATCCAACTCAATAATCTACTCTGCTCTTTCAACCCATACTTTGATATAGACATGGATTCAACTCCTCCCTTAGGTGTATTCTCAATTTATTATCACTTATTATGGCTTGTTGTGGTATTGTGGGTGACATGGCACATTCTATATCTTTCCATTTTGCCTTATCCAGAGGATCGCATATGTTCAGGAGAGGCTTTAGCTGTGCTGCTTTGTAATAGCTTTTCAGACAGGGTGGTGCTAAGCTCCCCCCCATTCTTTGGCCAGCTGTAAAGTTCTAAATTTATTCCAGGGTCTTCTCCCTTGCTATACAAATGTTGAGATTATTTTATTCTAGTCTACAAAGTCTTTATCTGCCACTTCTACTGGAAGAGGTTTAAATAAACACAGTAGTCTTGGTAGCACATTTTAATCATTTGTATGCTTGAAGCTAAACTTGTAAAGGGGATTAAGCTCCATCTTCCCATATCAGACTTTAGCCTAGCAATTAAAGGCTAATAGTTTATGCATTTTAATTCAGATAGATTCAGAGGCAAATTTACTCTGAAGTATGTAAGAGACTGAGGCCCAATCCCAATTAAGTCTGTTTTGATAAATTGATTCGAAGCATAGTTAAAGGATAGAACCTGGGTCTTCACATTTAATTTGTAGCCCAAACTCATAGAAAATATTCCTTAGTGCTGGAAGAAACCTGTCTGGCTGTGATGGGTATATCAGCACATCATCTGCAAATAATGCTATCATTTGTTCCCCTCCCTTTATATTTTCATTCTGTTTTATCCATCGGCTTAGAGGTTCCAAATATATTGCACATAGGAGTGGACTAATCGAGCTGCCTTTATCTGAAAGGCTCCCATTAATCTTAATCCTAGTTGTAGGTTGGTCCTATAGTGATTGTATAGTTTTGATACCCTGCGATAGTTTTAATTTCACTGAAGCCAAATTGTTCGAAACCTTATATAAAATGTCCCACCTACATGGTCAAAAGGTTTTTCCGCATCCTGTCCCAATATTAACGTTTCTGTTCTCTTTTAATAATATTTTGCATCATAAGTGTGCCTCTGCTTTATGAACCCTGTTTTGTCTAAGTCTATTTTTGGCAGAATCGTTTCCAAACGCCTGGCCATGACAGCTGTAAATAACCTACAATCTAGATTTAATTGCTGATTGGCCTATAATTGGCACAGTCCAGTCTATCATTTCTTTTCTTAGGGATAACCAAAATGAAAGCTTCCTTTCAGGAGATTGGTATTTCTCCGTTGTTTAAAACCCAATTAAAAGTGTTTCTTAGCAAGGGAATCAATGATATCCTTAACAGTTTGTTTGTTGGTTTTCAATTTATGAAACTTCTGAATTTATTTCCCCTTCTGCCATTTCCTTTGTCAATACGCAATTTTGGTCAGTCAAGTTGTGGGTTCAATCTAAGGTTTAAATCCCCTCCACGAATCCTAATCCCCTCTCCCCCTGCCTTCATCAGATTCAACATCTTTATAAAATACCCAGTCAGATCCTGGGGGGGCATATATATTCAGAATAGTAAGCAGCTCCCCTTCTAGTCTCCCTTTAACCATTATATACCCCCACTTCTTTATCTATAATTTCTGAAAACTTTTCAAACACGGTTCACCGTGATACAAGGATGGCTACCCCTCTCCTATGTCCTGTCCTATATGATGAGTAAAATACAGGGCTTCTTCAGCTTCCTGTGACCATTTTCTCACAGTCTTCTTTATTACAGGTTCTCTCTGAACAAGGGGCTTATATTTCAAGCAGAGAAAAATTAGATTGTGATCTGATTTGCCTAGAGGAGGTCTTGCTGTAGAGATGTATGAGTCCTTGACATTTGCATAAAACAAATCCAACGTTTTGTTTTCTCTGGTAGAGCAGTTGACAAACTGTTGAAACGTTGGAAGTGTAGCAGAGAGTGAAGCATGGTTAAAATCACCAGAAATTGCCGCAAAAGCATTGGGGTTTTGTGTCTGTAGCTTAGCAACAACTGAGCTGATGGCATCGCATGCAGCGTCGACAACAGCAGAAGGTGGAACGTATACTGCTGCCGAAATAACACTGGTGAACTCTATGGGTAAATGATATGGACAAAAACTCACCGCTAACAGTTCAATATCTGGACCGCAGAAATGACACTTCCCAGTAACATGTCCTGGATGACATTTGTTGTTCACAAGTACCGCCAGTCCACCTCCTTAACATTTGCTGCTCCTCTTTAAATCTCTGTCTGCTCGTATGGTCAGAAAGCCTGGCAGAGAGACGCTGGAGTCTGGGATATGATCCTGCACCCATGTCTCAGTAAAACGCATAATACTGCATTCCTGGTACTCTGGCTGGGTCCTTTTGTAGAGTTTGGAGTTCATCAAACTTGTTTCCCAACGATCTCACATTGCCCATCATAATCGATGGAAGAGATGGTTTGAACATCCTCCTTCTCTCTCTTCTCTTAGCTCCTGCTCTGCATCCATGGCATCTTGTTTTCAACTCATCAGGGATTTGGGGTTGTAGTTGAAGTATTATTTGAGCTTTTGAGATATTAATCAGCTGCTCCTGGTTGTAAGAAACAACCCCGTTGCCATGGCAATGCATCATAACAGATTTCCAAAAGTAGAAAAGTATTAGGAAAAATCCTCCAAGCTGCACAGCATCCGACACAGGAGAGGACAGTCGTCCAAAAAAATCAACTGTATCCACCACAAGAGGGATTTGAGTTGCCAAAAAAAGAATCAATCAGAATGAAAAGTAACAGAGGTACTCCAACCTGCTGCCACTTTGAGCGGCACAATTCTAGAATCAAGAATCGATTCTAATGCTGCTTTGGGAGGTCCGAAAATCTAGGTTTTTTTTTTTGTGAGCTACCTGATGAAAGTGGTGATGTTATCATGATATCCATTACAACCAGTAAGTATGTCATATGTATTTAAAAGGTGTTTCTAACTTATGTTACCATAACAAGGACATGATAAGATCATGGCATGATAATATACTGCAGTTAGGTCCACTGAATAAATGCAAACTGCTCATGTAAACAGGCCAGAGTAACGGTCAGTGATGCCACTGGTGAGTCCAGCCTCTAGCTATTCCTCTGCGGCGCTCTCCCTTTGTGCCTTACTGTGACAGCTTTGTTTTGATATAAATGGCTGTCCTTTTCTCCTGTCTGTAAAACCCTGCACCATGTGGCTTCCAAGAGACAGATGCCTGTGCACCTTGGCTTTACCCTTTGCATTCTTGCTTTATTTTTTCCATATGTTTGTTTGCGCAGTGTACTTAGTCAATCAGGTAAATATGTGCATTATGTATGAAGATTGGAGTAGCTTGCCCAAACTGCTAGCATTCAACTAGTGCACAGTTTGGTGCTTCTTGAAGATGTAAAGTTCTGTTTGCATTGTTACTTTCCCATTTTGGGCACCAGTTTCTCCTTCCTTCTGCCTCTCCAGCCACTTGCTATTTAGTGTTGATGACACCAACCAAACATGGAGACAGGAAGGAAGAGGAAACACAGGACTGCTGTTGTGGCTCCTAACTAGTGGAGGCAATGTCTTTATCTTAAACGCATTATCTGCTGGTTAGTTTCTGCCAGTTTTACAACAGACATCTGCACACCGGCTCTATGGTAGCAGTTTGTAAACCTTTGTGCATGTGAGTGTACTGGCAGACAATTTCTCTTCCTTATTTCCAGATTTAGATGATTCACAATGAGCTTTATGTGAGGAACAACACCCCCTCTGGGATCATTAAATGTACAGTAATTAAACTTGGAGTACAATGTAGGTTATCAGCTTAAATGGATTCAGTTTCAGGCAAGCAGAATGGTTTTATGAAGAGTGTAACGAATGAACCTTTCATTCTCCCTCCACTGGGTGGAATGGCTTGAAACTGATCTCTGTATTTTAGGGCTTTATTGCAGTACATGATGGATATCTTCGCAATTTACCATCTACTCTGTATAATTGCATACATATAGAATTTATTCTTTAAAGCATGAAATGCCCCTGTGTGTTGAATGAAGTGCACCCTTCTCATGGCTTTTTATAATCTGCATTAGGAAAAACACACAAAGTTAAATATAGCAAACATTTCACCAGTTTTCTGCCTCAGCGCCTAGTTTTCTTCCTCTCTCCCCTTTTTGTGATAAAGGATTGATTTGGCAAACTAAAATGGTGCTCTTGTTCTTTGTGGCAGTCAGAATTATGTCACATTTCCCTCTGTGTGAATGGATGTGGAAATCTGCGTTTGAAATAAAGCTTGGCTACATAACTCTCTGACATAGGACATACCTAAAGTCAGTGCGACAACAAAACTAACAGTGTCAAAAAAATCATTGCATATGCTATGTTTCTTTAGCATAGATGGGCCATAATTTGGGAACTAAATGTTGCTTTATGAATTGAACGTTAGCTAATGCTGGAACCTGTTATTTTCACTTTAATAATAAACACAGGATCCTTTGTATGGAAGCAAATCGTTACCATATTTCAAATGAAAAAGCATTTTCAGAAATGCTTTTTCATTTTAAGAATGTGGCTGCATTGTTTGACTCATAAATGAAATTAGTTATCAATAATCCTATTTGCATTTTAATTTTCTTCTTCAAGACTGCTCATTCTTTCACTTAATTAAAATGAAAAAGAAAAAGACATTTGAGATATCTTTTTCAAAATGTACCCCAGCAAATAGATACCAAAATTCAATTTGAAATGTAAAATGTAGTAATCAATCATCCTATTTGCATTTGCATTTTCTTCTTCACGACTGCCCATTTTATGCCATAATCAAAAAGAAAACAAAGCAGACATTGCTTTTTCGTTTTCGTTAAAATGCAAATAGGATTATTGATAACTAATTTCATTTATGAGTCAAACAATGCAGCCACATTCTTAAAATGAAAAAGCATTTCTGAAAATGCTTTTTCATTTGAAATATGGTAACAATGTGCTTCCATACCTTTGTTCCAGCTTTAAAATCTGCATAGATGCCTAAAGGCCTGGTCCAATACGTTCCAGCATGGCTGCCTGTTGCAGTAACATTTGAGGCAGCTGGAGTAAGTTACAATTAAATATTTATTTGTACCTCCTACCTTTTTCTTTCTTAATAAGTTAGTCCCACTGACAGTACTGGAAACCCTTTGTCTGTGAACAGCTTGCTGAAGTGTTTCAATGTAGTGTTAATGCCTGATTTACTTGAGCTGCTTCACAACTGAATCTCTGTTGAAAACTGAAACTTAATAATGGTTTGGGATATTGAAATGGTCCCATCATTGCCCTGTTATTTCTACTTTATTTTTCTTTGGGAAAATATTTCAAGCTATAGAATATAACTGGTGTAACCTTCATAATCAATGTGCCCTGCTATGGTTGCCCTCTTTGTTCTGGCTGCAGCGCTGTGACAGATCGACTATCCGCTACCAGCACTGCTAAGCTCAGCAATTTATGAGGTGTGAGCACTTTTTCTTACACAGAGGCTCAGTCATGGTATGTGCAGTGAACATTGACATCACTTTCTCACACAACCGTCATGCGCCCCCAGAGAGCCACAACAAACTTGCTATGGCTGTTATAACTGCCGCAGCGCTGATATTGGAAGAAAAACAAACATGTTTGAAAAAGTTCCCAAGGTCAACAGATGTGGCTGATTGTTACTCCTTTTGAAACCACACTAAGGTGTCTACTTTTAAGGCTAGGCTTAAAACCTTCCTTTTTGATAAAGCTTATAGTTAGAGTGGCTTAGGTTATTAGGGAGGGAGCCTTCCTCCCTCCTTAAGTAAATAATCTGAACTGAAACTATCTCTGTAGTTATGCTGCTATAGGCTTAGGCTGCTGGAGGACATAATGACCACTTTCCCCCTCTTCGCTACATTCTCACACTACTCTCCAATTTTGCATTATTTGCTGTTAATTCAGTTTTTAACTTTATGTTCTCCCTCTTTTCTCTTCCTAGAAGCTACACCTGGCCTGACTCTGTGTCTACCTGTGACACCTTTCTGGAGAGTGGCATCGTCCAAGCTTCTGCTGGCAACAACTTAATGCTCCCCTTCTACAGATGATCCACATGGCCCTGTCTTTTAGTGTTTAACCCTTTCTCTCTCCTAGACATTGCGATTGACTGAGCTTCTACTGTAACTAATTATATGTGCTCTCTTTCAAACTCTAACCTTGAAAACTGGCTCAGAGTTTATCTGTTCTTTCTTTCTAGGTGAAACGACTAAAGGAGCTACATCCATTAACATTTACTTTTCCTTCCCATAGAAAGTACTCCTGGATCAGTGCTTCTGTGTTCTCTTTGTGTCTCTGCTCTGTTCTCTCAAACCCCCAGTCAGTCGTGGCAGATGGCCGCTCACACCGAGCCTGGTTCTGCTGGAGGTTTCTTCCTGTTAAAAGGGAGTTTTTCCTCTCCACTGTCGCTACATGCATGCTCAGTATGAAGTCAACGCCAGTGACTGTCCACTGTCTCTACATGCTCATCCAGGAGGAGGGAATGCTGCAAGTCACTGAGTGGATGCAATCTGCTGGGTTTCCTTAGATAGAAAAACTTTTTATCCAATTTGAATAAATAACTGAATCTGACTGCACTGTTCAATGGTTACGATTAATTGGAATGTATGAACCTGACTGCTGTGAAGTGCCTTGAGACAACATGTGTTGTGAATTGGTGCTATATAAATAAACTGAATTGAATTAAGGTGAAGTCATTGAACAATGTCAACTACATGGCAGTTGGAAGCCTACTGAGCTTATTCTTCATATAAACCATATTGTGTATTTCTTAATGTTACAAACATGCATTTTTGTGTTAGCAGAAACCCTGGCTCATAATAACTTTGGCTTAAAATTAGAGACAACCTGTGTTTTAACAGCTATTCAGTTTTTTTATTCAGCAAAAATGGCTGTTTGGGTTGTAAAGGTTAGAGTCCCTTGCTCTAAGAAAATATAAGACTATACAAGCAGGTAGTAGGGATGGGCAGTTGCTGTACTGTTTTTTTTTTTTTTATGTTATCGGGGTGGTTATTACTTTTTCTGCTCGAGCTGTTTTACACTGTTGATATTGTGTGACCAATACTTAATATCAGTGTTTTAAAATGTGATTGAAGGGAAATATTGTGTTATATTTAGTGGTACAATTGCACTAATTAATGTAAATGGTGTACTCAACTAGAGAGGAAGTTTTTGGAGTGTGTCTGAGTGTTTTGGGCTCTGACTGGATGTTGCAACTGATCTGTTGCCTAAACAAAAGAAGTTTTAAATAGTTTTGTCACTGTCATTGTTATCAAAATAAATACAACAAAATAGGCTGACTGAAATTTTAAATCCATATTGCCCATCCCTATACCATAGTTAGAGCGGGGCTCACCACATGTATGACATATGTTCTCTCTGGCACCCCAGTCTGCCTATTTATCAGCACAGGGATAGATGGTGGTTATGTGTATACATTTAGTTGGAAGTGAAGCCACAGTGTCTGGTAGCATTCTGTATATGACATTGGAAAACACTGAGATGATGTCAGCTGTGAAATATGTCTATTTTCTTCTTTCCTCTACTTCTCATCTGTGCCTTTAGCATTTCAGGCAATGTCATTTGTGTCTGGTGTGAACATCTGCTGCTGTTAGACTTTGTCCAACTGTCTAAATATTACATTGGCATGGAATTGCAAGTTCATACCACTTGGCATAAATTAGCCAACAAATATTGGACTCCAAACAGTTCTTTATGATATTAATATTGCACAAGGCAGAATTTCCCCTACAATTATTCAATGGGTTGCTCCCCCTGCCGTTAGGTCCCGCGGCACCCTCATGAAAATCACATGTAGTAAATTATCAAACATCTGTACGTGTTCACATGTTACAATTCACTACTGCGGGAGAGGAACTATATTGTTTCCAACTTATGGCGGAGGAGCGCACCTATGTAAGTCTTGATGTAGGAGTAGAGAGGGGAGAAAATGGAGAACGTCAGTGTTCCCCTGTTAGTTTTACTTGAGGAGTGGGATGGACCCCCATCCTCCAAGAGTCAAGTTAATGTTTACTAATTTATTTTCTAAATAAAGCTGGAGAGTGCAGAGCAGAGAGAGAAACCAACTCTGGTGGTTTATGCCCTTGTATGGAAGCTTGTAAGGACCAAAACTGCCACCTGGTGCTCTAGGTGCTTGTTTCAGGCACGCACTTTAAATATTGCACGTTAGTACACCTCCCACCGAGACACACTGATATTGTGATGATTATGTATTGCTGATATATTGTGCAACTTTAGCATTTAGTATTGTTGGTCCTTATTACAGTACAGCAGGGAATCCATACCAGAAAACTTTGCTGCTGTGAATTTAATGTCAGCTGTTTGTACACAATTGCTCACACGTTAACTGTACTTCTGTTTACATGTGGTGAATGTACTCCGTGCTAAACAATCCACTATGTGTTGATTTTGTTGGTGGAGAGCTAAGACACTAACACTCTGTTCCTATAACATCTATGTGTCATGTGTTTGCTATCTGGAACACATGGAGGCCTTCCAAAGCCTCAGTTTAAAGACCTGTAGGTTTATTGTTCCTTCATGTACTTGGTTCACTTAAAATGCTCCATCCACCTATCTGCTCTTAGCCTGTTATTCATGAGCAACAGTTTAATGAAACACTCCAGCATGTTTGGAAGTCTGTTCTCCTGGTTTTTAGTGGCCATCTGTGTGACATTAAAATTTACTTCCTTTGAGACACTTCACTGCGTCATGGAAAACTGGCAAACATCCGTTTATGTTCATGTTTACAAGCTGCCACATGGCCTGATGTATGTACTTTATCCATGGAGCAGTGGGAACCAACAAACTTATTCATCTGTAAAATGAAGGTAGTCATGGTGGGCTATGTTTCTAAACACTGACAGAAAGCCAGTGTGTTTGTGAGCGCTGAGTGTAGCAGGAGCATTACAGTAACTGCGTGGAGCAAAGTTAGCAGACATACTGCTCTCTGACAGCTTTGCTCCACATAGGTGCTGATAATGCTTGGAGCAGTTCTGTTGTTCGTTGGTAGTTTGCTAGAATGTATAAGAGAGAGAATGTTGCATTATGTGTTACTTGTATTTGCTACCCTCCTTCACCTGACATATCACTCTCGTCGGGACAGATATCTGCTGCAAGTGATATGGAGAGTGCAAAGTCATACAGGCAAAAATGTCAGGATTGTGAAAATAAGATCATTTTGTTTGTTTCATAAAATGACAATGTATACACCTGTTGTGTATATAGTAAAGATAACCTAAAATGAATTCTGTTGTGATCTACATCAGTTAGAAAACATATTTCATAAAATCATTAACTTTATCGCCTAGGGAGGGCGGAGGGGGGCAGTGGGGGTCATTTGGTTGGGTCGCCCCTCCAATATAATGACAGGGAAAAAACACTGCTATACATCAACGGAGCTCTGAATAAAAAGAATATAAAGATATGAAAGTAATTATCTAAAAAGTTTCTAATTCAGAAGTTATCAGTTTAACTTCATCATTTGTAGTAGTAGAAGCCATAGTAGTAGAAGATGTGGACAATATGGACCTAAAATATTATATTTTGTGATATTGTAAAAAAAACGCCTCTTTGTATGAACTTTAAAAAGGTTGCAATTCCTGAATCCTTCGACATACAGTCATATAGCAAATTGAAAGTACAAAAAGTGGTAAAAGGAGATCTTGCACCAGTGAGCAAAGTGGTGCATGTGCACGCACAGATAAACACAAGAACTCCCTACTGCATGTTCAGTGATGTATTTACTTGTCTTTTTTCAAATGCTGTTTCCCAGCTGAGCAACGTGTACATAAAAGTTTCCACTTACTGGGCAAGGATAAAATCCTCTCCCAAGTCTTCCTCTTCCAAGTTGGCAAACAGTGAAATATCTGACTAGTCTTTTTCTTAAAATTGCTCTCCCTTCTCTACCTGCCTCATCAGGGGTTTTAGCTACTCTTTGTTTGGGTTGTTTGGTAAAACACTCTGAGTTGTCCGGTAATGATAAATGCACAATCTCACACAGGAGCGCAGAAAAAGAAAACACAGTTTACACGTTTTAAACTGGTCTTGAGCTACTGTATATCGTTATGCCAGGAATTTCATTGGCTACACGCCTGTATTGTCAGAATCAAAGTTTGAGCTGATAGGCCAGAGCTGTATGTGTGAGAGGAGGCGAAAACTGTATCATAACAGACGACACTTGATGGATGTGATTGGATCTGGAGAGACCATAGGCCACGGAATTGGTTGAAATTGGTATCAATGAAAAGAAGAGAAACCGGTTGCCATTTTGGCTCAATGGTGTTAGGATCTTTTTTAATTTTTTTTATTTAACTGGTGGTGTTCTGAAAGCAGACTTGCGTACTTCCGGCCCCTCTGTGGGCAGCTGACTGGGAAGGGGTTTTTAAAAAGGTAAACATTCATATAAATTACATAATTGGTTCCATTACTTTTTAAAATCATTATATAGATAACATTTGTGGTCCTGTGCTAAGCTTTGGTTGCTTTTGCAGTTTAATACAAAGTTGGCCTTTATGTTGCTTCAGCCATGTAGAAACACTTTCCCTACCGTGTTGTCTACAGTCTTCTAAACATGCAGCTTTCAGCATATAAAGCAGTATTGTGTTGTTTAAATCTCCAAGTTTATTCAGAGCTTTGGTCAGAAACCACAGCACAGACGGACAACTTAACTATTTCCGCTGTAGAGCAATGTCTCATATCCTGTCTGTGTTGAAACCGTTCAATTGTTCCCTCCTTGATTAGATTTGACTAATTGGTTAGTCAGGTTTGTGTCATACCGTGTTGATATTAAATAGCATTTAACCGTAAATAGAAAAAGTGAAAGAAAATGGGTTTCAACTTTCTGCTTTCCTAATAGTTAATCTATGAAATAAAATGATTTGACAAAGCAGGAGGACAGATGACATGTCGTTTCGACATTCTTAATCAACACAAGGCAAATATGAATTTTCAGGTTGCATAGTGATGTCAGCAGCAAGGATTGACCTCAGTCTTGTTCCAGCTGTTTTCAGCAAGTTGGGCCAGAGGCAGATTGTGTTTACAGATGGCTGTAATCCAACCTTGTTTGGTTGAGGATGATTATAGATGCTTTTCCCATCTCTCTTGGATTGCTTTTACAGCAAGTGTTTAAGAGAGTCTGACTACCTGTTTTCAGTCCAGACTAGTACTACTGCAAGCTTAAAACTAACACATAAAAGCATCGCCACTCTATACAAGGTTTGTTCTCATACTGGTTTTTAATTGCATAGGGCTTAGCTGCATGATTTATTTGTTTTTCCTCCTAGGTCCTTACATACCAGTCAGAATTTGGTTCCTAATTTCCCTTCTGTTTTTTGTAAATACCAATCTTAGCTGATTCAGATTTTGCTTTAATGTATACTTTTATGTACACTTATGGTTTGTGTATATGCTTTAAGAACTATAATAAGAAATAAGGACTGCAATAGAATATTTTCCCTAGTCTTCCTGTCATTTGTGGTGAGTACTTTTTATTTTTTTTTATCAGGAGCAGAGGCATTGTCACAAAGTGTGTTTTGGAGAGGTGTTGCTGCAAAATTGTTTTACTGTTATTTTATGACAAACACAATGTGACTACAAGATGCATGTTTTAAACTTTAGCAATCAATACAAGCAATTAGCACAGCGAGTGCATCTATGTTTGTATACTCTGGAAAAATGTTGATCCTGGCCTAACTTTTAAAAAGACACAAACATGTCAAAATTCATTATGTTTCATAACAGACAGAGGCTGAAACACGGCAGCTAAGCCTTGGTGCGTTTTTTGGTTCAGGTTGATTTATTGTTTATTGTAAAGCTTTGTGTGTGTATGTGTGGTGTGTGTTCATCTGCAAATTGCTTTATAAATAACCTTAGAAGTATCAATTTTGGCAATATTGCAGTCACCAAGGTAACCATTTTACAGGCTGTAATTTTTCAGGTGACAAGCATCATATTTCTGAACAAAATCGGGCCACAGATGAACTTTCAATGTATTTTATGCCCACACCTGATATAAATCTTAATGACCAGGTTCCTAAAGCTCAGTGAGAGACTTTGGGACATTATTATGAAAGTACACTACCAGTCAAAGGTTTTAGAACGCCTTTCTCATTTTATGGATCTCTGTATTTTCACGACTATTTAAATAGTAGATTCTCACCAGAGGCGACAAACCTGTGAATGAACACACATTGAATTATGTGGCCACCCTTCGTGTTAATTACTGCTTTGATCTCTTGACGTTCTCTCCATGAGCTTCATGAGGTGGCCAACTGAAAAGGTTTTCCAAAGAGTCTTGAAAGAACTTCCCAGATGTTCACTGAGAGACGGCCAGAGGTTAATATTTCAGTCATTACAGCAAAGGGCGGCGGCTACTTTAAGGATTCTAAAAAATAACATATTTAAAAGTTATTTTACAATTTTTGGTTTGCTGCATAATTGCATATTTGTTCATTCAGTTTTGTGAATGTCTTCATTGAGAATCTACAGTATGTACAATGGAAATAGTCATACACATAAAGAAAACAATTAAATGAGAAAGGTGTTCTAAAACTTTTGACCGGGAGTGTAGGTTAATGAGGAAAATGTGGGTTAATTGATACTGACACGGCATTATTCTACATGAATTACCTTAATGATGTGCTGTTCTGATTGTATTTCATTTTCTTACCCTTTGCTCTGAATCCATTAATATTTTTCATCATGTCACTCATATGTCCTCTTAGTAGTGCACAACAACTCTGCTTTGGTGTCGCTCTGTCATTGGATTGGCTTAGAATCATATTATATTACCTTATTATATAATATAAAAATGTTTCACTTTCTGAAAAATAGAGAAAAATGGGGCTGGCAGGAATGGGACTGCCATTTATCTTTTCTTATAGTTACTTTCTTTTACAGCCAAAGTCAACATCATAAATGCCTCTGAGAGACTCTGTGGAGTAAGATGAAAAGCACATCCACAGTGGTCGCTTAACTTTAGTGGTAGATACCTTAACAGCTGATGTTCTCTGTAAACACGCCCTTTGTTGGCTTGAAGACTATTTTCCTGCTCCTTTAAATTTTGTAAGTTGTGTGACTTATTAGCTGGAAGTTTTATTATTATTTTACAACATAGCTTCCATTACTTTGGGATTACTAATAGATAGGATTGCGATAATTAATTAAAATGAAATGGCAGGGCTTTCCATTGTTTATTAGCTGTCCACCACAGCCAATTCTCCTTAATTTCCTGCTTTGCCCCTGGTGCCTGTGCAGACTGGTTGTCTTTTGGACCATGTCCAGCATATCTTGTGCAAGTAATGGAATTTTCCCAGTACTTTCCGTGTACATTTTTGTTTACTTAGTTTTTTATTGTTTGTTTAATGTATTTCTTACGTAGTAGTTCACATTGCTAATATTTTTAATTCACTTCAGATATTGTAGAAGACTAATAATTCCCCAATGACCTTGGCATGGTAATGCTATACAGAACCTGCAGTTTCTATTACCGTAGCTGCAGCTAAAATTAGTTGCTTAATATGGCATCATTGCATAAACTGATTCTAAAACTGTGAACGAAATAAAATTACAAAGACTATATATCCTGAAACCCAAAAGATGCAGTCGTACTCAGTGCAGTAAATTCCTAATTGACAAAGAGCCTCTCAAAAGTACGACAAAGTAATTAAATTAAATAATCATATAAAATCATTATTTGAATAAAAACAGAAGTCAAAAAAGAATCATAAATTCGAATTTTAATCTCCTTTGAAGGCTTGTATATGCATCATAACCTTTTAATCTGTTGTCAAGACTATTAAAATCCCAAGTTAAACTCCCATTGTCTTTTGTTGGTTTACAGTCTTGTGATTGTCAGCTGCACCCCAGAGAGATACACAGCCCCAATTTCTGCTGCCAGTTTTTAAAAACCATGGCCAATTTTCTTGTACAACATGCAAAAGGCCGTGAACGTAATTTTGTTGATCTAACAAATGTGGTTTTTTTTTTTTCTGGCGGTCCAAGAATTTCCCTCCCCTTACAGCGACAAACTGGTAATGGTTGAGTGAAAGAGAGACTGTATTAACTGCTGCACCTTCCTACCTGTTTTTACTGTGACCTGCTCTGCCTGTTGTCCTCAGATATCCATGAGAGGCAGAGCTGCTCGGAGAACAACCGAAATATACAATTTTTATGATGTTTAAAGCAGCGTTTTTGAAGCAGGAGAGAATGTTTTCTGTAAGTTTTGAGTGTATATGGTTAACTGGAATCGCATTGACATATGGTATTAGCCCAATTATCAACAAGTCAGATTAAATGTAGTGTGTTATTTTCCTGCACCATAAGTTTAATACATCCTTCACACTATTGTATATCTGCCTTTTGTCTCAGTGGCATAGGAAGACACTATGAGACGGGGCGAAAACCCCACATGTATTTATAGCACATTTAGCTCATTGACATAAACAATTTGATCACATACTGCAGGTTGCCACTGAAGTCTTTTATTATTTCCGATGCATTACTGCCACAGCTCTCATACGCACATGTGCACCACTGCTACAGAATTAATGCCACTGTGATATCACAGCAGTGAATCAGTAACGGCACACTATTCTAGGCAGATGTTTCAAGTCCAGATGCTGCGTGCTAACAGTGAAACTGAAGGAATCATTTGTGGTATGGTTAATTTGGCTAAATATCATCTGACCACTTGGGGGTCCCTCATAGAGCAATACAATTTAATTTATAGATCTTCAGTTGATCCCAAAAGCAAAAATTAAATGAGACAGAGATGTTTCAGAGACATAGCGTACCTTGTCATGACCCAGCAGAACACTGAATTCCACCCTTTGTATTATTCAGAACTAGGTGGCATCAAGAGCAAAATACATTTGCTACATTTCCTCCTGATTAGACCCACTTAACTGGCTTCTCAATACATTGGCATACACAGCGAGATAGAAAGCAGTGTGGTAACAGCTTAACCATACACGTGACATTGAAATATGCATATATAGATGACAAATATCGGACTGGACTCTAATCAGGGATTTAAAAACCTCTTGGTCAGAAAATCAACACTGAAGGAATGTATTTCAGTAAGGGAATACTGTACAAAGGAAAAGAGCAGCTGTTGTCCAACTCCAGTCTTAAGCAGTTGGTGTCTTGCATGGTTTGTGTTTTATGTTTAAGCTGAATGACCTTGAGGATCTCATTAGTTCTGCACCACCATGGTAAGGAGCCATTCATTTGATTCTGTGTACCAAATATATCTAGCTCAAACCTGTGGGTTCGGTGCACATGTTTACCTAATGAATGCAGCATTGTTTTATAGCTGAACACATGCAAAACGTTTGTGGGGAACTAAGTGTGTACGTTCTGTAGCGCAACTTTACAAAGTCACAGCAGAACAAAGCAGAGAGGGTTCTCTCCTTTCTCTAAACTGCTGTTGCGAAAAGTATAGTTTCTCATGAAGCAAGAGTGGTGAAGGCATACGCATCTTTCAGCAGCAATAATTACCTCTGCACTTATTGAATGACTTGCCTAAAATCACATAAAGCTGAATGGTACTTGAGAAAAATTAGCTGAAGTCTAAATCCAGCTGTTGAAAACATTCAACCGATCCAAAATGCTGCACAGCATATGAGATGCTACAACCCACTGGTACTGTCATAAGGCCCTCTGACCACAGAGGATTTTTTTTTAAATCTACGTTTTAATGGTACATCTTGTACCATAAAAACACAGCTTTTAAAAAAATCCTGTTGTCAGAGGGGATTTTTTTAAAAGCTGCGTTTTGATGGTACATGTGGTACACTGGGTTTTCTAAATATCAAAACAACTCCAAAGTTATTTAAACTTTTTTTTTTTTCAAACATCTGCACCATCTTACTTAGTGCTATACAATTGTTTCTCACTAAAAACGTAAAAAATAAAAAGTACTTGTCTTTCTCATATCTGGAACCAGGTTACAGGGGCACCAGATGTCCCTCTCCCCAGACACCTCCTTTGTCCTCTGGGGGATGCCTGAGGCGTTCCCAGAGTAGCTGAGAGACAGTCCCTCCAGATTGCCCTGGGCCTCCTCTTGGTGGGACGTGTCTGAAACACCTCCCGAGGGAGGCGTCCAGGCCACCTCAGCTGACTCCTCTCGATGTGGAGGAGCAGCGACTCTACTCCGAACTCCTTCTGGATAGCTGAGCTCCTCACCCTATCTCTAAGGGAGTGCCCGACCACTCTGTCGAGGATGCTTATGTCAGCCGCTTGAATCCAGGATCTTGTTCTTCGGTCATGACACAAAAAAAATGTTAAAAATCATTGATTGTGGCGCGTCGCTGGTGTAGGGGTTAAGCGTGCGACCATATATAGAGGCTATAGTCCTTGATGCGGCTGTCCCAGGTTCGAGTCCTGGACCTGGCGACCTTTGCCAAATGTCTCCCCCTCTCTGCCCCTCTTTCCTGTCTGCCTACTGTCCAAAATAAAGTGCCGAAAAAAAATAAAAATAAAGTCATAGATTGATTGGTTTTCTTTTCCTCTTCCTTTAGCTTCATGAAATAACTATTATGTAGCAAGAGTATTTTACCTGACTGTGGTGTTGCTGTTAATCTTTTGAAAAAAAGGCAATTTTTGAGGTACGCATAATTTGAGACAGCGTATGTTTTAAGTACTTCTGAAATCTCGGTTGTAACTGACCGTGATTGGCCAAAGTTTCGCAATCTGTTCCTGTTTTTTTAATTTTGTTTCATTGGTTATTTTGTTACATAAGGAAATTGCAATAAAATTGTGATGGTGGCTTTAGTGTAAAATTAAATACAGTAAGATTTTTAGCCTTGCTTGTGAAGGTGGCTCTTTACACTTGGTATTATCATCCTGGTTGACCCAATTACAAATGTACAACTGTGTGTATTTCTGTTTTTAAACCGTTATTTCACCCCAAAGGTTTTATGTAAGAGAAGTAGAATGGGCATTCAGTATCTTGACATGCTCTACTGCAGAGTTTAAAGTCAGTTTAGTCTGAGTTTGTTTGGACCTTTTCCTGTTCCATTTCAGAGTGAAAAGCTATTATCAAAGAAAAAAAAATATTTGTTGGAATACTATGGTTTTAAATTTATGGTGTATTTCTTGAAAGGATAACCTAGGACTTATCACTTATTGCGACAAGGAGGCAGTCTGTTTTAGCGGATTCCACTGTTTTTCTTTTTTAAATAAATTTTTAATAAGTGTTAGGTATACTGTTTTTTTGCCTTGTACACTTTATGGAGCAAATGTTTTATGGACAGCTTTGTTTTTATTTTATTTTTTTTATGGTATATGTTCAGAGACTGTGTGAGAGGCCGTGCTTTCATTGTTTACTCCATAAACCAGCTATCTGCTATGTGTATTTTTTTTTTGCCACGGGGGGTTTACATGTGTTATTGCGATAAAAGGTGTACGTTGTCCATTCAGCTAATGTTGCAACAGCCTACAATAACCTTCATACTAATACCAGCAGACTTCAAACAGCACCCCCAGGCCCTTTTCCTTATATCTTGGGACTAATCATGTCTCCCGTCACTCTCCCCACCTTCACCCAGTGTATTATCTGCTGCACCTCAGAGAATAAAACACTGGATTTATTGTATGCCAACACCAAGGAGGCATACAGCTCATCACCTCTCCCTTCCCTGGGGGGCTCAGATCACCTCCAGCCTGTGAACAAACCTTGTACACAGAAAAGCTGCTGTGACACGCCTAGTGAAGAGATGGTCCAAGGACACTGAAGAAGCTGTAAGGGACTGTTATAGTTCATACGAGAAGAGCTCTGTGCTCTTCATGGGGAGGACATTAACAGCATCACAGACTACATTATGGACTTTAATTTCCCTTTGGGATTAATAAAGTATTTTTGAATTGACTACATTAACGTCTGTGTGGACAACGCTGTGCCCCTCATGAAGGTATGGTGTTTCTCCAGTAATAGGTCCGGGATCAACCCTGAATTAAAGACTTTCCTCAAGGAGACGGAAAGAGCCTCTAGATCTGGAAACAAGGATGAGCAAAGAACTGGGAAGGAAGATCAAAGATGGTAAACACATCTACATGTAGAAGATGGAGGACCCGCTGCAGCAGAACCCAATCAGTGAGAATAAATAATCTATGGTCAGGGCAGAGGCTGAGATAAAAGACCTGCTGCTGTGAGTAGTGAGAAAGGTTACGAATTGTAACAGTCTTACGATGCAGGGCAGGGTAAAACCTTTTCAGGTGGAGCATAAAAACGAAAGGATACCTGCGTAATGACGCAGCGTTAAAACCTCTGCATGCCTCTGGCACCACATCAGTGGGGAATATCTAACTATAGGGATGATGTGGAGACCTGGCTTCATCCTCAGTGTTGTGAGGAGGAGGAGGATAGAAGCCATTCAGAGGTGTCACTTTTGACCTCAATGAGCTAGTGACCCTTTTAGGTGTAAAGGCAAGGTTAGGATGCAGCACAACTGAGCTGCCGTCACCCTGTAGTCTGAGATAGGAAGGAGCGACAGAGAGAGCAGATAAATCCTTCAGTGTCTTTGCAGATGTCAGCAATAACAGTGTTCCATGCTGCTCTTCCTGAATCCCATGTTTGACTATCCAACGAACCCTCCTCTCCCGAACCACCGAATAGACCTCACCAGGGAGGCTTAAGAGTGTGACTCCCCTATAAGAATCGCCTCGATGCCATCTCCTCCCACGCCTGTGTTTTTGCCTCAGCAACCACCTGAGCCACCTTGGACTGCCAGTACCCATCAGCTGCTTTCGGAGTCCCACAGGCCAAAAATACTTTTTTTTTCCCAGCCTGACGGCATCCCTCACCACCAGTGTCCACCAGCGGGTTTGAGGATTGCCGCCGCGACAGGCACCAAACAACCTTGCGACCACAGTTCCGGTAAGCCGCCTTGGCAATGAATAGCACAGAAGTCCAATAACAAAACACCACTTGGGTTCAGAACAGGATGTCCATTCCTCCCAACTACATTCCTCCAGGTCTCACTGTCATTATGCCCCAACAGAACAAGGGAGTCCCCCTGAGGGGGCCCTCTTCAACACCCCCTCCAAGAACTCCAAAAAGGGTGGGTAGTCTCGTTCACCGGGGTGAACCCCAACGTACAGCCGCCATGACGGGCGGCAACAGGTATGCCCACCCCTGCTCGGCGCCTCTCATCAAGGGCAACTCCAGAGTTGGAGATTGTCCAACCCCTCTCAAGGAGACTGGTTCCAGAGCCAGAGCTGTGTGTCCAGGTGAGCCTGGCTATTTCTAGCCGGAACCTCGCACACCAACTCGGGCTCCTTCCCCACCAGAGATGTGACATTCAACGTCCCAAGAGCCGAGGATCAGACCTCCAAGGTCTCTGCCTTCGGGCGCCACCCATACCACATTGCACCCGACCACTTTGGTCCCTCCCATGGGTGGTGAGCCCTTCGGAAAGCCCAGCTACCAGGCCCTTGCCAGCCTGCCCCACCTCCAGGCCTGGCACCAGAGTGGAGCCTCGGTGACTCACATCCGGGCGAGGGCACACTGTTTCCATTTATGGTAATCATAATAAGGGGTCTGTGGGCTGCGCTTTGTCTGATCCTTTACCAAGGACCTGTTTGCCTTGGGTGACCCTCCAAAGGGCATAAAGCCCCTGACAACATAGCTCCTAGGATCATTGGGGCACCCATACCCCTCCACCACGGTAAGGTGGCAGCCCAGGGAGGGGCTTTTTTTCATGAAAAACTGTACTTTAAACCCAACTCACCCACCAGGATAGATGTTTTCTTCAGACAGGACAGAGGTTTACTGCTTTTGGCTGCTGTAACAGAAGGATGCTGTTTCACCTTTAGCTTAACTCTGTCATCTGAGTAGAAACTTTGGTACTGGCAAATATTGAATACCCTTTTTGTGATCACTATTGTTCAGCTTCAAATGGTCCATTAAAATAAGTTATCTAATGTATATAATCAAAAAATGTTTTGTTTTTAAACACATAATTTTCTTTTCCAATTACAGTTAGATGAGTTGTTTTGTCATGAGGGTATAAAGAGAACTGTTTGTTAAACTAGATTGACATTTTACCCTGTGGGGGTTTTTTCCTTGTTATTTAGCATTTTTGACCTGAAGGTTACTTTGGGCAGCTCTGGTAGAACAAAAACAAACCCAGTTTCAGAACATGTCAGAATTCCTTTGGAGGCAGATATTACTGCTTCATTGCCTTTTGAGTTTTGTGCAGTAATGTGAGGAAATGATCTGTTCTTCTCAGGAGCCGTTTGAGGATGGCTTTCCTAATGGTGATGAGCTGACACCGGCTGAAGAGGCTGCTGCTAAAGAGGCAGCCGAGCCTAAAGGAGTGGTCAAGTTTGGCTGGATTAAAGGGGTTCTGGTAAGTTGCTCTTAACATTTTTGTTAGCAGAAATTTTCCGTCTTGTGTCACCCCCAAGCATTATTAATATTGTTTATAATAAGGTCATATAAAGTAATTAACACATTTAATTGCCCCTGTTAGGGTTAATCAAAAAGTGTAATGAGGTTGTATAAAGAACACTATGTTTCTTCAACCGAAACAGTTTCATTGGGGTTGGTACTGGTTCTTGACTGGTTCAATTAAACCAGAACCAGTGTGGTTTTCCACAGACGGAGTGCTAGCTTGTAGCCACCTTATTATCTTACTAAGATGTCGCTTCCAGGAAGCGTTTGAGGGTCCATCCATTGTGTTCTCTTTCTGCAATGGATCACAATACAGTGGGAAAAAAATTATACAAAAACGGCTTCAAAAAACTGTTAATTCAACTAATTTGTCTTGTTATCCTTGGAAGCTGGTGTCCTTATTCTCACCTGTCTGTAAATACTTCTTACCATGCCACCAGATATTTCTAATATCTGATCAGTCTAAACTGTGGATATTTACAGATAGTATTTACATACACTGTATAAAAGATGCATAGTGTTTTTCCTCTAATGTCAGACTAAATGTTTTCTGTTTTTGGTCATTCACAATTCTTTCTGTTCACTAAATGCAAGAATAAAAAGATGAATAATTGTTCAGATGAGTTTTTGTTTTGACTTTTTTCAAAGTATGTTTAATTAAGATTACTATTCTTTGAAACAATTTCAGAAAGCTCAGATGATGATTGTAATGGCATTGTATACTTCTGATTGGTAAATTCGCAACATTGTGTTTAAATGAACGCCCAACTGAGGTTGTCTTTTAAGGCGATGCCTCAAAGACACTGCTTCCTTGTGTGATCATGAAAAACATCTAAAGAAATTAGCCAAAGTAGCAGAAGGGACAAGTGTGGTTCATTTCCAGATACCTGAAGGTGACAGATCAATGTGTTCAAACAAGGATACACGTTCTTTGTCCCAGAGATGAATATGCTTTGGTGCTAAATCTGTGTATCAGCCACAGAACAGAAGTAAAAGACTGATGGCAAAGAGGCTGCTGAAGCTGGCAAGAGAGTGCTGTTATTCACAGTGAAACAAGTCAGTTTAATTCAGATTTCGTATATACTGGCAATTCACAACACGTCGTCTCAAGGCACTTTACAAAGTCAATTCAGTCGAATCATATAGATTCCAAGTCAAGTACATACATTCCAATTGATCCTATATATCAAACAATGTCCTGTACCAACATGTGCAATAAGGTCACTCAGAGAAGAAGAAGCCATTTCTCCAAAAGCAACATAACAAGGCCAACAAACTGTAGTAAAAAGGTTATGGAAAGATACCATAAACGTTTTACTCAAATCATTCAGTTTCCAGGCAATTCGAACAAATTATAAGGAAATGTATGCAAAGTTATGAATGTGAATGAAGGTAAATGTCATTTTGGCATTTATCAAACAGAACCCTGACTGAACCCACACAGGCAAAGTTTAGTCTGATCTAACCTCAGACACTGAGAAAAAGAGATTTGTGTGTTTTCTGGTTTCAGCTGCATTAACACAAGAGAGCGTCAATCATTTTTCTGCATTTGCTGCATTTGTTCTTGTAATGCTAAAGTAGATGCTCAGGGTTGCTTTTTCTTAAATTAAGCAGTTTAAAAGATAAACTAAGGAGTTTTAAATATGCTGATCAAAACATTTTGATTATTTTATGGGTTCTATGGGTTTGGGTCCAGCTACTGACAGAAGTAGTTAGTTCTGTTTCAGCATAGAGTTGGTGCTTTGGTGGTAGAAACAGACTGATTAAATGATAAACCCATCTGCACCTGTTTGCACTCAGTAACGCGCACAAATTCATGCACTGATGCACAAATTGGTAGGGAATTTGGGGTTAAGTGCCTTTCTCTGGGGCACATCAACATGTGACAAGAGGAAGCTGGAATGTGATCCTCAATCTTCCGATTGTAAGACACAGTCGCCAATTACTCTAAAATGTGTTTACACCAGCTATCAAATATCGTCCTTGTAGACAACTGCAGGCACACCAGCGTTAAGTGTCCTCCGACAGTTTTTACAGTGTGTACCTTCCTCTGAGCGGACTCGTTGGCTGCATACATCTAGTGGAAGTTTTTCCAGGGGCTTGCATTTTGAGCAACACGTTGGTGAAAGGAGTTTATACAAAAAGAATGGCCAGTCTTTGAGTGTAACAGATTATTCTATCTACAGGTACGCTGCATGCTGAACATTTGGGGCGTTATGCTGTTTATCCGGATGACATGGATTGTTGGCCAGGCTGGAATTGGTAAGTTGACAAATTTCACATTCTCAAAATTGTAAGAAAAACTGAACTATCAGTTTATTTCTACGGTTAAACAAAATGGAGAACTTGTGTTTAGGGGGTGTGTGTGTGTGCGCAAAAGTTGATGTAATGCCACTTGTTCCTTCTCAGAAACAGGATGTTTACAGCATGCCAGTCCTGTGCTGCAGAATTAAAAGCAGACATAAATGTCTTCTTCTTCTTCCATCTGTTGGAACAGACACAAATAAAAAGGGACCGGTGCAAAGAGGATTGGGTGGCGGACGAAGGTGGAGACCTCAGCGGCCCGATCCCCGGATGCTTAGGCTGGCTCTAGGGACGTGGAATGTCACCTCGCTGGGGGGGAAGGAGTCTGAGCTTGTGCGGGAGGTCGAGAGATATCGACTAGAAATAGTCGGGCTCGCCTCCACGCACAGCGTGGGCTCTGGAACCCATCTCCTTGAGAGGGGTTGGACTCTCTTCTACTCTGGAGTGGCCCACGGGGAGAGGCGGCGGGCTGGTGTGGGTTTGCTTGTTGCCCCCCAGCTCAGCCGTCTCGTGTTGGGGTTTACCCCAGTAGATGAGAGGGCTGTATCCCTGCGCCTTCGGGTTGAGGAGAGGTCTCTGACTATCATTTCAGCCTACGGGCCGAGTGGTAGTGCAGAGTACCCTGCCTTCTTGGCGTCCCTGTCGGGGGTGCTGGATAGTGCCCCTCCCGGGGACTCCATTATTCTGCTGGGGGACTTCAACGTGACACCTGGAGAGGCGTGATCGGGAGGAATGGCCTCCCCGATCTGAATCCGAGTGGTGTTTTGTTATTGGACTTCTGTGCTAGTCACGGATTGTCCATAACGAACACCATGTTCAAACATAAGGGTGTCCATCAGTGCACTTGGCACCAGGACACACTAGGCAGGAGGTCGATGATTGACTTTGTTGTCGTATCATCAGACCTTCGGCCGCATGTTTTGGACACTCGGGTGAAGAGAGGGGCTGAGCTGTCCACTGATCATCACCTGGTGGTGAGTTGGATCCGCTGGAGGAGGAGAAAGCCAGACAGACTTGGCAGGCCCAAGCGCATAGTGAGGGTCTGCTGGGAACGCCTGGCGGAGCCCTCGGCCAGGGATGTATTCAACTCCCACCTCCGGGAGAGCTTCGACCAGATCCCGGGGGATGTTGGAGACATAGAGTCCGAGTGGACCATGTTCTCTGCATCTATTGTCGATGCTGCTGCCCATAGCTGCGGCCGTAAGGTCTGCAGTGCCTGTCGTGGCGGCAATCCCAGAACCCGGTGGTGGACACCGGCAGTAAGGGATGCTGTTAAGCTGAAGAAGGAGTCCTATCGGCTGTGGTTGGCTTGTGGGACTCCTGAGGCGGCTGACGGGTACCGTGAGGCCAAGCGTGCTGCGGCCCGGGCTGTGGCAGAGGCAAAAAGTCGGGCCTGGGAAGAGTTTGGTGAGGCCATGGTGAAGGACTACCGGTTGGCCTCGAAGCGATTCTGGCAAACCGTCCGGCGCCTCAGGAAGGGGAAGTAGTGCTTTGCCAACACTGTTTATAGTGGGGGCAGGAGACTGCTGACCTCGACTGAGGACATTATCGGGCGGTGGAAGGAGTACTTCGAGGATCTCCTCAATCCTGCCATCACGCATTCCGTGGTGGAAACAGAGGCTGGGGACTCGGGGTTGGACTCTTTCATCACCCAGGCTGAAGTCACCGAGGTGGTTAAAAAGCTCCGCGGTGGCAAGGCTTCGGGGGTGGATGAGATCCGCCCTGAGTACCTCAAGTGTCTGGATGTTGTAGGGCTGTCATGGTTGACACGCCTCTTCAACATTGCGTGGCGGTCGGGGACAGTGCCTCTGGACTGGCAGACTGGGGTGGTGGTCCCCCTTTATAAGAAGGGGGACCGGAGGGTGTGTTCCATCTACAGGGGGATCACACTCCTCAGCCTCCCTAGTAAGGCCTACGCCAGGGTATTGGAGAGGAGAGTCCGACCGATAGTCGAACCTCGGCTTCAGGAGGAACAGTGTGGTTTTCGTCCCAGCCGTGGAACACTGGACCAGCTCTATACCCTCTACAGGGTGCTCGAGGGTTCATGGGAGTTTGCCCAACCGGTTCACATGTGTTTTGTGGACCTGGAGAAGACATTCGACTGTGTCCCTCGTGATGCCCTGTGGGGGGTGCTCCAGGAGTATGGAATCGGGGGCCCTTTATTAGGGGCCATCCGGTCCCTGTACGAGCGGAGCAGGAGTTTGGTCCGCATTGCCGGCACTAAGTCGGACCTGTTCCCAGTGCATGTTGGACTCCGGCAGGGCTGCCCTTTGTCGCCGGTCCTGTTCATAACTTTTATGGACAGGATTTCTAGACGCAGCCAAGGGCCGGAGGGGGTCTGGTTTGGGGACCAGTAGATTTCGTCTCTTCTTTTTGGGGATGACGTGGTCATCCGCAGAGATAGGGTGAGGAGCTCGGCCATCCGGGAGGAGCTCGGAGTAGAGCCGCTGCTCCTCCACATCGAGAGGAGCCAGTTGAGGTGGCTCGGGCATCTATACCGGATGCCTCCTGGACGCCTTCCTCAGGAGGTGTTCCAGGCACGTCCCACCGGGAGGAGGCCCAGGGGACGGCCCAGGACACGCTGGAGGGACTATGTCTCTCGGCTGGCCTGGGAACGCCTTGGGGAGCTGGAGGAGGTGTCTGGAGAGAGGGACGTCTGGGCGTCTCTGCTGAGTCTGCTGCCCCCGCGACCCGGTCCTGGATAAGCGGAAGACGACGAACGAACGAACAAATAAAAATGTTTAGTTTAATACAGAAAACCAATTGTAACAATAAAGATTAAGGTGTAAAATTGACAAACATGGGGAAAACTTTAGGTGTGTTGAAGATATTTTGAGCTTCCAGAATACAATTTTGCTTCAGGGAACGTGTTTGAGTTTGAGACCCAAAATCTTTAAAGCTAGACTCAGAAATTCTAACCATGTGTGCCTATAGGCAGAAATGAGGGAAATTCTGTCACTTTTCACCGTGTTGCTTGTATAAAGGTCATGTGTTTTGATTTTTTTTTGTCTGAGTTTAACACATGACTTTGAGATGGATTTTCTTATCTGATTCTGGGTTCAGAATATCTATTTTTCTTCCTTTTAGCCTAAAGAGGACCGCATGTCAGATGGTGCATTTAACACCACATTAGATGCATTATGCTAAGCTTTGCTGAGACGGGACAGAGTACTGGACTCCACCATTGGACAATTTTATTAGAAGTGTTGAATAGAAGAGATACAATGAGCATAAGAGGCCACCCACCAGATGCACCTTATGTAGGTTTTTTGATAGAAAAGAGTGGGGGCATTTTTTGATGCACCTCTGATGCTGCTGATGTGTGTTGCCTGGGGGAGTGCAGGGCCAGGCTTTTCCACGGTTTAGATGTGTCTTTATGATTGATATTAGAGACTTTATTGCCTGCAGATACTGGAAAACATCTAATAACACTGGCCAAGTTACAGATCTTTGGCATGTGGTACGTATTTACTGGCAGTCTGTTCAGAAACCTACAACTATCACACCACCCCACAATTTGGGCGTTTCCACTTTGATGGGAAAAATGGCCACTAAGTGACACAAGTGACATTTGATTGTGAGGGCTGATCTTCACAGAGCTCTGAGTAAAACTGTTAACATGTGACCGATCCTTCTGTTTTGTTTTGCAGCTCTTTCCTGTGTGATCGTATGCATGGCCAGTGTTGTGACAACCATCACCGGCCTCTCCACCTCTGCCATAGCTACCAATGGATTTGTGCGAGGAGGTATTTCTGACTTTCTTTTCCAGAATGCTGAGTAACATTCTGTCACAAAGAGGCAGGGAGCAGACCTGACCAGTAACATCTAGTTTCCAACTGTGTTCCATCTTTAAATAAGCATAGCCCGCTGCCAATCATATTACACTAATGCGTGCAGGGTTATTGTGAGTCCGCTAAGAGCAGGGTTAATCTATCTAATATCTGTGATGTCTCTGTGACAGGAGAAATTCACGTCTCGAGATTAAATTGTGTGTCATAGAATTAACCAATGGGAGCTTAGGCTCTGACTCCTTAGTCAAACAAAAAGGCAATAACTGTTTATAATCTGATTTTATATCTTATTAGACAGTAGTCTTATACATGATGGACAGAAATGACTCAATAGATGAACAGCTGCTACAGTCTCTCATTGAGCAAAGTGTTCCTTCAGTAGACTGAATGAAAACTTTGAACAGAACCTCAATAAAGTTCGAAGGCCCACCAATTCTATAGCAGATCCTTTTTTAGGTGCCCAAGGAGCATTCATCCAAAATGTATCACATAGCAGTCTTCTTTCCATCCACGGTAGAACAATGTCACAATCTATTCAAGCTGTGTCAGCTAAAATCCCAACTTACCTCAAAAATGATTGGAACTAAGGGATGTTTAAAGTCACATTCACTGAAACTAATGCAGCAAGAGGAGGAATGTCAGAACAGATGTGTAGAGTTATTGCTCCCACTTTACAGGGAGGGATATTAAATTACCAACTGGTTACGATGTTTGCACTATGAGCAGATAGTTGGTTATGATGGGATCTGTTACTGGGAAAGCTCCCCTCTAGTTAATGCCAAAATTGCGTTACTCTGGGGTTAACAATTTAACAGAACGCTGCAGACGTCCTTGTAAACTGGTATTACACTGTGCATCAGAAACACACTAAACCCGTTTACCAGGCATTCTCTAACCTAATCTTTGTAATGTTAAGCTCTTTCAGTGCTTCAAAGTGGAGCTCAGTGCCATACACGGCAAGCTCAGGCATGCAGCTAATGTTCAGTGTGAGCTCTGAGTTACTAGTATAACGTTTCTTTCCTGTGTGCATGGTCATGATGTTCATTCTATTTAGTAGGCTGTGTGCTGATGCAGTAATTGAAGTGTTTGATGAGCACTTTTAACCAAATGGACTGGGACGCTCAGGACCATGTATACCAGAGGTCCCCACAGCAGAGCACAGTTGGGATCCAGACCCAAATAAAGTCTTGCCTTGGCCCAGATTAGGTAGAATAGATTTTTTGGTGCTGTGTGATTGTTCTCACTGGTAGTAACCCTTTTAGGAGGTAAAAATGTTTGAAGATTAACAGCACAGTATTACAGCAGGAAGCAACAGATTAACTGTCAACACTTATGATGTACTATTCTTGATTGCAAATGCTGCTGTATTGCATTAATCAGCAGAACAGTTAACCCTTCATTGCTTTCACATCTTTACCATCTCAGCAACTTGATTTTCATCACCATCCTTTGTTCTTCCTACAGGGGGAGCATACTACTTGATCTCAAGGAGTTTGGGACCAGAGTTTGGAGGCTCTATTGGCCTGATCTTCGCCTTTGCCAATGCAGTGGCTGTAGCCATGTATGTAGTTGGCTTTGCTGAAACTGTTGTGGAACTTCTCAAAGTAAGTCTTTTCATGTCCTATATTTCTTGTAATAAGACTTTTTTTGATGATTTAAATCAAGCATTATTGTATGCACAGCTACTGCATATTTACCATTGCAGTTCTGTTTAACAACTTTCTGAATTGTGTGTCAGGGTGCGGATGCGCTCATGACTGATGAGATCAATGATATCCGAATAATTGGCACCATCACAGTAATTGTTCTCCTGGGCATCTCTGTGGCAGGAATGGAATGGGAGGCCAAGGTATGACCAGCTAACCTCAACAGTGGGACACCCTCTGACATGCATGGAATTTAAGAAATAACAGTTTCATAATTTGTTTTCTTTAGGCCCAGATCGTCTTGCTGGTTGTCCTTGTCACAGCCATTGTGAACTACTTTATCGGATCCTTCATTCCTGTACAATCAAAGGAATCTGCAGGCTTCTTTAGATATGATGGTATGATCCGCCTGTGTTATTCAGAGATTTTGCTTTTAACCAGACTAATCATGATTGCTGCTTCTTCATATTCCAGATATTTTACTGTTTTTTTAACTGTGATTTCATCTGCTTCTTGGACTTATTTTTACCTCAGCTCAAATCATGTGGGAGAACATAGGACCGGACTTTCGTCAAGGCGAGACGTTCTTCTCTGTCTTTGCCATCTTCTTCCCCGCAGCCACTGGTATTCTGGCTGGTGCAAACATTTCAGGAGACCTTGCTGTAAGTCAGCTATATTCAAAAAGAAACCTCTCTCAGGAACAGGTGTTTCATACAGACCAAAGTCTGGCTAAAATGCATCATACTTTACCTTTTAGAAACTAAGTGTCCATATATTGGATCATAGGTGCAACCAAGTATGTCTGATAAATGTTCAGAACCCCAAAACGTAACTCATTGGATCCCTGATATTTGCAATTAAACTATTGCTTGGGCTGCACATTTATTCAAACTTGTATGTTATTTTTTAAAATCTCAGTTTCAGCAGTGTTATCAGTGATGAATTCTAATACTTAAAATGAATTGACCACCTTCCACTTTGCAGTTATACTGTTATGTGTTTGTTGCAGGACCCACAGATGGCTATCCCCAAAGGAACACTTCTTGCAATATTGATTACAGGGATAGTCTACTTGGGGGTTGTAGTTTCAACAGGTAGACTTTTGCCTTCTCTTTGCCTTTAGCTATGCAATTTTACCTCTTTTCTTTTTAAGAACATAAATATTATTTGCATAATACCTTTCTGACTTTAGGGTCTTGTATTGTGAGAGATGCCAGTGGAAATTTAAATGACACAGTCAGTTCTCAGTTTATGGCAAACTGTACTAATGCTTCCTGCAAGTTTGGCTTTGACTTCTCAAGCTGTAGGATCTCTGGAAATAGCTGCCGCTATGGACTCCAAAATGACTTCCAGGTATGAACCAGCTTTAATAAAAGAAGAACAATTTATTTGGCTTTTTTCATTATGCAGAGAATAAGGTTAAAGTGAGCAATTCCCAAAGCTGTGCAATCTCTTCCATTTTTTTCCAACTGTTTGCACTGAATTCACAAAGCAAAGCAGAGTGCTCTAAAAACATTCAGGCCACTCCCTACATGGTTTTTGCACAACCTGTCTTAACCTGTATGTAAGAATGTGATGGATTATTTTTATTCTTTAATTAAAAAAGAAAGAACATGATTTTAATATAATTTAGAAGATTTTTTGGTCACAGAACTTATTTGCAAAGATGGACCTTTACTGGATCAAAATATAATTTCAACATTCATTACTTTACTGACCATTTTTGTAGCAACACATTAGGTTGCTGTTTCCCCTTATACTTCATCTTTGCCCACATTGACACTAACTTTCCGCAGATGGTATTTTTTACACACAGCACATGTATCTCTCTCTGTGGGACAGCAACTTTGGACTTTTCTTTTCTCTGTTCATTCAGGTGATGAGCTTGGTTTCAGGTTTTTCACCAATCATCTCAGCAGGAATCTTCTCTGCCACTCTGTCCTCTGCACTGGCCTCTTTAGTGAGCGCACCTAAAGTTTTCCAAGTAAGAGTCAATCGATATGTCTTATAAATTACACATAATGGCAAACTCCTTTTTACTACTTGCTTCTATTTTTAAGATATGAAACTACATTGTTTTTGCAGGCTTTATGTAAAGATAACATCTACCCTTACATTGGAATATTTGCCAAAGGATACGGCAAGAACAACGAGCCTCTCAGAGGCTACATCCTGACCTTCGGCATCGCTCTGGCCTTTATTCTTATTGGTATGGTTTCACTCTTTCCTTATTTTTGCTCTTTTCACCCCAAATTATACATCTAAGCACATACAATACGTTTATGTTGGCCATACCTGAATAGCAATATTTTAAAAGACTGAAAGGGTTGTCAGGTCATACTCTAAAATTGTGCCTAGTTATTACATCTAATTTGCTTTTTAATTGATTTTAATATACCAGGTTTCAATGTTCATATTTGACTTTTTATACATGTACAAAACATTTTTAATGATGTTAGTCATAATATCATCTAAAAATTATGATAATGCACTAAAGTAGTCATTCATTATTCAAATTCATTTATATTTTTACATACATAAGGTGTTACTTGCTGTTCTTTAAGGTTATAGCTGTTCTTTCTATGAATAATGGTACATGGCCTGCACTTGTATAGTGCTTTATCAAGTCCCCAGAGACCCCAAAGCGCTTTACACTGCGATCAGTAATTCACCTGTTCATACACACATTTACACACTGACAGAAGTGAGGCTGTCATATAATCTGTGCCACCGATTCCTCTGACCACCATCAGCAGGCAAGACAGGTGAAGTGTCTTGCCCAGGGACACAACGACTGTCGCCCCTCAAATAATGTTCAGGTTTTTCCTAAAAAAAAAAAAAAAAACTTAATTAGCACAAGAAAACAAGTGTCAGTCTTCAGCTCTTCAACGATATTTGTGACCAGTTGTAATGTTCAAGCTGTCTTATTAAAGTCTAAACGAATGACATCTGACCAAAACCCCAGTGTGATGTCCTGGTTTGATCTCGGTACTGGACCAGGATCTAAATCAAGACCTTTTTAAATGTTTTGTTATTGGCGGCTTTAAATAAAATGAACTCCTGGTCCTCATTTTAAAAAAAATGTTGAAACTGACATTTCTCTTTTCACCTCTTGTACTTTCTCTCCATTTTGTTTAAGGAGTGAAAAAACATACAGGTCCTTCTCAAAATATTAGCATATTGTGATAAAGTTCATTATTTTCCATAATGTCATGATGAAAATTTAACATTCATATATTTTAGATTCATTGCACACTAACTGAAATATTTCAGGTCTTTTATTGTCTTAATACGGATGATTTTGGCATACAGCTCATGAAAACCCAAAATTCCTATCTCACAAAATTAGCATATTTCATCCGACCAATAAAAGAAAAGTGTTTTTAAAACAAAAAACGTCAACCTTCAAATAATCATGTACAGTTATGCACTCAATACTTGGTCGGGAATCCTTTTGCAGAAATGACTGCTTCAATGCGGCGTGGCATGGAGGCAATCAACCTGTGGCACTGCTGAGGTCTTATGGAGGCCCAGGATGCTTCGATAGCGGCCTTTAGCTCATCCAGAGTGTTGGGTCTTGAGTCTCTCAACGTTCTCTTCACAATATCCCACAGATTCTCTATGGGGTTCAGGTCAGGAGAGTTGGCAGGCCAATTGAGCACAGTGATACCATGGTCAGTAAACCATTTACCAGTGGTTTTGGCACTGTGAGCAGGTGCCAGGTCGTGCTGAAAAATGAAATCTTCATCTCCATAAAGCTTTTCAGCAGATGGAAGCATGAAGTGCTCCAAAATCTCCTGATAGCTAGCTGCATTGACCCTGCCCTTGATAAAACACAGTGGACCAACACCAGCAGCTGACACGGCACCCCAGACCATCACTGACTGTGGGTACTTGACACTGGACTTCTGGCATTTTGGCATTTCCTTCTCCCCAGTCTTCCTCCAGACTCTGGCACCTTGATTTCCGAATGACATGCAGAATTTGCTTTCATCCGAAAAAAGTACTTTGGACCACTGAGCAACAGTCCAGTGCTGCTTCTCTGTAGCCCAGGTCAGGCGCTTCTGCCGCTGTTTCTGGTTCAAAAGTGGCTTGACCTGGGGAATGCAGCACCTGTAGCCCATTTCCTGCACACGCCTGTGCACGGTGGCTCTGGATGTTTCTACTCCAGACTCAGTCCACTGCTTCCGCAGGTCCCCCAAGGTCTGGAATCGGCCCTTCTCCACAATCTTCCTCAGGGTCCGGTCACCTGTTCTCGTTGTGCAGCGTTTTCTTCCACACTTTTTCCTTCCCACAGACTTCCCACTGAGGTGCCTTGATACAGCACTCTGGGAACAGCCTATTCATTCAGAAATGTCTTTCTGTGTCTTACCCTCTTGCTTGAGGGTGTCAATAGTGGCCTTCTGGACAGCAGTCAGGTCGGCAGTCTTACCCATGATTGGGGTTTTGAGTGATGAACCAGGCTGGGAGTTTTAAAGGCCTCAGGAATCTTTTGCAGGTGTTTAGAGTTAACTCGTTGATTCAGATGATTAGGTTCATAGCTCGTTTAGAGACCCTTTTAATGATATGCTAATTTTGTGAGATAGGAATTTTGGGTTTTCATGAGCTATATGCCAAAATCCTCCGTATTAAGACAATAAAAGACCTGAAATATTTCAGTTAGTGTGCAATGAATCTAAAATATATGAATGTTAAATTTTCATCATTACATTATGGAAAAAAATTAACTTTATCACAATATGCTAATATTTTGAGAAGGACTTGTAAAGCTGGGATTTCTGTGATTTCTGTGGCAAGAAAAGCAGTATTGAGAAATTGTTTTGCTATCCATGTTGTATAAATGTTTTTTTGACAACTTTACCTTTAACAGCCTGCCATACTAACGTTTGTAAAGTGGAATTGATGCTTTCTAACTTTCTGCTTTTTCTCTTGCTTGCAGCTGAGTTGAACATAATTGCACCTATTATCTCCAACTTTTTCCTGGCATCCTATGCCTTGATCAATTTCTCGGTGTTTCATGCATCACTGGCCAACTCTCCAGGTAAGACCAATGTGCAACAAGAGAAAACCAGCTTTTAAGAATATGTTGAATTAAGATGTTTTGTTAAATATTGGAGGTTTTAAAAAAGTTAAGATATTGGTCACAAACGCATCAATGTTTTAAAGGATGAAACATTATCAAGAAAGAAAATGAATGATTTTAGCCAGTTGACTGATGCTAAGCTATGACATGCCTTCACAGCTTTGAGGGATTGTTGGGGGTTGTGTACCAACGTATGCCATCTTTGAAACATTTTAGCATAATCTCAAATTTCCTAAACATACTTTCATTCTGACAACAAATTCAGGGTTCACTGGTTCATATGGAAAGAATCCTGTGAAAATAGATTTGTTTAGGTTCTGAAAAACAGTCAAAGCACAATATGTGCGCATGCACACACACACACACACACACACAGACAAGATTCAGCTTGTACCAAAACATCTTGTCACATCCCTACTTCATGACAACGCAGCTTTAAAATAAACTTTTTTTGGAGTTGAACTAAAGAACTAGTCTCTTCAGTTTGTTATTTACAGTATTTGTTCACTGCTGAGTAGATGGTATTTTATTAAGTTCTGTGCTCTTTCCTCCTTCTGTACCAAATCCTTTGCAGACCTGCAGGTACAATTTCTTTGTCTGTTGTCTGTTGTAAAATCTCCAGCAGGTCATCTGGACCTAAATGGTACATGGCTCATTTAGAAGTAATGGGTTTTACTGCAACTGGAACCACAAGCTGGTGTTTGGATCCCTTTACGGACAATTTGTGCCCTCCCTCTGGGAACCTTAAATCTTTCAGGGGACAAAGAGAAAATCCAGTGTACCGTTTACGTCCTGTGGTTTGTTGTTGACTCATGCTGTAACCACACAGAGCAATTATATGCCATCACTGAAGTCCCTTTAGTCTAGATTTTGTGTTAAATATGGTCCTTGAATAGCTGTTATAACCTTCTGGTCTTGAGTCTAATGGGCTTCTAACTTTCATTGTATAACCCAAGCCTTCGTTGTCCATGCTTTTAACAGCACTGTTTACTGTTTTAGAGACCATGGCCTTTTATCAAGAACAACAACGCCTCTTCATCTCTATCTGATTCAGATTTTTCTAATAGAATTTGTTTCAAACTTAAAAAGAAACTGTATCTTCTAGACTTTCTCTGATCAGTTTTTGTCACCATGCTAGCTATACCACATGCATGGCCAAAACTTTTCCTTTCTGTGACAAATCATTGTTGTTGCTACAGGCTGGCGTCCCAGCTTTAAATACTACAACATGTGGGTTTCCCTTGCTGGAGCTATACTGTGCTGTGTGGTGATGTTTGTCATCAACTGGGCGGCTGCCCTCCTCACCAATGTCATTGTTATGGCTCTCTACATCTATGTTAGCCACAAAAAGCCAGGTGAGTTGCAAATGAATTTATTACATGATTACAAATACCTAATATGATGTATTTCATGAAAACTGTTCTGTGTGCCGTTCTTAGTTGTTGTTTTCAGAACTAAACCGCTTTGTTTTTCTGTTACTTTGTATTCTAAATGTACATATGAACAAGATCTACAAGTTTATGACAAGTTGATGACAAGTTCTGCTGTGTCTGAATTTAGAAGCAGAATGTAATATAGAATATGACTATTTAAATTGAACCAGTCTGGTGGGTCTAATGGACAAGATTTGTTTTGACGTTGTTAGCACAGAGAGCTCAACAAGACAAACGGTTGAATGTTGTCATACTTGATAATGGATCAGCAACAATAGTGAAGGGATGTTATGAATTTTGTGTTAAGGAAAGCAATTATAAAGTTTTCCTGCTGCGTGTAACAGAACAATGACTCTTTGTTAGCCTGACTAAAGTCTTGTCCTCTTTTTGAAGATGAATAAAATATGTCTACGTCTTTAACAATCTTCATTATAGGTTATCTCGCCAGTTAAGAATTTTCTAGATTAGTAAAAATTAAATTGGTAAATGTGTAGTGAAATCAAATCATAATTTGGTCTCTATAACATAAGATTTATTTTTATGCAGAACATACAGTCGAGTACTAATTCTACATTTACATCTTATAGCTTATGTTTTTTATTCTTCACTATATTGCCAGGATTATTGGCTAACACCACCAAATCAATGAATTTCTGCGTTCCAATAACTTCAATGGCTGTAGGTACACAAAGTTTGGTCCTGACCTCACACTTCATCACATTTGGGATGAATTAGA
The DNA here is from genome assembly GCF_021462225.1 of Girardinichthys multiradiatus. Taxonomy (NCBI): domain Eukaryota; kingdom Metazoa; phylum Chordata; class Actinopteri; order Cyprinodontiformes; family Goodeidae; genus Girardinichthys; species Girardinichthys multiradiatus. The sequence continues at coordinate 3,335,626 of NC_061801.1, read as the reverse complement.
GTGGAGGCTACAATTCTGGTTTTCTCATCTAACTATAAACGCACTTCTAAACCTTGTGGGAGATGTTTACAGAATAGTTAAAGTTGCTGGGTCTACCAACAAGTTGGACCTTTTATAGTTTGATAATAGGATGTCTTCAAAGTTCATGTAAAAGTAGATGATAGTAATAGTGTATTTAAAAAATATATTTTCAGAATAATTTTGTTTTTCAATCTAGGTTTTCTTGTCAAATAGAGAGTAACTATTTTACTTATTGGCTCATTTCACCTACCCCTGTCTCTAGTATTTCTGTTGAGCAAAACTGAATTGGCCCTAAATCCAGTGTCGTAGAAAGGTTCACCTGATTTTAGCTTTCCTGTGTGAAAAACAGAGTTTGGAGAAATAAATGTTTTCTAAGTAACATGAAGCTCTGAGCTGTACCTCGGTAAACACAAAGCTGCTCTTGTAGGTCTGAACACACACGTGTGTGCACACACAGTTTGACATGCAGCTACACACACAGAGTAGGCCTTTTCTCTGACTCTAGCACTGCATGGGTTACATGACCTTTAGCTTGGTAGACTGATCCGTAAACATATTTGCTAACTCCAGTGTGTTTTTGCCTGCGTGTGTCCATCTTTGCAGATGTGAACTGGGGCTCATCAACCCAGGCTCTGACCTACCAACAGGCTCTGAGCCACACACTTCACCTTAGTGCAGTGGAGGACCATGTCAAGAATTTCAGGTATCACATAGTAGTTGTGCTTACTCGCAAAACAAACATCTAGAGTATTTTCATAAAACAGGATGGAACATGGATATGAAACTGGAACTACAGATACCAGTTTCTATCATATTTAAGAACGGTTTACAGTACATGGCTTATATTGCTTACTAAATGTTTTCGGGGGTGCTGGGTTTTTACATTTGTTTACTTTTGTTTACTTTAATAAAACTGTTCTGGGAAGAAACCCATTCCAAGTATAGTGCACAAAGGAAATAGGACAATGTTTTTATAACTATCAAGTGAAAGGTTCCTTCTGTCATTTCTTTCAGTTGACCCTACAATCTACGCAATCTAGCGCTTGAGAATAAGCATAAAAAAAAAAATTTGCAGCTTTTTTATGTGTTAAAAACATGTATATGTAATTTTGTTTGTACTGGCTGCACTCAGCCCTAGTTCATTTTGTTGAGGAAATATTTCGACAATAGTTTTCTAAACAGTAGTTTTTTCTGCATGAAGACTAGGCGAAGAGAACGTTTTTTCAAATAATAGGAAGTAAATCTGTATTTGTGTATTGCAAAATACAACTTTAAGTCTATTCCATTCTGTATAAATATTTCACATAGTAATGAAAGAGTAAAAAAAGGAGTAGTTCAAAAAAATATATTCCTCTATGGCTTCACATTTTACCTCACTAAATTTATAATAGGTTTTGTTGACTGAAGTTAAGATTAAAATTAGACTCAAACGATAATGACTTCAGGTGACTAAATGTGACATGTGTCTAAAACTAGATTATATTTAGTCAAGACTAAGATTACATTTTTTTTTTTTTACAATGCAGTCAAAATTGACACTGTGAAACAGGAGAAACAACCATGCTTGCACACACTCCTAGAGGCAATTTAGGGAGGCCAGTTCACCTAACATATGTATTTGGACTGTGGGGTAGTAGCTGGAGTACGCAGAGAAAATACGCTTGCATGGGGAGAACATGCAACCTATATGCAGAAAAGCCCAGGCAGGGATTTGAACCCAGAACCTTCCATTGTTCAGCCCTAACACGAAGTCAGCCTTCTTTATTTTATTTATTTATTTTTTTGTTTAAAATGATTATGTTGTGTTGCAACGTTGTTTATGATTAAAATGGATCTAATTGTTAATAGATTAAAATGTGGGGTAAAAGAAAGGAACATCTGCAGTAAAATATACTCTGAATAACTCACAACTTGATCATCTTCAAAAATCTCCACTGTGGTTTTGTCTGCTGATTACAATATTCTGAAAGTCTGATCATGTATCTACTTGAGAAGCGAATTTTCAAACCTAGCCTCGGTATCATCCTGACAAACCTTTGAAACAAACAATACCCCGTCAGTGATTTTCAAATTCTAATGTTTCACATGTTGACTAAGGTCTGTAGATTCTAAGATGGAAACTGGCAAAATGTCTTGCTGTTGACACTTATTTGGAAATGACATTAAAGCATGGTAGTTAATCTTTCCTTTCTTTCCTTTGGGGTAAACCCTGCTAAAAAACTGCTGAGCCTTCTGCTTTTATAGAGGTACACCCACTAATGATAAGTTGATTATGCACATGAACCTCCTAATTCTGCTGTACAAGTAAAGAAAACCTAATTACATGTTTTTTCCTGTGGGTTTATTCTCTAAGGTTTGCATGCACACAGCATAGTACAGTGTTGTTTTTGAGGACTTATTGGTAACCATGTGGCTTTGACTGTTCCCAATGGCAGCAAATCAAGCAGAGATTAAAAGGCATGGTGTTCTAGAATGACTTGCATGCACCTCTTAGCTCCTTCTTTTCTTCTCTCTTTGCTTCTAAGAAATCCCTTGGCTTAAAGTATTTTCTTTGATGTGCGCTACTCTGCTCTTAATTTGTGTGTTAAGATGAGGCCTCTGTGCAGGTCACAAAGTCAGCAGATTTAAAAGCCATTAATCCTATAAATGTCTTGACAAAAGATGTTAGCTATAAAAATAAATCTATCGAATTTGAAACCAACCTATTGTTTTAGTAGTTTTATTTTTCCCCGTCTTTTTTCTTTTAAGACCGCAGTGCTTGGTGATGACTGGTTATCCCAACTCTCGTCCTGCTCTCCTGGATCTTGTTCACTCCTTTACTAAGAATGTTGGCCTTATGATTTGTGGTCATGTCCGCATGGTGAGTACCAGTTTAGCTATTTGTAATGTTTATGAAAGTCAGCTGGGGAAGGTTAATGATGGCATCAGCAGCACAGATAAAATGAATACATTTTAATAAGTTTGTAAATATATCTGATGTTTTCGACATGTGGCTATGTGATAGAAAATATGAAATGTCACTCAGTTAACAGTGATGTGAAGGGGGGGCAGGTAAGCCATTGAGAAATTTAAGAGCAAGTTAAAGAACTTTAAAAAGGATCCTGAATGTATAAGTAGCCAGTGAAGTGAAGCTAAAATGGGGATAATGTGCTCAGATGTTCTTGTGCCAGTTAAAAGATTCGCTGTAGCATTTTGAACAGCCTGCAGACGCCAAATGGACGCACCACTAACTTCAAAATAAAGCTGCCTTCATAGAATGGGCTTTACTTGGCGAACTGTCTCGAATGAGAAAAGGTAGATTATTAGCTATAAATTTAAGATCTGCTTCCATTTTAACTTCCAGATTAAAGATGATCACTCTAACATACTGTGCCAAAGAATCAAGATCTAAGGTGGGCACCTCAGAAGTGCCACGAAAAGCCATCAATTCTGTTTTGCCTCATTGAAAGTTTAAAAATTTAAACGCCATCCAGGCCTTCATTTCATTAAGACATTTGAACATGTAGTCCACAGAGAAACCCACTGACACTTTAAGAGGTAGATAAATCTGGGAATCAGATTTAGCAGTCCAAAGGGGTTGCAGATATAGAGAAAAAGGAAGGGGACCTAATACTGAGCCCTGTGGAGCCCCAGATTGAAGAGAAACAGCAGAGGATACAAAATCAGAGCTTGACAGAGAAAGTTGGTGCTTCTGAGAAGCACTTGTTTTGGTGCAGTCTCTCTAATGCTAATCAGGTACTTCACACCCTTCCCTCCTTCGGGTCAAAGAATGTTCCACTCCTCTCTGTTCGCCAATTTTTGTAGTTTTGATAACAGAGATACCATTACTAAACCAGACAAAAACAATGCAAAACTGTAATGTCAGTCAGTCATTTTCTACTGCTTATTCCATAGTGGGTCACAGGGGAGCTGGTGCCTGTCTCCAGCAGTCTACGGGCGAGAGGCGGGGCACACCCTGGACAGGTCGCCAGTCCATCGCAGGGCAACACACAAACAACCAAGCACACACTCATTCATACACCTAAGGGCAATTTAGATTGACCAATTAACCTAACAGGCATGTCTTTGGACTGTGGGAGGAAGCCTGAGAACCCTCGCATGCACGGGGAGAACATGCAAACTCCATGCAGAAAGACCCCCGGCTGGGAATTGAACCCAGGACCTTCTTGCTGCAAGGGAACAGTGCTACCAACTGCGCCACCGTGCAGCCCTAATAGTAATGTAATTTCCAAAAACAGCACACACCACTAAGTAGAAGGCACGATGCTACTGCTATCAAAACAATGGCCAGGACGTCATCAACGCTCAATAAATTTATGTCTAAAATAAAAAATGTTTGTTGTCATTTTAATGTTATTTGCAGCTTACCGGTTTGCTGTGTCCATCGTTTCCATAGACGGAAGGAATTGACCTCTTAATCAGATGAAGTCTTTCGACAAATCCTTTTTAATACTGGCAGAGGATCCTGAAGGCACTCCTCTTTGAAGTGCTTTGTGCAAGCGAAAAGGAATTTCTCCACTGATGTGGGAACATTTCCATTAAAAATCCAATTTTACCAGGTACTTCAGAGGTTCTAGTGCTGGGGGACGGTGTAATGAATTGTGTGGGTTAAATCACCCAACGACCGAACATTTAGACTTATCTACTTGTAACTTCGGAATACTTGAGTTTGGACTACAAAATCACAGCGAGAAATAAGAATGGCGGATATGCGAATTGGTTAGCCAGAAGTTTATGACCTTATTTAGCTGTTCCGCATCAAATACGGTGACGTAACCGTTCAAGAAAAGTAATAGATGGAGAAAACTGAACAGACTGAAATATACAACCAAACAGAATATAAATATATCCATACATGGAGTCTAAATTCAACTTTTCTGCACTCCTACAGACTCCATGTACACTACAAAATAGACTGCTTGGCCAAAAAAAAAAAAGCTAACACACTCTAATATTTAGTTGGACCGCCTTTAGCTTTGATTACGGCACGCATTCCTGTGGCTTTGTTTTAATAAGTTTCTGCAATGTCACAAGATCTATTTCCATCCAGTGTTGCATTAATTTTTCACCAAGATCTTCCATTGATGATGGTAGAGTCTGACCGCTACGCAAAGTCTTCTCCAGCACATCCCAAAGATTTTCAATGGAGTTAAGGTCTGGATTCTGTGGTGGACAATCCATGTGTAAGAATGATGTCTCATGCTCCCTGAACCACTCTTTCACAATTCGAGCCTGATGAATCCTGGCATTGTCATCTTGGAATATGCCCGTGCCATCAGGGAAGAAAAGATCCATTGATGGAATAATCTGGTCATTCAGTATATTCAGGTAGTCAGCTGACCTCATTCTTTGAACACATACTGTTAACTGAACCCAGACCTGACCACCTGCAGCAACCCCAGATCATAGCACTGTCCCCACAGGCTGGTATAGTAGGCACTAGGCATGATGGGTGCTTTACTTCACCTGCCTCTCTTTTTACCCTGATGCGCCCATCTCCCTGGAACAGGGTAAATCTAGACTCATCAGACCATATGACCTTCCATTGCTCCAGAGTCCAATCTTTATGGTCCCTAGCAAATCGAAGTCTTTTTTTCCGCTTGGCCTCACTGATTAGTGGCTTTCTTAAGGCTACACAGCTGTTCGATCCCAATCCCTTGAGTTCCCATCATATTGTGCGTGTGGAAATGCTCTTACTTTCACTATTAAACACAGCCCGGAGTTCTACTGTTGTTTTTCTTTGATTTAATTTCACCAAACATTTAAGTGATCGCCGATCACAATCATTCAGGATTTTTCCCGCCTACAGTTCTTCCTTGAAGACGATGGGTCCCCACTATCCTTCCAGTTTTTAATAATGTGTTGGACAGTTCTTAACCCAGTTTTGGTAGTTTTTGCGATCTCCTTAGATGTTTTCTCTGCTTGATGCAGTTCAATGATTTGACCTTTCTGAAACAGACTGACATCTTTTCCACGACCACAGGATGTGTCTTTAGACATGGTTGTTTAAGAAATGAGAAGCTACTCATTGCACCAGTTGGGGTTAAATAACTTGTTGCCAGCTGAAACATATTCACACATTCAGTAATTATCCAATGGTAGGCTCGTACCTATTTGCTTAGTTAAATCCAGGTGGCGACTTTTTTTTTTTGGCCTGGCAGTGTATATTTAAGGGCTAAAGTGGATTTTGTGTGATTTGTCCCCCTTTAAATCATACCTACTCTACTGTCCACGTGACTCCCTGTGTGACATACCTGTACCAACTCACTGGGCCGGCTAGTGGTCTTTGTGGATGTCCTCTGTGTAGTCCGGATTTTTGTGACCACGTTGGCTTAGCGTGCCAGCAAGGACAATTACCTTACTATACTGCATTATTTCTAAAGCACTTAAAAAACAATGTAACGGCTGACAAAAGTGCTGTAGAATAAAATGTAAAAGAGGAATAAAACTATAAACTGCTATAATTTAATTCATAGGAGCTATAGAACATTTTAAATAGTAGAGGTAAATAGAAATGGTAAAACAAAGATGCCAACTCACTCTGGGTTAAAAGCAAAGGAGAAATGGTGTTTTTTTTGTCTTTTTAAACGAGTTTGAAAAACAGGAAGAGATGGAGCTTGCTGGACCTGTAGCAGCAGCTCATTCCATGTTTTAGGAGCCAAAACTGCAAAGGCTCTGTCTCCCAGTCTGAGGGTGGCGCCAAAAACACAGAAGATAAAGAAAATGAAGGGTCAGATCATAAGCAGAAGAAGATAATCAAGGAGGCTTTTTTCTTTTTGAGAAGCCACATCTGTCCGAGCTACCGCACCCTGTTGGCGGTCAGACGTCTCGGAGTTCCTCCGGTCCTTGGTCCCCAGAAGCCATCACACACTCTGTCTAACACTGAATCTTACAGGAACGACTCTCAAACAGTTTCTAACTTTCAGCTCCACAACACAGTCATCCTGGGCTCGATTCCTAACCTTGAGACCTTTGCTGCACATCTTCTTCCTTCTCTCCCTTCTCATTTCCTGTCTGTCTATAAAAGCCACTTGTGCCAAAAAAAACCAAACACACTGTATAAACAGTTATTGTATTCATGGAAGTGAAATGGACACTTATTCTCACCATGACAAGTTGTGCTGGAGAAGGGACTGCTAGTTCCTGACCTCATGGACGACCTCTGACGTAATGGAACAAAGACAGATAGTTATTCAGTCTAAAAAGGGCGTAATGTGAAGGCCCACGGATCCAACCAGGTATTGCTGTTTTTGGAGCACCCTGTAAATGTTTTTTTAACCTTTGACCTTGCCTTTACGCTTACTTTTGCAACAGAAAACTTGACTTTGTTCAGTCATCATTTGTTATAATTGTCTTCTAAGATCTGCTGTAAACCTGTAACCACACGGGCTACATGAACTACAGTGGTTTTAAAGTCCTAGGGAGCCAGTGGTCTACATGTTTGTTTTTTGCACTCCAACATTTCTGATTGAAATGACAGAATGTTCTCCGGAGGGATCTCGGGGGATAATCGATCTGATATGATGCAGCAGGGAAACATTTAGAATACATAGGACAGTGGGACCTCTGAGGTAAAAACCATAATCCATAATGGCAAAGAAGTGCTTGTGTTTGCATGCTTAGTGTGAAAAACAAAACCCCTGCTGGGCATAAATGTTTCACAATCGAAATGCCACATCAATGAGCAGATGAATGCAGGCTCTGTGCAGTCCTCCCTGGCAGCAACTCTCCTGCTCTCTAAAACACATTGTGGGCTCTCATTGGCTCTCCTCCCTGTTGCTGTTGCTTCCATTAGGTCTGAAAAGGAACTTTGCTCAAGGTAATTGGTGTAAACATTCCCAGCTAATGGCATTAAACTTTCCTGGCTGAAGGGCTGGATTGTTGACCCTCTCGTCATTTTAAAAGACTAAGTCAATCAAAGCTTCTATTTCTTCCGAACCATAATTTCAAACTGTTTACATTATAGCTTACATTAATTAGGAACATTCAATTAATTCCTCCATAAGCTAGACATTTCAGCTGAAGGGGTAAGAATTTAGGGCAGAAATACATTCAGGGTGATGCTGCTGCTTCTTTGATTGGGATAAGGATTGGTCACTGAAGAACAAACAGTGGTTAGGGCCATGGACTGCAGATCAGATTAGGTTGTAAAGCAAGAGGTGTCTACTGAACATTGGGAGTTATTTATTATTCTAGCAGTGATGAATGTAAGGTTCTAGGCCTCTGTTGCATCTGTGTGATTCCCAATAGGGCTACAGAAAGCCCAACTTCAAAGATCTTGCTGCAGACCAGTCCAGATACCAGCGCTGGCTGATGAGGAACGAGACCAAGGCATTCTACACACCAGTATTTGCAGAGGACCTAAGACAGGGTTCCCAGTACCTGCTCCAGGTAAGAAACCTGTTGAGCTTGCTGGGCAGCCATCTGTCTGTTTGCAACAATCTATTATTCAAAGTTCTTCTGTATATTTGAGCCACCTTAAAACATCAGCCTTTTTGTTGCAGTACTGTTTTAGTTACCCAGCTTAACCTTACTACCTAAAATTATACATTAGAAATTGACATTTTGAAATTTAGACATTCTATTGTTGTCTCATATCATGTTGTTATAGATCAGTTTGCTATGAGATCTTGTTAGGCAGCGTTCTTCTTCTTAGCCAGTTGTTGAATCAGAACAGTTTGGAGTCTCTTGCTGAGGTGTTCTTTAATAGTCAGTCATGGATAGTGCTAAAACTCGATCTCAAGTGTTAAAGCTGAACATGAGTAGTCCATGTGTTAGTTAGGCTAATTCACAACTGGCCCCCCACCAGTAAAGTATGTAACTGAATACTGCTTTCATTCAGTACATGTGTTTTAACACTTATTCTTCAAAAACAAGTGTTTATTATACTAGTGACTGTAGCAAGCATTGTAAGAATATATGGTTGCATTGCTTTAGATTTTGTTCTATTCACTAAGCTGCCAATTATGTCTAAATCTACTTAAAACTGTTTGCGTCTAGTGATTTAGAATTTTTGTTCTTTCAGGCTGCTGGTCTTGGTCGTCTCCGGCCAAACACACTGGTGCTTGGTTTCAAGAATGACTGGAGAGATGGTGACATGATGAATGTGGAGACTTACATTAATATGATCCAGTAAGTACAAGTACATAAAGAAAGACGTACATTAATGACCAGTTTTGACCTCAGGCTTTAAAATAAAAAAACACCACTGTAACCTGTTGGTTTTATGGAAAACCCAAGGAGACACCCTAGGTTTGCCACAAAACGGGAATATACAGTAGGTAGAACAAGTATTTGATGCACTGCCGATTTTGCAGGTTTTCCCTCTTGCAGAGCATGAAGAAGTCTTTCATTTTAATCATTGGTACTCTTCAACTCTTGCATATCAGAATCTAAAACAAGAATCCAGAAAATCACATTGTGTGATTTTTAAGTAATTAATTAGAATTTTGTTGCATGACAAAAGTATTTGAAAAATCAGAAATTTGCTACAAAAACCTTTGTTTGCAATTACAGATCTCAGATGTTTCTTGTAGTTCTTGACCAGGTTTCCACACACTCCAGCAGGGATTCTGGACGACTCCTCCATACTGTTCTTCTCCAGATCCTTCAGGTTTCAGGGCTATGCCTGAGCAATATGGACTTTCAGCTCCCTCCAAAGATTTTCCATTGGGTTCAGGTCTGGAGACTGGCTAGGCCACTCCAGAACCTTGAGATGCTTCTTACGGAGCCACTCCTTAGTTGCCCTGGCTGTGTGCTTTGGGTCGTTGTCATGCAGAAAGCCCCAGCCAGGACCTATCTTCAATGCCCTTACTGAGGGAAGGAGATTGTTGGCTAAGATCTCCTGATACATGGCCACATCCATCCTCCCCTCATTACGGTCCAGTCGTCCTGTCCCCTTTGCAGAAAAGCATCCCCAAAGAAGGATGTTTCCACCTCTATGCTTCATGGTAGGGATGGTGTTCTTGGGGTTGTACTCATCCTTCTTCTTCCTCCAAACAAAGCGAGTGGAGTTGAGACCAAAAAGCTCTATTTTTGTCTCATCAGACAAAAACATGACCTAACATGTCAAAAAGACATGATCTTCTGCCATTCCTCCTCCGGATCATCCAGATGGTCATTGGCTAACTTCTGACAGGCCTGGACATGTGCTGGCTTGGAAATGCTGTGAAAATGTGTGGTAGCCACGTAAACATTTCATTCAACAATAATAAACTACAGAGAACTAAACCTCCCCTAAAGACAGTGAAATATGACATCATTCAGTTCTATTGAGTTCATGGCGCATCAAACCTGATGTTTTTTCATGAGTTTGAGCTTTTATGGTTTAAACCAGAGTGATGAAACTGAATCACATTGAGCAGGAGGACCTTGCGTGCTCTGCAAGATTTTAATCCATGGCGGCGTAGTGTGTTCCTAATGGTCTTCTTTGAGACTGTGGTCCCAGCTCTCTTCAGGTCACTGACTAGGTCCTGCCGTGTAGTTCTGGGCTGATCCCTCACCTTCCTCATGATCATTAATGCCCCACGAGGTGAGATCTTGCATGGAGCCCCAGACCGAGGGAGACTGACCGTCTTCTTGAACTTCTTCCATTTTCTTATAATTGCTCCAACAGTTGTTATCTTCTCATCAAACTGCTTGGCTATTTTCCTGTAGACCATCCCAGCCTTGTGCAGGTCTACTGTTTTATCCCTGATGTCCTCACACAGCTCTCTGGTCTTGGTCATTGTGGAGAGGTTGGAGTTTGTTTGATTGAGTGTGTGGAGAGGTGTCTTTTATACAGATAACGAGTTCAAACAGGTGCAGTTAATACAGGTCAGAGAGCAGAGATTCGTACTGGTTGTTAGGTGATCAAATACTTGTCATATGAAATGCTAATTAATTACTTATAAATCACACAATGGGATTTTCCGGGTTTTTGTTTTAGATTCCATCACTCACAGTTGAGGAGTACCTATGATAAAAATTAATAACTTCTACATGCTTTGCAAGTGATAAAACCTGCAAAATCAGCTGTGTATTAAATGCTTGTTCTCCCCACTGTAGGTACAGTAAGAACAGCACAGTCTTTGTTATAATGTAGTATGGTAACAATCTATTTTCATCAATGAAGCCTGGGGTTGTGTGTGAACGACTTGGGCTAAATGAATTCATGATTGTAAAAAAGAATGGGGATTCTAGTTTTAGAGCTGAACATTATAAATTGTCCAGCCCTGCAACAATGGAGCTAATTAATATGCACAGTTATGTGCTCTCTGTTTTTTATGTTGCTGTAGAGGCAGTCACATTACAGAGATCAAGTTGCAGTGTTGGTTTTCATGGGTTGAGGTCAAAATGCTTTGCTCTGTTCATTGCTGACAAGATGTTATTTGTTGGCTTCCTCAGTGATGCCTTTGACTTCCAGTATGGTGCTGTTATTCTGCGACTGAAGGAGGGGCTGGATGTGTCTCATATCCAAGGACAAGGTATCAAACCTCTGCCACTAAAACTGATGTCTCATCTTTACTATTTATATAGACAGTATAAAAACAGTTCAAATTTCTGAAGTCAAAAGTTCATTTTATTGTTAGGAAGATACAGGTTCTAAAGGTTCGAACAAACCTGTCTGGTTTATTTTTGTTGGGTTTGATGCTATTTTTCGTCAGGTTACTATCTGGAGGCTTTACTGTGTTAATGACAGTTTCTGCATACTGGCAATGACTAGCATCTCCACATTACAGCTACAAATCAAAGGTTTTAAACTGAATGTTTTAACTCTGCTGATCAGAAGACTAATCTATTGTGGCTAGTACTGATCAATTCTCCTAGCTGCACAATAGCTTCCCTAAAGACCATTGATCATTAATTTTGAGGTTAAAAAACATTCTACATCTTTTTATTTTGGAGTTACTGATGAACTTCTGGACATCTACAGTTTCACTCTATGCAGTGTTGGTATTTAGACAAATCAAATCATGTGTCTCAGACTCTTATGTTGCTCAGGAGGAAGTTAGAGCATGTCCTGTTTTTTTGTAATACTGAAAACTTCAAATCTTGGTCATAAAACCCTGGGGCCTCATGTACAAAGCGCACTTATGCACAAACATCTTGCGGCACAATGTTTTATGCACAACTTGGCATGTACAAAAATGAACGTTGCGTGAAAGTGTGCGTAAATGCACTCAAACCTTTGACCTGCCATAAAAATGTGTGGCAGTCACGCAAACGTTTTGAATCTACAATAATAAACCAGAGAGAACTACACCTCCCCTAAATACACTGAAATATGATTCAAATCAGTTTATTTAATTCATGGAGCATCAAACCTGATATTTTTTCATGAGTTTGAGCTTTTATGGTTTAAACCAGAGTGATGAAACTGAATCACATTTAGCATCAATAATATAACACACCTCAGAAAATGATGGAAACTGTAAAACTTCCTCTGTTTTGTCACCTGTAGATGGAAATGCTCACCGGTTTGTGCGGTGAGGAGCATAAAATGCATGTGAATCATCTATGGGTCATTTTCATTCTCATTGAAAAAGAAAACTGTGTCAGATCAGCAGATTAATTCCTAACAAGTCAGCTTTGATTATTATTATTGACAAGCTGGAGACAATCACACATGTCATAAATAGCTGTGTAAAGTTGTGCATAACGGTGGAATGATGGCTTTGGCACAGCTGGAGGGTAAAAGATGTCAGAGGGAGCATTTTCTTCAGAGATCGTACTGATCTGCTGGTACATGATGATACATTGCTTATTGGCCGGTTTAGATTGCCCAGGGCATGGAGCTGGCCTCAGTGTTAGAGGGAAACCAGGAGGAACCGGGCATTACCGCTACCAGTTTCAGTTCTCACTACGCTGCGGTCCTTTTAACCAGAGCTTTTCAGAGGGAGCTGACTGACAGGTCGGGTATTTTCTAATTTCCCTTCGGAGATCAATAAAGTATCTTTGAATTGAATTAACAGTCATCCCTGTGCTGGGCCATGCCAGCCATATGAGTCGGCCTCATCCGTATGTTGCTCTCATATACTACGTTCCCCTAAACTGTGGCTCTCATATGCAGCGAAGAGCCGATTTCTGAATGTAATCAGAGCTATGGATGGCACTCATACTGCTATAAGGGCACCAGCTCCAAGTGAAAAGGCTTTTTATGAATAAAAATTTAATTCAATATATGTGGGACCTTTTTGTGATGTGCAAATGCAACTCATGATTCCTTTATACTATCAAAACAATTATAATCAGTAACAATAATAGTTGTTTTGGGAACAAACCTCCGTGCGCGATGGCTGGCTACTATGTAATTAAAAAATTTTTTCTGTGATGTCCTGAATGGTTGTAAAGATTTAAAGTTCTTCACATGGTGTGTGTGGTGACAGTCTTCCTAATAGAAATATAGGAGACATATTCATGTCATTACAATGATCAGCATTGAGCTATGAATGAGCTCAGTGCAGCAGCTAGACAGCGCCGTTTGGTTTAGATGCATACATTGTAGAACTAAATGGGTTTGAGCCAACAAACGGTTGATTTTTAGTCACTAATGTCATTTAGGTAGGTGTTGGTTTGCTGCAATTGACAACTAACAGCCCTCATAGCGTGTAGACACCGTTTCGCTTCACGTTTTTCCGCGGGAAAGAAACGGGTTCTTTGACTGTCACAGCACCGTTGCCATGGTTATTTCGACACCTGATGGGTAACTTCCAGCTATTTATATTACTATGAATATGTATTTAATACACCGCAAATTGGGATGTATGAAGGCTACGTGTGTGGTGACATGTCTACGCACCGCTTCGTACATCTGAATTTTTTTTGTGTGCCGCAAGTTTCAGAATTTCTCCATACCGCACACTTTTAGTATGAAAGCTGCGCACTCTTTTGTACATGAGGCCCCTGATGTCTACGACATGGTACTGAGTTTTCTACATTACAAATCTGCAAAATAAATCTCAGCTTTGAATCATCCCAGTAACTGATCACTGGCGGTTGTTGTAAAAATGAAAGCTATCCTGTGACCCCATGGGAATTACTGATGCTTCTCAAACTTTCTGTGTTTGGAAATTATGTGAGAACTGGCCTAAAAACTCCCTTACAGTCCTAGTAGCCAGCAGGCCGGAAGCAGAAAACTGGACAGACCATCATAATTTCACTACGAGTCAATTAGAGCTTGGATGCCACATTTATAGGTTACCAAACATTCTGGGTGTATTTAGCTGAGGAAATATTTCATATTCAGCAGGTTAATGAACGTGGGAGTTTTTTTGTACATTCTCAAATAAACCTGTCTGTTCTGAAGACTGGCTTTTTCAAATACCAATACTGGTAAAAACACTGGCTGCTGCTTTTCACAATGTGTGTTCATTTCATCCTTTCACAATATTGATAAATGTAAGTAAAGAGTGTAAGTTTATCTTTGGAGCTGATATTACATCTAACTGAAGAGAGACGTTTTAAACATCAGAGATAAAGTGATACTAAATGAGCTCTAAATACTCCAGTTAATCCCCCCAGCAGCTTCTATATTTCTGGTTTTGTTGTAAGAAAATATATTAGCAAGACTGGGATGAAAACCTGCAGTGAATACTTTCTGTTTACAAAAAGCACCCTCTCTGATGGAACTGAGCCTGCAAGTACACACATGCTTTTGCTGAATCTGTAGTCCGATCATCTGAAGGGGAGGGTGGGCAAATGTTCTGGCATGAAGCAACCAGCTGACCCCATCTCCAGTTTTCACTTGGTAATCTTTTTAAAATGAAATCTTGATGGCAGAAAGGCATTCTGGATATCTTAACTCCTTGTGCTGAAAGTGGAAAGGAAATGTGATAGTTGGCAACAACTGGGTACATTACTGCCACCTGCTGTTTTCTTTGCAGCAGCAAATTATTTCCAGATGACCATGATAGAAACACAGCAGAACTTAAAGAGATATTGGCATAATAATTAATAATCCAAAGGCACATAATTTTTTCAACTGTAAAGACTGTTTGAAAAATTGGAAGTCGGTGCCCATCCCTGGTTAATTCTCCAACTTTATATCAGATTTAGTACTCGTTTAATTTTTTTGTCTTTCATCTTCTCTTACATCTGTGCTCTGAATTCCCCTTTTTGCCAGATGAGTTGTTGTCCTCTCAAGATAAATCTTCAGGAGCGAAGGACATCATTGTGTCCATTGACACAAGCAAAGACTCAGACTGTGATTCATCCAAGCCGTCTTCAAAGACCACCAGCCTTCAGAACAGCCCGGCTGTACACAAAGGTCAGCCAGTCTCACCACATCGCTCATTTCATTTCCATCTGGTTCTTGAAGCTCAGACAGGAAGCTGCAGTTCAGTATACACAGATTTTTTTATAGCAGACATGACGGTAGGGAAATATTAAAAACACGATAACATTGGTAGTTATTCAGTGTTTTATGTGTGTCAGTCTTTAGGAAAGCTTTTCATTCAACTAATCAGTTCAATCCTATTCCAGGAAATCTCTGTTTTTCCATCAATGACTCCCTCTATCCCCTTGTGTGTACGCTAATTCTCCGCCCAGACAGGAAGTGGCCCAGAAACCTTCAACCCCAGACTGGGCCAAATATCTTGGTCCACAGATGTTTTTGGCATCACTGTGTGTTTGTGTATACGGTACATGTGTTGGAGAGACGGCACCAAGACTGTGTAATGTATAAGTGCCACCTGTAGAGCTAAAACTAGCACACAACTGTTGTATTGTTACATTAAATAACATGAAAAATGACTTTTCATTATAAAGCACAAGCAATTTGCAGTACCTTTTTATAAAAAAATGTTGACCTCTTTAATGCTTTGTTTACAATTCACATCCCAACCTGTCATTTAAATCTATATTTTAAAAATAGGAATATGTTGATTTAGATGTTAACCCAATGAAACAAAGTTACTGGTGCCTTTCCCAAGCAGTCTTTGAGCAAGTCGGGTCCATCCCAGTGCAAGGCACATGGACACCTGCCATTTTAACAGGCCAGTTTTCCCAATGGGCACCATTTTGGATCTTGGTAGAGAATCTAAAGTACTTGGCGAGAACCCACACATGCACATAGAGAATATGCAAACTCCTCACAGAAACGTCTTTCTCAGCTGGAATTCAAACCCTGAAGGTTTTTGATTTTAGGCAATAATACCAACAAGTGTGTCACTATTCCAGTGTAAGGCCAAACATTACTGGTTTAACCAACTTGCACCAGACTAAACATGAATTTCCAAATAAAACTGAAGCCAAGGAAAAATATTAATATACAGAAGGGGTTTGTTGAAGGCAAAAGATTAGCCTGAAAAAAAAAAACGCAACTCTACAAGAAGATTGACCTGCTTGACCAGCAAGACGTACTTTTTAGAAAGATTGGCTTTAATGGTGTTATGAAAAAAACTATTTTAAGTCCACCCCTAATCTGAACGTGGGGCCATTAGACCAGCTTTCAATAACATTTCCCATCAAGAAGCATGGTGGTGGCAGTATCATGTGCAAACCAGTGCAAACCGGCACTGGTAAAATCTGAGAGAAAATGGGGGCTTTACTTTCTCGACTTCAGGAGCAGCCTACAGTTATTTTGATCTCAGATTTTGTTTTACATTTATATGGTCTTGTTTATGTTAAAATGAAATCACTGTTACCACAAAGGAAGGAGCCACAAATACTGTGTAGGGGCTGTTTCACTGATCATAGAAAAAAGATGAAGATGAATACTTTATACTGGGTAATCCTCTTAGAACTGTAGCCTCAGTCTCTGAGCCATGATGAGAACTAATTCTGAAGTACCCTCTTGTCTGCAAGAAATGTTCACTTTAATCCTAGACCATTCTTGGTCAGGTAGTTGAGTGTGGAGAATTGGAACTGATTCATGCCCATAAATACTCTCACATTCATTGCTGTTGCTTACAGAGGGCAGTGGACTGCAGTTTGATTTAATAAGACAGTTCTGGCTAAGAGTTGCTGCCTCAGCTTTTATTATTCATGTCAGACACGAGAAACTTTCCAGAAGCCACAGACAACAGTTAAGTTTGTCTAAAAGTCCCATTTACAGTTTCCTGTTCACTTCATTGTCCTGCATAGTAACTTATTGGCAAGCAGTTGACTGCTCACAGTGTACTTTTGAAAAGGTTTTTTACACTTATTTTTTCAGTTTTATTTACCATCATCTTCCTGATCACAAACTGTTTTGGTACATACAGGATTCATCAAATCAGAATTTCACATTAAGGGAGTTTTTTTTGTTCTTTTGTTTCATACTTCCCAGATGGTGATGAAGATGGCAAAGCTACAACTCAGCCCCTGTTGAAAAAAGGCAGGAGACTCCTTTCATTTGGTTGCCTTAAACTTTTTCTCCCTGCTTTTACTGAGATGTTCTACTGTGTGCTGGCTTTCTTCTCCAGTTTTTCTTCTTCTTCCTCTCACCCTTCGTAACCTCATTTTTCACAGTAGATTTAGAAATCCTTTATACTAACATACTGTCCTGCAACCTGTCTTCTGTCTCTCCTCTGCTTGTTCTCTGCTTCCGGCCTGCTGGCGACTTTGCTTGGGGGAACAATCATTTCTCCTGTTTTAGTCTCTTCTGGCTTACACTCAGTCTTTGATGCCCTGCTGTATCATATGGCTTTTATCTCACCCCAGATCTTCAGTAGTTCTTTCTTTGTAGCATTTCAGTTCCTCCAAATCATCTGAAGCTTCTTCCTTCCTTAGATGTGACGGTTATCTGTAGCTTTCTTTTCCAGGATTCAGACACATTACAGCTGCTGTCTGTTGACTCTTCATTGTTAACAGTGTTTCTCCTCTTTCTTAAATTCACTTAAATTTGATTTATTATAGCTCACCATTAAAGCTAAATGTTCACCAAAGAAACAGATGGACATGAACATTTTCTGTAATTAAACATCTGTAAATTGGTTCCTACAATCTGAGTGTTTCTGACTGTTAATGGAGGGGTGAGTGTTGTTAGTCACTGCTTTCACTGATTGTCTGTGCTCTGTGTGTTTCCCTGTCCGCCCACCATCTTACAGACAAGAAGAGTCCAACAGTACCTTTAAATGTGTCTGACCAGAGGCTGCTGGAGGCGAGCCAGCAGTTCCAGCACAAACAGGGGAAGGGCACAGTGGACGTCTGGTGGCTGTTTGACGATGGAGGTGAGTCTTGGAAAAGAAGACATGCAGAGTTTAGTGAACTACAGCCAGAAAAATAGTTGCCCAGTGAAGTACCTCACTCCCTGCAGGATTGGTAACGGTGCAGGTTTTTGTCCATTTCAAACTGAAATTCCAAAATCAAGCTTGCATTGTAATTTTGTTGAAGCAAATATTGAATGGAGGAACAAGTGAAACTCTTACAGAAGTAGAATCAACGATTGCTGTTTTGCTTAGTGGATCTGACAGAGACAGCATGTGGATCAGACTGCTGATGGGAGTCTTTGTGGCCTCAGCTGGGTCTAAAGACATGAAGGGGGCTTGAGGCACATCATATGTGTTCAGTCACAACTGAGTCTTCTCATCATCATCATCATCATGTTACTGTCACTATTGCAGCTCATCGACACTCTGATGCGTTATGGACTAAATTATTCGTACTTGTGGCTCAGTTGTAGCTGCTATTCATAACACATCCAAGTTATAGTTGCTGACAGTATACATTTGGTCCAAATGAATCTGGATGTTATGTGTTGGACATATATCGGACTGAGAAGAAGGATTTGATGTACTAAACAAGGATTAGGTTAAAAAACACATGAACAAATGTGAAATTGTTACGAATATGTCAACATTATTTATACAGTGTAGATTTATCAGTAACATTTAATCATATAAACGATAAATCTACAACACAAAATATATAAACTTTCCACGTACATTTGTGAACAATGCATTCTGAATGTGGTTTTTAAATGTAACCTGAAATGTGACACAGTTACATGTCTGTTAGAAAGCTAAGGATCAGGAAAGATTTCTGTTCCAATATATATTTAACCCGTTCCCTGAGGGGATGAGAGCAATTCAGTCATTTTTTGTAAGAATTACATAGCGGCTGTACAAAGATGTACACAATTTTTTCCAGAATAAGGCATACATGCAGACATAAGGCTGTTACAGAATGTGTGAGCTAAGCAGTTATTTGCTTTCCTTGGATCAGGTCTGACCCTGTTGATCCCCTACCTACTGACTAACAAGAAGAGGTGGAAGGAGTGCAAGATCCGCGTTTTCATTGGAGGCAAGATCAACAGAATTGATCATGACCGCAGAGCGTAAGAACTTACAACTATTCCTATCCTTTCATTCCATGTTTCCAGACTTTATAAAAGCAGTTAGGAGGTAGTGATGCTGAAAGCATGAAGTACTGTGTTTTTTCCAGCAGCGATGCCCCTGGATGGAAACTTTTTTTTTTTTAGGTTCTCTGAAATAAACAACCATTACTATTAAAATAATTTGCTTTTATCTTATACCAATGTATCTTCAGAGAAACGGAACAATATGCTGTTTGCAACTCCTGGATGATTTGCAGTAAGTTACTGAGGCTGTGAATGTTTCATGCTGCAAAAATGAAATGGTTGATGGAAAAACACTTAAAATGGCACTTTGCTGTATGTATAAAAGGAAGGAAAGAAATCAGCTAATGTCAAAAGCTGTTGTGAAAAGTTGTCTTCATTGTTAAGCATTCTAGACTGTAAGCAAGAAGGTGAACCATTAAAGCTCCAGTGTTTGAAAGGCCAACATCCTGGGAACATTCCGTCTCTGCTAAGGTTAGCTTTCTTCTGGATTGCTTCATCACAGCCGATACAGTTTTACTACTAAGGGCAACTTCCTTTTTCATGCCAAGAATCAAACATCGCTGACAGGAAGCTTTAATAGATTATTTGGCCCATAGATCAATCTTTGGGAGATTAACAAAAACCAGTCTTTCTGATGTCTGTGTGCAGACTCTGTTTTAATTTTTTTTCTTCCCCATTTCACTTTAGTTGCGCAAAATTGAAAGAGTAGGATTATACAAGGGTTGGACACTGAAACTGAAACACCTGTCATTTTAGTGTGGGAGGTTTCATGGCTAAATTGGACCAGCCTGGTAGCCAGTCTTCATTGATTGCACATTGCACCAGTAAGAGCAAAGTCTGAAGGTTCAATTAGCAGGGTAAGAGCACAGTTTTGCTCAAAATATTGAAATACACACAACATTATGGGTGACATACCAGAGTTCAAAAGAGGACAAATTGTTGGTGCACGTCTTGCTGGCACATCTGTGACCAAGACAGCAAGTCTTTGTGATGTATCAAGAACCACGGTATCCAGGGTAATGTCAGCATACCACCAAGAAGGACGAACCACATCCAACAGGATTAACTGTGGACGCAAGAGGAAGCTGTCTGAAAGGGATGTTCGGTTGTTAACCCGGATTGTATCCAAAAAACATAAAACCACGGCTGCCCAAATCACGGCAGAATTAAATGTGCACCTCAACTCTCCTGATTCCACCAGAACTGTCCGTCTGGAGCTCCACAGGGTCAATATACACGGCCGGGCTGCTATAGTCAAACCTTTGGTCACTCATGCCAATGCCAAACATCGGTTTCAATGGTGCAAGGAGCGCAAATCTTGGGCTGTGGACAATGTGAAACATGCATTGTTCTCTGATGAGTCCACCTTTACTGTTTTCTCCACATCCGGGAGAGTTACGGTGTGGAGAAGCCCCAAAGAAGCGTACCACCTAGACTGTTGCATGCCCAGAGTGAAGCATGGGGGTGGATCAGTGATGGTTTGGGCTGCCATATCATGGCATTCCCTTGGCCCAATACTTGTGCTAGATGGGCGCGTCACTGCCAAGGACTACCGAACCATTCTTGAGGACCATGTGCATCCAATGGTTCAAACATTGTATCCTGAAGGCGCTGCCGTGTATCAGGATGACAATGCACCAATACACACAGCAAGACTGGTGAAAGATTGGTTTGATGAACATGAAAGTGAAGTTGAACATCTCCCATGGCCTGCACAGTCACCAGATCTAAATATTATTGAGCCACTTTGGGGTGTTTTGGAGGAGCGAGTCAGGAAACGTTTTCCTCCACCAGTATCACGTAGTGACCTGGCCACTATCCTACAAGAAGAATGGCTTAAAATCCCTCTGACCACTGTGCAGGACTTGTATATGTCATTCCCAAGACAAATTGACGCTGTATTGGCCGCAAAAGGAGGCCCTACACCATACTAATAAATGATTGTGGTCTAAAACCAGGTGTTTCAGTTTCATTGTCCAACCCCTGTATATGTGTCTGTGTGTATACACACACACACATGTGTCTGCATGTATACACACATATATATATATATATATATATATTTGTTCCGGGTGAAAATAGATTGCTGTTTCCTCAGACACACCAAAATTTCATTTATCTTCTGTTTTCCAGTTCTCCATGCAAGCTGTTCTATTTTTCATCATGCTGAGTTTCATAGTGGCACCAAATATTGTATTCCTTAAGCACCGAAACTTGCTGCAGGCACAACAGGCACACGGGTTTTCCATTCATCTCCACCGCCATTTAAGAAGTCAATTTTTCTTGAAAAATCTGACACCCTGTGTCTACTTTTCTCTTTTATGGCAGACATTTCGATGATGAGGGTGCCAGGGCCAACAGAAAAAGTGGGTAAATTGATAGAACCAAACGCCGCTTACAGAACCTGAAGCTCAGTGCTACCATCTGCTGTTAGTTCCAACGCAGTGTTGCATCATGTTGTTTGCTCTGACTAAAACACAGCGCCCCCGGTGGACCGTATAGGAACTGCAGATTTTCAGTTAAATGAAGTTCATTGTTTCTTCAATAATCATTACTGAGTAATTGTTATGCATTTATCCCCCGGGCCAGGCTTAACCCCTTGGCGGGCTGGTTCCGGCCCTCGGGCCGTACGTTTGACACCCCTGGTTTAGAGGGACAGCAGGAAAAGTTTGAGCTGATTGAAAACGGTGCTTTCAGGTTTGTAGGCCATGTAAACAGGAATGTGATAAAAGCAGGGTTAAGTATGTAAACCAGGCTGATGGATTTCCAGGGAAATATATTTTAGAATGAGATCAAGGAATGCAAATCTCTGTATGGCTGACCAAGCATGGGCGCAGATTGGAAACTGATAGCACAGTTTGTAAACCTTGAAATAACAGACTTCCACTCACCCACCACTAGGCTGTTTAAAATAAAAGGATGATAAGTGTTAGAAGCCAAATGGCTATTTAAACTAAAGCATGCATCATCTATATTTATTAAAATTTGGTGCCTTAATGCACTGCAAAGATGACCCTCACTGCTGTGTTATCTGATACACACTCCTACTTCCACAGTCTGTCATCCCTCCCACTTCCTTTTGTTGGCTAAAATTAACTGGGTGCTACAGTAGCAGCAAAGCCTTCATCTGCACAATACCGGGTGCACTTTCTAGCTCACAGTTCGACACATGCTCTTTTAACAAATACACACCACTTCACTGTGTGAGCATTTACAGACCAATGACCTGTTTGAAGAGTTTCAGTCAGGCTTTAGAGCTCATCATAGCACTGAAACAGCTCTGCTGAAAATCACTCATGATTTGACTCATGATATTCTCCTGACCTCGGATAATGGACTGTACTTGTTCTGTTAGATCTCAGTGCTGCATTTGATACAGTCGATCACAATATTGTCTTAGAAAGGCTGGAATAGGCTGTAGGGATCAGGGAAACAGCACTAGGCTGGTTTAAATCTTATTTGTCTGACAGATTGCAGTTTGGTTATGTACATGACGAATCATCTTCAATTCAATTCAGTTTTATTTATATAGCGCCAATTCACGTCTCAAGGCACTTCACAAAGGGTTTGGAATGGTGCGGGGTTTTTGGGGAGGTTAGAATAAACTACTATGTGTAGGGGTACTAAGTAAAATAATAAACTGATAAAGTTTGTCCATGTAGAGCCCACTGGTGGCCATTGTTATTCTAAAAAACACAAGGATTGGGGGTACCTCTCTCTGTCAGACTGATTATAACCATTGGAAAAGAGAAGGGGTCATACAGGTAGCAGAAATGGAGGGTGTGTTTGCACCTCAATCATAACTGAGCTGGTTTAGGCTAAACCTGACTCCCCCTTACTCCATCCAACAGGGAGGGAGGCGGAGGTAAAAATAATTGGAGAGCGTTGTTTCCATTTGCATTGTGTGAAAGGTGGGCACCTTTAAAATGGGCTAAGTCAATTCAGTCGAATCATATACATTTCAAGTCAGGCACATGCATTCCAGTTAATCCTAACCATTGAACAGTGTAGTCAGCTTCAGTTATTTATTCAAATTGAATAAAACGTTTTTCTATCTAAGGAAACCCAGCAGATTGCATCGAGTCAGAGACTTGCAGCATTCCCTCATCCCAGATGAGCATGTAGAGACAGTGGACAGTCACTGGCGTTGACTTTGCAGCAATCCCTCATACTGAGCATGCATGTAGTGACAATGGAGAGGAAAAACTCCCTTTTAACAGGAAGAAACCTCCAGCAGAACCAGGCTCAGTATGAGTGGCCATCTGCCACGACCGACTGGGGGTTTGAGAGAACAGAGCAGAGACACAAAGAGAACAAAGAAGCACTGATCCAGGAGTCCTTTCTATGGGAAGGAAAAGTAAATGTTAATGGATGTAGCTCCTTTAGTAGTTTCACCTAAAAAGAAAGAACAGATCTATAGTCTGAAAGAGAGCACATACAGGTCCTTCTCAAAATATTAGCATATTGTGATAAAGTTCATTATTTTCCATAATGTAATGATGAAAATTTAACATACATATATCTTAGATTCATTGCACAATAACTGAAATATTTCAGGTCTTTTATTGTTTTAATACGGATGATTTTGGCATACAGCTCATGAAAACCCAAAATTCCTATCTCACAAAATTAGCATATCATTAAAAGGGTCTCTAAACGAGCTATGAACCTAATCATCTGAATCAACGAGTTTAGAGTTAACTCTAAACACCTGCAAAAGATTCCTGAGGCCTTTAAAACTCCCAGCCTGGTTCATCACTCAAAACCCCAATCATGGGTAAGACTGCCGACCTGACTGCTGTCCAGAAGGCCACTATTGACACCCTCAATCAAGAGGGTAAGACACAGAAAGACATTTCTGAACGAATAGGCTGTTCCCAGAGTGCTGTATCAAGGCACCTCAGTGGGAAGTCTGTGGGAAGGAAAAAGTGTGGCAGAAAACGCTGCACAACGAGAAGAGGTGACCGGACCCTGAGGAAGATTGTGGAGAAGGGCCGATTCCAGACCTTGGGGGACCTGCGGAAGCAGTGGACTGAGTCTGGAGTAGAAACATCCAGAGCCACCGTGCACAGGCGTGTGCAGGAAATGGGCTACAGGTGCCGCAATCCCCAGGTCGAGCCACTTTTGAACCAGAAACAGCGGCAGAAGCGCCTGACCTGGGCTACAGAGAAGCAGCACTGGACTGTTCCTCAGTGGTCCAAAGTACTTTTTTCGGATGAAAGCAAATTCTGCATGTCATTCGGAAATCAAGGTGCCAGAGTCTGGAGGAAGACTGGGGAGAAGGAAATGCCAGAAGTCCAGTGTCAAGTACCCACAGTCAGTGATGGTCTGGGGTGCCGTGTCAGCTGCTGGTGTTGGTCCACTGTTTTTTATCAAGGGCAGGGTCAATGCAGCTAGCTATCAGGAGATTTTGGAGCACTTCATGCTTCCATCTGCTGAAAAGCTTTATGGAGATGAAGATTTCATTTTTCAGCACGACCTGGCACCTGCTCACAGTGCCAAAACCACTGGTAAATGGTTTACTGACCATGGTATCACTGTGCTTAATTGGCCTGCCAACTCTCCTGACCTGAACCCCATAGAGAATCTGTGGGATATTGTGAAGAGAACGTTGAGAGACTCAAGACCCAACACTCTGGATGAGCTAAAGGCCGCTATCGAAGCATCCTGGGCCTCCATAAGACCTCAGCAGTGCCACAGGCTGATTGCCTCCATGCCACGCCGCATTGAAGCAGTCATTTCTGCCAAAGGATTCCCGACCAAGTATTGAGTGCATAACTGTACATGATTATTTGAAGGTTGACGTTTTTTGTATTAAAAACACTTCTTTTATTGGTCGGATGAAATATGCTAATTTTGTGAGATAGGAATTTTGGGTTTTCATGAGCTGTATGCCAAAATCATCCATATTAAGACAATAAAAGACCTGAAATATTTCAGTTAGTGTGCAATGAATCTAAAATATATGAATGTTAAATTTTCATCATGACATTATGGAAAATAATGAACTTTATCACAATATTTTGAGAAGGACCTGTACAATTGGTGACAGTAAAAGCTCAGTCAGTAGCTATGTCTAGGAGAGACAGGGTTAAACACTGATAGACAGGGCCATGTGGATCATCTGTATAAGGTGACCATTAAGGTGTTGGCGGCAGCAGCTTGGACGGTGCCCCCCTCCAGGAAGGTGTCACAGGTAGACACAGAGTGCCACAGCAGTCTAAGCCTATAGCAGCATAACTACAGAGATTCCTCAGGATAACCTAAGCCACTCTAACATATGGACCAATCAGATCTCTGATGTATGATGGAGCTAGATCATTAAAGGCTTTATATGTGAGGAGGAGAATTTTAAATTCTATTCTGGATTTAACAGGGAGCCAATGAAGGGAAACTAAAATAGGAGAAATATGATCTATCTTTTTAATTGTCATCAGAACTCTTGCTGCAGCATTTTGAATCAGCTGAAGGCTTTTAACTGCATTTTGTGGACATCCTGATAGTAACGAATTACAATAGTCCAGCCTTGAAGTAACAAATGCATGGACTAGTTTTTCAGCATCACTCCTGGATAGGATATTTCTAATTTTGGCAATGTTCCGGATGTGAAATAAGGAAATCCTAGAAACCTGTTTAATATGGGATTTAAATGACATGTCCTGGTCAAAAATAACACCAAGGTATTTTATTTTATTACCGGAGGTCAATTTAAGGCCATCCAGGTTAAGTGATTGACTAAGCAGTTTCTTTTTTAAAGACTCCGGTCCAGAGACGACAACTTCTGTCTTGTCTGAATTTAGAAGTAGAAAATGTAAAGTCATCCAAGTTTTTATGTCTTCAAGACATGCTTGTAGTCTATCTAACTGGTTGGGCTCATCAGGATTTATGGATTAGTAAAGCTGAGTATCATCAGCGTAACAGTGAAAATTTATCCCATGCTGCCTGATAATTTTACCTATTGGAAGTATATATATATATATATATATATATATATATATATATAAATAGTAAAGAGAATTGGCCCAAGTACTGAACCCTGTGGTACTCCACAATTAACCCTGGTGTTTAAGGATGATTTATCATTTACATGAACTAACTGGAGTCTGTCAGACAAATAAGATTTAAACCAACCTAGCGCTGTTCCCCTGATCCCTACAGCATATTCCAGCCTTTCTAAGAAAATATTGTGATCGACTGTATCAAATGCAACACTGAGATCTAACAGAACCAGTACAGACACAAGTCCATTATCTGAGGCCACAAGAATATCATTAGTGACTTTCAGCAGAGCTGTTTCAGTGCTATGATGAGCTCTGAAACCTGACTGAAACTCTTCAAACAGGTCATTGCTGTTTAAATGCTCACACATTTGATTAGCAACTATTTTTTTCAAGAATTTTAGTTAAGAATGGAAGATTGGATATAGGTCTGTAATTTTTCAAGTCATCTCGATCAAGTGGAGGTTTCTTAAGTAATGGTTTAATTACAGCTACCTTAAAAGCCTGTGGTACATATCCATTTACTAAAGTTAGATTAATCATACCTTAAATGGGGCTGGTAATCAGAGGGAACACTTCCTTAAATAATTTGGTTGGGATTGGGTCTAACATACAAGTTGAAGGTTTAGATTAAGCTAATATTTCTGATAACTCAGGAAGCTTCACAGGATCAAAACAGTCCAAACACAAATCAAGTTCTACGGTTACTTCCTATGTTGTCTCACTTGCTGAGGATGAAGTTATCATCTTCAGGAGTATGTCAAAGATTTATTTTTAATAGAATCAATTTTATTTAAGAAGAATCCCATAAAGTCATGGCTGCTAAGAGCCAAGGGAATGGATGGCTCAACAGAGCTATGACTCTAAGTTTAGCATCTGTACTAAAGAGAAACCTAGGATTATTCTTGTTATCTTATATTAATGATGAGAAATAAGCTGTTCTGGCTTGGCGAAGTGTCTTTTTATACAACAGTAGGCTATTTTTCCAGATTAAGTAGGAATCCTCTAGGTGTGTAGAGCGTCATTTTCTCTCCAATTTTCTAACCTTGTGCTTTAAAGTACGCAGATCTAAATTAAACCAAGGAGCCTGCATCTTATGAATAATTACCTTCTTTTTCAAGGGGGCTGCATTGTCTAATGCACCACGCAATGATGAAGTAACACTATGAACAAGAGAATCAATTTGTGAAGGGGCAGAAACAAAATTATTGCCCTCCACTGTGCTGTTCAGTGATAATGAGGAACTTAAAAGTGGAACAGATTCTTTAAAGGTTGTTACAGCATTGTCTAATAATGATCTACTATAATGAAATTTTCTTTCAGGTGTGGAGTACTCAGTTGAATTAAACTCAAAGGTTATTAAAAAAATGATCAGACAGTACAGGGTTATGAGGAAATATTGTTATTTCTTTACACTCAATGCCATATGTCAGCACAAGGTCCAGAGAATGAAGACAAAGGTGGGTAGGTTTGTTAATGTTTTGTGCATAGTCAATTGAGTCTAAGATAGCTTTAAAGGCTATATTTAAGCTATTACTTTCAGTGTCAACATGAATGTTAAGATCCCCCACTATAATAACCTTATCTGTATTTAACACTAAATTAGATTAAAGGTCTGAAAACTGATCTAAAAATTGAGAGTAAGGACCTGGTGGACAGTACAAAACAACAAACAGAAGTGGTTTTAGTGCTTTGCAATTTGGATGAGGAAACCTAAAGATTAAATATTCAAAAGAGTTGTAGCTATTGATTGGTCTGGGACTAATCAATAAATCGGACTGAAAGATGGTTGCTACTCCTCCTCGCCCAGTATTTCGAGGAATGTGAAAATTTAAATAATTAGTAGGAGTTGACTCATTTATTGTAACATAATCCTCTTGCTGCAGCCAGGTTTCTGTGAAGCAAAATAAATCAATCTGATTGTCACAAATCAGGTCACTAACTTCTCTTCCTTTAAGCTACGTTTATAAGCCTGGCTCTCTGTTTAGCTGTGACACCTTCCTGGAGGGGGACATTGGCCAAGCTGCTGCTGCCAACAACTTTAATGATCACCTTATACAGATGATCCACTTGGCCCTGTCTTTCAGTGTTTAACCCAGTCTCTCCTAGACATAGCTACTGACTGAGCTTTTACCGTGACTAACTGTATGTGCTCTCTTTCAGAGTTCATCTGCTTAGCTGTCTTTCTCTCCTAGATGAAGTCTCTAAAGGAGCTATAACCATTAATGTTTTACATTTCTTTCTTTGTGTTCTTTGTGTGTCTCTGCTCTGTTCTCTCAAACCCCCAGTGGGTCGTGGCAGATGGCCGCTCACACCGAGTGGTTCTGCTGGAGGTTTCTTCCTGTTAAGAGGGTTTTCCTCCCCATTGTTGCTGCATGCATGCTAAGTATGAGGGATTGCTGCAAGGTCGATGCCAGCGACTGTCCACTGTCTCTACATGCTCATCCAGGAGGAGTGACTTCTGCAAGTCAATAGCTCAATGCACTCTGCTGGGTTTCCTTAGATAGAAAAACTTTTTAACCAATTTAAATAATAAACTTAATCTGACTGCACTGTTTGATAGTAAGGATTAATTAGAATGTATGTACATGACAGCTGTATGATTCGATTGAACTGACTTTGTGAAGTGCCTTGAGAGGACATGTGTTGTGAATTGGCGCTATATAAATAAAACTGAATTGAATTGTTCTCTTCCACTCACTGTATGGTTCCATTACATCAAAATGAGATTGTGCTGAATTTGTATTTGGATGTGTTTGAACTGACACAATCATGCAAACCCCGCTCCTTTGAAGTTTATGCAGGAAGAAATGGAGTCTGGGGGAAAAACTTCTTCCGGGTCCAAGTAAACCCTGCTTTATCTGCTTTCAGCAGCCTCCCCAGTCTTTCAGGTTCAGTCAGAGATCTGTGCATGCCTCTAAGCTACAGTGTCTCCTACAGCTGTTAGAGTTGTTTATTACTTTTTGTGCAGGATGGCAACTCTACTGAGCAAGTTCAGAATAGACTTCTCCGACATCACTGTGCTGGGAGACATCAACACCAAACCCAAGAAGGAGCAGTAAGTTCTCTCTCTAGCAGAAGCAAAGTTTCTTTCACCAAATCCATAGTTTCCATTGTAATTATTGTTCATTGTTCCTAGTCATCCTCACCATCTTTCCTCCTTACTCCCAGAACATGTCACCCACACTTGACTGGGTCCCTTCTAAAGTCAGATTTTACTTTTAAAGTCTCAAAATTTTTTGGACATAAAAACTTTAAAATCAACAACAAACATCTCCAAGAGTCTTTTTCTAAAAAGAGCTTCCTTTCTGAAATGATTTTGAGCTCCTTTAGGCATCAGCAGACTTTTCTCACCATACAGATGTTCTTCATATTTTACAGGCGACTGTGGTTCAGTGAGGAGAGTGGTCTTGCTATCCAAACGTTGTGGGTTTAATTCCAACTTCCTCCTGCTACATGTCGGTCTGCCCCTGGGCAAAGCACTTAACTAAAAGTTGCTTACCGATCTGCGTATCAATGTATGATTGTGGGTGAATGTGGCTCTAATGTAAAGCATTTTGAGTGGTCGCTATGATTGGAATGGCGTTGTATAAGTTCAGTCCATTTACCATTTAAGGCTTTCTAAAAGATGCCTTTAGGACTGAATGGGTTGATGCTGGGCAACAATAAAAGCTACATCAAACACGTACTTTATCTGAGCTTTATGTGAGCAATAGTTTCTTCTTTTAGACATCTGTCATTCATTTTAAACTGTGTGGTTTTTCTGTTTGCATGTGGCAGTTAGACTGAGGACTTTTAGAAGCCTAAATACAAGTACAGCTCAAAACATTTTGAATATTGTCACTCATTTCAGAGTGAAACTCACGTATAGATTCCTTACACATAGTGAAATATTTCAAGCCTTTATTTCTTGTAGTTTTACTGATTATGGCTTACAGAGAATGAAAAGCCAAAATTCAGTGTCTTAGGGAATTGCAGATCAGTTATAGAGAAAGCAGCAGCAGGAAGAGGAGGTTTAACTACTAAACGTTTGGATCACTGCTGCCCTCAAGTGGTGAAAACACAACATTGGATATCTAGTCTGAACAGGACATCTCATATTCAACAAGCTGATTTAGGACCCACATAGTAAAACTGAATAAACAGTATGACCTATTTTCCCACTATCACTTAACACTTCTCCTGAATGATGAATTAAACCTAAATTCCAGTAATATCCAAACACACACGCAGGAACCAGTGTGATTGCTTTTTGTTAAATTCTTGTCACATTGAGGTAAAAGTGCCTGAACAAGGAATTCTGCACCCAGTGTCATGTTGCTAACCATGAAGCCTTTGTTGTGACACAGTGTGGCAGCCTTTGAGGAGATGGTTGAGCCATACCGCCTGAAGGAAGACAACATGGAGCTGGAGGCAGCTGAGGGATTAAAAAACAGTGAACCCTGGAGAATCACGGACAATGAGCTGGAACTCTACCGTGCCAAGGTCTGCACACTTTTGCTCTCTGATTCACTGCAGCATACTTCCTCTGTGTGGTCTTAAACATAATTAGGTCCTGATGAAGCCTGGCTTTAACATTCAACCTAACTGATTCAGTCACAAGAGGAAGATCATTGAATCAGATCATCAACCTCTAGTTCAGCAACAACCAGAACATCATTAGATAAACAAAAATCACCTGAACAGTAGCAGTTTTTGGATATTTTGTTTCTGATTCATCTGAGTGAAAAGTGTTTAGCTCACTACTGCTATTATAATGTGAACATGGGACATACTGACATGTAAAAAAAACTCAGATTGTTGTACTTACATAGATAATTCTAAAGTACAGTGAACACAGCTTGTGCAATTAGCACAGGAATCAATCCAAACAGACAGTAAAGAGGCAACTCGCCTGTAAAACATCCTGCTAATCCTCTGATTCAAATGATTCAGGAAAAATATTCTGTAAAAGTGTTTTTGTTTTTTTTGTCTGGAAAAGCATGTAAAAGTCCAGTGATTTTATTTGCAGCTTAAGTTGAGCCATGTCAGGTCTGTAGGGGTTCTTTAGTGTGGTCCATCATCAATGTGCTTGTCCTGGGTGTGTTTTATACCTCATCACTGATCTCCTTACCCTGAAACAATGTTGGTGCCCAGTCTTTATTTTTTTGTTGTTTGTGTAGAATGTATAGTGTCCAAATATCTATTCTGTTTGCTTCCCAGACCAACCGTCAGATCAGGCTCAACGAGCTGCTGAAGGAGCACTCAAGCATAGCCAACCTCATCGTCATGTAAGCAGTTGTGTGTCCAATATTTTAAAGTGTGTTCTTCAGCTACAACAGAGATTTATTTCTGCTCCAATACTACAAAACACTCCGAGCTGGAAAAAATATCTTTCTTTGCTTCAGATAGTGACCCAGACACCAAACCAGGGTGAAAAAGTGAAGTTTATTTGCATTCATAGGGATTTTATCTAAAGTTCAGGTAACAGAGGACGACATCTCTATTGTTTGTCTGCCCACAGCAGCAGACAGTTCAGTACTCCAGTTAATTTAGACTCTAGTTGAACTGAAGAAATTGACTTTTTTTTTTTTTAAGAATTTTGTTTTGGCACTAGAGGCCTTTATTTTTGATAGTAGGCAGACAGGAAGGAGGGGCAAAGAGAGGGGGAGACATTCGGTAAAGGTCACCGGGTCCGGGACTCAAACCCGGGACGGCCGCTTCTAGGACTATAGCCTCTATATGTGGTCGCATGCTAGCCCCTACACCGCCAGCGCCACACCCAGAACTGAAGAAACTTTTAAGTCACTTTGGAATCTGCTGCCTGTTCTACTTGGTGTGAAGACTGTCTTCTCCAGAGACGACATGGATGTCTGCTTTCTCCTTCCACCTCAGGTGGCAATAACCGTCAATCTTGCCTTATGAAATGGTAGTGTTTGTAGACAACAGCATCTTGTATATAATCTTGCATAGAAGTTGGACTAAAACTATATGAACCCAACTGACTGACTGCAGGGTGTACACATCCACAGACTCCGACTCAACAGGGGTTGAACAAACCTATCCACATCCACTTCACAGAGCAGTGTCTGTCTTTTTGGCAGTAGAACTTTCTGCTGCATAAACCCCGATCAGCCACAGTTTTCGCAGGGAAACACTGTTCTTGCTCCGTTATTAGGAAAACATACAGGAACATGTTAAATTGTGCTGTTATTTGCTGTCTTAATAAAGAGGAACAGATGACTGGGATGCTAACCTACATTTACTTGGTAACAAATGGAGCATCAGGCATAACTTTCTCTTTAATATGTTTTTAATTATAGAGGACAAATTTGATTAGACATAATCTAAGTACGGGTAGCAAACTTTATCAGCAATGGTATTCATTTATTATAAGAATTCAAAAGTCTAACATTAAAGCACAGTAGCCAAAGTGTATATATATATTTTTAAAATATATATATAATTCTTGTTCCTCTCTCCAGGAGCCTGCCGTTAGCTCGTAAGGGAGCGGTCTCCAGTGCCCTCTACATGGCCTGGCTGGAGGTGCTGTCTAAGGACCTTCCCCCCATCCTCTTTGTGCGCGGCAACCACCAGAGCGTCCTCACCTTCTATTCTTAGTCCTAGCACAGGGGAGAAAACCTGTGTTTTTAGGTTTCACTTTCACTTCTGCAGCTGCAAGCAAAGCCACACATGTCCCAGTTAAAGCCCAAAATTAAAGGTGCATAATAACACTTCAGAAACTGTAGAAAGCACAGCCACTGCTGATATAAAGAAGGACGTGGAACTGGTTGAGATGTTTAAAAGATCTATATTTGAAGACGGAATGTCAGGGTTAGGGTTATTAGTAAGGTTGCCCTCTCAGCCCCTTTTTGTATTTATTCCAAATTGTCCTTTTTTCTTGTAACTTTAGTTTTTTTTTATTATTATTTTTTGTCATTTCTGTTCAAAGTCCTTTTTTCTCAGGCTCTAAAGCAGGCATGCACAACATTTTTACTTTGTTGTTGTCATGATATGGAAATTATTTTGAACTTATTAGGATTAATGCTGTACTTATTGTTGCAGCAATAATCACCTTTTTTTGTTTGAACATTGGAGAGAACAACAGAATGCTTTGCAACACCTTCTAAAGCCTTACAGATGTGCCTTTCGGTTGGATCTGATGAAATAATTCTAAGCGCTAATCAGATTGACAATATAACACATGATATTGGTGGATACATAATTTAATGCATTTTTATTGTGATCCCATCTGATTGCTAGAATTTAGTAAAAGATTTCCACTTGGTTGCATGAAGCCTTTTTGTCTTTTTTTTTTTTTTTTAGATTCCTCTAATCTGCTCATAATGATTCCGAGCTTAGTTTGTCTTCCATTGTAAAGTTGTTGATTATTTTCAATAGGCTGTTACTGGACACATGTGACCCTTTGGGCATAGTGCCTGGATACGATTGTATTTGGTTTTAAATTAAACCAGCTGTTAGTAAAGATGTGAATCTAATGTTTAATTAGCCTTGTTGGGAAGCTGCTGACTGACTACACTGAGAGTTCCTCCGAGTAATGTTTCTGTTCTTCCCCTCTAAAGATACTACTCTCCTCAACAACCTAATTAAAATCTTGCCTTAATGATTGTTCTAACAATGGTTTCCCTGTCTCCAAAGCCATACTGGCTATGTTATTTATGTATCAATGCAGGAAGCAATCCATGGTTTTGTCTCAAGTCTAATTTTGCTTGTAATGTAAATGCATTTGTAGTATTTCTGAGTTTTGTGTACTCTGGTTTTTGCTGCACATTGCTGTGAAGTAGTCCGTCAGCTGTAATATTTGGCACTGATGTATACTTTCATGTCAGCTTACTTGGCTCCTTGTTTGCCATCAGGCTACTCTGAGAACTGGTGGCCTCCAATTCTCACAGTGCTTACATATTTGTGACATTTTCACACCTCTAGATAGAGAATGTTGTTTGGCTGAGTAAAAATGTACCTCTATGCATATGATCTTGTAAATTGAAGTTATGATCCAGTTGTTTTCTGTGCAAAGACCCTTGTTTCATTGGATGAGAACCTTCAACACGTCCTTCATTGGTCTGAAGAAGCAGTGCTATGGTTCCATGAAAAGCCATATGTAAACTTTTCCACTCTGATAATGCGTGTAAAATAGGTCACACGTAGAACATGTCTTTGCTCACACAAACCCAGAGTATAACTGTCATTTATATTTGGAGAGGTTTTTAGTAAATAAATCCACAGAGCTAGAGACACATTTATAACTATTGCTTATGCAATCACGAAAAGCGAATAAGTAGACGCCTAATGATGCACTTCTGCTGTCAAACTTGGATTCATGACAAGAAAAGTTAATTGGTCAATTTGATTAACAGATCAGAGTCAACGTGGTTTTACAGGACGTTTGAATGTGATTGCACAGGGTCTACATATAGGCAAGTCAGAAGAACAGCTCTTATGTTTGCTGATCATTGTGGTTGTAGCTGAGAAACAGCTACAAGTATAACTGTAAAGTAAAATTTATTTTAACAAGTACAGCCTTCACCTTGTTGCTTCCATATAATCTGTCACTGATTGTATGCCGTTTTTGAGGAAGAATGTCAAACCATACTTAGGTTAGTGGAATGTACAGTATTCTGATGAACTCCAGCTTCCAAGCAGGTAGCTAGTTTCTTTTTTTCGTCATTCTCATGCATCTGGTTTTTCACATTGACTGCAATAAGCACAGCACTTTCTCCCCTTTATCATTCTTCTGCTGTGTTTTAGGCGCTGTGTCCTGACGTGTAAAGTGAAGAGGGATGGTCAAAATACTTACATCATCAATATACCCATCCTTAGAAGTGTGAAAGCAACAGCTCCATCCTATTTTTTTGGGAAGCAACTTCCCAGCTCATTTCTGGTGTTCGGAATAAGTTTTTGGAAGCGTTTACTTTGTCAAGGTTGGGCATAACAAACTGTTTTCCCAAAAACAAGAGCTGTCCAGACACTATTCAGAATTTGTTCAGTTCAGTTTAAAAATTCGGCATATTCACCAACAGATGCAGCTATTTGGGGTGATCAACATTGACTTCACATGTGATCACCATATTTAGTAGTAGTTAGTGGAATAATTTAAAGAAAGTATTCAGTTTTTCTTGGCTGTACCTCTGTCCCTTCATTCATTCACACACAAATACTAATAAAACTCCAACTTACCCATTATCTAATTTGGTTCCTCAGTAAATCACTTGTATTTTGTAGTGCAACTGTAGTCCTGTGTGTGTGCAATAATTAGATTCAATCACATTTTGAAATTAATTGATTTTGATTGATGCAGTCATGGAACCAACAGTTCTAATTATACTTGTATAGTTTTTGCAAACATAATCAATTGGAGTTTGTCTTCACCATCATAAATCAATGTTTGATAATAACCCATCCCAGGCAGCCACTACACAATACAAGCTATTTTGAACTGCTAATAGTGAGTTCTATAAATGTCTATTGAGTTCTTCAGCATGAACTACTTTGAAGAATACACTAATTCATGCTCAGAACAAGCTATTTTATTTTAGGATGGACTCTGAAACAGAACAGAAATGAGCTCTGAGTTTTGACGTCTGAAGGCACCTTTGTGTACTAAACCAAATAAAGGCGTGACCCGATGTTCATAATCACATTGAAACAGTCACTCTTCCTTCTGTAAAGCAACACTGAACAAAACAAACACATTCTGTATTTGTATGTTATAGCAAAAAATATATAGGCCTATATTCAGTATATACACACATACAGGTCCTTCTCAAAATATTAGCATATTGTGATGAAGTTCATTATTTTCCATAATGTCATGATGAAAATTTAACATTCATATATTTTAGATTCATTGCACACTAACTGAAATAGTTCAGGTCTTTTATTGTCTTAATACGGATGATTTTGGCATACAGCTCATGAAAACCCAAAATTCCTATCTCACAAAATTAGCATATTTCATCCGACCAATAAAAGAAAAGTGTTTTTAATACAAAAAACATCAACCTTCAAATAATCATGTACAGTTATGCATTCAATACTTGGTCGGGAATCCTTTTGCAGAAATGACTGCTTCAATGCGGCGTGGCATGGAGGCAATCAGCCTGTGGCACTGCTGAGGTCTTATGGAGGCCCAGGATGCTTCGATAGCGGCCTTTAGCTCATCCAGAGTGTTGGGTCTTGAGTCTCTCAACGTTCTCTTCACAATATCCCACAGATTCTCTATGGGGTTCAGGTCAGGAGAGTTGGCAGGCCAATTGAGCACAGTGATACCATGGTCAGTAAACCATTTACCAGTGGTTTTGGCACTGTGAGCAGGTGCCAGGTCGTGGTGAAAAATGAAATCTTCATCTCCATAAAGCTTTTCAGCAGATGGAAGCATGAAGTGCTCCAAAATCTCCTGATAGCTAGCTGCATTGACCCTGCCCTTGATAAAACACAGTGGACCAACAACAGCAGCTGACACGGCACCCCAGACCATCACTGACTGTGGGTACTTGACACTGGACTTCTGGCATTTTGGCATTTCCTTCTCTCCAGTCTTCCTCCAGACTCTGGCACCTTGATTTCCGAATGACATGCAGAATTTGCTTTCATCCGAAAAAAGTACTTTAGACCACTGAGCAACAGTCCAGTGCTGCTTCTCTGTAGCCCAGGTCAGGCGCTTCTGCCGCTGTTTCTGGTTCAAAAGTGGCTTGACCTGGGGAATGCGGCACCTGTAGCCCATTTCCTGCACACGCCTGTGCACGGTGGCTCTGGATGTTTCTACTCCAGACTCCGTCCACTGCTTCCGCAGGTCCCCCAAGGTCTGGAATCGGCCCTTCTCCACAATCTTCCTCAGGGTCCGGTCACCTCTTCTCGTTGTGCAGCGTTTTCTGCCACACTTTTTCCTTCCCACAGACTTCCCACTGAGGTGCCTTGATACAGCACTCTGGGAACAGCCTATTCGTTCAGAAATGTCTTTCTGTGTCTTACCCTCTTGCTTGAGGGTGTCAATAGTGGCCTTCTGGACAGCAGTCAGGTCGGCAGTCTTACCCATGATTGGGGTTTTGAGTGATGAACCAGGCTGGGATCTTTAAAGGCCTCAGGAATCTTTTGCAGGTGTTTAGAGTTAACTCGTTGATTCAGATGATTAGGTTCATAGCTCGTTTAGAGACCCTTTTAATGATATGCTAATTTTGTGAGATAGGAATTTTGGGTTTTCATGAGCTGTATGCCAAAATCATCCGTATTAAGACAATAAAAGACCTGAAATATTTCAGTTAGTGTGCAATGAATCTAAAATATATGAATGTTAAATTTTCATCATGACATTATGGAAAATAATGAACTTTATCACAATATGCTAATATTTTGAGAAGGACCTGTATATCCATCGGTCTGACCTGTAGTCTTTGATATATCACATGATGATCAGAGCCAGTTAGTGTTTGTGCCTATTGATTTTGTCTTTGAGTAGGTTCTAAAAAGTAAATATGTCAATGTTCTGTTCCACAAATCAGAAGTAATTTGTTAACCTTGAACTAAGGCAGCATTAATAAGATCACATTCACTGTTTTTCTTCCTTAGCCAGCATCCTTTTACCAAATCATTCCACACCTGTAGTCCAACCTAAGTGACTGGTTTCCAACATAAAAGAATCACAGTCCTAAAAACCTGCAGCTATTGTCCTCTTTTCCACAAACATGGCCTGACTTGTAAATAATCTTCATAGTCTAAGGGAGTGGAGTAATTCTGTTACATTAGGTGAGATGAAAGTATTTATTTTAGCTATGGAATTTGTCAGTTTGTTGTTCGTGTAATATTTTGGTTTTGGTTCAAAGTTAATTTGCATGTTTTTTTCTGTTAGTATTCTACTTGCTTTTTAATTTTAGCAAAATTTAATTTTTTTGACTTTTTTAAAATCTTTTCAATGTTTTTTGAGAGAGAGATACAGCTGGTTAAAGGAGAGTCCTTGATGAAGTTGACCTGATTGGTGGAAGCAGTAATGATTTGATTCACTGTACTGTTAACAGTCACAGATATACTTTTTCTAACATTTTAACAGTTATGATTACAAGTACTTTGTATATCTTTATTGCAATAAATGAATAAAATTAAAAAAAATCAGTTGAAATCTCTTGTCTTTTGGTTTCTGTGATTTAAAAAAAAAAATCTTTTTATTTCTTTAGCCTTAAATCATTAAAGGCAACCCTGTAGCTCAACCAGGCACTACAGGAAAGTAGAATAGCAGTAGATAAAGAATCTCATGAGCTCCTACATGAAGCAAACGCTAACTGTAGTGTTTTATGTTTCAGTTATTGATTTTTGTTAGTTTAATTGAAAGGAAGCAAGATGGGTCATCCTGCATTGCCTATTCTATGCACAAATGGGCACAAAGGGGGCCTGTGGGGTTCAGTGTCTCATCTAAAGGCACTGTCCTTCCATGGAGGGGTAGGAGTTGACTCCCATTAATTCTCTTACATGTAAAGAAAAAACAATTAGAATAGATTCTATGATCCTTTGCATCATAGAAACATCCATATTTAACATAGGTTTTCCTATGTTTTGGCAAGTGCATTCTACTATTCATTTACCCAGATGTTTAGCTATTTCAAAATCATGTTTGCTGATCCTAAAGTCAGAAACAATATTTACAGAAGATTGCAGCATACACAGCTGATTACAATGTCCATAAATTAATCGTTTAGTTGCAAGGAAAAAAGGTAATTTTTAAGGTGTTATATGCAAGTTCTACTTCCTATTGTTTCTTTGTATTTGGCTTGTTTTAATCGTTTTTTGTTTGCTGTTGATATGTTTGTTTCCACAGTCTATGCAGAGGACATGCAGCTTTATTAGTCTATTTAGGCCAGATTGTTACTTTTTCACTCGCCAGAGTTATCCAAATCTTGGCCCGAGGATCATTTGCAGCCCCAAGACTGATTTTGTGTGGCCCTTAACCGCAATTTAAGAATGTTAAAAATGTGGCCTTACTACCCAGGTGGTTAAGGCAGACGGACACTATTACAGTTTTATAAGGCAAAGGTTTTAACAAAAAAACGAAACTCTTAGGATAGAAAATGTTAGGTACAACACAAAGTATTTGTCTTTTATTAGCCACGTGTTTTATTTTCATCGGAATTTCATAGCGAGTAGAATCAAATAAGTGAAGTTTTGTGGCTCTCGACTATTTTTGGAAGAAAGTTTAGATACCACAGGCATACAGTATTACAGTCTCATATTGCTGAGCAGCCAGTATTTTGCCTGTTTTCTTTAGAGATGATGTAATGTAGAGCACAATGACAACACCCAAATCAGTTCCTTTGGAAAACCACAATAGGAACAATTATAGCAATGAGACAAGCACAAACAAGCAAAACAATTGAGGAAACAATTTTGGAAAGTCTTTTTCTCCTCTGCTCTGCTTCTTCTCTCTTGAGCAGAGAGTCAAATCCTGGAGTGTAAAGGTCTTCAAGCCAAAAGTCCAGATCCCTTGGAGTTTTTGTGTTCTATATTGTGGAAAAAACAGAGAGCACCAATCATTATCGGGTCCCCTGTGATTTCCAAATTTTATAATAGTAAGTTGTTCCTGAGGAACTTGGTAAGAAAAAATGAAAAGAAAATCATACATCTTTTTAGGCAAAGAGCAGTGATTTATGTTAAGTGATGCTATTTTAAACCCTATATAAGAAGAAATGCTATACATGTTAGCTTAGACTGGAGTTATCACACAATTTTCCCCAAACTTAAAAAGACATTGCCTTCTTTTGAAAGACCATTTGGTGGAAGTTAATAGAATTTTTGGTATTAAGCTCTTGTCACACAGGACATAACTGTCTTTAAACATTGATACTCTACTTCATATGATAGAAGCTAAGAGGCGCAAAGCTAACAGTTTAAATGTAGGACAACTAGACTTAATCTCCTGTTTGTTGAAGACATCTCACCTCGCAGCCAAAAGTTGTTTGCACATTATGTATAATTCCTATGTATAACCCCAATTCCATTGAAGTTGGGACATTGTGAAAATATTTATGATTTGCAAATCCTGTTTAACCCATATTCAACTGAATCCAGAACAACACAAAATATTTAATGTTCAAACTGATAACCTTTATTGTGTTTTTGCGAATATTCACTAATTTTGAATTTGATGCCTTCAACACGCTCCAGAAAACCTGGGACAGTAGCATGTTACCAAAGTGTTACATCACCTTTCCTTTTAACAAAACTCAATAAGCTTTGGGGAACTGATTGTTGGAGCTATGTGGTGGACTTCTTTCCCATTTTATCTTGATTTACAACTCCAGTAGCTCAACAGTCCAGGGTCTCCGTTGCTGCATTTCGCGCTTCATAATGCTCCACATATTTTCAATGGGAGACAGGACTGGACCACAGACAGGCCAGTCTAGTACCCGCTCTCCTTTACTACGAAGCCACGCTGTTGGAACATGTGCAGATTGTAGCTTGGCATCGTCTCGCTGAAATAAGAAGGGGAAGATAGTCCTTTTCTTTTTTAGAAAACGACGTCCATGATGTCCAAAAACAATTTGAAATGTGTACTCGTCAGACCACAGCACATTTTCCACATTGTGTCAGTCCATCATAGATGAGCTCGGGCCCAAGAAGCCAGCATCATTTCTGGGTGTTATTGATATATGGCTTTGGCTTTGCATGGTAGAGTTTTAACTCGACCTTGTAGATGTAGCAACGAACTGTTAACTGCCAATGGTTTTCTGAAGTGTTCCTGAGCCTATATGGTAATATCTCTTACAGAATGATGTTGGTTTTACATGGAATGCTTCCTGAGGGGTCAAAGGTCACACGCATTCGATGTTGGGTTTCAGCCTTGCTGCTTACTTGCAGAGATTTCTCTAGCTTCTCTAAATCTTTTGATAATATTATGGACTATAGCTGATTAAATCCCCAAATTCCTTGCAATCGTACATTGAGAATTTTTCTTAATCTGTTGTTCACCAAGTGGTGAACCTCACTCCATCCTTGCTTGTGAATAAATGAGCCTTTATACACAATCATAACACACATGTTTCCAATGAAACTGTTCATCTGTGGAATGTTCCAAACTATGGAAGCAAATGTGTCCCAATATTCAAATTAAAATGTATTAATAAAATGCTTTTTCATTTTCAAAATGAAGCTGCATTTTGTTGACTCATAAAATTAAAAATAAATCATTCAAACTGCATTTTTATTTTCTTCCCAAGACTGCTTAATTTGTGATAAATGATAAATAAAATAACGTTTAACATTTCATTTTCAAAAG
Organism: Girardinichthys multiradiatus; assembly: GCF_021462225.1. Classification (NCBI taxonomy): domain Eukaryota; kingdom Metazoa; phylum Chordata; class Actinopteri; order Cyprinodontiformes; family Goodeidae; genus Girardinichthys; species Girardinichthys multiradiatus. Next base: position 3,294,087 of record NC_061801.1, on the reverse strand, counting down.
ATGTCCCAGGAAAAAGTGAAATGTCAAATTTGAAAATTAAAATGTATTAACAGAAATGCGTTTTCATTTTGAAGTCAAAGCGGCATTTTTTGACTCATAACTGAAATTGCTAATAGATCTTTCAAACTGCGTTTTCATTTTCTTCTTGAAGACTGCTCATTGTGTAAGGGCAGTGTATCTTTTGGTCATTTGATTTTTCTTGTAGAAACGAATATCAAAAAACTAGTGGTTGTTTGATTTTTGTTTTAAAATACCAAAATTAAAATCAAAATACATAGCATTTCTCTTTTTTGGAGTCAAAAAGGGATGAGCGAAATTGTAAAAATGATTTGAGTTTCATTTTCTATTTCAGATAACAAAAAATCAAATTACTTTAAAATAGAAATGAAAAAAGGCCCATCTGTTCGGATGTGGTCACACGTGACAAGAGTGCCAATGAGGACAGAGCTGTGCAGAAAAAAAGTATTTTCTTTTACTTTTAAGTCTTTACTTTTGTGATTTAAAGTTAAAGGGGATGTGACTACTCAGGATGACTTCACCAACACTTCATTTTTTATGTTTTTTTCCTGGTTTTCATCCCTACGTTAAAGGGCCACAGAACTGGAAACAAAATGCACAAAAGATTCTTGCTATACAAGAACCGGACATCCAGGAGTTACAGGGCACCTATTTGTCCAAAGATTGAAATGCATTGCGTTTTTTTACTTATATTTATCCTTACCTTTGTTGTTCAGACTGTTGAAACTTTATTTCAAATCAGTACACAACCCTTTGGCCATTAATGCTTCTGTATTTTAGTGGCTTCTTTAGTGTTTGGGACAAAAAAGTATTAGGCTACCATTACCAAAGCCGCTAAAACACAACCAGTATATATCAATGTTTTTTCCTTGTAACAGCCGAAAAGATGACCAGTCTAGCTGCCACTAAAAGAGTGATCCTTACTCCTTCCTAGCTGCAGACCATCAAGCAAGGGTTCTGCTGTGTTGTTTTGTATAATTACACAATAGTCACTGTCCCTCATGTACACTTATGTTGGATGCTTTTTGTGTAGTGTGTTCCAGAATTTGAATTATCCAAATACATATAAACTATTATTTTCTAACCAAGGTCACTCATGTCTCATCCAGATGCAAACCTTTGGGTTAAAGCCCATGGTGTAATGATACATTAGCAAAGACATTTTAGGTTGAGTAAAAAGTAAGCAATGTCACCCAGTATATCAATAACACATTAAGTCTTATGGACACACACATACACAGAATGACAAGTTTTTCCTCATTTTCTCTTTTAGAGTTTATTGAGGAGCCAGTTATCACACATTGTTGCGGAGCATTATTGACTGCAAAACATGTGTGGAACAGTGGCAGGAGACCTCTGTGCACTGTGCAAAATGTAGAGGAGAAGCCCCAAAGAAGTGGAGCACCCATATACCCATATTGTTGCATGCCCAGAGTGAAGCATGGGGGTGGATCAGTGATGGTTTGGGCTGCCATATCATGGCATTCCCTTGGCCCAATACTTGTGCTAGATGGGCGCATCACTGCCAAGGACTACTGAACCATTCTTGAGGACCATGTGCATCCAATGGTTCAAACATTGTATCCTGAAGGCGGTGCCGTGTCTCAAGATGACAACGCACCAATACACACAGCAAGACTGGTGACAGATTGGTTTGATGAACATGAAAGTGAAGTTGAACATCTCCCATGGCCTGCACAGTCACCAGACCTAAATATTATTGAGCCACTTTGGGGTGTTTTGGAGGAGCGAGTCAGGAAACGTTTTTCTCCACCAGTATCACGTAGTGACCTGGCCACTATCCTGCAAGAATAATGGCTTAAAATCTGACCACTGTGCAGGACTTGTATATGTTATTCCCAAGACGAATTGACGCTGTATTGATATATACATATATACAGTGCCTTGCGAAAGTATTCGGCCCCCTTGAACTTTTCAACTTCTTGCCACATTTCAGGCTTCAAACATAAATATATAAAATTCAAATTTTTTGTGAAGAATCAACAAGTGGGACACAATCAAGTGGAATGAAATTTATTGGATGTGTCAAACTTTTTTAACAAATAAAAAACTGAAAAGTGGAGCAAACTCACTCCAGAAGTTCAGTGAGGATCTCTGAATGATCCAATGTTGTCCCAAATGACTGATGATGATAAATAGAATCCACCTGTGTGTAATCAAGTCTCCGTATAAATGCACCTGCTCTGTGATAGTCTCAGGGTTCTGTTCAAAGGGCAAAGAGCATCATGAAGGCCAAGGAACACACCAGGCAGGTCTGAGATACTGTTGTGGAGAAGTTTAAAGCAGGATTTGGATACAAAAAGATTTCCCAAGCTTTAAACATCCCAAGGAGCACTGTGCAAGCAATCATATTGAAATGGAAGGAGTATCATACCACTGCAAATCTACCAAGACCCGGCCGTCCCTCTAAACTTTCATCTCGAACAAGGAGAAGACTGATCAGAGATGCAGCCAAGAGGCCCATGATCACTCTGGATGAACTGCAGAGATCTACAGCTGAGGTGGGAGAGTCTGTCCATAGGACAACAATCAGACGTACACTGCACAAATCTGGCTTTTATGGAAGAGTGGCAAGAAGAAAGCCATTTCTCAAAGATATCCATAAAAAGTCTCATTTAAAGTTTGCCACAAGCCACCTGGGAGACACACCAAACATGTGGAAGAAGGTGCTCTGGTCAGATGAAACCAAAATCGAACTGTTTGGCCACAATGCAAAACGATATGTTTGGCGTAAAAGCAACACAGCTCATCACCCTGAACACACCATCCCCAGTGTCAAACATTGTGGTGGCAGCCTCATAGTTTGGGCCTGCTTTTCGTCAGCAGGGACAGAGAAGATGGTCAAAATTGATGGGAAGATGGATGGGGCCAAATACAGGACCATTCTGGAAGAAAACCTGTTGGAGTCTGCAAGAGACCTGAGACTGGGACACAGATTTATCTTCCAACAAGAAAATGATCCAAAACATAAAGCCAAATCTACAATGGAATGGTTCACAAATAAACGTATCCAGGTGTTGGAATGGCCAAGTCAAAGTCCAGACCTGAATCCAATCCAGAATCTGTGGAAAGCTGAAGACTACTGTTCATGAACGCTCTCCATCCAACCTCACTGAGCTCCAGTTGTTTGGCAAAGAAGAATGGGCAAGAATTTCACTCTCTTTATGTGCAAAACTGATAGAGACATACGCCAAGCGACTTGCAGCGGTAATTGCAGCAAAGGGCGGCGCTACAAAGTATTAACGCAAGGGGCCGAATAATATTGCACGCCCCACTTTTCAGTTTTTTATTTGTTAAAAACGTTTGACACATCCAAGAAATTTCATTCCACTTCACCATTGTGTCCCACTTATTGTTGATTCTTCACAAAAAATTTGAATTTTATATCTTTATGTTTGAAGCCTGAAATGTGGCAAGAGGTTGAAAAGTTCAAGGGGGCCGAATACTTTCACAAGGCACTGTATATAATGTGCAGCTCTGTTTTTGGGCAGTTTGTTAATTGAAAAAATGTTGTTTTGAAGACTTCAATAAGGCCTTTTTTCTGTTAATGTGTGTTCCACTTTATTACAGGGAGCTCAAGAGGTTGAAAAGTTCAAGGGGGCTGAGTACTTCCGCAAGGCACTGTATATACACACACACACATATACACACACCGGCCACTTTATTTGGTACACCTTGCCTTGCTAGTACCGGGTTGGACCCCCTTTTGCCTTGAGAACTGCCTTAATCCTTCATGGTATAAATTGAACAAGGTACTGGAAACATTCCTTTGAGAGTTTGGTCCATATTGACATGATAGCATCACACAGATGCTGCAGATTTGCGCAGATCCAATTTTGGTGGGCCTGTGTGAATTGTAGCCTCAATTTCTTATTCTTAGCTGACAGGAGTGGCCCGCGGTGTGGTCTTCTGCTGCTGTAGCCCATCTGCTTCAAGGTTCGATGTATTGTGCGTTAAGAGATGCTCTTCTGCCTGCCTTGGTTGTAACGAGTGGTTATTTGAGTTACTGTTGCCTTTCTATCAGCTCAAACCAGCCTGGCCATTCTCCTCTGACCTCTGGCATCAACAAAGCATTTGCGCCCACAGAACTGCCGCTCACTGGATATTTTCTCTTTTTCGGAACATTCTCTGTAAACCCTAGAGATGGTAGTGTGTGAAAATCCCAGTATAACAACAGTTTCTGAAATACTCAGACCTGCCCGTCTGGCACCAACAACCATGCCACGTTCAAAGTCACTTAAATCACCTTTCTTCCCCATTCTGATGCTCGGTTTGAACTGCAGCAGATCGTCTTGACCATGTCTACATACCTAAATGCATTGAGTTGCTGCCATGTGATTGGCTGATTAGAAATTTGCGTTAATGACCAATTGGCCAACGTGTCCTGGGCCGTCCCCTGGGCCTCCTCCCGGTGGGACGTGCATGGAACACGTCCCGAGGAAGGCGTCCAGGAGACATCCGGTATAGATGCCCGAGCCACCTCAACTGGCTCCTCTCAATATGGAGGAGCAGCGGCTCTACTCCGAGCCCCTCCCGGATGGCCGAGCTCCTCACCCTATCTCAAAGGTAGTGCCCGGCCACCCTATGGAAGAAGCTTATTTCAGCCGCTTGAATCCAGGATCTCATCCTTTCAGTCATGACCCAAAGTTCATGGCCAAAGGTGAGCGTAGGAACGTAGACAGACCAGTAAATCGGGAGCTTTGCTTTTCGCCTCGGCTCTCTTCATCACAACAGACCGGGACAGCGCCCCCATTACTGCGGTAGAAGCACCGATCCGTCCGTTGATCTCCCGCTCCATTCTCCCCTCACTCGTGAACAAGACCCCAAGATACTTGAACTTCTCCACTTGAGGCAGGAACTCCCCACCAATCTGAAGAGGACAAACCACCCTTTTCCGGTCGAGAACCATGGCCTCGGATTTGGAGGAGATGATCTTGATCCCAGCCGCTTCACACTCTGCTGCAAACAGCCCCACTGCATGCTGTTTGTCTTTGCTAGAGGGGTCCAGCATGCAAAAAGACTAAATCTACTGGTCCCCAAACCAGACCCCGTCCAGCCCTTGGCTGCACCTAGAAATTCTGTCCATAAAAGTTATGAACAGGACCAGTGACAAAGGGTAGCCCCACCGGAGTCCAACATGCACCGGGAACAGGTCTGACTTCGTGCCAGCAATACGGACCAAACTCCTGCTCCACTTGTACAGAGACCAGATTCTATACTCCTGGTCCCCCTCAGGGCATCACGAGGGACACAGTCGAATGCCTTCTCCAGGTCCACAAAACACATGTGGGACGGTTGGGAAAACTCCCATGAACCCTCGAGTACCCTGCAGAGGGTATAGAGCTGGTCCAGTGTTTCACCACTGGGACAAAAACCACACTGCTCCTCCTGAAGCTGAGGTTCGACTATCGGCCGGACTCTCCTCTCCAATACCCTGGCGTAGGCCTTACCAGGGAGGCTGAGGAGTGTGATCCCCTTATAGTTGGAAAACACCCTCCGGTCACCCTTCTTATGAAGGGGGACCATCACCCCAGTCTGCCAGTCCAGAGGCACTGTCCCTGATCACAACGCAATGTTGAAGAGGCGTGTCAACCATGACAGCCCCACCACATCCAGAGACTTGAGGTACTCAGGGCGGATCTCATCCACCCCCGAAGCCCTGCCACCACGGAACTTTTTAACCACCACGGTCCCTTCAGCCTGGGTGATGAAAGAGTCTAACCACGAGTCCCCAGCCTCTGTTTCCACCAGGGAATGCGTGATGGCAGAATTGAGGAGATCCTCGAAGTACTCCTTCCACCGCCCGATAATGTCCCTAGTCGAGGTCAGCATCGACAATAGATGCGCAGAACATGGTCCACTCGGACTCTATGTCTTCAACATCCCCCGGAATCTGGTCAAAGCTCTCCCGGAGATGGGTGTTGAATACATCCCTGGCTGAGGGCTATGCCAGACGTTCCCAGCAAACCCTCACTATGCGCTTGGGCCTGTCAAGTCTGTCCGGCTTTCTCCTCTTCCAGTGGATCCAACTCACCACCAGGTGGTGATCAGAGGACAGCTCAGCCCCTCTCTTCACCCACCTTTGCGGCCGAAGGTCTGATAACATGACAACAAAGTCGATCATCGACCTCCTGCCTAGGGTGTGCTGGTGCCAAGTGCACTGATGCACACACAAATGCTTGAACATGGTATTCATTATGGACAATCCGTGACTAGCACAGAAGTCCAATAATGAAACACCGCTCGGATTTAGATCGGGGAGGCATTCCTCCCAATCACACCTCTCCAGGTGTCACTGTCGTTTCCCACGCGGGCGTTGAAGTCCCCCAGCAGAATAATGGAGTCCCCAGGAGGGGCACTATCCAGCACCCCCGACAGGGACGCCAAGAAGGCCGGGTCCTCCGAAGGCGCAGGGATGCGACCCTCTCATCCACTGGGGTAAACCCCATCACGAGACGGGTGAGCTGGGTGGCAACAAGAAAGCCCACCCCAGCCCGCCGCCTCTCCATGTGGGCCAATCCTGAGTAGAAGAGATTACAGCCCAACTATTTCTAGTCGATATCTCTTGACCTCTTGCACAAGCTCAGGCTCCTTCCTCCCCAGCATTCCACGTCCCTAGAGCCAGCCTAAGCATCTGGAGATCGGGCCGCCGAGGTCTCAACCTTCGTCGGCCGGCCAATCCTCCCTATATGTATATATATATACACACACACATACATACATACATACATACACACATGTATATATACATACATAAAGAAAAACATTATTGTACCAGGAAACCCTAATATGTGACATTAGAAGGAAGTACAAGAATCCCAGAAATGAAAAGGGGGAAAAAAAAAAGTTGCTGAGATTGTTGTTGGGAAGATAGTCAAAAAATACAGGCTGCAGAGATGGTCTGAGAAAGCACTGGGCTTTTCAAAGAAACGCTCGACTTTGTGTGAGAATGAAGACCTGAGTAAGAACTCCACCAGACAACCTTACAACAGGTACACTGATGCGGTACCCAAAAGCTACCCTGGTGAGCAAGGTGAAGAAATTCTTCACAAGAAATGATGTAAGTCTGATGACAATGGGGAAAAGCAAACAATAACAAAAAACAAAATTTAAATGCAAAAACAATTCCTTGTTGACACGATGAAAAACCTTCACAGGAAGTTTTTGGAAGAGAACAACACTAGTCACATTTCCTTTGCCTCATTTTGCCGGCTGCGACCCTTTTGGGTTGTCCACCCCTCCATTGCAACACATGCCGATGCAGGTTACATTAAAACATGAGCTTTCTGGCTGAAAAGCGTTGTCAGCTCAAGCTTATTGAATCTTCAAATTTAGAGAGCCTCACATAACTTGTGTGCTGTGACATTAGCAGCAAGGCCTGCATGTATGGAGAATGTGAAGATTGCAAAAACAGAATCACTCCCCTCTCAAGCTCATATAATGGTGCACAGAATGTGACATATTTGCAGTGGGCCACAGAAGACGAAGCAAAATCAAACAATGAAGAGAGCTGGGTCACAAAAATAACAGGTTTCACACATAGGTTTCACTAGTTTAAGAGGCATCTCCTTAACATCAGGCAATAGTATGCGTACTGCCATGGTCTGCGCAGCGGCATGGCCAATGATGAATGCCTTATCCCCATTGACTTCTCTGAGAACTTTCCTATAAGTACAGCAATGAAATTCAGTCAGTAGACTTTGGATCATCCCACCAACAGGCCACACTTCACACATGGGTCATTTATGTTGGTGGAATACAATAACCAACTTACTTTACCTCCATTTCATCATCCAAACATAAGAGTCCAGCTGCCATATGGGAACATTTCAAACCTGCACTGGACTTTGTGCAGACCACACACCCAAGAGTTTCAGTACAGAGCTTGACAAGACAGGACTGAGAGGGACCTGGAATTTTTTCAAGACCAGTCACGGCAAAGGATCACCAGATGGTGTTGGTGCTGTCTTAAAGAGATCAGCAGATGACCTCGTGAGCCATGGCCGGGACATCAACAATGCTTATGAGCTGTTCAAGGCTCTGTCTGAGACAGATAGTTCGATCAAATTGTATTACATTCAGGATGAAGCTGTTGAGCAGGCACCGCAAAGGATGCCTTCCACCAAACCCAGGAACCATGCGCATCCATCAGGTACTTACTCTTGCTCGATGGAAGATAACATTGCGAGATGTCAGCTGGACTGTCAGATGTCAACTTTGTCAGGAAAGTCCCAGCTACAGTGTTTCAAAGGCAGAAACAAATCAATTGGAATGACCCAGAGGTAATAGGGGAGTGACACATGAGCATTTATGATAAGGCATTGTATCCAGGGATAATCCTTTCCATAGATGAAACCAACGTTCAAGACAAATGCATGCTCCATGCTGGGATAAGAAAATAAACAGACTCTTTTGGCCTCTACAAGAGGATGTACTGTGGTGATGTTCTTGAGCTCAACCCACCTCCTCAGCCTGTGACAAGACATGATTCATGTCACATGCAAATTCAGAAAAGGATCTGGAACAGACTGTCTGACTAAAGGATGAAAGAACCATAAATATCAGGTACTACACTTCATATAAGAAAAGAAACCATCCGAATTCACCTTCATTCATCAAACCTATTAGTTCAGAGTTTTGTTAATGCTCAATTCCAATTTTTTTAAAGTCGTCAGCAAAGTACATTTTTTTAACTGGCAGATTCAAGCACATAAAATGATTTTAATATTAGGGCTTAAAGTTAAGAGTGCACTGTGTTGTGATGTTCGTTGTTACATTGTTAATTAAATTCAAAAATAATTAAATTCAAAAATAATATATTCATTCCAAAGGGAAATTAATTAACAGAGCTACTCCAACCTGCTGCCCCCTTGAGTGGCACAATTCTAGAAACTGTTAACCTATGCTGTCCTTTATTTTTTCTTCTCATAGGAAAGATCTGTTCAATTTAAATGTGATGTTTTTAAACATTAACTAGAAAAATGTGCATTTCCTGCAAAAATGCAGTGTGAATGCTGTCAGCTGAATATTGTAGCTGAAAGATGGCACAAAAAACTGAAATTGACTGCAGGTAATCTGCTGAAATGTAATGAATTAGCAGAAAACAGAAATTTAAAACTCCTCTGCTGAAAACTGGCAGAAAGAGACTAAGGTTGAGAGCAGAATATCAGCTAAAGTCTGATAAATCAGCAAATAAAAACTGTCATCTGATCTGTTTAAATAGGAAATCTATCAGCTAAAAAACAGCTGAACAAGTAGAAGCAAAAATTAGCTTAAATGCTAAAATTAGCATGTTGGCTAACACTAGCATGTTGGATATAAATAACATATTCCATTTAATATGTTCCATTAGCCCTATAAGCAAAAATTTGCTTAAATGCTAAAATTAGTCTGTTGGCCAACACTAGCATGTTGGCTATAAATAACGTATTCCATTTAATATATTCATTTAGCCCTATAAGTGAAAATAAGCCTAAATGCTAACATTAGCTTATATGCGGACATTAGCATGTTGACTAACAAAAGCATGTTGGCTATAATCAACTTACTCCTTTCAATATATTCATTCAGCCATATAAGTGAAAATTAAACAAAATGTTAATGTTATCTTAATACTAACATTAGCATGTTGGCTATCACTAGCATATTGGCTAATATTAACTTACTCCATTTAATATGTTCATTTAGCTTTGTAAGTTAAAATTAGCCTAAATGCTCTTAGCTCAAATGCTAACGTTAGCATGTGGGCTAATACTACCATGTTGGCTAACATTAACTTACTCCATTCAATTTGTTCATTTTGCCCTATAAGTGAAAATCAGCCTAAATGCTAACATTAGCATGTGGGCTAACATTGGCATGTTGGCTATAATGAACTTACACCATTTAAAATCTTCATTTATGCCAATAAGTAAAACTTTGCCTAAACGCTAATGTTAGCTTAAATGCTAACATTAGCATCATGGCTAACACTAGCATCTTGGCTATCATTGGCCCTGTCCCAATACCCACACTACACCCTACGCCACTCTATGAAGGGTGTACTTTGTACAAGTGCATGTAAGGGTTGAAGAGTGCAAAATTGGAGAATTGGGACAGTAGGGGTTACATCATCGACTTGCACCTCTGCACCGTAACTGCAACATCAAAAAGGGCGGGAACCAGCGCTGTTTTCACAGTCTTGCTGCTAAAAAAACTATTTAAAACTGCAACAAGCAATTGTTTTGAGGAGAAGAAAGTGCAGGAAGCGAAAGTGCAGGAAGCGAAGGAGGCTTATACACCAGACTCTCGTCGCGCCAGTGTTTGTTTGAAAGGTAACTTCAGTGTTATGACCTACTGACTGCCCAGACTCACTCTGAACCCAGTGGTATCTTACAATGTTGAGCCTGGAAAACCAGTAAAAAAAATATTTGTCGGCTTGCTGTCTAAAGTTTACGGAGTTCTTATTATTCTGATTTGATGGCTGATTACGTTGATGGTTGTGATTGGTTTTTGCTCAGAACGTCATCTGCAGCAGTGAATTGTGGGTAATATACTTCGGCGAAGTCCACTTAGATGCGGGCTTCGCCGAAGAGTGGATGGGGGGCGCAAAGGGGGCGGGGCTAAGGACCACTCTGGAGAATTGGGACACACTACGCACTCGAACCCATCAACGGGAATGCGCAATACAGGGACACAAGGGTGGAAGTGCGGGTATTGGGACAGGGCCATTAGTGTAGTCCATCAGTAATGCTAACAACAGACTATATGCAAAAGTCTATGAAATTACCCTTTAACGTCAGTCACTGTTATCTAGCTGTTGGAACAGGAGTACATGATGTTTAAGTACTCAACACAAAATGGCCACAATGTAGTTGCTCTCTACGAAGATGGTCAAAGGGTTAGGAGTAGGGTCAGGGTTAGGTCATACAAATGAATGGAAGTCAATGGAAGTCAATGCAAAGTCCTTACAAAGACAGTAAAACAGGGACGTTTGTGTGTGTGTGTGTGTGAGTCTGAGTGCAAGACATGGAGAGAATAGAATCATGGAGGCGTATGCTCCCGAACTACCGCCCAGAACTCGGAAACCATAAGGTCTATCGATGTCATTCTTGTACCGTTTCTCTCAGAACGGACAGGGGAACGAGAATATTAACACTTTTTTGTTGAAAATATAATATTAAAGGCACAACACTAGGTGAAATAAAGGGAAAAATGGAGAAAAAGACAAAACTGCGTGAACATGCTCTCAAACAACATCTAATAAATCAGAAATTACAAGGGCTATCGATTTGATTTATGCACCGTAGGTATCAGCAGGCATCGTTGAATAATGCTGGAGATTTTAGTGTGTCTACATAAATCCGTGTAGGAGATCCTTTAGTTATCAGGCTCCTCTCCTGTGGAACCAGCTCCCAGCTTTAGTCCGTGAGGCAGACACCCTGTCTACTTTTAAGGCTAGGCTTAAAACTTTCCTTTTTGATAAAGCTTATAGTTAGAGTGACTTAGTTTATCAGGGAGGGAGCCTTCCTCCCTCCCTGTTGGTTGGAGTAAGGGGGAGTCAGGTTTAGCCTAAGCTCAGCTAGCTCAGTTATGGTTGAGGGGCAAGCACACCCTCCATTTCTGCTACCTGTATGACCCCTTCTCTTTTGGTTGTGATCAGTCTGACAGAGAGAAGTATCCCAATCGTTGTGGTTTTTAGTATAACAATGACCATCAGTGGGACCCTTTGTGTGGTGCCTTGAGACGACATTGTTGTAAATAAGCGCCGTTTAACTGAATAATCTGAATTGAAACTATCTGTGTAGTTATGCTGCTATAGGCTTAGGCTGCTGGAGGACATAACGACCACTTTCACCCTCTTTGCTACATTCTCACACTACTCTCCAATTTTGCTTTATTTGCTGTTATTTCAGCTTTTAACCTTGTTCTCTCTATTCTTTTCCTAGAAGCTACACCTGGCCTGACTCTGTGTCTACCTGTGACACCTTTCTGGAGAGGGGAATCGTCCGAGCTTCTGCTGGCAACAACTTAATGCTCACCCTCTACCGATGATCCACATGACCCTGTCTTTCAGTGTTTAACCCTTTCTCTCTCCTAGACATGACAGTTGACTGAGCTTTTACTGTGACTAACTCTATGTGCTCTCTTTCAGACTCTAACCTTGAAAACTGGCTCAGAGTTTATCTGTTCTTTCTTTCTAGGTGAAACAACTAAAGGAGCTACATCCATTAACATTTACTTTTCCTTCCCATAGAAAGTACTCCTGGATCAGTGCTTCTGTGTTCTCTTTGTGTCTCTGCTCTGTTCTCTGAAACCCCCAGTCGGTCGTGGCAGATGGCCGCTCACACTGAGCCTGGTTCTGCTGGAGGTTTCTTCCTGTTAAAAGGGAGTTTTTCCTCTCCACTGTCACTACATGCATGCTCAGTATGAGGGATTGCTGCAAAGTCAACGCCAGTGACTGTCCACTGTCTCTACATGCTCATCCAGGAGGAGTGAATGCTGCAAGTCACTGACTGGATGCAATCTGCTGGGTTTCCTTAGATAGAAAAACTTTTTATCCAATTTGAATAAATAACTAACTCTGACTGCACTGTTCAATGATTAGGATTAATTGGAATGTATGTACCTGACTGTTGTGAAGTGCCTTGAGACAACATGTGTTGTGAATTGGCACTATATAAATAAAACTGAATTGAATTGAATCAAATTGGAATGTATATAATTGGCTTTGAAGCTCTCTGTAGGATTGGATTGAATTGACTATGTAACTCTATAACTGACACTTTTTGTGAATTGGCAGTGTCTTAATAAACCAAACTAAAATTATTTCAACAATAGGAGTCCAGTTGCCATCTATTGTAGGAGTGGGGGAAATGTAAAAAGCTGTTTAAATGTAGCTGAATTGTTCCTTGGGTTGATCAAACAGGCTATTGCAGCCTGACTTTTTGATGCCTTTCTTTAGGCTTAATGTGGACATACAGGCTAAAAAGACACCAATAAGAACCAATAAAAAACACTTTTCCATAGTTCCTGTCTTTCACTTCAAAATACCTTCACATACTCTGTCAAGTTGCCATGGATGGTTTGTGTGTCATACTCTTTGATGGTCCAGGAAGGCTTAAACTTCTCATTGTCCATTATATCGATGGATTTTATATCCACGTAAAGAGGATTCCTTTTGATGTTAGGCTTCAGAGTTCCTGACGTTATGTGCTTCTCCAGATATTGGTCCACAAACACCACAGGACTCCCCTCTGGTAATGGAGGAGTCTTTCTTTCAGGTCGTGCTGTTTGTTCCCTCTGTTGAAAAAAAGATATCATTATATTCACATCTAACTTTAGGCAGACCAATTTGAAACAATAAATTAGATATTGTAGATAAATTCACAAAGCACCATAAACCTAAACTTGCTGCCTTTTTAATGTGCTCTGGCCCTTAGGGAAGAATACAGCTCTGTTTAGTTATTGTTTTAACTATCTTTTGGTTGTTGAAGCCTGCATGTGACTTGATATGATTGCGATCAAGCTTTTTCTTAAATATTTCTTATTTAATTTGAGGAACTAAAGACTAATATAACATATTACACTCTTCTTATTTTCTAAATAAAACCCACTCAAAAGGCAAAGCCACATTCTAAAAAAGCTGGCATATGGGCAACAAAAGACTGGGAAAGTTGCAGAATGCTCAGAAAACACCTGTTTGGAACATTCTGCAGGTGAACAGGTCAATTAGAAACAGATGAGTGTGATGATTGGTTATAAAAGGAGCATCCCTGAAAGGCTCAGTCGTTCACAAGCAAGGACGGGGCGAGGTTCACCATTTTGTGAACAACTGTGTGAGCTGAGTAAGATACATACAGGTTTTGGAGCAACATTCAAGTAACATCTTCAGCGAAATACGGCAACGGAGACCTTGGACTGTTGAGCTACTGGAGTTGTAAATCAAGACAAAATAGGAAAGAAGTCCACCACATAGCTCCAATAATCAGTTCCCAAAAGCTTATTGAATTTTGTTAAAAGGAAAGGTGATGTAACACTGTGGTAACATGCCCCTGTCCCAGGTTTGCTGGAGCCTGTTGAAGGCATCAAATTCAAAATTAGTGAATATAGAGCTTTGGAACGTGACGTCACGGTTGTAGACTTAGATAGCGACGCAGTGGCTGATGGGATATGAGCGCCATCTTGAAGGGCCATAGACATAAGCACCAAAGACTAAACTTTCGCGTTGAATTTTTAAACCTTAGTAGGTTCACAAAACCTAACAATGGTACGAACCTGTTGTGTTATTGGATGTAATGTCCGGTCACATGACCGAAAGGGTAACAAGATCGAAAATGGACTTTCATTTCATTGTTTTCCCACCTGGAAACAACGCCAGGGAGCTCATGTATCTGACCTAACAAAAAGGAGACGAATGGCTTGGATATCAGCGGTGAGACGTCCTGACATAATCTTCTCCAGCATCCCAACATACTTGCAAATTTGTTATAGACATTTCCATTCTGGTGAGTGTCTAAATTCGGTTTGTTGGTCATTTTGTCCTGGTGTACTTCGTCAATGGTTTATTCAATTCAACTTAGTTTAGTTACATTTTTTTTAACTTTAGTATTAGTTTTATAGAAGTGGGTAAACCTAGGTTAGGTCGGGTTTATATTTTGTATGTAGCATATTCTGAGTTTAGACAGAGTGTACATCGGGGTTATTACATTAATGTAAAATAAACTGTTTTAATTTTCTAGTGTTATCAGTTTTACAGCAGTTATGCTGATCTGTGTTCCAATATGTCCTTTTCAAGGCAAACCTTCATATGAAATGGATGAGTTAAATCCTGACTGGGTTCCAACGCTGCACATGGGTCACTCTGAAATAAAAGTCTCAACATCAGACAGACATGCTCATCGATTAAAGAGACGTTACAGCTGTGCACAAGCAGAAGTTGAAGGCCAGGCAGCAATGGACATGGTGGATCAACAAGTTGAAGAGGGATTAGCACAAGTTATAGAGACTGAAGAAACCCCAGAAGATATACGTATTGAAGATACTTTAGAGGAGGCTATAGAGGAGGAGCAAGTTGTGGAGGAAACCCCAAGACAGGAGCTCAGTGAGGCTGCAGATGGGGAAGAGGAAGAATTGGTAAATGAACCAGCAGCAAAGAGGCAACAAATAGAATGTCAGTTGTGTGAGCAAAGAAGAGCAGAAATAAAATGTCTGTTACAAGAGAACAGGGAGCTCAGGTCAGAGCTGAAGAAAAACAGCTGGACCAAGATTTTTTTAAGGATGACACAAGAAAGGTCAAGTATTATACAGGTCTTCCTTGCTTTGTCATCTTGTTATCATTGTTTAACACTGTTAGGCCTTTTCTGCCAGCATCTAAAAAAATGTCACAATTTCAAATGGTTTTACTTACACTAACCCTAACCCTTAGACTTGATCTACCTGTTCAGCATCTTTGCCATCTTTTTAATGTGTCACATAAAACTCTGTCCGACACCCTAGATGTGTTGCATGCACGCCTTACGCCCAAGGTAAACTGACCTGAGAGGCATTGTTTAGAAGCCACAATGCCACCTCAGTTTTTGGAAACATTTGGAAAACGTGTAGCCATTATTGTTGACTGCTTTGAAATAGGCACAGAAAGACCCTCAAATTTAAAAGCACGCGCACAATCTTTCACTCGTTACAAAGGAAGACACACTATAAAATACCTTGTTGGCATCACACCACATGGTTCAATTTCTTTTATTTCCGAGGGTTGGGGTGGACGTGCATCAGACAAGCACATAACAGAAAACTGTGGCCTTCTATCCAAATTATTACCTGGGGACATTGTGTTAGCTGACAGAGGCTTTGATATTAAAGATAGTGTGGGAATGATGTGTGCTGAGGTCAAAATTCCATCATTCACTAAAGGGAGATGTCAACTTGATGCTAAAGATGTTGAACAAACACAAGCAATAGCCCACCTTAGAATTAATGTGTAAAGAGTGATTGGATGCATGAGAAACAAATACAAAATGTTACACAGGACTATACCAATTAGGTTGCTGCTTACATGTGAGGGTGAAGAGGTGACACTTCTTGACAAGATTGTCTACGTATGCTGCAGTTTAGTGAACATGTGTTCCAGTGTGGTTGTAAAACCTAATGCAAATGAAACCTGCACATGTTAATGTGAAAGTGCAATGAAGGTACTGATGTTATGTAAATGTAGGTTGTAAAAAAATGTTGCATTCATTGTTGTTGAAGTATTTGTACATTTGAATTATAACAGTAAAGTGACTGTTTTTTCTCATTTAATAAATATTCATGTGGTAAACATTCATAAACATTTCATTGAATCACTTCAGGTAATGTGATGAAAAAGATCAAATTTTAAGTAAACATTTGATGTAATTAAACATTTGAAAGTAAACATTTAAAGGCAACACATATTGATGTAATAGATCCCATTTAAAGTATATATTGATTTATTTAACATATTTCAGGTAACAAGTAAGCATGTAACTAAATAGATCCAATCTTTGAGTAAAAAACTGAGGAAATTAAACATTTCAAAGTAAACATTAAAAGGTAACCAATGTGATCAGATCACATTTTTAAGTAAACATTTGATGCATAACATTTCAGGTAACAAGTAAATATGTAATGAAATATATCCTATTTCTAAGAAATCATTTAATGTAATTAAACACTTCAAAGAAAACATTTTATGTAAACGTGATGAACATCATCTGAGATAAAACCCTTATATAGGGGAAATTGCTTCACAAAAATAAGAAGTGCAACTATAAGTCGAACAGCACAATTTACATGTAGTCCAATTACTTTTTACCCAGTTATATCTCCCTCAAAGCTGGGGTACAGGCGTGCTCTGAGAAATATCTACCGACAAGCTCAGGGAGACAAATATTTTTAAAGAAACTTTGTGCTTTTTGGAGGCGTGGTTCCCAGAATTTCTGATCTGGAAAGACACGGACCACAGCCATGTCTTTCTGGGTCCACACAACAAGGTCACAGTAGTTTGATTTTGTTACAAAGATCTCAGTTTGTGCCTGTATGTATTATGAATGTTGTTTCTTCAGGTGAAGTTCATTGCCAGACAACTGAAGGCAAACGTTTTTGTCATTTGCATCCACGGCCTGCTGGATGCGACATGTCCTATATTTGAAGGGCACTTTTTCTCAAGGCATCCATTCCCACAGCAATCACACATCGTGAGTCCATCAGGAGATGCTCCAAGTTCAGGGAAGTTGGTGTTTATGATGAAACCACATGGTTTAACTTGTAGATTTTTGTGACTGCTTGCTGTAATTTTAATGTAGGCTTTTTGTGCATCACCCTCATGCTTCACACCCCACCTTGTTTGCACTGTAGACACTGTTGCCTGGGTTACACACCTGTTTAACAACTATCAGTGCTGGGCTTTCCAAACTAGTGGCAAATACAGCATGCATACTGGAAGCTGTAATTCATCCAGCTCTATATTCATACCAGGCAGAACACGTGCTGCAGTCTTGTGTGCTTTTCAATAGTTTCTGCCTGCTCATCTGTCACTACTGCAGCATCTTTGTATTTTTCACAGCACTGCAAAATAGCTGACAGGTCATTGGACTCTATGCTTTTGTTGTGCAGAGATGCAAGTGACTGAGGTAAGATCTGCTCAGTGTGGGTGAATTGTGTGTAATATTTCTCCATTTTTGACAAACCAACAGCCTTGCTGTGCTCTAGTAGCGTGTCAAGCAGAGGAGCCAAATCTTCCAGATTTGCTGTTGGGGTTTTTCTTTTTTGTGGATGGCTTCTTCTGGCTGTTGTTGGGACTTTTGTGTGGGTTTTTGGTCAAGTGTCTTCTTTTGAGAAGCTGAAGTACTATAGTAAATTTTATGGCCGACTTCTGGATGAATCTTAGTCAGATTGCCAGGTAATACCCAGTATGCTGGCTCATCTGTAAAAGTTTTTCTGCCTCGTATCCTCACTGTTGCTTCCAGCTTAAAAAATAGGGCACCGATGTGAGTGCAGGTCTCAGCTACCCCTGCCATGCAGGTGCAGTGTGCACACTCAACTGTGCCAGTGTCGCTCAGAGAGTCTGAGAGTGCATAACACACAATTAAAATGGTGAATGGAAAGACAGCAAAATAAATAAAATCTATATATATGTATGTGTAATTTTACAAATAACTGTTCAGTTAAATGATCAACTCTACTATTCCAATCAACTTTTGAGTATAAAATAATAACCATGATGTTGTGATTTCAAAGAGAGTATTCGTTACAAAGCGGAAACGCTTAATGGCCTATTTCACCAAATTTTCTACTACTACTCTTTGATCTACATTAAACACTACAACACTTCATCCCTTTGAACCTGATTTCTCTATTTGATTAGAGTGAAGTATTCTAATCAAGGCTTGAAGTGTCTACATATTGTTCTTAGACGAGCTCAAGGTAGTAAACGTTAGGTGTAATTGCCCTTTAACCATTTCAAACTCGGAGCTTCTTAAATCAGTTCAAAACGTACCTTAAAAAGCATGTGATCACATTTTCTCATACTCAATATACAAAAAAAAAAGACAGACGACTGATTTTAAAAGAACATACAGTAAGACTTTATGTAAAATTAAGGAGACAAGAGCAACGTACCTTTGTTCGAACCACAACGTATTGTTAGGGCTTGCGAGATATAGGACCCCAGAATGCAGACTAGAAGGCAGCATGTCGGTGAGTAAAAAGGTTTTAATGACAAAAAACAAAAACTCACTCTCAGCAGGAGTCAGGAACAAAACAACAAACGGGCAGGCGAGACAGGCATGGCATGATCCAAAAACAAGACTTGAGCATGAAAAATATTTCCGCGACAACTAACTGAACAGGTATGTATATATGGAGTGAAAACCAGGTGGAGCAAGGAGACAGATTAACTTGGTGCAGGTGAACCGAATAAACTTAATTGACAGACAGAACAAAACGTGGCTGCGGCAAAAACAGAGACTCTTGAACACAAACTAACAGAAACTAGAAAAAACATGAAGCAAAAGCATAACCAGATCTGAAAACCAAACTTGGGCATCTGGTATCCCCCCTCAAAGGTGGATACCAGACGCCCACAAGAGTCCAAACAAAAGACAACCCAACCAGGGCGGGCGGTGGGGGCCTCGGTAGGAGGTTGTCCCCAGCAGGCACAGAGTTCCGGTGGGCGACCAGGAGGTCTTCCCAAGCAGGCACAGAGTTCCGGTGGGTGACCGGACCTGCACCACAGAGTTCTGGGCGGTCGGCGGCGAAGCTGTGGAGACCTGCGACAAAGACGTGGAGGCTGACAGAAGCGTAGAGACCGTGGCGGCCTGCGACGGGAAACTGCAGGTAGGTCAGGAGGCCGACCGAGCAGAGTAGAGGATCCCCCAGAAACTCTGTGGAACTCTGGAGGCGTGGAGCCTGGCGAACCCTCAGAGGCAGAAGCAGAGCCTGGCGCACCCTCGTCTCTGGGTTCAAAGGCCAGAACGAGGACAAACTGTTCCTTGAACCCCTCATGAACAGGGTTCGACGGCGCTTCCTCCTCGAACCCCTCATCTCTGGGTTCAGAGGCCAGAACGAGGACAAAACATTCCTTAAACCCCTCAGGAACAGGGTTCGGCGGCGCTTCCTCCTCGAACCCCTCGTCGCAGGGTTCAGAAGCCAGAATGAGGACAAGTTGCTCCTTGAACCCTTCAGGAACAGGGTCCGGCGGCGCTTCCTCCTCGAACCCCTTGTTGCAGGGTTCAGAAGCCAGAATGAGGACAAGTTGCTCCTTGAACCCTTCAGGAACAGAGTCCGGCGGCACTTCCTCCTCGAACCCCTCGTCGCAGGGTTCAGAAGCCAGAATGAGGACCAGTTCCTCACTGAACCCCTGCAGACTAGGAACAGGAGCTGAGGCATCGCCGAGACCCTCAGTGGCGTGAGCAGAGGCTGAGGCGTCAGCCGGACCCTCAGTGGCGTGAGCCGGGGCGTCCCTCTTACAACGTCCTCTGCGACGTGTGGAGGGGGTTGAGGCTGACTTAGGGTCTGGCCTGGAGTCAGGCTGTGGTATGTCTGGCCTGGAGTCAGGCTGTGGACCTGGCGTGGGCTGCTCTGCAGCAGCAGCAGCTCCCTGGAGTCCTGGCGTGGGCTGCTCTGCGGCAGCAGCAGCTCCCTGGAGTCCTGGCGTGGAAGGAGGTGGACGGCAGTTAAACTGCCTTACTGCAGTACATGTATTCCTCTCCGGAGCTGATGGAGAGGGACTATGAGACTGGTCTTCCTAAAGCTCTTGATCTGTCTTGCGTAGAACCTTAATCACTCCTCCAGTTCATCAGGTGAAGACTCAGAGCCATGGGCTTGAGCAAGCGAAGACGGCATGCATGTGGCAGGCGAGGATGCGGGACTACTAGCTGCAGCGAGCCTGGGAGACAGTACTGTGGCAGACGAAGATGCGGGCTTACTTGCCGCAGCCCTCACGTCGACTGGCAGGGAAACCACCTCCTCGGCAGCCGAACCACAGGAAGGCGCTCCGTGCCGACATCTCTTGCGGCGGGAGAAGGCCGAAGACTTCGGCCCTGTCCCAATACCCGCACTTTCACCCTTGTGTCCCTAAATTGCGCGTTCCCGTTGACGGGTTCGAGTGCGTAGTGTGTCCCAATTCTCCAGCGTGGTCCTTAGCCTCGCCCCATTTGTGCCCCACATCTGCCCTTCGGCGAAGCCCGCATCTTAGTGGACTTTGCCGAAGTATATTACCCACAATTCACTGCTGCAGAAGATGTTCTGAGCAAAAACCAATCACAACCGTCAACGTAACCAGCCATCAAATCAGAATAATAAGAACTGCGTAAACTTTAGACAGCAAGCCGACAAATATATTTTTTTACTGGTTTTCCAGGCTCAACATTGTAACATACCACTGGGTTCAGAGTGAGTCTGGGCAGTCAGTAGGTCATAACACTGAAGTTACCTTTCAAACAAACACTGGCGCGGCGAGAGTCTGTTGTATAAACCTGTCGCTTCCTGCACTTTCTTCTCCTCAAAACAATTGCTTGTTGCAGTTTTAAATAATTTTTTTAGCAGCAAGACTGTGAAAACAGCACTGGTTCCCGCCCTTTTTGATGTTGCAGTTACAGTGCAGAGGTGCAAGTCGATGACGTAATCCCTACTGTCCCAATTCTCCAATTTTGCATGCTTGTAACCTGCGCACTTTAACCCTTACATGTACTTGTACAAAGTAAACACTTCATAGAGGGGTGTAGGGTGTAGTGCGGGAATTGGGACAGGGCCTTCACTGCCGTACCAGAATGCCCAGCCAGGGGAGCAGGCGGAGAACGACGCTGAACCGCCTCACGCTCCATCTGCTCCAGCAGCAGTGGAGAGGGTCGGTCAGCAGATTCCTCATCACCTCCTCCTTCTGCCGTTCAACCCAGCAATCCAAGGCGTATGCCTTCTGTTTCTCCGCGGGGTCCATGGTTGGCGGAAACATTCTGTTATGGCTTACGAGATATAGGACCCCAGAATGCAGACTAGAAGGCAGCATGTCGGTAAGTAAAAAGGTTTTAATGACAAAAAACAAAAACTCACTCACAGCAGGAGGCAGGAACAAAACAACAAACGGGCAGGCGAGACAGGCATGGCATGATTCGAAAACAAAACTTGAGCATGAAAAATATTTCCGCGACGACTACCTGAACAGGTGTGTACATATGGAGTGAAAAGGGGGAGAAAGGAGACAGATTAACTTGGAGCAGGTGAACCAAATAAACTTAATTGACAGACAGAACAAAACGTGGCTGTGGCAAAAACAGACTCTTGAACACAAACTAACAGAAACTAGAAAAAACATGAAGCAAAAGCATAATCAGATCCGAAAACCAAACTTGACAAAACATGAACAAGACGACAAAACTAAAGCATGACCAGGAAAATAAAACAGAAGCATGATTCAAAATCTAAGAAGAAGAATAATAATAAACAAAAGAACGAGTCAAAACCTTAACTGTGAAAAACATGAGAAAAAACCAGAAACCAAACAACCCCAAATCATAACACGTATTCACAATCCGAGGAGTTAAAAATGTCCAAATTGTGCACCCAGCCATTCGTAAATTGGACATGCGCTTCCATTGACTTTTAATTCTTAGAATTACAGGTCCTTCTCACAATATTAGCATATTGTGATAAAGTTAATTATTTTCCATAATGTCATGATGAAAATTTAACATTCATATATTTTAGATTCATTGCACACTAACTGAAATATTTCAGGTCTTTTATTGTCTTAACACGGATGATTTTGGCATACAGCTCATGAAAACCCAAAATTCCTATCTCACAAAATTAGCATATTTCATCCGACCAATAAAAGAAAAGTGTTTTTAATACAAAAAACGTCAACCTAAAAATAATCATGTACAGTTATGCACTCAATACTTGGTCGGGAATATTTGGCAGAAATGACTGCTTCAATGCGGCGTGGCATGGAGGCAATCAGCCTGTGGCACTGCTGAGGTCTTATGGAGGCCCAGGATGCTTCGATAGTGGCCTTTAGCTCATCCAGAGTGTTGGGTCTTGAGTCTCTCAACGTTCTCTTCACAATATCCCACAGATTCTCTATGGGGTTCAGGTCAGGAGAGTTGGCAGGCCAATTGAGCACAGTGATACCATGGTCAGTAAACCATTTACCAGTGGTTTTGGCACTGTGAGCAGGTGCCAGGTCGTGCTGAAAAATGAAAACTTCATCTCCATAAAGCTTTTCAGCAGATGGAAGCATGAAGTGCTCCAAAATCTCCTGATAGCTAGCTGCATTGACCCTGCCCTTGATAAAACACAGTGGGCCAACAACAGCAGCTGACACGGCACCCCAGACCATCACTGACTGTGGGTACTTGACACTGGACTTCTGGCATTTTGGCATTTCCTTCTCCCCAGTCTTCCTCCAGACTCTGGCACCTTGATTTCCGAATGACATGCAGAATTTGCTTTCATCCGAAAAAAGTACTTTGGACCACTGAGCAACAGTCCAGTGCTGCTTCTCTGTAGCCCAGATCAGGCGCTTCTGCCGCTGTTTCTGGTTCAAAAGTGGCTTGACCTGGGGAATGCGGCACCTGTAGCCCATTTCCTGCACACGCCTGTGCACGGTGGCTCCGGATGTTTCTACTCCAGACTCAGTCCACTGCTTCCGCAGGTCCCCCAAGGTCTGGAATCGGCCCTTCTCCACAATCTTCCTCAGGGTCTGGTCACCTCTTCTCGTTGTGCAGCGTTTTCAGCCACCCTTTTTCCTTCCCACAGACTTCCCACTGAGGTGCCTTGATACAGCACTCTGGGAACAGCCTATTCGTTCAGAAATTTCTTTCTGTGTCTTACCCTCTTGCTTGAGGGTGTCAATAGTGGCCTTCTGGACAGCAGTCAGGTCGGCAGTCTTACCCATGATTGGGGTTTTGAGTGATGAACCAGGCTAGGATCTTTAAAGGCCTCAGGAATCTTTTGCAGGTGTTTAGAGTTAACTCGTTGATTCAGATGATTAGGTTCATAGCTCGTTTAGAGACCCTTTTAATGATATGCTAATTTTGTGAGATAGGAATTTTGGGTTTTCATGAGCTGTATGCTAAAACCATCTGTATTAAGACAATAAAAGACCTGAAATATTTCAGTTAGTGTGCAATGAATCTAAAATATATGAATGTTAAATTTTCATCATGACATTATGGAAAATAATGAACTTTATCACAATATGCTAATATTTTGAGAAGGACCTGTATTTGCGGTATAAGCACTGACACCACAGACCAGGTATGCAAATATGTCTGGGAATGTCAGTGGAGGCAAATGTTCAGGGTCTCTCCTCCGATTTCTGCCTGCTACTGCCACAAATTGAGCTCGGCCCTGCTGCAATTAAATCAATTTCTCGGCACGTTTGCAATGTAATGCAATGCAGACGTGCACAGCGCCCCCCTACCGAACAAGATGGGTAGCTCGGTCAGCAGGGAGCTTGAGGAAGAGCAGCTGCTGACGTCACTCTGCTGCGCCCGCCGCTCGGAATGCTTTTTCGTTTTCGAGTTCTGGGCAGTACTTTGCGGGCAGACCACAAAAACAAAAAAGCGGTGTCTGCTTTGTTTTTTTTTTTGATTATGGCATAAAATGTGCAGTCGTGAAGAAGAAAATGCAAATAGGATGATTGATTATTAATTTTATTTATGGGTCAAATAATGCAGCCGCATTCTTAAAATGAAAAAGCATTTGCTGAAATGCTTTTTCATTTGAAATATGGTAATGATTTGCTTCCATAGAAATGGAGCTTGGTGATCTATTGCCAAATTATTACAGAACATTTGCAATAACATGAAATAATATCCTAAAGAGGCTTTCATTGAAATAAAAATAAATTAAAGGGTGTAATGCCCAAAGTATATTCTCCCACAATAGGAAGTAATCAAAGTTCCTGTATATTTAAAGGTAGCTGGAAATACTTTTGGCTATATAGTGTATGTTCAGGTATTGTGGTTTGTTCTGAAGCAGCAAATTATTGTGCTTTTTTGGACAGAAGAGGCTTGATCTTGTTTAACACTTCCAAACAAGGGCAGTTCTCGCAACCATGAGGCCTTAAGTCCCTCTTATCCCTAAACACACCCATCAAAGAAAATAACTGCATGAAAATCTGTTTCATTACTGATTTATTTTATTTAGTTTATTGGTGGAGTTACTGGAAATTAAGAACTAAGAGTTATTTTCTTACCTTCTTTTGTCATGTGCAGTATTTTTCTGATTAAATCACTGACTCTAAAAGTGAAACAATCATCAGAAAATCTTAATGCATACCAACAAAAGTCCTGTTATTTTTTTTTTTTACAGTATTAGTAGCCTTTATTTTTGTTAATATTTGAAAGTAAGCAGATAGGGAGTGAGGTGGAAAGAGGGGGGTGACATGCATCATTGGTATCAGGGGGCTGGAGACAAGAACATATTCAGTTGATATTTGCTGATCCTCACTGATAAATTACAAGAAATCTGTTTCTTAACTTTAACAAATTAAATAAATCTACAGTTGCACCTTTGTCCTTGGAGGTTTAATTTAAACTCCATTTTAAAACCTAGGGTTCCTTCAGGGAATGGTTTTAGTTTACTCTGGACTTAACTTAGTCTAGGATTATTTTACAGCATGACAAATAAAAGAGATTGCAGTTAGTTTGCATTAAGGCTGCAATTTTAATCTATGACTAACCTATTCACAAAGTCACAAAGAGGGATAAGTATACTGTACAGTAACTGTAGAGCTGTTGCTCCATACCTGCAAATAGACCTTGTTCTGCCATCGTCTCTGACTGGAAACATATGTTCCAACCTGGAACATACGATGAGTAGCATCCAACATCCCAACATCCAGTTGGAGGAACTTTTCAGGGTGATTGTTGTTGGGCAGAACAGAGATATCCATCTTGGCTCTGCTGCCCCATGTACAGTGACTGCTTGACCTGCCTGCAGCCTATCTTAATGCACATGCTCACTTCAGCTGGCAAGCTTGCTTAATTATTCATGAGAAGCAAGGTATTTATGAAGCTGGATCACTTGCAGGTGGAGGTCAGCTTACCTTTCCATTGACATCCTGATTCAAAGAAGTAATACTGTCAGGAAAGAAGCAAAGAGAGAGCCAGAGAGTAAGCAAGGTCTACACCATAGTGTCATGTTACGTAAAGCCAGCTGCTATATAAAGAATGGTTACATGTCTTCCTGATTCTTCATGACTCATATTATGCATGACATGATTACACGATGTATGATCCCTGACTTCTAATTTCTACTGATGTATGCTGAAGATGGTGATGTCAGTCTTTGAGCTCTGAGCTAACACTTATCACATACAGCTTCTGTAAATCAATGTGTCCCTGACCCTAGGACTTGGACCAGACCAGAATTCATTACTGATCAACACTTTGCCTCAAGAGGTAAATTAGGGCAAGAGGTCAATTAAGAAAACCAATCAGTCTTGACTGCTGTTAACCTGCAATTTCTGAGGCTGGTGACTTGGATGAACTTATCGTCTGCAGCAGAGGTGACTCTTGGTCTTCCTTTCCTGGGGCGGTCCTCATGTGAGCCAGTTTCTCTGTAGCGCTTGATGGTTTTTGTGACTGCACTTGGGGACACTTTCAAAGTTTTCCCAATTGTTCGGACTGACTGACCTTCATTTCTTAAAGTAATGCCAATACATTAGTGGGACAGATTTAATTTCAGTCGGTCATTTTCTACCGTTTATTCCATAGTGGGTCGCGGTGGAGCTGGTGCCTATCTCCAGTGGTCTATAGGTGGGAGGCGGGGTACACCCTGGACAAGTCGCCAGTCCATCGCAGGGCAACACAAAAACAACCAAGCACACACTCATTCATACACCTAAGGGCAATTTAGAGTGACCAATTAACCTAACAGGCATGTCTTTGGACTGTGGGAGGAAGATATATATATATATGCATGCATATATGCCCCCAGTGCCTCCCCAGCCTTCCCTCTAGCTCCACCCCTGAGTACTGGCAAGAATTTAAAACTACTTTCACCCCTGTGTATTATCCCACCATTAAGGTTGATGGAATAGTTTGAACCTGATCCAAGAATTTGCTCCACCCACAAGATTATTATTGAAGTTGAGGCTTTATCTGGTGCCTTTAAAATCTAAGAACTCGAAATATGACAAAAAATAAGGAATATACCTTGATAAAGATGAAGTCGTGATTCTATAGAGAATTTTTTCCATCAAATTTTTACAAAATGTGTAATAAATTGCATGATTACATTTTCCTTATTCTTTATAGTAGGCAAATCAAAATGATATGTGACCCATTTTATCAGTAAAACATTAATGAACTACATTACAATGAAAAGTAGACAGTAGAAACTCTGGGCCTGGCCCCCTTTGAGAATCGTGCCTGCGGAGGGGAACTGGGAGCCCCCCTTCCTCATTTTTCTCTCATCCCCCAACCACACACACATGCTGAATCCCATACCGACTTTCACAGACGTGCAAAACTTTCCTCCATTTCGGAAACGTTCTTCAGTTAAACATTCAGTTAAACCCCATACAGACTTAAACATACCAGTTGTCCTTTGATGGTTAAGAAAATATAAACACTTTACTTTGTATTTACACAAAAGTCTTCCTGCATCAGGCAGTTAACATTTGAGCTTCGACTAGAAAAGAAAGCTCACTTGAATTTAAACTATTCAGTTATTCAAACATAAGTCCGGACTTTGTGAGCACTAAGGGGCCCGCGCCCAAGGAGTTCCTAAAAACCTGTCATACGTCTGTGAATAAATTGTCAAAAATACCAAACACCATCGTTCATACATCATTCAGAGATTCACCCATTCATCTATCTGCCATACGCTGAGGATCCAGGCCTTTTCATTCATACATCTCATCCACACTTTTTCATCCTTCTTCATGCCCCTTCATGCCCCTGGGGGTCCACTGACCTGATTAATAGTTGGTTGATGGTCAGGCGAGTCAATATAAAATTTTTTTATATGTGCACACATTTTTAATTATTAGATTATTGACTCCAATCCCTTTAACAGGATTAATTTAACATCTCTGCAGAACACCAATCTCCACAAAGATCACAAAAATATTGCAGCTTTCTCAGTTTCAGGCTTTGACTCTCCAAGGGATCATCTTTGAATGCCCCTAGGAAAGAAAACAAAAACAAAACCTGGGCACGTGCACTTAACGGCTGTTTCTCTTTGCCTTTCAGGCAAATATTACTCAGCGCTTAAAATCTCTGCCTCTCAGGCATTTCAGAGATTTCAACTTACCTCTACTCAGTCCACCGGCTACTTATTTTCAAGGCCACTACGTGCCTTTTATAACGTTTTTTTTAATATATATCAAAATAGCTATTTTCCTGCAAGGTGGCTTAATCCCAAGCACGCATTGGCACATTAAGGAGAACCAGATGTCCTGTGTAATTTGAAAGGGATACATCTGATGTCGTTCACTTGATTTAATAACCAGAGTGGAGGACATATGGACAGCCATATTTCTAAAGTGTAACAGAAGAGACAGATGATCTTACTCCTTCTAGTTCAACGGGCCCGTTTCAGCAGTCCAAGTCCCTCCGCCTGGACCCAAAAAGAGTCCCCGTATGGGCCACCAATTATGTGGGAGAAGAAAGTTTCCTAATTTAAAAATGATGAAGAGACAACTGGTTTCCTCTCAAAGCCGACGCAGGAGACCTTGTATTCAGAATACATCTCTGAATACATCTTCATACAAAATCCCAAAGAATCCTCAAAATCCCTTTCATGAGTCAAGATATATATACAACAGTCATTTCATTGTTGTGTATGTGAGACTTTTTGACCAATCAGATGTACCCTTTCACTTACGCACATTTTGGCACTCACATCATTGATTCTCAAGCGCAGTTCCAGGAAACATCTGCAGGAAATCAAACTGGTCTACATGACTGTTTGTACCATAACAATTTCATTAGCTTATCTGGACCGCTGAACTCTAATGTCAAAGCGAACTGGCAGGATTCAGGATATCATAATTCTTTCCAGCTGGACTATTTCTATCCAGCCTACAAGTTCACTTCTACAATAACAAGTCCATCAGTCATTCCTCATGCCAAGAATTTTCACTTATGTAATTTGTTCCCAGTCAGGCCTTGCATGCTGCTCAGTGTGACCTCTCCCATATGCCCAGAACAATGGTAAAAACAATAGTAACACTTTTAATCTAACAAACAAAGGTTTAAGCTTCCACAGAAGCTGTTCGTATAGTTCTTTCGTTGATTTTTCTAAAGCTAGTAGGCATCGGTCCGAAGAGGCATCTTCCACCACCGATATTCTCTGTTCAGCCTCAGTAACACGGTTAGTAACTTCTTTTAAACTCTGAGAGATATTCATGGTGATATTGTGCAGTATCTTCTCTAGTTTTTCATCGATCATAGAAACAATATTTCCTGTCATTGCTTTGGTCAACCTTGGTCAAATCTGGATCCAGAGCCATGCTAGCACTAGCATCGTCATCTCGAGGGGAGGCCAACAGTGTATCTTTTTTCTTCGGAAGTTGTTTAGAAGGCATTTTACCCATGGACTTGCTTAGGAATAGGTCCAGGAACATCACCCGGAGTAACCACTCCAGTTTTATGGGGCTGAGTGCCGCAAAGTATGAAAAAT
The DNA here is from genome assembly GCF_021462225.1 of Girardinichthys multiradiatus. Taxonomy (NCBI): domain Eukaryota; kingdom Metazoa; phylum Chordata; class Actinopteri; order Cyprinodontiformes; family Goodeidae; genus Girardinichthys; species Girardinichthys multiradiatus. The sequence goes on along the minus strand of NC_061801.1, from coordinate 3,264,912 downwards.
ATAAAAATTACAGGATGACTATGCCATAGGTCAGGTGCAGTGTGACTACTCAGGTGCTTGCATCACCGGGAGTCTTAAAGGGTTTATTGGATCCTTTCCTGGTTAAGTAATTGGTATTATAATTGCCTCCTTCCAAGATTTTGCTTCAATTTGATTTATCAAGTGTTTTAACATAATATAACATATCTGATCTTTCATTGGTGTTGTTAATCCTAACTTAAATATTGCTCTTTGTATTTCTTGCATAGAAAGAAGCATCCATAGTGTTACCTAGTTGTTTGACCATCTATTATAGCATTTTTCTCTTGTCTGTTCCCTCCTGTATTTCCCATACTCTCATAAATTATCTGAACTATGGATCGTTGCAAATGTTTTTGCCATTATTTCTATCTTCATTTGTTACAGCTGTTTCTTGTTTCTTGTTCTTCCTGTTCCCTCTCATTTTCTTGAATATTCCCCACACATTAGCCATAGAAGTTGTTCTACCTATTGTGTCACAATAAAATCCCTCCATTTTGTTTTCTTTGCCTTCTTATTCTCAGTGAAGTTTTTAAAATGATGTGTTCTCCTCAGTATTCTAAAGGCTCAGCTTCTTTCCCCTATTGCTTCTCTACAGTCCTGTGTCATCCATGGGCCCTTTCATCTCACCATTACTCACAGAAATTACTAGTTTTGCTGCCTTCAATATTACTTCTCTAATTTTTTCCTCTATCTAAATTTAAATTAAACTTCAACTCAAACCAACTTCCTCACTGTGCCTTTCACATACATATTTGAACACATCCCACTTAGCTTTACAAAATATCCATTTTCTCTCCCTTTCCTCCACCTCCATCTTTTTATCTCTTTATGCATTCTACAAAATTCAGTCTGTCCTGTCTTTGTCCTTTTCACTGTGGTTTGGCTCATCCACAAGACAGGATGGGTCCAGACTGCAACAAACAATCAGGTCTGCAGAGAGAATCATCAGGGCTGACCTTCGCCCTATCCAGGACTTATATACAGGTCCTTCTCAAAATATTAGCATATTGTGATAAAGTTCATTATTTTCCATAATGTCATGATGAAAATTTAACATTCATATATTTTAGATTCATTGCACACTAACTGAAATATTTCAGGTCTTTTATTGTCTTAATACGGATGATTTTGGCATACAGCTCATGAAAACCCAAAATTCCTATCTCACAAAATTAGCATATCATTAAAAGGGTCTCTAAACGAGTTATGAACCTAATCATCTGAATCAACGAGTTAACTCTAAACACCTGCAAAAGATTCCTGAGGCCTTTAAAACTCCCAACCTGGTTCATCACTCAAAACCCCAATCATGGGTAAGACTGCCGACCTGACTGCTGTCCAGAAGGCCACTATTGACACCCTCAAGCAAGAGGGTAAGACACAGAAAGAAATTTCTGAACGAATAGGCTGTTCCCAGAGTGCTGTATCAAGGCACCTCAGTGGGAAGTCTGTGGGAAGGAAAAAGAGTGGCAGAAAACGCTGCACAACAAGAAGAGGTGACCGGACCCTGAGGAAGATTGTGGAGAAGGGCCGATTCCAGACCTTGGGGGACCTGCGGAAGCAGTGGACTGAGTCTGGAGTAGAAACATCCGGAGCCACCGTGCACAGGCGTGTGCAGGAAATGGGCTACAGGTGCCGCATTCCCCAGGTCAAGCCACTTTTGAACCAGAAACAGTGGCAGAAGCGCCTGACCTGGGCTACAGAGAAGCAGCACTGGACTGTTGCTCAGTGGTCCAAAGTACTTTTTTCGGATGAAAGCAAATTCTGCATGTCATGCGGAAATAAAGGTGCCAGAGTCTGGAGGAAGACTGGAGAGAAGGAAATGCCAAAATGCCAGATGTCCAGTGTCAAGTACCCACAGTCAGTGATGGTCTGGGGTGCCGTGTCAGCTGCTGGTGTTGGTCCACTGTGTTTTATCAAGGGCAGGGTCAGTGCAGCTAGCTATCAGGAGATTTTGGAGCACTTCATGCTTCCATCTGCTGAAAAGCTTTATGGAGATGAAGTTTTCATTTTTCAGCACGACCTGGCACCTGCTCACAGTGCCAAAACCACTGGTAAATGGTTTACTGACCATGGTATCAGTGTGCTCAATTGGCCTGCCAACTCTCCTGACCTGAACCCCATAGAGAATCTGTGGGATATTGTTAAGAGAACGTTGAGAGACTCAAGACCCAACACTCTGGATGAGCTAAAGGCCGCTATAAGACCTCAGCAGTGCCACAGGCTGATTGCCTCCATGCCACGCCGCATTGAAGCAGTCATTTCTGCCAAAGGATTCCCGACAAAGTATTGAGTACATAACTGTACATGATTATTTGAAGGTTGACGTTTTTTGTATTAAAAACACTTTTCTTTTATTGGTCGGATGAAATATGCTAATTTTGTGAGATAGGAATTTTGGGTTTTCATGAGCTGTATGCCACAATCATCCGTATTAAGACAATAAAAGACCTGAAATATTTCAGTTAGTGTGCAATGAATCTAAAATATATGAATAATAAATTTTCATCATGACATTATGGAAAATAATGAACTTTATCACAATATGCTAATATTTTGAGAAGGACCTGTATAGACTGATGTCAAACAAAGGCAGTCAAAAATATTGTTTAAAAATTGTTGCATGATAGTAAAGCAAATTAATAAATTGCCAAAACACTGAAACTTTCTCATCTGCTCAGTCGCAAGACAGCACATTGATGAAACTGTGTTGGGTGAAAAATTGAGAAACAATAGTTAGAAAGAACCACAAGCAAGTGTGCCAAGGACCGATCATAACCACAGGCAAACCAGAAGAGTTGAATCCAGAAGGAAATTTAATTCAATTTTATTTCAATTCAGCTTATTTATGTATTGCCAATTCACATGTAATTTCAAGGCACTTGACAAAGTCAATTCAATTGAATCATACAGCTGTCAAGTCACATACATACATTTCAATTAATCCTAACTATCAAACAGTGTAGTCAGATTCAGTTTATTATTCAGATTGGCTAAAAGTTTTCTACCTAAGGAAACCCAACAGATTGCATCAAGTCAGTGACTTGCAGCATTCACTCCTCCTAGATGAGCATGTCGTGACAGTGGGGTGGCGTTTGCATTGACTTTGCAGCAATCCCTCATACTGAGCATGCATGTAGCGACAGTGGAGAGGAAAAACTCCCTTTTAACAGAAAGAAACCTCCAGCAGAATCAGGCTCAGTGTGAGCGGCCATCTGCAACAACCGACTGGGGGTTTGAGAGAACAGAGCAGAGACACAAAGAGAACACAGATCTAACACTAATCTAGGAGTACTTTCTATGTGAGAGAAAAGTAAAGCATGAAAGGCAGTAGTAATTTATTTAGCAACTGCATCTAAGAGAGAAAGACAGCTAAGTAGATAAACTCTGAGCCAGTTTTCAAGTCTAGAGTATGAGAGAGAGCTCATACAGGTAGTTACAGTAAAAGCTCAGCAAGTAGCTATGTCTAGGAGAGACAAGGTTAAACACTGAAAGACAGGGCTAAGTGTATCATCTGTAGAAGGAGAACATTAAGTTGTTGGCAGGAGCAGCTCATCTAATGTCCCCCTCCAGGAAGGTGTAAAAGCTAAACACAGAGCCAGGCCAGGTGTAGCTTCTAGGATGAAAAAAAACCAGAATATAAAGTTAAAAGCTTAAATAACAGCAAATAACGCAAACTTGGATATTAGTAGGAGAATGTAGCAGAGGAAAGGCAAGTGGTTGTTATGTCCTCCAGCAGCCTAAGCCTATAACAGCATAACTACAGAGATAGTTCAGGATAAACTAAGCCACTCTAACTATAGGCTTTATCAAAAAGGAAAGTTTTAAGCATAGCCTTAAAAGTAGACAGTTTGTCTGCCTCACGGACTAAAACTGGGAGCTGGTTCCACAGGAGAGGAGCCTGATAACTAAAGGATCTGCCTTCCATTCTACTTCTAGAGACTAAGAACCACCAGTAAACCTGCAGTCTGAGAACGAAGTGCTCTGTTAGGAGCATATTGGACAATGGGAAAATGTTAAATTCTATTCTGATTTTAGCAGGAAGTCAGTGAAGGGAAACTAAAATAGTGGAAACATGATCTTTATTTGTAATTTTCATCAGAACTCTTGCTGCAGCGTTTTGGATCAGCTGAAGGTTTTTAACTGCATTTTGTGGACATCCTGATGGTAAAGAATTATAATGGTCCAGCCTTGAAAAAATGCATGGACTAGTTTTTCAGCGTCATTCCTGGACAGAATATTTCTAATTTTTGCAACATTCCAGAGGTGAAATAAGGAAATCCTAGAAACCTGTTTAATATGGGGTTTAAATGGCATATTCTGATCAAAATGCCATCCACATTGATTGATTGACTAAGCCGTTTCTATTTTAAAGACGAAAACCTCAGTCTTTTCTGAATTTAGAGGCAGAAAATGTAAAGTCATCTAGGCTTTTATGTCTTCAAGATATGTCTGCAGTCTATCTAACTGGTTGGATTTATCGGGATTTGTGGATAAATAAAGGTGAGGATCATCGACATAACAGTCAAAATTTATCCCATGCTGCCTGATATTTGTACCTATTGGAAGCAAATGAAGTAATCATGGAGTTTGAAGATGATTTATCATTTACATTAACAAACTGGAATCTGTCAAAAAACAAGATTTAAACCAGCCTAGTGCCGTTCCCCAAATCCCTGACCTCTGAAACCTGACTGATACTCTTCAAACAGATAATTACTGTGTGAATGCTCACACACTTGATTAGCAACAATATTCTCAAGAACATTATTTTTAATAGAATCAGTTTTATCAAAAAGAAAATCCTGAGAGTTTTTGCTGAGAGCTAGGGAGATGGACAGAACAATATAGCAAGGACTCAGTTTGGCAACTGTACTAAAAAGAAACTTAGGAGTAGTCTTATTGTCCTCTATTTATGGTGAAAAATAAGTTGTAGCCTGGCCTTGTGTCTTTTTATACAACAGTAGACTTTTTTTCCAAATTAAGTAGGACTGATCTTGGTGTGCAGTGCACCATTTTCTTTCCCATTTCTACATTGTGCTTCAAAATACATAGCTCTAAATTAAACCAGAGAGCCACCCTCCTAGGAATATTTCCATTGTTTTTTAATGGGGCTGCATAATCTAATGTACTATGCAATGAGGAAGTAACACTATGAACAAGAACATCAATATGTGAAATGGAAGAATTTCAATTACTGTTCTCCACCATGTTTTTCTGTGATATTGAGGACATTAAAAATGGAACAGATTATTTAGAGGTTTGTCCTCTTCAGGTTGGATGGGAGTTCCTGCCCTCAAGTGGAGGAGTTCAAGTATCTCGGGATCTTGTTCACGAGTGAGGGAAGAATGGAGCGGGAGATCAACAGACGGAACGGTGCGGCTGCCACAGTAATGGGGGCGCTGTGCCGGTCCATTGTGGTGAAGAGAGAGCTGAGCTGAAAAGCAAAGTTCTCGATTTACCGGTCGGTCTACGTTCCTACCCTCATCTATGACCATAAACTTTGGGTCATGACCGAAAGAACGAGATCCTGGATACAAGTGGCTGAAATGATGAGCTACCTCCGTAGGGTGGCTGGGCACTCCCTTAAAGATAGGGTGAGGAGCTCGGCCATCCGGGAGGGGCTCGGAGTAGAGCCACTGCTCCTCCACATCGAGAAGAGCCAGCTGAGGTGACTCAGGCATTTATACCGGATGCCTCCTGGTGTGCCTGGAGGTGTTCCGGTCACATCCCACTGGCAAGAGGCCCAGGGAATGGCCCGGGACATGCTGGAGGGACTATGTCTCTCGGCTGGCCTGGGAACACCTTGGGCTCCCCCCGGAGGAGCTGGAGGAGGTGTCTGGGGAGAGGGATGTTTGGGTGTCTCTGCTGAGTCTGCTGCCCCTGCGACCCGGTCCCGGATAAAGCGGAAGACGACGATTACAAGTACGAGTACAGATTATTTAAAGGTTGTCATTGTATTGTCTAATAATGATCTACTATAACGAAATATTCTTTCAGTTGTGGATAATTCAGTTAAATTATACCAAAAGGTTATTTACAAATGGTCAGACATGATGAGGAATATGAGGAAGTACTGTTATTTCTTCACACTCAATGCCATATTTCAAAACAATGTCCAGAATATGAAGACAAGTGTGTAGGCCTGCGGGTGTTTTGAGCAAAGCCAGTTGTGTCTAAGATGACAATAAAAGCTTTATTTAGGCTATCACTTTATCAACAGGAATGATAAAATCCCCCACTATAATGACCTTATCAGTATCTAACACTAAATCAGATAGGAAATCTGATAATTCATCAGAAATTTGAGACTAAGGGCCTGGTGGACGATACAAAACAACTACCAGAAGTGATTTGAGTGTTTTGCAATTTGGATGAGGGTCTCGCCCAAGACGATATCAGGAAGTCCTACTACCTGGTGAAAGAACTTTTGAAGAAGACAGTGGCGGCACAGCTGTGCTGTGAATGGGCCAGAGTGGGGAATTAGTACAGAAAAATGAGAGTGATGAGAGTAGTGACCTCAGGGAAAGTGGAAGGATGAGTCCAAAATGAGGAAATTCTTTGGAGGTGGTAAGCACAGGAAAGAAGGCAAGGATGGTTACAAACTGGGCTGAATCTTAAGAAGAGATGGAGGAGGAGGTAAAGGAGTTTAAAGTACTTGTTAGATTCAACAAGGAGAATCGAAATCAGAATCAGCTTTAATGCCAGGTTTGTACAGACAAACAAGGAATTTAATTCCAGTACACTTTGCTATCAGTGATGATTTCTTTTTGTATATATAAAAGTGGAGAAGAATATATTTTTAAATGTACGTAAATACACAACTGACTTTACAATAGAATATAATATGAAATCAGTCCAAGTATGCATGATGTTGTTCTGGATCTCTGACTGTCAAGTGTTCACCAGAGAAACAGCCTCGAGGAAGAAACTGTCTCTGTGGCAGCTGGTTTTAGCAGACACCACTCTGTAGCACCGACCTGAAGGTAAAAGCCTAAACAGTCTGTGTGCAGGGTGTGTGGGGTCTGCAGAGATTTTAGCTGCCCTTTTCCTGACCCAATACCTACAGGTCCTTCTCAAAATATTAGCATATTGTGATAAAGTTCATTATTTTCCATAATGTCATGATGAAAATTTAACATTAATATATTTTAGATTCATTGCACACTAACTGAAATATTTCAGGTCTTTTATTGTCTTAATATGGATGATTGTGGCATACAGCTCATGAAAACCCAAAATTCCTATCTCACAAAATTAGCATATTTCATCCGACCAATAAAAGAAAAGTGTTTTTAATACAAAAAACGTCAACCTAAAAATAATCATGTACAGTTATGCACTCAATACTTGGTCGGGAATCCTTTGGCAGAAATGACTGCTTCAATGCGGCGTGGCATGGAGGCAATCAGCCTGTGGCACTGCTGAGGTCTTATGGAGTTCCAGGATGCTTCGATAGCGGCCTTTAGCTCATCCAGAGTGTTGGGTCTTGAGTCTCTCAACGTTCTCTTCACAATATCCCACAGATTCTCTATGGGGTTCAGGTCAGGAGAGTTGGCAGGCCAATTGAGCACAGTGATACCATGATCAGTAAACCATTTACCAGTGGTTTTGGCACTGTGAGCAGGTGCCAGGTCGTGCTGAAAAATGAAATCTTCATCTCCATAAAGCTTTTCAGCAGATGGAAGCATGAAGTGCTCCAAAATCTCCTGATAGCTAGCTGCATTGACCCTGCCCTTGATAAAACACAGTGGACCAACACCAGCAGCTGACACGGCACCCCAGACCATCACTGACTGTGGGTACTTGACACTGGACTTCTGGCATTTTGGCATTTCCTTCTCCCCAGTCTTCCTCCAGACTCTGGCACCTTGATTTCCGAATGACATGCAGAATTTGCTTTCATCCGAAAAAAGTACTTTGGACCACTGAGCAACAGTCCAGTGCTGCTTCTCTGTAGCCCAGGTCAGGCGCTTCTGACGCTGTTTCTGGTTCAAAAGTGGCTTGACCTGGGGAATGCGGCACCTGTAGCCCATTTCCTGCACACGCCTGTGCACGGTGGCTCTGGATGTTTCTACTCCAGACTCAGTCCACTGCTTCCGCAGGTCCCCCAAGGTCTGGAATCGGCCCTTCTCCACAATCTTCCTCAGGGTCCGGTCACCTCTTCTCGTTGTGCAGCGTTTTCTTCCACACTTTTTCCTTCCCACAGACTTCCCACTGAGGTGCCTTGATACAGCACTCTGGGAACAGCCTATTCGTTCAGAAATTTCTTTCTGTGTCTTACCCTCTTGCTTGAAGGTGTCAATAGTGGCCTTCTGGACAGCAGTCAAGTCGGCAGTCTTACCCATGATTGGGGTTTTGAGTGATGAACCAGGCTGGGAGTTTTAAAGGCCTCAGGAATCTTTTGCAGGTGTTTAGAGTTAACTCGTTGATTCAGATGATTAGGTTCAAAGCTCGTTTAGAGACCCTTTTAATGATATGCTAATTTTGTGAGATAGGAATTTTGGGTTTTCATGAGCTGTATGCCAAAATCATCCGTATTAAGACAATAAAAGACTTGAAATATTTCAGTTAGTGTGCAATGAATCTAAAATATATGAATGTTAAATTTTCATCATTACATTATGGAAAATAATTAACTTTATCACAATATGCTAATATTTTGAGAAGGACCTGTATTTCTTGCCTGATTTCATTTGATGTATTCATTTCATACTAATTAAGACTGATAACAATCCAGAACGGTATTACATACAATTGTTATTATTATTATTTATTATTTATTATTCTCAAGTTTATAATAAGCAGTTTATAATAAGCACTAATGACACTGGACATCATTCATCATCAGGACTTATAAACTTTTGGAAAGCTGCTTCGAAAGAATATGTTTAGGTATTCTAATCTTTTGCATGTATGTTTCCTGAGACTTTCAGACAGTAGATTACCCTTTTTGTAACCTCTGCTGTCTTGTCAGAGTGTCAGAACTCACAAAAGATGCTGAGTTTTCCGTTTCAGTTTCAGTTTCTATATATAGCGGCAATTCACAACACATGTCTCAAGGCACTTCACAAAAGTCAGGTACATACATTCCAATTAATCCTAACTATTGAACTTGCTACCTTGCCAGAAGAGTGAGGTCTGTTCTACATTACCCACTACTTTATATTCTTCCAATGGCCTGGCCCATATACAGCTTGAACACAGTGTTGAAATGAAGTTCACTCATGAAAGAGTTTATTGACAAGGAAATTTAAGGTAAAATATGTTTGGGTGTAGAAAAAAAATCACTTTAAGAATCTAAGGCACCATCTTGTCCATAAATGCTGCACTGACGCCCCTGTACAGCATTTCTAGACAGATGCTTTAATAGTAAAAAACATGGTGACAAAAATGTTACCAATTAAAGTAAGACCATAAGTTTGGAATTATATAAAGTTTGTTAAATTTTTAATTATACATTATGTATGGTTAAACCAGATTTTTACATACACTATAAAAAAAGAAAGGGTTTCTTTCCCACTGTTTGATATTCAGTCAGGATTGCCAGAAGTATTTCTATTTGGTAAATACCAGAATAATGAGTCCATTTGCCCTGCGATGGACTGGCGACCTGTCCAGGGTGTATCCTGCCTCCCGCCCATAGACTGCTGGAGATGGGCACCAGCTTTCCCGCAACCCTCTTTGGAGAAAGCGGTAGGGAATGACTAACTGACTGACTTTTTTATATAATTTAACTTTCTTCAGATGTAAAACTTGAAATACAATTAGTTTACTATGCCGTTAAGATGTTGGAAAAGCCTAGAAGACTTACTTTCAGAAGTTTAGATAATTGTTTTTTATATTTGGTAGGATATCCTTTAAACTGTATGACTTAATTCAGGTGTTCCAGGTGTCCACAAGCTTCTCACAATTGTTTGCTGGAATTCTGGCCCATTCCTCCTGACTGAACTGATTTACACACTTTTTGCTTTTTCACACATGCACTTTCAGTTCTGACTACAAATTTTCTATGGGACCAAGATCAGGACCTTTCGATGGCCATTCCAAAACATTAACTTTGTTGTCCTTAAGCCTCTTTCTAACTTATTTCTCTTCATAATTAGCATCATAGTCATTTCTGAAGAAACATTTCTCCCAAACCTTTAACTTCATTGCCAGTGTCTTAAGATGTTGCTTCAATATGTTCAGACAATGTTGTTTTCTCAAGAAGCCATCTATTTTGAGAAGTGTACTAGTCTCTTCTGCAGCAAAACACACTCATAACATGATGCTGCTGCCCCAACACTTGTAATGAATATAGAGATGATATAATGATATAAGAGATGATTAATAAATCCAAACACTATCATTTCAGTTTCATCAGGCCATATGACATGTCACCAAAATTAAGGTCCTGGTTCCTGAGTGCATTTACAAACTGTAATCTTTCTTTTGAAGTAATGGCTTTTTCCTTGCTTAAGGGCTTTTTTCAAACTCTCACTCCTAGACTGATTCCACTGTAAATGATCACTCTTTTATACCTGCTTCAGCAAGCATCTTTACAGGGTCTTCTGCTTGTTTTATGACTGATTCACACATTTGCACCAAAACAGGTTAATATCCTTTTGAATGGCATTACTAATCTTTTCCTGTTTATAATTATTTGAACTGATCAATGTGGCACTGTCAGGCATCAGGAAATTGTGCCAAAGAAATGTTCATGATTTTGACAAGGAAGCAGTGTACTAGAGTGTACTACAGTGTATTAGAAGTGTACCTTCCACCTCATGTATTTAAACATTTATATTTATTTTAAAAATATTTCTCATTATCCTGACATTTAGCAAAATAGAAATAAATTTGGTAATGTTAACTGACCAAACCTGAGAAAAATGTAGTCTGAATTACTGTCAACTGTTCTTCAACAAAATTTTGCTAAGGGCATAAGTAGTGTATAAAAATCAAAAAGAAAAATGAAAACTACACTACTAAAAAGTATCTGGTGTCCATGAACTACATCCAACTTTATTGAGACTATGAGGCATAGTAGAACATTTTTTGTTGGAATTAATTAGTTTTAGTTGTTGTAAATCCTTGGCATACAGATGATTAAAAGATGAGGCACACGAGAATCATCTTTAACACAATTGGGATACAGTAGTTTCAAAAGTTAGTTTGACCTACATCTCTACCAATGCTGAAACATATGCAGATCTTTGGGGAAATATTTGCTTTCACCAAGACACTTTTCACAGGAAAAAGGCACAGTTATCCAGTAAACACAACCAAACTATACTAGACTATACAGGAGGCTTCAAGTCTCAGTCCAGCAGCTCAGTTGGTTTACCTGTGATACAGACCTAACACACATGACATTTGGTTTTAAATTTAAATCAGATGTCCTCAACTTGTCAAAAAGAAAAAATAACTTACTCCTACTATCCCAGTTTCCCTGTTTTAAGAGCCTGATTATAAATCTTGACTGTAAGGCTTGAACAAATAACTCATGGAGAAAAGAGAGAAGGCAGTTCCCGTTCCATTTATTGGACATGGTTTATAAATACACACACATATGTTGAAAGTATAAAAAATACAAGATTACAGGATCTTCTAAACATTTTAGTGAGGTCTCTTATTGTTTGTATTTAACATGGTAAATAAAAATGACAAAAAAAAAAACATCTTGCACAGCATTGTATTCACTTTCACAAGCCCATTCATCAAGCATGTTGCAATTACTAATGTCATGTTAAAATGACATTAGAGAAATTAAATCACATGCAGCCAGCCAACTTTTCAGGAATTTTGTACAGCACATTTTCTTAAAAGGAAATATGTAATGCTCAAGTTTTAATGTACTGTTTGTTACAGATTCTGAGGAAGGCTGAGAAGGGTATATCGCTGACAGACAACAAATTGATCAGCCTTTTTTTGTGATTAACAACAAATTTACATATTTGTGAAATACTGAGACTTGTATGTATCAAATGTTGTCAGCTGGACCAGCATTTGGTAGAAGGAATATAAGCATTCAAACATACAATAAATTCAACCCACACCCATTTGTTTTATTCACCTCTAAGTTTTAAAGGTGTGCTGTTAGGAAAAGTAAGGTTTAGGATGCTACAAATACATGGTCAAAGGATATAGTAAACCTTAAAAAAGAATGAGGCAGTATGGCTAAGTGGTATCAATAAACATTCTAAATTTTTTGTATCTAATAAGCAAGGTAATAACTCTGATTTGCGAAAACCAAAAAGACATTATACAAGTAATAACCCTAGTTCAGCACAAATACACAGCTAACTTATTCTGTTCCTATTTTAGGATCCTACCATACAGCTACCATGCCAAAATCTGGCTCACTTTGTTCAAAGGACAATAACTCCTATTGATTCATTTGTGAAAATATCTAAAAAGACAACTCATAAAATTGTATTTTAAAGACGTTGCATTATATGTTGGTATTTGACCAAGTTGAGTTTTTGTATTAGATAACTTTCAATATTCACAGTGTTTAAACTGAAGAGTACAGGCGAACACCTCTAGTGGGGCTTGTAACTGGCACCATTTTAACATCCATTCTGAAGGTTTTCAAGTCCGGCAATGCTCTACTAATTCTGCAGAGCAAGAAAAGAAAAAAAGATAACTGTTATGAGATTTTCTAAGAGCTTTTCTTTAGACAGAAGATTTCATTCATTTTCATTATCAAAAGAATACTTTTTTCTAATGAATATAAATGTTTGTGCCCATTCTAACAGATATTTTAAGCAGCGCAAGAATTGTCTTTTTTAGTCATCATTTATGTCTTAGGATAAGAATTTACAATGCCATCGAAAGGTTTACTTTTTACACCAGTTTCTATCATTTCTTTACAGATGTATTAGATAGTAATGTATATTTTTTATATATTTTATAGCAGATGCTACACCTGCAGGAATGTGATACTTGATTGGTGAAATAACTTTGCATAGAAAGTATTTGCGTTGCTAAGAAAATAATGTTTCTTATTTCCAGCATGTCACACCATTAAAGTTAGATATGAAAATATTTATGTTGTACTCACAGATGCAGAGTTATGTAAAAGGCTCAGGATAAAATAATAATCAGCATTTATTTATCTGAGATAATACAAAAAATACATGTCAGCTTAGGTAATCCCAGCCAAAGGGAATGTCTTGTAACAGTTTAGAACCAGGAAAATGACGTGTGGTGGACTTCAGCATTTTCTTTAGGATTAAAATAAATACCTAATATAATGTACTTTTACACCTGATAAGACATATTTTGATAACAAATAATACTGACCAAGCAGCTATAAATGTATGTAATTCTGCTAACAAATTTCTACAGTTGCACTATACACAACTGTTTACAGTTGGACCAATAGAAATATGTGCAACAATTTTTATGTATTTCTATACAGATCTGACTTCAACAAAAGGTCCGCTTAAATGATGTCGTCAAGCAGATGTGGTGTGCCAACCCAGTCTAACGTTCTGGGCTCAGAGGCAGCCATGATCATGCACATAAACTGTTTACCAGTCCTCTTATCAATTGGATAAATAGTTGTGGGTGTGAACCTTTTGTTGCTTTCCACAAATTCACAGAGCTGCTGATACACGTTTGGATATTCATGTCGTAGAAAAACTCCTCTCATTCTCAGCTCCCGTTGTATATTAATAAAACAGATTTCCCGTGCCTTCCGACCTTCTTCTCCTTCCATGTCAATATCTGCTGTTCCAGGGGGTGGTGTAAGGATCAGTGTTTCCATGTCACTTTCTTTCTTGTAAACCTTTCTCTCGGGACTAAAGGAAGCCAATGCAATTTTTGCAAATTTTCTAACTGTTGGAGCTTGATTCCTTGGCGATGGCCCATCAGGCAGCTGCTCTCCCACAGCAATGGATACATTCAAGATGAAACACTCGTTTGGGTCATACTCTTTCCCAGCTTCCTGGAGCTCATTACAATATTCACCCAGGTTGTCCTTGAAGCTTTCCAGCTCCCGAAGAGACAGGTATGTAGGAGACATTGGTAAGCTATTCAGGCCATGCTGCAGGAAGCTACTAGATGAAGAAGGGTTTGGAAAACCAAGGAAAAGAATGCCCCTACCTCGAGAAAGGTAGCCAACCTTGGCAATACGGGAGAAAGCTTTGTGGACTTCAGCAGTCTCCCGGCAGTGTTTTATAATATGGCGGCACATACTTCCAATTCTTCCATACAAGCAACTTTCTTTATGTATGTCCCAATCCTCTCTACGACAGTTTCGAGAGCAGTAGTAGGTGTAACAGCTGTGACAGGATTTAAAATAAAGACAAGCATTGAATAAGGTCTCTGTTCTTCGGCACTTATTGTTAGAGCACATCATTGTATCATCCTCATCTGGGCTTTGATCTGGAGAGCACTCCTCTGCAGTTTTCATTGCATCACTTGCACCATCCATCTCATGAAAAACATCAGGATTCATTTTGATTGACGTTGGCTGCTTGTCCAGAGGTGGTGGTTCTTCTGTATGTGCCTTTGAGCATTTTCTGGACAGAGATACTGCTTCTTCCTCATCAATTAACTTCTTTAACTGGTCTAAAATCTCCTCACTTGTTCGTCTGCTCGGCGGCTTGTAATCAGTCACAAGATCTGCTAGGAGCTCATCAAGCTGCTCAAGGCTTTGCTGAAGTGAGGCATTATCATGGGTCTTTTCTTTGGTTGAGCTTTCAAAATCATGCAGTTCTAGACCCTTAGCATTTCTGGAGTCAAGAATGTCCCAACTTGCAGATCGTCCTTCAGCCTTCTTAAGATTTGCTTGTCTAATGTCATTATCAGTGATTGTTATCTCAGGAGTGACAAACCAGAGTTTACTTGTGGGACTTTTTGATACCTCTGTGGGGCTTTTGTCAATAAGTGAGTTATCAGACACGGATAAGGCTGCGTAACGTCTTGGTGAACTAGAAAGATTGACTACCACTGGTTTTGGTTTTTCACCTGTGGCTGTTGAAGGCTTTCTAGAGTCCAGAAGATCATCATAGCTCTGACCTCGCTGTACAGGAAGAGGTTGTTCTCTTTCTACACGTGGGTTGAGAATATTGTCCCAAGACCTTGAATAAGATTTGGAATCTGTACCTATTTTTTGAGGTTCTACACATGGGTTGGTATACCATGTAGTCAGCACAGGCTCTTGCCGGACTCTGGTTGGAGTGATCTGAGATATGTAAGAGGCTGGATTGGTAGAATAACCAGATGCATCAGAGCCATACCAGTCATCGCTTTGTGGTTGAATGACTCTAGCATGTCTTCGCCCTTCAGTATAGTATGCCCTTGCTGGGACATGGTGCTCTGGAGGCACTGCATACATGTCACTGGAATAATAAAATCTTGGTGGTGCAGTCTGAATTTGAAACGTTCTTGGATCATCCCCATACAATATACTTGTGGGGGGTGTACTTATGATGTATGGCCCTGGTTCATTTGCTGCATATGATTTGGGGTACCCTGTCTGCACAGCGTACGGGTAGGTCTCCATTTCAGAATAATATGGTCTAGTAGCTACAGCATGCACTATTCGAGTCCGTGGATCTTGCACATATTGCACTTTGGGGGTATATGCTTTACCTGGTGTGTAACGCTCATCGTGAAAAAAAGAAGCTGGTTTTGGAGCTTGAGCAGTGACATATCTAGCTGCATCATCTGCATAAAAGAATTTGGTTGGCACATTAGGACTGGAATGAGATCTGTGTTCTCTACCATAATAATCACCAGAAGAAGGCATTCTTTGTAAAGGAAGCTCCATGTGTTGTTGGTAACTGTTTGGCATGCTGCGGGAGTATTGATAAACCTGCCTACTTTCTGCACCCATTGAATCAGTGGGAGTTGGAGTTCTGGAGTAGGAAAAATGGCGCGGCACAGTCAGACTCCTCCCAGTACTGTGTTGCCTCTGCCAGGGTATGTCCATTGCAGGTGTTGTCTGTTTCTGACCTGAAAGATGTAATGCTGCATCATCAGGCTTAATGTCCACTCGACACCTAACATGGGGGCTAGTTGCCAATTTATCGAGACTTCCGTCCTCAAATTTATCAGAAGCATAGTGTGGTGAATATCTACTGCTGTCGCCAATTTGAGGCTGTAACTTAATGGGATGTACATCATGCATATGAGTCCTTGTTGCTGCATAAGATGACTCTCTACACGGTGATGCGTCAGCTCTCCAGTGAGAGTCTCGTGGAGCTCTTTGGGACTCTCTTCCTTTCCTTCCTGATGACGAGGATCCTTCCAAAGCCACAGGAGTGAGGCCGGTCTGAATTCGAGAGGCACTTTTTGACCTAGTCCTTCTTTTATTTTCAGGGACAAGTACTTCACTCGCCCTATCTGCAACCACTGATTGAGGAGCTAATCTATGACTGAAAATGTCTGGAGCAGAAAAACGGTATTTCTGGTGGCGGCCCAGGGCATTCCAGGCAGCATCTGGGTTGGCTGCAACCCTATCACCTTTTCTGTATGGGGACTCCATTGAGTACTTGTGCGATTTGGGGTACTCCAAAGACTTGTAGTCAACGGTCCGACAGTGCCTCTTACTAACTTTAGTCTTACTGTCCTTCAGTGCTGTGTAATTAATAAAATCACATTGTTCGGAGGGTTGCAAGGACTTGTAGTGGGAAGTTATAGGAATCACTTTTATGTCTTGATGCACAGTTGATACCAGTATATCAGGTGGGTCTGTACGTGTCATCTTAAAGAGATTCCTTTATTTTTCTCCATTAAGTTGCCTCAATATTGTGGTTGCCTGTGGAAGCAAGCAAAACAATTGTCATAATTGTTATTTCTGCTTACTATGCATGAAGGAGACACATTAAAAGGACAATAAAAAGGCCTTATCTGTAAGCAGGACCTTTTTAAGTAATGTTTCTCAGAAACAATAAGAATTATTATATATCAAATCATATTTTTTTCAGTGCAATGAAAGTGAATTACCTGTCATGCAATGGAGGCCTATCTTAGACATAGGGTGATATTATACCTATAATAGAAATGCTTAACTCATCCAAAGTTTAAGTCCAATTTAGAATTTTTTTTTTCTTTTTCTGGTTTAATTCAATTCAATTCAGTTTCATTTAAATAGCGCCAACTCATAGCACATGACATCTCAAGGTACTTTACAAAGTCAATTCAATCGAATCATACAGATTTCAAATTGGGTACATACATTCTAATTAACCTAACTATCAAACAGTGTAGTCAGATTCAGTTTATTATTCAAATTGGTTAAAAAGGTTTTCTATCTAAGGAAACCCAGCAGATTGCATTGAGTCAGTGACTTGCAGCATTTACTCCTTACTAGCGTAAGTGGCTCTGCATCCAAAATAAAGATTTACTCATTGTGGCCTGGATTCTAACGCAAAGACACATGGAGACTTGAGACAAAAGTCTGGGTGAGACACAAACACTTTTCAATACTTTAATAAAGTCTTGCAGTCACATACATCAGAGATGGCAATGGTGTAACTGCTGGACAGGATCCCTCACTGACTCCCAACATCTCACAGCAAAGACGATGAAGGAAAGTGACATTGTACAATAAATACAGGGTGAGTTGATCACTGTCACATTTGGTGGTAGAAGGGGGACGCTTGAACCAATTGTGAAGTACAAGGGTGGCAGCATCATGTTGTGTAAGTGAATTCTAATTGATGGAAAAATCTGTAAAGGAATAATTTTGCCAACCCTGACTGAGGTCTGGAAAATTGTTTACTTGCAAACTACAAGCACAATGATAAAATTGTTTTAACTGTGTAGAACAACAAGATAAGAATATAATATATAACCTTAATTTAGATTGTTATATTTGTTGTTAAACATATATAAAAAAAATCTGAATGATGTACAGAGGGACAATGAGTATGACAGGTCATATAGCAATCCTGCACCAAGCTTAGTGTGGAAATAGGTTGGTTTTGTCCAGAGGTTAGTGAAAGTTACCAGGATACAGTGGGTTTATGACCTCTGGACAACTCTTTCACCAACGTGAGAAGAATCAGCCATCACTAAAATACTTTTACATTTTTTTATGCTGAAAAAGGCCACAAAGATGACAAATAATTCTAGAAAAAGCAAAGCTGATTGATAAAATGAAGAAAGACTTACTCGGAGCTGTTTGGTGGGGGAATGAGAGGAGCAGCTCAAACTCCTACATGGTTTCATCAGACAGTAGTCAATATTAACCCAAGCACACAAGACAACTGTTAAGAGTTGTATTACTGAACTGATTCTGAAACAAACTTTTAAAAGAGACTTAAGATGTGATCTTTACAAAAATGGGGGACAGTTATGATGACATGCTCTTGATTTCCTGAAATGCAATGGATCAACATACTCGCCTCTAAAAATCCAACAACGCAGTGAATAGGAAGGGATGCGAAGCTGAGGCAGAAGTAATTATGAATTTCAATAATTACCTGCACTTATACTTAAGAAACTGAAGAAGTTCAGCTTTTGTTTTGTATTTGTGAAATACAGAAAAAAATCTACAAAACTTCACAGTTACAATGCACAAATAGTTTTGCTCCATTGTTTTGGATCAATGGGGGCAAAACTGTGTTTTTGATGTATGAGTCACATAATACAATTTGCATACTTCTCCTTAACAATCTGAAGAGGTGCAACTTTTGCTTTGTAATTGTGAAAGACAGAACAAATTCTACAAGTACAAAACTCCTATAGCATATCTCTCTGTGGCCTCAAATTCACAGTAATTACGCACAAATAATTTTGCCCCATATTTACCTCCATACATTCCCTATGAGGCAGGTGGATAGGGAAAACCAAAATGCAAAAACAATTCTACATGTTAGCAGTTAGGGTGAAAAAAGTTATCTTTTTAAGGGTGGGGGAGTGAAGGCCAAAACAGCAGCTAACTGCATTAATCGAGACTGTACTAAAAATACAAACTGATGTGCTTGCTTCAGTGGTCACCCTCAAGGCCGCAGGCGTTGAGAGCAGAAGGATCAACAATGTGTCTGATAACACACACACTGCACATAGCAGTAGAAGGGATCAAGATTAAAATGAGGCTGAGACAAAGAGAGGTTTAATCTCCACGAAGGGGGGTCTAAAGTTTAAATAACAGGTTCCCCTACCTTTTTTTTTTTTTCACAACCATTGTAATTTTGTTTTATGTCATCCATTGTATAAAACGTGTGTACTGAATGATTGTTGCTCTTTCTTCGGGACATTGTGTGTTAGAAGTGGCTTTGTGATCTCTTCACATTTAAACACACAGAGTTTTCAGTTAACATAATGCTACGAGGCCAATGTTTGAGAGCAACTTAAAAAGGTTAGTAAAGCTACTGTATCTGCAACAGTAAATAAACCTCCAGGATGACATAGGCTAAAACTATTTGTTTAAATATTAGCTACATTGACAGTCAAATAACGATGTTCTGTTGGTCTGAGTCCCACGTCGAGAGGCATTTTCCAGACACGAAGTTCCACACCATGCAATGCTTTGTTTCAATAATATAATTGTCCATTCTACTGTGGTATGGATTAAGACTCAGTCGGCTAAATAGTGATGTATTGAAACATGATCCCCAATTTAGCTGTAAAGGCATTGGAGACTAATGTAGCTAATAATAACTAGAGATGAACGATAAAGCCAGATTTGGATACAAAAAGATTTCCCAAGCTTTAAGCATCCCAAGGAGCACTGTGCAAGCAACCATATTGAAATGGAAGGAGGATCAGACCACTGCAAAGCTACCAAGACCCGGCCGTCCCTCTAAACTTTCATCTCGAACAAGGAGAAGACTGATCAGAGATGCAGCCAAGAGGCCCATGATCACTCTGGATGAACTGCAGAGATCTACAGCTGAGGTGGGAGAGTCTGTCCATAGGACAACAATCAGTCGTACACTGCACAAATCTGGCCTTTATGGAAGACTGGCAAGAAGAAAGCCATTTCTCAAAGATATCCATAAAAAGTCTTGTTTAAAGTTTGCCACAAGCCACCTGGGAGATGCACCAAACATGTGGAAGAAGGTGCTCTGGTCAGATGAAACTAAATTTGAACTGTTTGGCCACAATGCAAAACAATATGTTTGGCGTAAAAGCAACACAGCTCATCACCCTGAACACATCATCCCCACTGTCAAACATGGTGGTGACAGCATCATGGTTTGGGCCTGCTTTTCGTCAGCAGGGACAGGGAAGATGGTCACAATTGATGGGAAGATGGATGGGGTCAAATACAAGACCATTCTGGAAGAAAACCTGGTGGAGTCTGCAAGAGACCTGAGACTGGGACGGAGATTTATCTTCCAACAAGACAATGATCCAAAACATGAAGCCAAATCTACAATGGAATGGTTCACAAATAAAAGTATCCAGGTGTTGGAATGGCCAAGTCAAAATCCAGACCTGAATCCAATCCAGAATCTGTGGAAAGAGCTGAAGACTGCTGTTCACGAACGCTCTCCATCCAACCTCACTGAGCTCCAGCTGTTTTGCAAGGAAGAATGGGCAAGAATTTCAGTCTATCGATGTGCAAAACTGATAGAGACATACCCCCAGCGACTTGCAGCTGTAATTGCTGCAAAGGGTGGCGCTACAAAGTATTATCACAAGGGGGCTGAATAATATTGCACGCCCCACTTTTCAGTTTTTTATTTGTTAAACAAGTTTGACACATCCAATGAATTTCATTCCACTTTACGATTGTGTCCCACTTGTTGATTCTTCACAAAAAATTTGAATTTTATATCTTTATGTTTGAAGCCTGAAATGTGGCAAGAGGTTGACCAGTTCAAGGGGGCCGAATACTTTCGCAAGGCACGGTAGCACCCAGCATTTCCCCATATGGGGAAACTATTACTTTAGTCCTGGAAGAGCAGATGCTGTGTTTAAAAATTGGGGCTTTAAAGGATTAAAACAGATTCAAGACTTGTACCTGGACTCATAACCAAACCCCCAGAATCAAACTGGAAAAACATATGGTTAATATTCTAGACCTTGACCGAGATTTAGATTTGGATTTTTATCTCCCTTCACAATACTGACCTTAATTTAAATACTGCATTTTGTGTTTACTCGTGGTGTTTTTGACTAATATATAAATTTAGTCAAAGACAACATTTTATGTTCATAAATAATGTTGTGACCCGCCCATGCATGAAACATGTACTTGAACTGTACACAAAAAAACTAGACCGGTAAAAAAAACAAAAAAAGAAACTCTGAATCCATACTGTACAACATTAACCTATTTTGTTAAGCCGGACCCAGGAAGGAGTCACAGTAGGAATCCCTGTGAAGTCAACTGCTCTCAGCCACTACTCGTTCTCTATCCTGCTCCGCATCACTAGAGCAGCATAAGGAGAGGCAATGCATGAGAGGGTCTGAAACTCGCCGGCGAGTAAAACTCTACTTCTTAGAAGAATTCTTGGATCCAACATAAAATACGATTAGTTGTCTGCATATTGGGCAACTCCATTATGGCCGAAACCAAGAAAAACTGCGTGAAATTATTTTGTCTGTGCTACTGAAGGAAAGTATCTGAAGGCATTACAGATTTCCAAGCAATAAAACAAACGTCGACTAGCAGTTTTCTTTCTACTGCCCTTACAGTAGGCGGCACAGAAACCGCAGCCCTGCCCGCCTGCATTCTGGCCAGCTCACGCACAAGTGGCTACAATGAGCCGCTCGCCATGCAACCAAGCTCCCAGACCAAGCTCCCACCTTTGCTACCTAAATTAACGCCCTTTGGAGTTTTTTTACTCCTATTTATCAGAACTGTTCATGTAAGAGGTTCTGTCTGGACAGAAAAAAATTGTTTAGGATAAAGCAACCTAAATATTATTTATTTCATGGTGTTTGCGGTTCTAAAAATTAAACTGTTTGAGCGCTAGCAGGCTATCTGCTGAGCTAACGCTAATGGCTATTGAGCCGTTAGTTGGCAACTGAGCTGTTTGTCACCATTTTGTGAGTGAATAGACGTTTCTCTCCACCATTTTAGTAGTCCATTTCTCCATGTGATGGCTAGTTAACAACATTACGATGAATTTTCCTAAACATTATTTATTTCTAATTCGGCAAATAATATTTCCTTAAATACTATTTTACAACAATAATGGTGGCTGCTTAAAACAACATTAAGAATTAATTGTCCAGTCAACTTCTAATTTGGCAAATCATTGTTTAAAATTGTATTTTATTAAAATAGTGTTTTACTCACTGATTTACATGGTGACTGGGCGTTTGAACACATGCCAATTGTGGTCCTAAAATTAGTTTTAAAACAAATTTGATCTAATTTTCAAATTCCTCAAAATAAACCTTGGTTCTTAAACATAAATATCGACAATGAATTGTGATATTATTGCATAATTTTTTGTTAGTTCCTTTTTCCTTTATTTGTATATAATTCTAGGGATGTCCCGATCAGTTTTTTTTGCCCCCGAGTCTGAGTCCAAATTCTTTGATTTTGAGTATCAGCCGATACCGAGTCCCGATCCGATACATCAAAAATACATTTTAAAAATGAAGAAGAGTGAAGAAACAGATCCAGGGTTTATTTTTTATTTTATTTAACTTATTTATCATTTAACAGAACGACATTTCTGTGAGGTAGCTTGAACAATCAAGTAATAACAAATAAAATAAATTATTTACATTGAAGTTTAGTGCAACAGTATAAAATAAAAATGTCTAATATAAAAAAACTAAGTCAACTTATAGCACCTGGCAGGCATATAAACAAATAAGCAAATAAAAGTGCCACAGTGTTATAAAGTAAGGCAAGTAATGTGCTTTTCAGAACTGAACTCCTAATTCTTAATTCTCCTCTTCTGGCTCCATAGAAGAAAATGTATTCTTTATAAAAAAAATCTACATCTCTACCTTTTCAGGTTTGAGTCTGTTCCTGTTCTCATCAAGGATGTTTGCAACAGCACAAACAGTCTCTCACTGTCAGAGCTGCAGGGGGCACATATATACTGGGTTGCAACAGCAGCCATGGAGGGAAACGGATTAGCATGTTCTTTCCAGTACTGAAGTGAATAGAGGTGGTTTGCTCTGAAAGGAATGTCTGTACCTGCACTTCTGCTGATGTGGTACTCACGGACCGGGCCTGTGACTGCCTCTCTTCTCAGATTTCCTCAAAGGTGCGGTCCAGGCTGCTGCATGCTTCACTCCGTCGTGCCTTGTTCTCTGGCTCTGCTGCAGCCCCTGCTCCTCTGGCATTGCACTGGCGGCTCTTATCGCCACCTCCTGGATGAGATGTTCTTTTGCAAGTGACAGGTTGGCTGACTTTGTGAAGAAGCTAAAAATAGATTAATGTATTAACACACAATTGAAAACAACAACATAAGAGACACCACATAGCACAGCTCTTCAGTTAGGTCACAGCATTACTCAATGAATAAACAATTACAAATCTACCCATTGAACCATCCTAAATAAAAAGGGATGTAAAAAATAAATTTATATAAACACAATGTACAAAAGGTGCATTTTTTTAAATTCTTGAAAAAGTATTGTATGTACAATTTAACAGAATATTCAAAAGGTGCTTTTTAATTTTACTATACTTGCCCATCTTTGTATCTGGGGTCTAGAAGAGTCGCAATGTAGAAGAGTGGCTTCTCCACTGCCTCCAGGTGGGTCCTCTTCATGGTCTTGATTCCCTGGTCCTCGTCCTCCTCCCGAGACAGAACCCATTTGAAGACTAATGAATAAATGAATGGTTTGTTTCAAAGAATATCAATAAATGTTACAATATAAATAAATGGTAAATGGACTGAACTTATATAGTGCTTTTCCAGTCATACAGACCACTCAAAGCGCTTTACACTAGTGCCACATTCACTAACGCCCACACATTCATACACCGATATGCAAGTTGAGGTTAAGTGCCTTGCCCAGGGGCACATTGACATATGGCAGGAGGAAACTGGAATCGAACCCACAACCTCCGGATTGCAAGACAACTACTCTTCCTACTGAGCCACAGTCACCTCAAATTACCTGTCATAGCAGGGATCACATCAGCTGCAGTTGTAGTCTCTCTACTCACATCCCTGGTCAGCTGTTCAAAAGGGGTTAGCACATCAGCTGTCTTCTTCATCAGCTCCCACTGTGTGGCTGTCAGTTGTGCTAGTAGAGTGCACTCAGCTACAAAGACACCGAGAGCCCGTTTTTGTTCCAGTAGGCTCTGCAGCATGTAGAGGCTACTATTCCATCTCGTCTGCACATGAGAAGCACAGAGGTAAAGTATTAGTGACCTACTAAATGGGAATAAAAAAGGACTGGGGGTGGGATCTAATAATGTTATGAGAGAGATCTCACCTGCACATTTTGTTGTAGGCACTTGATATCCATATGACTGTTTGAAATGGCCTATAATCTTTCTTGCGTTGGCCAGGGTGTCTGCCACGCTGTGCTGGGAAAGCAGGCCCTCACGCACACAGAGTTGGAGAGAATGTGCGACACTCCCCACACTCCATACCCCCATACTCCCTATGGCCTTCATATTTGCAGCATTGTCGCGTAAAATGACATGGACCCGTTGCTTGTCAATTCCCCAGTTGTTTAGCATCTTTTCAATCTCCCGTTTAATGCGTTCTGCTGTGTCAGACCCGCGAAATTCCTAGGCATGGTTGCATGGCGTAAAACTAAACTTGAGACGATCCATTGTGCGGTGAGACTTAGCGACATAGGAGCAACAGACTAACTCCAGATGTCCTAATCCTAAAAAGCCACTAAATGTGTATTATTTACCAAAAGAAAAAGTAGTTCAGAGATTTGTTAACCACACCCAGAACAGATTACTGCCAGAACTGTAGGATCACGATATCACTTAAATAGAACCTGTCTGACAATATGAAGTATGCTAAAATATCTCAAAAAGTACCACATCATCCCCCAACCAGAAGAAATTCAAGGGCAAATAAGAAAAAAACTCAAATCCGCATTTCAAAACTGCTCTTTGTATTTACTCAGGTCAAATTTGTTTGATGATTTAAAGCATTTAAGTGTAAAAAAAAGCAAAAACTGAAGAACTCCTTAATGGGGCAAGTACTTTTTCATAGCAGCATTCACTTACTCGTATGGGTGAACAATATGCCAGAAATATAGTATGATGTTTTTATATTTACAGTAAAATCATGGTTTTATCACAATTTTCCTACATAAAGTCAGAGCTCTTAAAGAAAAAAGTATGATGCACCATAACCTAGGACAAAAAGCATTTCTAACCATATTCTAATCAGTTTATACAATTTTGCCAACTAGTGTCAAGCACAGCTGGCATTTAAGAAATATGTTCCCATTCTTATGACATGAAGAACAATATGTGTCAAACTGTTTTGTCCAAATCCCAATTTCAAAACAAAACAACACTCAGAAAAAGTTAACAGGACCAGTCTAGGTATAACATGGGCTATTGAAAAGAGCTGTGTAGAGACAACATTGTAAAGAAACATAATGGATCCCATTTCTTCAAATAACTATAGTAGCATTCCGGCCAGTGAGCAATATAAGCGCTGCTTTTCATGTTGTACAGTCAGGATTGTACTGCACACCCTAGAACCCCCCGGCAAATTAACTCTGCTTCTCTCCTCAGTATTCAAACTCAACAGTCCGACGGAACCCTATTAGCATTATAGCAGTATGAATTGTATTTTACTATTTTATTTAGATAATTACCTTGTACATTTTGGATTTTGACTGATTTGACATCCAAAAGTAGATAAACTGTAGAGTTAAACTTGTTGAAGAGTTGATATGAACTTGTATTATTAATATATGTTTACAATATATATGCTACATGTCATTGCTTCACTAAAAATAAAGACTAATATTAGATCATCATTGGAGTTTCAGGCAGAAAGCTGTACATTGTTGGTGCTAAATGACCCACAGCACAACAAAGAACAAAGCTTTTAGTAGAGCATCCAATAATTGGTTCTTTCAGGCCCGAGAAGGATGTGAAATTGGGTTATTTAGGTTCCTTGAATGCTGAGCCTGTGGATAATTAGTCTGTGACATAGACAGTGTTGGCCAGTACTGTATAAGGAATTCTGTTCACATTGAGGTTCACATTTTGTATGTTTACTTAGATCTGAAATTTTTGTTTTTATGCTTATTGCCTGCATATATTTCAGTTAAAAATTCAGTACAGCTGAAAATTATATTAACCAATGCATTTAGGTCACAACTACTTTACAAGTCTGGTATGTCAAGTCCCTTGACATATTGGCTAAATCAGGTATGCAGCAAGCCAATGTGAAGGAATCTTTATTACTGCAGTCAGTCTGCATGGTGTAGGATGAGATTATGTAATGGTCTGTTGTAGAGAAAGTTAGAAGCAGGACTCAAATGCAGGAAACAGGAAGCACAGGATGAGGCAACCAAAACCTTTAATTAAAGGCCTAACTTCCAACATAGTTGAACAACATTTAATGGTAAATTGATTGAATCTATAAAGCACTTGTCTTGTCACGGTGTTCATCAGAACAAAACTTTAAACTAGAGCCACAGTCACCCTGTCGCACAAATCTATTCACTGATTGGTAGGCAACTCGGGGTAAGTGCCTCGCCCTGGAGGAACATCGAATTGTGGCAGACGGAACTGAACCGACAACTTTCCAATTGCAAGACAGCTACTCTTTCCATTCCCTCACAGTGGCCCCCTGACTTCAGTGATTAAAGTTTGTACTCAGCAAAGTAGTAGCTGCTTAACCAAAGTGTGATTGGGTTTAAGGTCCAGTACTGATGGAGGGACATTCTCCTGCAGGATGATCTGGTAGAGAGCAAAGTTCACGATTCCATTGATAACAGGAAGTTCTCTAGGTCATGAGGAAGTAAAGAAGCCCAAAACCCTCACACTACCACCACCATGCTTGACTGTGAGTATGATGGTCTGTTTCTGAAATTATGTATTCATTTTAGATAAAATGTAACATGACCCGTGCTTTCCAAGACGTTACACTTGCCTCTTCAATCCGCAGAACATTTTCCCGAAAGTCTTGGGGATTATCACGTTTTATGGCAAAAGTGAGATGGGTCTTTATGTTCTCTTTGGTCACCCGTAGATTTCGGCTTTAGACTCTCCCATTTTTTCTAGTCTCTTTCTTATTGGTAAATCTTGAACACTGCCCTCAACTAAGGTCTGCTCTGCTTTAGATGTTCTGGGTTGTTTTGTGACCTCCTTGTTAAATCATTGACATGCTCTTGGAGTCATTTTGGTTGAACTGCCTCTGCTGGGAAAGTTCACAACTACTGCAGGTTTTCGCCAGCTGTCACTTTGGTTCACTGGTGTCCTAAAGTCTTAGAAATGGCTTTATAACCCTTTCCAGATTGATAGACAGATGGTAGATGATTAATGTCAATGACTTTGTTTTTGTACTGTTTTTTTGATTTTTTTATATGATGTGCTGCCTTTTAAGATTTGTATGTCTGGTGAAATTAAGCTCAGCTTTCTAAAAAAATTTTATTTAATCACAGCTTATTCATGAATAAACTTTTAATTTATTCTTTTTAATTTATATAGCGCCAATTCAGGACACATGTCGTCTCAAAGCACTTCACAAAGTCAGGTACATACATTCCACACAACTCTCTGCACATTGGCGGGCAAATATTTTTCACAAAAGACCAGGCTGGTTTTGATGGCTTTTTTTTCCCTTAATCATTATTCCAATGGGTGAGGAATTAACTACTTTGCGTATTTACTCAGGTAATCTGTACCAAATGTAAAAAATTTGTTTAATAATCTGAAACAGGGTGCAGTGGGACTGGCATCCTGCTAAGTACAGGTGTTTTAGCAGCTAGTATGATGAGTCGATGCACATCGGAAGTAAAATGTCAGCACAGCGAAGAAGTACTTTGCGGAGAAAAGCCCCAAACACAATATATACTGTACATACTAATCCTTCTTCAATTGAAGACCTTAGGATGTAGGAGGGGAAGGCCAGGGATGTGGCTGTGAGGAGCAATCTATTCCCTCCCTTGCCTTATACCCACCGCAACACCAATTTTAATCACTTTTTCGACATTTATGCCTTTGGGGATTGGTGTGATTCCTGCTGCGTCTACTATCTGCAGTGGTGGTGCACCCAGGGTTTAGTTAATGCTCCAATTTTAACTTTCACTTCAGACATTACATGGCACACTAAATGTGTTGTGATTATGATTCTAAAGATATTATTTAATATTTTATTAAATAATAATTTAGTCTGTTAAGTGTTGTCCAGTGAATACCAACCCAATAAGGCAGTGGTATCAGAACAATAGCGAAAGGGGTGAGCCAAGCTCAGACATTACTGAACAACAAAACTCTGGACACACATGGAATAATTCACTCACTTTCTTAAAATACAAGAATATATTGACAAAAACAAGTCAACTCAAAGTGAAACACAATACAACTTAACTACCAAGCAAAATGAAAGTATAAGGAAGACCAACTATATACACAATATGAACAAGGTCATCAAAGATAGTTTAAAACCATGGCCAATAAAGTGATGCAACATTACCATTCATGCTATTTATGTTTGAGAACCAAGGATTATCTTGAGGAACCTGGAAATGAAGTTAATTTAGTCTTGGAAATATTGGTATACCTTCAAACAACCATTCACAATGCAAGATTAAATAAAACATTATTTTTATAAAATAATATTTTGAAGAATGATTTGATGAATAAAATAAAGCTTCTGGATGATTAATTCT
This sequence comes from Girardinichthys multiradiatus, assembly GCF_021462225.1. Lineage (NCBI taxonomy): Eukaryota > Metazoa > Chordata > Actinopteri > Cyprinodontiformes > Goodeidae > Girardinichthys > Girardinichthys multiradiatus. Next base: position 3,236,193 of record NC_061801.1, on the reverse strand, counting down.
CAGTGGTGTTTAATTAGCTTCCTTTATTTAGTACAATAATATTTGAGGAAATATTAAGGAAATACTCAAATAATATTTAAGGCAATATTATTTTGAATAAAAACCAAACCTTCCTGGATAAATGAGTCTTAATTGTATTTTATTAGCTATCACATTTAGTCAAATAATATTTAGGGAAATATTATTTTTCTAGATTGGAAACTAACAACCTTTCTGGATAAATGATTCTTAACTTGGTGTGTACAAAGCCTGTGGGCTCATAAGATGACGGCCATAAGTCACGTTTTGCTTTAGCCGTTAGCGGTTGAAGCTCAGAAAAGAAAGCCTACAGCTCTTTAAAGATGAATATGTACCTTTAAAGTACCAGCAATAAAAAGATCAAAATGCATAAGCACTGACGGCACGTTATGGCAGGTCTGTGTTTAAAAACCACCATATAGATGAAGTTGTCTTAATTTTAAAAACAGAACAAATCCTTAGCTGAGCAGCTGGTCTGCTAGCATTTAGCTGTGTTTTCTCAACACAAACATAAAAAAAAAAAACGTCATTAAACGAGCATTGTTTAGATTATTTCACTCTAAACTAATCTCTTCCCAAACACTACATCTTATGTGAACCGTTCTGACAACAGGATTTTCTGGGTGACAAGTTGAGAAGCTAAACTGTCCTGGTAATCCACCTGTGGGCATTTAAGGGACTAGCGTTGCAGCTAATCTCAGTAGCTGTAAGGGGTCAGCTTTTTAGCTGGTTAGTGTGATTTTGAAAGGTGCAGAGATTCATACAGGCCTTTGATTATGTATATTTCAGAGTCAATTTTCAGAGTTCATCCATGTTTCACTTCATTTTCATCCATGGCTGGGGTCCCAAAACATGGCACCCATGTAGACACACACGACTTTGCACACTAATCACACTGATTTTCCACTAATCATGTCATTGGGAAGGGGCAAGAAGGGGCTATGTGGTCCCACATTGTCCCCTCATTTTGTTTTGGGTTTTTTTGCTGGGGGATGAGAGCCCTGCGGCTTGGGTGGTGGGCCTCCGTTTTACTGTTGGATGCCAGGTGTGAGTGACTGGATGCCTGTGTGCAGATTGGGCACACAGGCATCAGATCCAGGAAAAATTTTGTGTGCACTATCACTGACCACTGCACACACACTAGTACGAGAGTTGGAGGATATTGCCTTTGCCCTAACAGGAGAAAGTAACTTGTTTATTTTGTGAACGCCCCAGCTTGACCCTCTTTATAATATAACTTTGAAACTCTATCTAATTACAGATCAGAACAACTGAGATATTCCAAATGCTATTCCTTTGCCACCAAACAGGAAGTGACACTAACTTCTATCAGGAAGGTTGGATTTCAGCCAAACTTTCAAAACTTCAAACCAGACCTGAACTTAAAATAACTAAAAGGCCATTTAGAAGTGCATGAAGAAAAAGCTATTGACCTAAAGTGACAGGTAAACGGTTTTAAACAACAAAACATGTTACGTTTGTACACTGTAGCATTTTTGTGAGAATAGGTTCTGGATATTCTTTATTTGTGTTTTGATGTGTCGGACTGCATATGTGTTTTAGTATTAGGGTTTTTTGTTGTTTCCTGCTTAAGTTCATCCCAGTAAAGTTCCCATTCCCAAACTATCTGAGAAGTTAAGTTGTTTCTCCAGTGAACCTTGACTGCTTAAAAGGCCTCCCCCAAGTAGGAAATGTTCAAAACACCTGACCTACAAGAGCCCAAAAAACTGAACTGAAGAGGAACTGAGTTCTTCATTCATGATCCATAAGGCTAATCCCAGCCACATATGGAAGGAGCTCATTTTAGTCATTGGATTCATGATCTCATTTTTTCAGATTTTGCTGATGTTTTTTTTTCCTCATCCTGTGGTTCTGCTGACCTCAGCGAGCAGGTACTGGAATGGTTAGAACCTGAGTGTGAAGAACACCAGATAAAGATTCTTAGGCCATAGTAAAAAGATGGTATTTAAATATAGCTGGTGTACTGTCCTGTCCTGATTTAATGTTAAAGATCTCCTCACGGCCCTCATCTTAGCTCTTACCATTGCTCTGTCCGGTTTTTCAAGTGAAGTAATCAAAGCACCGATCCACCCTCTGCAGCAGTGCCACACATCGTGCTGACGGCCTGCAGTCTGTGTAATAAAATAAACTTGAGCCGCCGAGCACAGGCACCCCAATGATCGTCGCATTCAGGCGCTGAGCTCGAAAACGCTGCGCGTAGAGAGTTCTGCATGAAGAGCTGCTGCCCGGAGCCAGAATCCTGATGAGGATGATGTCAGTGTTCGAGGATGGGAACACAGCTAGTAAAGAGCAGCCCGATTATTCGCTGCTTTATTGCATGCTCACAGCACGCTGCAAATGGTTTCAAGCGAATATATTTGGACAGTTTTAAGACTGCTCAATCCACACCATGTTCATCACATAAAAACGAATCACTCTGCACCTAGAACAAGTAAATGCCGCAGTTGCAAATGATAGAAAGCCGTATGTGATCAGTCACCGCACATATCACGGTGGGCGACAGCACAAATATATAAATAAATCAAGTCTTACCAGCTTGTGCTTGTCCATTTTTTGTCAGGGCAGTGCGTTGGTGTTCTCCCAATGACGACATCTGGCATGTGCACAGGGCAAAACTGCAATATGCACCTTATTGGTCGGACTCTGAGGGAGAGTTCTCCCTCTCGGTCTGATCTCACGTCGCCAGTGAATCTCTGCGCAACACAATTGCGCAGCGCTGTTGCAGCGTCCGCGTCGATGTGGCCGCAACCCTCGACAGCCTCACGCCCTCCCCCTCTCTGATTTCGCCTCCATGACAGCAGGCGCACAGAATCATAAGCAGTGGGAGGTTGGGGTCAGTTTTGTATCACGATTTTAGGAAGCAAATTGACTGTCCTCCCAAATGTTATTAGAATCTTTCTACCCGCGTCTTTACAGTTATTATTGATCTTATGAACACTGGCAGTAGGTTCTTTATGGGGTGCTCAGTAAGCAGATGATGATGGCTCTTAAGGCTCCTATTTTTTGTTCAGCTTGAAATATATTTTAGAATAGTCTAACATTTTCACACAACAACTGGCCCAATAAGGGGTTCATAATTATCTACAATCCGTCACATTCATTGATACCCCTCTCTCCAGCTAAATCGGCAATTTCGCTGGCTGTTTCATTTATGAATAGTAATGTAGGAGTGAATGGTTTGTCTCCAGAAATGAGATAATATAAACTTGGACCTCCCAATCATTAGCTATTTCTTGTGTTTTGTTCTCCGTGCATTTTAGTTTAGACTTGTATTTTTACCAACTGATATGTAAATCCTTTTCTGGTTTGGTTAAGCTTCTTGTGTTCATTCTGTGGTTCCCTGCACAGTCCATTCCCTCAGCTGTTCAGCATTCCCCTGTCATGAAGTTGAACCAATGTGCAGAGCACAGCGAGGGAGCTGCATGGTGAGTTGTAGAGTTATTTTAGAAATAATAATTTACAAGATGTCAAAACACTGAACATGGGTCAGGTAGCAAACAGGGTTGCAAACAGTTTCAGGGTGGACATCGGGAGGACCCAGTGGCAAACAATGAAAACCAGAGCGTTTAAATAGTGAGGGAAGTTGAGTGTGGACCAATGAACTGGGGAGGCTAATCAGAGAGAAAATGTTGTGGTTTTTAGTATAACAATGACCATCAGTGGGCTCTAGATGGACAAACTGTCTACTTTTAAGGCTAGGCTTAAAACTTTCCTTTTTGATAAAGCTTACAGGTCCTTCTCAAAATATTAGCATATTGTGATAAAGTTAATTATTTTCCATAATGTCATGATGAAAATTTAACATTCATATATTTTAGATTCATTGCACACTAACTGAAATATTTCAGGTCTTTTATTGTCTTAATACAGATGATTTTGGCATACAGCTCATGAAAACCCAAAATTCCTATCTCACAAAATTAGCATATCATTAAAAGGGTCTCTAAACGAGCTATGAACCTAATCATCTGAATCAACAAGTTAACTCTAAACACCTGCAAAAGATTCCTGAGGCCTTTAAAACTCCCAGCCTGGTTCATCACTCAAAACCCCAATCATGGGTAAGACTGCCGACCTGACTGCTGTCCAGAAGGCCACTATTGACACCCTCAAGCAAGAGGGTAAGACACAGAAAGAAATTTCTGAACGAATAGGCTGTTCCCAGAGTGCTGTATCAAGGCACCTCAGTGGGAAGTCTGTGGGAAGGAAAAAGTGTGGCAGAAAACACTGCACAACGAGAAGAGGTGACCGGACCCTGAGGAAGATTGTGGAGAAGGGCCGATTCCAGACCTTGGGGGACCTGCGGAAGCAGTGGACTGAGTCTGGAGTAGAAACATCCAGAGCCACCGTGCACAGGCGTGTGCAGGAAATGGGCTACAGGTGCCGCATTCCCCAGGTCAAGCCACTTTTGAACCAGAAACAGCGGCAGAAGCGCCTGACCTGGGCTACAGAGAAGCAGCACTGGACTGTTGCTCAGTGGTCCAAAGTACTTTTTTCAGATGAAAGCAAATTCTGCATGTCATTCGGAAATCAAGGTGCCAGAGTCTGGAGGAAGACTGGGGAGAAGGAAATGCCAAAATGCCAGAAGTCCAGTGTCAAGTACCCACAGTCAGTGATGGTCTGGGGTGCCGTGTCAGCTGCTGGTGTTGGTCCACTGTGTTTTATCAAGGGCAGGGTCAATGCAGCTAGCTATCAGGAGATTTTGGAGCACTTCATGCTTCCATCTGCTGAAAAGCTTTATGGAGATGAAGATTTCATTTTTCAGCACGACCTGGCACCTGCTCACAGTGCCAAAACCACTGGTAAATGGTTTACTGACCATGGTATCACTGTGCTCAATTGGCCTGCCAACTCTCCTGACCTGAACCCCATAGAGAATCTGTGGGATATTGTGAAGAGAACGTTGAGAGACTCAAGACCCAGCACTCTGGATGAGCTAAAGGCCGCTATCGAAGCATCCTGGGCCTCCATAAGACCTCAGCAGTGCCACAGGCTGATTGCCTCCATGCCACGCCGCATTGAAGCAGTCATTTCTGCAAAAGGATTCCCGACAAAGTATTGAATGCATAACTGTACATGATTATTTGAAGGTTGACGTTTTTTGCATTAAAAACACTTTTCTTTTATTGGTCGGATGAAATATGCTAATTTTGTGAGATAGGAATTTTGGGTTTTCATGAGCTGTATGCCAAAATCATCCGTATTAAGACAATAAAAGACCTGAAATATTTCAGTTAGTGTGCAATGAATCTAAAATATATGAATGTTAAATTTTCATCATGACATTAAGGAAAATAATTAACTTTATCACAATATGCTAATATTTTGAGAAGGACCTGTATAGTTAGAGTGGCTTAGGTTATCCTGAGCTATCTCTGTAGTTATGCTGCTATAGGCTTAGGCTACTGTAGGACATAATGACCACTTTTGCTCGCTTTGCTACATTCTCACCCTGCTCTCCAATTTTGCATCATTTGCTGTTATTTCAGCTTTTAACCTTGTTCTCCCTTTTCTCTTCCTAGAAGCTACACCTGGCCTGACTCTGTGTCTACCTGTGAGACCTTTCTGGAGAGGGGCATCGTCCGAGCTTCTGCTGGCAACAACTTAATGCTCACCCTCTACCGATGATCCACATGGCCCTGTCTTTCCGTGTTTAACCCTTTCTCTCTCCTAGACATGGCAATTGACTGAGCTTTTACTGTGACTAACTCTATGTGCTCTCTTTCAGACTCTAACCTTGAAAACTGGCTCAGAGTTTCTGTTCTTTCTTTCTAGGTGAAACGACTAAAGGAGCTACATCCATTAACATTTACTTTTCCTTCCCATAGAAAGTAGTCCTGGATCAGTGCTTCTGTGTTCTTTTTTGTCTCTGCTCTGTTCTCTCAAACCCCCAGTCAGTCGTGGCAGATGGTCGCTCACACTGAGCCTGGTTCTGCTGGAGGTTTCTTCCTGTTAAAAGAGAGTTTTTCCCTCTTCATTGTCGCTACATGCTCATCCAGGAGGAGGGAATGCTGCAAGTCACTGACTGGATGCAATCTGCTGGGTTTCCTTAGATAGAAAAACTTTTTATCCAATTTGAATAAATAACTGAATCTGACTGAACTGTTCAATGATTAGGATTAATTGGAATGTATGTACCTGACTTTTGTGAAGTGCCTTGAGACAACATGTGTTGTGAATTGGCACTATATAAATAAACTGAATTGAAACAATAGCAACTGGTGGAAAGGAGCCTAAAGAATACTGAGGGAGAATGACTAATTAACAAAATTGAGCAGGGAGTACAGGGAGGTAACAAAATAATCTAAATAAACTGGAGCAAGTAAACAATGAGACCAACTAAAATAACATTAACTTAATTTATAAAGGAAAATATAAACTCCAATAACACAGGAATCCAAAAAGTAGTCTAAACACAAGAATAAATCATGAACCTAATCCAATATGAACAGTACCTTGAAGAACACAGACAGGGAATTGCAGAGAAACCAAGAACCAAAACCTACCAAAAACAGATCCTGACATCCCCTGATTGTACCCACCTGGTTTCCTTGTCACCAATCAACACCTCTGTATTTAGGGTCCCTGGTTTTCATTTTTCACTGCTGGTCTCTTCTATTAAGGTTATCCTTGTTCCTTGTGCCATACTTTTAATTTTGTCATTAAATTCTTCTTACAATCATGTCTCACAATCATACTGTCATAATGTTAAGGCCCAATTTGACCCACATGCAGAGACACTGGAAGGCAGAGAACAGTTTAGTTGATTTTATTTAAATGCAGGCTGCAGGCCAAACAAACAGCTCGGGAACAGAACGCCACGTATTGCACAGAGAGAGAGAGAACAACAGGTAAGAGAGCGAACCTCAGAATCGGGTCAGAAAAAATTATCTAGTGCTTACTAGTAGGGCAGGGGAAACCGCCAGGGAGAGTCAGAGTCTGGGATGAATGGTACGACTGCCTACGGCACCACTGAAGCTAGAGACGTTGATCCAGACTGAAGCAAACGCTGGGGGGTGGACAGGGTTCGAACTGCAGGCAGGAGCTCCAGAGGGTCTAAGGATTGCCAGCTAGATTCAGTCCAAAGTCAGGGAAACAATTCCACACTGCTGGTCGAAGGTTCAGGATTGCTTGGTTCCGGTCTGTGGCCAGAACCTAGAACAGGCAAGAGAAGGGAAGAATTAACACGAGGTTATTCTCAGGAAACAGGCTCAAGGCAAGAGCAGATCAGATTGAAATACCGCTGAGGGCAAAACACTCAGGCAACGAAGTGCTGGCAATCCATCCTCTTAAAGCTCCCCGGTTGATGAAATAACGAGCCGCACCCGTCACGATCTCCAGTGTCTTCCAACTAGCGGCGCCTAGTGGTGAGAACAGGTTAGCAGCAGGCAGACAGGAGAACCAGACTCTGACAATACAAGTATTATGTGAAGTACTTGAATCTTTTCAATAACTGCATTAAAGGCCCATTAATTTGTCTGTTCTTATTAATCCAGTCTTCAGAAAATCCTGTTGCTATATGATCCCAGCAATGGGATCAGGCCAGGATACAAAATTTTAATATTTACTTTAATCAAAAAAATGTACGGGGGTTGGACAATTAAACTGAAACACCTGTCATTTTAGTGTGGGAGGTTTCAAGGCTAAATTGGACCAGCCTTGTAGCCAGTCTTCATTGATTGCACATTGCACCAGTAAGAGCATAGTATGAAGGTTCAATTAGCAGGGTAAGAGCACAGTTTTGCTCAAAATATTGAAATGCACACAACATTATGGGTGACATACCAGAGTTCAAAAGAGGACAAATTGTTGGTGCACGTCTTGCTGGCGCATCTGTGACCAAGACAGCAAGTCTTTGTGATGTATCAAGAGCCACGGTATCCAGGGTAATGTCAGCATACCACCAAGAAGGACGAACCACATCCAACAGGATTAACTGTGGACGCAAGAGGAAGCTGTCTGAAAGGGATGTTCGGTTGCTAACCCGGATTGTATCCAAAAAACATAAAACCACGGCTGCCCAAATCACGGCAGAATTAAATGTGCACCTCAACTCTCCTGTTTCCACCAGAACTGTCCGTCGAGAGCTCCACAGGGTCAATATACAGGTCCTTCTCAAAATATTAGCATATTGTTATAAAGTTCATTATTTTCCATAATGTCATGATGAAAATTTAACATTCATATATTTTAGATTCATTGCACACTAACTGAAATATTTCAGGTCTTTCATTGTCTTAATACGGATGATTTTGGCATACAGCTCATGAAAACCCAAAATTCCTATCTCACAAAATTAGCATATTTCATCCGACCAATAAAAGAAAAGTGTTTTTAATACAAAAAACATCAACCTTCAAATAATCATGTACAGTTATGCACTCAATACTTGGTCGGGAATCCTTTGACAGAAATGACTGCTTCAATGCGGCGTGGCATGGAGGCAATCAGCCTGTGGCACTGCTGAGGTCTTATGGAGGCCCAGGATGCTTCGATAGTGGCCTTTAGCTCATCCAGAGTGTTGGGTCTTGAGTCTCTCAACGTTCTCTTTACAATATCCCACAGATTCTCTGTGGGGTTCAGGTCAGGAGAGTTGGCAGGCCAATTGAGCACAGTGATACCATGGTCAGTAAACCATTTACCAGTGGTTTTGGCACTGTGAGCAGGTGCCAGGTCGTGCTGAAAAATGAAATCTTCATCTCCATAAAGCTTTTCAGCAGATGGAAGCATGAAGTGCTCCAAAATCTCCTGATAGCTAGCTGCATTGACCCTGCCCTTGATAAAACACAGTGGACCAACACCAGCAGCTGACACGGCACCCCAGACCATCACTGACTGTGGGTACTTGACACTGGACTTCTGGCATTTTGGCATTTCCTTCTCCCCAGTCTTCCTCCAGACTCTGGCACCTTGATTTCTGAATGACATGCAGAATTTGCTTTCATCCGAAAAAAGTACTTTGGACCACTGAGCAACAGTCCAGTGCTGCTTCTCTGTAGCCCAGGTCAGGCGCTTCTGCCGCTGTTTCTGGTTCAAAAGTGGCTTGACCTGGGGAATGCGGCACCTGTAGCCCATTTCCTGCACACGCCTGTGCACGGTGGCTCTGGATGTTTCTACTCCAGACTCAGTCCACTGCTTCCGCAGGTCCCCCAAGGTCTGGAATCGGCCCTTCTCCACAATCTTCCTCAGGGTCCGGTCACCTCTTCTCGTTGTGCAGCGTTTTCTGCCACACTTTTTCCTTCCCACAGACTTCCCACTGAGGTGCCTTGATACAGCACTCTGGGAACAGCCTATTTGTTCAGAAATTTCTTTCTGTGTCTTACCCTCTTGCTTGAGGGTGTCAATAGTGGCCTTCTGGACAGCAGTCAGGTCGGCAGTCTTACCCATGATTGGGGTTTTGAGTGATGAACCAGGCTGGGAGTTTTAAAGGCCTCAGGAATCTTTTGCAGGTGTTTAGAGTTAACTCGTTGATTCAGATAATTAGGTTCATAGCTCGTTTAGAGACCCTTTTAATGATATGCTAATTTTGTGAGATAGGAATTTTGGGTTTTCATGAGCTGTATGCCAAAATCATCTGTATTAAGACAATGAAAGACCTGAAATATTTCAGTTAGTGTGCAATGAATCTAAAACATATGAATGTTAAATTTTCATCATGACATTTAGGAAAATAATGAACTTTATCACAATATGCTAATATTTTGAGAAGGACCTGTACACGGCCGGGCTGCTATAGCCAAACCTTTGGTCACTCATGCCAATGCCAACGTCGGTTTGAATGGGGCAAGGAGCGCAAATCTTGGGCTGTGGACAATGTGAAACATGTATTGTTCTCTGATGAGTCCACCTTTACTGTTTTCCCCACATCCGAGAGAGTTACGGTGTGGAGAAGCCCCAAAGAAGCGTACCACCCAGACTGTTGCATGCCCAGAGTGAAGCATGGGGGTGGATCAGTGATGGTTTGGGCTGCCATATCATGGCATTCCCTTGGCCCAATACTTGTGCTAGATGGGCGCGTCACTGCCAAGGACTACCGAACCATTCTTGAGGACCATGTGCATCCAATGGTTCAAACATTATATCCTGAAGGCGGTGCCGTGTATCAGGATGACAATGCACCAATACACACAGCAAGACTGGTGAAAGATTGGTTTGATGAACATGAAAGTGAAGTTGAACATCTCCCATGGCCTGCACAGTCACCAGATCTAAATATTATTGAGCCACTTTGGGGTGTTTTGGAGGAGCGAGACAGGAAACGTTTTCCTCCACCAGTATCACGTAGTGACCTGGCCACTATCCTGCAAGAAGTATGGCTTAAAATCCCTCTGACCTCTGTGCAGGACTTGTATATGTCATTCCCAAGACGAATTGATGCTGTATTGGCCGCAAAAGGAGGCCCTACACCATACTAATAAATGATTGTGGTCTAAAACCAGGTGTTTCAGTTTCATTGTCCAACCCCTGTATATGTGTGAGCATATAGAATAGAACAACCTTTATTTGTCATTGCCATTGTACATTTCAATAAAATTGCCCACTGCATCTAACCCATCCCTTAGGGAGCAGCGAGCTGCCATTGTGTGGCACCCGTGGAGCATTCTGGGGCTAAGGGTCTTGCTCAGGGACCCAGAGTGGCAGTCTGTGGGATACAAACCAGGGAACTTGTGGCCTCTTTGGGATGCAAATGCCCTGGTCTCTAACCACTAGGCCACCCCTCCTCCATCAGCAGACACAACGACTGTGACAGACAGAGCGGGGGTTCGAACCGCCGGTTAAAGGATAAGTTCCTACCACTTGAGCCACAGTCAAGTGTAGAGATTTATCAGTGGAGAATATTGCTCACACTGTGAAATGCTCATTTTATGCAATGCATTTACAGAAGTAACAAGGTTTGCTTCTACACCAAGGTGGATTTATTTTTAGGTGGAAATTTCTTCGAAAGCTCTGTGGGCTTAAGTCAGGGTGGTACCCACACCGGTCATAGTTTTTAATGTACCCTAAGTTCAACACTCATCAAAATTGCCAGCCAGTCTTTTTATGATTTTCTCCTCTAGCCATTTTCAACAAAACCTTTAATACAGCATAATGGCATCTATTGGCAAATTGTCATGCAACACAGGCCTTTTTACCATTAATCCCCTCTCTTTATATCCCATCCTTGCCACTACTTAGTGTTTCCTAGACCTCTCCCTTTACCTGCTGTACCGTTTACCTTAATTCCTTACACTTCATACATTTTTTAAGGTTTGAACAATTTAAGTCTTGGTGTATGTTTTGTTTAAAAAACATTTACTTGAAGAAATTTGAAAAGCCTTTCAATAAATTTTGGAAAATCAAATATTTACATACCATAAGTGCGTACACACCACATGAGGTGGAGTCTTGTTGACCAGGGTGAGTAACGGTATCACATGCCCATTGAGATACATTTAGCCCACTGAGTCTCATGAATGATCTAAAAGACATGTATAGTTAAACAAATGAAATGAATTAGGTGATCAATAAGTTCACAATTATCCATGATGCAAACCTATTACCTTCCACTGCACGTTTTGGACAATTGTAAACGGTAATACAAGAATGTTCATCTGGAAATGTCTTGGCAATGCTTGGTTTTCATTTTACTCTCAACTAATGAGTCAAAGAAAATACTTCTCTTTTCTCCTGGTATCAGAACGTTCATATTTGAAGATACAATATGAATTTAAAAAAGAAATGTAGATAACAAATAGTTTTGGCTAAGTACTTTTAAGAGGCAGACAAATCTAATTTTGAAGAACAGGACCACAAGCATCCAATGGTTTCTTTCATTTACTATTCCCAGGATATATTTATATGATTTTGGGTCAATCTGTAAGACAATGTAACAGAAGTTATTTGTGAGAAATCAAAGTCTTAATATGTTTTTGTGAAGGACCTGCAAATTATGGTTAGAAAAGGACATTTCTTACCCTAAGTTTTGGTTTGTTCTGCTGCCATATGCTTGTCATTTCAAATGTGTCAATGACAAAGGGCTTGTCAGTATTGTCTTGATTATATTTTCTGACCAGGAGTGTAAGGTACACATTAATAACCTGTTATAAATAAACATGTGAAACTGTTTTTAAAATATCATAACTGCACAAAAATGCATGGACTTTTTCCCTTATCAAAATCAGTTAATACACAGCTGTTGCACAGTAAAATTTCAGTTTTGACATCTCACCTCATTTTCCAATTCTTTATCTGGAGCAGTGTTGGAAATGTCACCAAAAAATATGTTACATGGACCAACGTTTGATGCCAAAATATAGACATCCCCCCCCCCCCCCCCCCCCCAACAGTTTTGGAAATTTTAAGGGTTTCTAAGATGATACAAAGGACAAAGTGCCCTTTGATGTGGATAATTAAAATCGACAGGAAAGAAAAATACACATTTTACGGCAGATTAGTCTTTCTCTTTAAAAATTTGTGGTATGAATACTATTTGGCAGAGAAAAACCAAGATTTTTGCCCATTTGAAAAATTGTGAAATACCCCCAAATTGTACTTTTGGGGATTTTTTTTTTTGTGTGGGAGGGTCTGTGCTCAGCAAGATGTCTTAAATATGATCCCCCTAATTAAAATAAAGCACTTTTAGACAGAAATATTATTCCATGGGTCATAGACTAAGCTGTAATCAGTTTTCGGCAGGTGAAATACCCCCAAATTGTACTTTTGGGGATCTTTTTCAGTGTGTGAGTGTCTGTGCTCAGCAAGATGTCTTAAATATGATCCCCCTCAATGAAATGCAGCAATTTTAGACAGAAATATTGTCTCATGAGTAAGAAAATAATACATTATCAATTTTTGGCAGATGAAATAGTCCTATTTGGTCCATTTGGGGACCTTTTTCAGTGTGGGAATGATTGTTTGTTGCAGGATCAGTAAAGTATATTCCCTTTGAATGAAATAAAGTTATTGTAGGCAGAAATTGCATTTTATGGGTCAGGAAACAAGCCTTAATCACTTTTTGGCAAGTGAAATACCTAGATATTGTCCATGCTGGGCTTTTGTTTAGTGTGGGATAGATTGTGCTCAGCAAAATCGATAAAAATAATCCCTCTAAATGGAATAAAGTTATTTTAGGCAGAAATAACATTTCAAGGGTCAGAAAACAAGCCTTGATCAATTTTTGGCAAACAAAATAGTGCAATATTTTTCATTTTGTGTATTTTATTTAGTGTGAAATGGGCAGTTTTCAGTAAGATCAGTAAAATATAATTTCTCAGACTGAAGCAGAGCACTTTTAGGCTGAAATTACATTTCAATGGTCAGAAAAAAGGCCATAATCAATTTTTGGCAGTGGAAAAACACCTAGATTTCTGGCTATTTTGCACAGAGTGCATTCTCAGAGGTCTGTGAAATTCAGCCCATCAGTAAAATAGTCATTTAAGGCAGAAATTACATTTCATTGGTCAAGACATATTGGCCATAATCATTTTTTAGCAAAGAAAAACATTGATTTTTGGCCATTTGGGACTTAATTCAGGCCTTCAGTGAGATCTGTAAAATATAGTTCCTCTGAGTGAAATACAGTTTATAATTTCGAAATTTTGCAACGTTTGATTGGGCAGTACTTGTTCTATTTTTATTTATTTATTTTTTGTCAAAATAAATGAATAATAACCACCTTGGAAAAAAATATACGTCAAAAAACTTTTTTTTAAATTTTATTTAGTCATTTATTAAGTTACATCCATCACATTAAAGTTGCGTGACAGAGTGGTTCTAAATCCAAGCAAAGTTAGTGCAGATAAATGATCAAAAGTTTATTCTTACTGCTATAGTTTAAAATATAAATTTGCAGATATTTATGACAAACGACGAAAGCGTGAAACCGAAACTTTCATAGTGAGAACGTCGCAAGTTTTATAAGAAAAGGATAAACGAGACACGCCTTTGCTGTAATATTGACCATACAGATATAATTGTTTTATTTGTTGACTTCAAGAGCTAAACCACCGAGAAAGAACTCTCAAAACCAGACACTCAGCTGACAGGCTGGGCGCGCTCCTGCAGCAAGCCCCCCCCCCCCCCTCTCGCTCCTTCGCGGGGACGCGCCCGATCTTCCCCGATCAGTTTGTGGCAGACCATCACTTTACGGCACAACACCGGTACTGCACTAAATAAGTCCGATTTTTTGATAAGTAATTGCTAATCAATGCTGTGAGTGGAAAATAAATAAGTGCCGGCAGTCAGTTGTTGAGCGGGGGGTGTGTTGCTAAAATATGCTAAAATAAAAACTTAAAACACACAACCATTAAGAATCTCAATTCATAGCCGATGCTATGAATTGAACGTGTATAATCCTCTGTGTTCGGTTCTTTTCAAAGGCAACCAATTGTCCTAATATGACCCACAAATAGAAATAGAAACATTAAACAGTCAAAAAGCAAGCTGTTTAAAAGAGGCAACAAGACATCCTGATCCTCTGATGATGAAGGGTGTAATACAATACATATGTGTGACCGTTTCATATCCAGAGTCCACATGTTGGGGGGTCATAAAGGTACACACCAGTAGATGGCAGTGTAACTGTTTTTAAATATCAGTATAGATCAAGTGTTCATTGTTAGAAGAGTCCGTTTTGTGACTAATTCATAAGAGTCACAGAAATGCAACAAAGAACACTATAATTATTTAAAATTGTTAAACAGCCTAAAAATAATTCTCTGAAGGTTTATGATTTTCTAATTATTCAGTCAAGACCTTCCACTTTGACAAGTTTCTCTCAATGTATGTTTTTTTTTTTTTACCTCAAAAAAATAAAACAGGCAACATTTACCCTTTTGTACATAACTATTTGAACTCAGACAGAACTAGAAAAGGAATGCAAATAATTTTCCTGCTAAAGCATGCATGTTTGTTATCAGCACAGCACCTTCCTTGTATTTGCATTGATGTATATTTTAATCCAAATCCCACTGCTAGAAATCTTACCCGTCTTGTAAAAGCAGATGTCCAGGACACCTGCACTGGAAGTTAATATATCTTACAGTTTAGACAGAAATACTCTTATTTAAAGTAAGTCT
This sequence comes from Girardinichthys multiradiatus, assembly GCF_021462225.1. NCBI lineage: Eukaryota > Metazoa > Chordata > Actinopteri > Cyprinodontiformes > Goodeidae > Girardinichthys > Girardinichthys multiradiatus. Next base: position 3,221,098 of record NC_061801.1, on the reverse strand, counting down.
AACACAATATAGGAAGAGACAGATAAGAAAAGAGGAAATGTTATTTGCAATCAGTGCCAGATCCCAGAGTCTGATACCTAAAGCTTTCCTAAGGAAATCTTGTGCAGTTATGGTACTTTGTATAGCAATTCATTTTTCAATAACTCATATTTGAACTATTAGCAAATAATTCTGAAAGAAATTTTTATTCATGTAAATATGACAATATAGATGACTGTGTTAAACAATCTTACAGCAATTTTATTCATGTGGTATTGATGCCAAAAATAAGGTAGACATCAAAAAGCAAAATGTGCCGGAAATAAAACAAGCGCTGCAATATCTGCACTGTGATCTCATGCACATTTTCTAAACAGAATCCAAGACATTCATGGATGAATATATATATATATATATATATATATATATATATATATATATATATATATTGTTATATATTATTATGTAGATAATATTATGAGTTATTTTTTTATGTTTGTGAACAGAACTTGAAGTGTTGATGAAGATTTTGCAAATTGAAAGGATAAATCACATTGTAATGAACAGCGTTTACAACAGTACTGTGGAAATATCTAACAGGGGATGTTGTTGTTGACAGTGCTACTTTAAGATAAGAGTACCAAATACATCGGCTGCAGAACGTAAATAACTCTCATGCCTGAGGTGTAAAGCCTTGGCTTTATAAAATGTCTATTAACAATACCTAAAAAATTGTGAGGATTCAAATCTATTAACAATAGAGAAATGAAACTGATGTTCAGCATTTAGCGTATTGTGTTAGGTTCACATGCCTAACTTCTTCCATCCTGGAGAGCAGTGCTCAAATACAGAGGCAGTAAATGAAGAAAACATCTGACTGCAACACGACAGCTAACCTGTCCAAACATCGATGTGTAAATTCTAGAAAAAGAACTAAGTTCACCTTTCTTATAAATTCTGCTCTTTTATGGGAGTTACAGAGGCATTCAACCTGCAACAGCTGAAAGCAGAATAACTCCTGTTTTCTGGTCTCTGTATCTGAAATCCTGAAATACATCCAAGATGCTCATTGTGCTGGAGTGAAAGGCCTCTGACGGATATAACTGTGCATTCTCAGAGACAGACCATCAGCAGTGTGCATCTACTGGCCAGTTTTCTTCTCCTTCTGGAAACTAAAGCTAGTCCGGCGGCTGAGTTTGCGTTGCTTTTGGGCATAGTAATCTGCCCGAGAAGTGCTAGCCCGGGACTCCAGGATGTAGTTCACCTAGCAAAGGAAAAGAGAAAAGAAACGATTTAGCATGCCAAGTTGTTTTCATAAGGTCTATCTTAGACTTTGCAACATAGATATATACAACCCCAGTTCCAATGAAGTTGGGACGTGTAAAATGTAAATAAAAACAGAACACAGATTCAACCTGTATGCAATTGAATCCACTACAAAGACAAAATATTAATAAACGTCATTGTTTTTTGCAAATATTCACTCATTTGAAACTTGATGCTTGCAACATGTTCTAAAAAAGCTGGGGAAAGTTGAGGAAAGCTCCAAAAGCACCTGTTTGGAACATTCCAAAGGTGAACAGGATAACTAGAAACAGCTGAGTGTCATGATTGGGTATAAAATACAAAATAGTCTCCCCTCGGGCTTCTTCACTCCCTCTGTTTAAATCTCTCTTAAAAACATATCTATTTTCTCTGACTTTTAAACCAGATAATCATTTCAGGATCCCTGAAAGGGTCATACATTCACAAGCAAGGATGGGGCGAGGTTCACCACTTTGTGAAAAACTGCATGAGCAAGTAGTCCAACAGATTAAGAGAATTTCTCAACGTACAATTGCAAGGAATTTGAGGATTTCATCATCTATAGTCCATAATATCATGAAAAGATTCAGAAAACCTGGAGAAATCTCTGCAAGTAAGCAGCAAGGCTGAAAACCAACAATGGATGCCTATGACCTTCAACCCCTCAAGAAGCACTGCATTTGAGCGGGGTAACAGATACTACCATGTGGGGTAAGGAACATATTAGATAGTCATAGTCAGTCAGTCATTTTCTACCGCTTATTCCATAGTGGGTCACGGGGGAAGCTGGTGCCTATCTCCAGCAGTCTATGGGCGAGAGGCGGGGTACACTCTGGACAGGTCACCAGTCCATCGCAGGGCAACACACAAACAACCAAACACACACTCATTCATACACCTAAGGGCAATTTAGAGTTACCAATTAACCTAACAGGCATGTCTTTGGACTGTGGGAGGAAGCCGGAGTACCCGGTGAGAACCCACGCATGCACGGGGAGAACATGCAAACTCCATGCAGAAAGACCCCCGGCTGGGAATCGAACCCAGGACCTTCTTGCTGCAAGGGAACAGTGCTACCAACTGCACCACCGTGCAGCCCTCATATTAGATATATATGTGTAAATCAAACTTCTGTAAAATCAAACAGTCCACTTAGGAAGCAACACTGATTGACAATCAGTTTCACATCTTGTTGTTCAAATGAAATAGACAACAGGGGAAAATCTTTGGTGATTAGCAAGACACTCAATAAAGGAGTGGTTCTGCAGGTGGGGACCACAGACCACTTCTCAGTACCTATGCTTTCTGGATGATGTTTTGGTCTCTTTTGAATGTTGGTGGTGCTTTCACACTTGTGGTAGCATGAGACGGACTCTACAACCCACACAAGTGGCTCAGGTAGTACAGCTCATCCAGGATGGCACATCAATGTGAGCTGTGGCAAGAAGGTTTGCTGTGTCTGTCAGCGTAGTGTCCAGAGCCTGGAGGCGCTACCAGGAGACAGGCCAGTACACCAGGAGACATGGAGGAGGCCGTAGGAAGGCACCAACCCAGCAGCAGGACCGCTACCTCCGCCTTTGTACAAGGAGGAACAGGAGGAGCACTGCCAGAGCCCGGCAAAATGACCTCCAGCAGGCCACAAATGTGCATGTGTCTGCACAAACGGTTAGAAACCGACTCCATGAGGATGGTATGAGGGTGTGACGTCCACAAATGGGGGTTGTGCTCACAGCTCAACACCGTGCAGGACGTGTGGCATTTGCCAGAGAACACCAGGATTGGCAAATTCGCCACTGGCACCCTGTGGTCTTGATAGATGAAAGCAGGTTCACACTGAGCACATGTGACAGACATGACAGAGTCTGGAGACACCGTGGAGAGAGATCTGCTGCCTGCAACATCCTTCAGCATGACCGGTTTGGCAGTGGGTCAGTAATGGTGTGGGGTGGCATTTCTTTGGAGGCCACACACAATGCTGAGCCTGATTTTGACTTGTTTTAAGGACATTACATCAAAGTTGGATCAGCCTATAGTGTGTTTTTCCACTTTAATTTTGTGTGTGACTCCAAATCTTTCCATTGATGACTTTTGTGTCATTTTGTTGTCAGCACATACGTACACACACACACACACACACACACACACACACATACATACATATATATATATATGTGTGTGTGTACACATCATTCAGATGGAACTCACCTTGAGCACAATTTCATTGACAGTAGCAGCATCAGACTCAAAGTAGAGAGCCTTATAGTCATGGTTGCTGTGATAAGTAATCTTAAAAATGGAGTGACCTTTAGAACAACAGAAAACATTCTTAATAGCACAATAAGGACAGAAGGCATAAAAAAACACTTTTCACAAATTATAGGTCATGCATTTGTACAATTTCAGAAGTAAACAAAGATCTAAACCAGAAAATTAAAAAATAAATGATCTTTCTGTCTGAGTGAGTAGCTTCATGTGTTTGTTAACTAAAGAAACCTATTACCAATGTGATATGTGCAGGAGATATGGTTCAGAAATGTACTCAAGGGAGCTTGTAGCTCCAGTTAAATGCAAAGTAATTCTAATCAGGACTCTCTTTCACCGAAAGGAACAGTTTTATGTTTAGACTGATAATTTTGTATTGACTCACAAGTCTATCCCTCATGCTGAAGATTTAGTAACTTTGATTGGGTTGGTGGGCTACATATAAAACCTGTAACTTATGACGATGAGTGGAACTTTTTAGTTAGGTTGAAGGCCTTACAAAAAAGAGATCAGTGCTCTGCTGAATGGAAACGCAGTTAAATGCTACAAATCAATAAGTCAAGTGCTTGATGAGGAACAAGTAATGTCATGATGACATTTTAGAATTATAACAATTCAATCTTTCTGCTCTGTTATTTGATTTTCATGCCTAAGGAATAGGAGAACTTTCTAACAGTGAGGTGTGAAAGATTGTTACACAGTTCTTTTTAAAACATTACACAACTCTTTTCTCCTTTATGTGAGAATGCATCTGAATGAGTAAATAGTCACTTTTCAGACACACGCTCTCTTTAGAGAACCTTCTGAGAACACTCACTGGGGCTTCTCTCCTCTACAAGGTCACAGGCACAAAGGTGGTCCGAGTCAATAGAGATAGGTTTTTGTCGAATCCAAAACTTCTGATTGGTAACAGGATCGATTTCTACTTTTTCTCCTGAAATGCCTGCAAAGAGTTTTGTATCAGTTTACTGTTACACTTTTAACAGGGATGGCCCACATAGCAAAGGTATCATATCACTTTTAGTGTTAAAATCACTAGCATTATTCATCCAAAGTTTCCCGTACAAAATAATATTTTAAACAAAAACATATCATTTAGTTCAGAACACACACAACTTTAAGACCTGAAGTAAACTCAGTCTTAGTCTGTTTTGCCAAACTCAAAAATGTATTTTAATGTAATTAAAAGGGAAGCCACATAGCAGTACTAAGTTAATGTAAACTGCTGAATCGGATGTATCTGCAAGAGCACAGAAGAGCAAAGGGCAGGCAATTTGTGGTGAGTATATATATCACAATGTCTGAGTTGGCAAATGGTCAACTCATTCTAACCTCTAACGATCCAATAATTTTTTATCTAACACCTTTAGATGCAACAACATGCACTCATGTCATCTACTCTCTTTAGGTCAACAAATAAAAACAGTCACATTATATAAACTGGCTTCACCAAGGCAGCATGCCATGGGCCCTGTAAATCTACTGTGATGCAGCTACTTGTTTGTATTGACAAGGCAGACACTTCTACTGCTGTGCTGCTCCTGTCTGTCTTTTTGTGTAGTTATCATTTAGTTAATGTCAATAAACACAAAAACGTTTTTGTGATACATGGTATACTTGTATGCTGGACAGACACTGGAAAAAAGGCAACTAGCCAAAAATCCTCCTGACTTATGACAGACATTTGTCCTGGCTGATTCAGGTACAAGTGGACAGGGTTAAGTAAAAGGCATTAAAATAAATCAGTCCTGAGTACATCACTCTCATCTTATGATCTCACCACTGGCTTCCAGTTAAACAATTATTAAAAAAATACTTCTTATTGTTTTTAAAGCTTTAAATGTCATTATATGTTTCTGAGATGATTAGGAGTTTTTCAAGTATTTTTCTATCTGTTAAAACACATTAGTGAACAAAGTGAAAACAAAGAAGATTTTTGTGTTTGTTACACAGGTAAGGTGGGAGAGCTCTGAAGGCAGGTGTTGACTGTTTAGACATTGTTGCTCTTCCACGGCTGATCTTGCTCTCCCAACACAGCGAACAGCGCTGTGATCTTAGTATGCATGAAGAAACACTTGCACATTTTCACTGTTATAAACACAGACACCCTCTACAACTGACGTACTGGGATACTCGGTGGTCTTAAATTAATCTCTAGTGGGACATTTATTTTTGATCAGACCTTATATAATTTAATAAAACATACTAACTGGTCTGTTGATATCAGTGTGTCTCCCTTTTTAGTTATTACCTAATGGTTCAGGTTGTGATCATTTGTAACAGAGATAATTATTCAATCTGTCAAAGTATTCAAATTATTCAAGGTATTCCTGACTGGTGGTCAGCATATCAATGCATCAAAACTGGAAACTTTCACCTTTTATGGTCTCTAAATACATCAACAGATGCTTTGATGGATAAATCTGGCAAATTTGGTTAATTCTTCACTTTCTGTTCGTTTCAACAGTAATACCTCTAGCAAGGAACATTCAGGACATATTTTAATAGTTGGTAAACATTTGATACATTTAACTGCTTTTAAAACAAAGCTTATACAAGAAGAATCTATCCAAAAACAGACGGGCAGTATGTACCTAGCTGGACATCTGTGGTGAAACGCAGCTTATGGATCAAGCTGATTTTGAAGGACTTGTAGTGGTGACTGCTCAACATGTCTTGGACTGTGGTGATGTCAATAGTAGGGTCTTCCTCTGAGCTCTCCTCACCTCTGGAGCCTGTAACAGAAGTAGAATTACATGAGCTAAAACCCGAGAGCTCCTGATTTTAACATCTCTGCCCATTCACAAAACCTTTACCAACATGTATGGGGTTTTCAGCGGAATTCTGTTTGGACAAGATCCTGATTTGCAAACTGTGATATGTGAATTATCCCAGAGCCATAAAGAAAGCATTTTTATTGGCTAACTGAATCGTTAAAGGAGAGAAAAACAATATACTAAGTTTCTATCTGTAACAGAAACAGAAAACAGTAACAGAAATCTTTAAATAATTGATCTTGTTGTAATCTAGTATCAAAATGTTCTGATCTTTACTGGGCATGAAAGTATTTAAATCTGACTTTTAGTGTACTAAGCCACACACCACAGATTATCTGATGCCATTACTGATTAAATAAATATAAAGAAAAATGTAAAAGTTAGTTAAAAAATAAAATAAAGCCATAAAAAGCCAAGACATGTACAAATACATAAACCCCCAAAATCACGAAGGCGATCATGAAGTTGTACATTGTCTTTACATGACTGTGGTTCTAAACTTGCTGTACATTGTACAGAAATTAACTCATGTTGAAGATAAAAGAGTTTAAAGAATATATGGTTAGCTGAAAAGCAGCTGGAGTCTACAAATTCTGGGGCGGTGTATTGCCACCACTAATGACCACAACAGCCACTAGAATGAATTTGCAGTAGACCTTCATCGTGGGTTTACTCACTGTTTTCTCTGACCAGGCAAAACTCCAGCTGGTTCTGGTTTTCCAGAGTAGAATCCAGGTCTACTGCAACATTTGGCTCCATTTGCTTCTCCAGTCGATACATAGGCCCTGTTGGAGAGTCAGTTTCATTTTCCATTGTTCTTGGCAAGTGTTCCAATTGTTTGTCAGTCAGTCAGTTGTCAGGTAATTTCTTCTTGATGGTTTGTATCTAATGAAAGGGCCGATTCATGTTTAGTGAGGTAGCTGTTTTGGAGTTTCTACAATGTATAAATTAACTGATTATTTCATTTTTCAAATGTCAAGGCACAGAAAAACAGGGTCAGGACTTCAGTAATTACTCTAGAGCAGTAGAGACTGTTCTCTGAAACAATTAATCATGCCTCTCTGTCTGCCAATCCAATGGACGAGTCTGGGTTCAGTTTGGTAGTTACAAGAAGACAGCACTCGTCTTACTGTAGCGTGTCAAGTGTAAAATTGGTGCAGAGAGGATTATGGTGTGTAGGGCAGTTTTCAAAGAGTTGGGTTAGCCCTCGGTTCCAGTAAAAGGAACTCTTAATGCCACAGTGTACCAAGAGATTTTGGACATTTTCCTGCTCCTAACTTTGTTTTGACAAAGCATCACCTAAAACACAGTTTAGTCAGGGGCCTCATGTAAAACCTTTTGTGATTACTGAAATGCAATTACTGAAGGCAGCTATTTTACAGCTTATGCTGGACATTTAAAGAGACTCAACTATTTTAGAGGAAGATGATGGTAACAGGAGTCAGCAGACATTAAGGGAAGGTTTTACAGAAATATTTGAAGAGCAGCTGCCCAAAATTTGAAATAAAATCTTGTTTTAGCAAAGGCTCTCCAGCTTAGGGCTAAAAGGCCCTGATCTTCAAAGATTCCAAGTAAGGGGCGCTAAATTGCTAAAAAACAAATAAAAAAATGCACTTGCAATAATTGGGCGTGTTGCCCACAGGTATAACAGGTGCAAAAGAGGTGCAGACTGCCCTATTTAACCTGCGTGTGCTACTGGCTGGCTGCTACAGCCCCCAGCAGAACTAGAGGAAAAGCAAACAGATCCTCTGTTGTGACGGTTGAAACATGCAGGTTTTGTTGCGCTGCATCATTAGAAATGGTCCGGTTGCTGATTTTTCCTTCTGTTCTGTTCTTCTCCTGCTTTTCTGGACTGTTACAGTTTGTTAACCTTTGTCGTTGCTATTCACAGCAGCAGGTTTGTCATCTCAGCCTCTGCTCTGACAAGTTTATTTCCCCTCTCTGTTCATTTTTGCAGGCGCCTCTGAGTGCATAGCTCCGCATGCAGAAAGCTGGGTTTGAAGTTGTTCTGCGAGCAGATGCTTTATGTTTGTGGTCCAGACGGACCCAGAGAGGCAAAGGCTACATTCTGCTTGATAGATGATGATGATGAATTGATAGATTATAGGCCTTTGCGCAAGAGGGCAGAGCCGTGTCCAGAGTGGCCCATGCCCTCCGCCAGGGCATCGGTGTGCACATGGGGCAGCTGGTCTAGCCTGAGAACACCATAGGAGCATGCACAGCTTGTTAACTGTGTTGCTCTATGTAACTCGCAATGGTTGCAGCTTAGAAATTGGCTAGTCAATATTAACAATAAAAAAGAAAAATATGTCTGTTAAGTTATTAGAGGTTTGCCTCCCTTGAACTAACAGTGTTTTTTTTTCTTTCTTTTTTTGAGAGTATGTGTTTGACTAGTTTGGAGTTTAATATAAACAGTCGCAATATTTAAGCCTAAATGTAAGATTAATTGAAGTTATTTTTGCACTTTCCAGCAAAGACATTAACCTCAGAGTTATAGCAAACTTGGAAGAAACAAGTCTTGACTAGCTGTATGAAGCAGCCAATCAGACGTCAGGTTCTGTTGAGGAGCTGCCCTAATCTCTTGTATTAAACTACAAAAATGGCCGAACAGGTTAAACTGAAGTGCTCTTTGACCTCGAGAGGCGGGGTGTGAAGTGCCTCAATAGCATTTAAAGTGACACCACCAAAACAAGTTGCTCTCAAATGCACCTCAGAACATGGGTAAAAGAGGGGCCTGTGGAGCTACAAAGCATTGCAGTTCCACTTTATATAGACCACAACTGAATGATTTCAGTGTGAAAAGGAGGGATTTAATAGCATAGTATGTCCCCTTTAAGAATGGGAAATGTTTTAGAAACTTGATGTGTAGCAGTTAGGACTGACACCAGTAAGTTTCACTCCATTCCTCACGTAGTCCTTTGAAAACAGCTTAATAAAAGCTCAAAGCTACGCCAACTTGTGCGATCAATTCTGAACAGCCAGAGGCAGCTAAAAAAGGCCTCCTCTTTGTGGCTACATAAAAATGTCCTAAAGAATCAAAGCACGATTACCTGATCCTTTCTGTGAACCTTTTCTTTTCTTGAGTGCTTTCTGGAGGATCTCCTTCATGGTTACCTTCAGACTATCCACAGGAATTAAAGAGAAACCTTGAGCAGCATTTCTAAAAGGAAAAATATAAAAACACTTAGATATGGGCAGTTCTAACTGACTGTAAATGTACAGTAAGCGTTTCAAAGCAAGAAATTGGTGGTAATGTGTCTCTGTCTTACAGCAGACTGCCTGACTCGAATGGTTGAATTGTGAGACAAACAATACAATAAAGGAAGTTTCATTCTAAAACATTGTCAAAATAAGGTGAGATTTTTGCATGTAATCCATGCAACAATTATTAAATGCTCACAGTTAAACCAATAAAACGTAAAATATGTATATTTCACATTCTGGGACTAAAAGACAGGAGAGGCCTGTATGGAGTCATATATTATCTTTTGCAGAAATATAAACTACAAGTGTAACCAAAGAAATGATGTTTGATGATTTTCTATTCTCTTCAAGTATTGTTGCGTGCTGACAGCGAGTCTTTTGAAGACCACCAAGCAACACAAGGAGGGAAGAAGAGACTAAAGCCAGACAACTGAAGTGAACTTGGTCGATTGCCCTAAGTTTCAGGCTTCTGGAAGTCCTGAATCAACCTCAGTTATACCTCTAGGGTTTCCTTTGACCCTTCAGCCTCTGGAAGTTACTATTTTCTGAGACCTATGACAACAATGTTCCTGTTTCACCATTGAAACCTGGACCATCAGTGCCTGTCCACTTAGAGGAAGAAAACTGAAGATTTAAGTTGCCTTTCTTTCAAGAAAATCCACTCATTTCCCAAAGAAACATCCCCATTGGGTGCATGGATGAGCCTCTGTCTTCAAAGCCTCTCCAAACTCACTAGTTTCAGCATCAGGAAAAGACAGGTTAAGTTGAATGATTCATTTCTATTATTGAAATGATTATGTGCTGCTGAATTTAAGCTGTTACTAATTAAAGAAAGCATCTACAAAATCTAGATAAATTGTGGACAGTCAATTATTTGAGTCACCTTATTGTTCGTTTTTTGTTGGTGGTAAAAAAGTCTTGCTGCCTGGTTCTAAGAGATTTTAGGGGGTCTTTATAGGTTGCCTTAAGCCAAACTTGTTAAAACAGCGCCTTTGGGGCTCGTGCAGAGTCACTAAAATTAACCTAACCCATATACCAAGTCCAAGTTGTAAAATTAGGAAATGAGCAGCCGTTAACAGAAGTGACTGTCGAGGAGTGGATGACTGCGGTGCGCGGCTCGATTGTCCAGGCCACTAGTTGAAGAAGGGCGAGACTTTTGGATGCAGACTGTCATAGGTTAGGCGTGTCATTTCCCGACACCAGCTTAAACAGAACTTTCAGTAAACCTGCTTGGTAAGATCTTTCAGGTTTATGGAAGTCCGGACGTGTTGGATGGAGAGCTGGATTGAGCAATCCCCTCAGAAATAGGGAAGTGGGAGGAGGGGTTAGCTCATTGGACAACGAAAACGCAAACATGTTTTAAAATACTGACTATGTACATTTTTATACTTACATTCTGACAAACAGTGACTGCCTAGAAGTCAAGCCAGGTGAAGAGTACTTCTCCACCAATGCCAGAGTGCTGAAGCCAAACTTGTGGATTGGTTCGTTTGAATCAAGTGGTGGGAAGTCAGTATCCACCTCACCATCATCCTCAGCAATGTGGAGGCAGTAGGCTTCCACGTTCTCACTGTAAATGGACGCACAATGAAGCAAAATAATATTGTTAGCAATACCCTGTATATACAGTGGCTTGTAAATGTATTCATTAAAAAGTATTCAAAACTGAAAAGTATAGTGTGCAAAAGTATTCAGCTCCCTTTATCTGAGGGCAACCAATTTACCTCCAATAGTTATCTGATGATTGCCAATGGCTAAATAGAGTCCATCTCCGTGTAATCTAATCTCAGTACAAATACAGCTGGTCTGTGACGGCCACAGAAATTGGTTAAGAGAATAGTGGAGAGCAAACAGCATTATGAAGTCCATGGAACACCAGACAGGTCATTGATAAAGTTGTGGAGATGTTTACAGCAGGTTTAGGCTATAAAAAGATTTCCCAAGCTTTGAACATCTCACGTAGCTCTGTTAAATCCATCATCTGGAAATTTAAAGAGTATGGCACAACTGTAAACCTACCAAGACAAGGCCGTCCACATAAACTTACAGGCCGAACAAGTAGAGCACGGATCAGAGATGCTGCCAAGAGGCCCATGGTGACTCTGGACGAACTGCAGAGATCCACAGCTCAGGTGGAGGAATCTGTCCACAGGACAACTATTAGTCTTTATGGACTAATGGTCTTTATGGAAGAGTGGCAAGAAGAAAGCCATTGTTCAAAGAAAACCACAGGAAGTCCCGTTTGCAGTTTGCCAGAAGCCATGTTGAGGACATAGCAAACATGTGGAAGAATGGTCAGACGAGACCAAAATTGAACTTTTTGGCCAAAATGCAAAACGCTGTGTGTGGCGGAGAACTAACACTGCACATCACTCTGAACACACAATCATCCACTGTCAAATATGGTGGTGGCAGCATCATGCGCTGGGGCTGCTGCTCTTCAGTGGGGACAGGGAAGGTGGTCAGAGTTGATGGGAAGATGGATGGAGCCAAATACAGGGCAATCTTAGAAGAAAACCTGTTGGAGTCTGCAAAAGACTTGAGACATGGGCGGAGGTTCACCTTCCAGCAGGAACAACGGCCCTAAACATAAAGCCAAGGCTACAAGGGGATGGTTTAAAACAAAACATATTCATGTGTTAGAATGGTCCAGTCAAAGTCCAGACCTAAACCCAATCGAGAATCTGTGGCAAGATCTGAAAACTGCTTTCCACAAATGACTGAGCTTGAGATGTTTTACAAAGAAGAATGGGCAAAATTTCAGTCACTAGATGTGCAAATCTGGTAGAGACATAACCTAAAAGACTTGCAGCTGTAATTGCAGCAAAAGGTGGTTCCACAAAGTATTGACTCAGGAGGGCTGAATAAATTTACACAATGCCCTTACCAGTTTTTTTATTTATAAAAAAAATAAATAAATCATGTATAATTTTCTTTCCACTTCACAATTGTCTATCACTCTTTTACATAAGATTCCAATAAAATATATTTATGTTTGTGGTTGTAATGTGACAATATGTGGAAAAGTTCAAGGGGTATGAATACTTTTACAAGCCACTGTAAGAAAGCAGGTGGAGAGAAAACACCATGTTAGTGAAGAAAAGGGCTCCAACATTTAGTATTATATAAAACTGGATTTGGGATCTGTTCGTTCTCACTTGAGTTTGGGTTCTCGTCCCTCACTTGTGTACTGCCAGCAGATGAGTCCAATGAGGTCGTGAACACGCGCATTTGCGATGGTCACCACTGTCATTGGATGCACTTTCTCCTGAGCCATCTGCATTGAGAGGTAGACGTCTATCTTCTTGGTAGCTGTGGTACCAATGTGACCCTTGACATAAAGACAGAGGAAACATTTTATGTACAACATACCAACAAAAAAACAATGCAGAATATCAAACTTGTATTTGTTCAGTAACTCTGCTGTAGCTTATTTGGCCATTTCCTTTCTACAACGTATTTTTTTATTGACACTTGAACACAATATACAGTGGGAGAACAAGTATTTGACACACTGCCGGTTGAGTGACGGAATCTAAAACAAAATTCCAGAAAATCACATTGTGTGACTTTTAATTAATTAATTAGCATTTTATTGCATGACAAAAGTATTTGATCCAAAAACAAAACTTAATATTTGGTACCAAAACATTTGTTTGCAATTCCAGATATCAGACTTTTCCTGTAGTTCTTGACCAGGTTTCCACACACTCCAGCAGGGATTCTGGACGACTCCTGCATACAGATTTTCTCCAGATCCTTCAGTTTTCGGGCAATCGCTGAGCAATATGGACTTTCATCTCCCTCCAAAGATTTTCCATTGGGTTCAGGTCTGGAGACTGGCTAGGCCACTCCAGGACCTTGAGATGCTTCTTACGGAGCCACTCCTTAGTTGCCCTGGCTGTGTGCTTCGGGTCGTTGTCATGCAGGAAGACCCAGCCAGGACCCATCTTCATGGCCTTACTGAGGGAAGGAGGTTGTTGGCTAAGATCTCCTGATACATGGCCCCATCCATCCTCCCCGCAATACGGTGCAGATGTCCCCTTTGCAGAGAAGCATCCCCAAAGAAGGATGTTTCCACCTCCATGCTTCACAGTAGGGATGGTGTTCTTGGGGTTGTACTCATCCATCTTCTTCCTCCAAACATGGCGAGTGGAGTGGAGGCATTTTTCCCAGTGCATCCTGATACCCAATTTTGGTTTGCATTTGAGTTTGATGGTAAACCTTACACTTTCACTAGACTGTCAAGGTTATTGTGAAAGTCCTACTATCTACAATGCTGCACTGATTGGCTGACTTACCTCTTACTGAAAGTTCTGTCCTCCTTCAGTATGTGAATGATCTTTTAATTTGCGCGCCAACTGAGCAGCAATGCAAATCAGACACTTTGAAACTGTTACATCACCTTTGTGCTAAAGGACATAAGGCCTCTCTGTCAAAACTGTAGTTTTTGTTCAAAGTAAAGTTACTTTCTTGGGACATGTGATTTCAGCTGCCTCCCATTCTTTGTCCACAGAGCGCACTCAAGCAGATGCCAACATTCCTAAACCATGCAAAAAAAGCAAATGATGTCCTTCCTGGGAATGGCTTCATTCCCAGTTGTTCTGTTCTGGAAAGTCCCTTGTCTTCTTTGATCTATGGGTAAAATCTATCTGCCCATGATTGCATTACCTGGACACCTGAGGCAGAAAAAGCATTTCAAGACTTAAAAAATGCACTCCAACAGGCTCCAGCTTTGGCTTTGCCCCATCCTGCGAAACCTTTTATTCAGATGGTGGATGAAAAGGTTTCATGTCCTCCGTCCTCCTACAACAACATGGTGGACACCTTAGACCTGTTGCTTCTGTCCTCAACATGCCCAACATTACTGTTAAGCGACTTGGGTGCTAACCTAGTGGGCTTTCCTGCATGCTCAGATTTTGAAGTTCTACTGTCAGGTCCTTTAACACAACATTTTTTTGCACAATCTCCAGAACTCCTGGCTTTAACAGAAGCCAGCAAATTGGCTGAAGGGAAGTCTGTTACCAGTTATTCTGACAGCCGGTACTCATTTGCCGTAGTTCATGATTTTAGCGCATTGTGGAAACATCGCTCCTGGTAAACCTATTCTTAATGCTACTCAGGTCTCTGACCTTTAGGATTTTGTTACCCTCTAAATCAGCTGTTGTTAAATGCACTGCTCACTCACACAACACTGATCCGGTTTCCCTGGGAAACGCCTCAGCTGACACAGCTGCAAAAGCCGCTGCTACTCTTCTTCTTTCGGCTGCCTTTCTGTCCTCACAGTCAACCCCCGAACCCTCTTTATCTTTAATTGAAAAGCAGTCCTTTGCCTCGCCAGTAGAAAGAAAGCTCTGGCAATGCAATGGATGTTCTAACTCTGAAAAAGGTTGGTTTTTAGCTGATGGAAAATCTAGCCTCCCCAAACATTTTTTCCCCAGGTTTGCAAAGTTGAGTCATGGGTTAGACCATGTCTCCAAAGGGGGAATGCTTGATATGGTAGCAAAACAGTGGTTCACAAAAGGATTTACAGTGGTAGCAGAAAATCACTGTAAAAAATGTTTTATTTGTGCCTCGCACAATCACGGTAAAATTCAGACAAAAGGGTTGGCAGCACATCCCCCACCTGAAGGCCCCTTTCAACATCTAATGATGGATTTAATTAACACCTTCTGAAGGCAAGAAATAATGTCTAGTGGTGGTTGACATGTTCTCTAAATGGGTAGAGGCGTTCCCCAGAAAACAGGCAGACAGCAGTGCAGTAGCAAAGGCCTTACTCTCTGAAATAATTCCCCGATGGGGAATACCACAGGTCATCAAGATGACCTTGACAGACAATCAAGATGGTGCCGACAATGGCAGCCTCGGAGCTTCGCTCTCTCTTTGTGTATTTTGTGTGTTTATATGTTTTTCGAGACACAGTACTGTGGTCTCGGGCCACAATTCTGTGGTCTCATTCAGCAGAGAGGAACTTCTCAACATCAGAGAGTCCTCTCTGGGGTTTTTTTCACCATCTTTCATCAATCCGAGCTTCATCGAACTCCTGACGAGCAGAGCCGCAGCACTCTACGGGATACTCCGCCAAAAGCGTCAGAGGGCAAAGCACGCTGGCACTGGTAAAGCTCCACCAAAGAGGACTTCGCGCACCACTGCCTTCAATCCATCTGGCAAATGTCCGCTCTCTAAGTAACAAGATGGACGAGCTGCTTCTCCTCACCGGTAAAAACACGGACCTCCGCGGATCAGCGGTTCTCTGCTTCACCGAGACATGGCTGAGTGGAAACATCCCGGATCACGCACTGCTGATGCCGGGCTTCCAGCTGTTCAGAGCGGATCGCAGCGCGAAGCTATCGGGGAAGAAGCGAGGAGAAGGAATCTGCTTTTATATAAACGAAGGTTGGTGCAGAGACATAAAAGTGCTGGAAAAACATGTAGTCCTGATCTGGAGTCATTTTCCATAATCTGTAAAAAAAAAAAGAAAAGAGTTTTCCTCTTTTATTATAATTGGCTCATATTTTCCACCGCATGGCTGCACTTGTGCCGCTGAAAAACATCTCGCTGAGCTGATTACAGACGTGGAGAAAAAATACACGGACTCTTTC
This sequence comes from Girardinichthys multiradiatus, assembly GCF_021462225.1. NCBI lineage: Eukaryota > Metazoa > Chordata > Actinopteri > Cyprinodontiformes > Goodeidae > Girardinichthys > Girardinichthys multiradiatus. The sequence continues at coordinate 3,204,969 of NC_061801.1, read as the reverse complement.
ATCATAATACTGGGAGATTTTAACAGAGCAAACCTCTCAAATGAACTCCCCAAATACAGACAGCATATTAAGTGTCCCACCAGAGACAAAAACACACTGGACCATTGTTACACAGCTTTAAAGGACTCATATCATGCTGTTACCAGGGCTGCTCTGGGTTTTTCAGATCATTCTCTTATCCACCTCATCCCAACCTACAGACAGAAACTAAGAGCTTCCAAACCCAAGGTTCACACTGTTAAGAAGTGGACTGAGGAATCAAAGCAGATGCTACAGGCCTGCTTTGAATGCACAGACTGGACTGTTTTTGAAACCTCAGCCACTGACTTAAACCAACTAACTGATGTGGTGACATCATACATCAGTTTTTGTGAGGACATGTGTGTGCAGACCAAGACCTTCTGCACCTTTGGGAACAACAAGCCATGGTTTACTCCACACCTCAGGAATCTGCGCAGGGAAAAGGAAGAAGCTCACAGCAGTGGAGATTGGGCGCAGTACAGGCAGACCAGGAACAGACTAACAAAGGAGATGAAAGCAGCCAAGAGAAGCTACAGTGAAAAGCTGAAGAGCCTTTCTACTGGTGATGCTTCGGCGGTATGGACTGGTCAGAGAATCCTGCCTATAGGAGCCCCCCCACCCATCCTGAACAGAATCCTCGCCTGGCCAACTCTCTGAATGGCTTCTACTAGACATGACAGGAAGCTGTTCATGCCTCAAATCATCTCCTCCTCATCCCATTCAGGAACAAATTCGACCCGTAAAACAACCAACCCCCTACCTTCAGATCCTCTGCCTGCACTAAAGATCTCCGAGGAAGATGTAAACAGGCTCTTTCAGTGCATGGAAACAAAGAAAGCTGGAGGACCTGATAACGTCTCCCCATCATGTCTGAAAGCCTGTGCAAATTAACTCGCTCCGATCTTCACCCGGATCTTCAAAGAGTCACTGGAGACATATGAGGTCCCCTCCTGCCTCAAACGATCCACCATCATCCCGGTTCCCAAGAAACCCACCGTCGTAGGATTAAATGACTACAGGCCTGTAGCCCTGACGTCTGTGGTCATGAAATCCTTTGAGCGGCTGGTGTTGAAGCACCTGAAAGACATCACAGGCCCCCTGCAAGACACCCTGCAATTTGCTTACTGAGCAAACAGGTCAGCAGATGATGCTGTTAACTTAGGTCTACACTTCATCCTGCAACACCTCGACCGTCCAGGGACGTACGCCAGGATCCTGTTTGTAGACTTCAGCTCGGCCTTCAACACCATCATACCAGACATCCTCCACCAGAAGCTCATCCAGCTCAACGTCCCAGCCTCCACCTGTCAGTGGATCAACAGCTTCCTGATGGACTGACAGCAGCAGGTGAGACTGGGGAGCATCTTCTCCCGAACCAGATCAATAAGTACTGGTGCCCCCCAGGGGTGTGTTCTATCCCCATTCCTCTTCTCTCTGTACACAAATGACTGCACCTCAGCGGACTTGTCCGTGAAACTCCTTAAGTTTGCAGATGACACCACTGTCATTGGACTGATCCAGGACGGTGATGAGTCTGCATACAGACAGCAGGTGGATCGGCTGGTACACTGGTGTAGTCAGAACTACCTTGAACTCAACCCACTCAAGACTGTGGAAATGGTGGTGGACTTTCAAAGAACACCACCCCCGTACACCCCCCTCACCATCCTCAACAAAACTGTATTGGCCGTGGACCACTTCAGGCTCCTAGGAACCACCATCTCTGAGGACTTGAGATGGTCTTCACACATAGACACTGTTCGAAAGAAGGCCCAGCAGAGACTGTACCTCCTGAGGCAACTCAAGAAGTACAACCTTCCACAGGAACTGCTAGTCATCTTCTACACTGCCATCTGTCCTGTCTTCATCCATCTCAGTGTGGTTTGGCTCATCCACAAAACAGGACAGGTCCAGACTGCAACGAATAATCAGGAATGCAGAGAGAATAATAAGGGCTGACCTTCCCTCCATCCAGGACTTATACAGGTCTAGGGTCAGGAAAAGAGCTGCTAAAATCTCTGCAGACCCAACACACCCTGCACATAAACTGTTCAGTTTTACCTTTGGGCCGCCGCTACAGAGCACTGTTCACTAAAACCAGCCGCCACAGGGACAGTTTCTTCCCCCAGGCTGTTTCTCTGATGAACATTTAATAATCAGAATCAGAATCAGCTTTATTGCCAAGTTCGTACATACAAACAAGGAATTTGACTCCGGTACACTTTGCTCTTTGGTTTGTTTTTGCATTACAGAATATACATATTTACTATGTACAATATACACATATATAAATAGAAAGGTGCATAGAGTACCAAACAACCTCATACTGAAGTCGCAAGTCCACCTTGTATAAGTGTATATTGTATATATGTATTTAAGGACATAAAGATATATGCAGAATGTATCTTATAACACACAAAAAAACCAAAAAATAAAAAACCTAGAGAGCAAAGTGTACCGGAGTCAAATTCCTTGTTTGTTGTATGTACAAACTTGGCAATAGTAATAATGGCACACATTTTGTAAATATAGCTTTACAGGAAGTAAGCCAAGTACTGGGTTTCACATTAAAAACACATTGGGCCTATTATCCCCAGTCTGCATGGCTGTCGAGAGAGAGAACGGCACACTTAAGCTTAAATTTAAAAAAAAAATGTGTGAAGAGACAGGTCTATCATGGACAAACATTTTGCCCCTCGCACTAATAAGAAATAGAAAAAGAGCACGGGTAAATCTCAGTCCTCATGACATATTGTTTGGTAGACCAGCACACATGGGAAGCACCACTGACTGACTTATCTACGCCCCTGTATGAGCATGATATGTTGGTATATTGTCAGAATCCGTCATGGTTTTTGTGTGCTTCTTATCAGAAAACCAGGACCACCCTCCCGAGCCTGGCTGAGGGACCATTACATGCATTTTCAAACAAAGTGCTTTTCCAAGGCCAATGCAAAATCCTTTGGAGGCACCATGGGTGAAACGGAACTTGTATCAATTTGCAAACTTTTTAGCAAAAACTAGGTCCTAGTCTGGGGAATGAATTAGTTAAAAATTCCGGAGTGGACACATCTACTTTTGATTATCTGCTTTTGATTGGTGATTTGATTTTGTTTTTCGAGCATAGAAGGGAGTAATAATCTCTATAATTTGTTCAATTTTTGCTGTTTTGGGTTGTTTGGTTCTTTGTGGCTGTTGTGTGATGATCCCCTGTGTCAGAGACCTTATGATGCGCTCTATTGAGAATAGTGTACAATATCACATTATCTTTCTCTAAACTTGCCACCTATCAGAGTTTTTGCTTAAAATGTCCACGACTTAATGAAACATTGATCTGTGCTGATAAATTATATATATATATATATATATATATATAATACAGACCAAAAGTTTGGACACACCTTCTCATTCAAAGAGTTTTCTTTATTTTCATGACTATGAATATTGTAGCTTCACACTGAAGGCATCAAAACTATGAATGAACACATGTGAAATTATATACTGAACAAAAAAATGTGAAACAACTGAAAATATGTCTTATATTCTAGGTTCTTCAAAGTAGCCACTTTTTGGTTTGATTTCTGCTCCGCACACTCTTGGCATTTTGTTGATGAGCTTCAAGAGGTAGTCACCTGAAATGGTTTTCCAACAGTCTTGAAGGAGTTCGCAGAGATGCTTAGCACTTGTTGGCCCTTTTGCCTTCACTCTGCGGTCCAGCTCACCCCAAACCATCTCGATTGGGTTCAGGTCCGGTGACTGTGGAGGCCAGGTCATCTGGTGCAGCACCCCATCACTCTCCTTCCTGGTCAAATAGCCCTTACACAGCCTGGAGGTGGGTTTGGGGTCATTGTCCTGTTGAAAAATAAATGATGGTCCAACTAAACGCAAACCGGATGGAATAGCATGCCGCTGCAAGATGCTGTGGTAGCCATGCTGGTTCATTATGCCTTCAATTTTGAATAAATCCCCAACTGTGTCACCACCAAAGGAGCCTCACACCATCACACCTCCTCCTCCATGCTTCACGGTGGGAACCAGGCATGTAGAGTCCATCCGTTCACCTCTTCTGTGCCGCACAAAGACTCGGATGAACTTATCGTCCGCAGCAGAGGTGACTCTTGGTCTTCCTTTCCTGGGGCGGTCCTCATGTGAGCCAGTTTCTCTGTAGCGCTTGATAGTTTTTACGACTGCACTTGGGGACACTTTCAAAGTTTTCCCAATTGTTCGGACTGACTGACCTTCATTTCTTAAAGTAATGATGGCCACTTGTTTTTCTTTACTTAGCTGCTATTTTCTTGCCATAATACAAATTCTAACAGTCTATTCAGTAGGACTATCAGCTGTGTACTGTATCCACCTCCTGTACAACACAACTGATGGTCCCAACCCCATTTATAAGGCTTGAAATCACACTTATTAAACCTGACAGGGCACACCTGTGAAGTGAAAACCATTTCAGGTGACTACCTCTTAAAGCTCATCAACATCAAACTTTTGGTCTGTACTGTATATATATATATATATATATATATATATATTTACTATATATAATAAAATGACCTAGCTGACTGTTAAACCAGCTTTGACCAGCAGATTAGCTGGAAGGCTATAAAGCTCCGGGGGTCATCATCAAAACATCACTAGCAAATGTTCTATTAGTCCATCATTCTCCACCAGCTTACCTTGCCATCAAACTTAGAATATTCATTGAACGGATTGTTGAGCTGCTGGGGACACTGTTCCAGTCGCAGTGATAAGGTGGATTTGGCCCCTGTTGTTTGCGGCCTGTCTTTGTAGTCCCGTTTTTCAAACAGAGACCCCAAATCCTCCGCTGGACACAGAGCAAGAAAGCAACAAAAGACAAAACGTATGAAACAACCCTACAACATTCAGTAAATATCTATAATATAAATAAAGATTTATTCTTACCGTGTAAAGAGAGGGGACAAGAAAAGAGCATGAATGTAAACTTCTCTGGTTGTAATTACCTAGACAGCTACATTATTGATTTTAGCCTTTTTACACAGCACATTTTTAGTGTTTAAACAAGCATAAGAGAGTTTTAATACTGATAATCAGATCTAGCAGGTCTACTTTTATAGCATGTTTTGATTGGCTGTATTGAGCCAACACCTAATTGTTTAGGTAACTTTATATAAAACAAAAAATTAAAAAAACACTACTACAACCAAGCCTGTGGTGCACATACAGAGGCCCTCAAAAGTGCAGTTTTAAGGTGTTCACATCTATGGCAGCAGGCTGTTACTTTATGTTTTTACATCTAATCTTCCAAACAAATGTGGTTGTTTTTCACTGCAGAATAAACGTCATGTATTAATGTATAAGAGAAACAAGTTTTAAAATGATTTATCATTGTCTCACAAACACCTGGCATTTTAACAGACATGTTTACACTTTTCAGAACCACACTATAAGATAATATAAAATACTTAATGTGCCAGTGTTTATTTCTTGATTACATTTTTTGTTTATTTCCCACTTAATTTCATTTAGAGATCACGGAAAATTATTAAAAAGGTAAAGGTTTTTAAGATTAGATTTCCAAGCAGTACGAAGAAGCACATGTCTGTTACTAATATGATAACTTAGCCTTGGATGCTGATAAATCATCTTTAGCTTTGAGAGAGTTCAAGTAAAAAAGATTATTCATATTCTTTAACTTTTTTTTTCAGGGCAACATCAAGACTTTTGTAAAAACAAAAACCTCTACAACATAAAACAGTTTCTACTACCAATTTATAGACGGACAAGTTAGATGATAAACAATTTAGAGACCAATTAACCTAACTGTCATGGGTTTTTTGGACTGTGGTAGGAAGCAGAGGAACCCAGAGAAACCCACACATGCACAAAGAGTACATGCAAACTCCATGAAGAAAGATCCCCGTCAAAGATTCAAACTCAAACACCTTCTTGCTGCGAGGCAAAAATAAAAATAGAAAAATTGCAGGAACCATACCAGAATGGGAGGTTGTCCTTTCCTTCCACTGAACATTTTTACATTTGATTTGGTTTTGCCGTTCTTTTCTTAGTCTTTCAAGTCTTTGTGCTGCAAACAGAAACACATTTTACGTGTTACATGCAAACAATTCCAAGTTACTAGAAATCTGTTGAAGAACAAAATTCATTGTTCATGTCAATTACATCATGACAACACTTTGGAATATTATACAGTCTTCTGCATCATTTCTATTTATGCATGTTTCATTTCACATACACATTATCCAGGTATGTCACAAATAAAAAAAGCTTCAAAAAGGAAGAAATAAAAATCCCGATACCATTTGGAATTTTATACCTAAATCTCCAATCCCTGATAAAAAAAACTAACAAAAACTTAAGGGGCGGGAACCCCCATGCTGATTTTGATAAACCTTCCAGAAGAAGAAAGGCAAACCTGTTTTTTTTTTTCAGTATGAGGGATTGCTGCAAAGTCAACGCCAGTGACTGTCCACTGTCTCTACATGCTCATCTGGGAGGAGTGAATGCTGCAAGTCTCTGACTGGATGCAATCTGCAGGGTTTCTTTAGATAGAAAAACTTTTTATCCAAGTTGAATAAATAATTGAATCTGACTGCACTGTTCAATGGTTAGGATTAATTGGAATGTATGTCACTGACTTGAAATCTATATGATTCGATTGAATTGACTTAGCCCATTTTAAAGTTACCCACCTTTCACACAATGCAAATGGAAACAACGCTCTCCAATTATTTTTACCTCCGCCTCCTTCCCTGTTGGATGGAGTAAGGGGGAGTCAGGTTTAGCCTAAGCCGACTCAGTTATGGTTGAGCTGCAAACACACCCTCAATTTCTGCTACCTGTATGACACCTTCTCTTTTCCAATGGTTATAATCAGTCTGACAGAGAGAGGTACCCCAATCCTTGTGCTTTTTAGTATAACAATGGCCACCAGTGGGCTCTACATGGACAAACTTTATCAGTTTATTATTTTACTTAGCTGCCCTACACATAGTTTGGCCATTTTAGAATGGGCTAACACTCAGTAGTTAAATCTAACTTCCCCAACCACCCCGCACCATTCCAAATACTTTGTAAAGTGCATTGAGACAACGTGTGTTGGGACTTGCCGCTATATAAATAAAACTGAATTGAATAATTTAGTATAAAACGGCCAAAGTATAGAATACCAACACTGGTGGTCATCCATCTAAATGTGCATTACAGTGGAGAACAGCAATGTGTTGATTTAAAGCACACACACAAAAATATTAATAGTTCAAGGAAAACAAAGGTTAAAACATTGAACTTTATTACCAAGGTACTGGTTTACCCCACTCATCTTACCAGCAGCACCAGACTTTTCACAGCGTTCCTGTTGGAATCCTGACGAGACAGCCACCACAAGTCGGTATTTAAATCCAGGTGCGAAATTTCAGAGGATTGTAGAATCCAATCCTATTCCCATAACCCAGAGTTTCACACCACCAAACATTTCACAAATATCAAGAGAGCCAAAAGGAAACATGATATCTACCTTTGGACTCCCTCATAACAAAACTACATTCACCTTTCAAGGTGAAACTGCCTGAAAGCCGCTTAAAACAGATTTTCATTCTTACAATTTGATTAGGGCTCACTAAATGCAGATTTCTGTAGCTCATCAAACCAGAGATGCACCAATCAATCAAGAAGGAAATAGACCCATTTGAATTCCGATAAAGCTTTACAGGCCGACCAGTCACATGACGATTTTCCTTACAGTGTCTTGCACGTCCTTTGACCTATTTCCTATTTTGTAACATTATGAACTCAAACTTCTGTGTATTTTATTGGGATTTTACCTGATAGTCCAACATAAGGTCATGCATAATTTTGAAGTGGAAAACAAAATACAATTCGAACAGTTCAAAGTAAAACTACATTTTGCTTCAAGTCTTTTTGGATGTCTCTCCAGGTTTTGCACATCTTGAACCTAAAATTTCTGCTCAGTGGTCTTTGCAGAGGACCTCAGACTCAGTCAGTCATTAAAACGTGTCACTTCCCTGTTTGGTAAAAAAAGTAGACAAGATAACATCTAAAATAAGTCTAAATATCCTTTACAGACATATGCATCTTTGATTCAGTCATACCATCATTTCAATATAACTGCTTATCTATAGTGAGCCACTGTGCGCTTCCTTTTTCCTGTCAATTTGCTGTTGATACAAATACATTTTACAACTGAAGGAAAAATTAAGGATCTTTCTATATTAAAACAAATTGTTTCAAAACAAACATGGATCTGGCGCATTCAAAACAAATATTCAACAATATAAACAAAGATCTGGTCCATGTAAATGTATTCAGCAGCAGCCCTCTAGTTTTTGTATTTCTGGTCATTTTTGCAGAATATTTTCTTTCTGCTTTGAATAATTAATCGTTTTAGTATCAATTATATCGAAATATTGATTATATTGACAATCCTTGTCCACTACCTGGCTTGTGGCAAATGGGATATCTTATGGGTTTCTTTAAAGGACAACTTTCTTTTAGAGGTTTTTCAATAAGTTATCAGGCTCCTCTCCTGTGGAACCAGCTCCCAGTTTTAGTCCGTGAGGCAGACACCCTGTCTACTTTTAAGGCTAGGCTTAAAACTTTCCTTTTTGATCAAACTCATAGTTAGAGTGGCTTAGTTTATCAGGGAGGGAGCCTTCCTCCCTCCCTGTTGGATGGAATAAGGGGGAGTCAGGTTTAGCCTAAACCGGCTCAGTTATGGTTGAGGTGCAAACACACCCTCCATTTCTGCTACCTGTATGACTCCTTCTCTTTTCCGATGGTTGTGATCAGTCTGACAGAGAGAGGTATCCCAATCCTTGTGGTTTTTAGTATAACAATGACCATCAGTGGGACCCTTTGTGGGGTTCCTTGAGACGACATTGTTGTAAATAAGCTCCGTTTAACTAAATAATCTGAACTGAAACTACCTCTGTAGTTATGCTGCTATAGGCTTAGGCTGCTGGAGGACATAATGACCACTTTCACCCTCTTCGCTACATTCTCACACTACTCTCTAATTTTGCATTATTTGCTGTTATTTCAGCTTTTAACTTTGTTCTCTCTCTTTTCTCTTCCTAGAAGCTACACCTGGCCTGACTCTGTGTCTACCTGTGACACCTTTCTGGAGAGGGGAATTGTCCGAGCTTCTGCGGGCAACAACTTAATGCTCACCTTCTACCGATGATCCACATGACCCTGTCTTTTAGTGTTTAACCCTTTCTCTCTCCTAGACATGGAGATTGACTGAGCTTCTACTGTAACAAACTCTATGTGCTCTCTTTCGGACTCTAACCTTGAAAACTGGCTCAGAGTTTATCTGTTCTTTCTTTCTAGGTGAAATGACTAAAGGAGCTACATCCATCAACATTTACTTTTCCTTCCCATAGAAAGTACTCCTGGATCAGTGCTTCTGTGTTCTTTTTGTGTCTCTGCTCTGTTCTCTCAAACCCCCAGTTGGTCGTGGCAGATGGCCGCTCATACTGAGCCTGGTTCTGCTGGAGGTTTCTTCCTGTTAAAAGGGAGTTTTTCCTCTCCACTGTCGCTACATGCATGCTCAGTATGAGGGATTGCTGCAAAGTCAACGCCAGTGACTGTCCACTGTCTCTACATGCTCATCCGGGAGGAGTGAATGCTGCAAGTCACTGACTGGATGCAATCTGCTGGGTTTATCCAATTTGAATAAAAAGCTAACTCTGACTGCACTGTTCAATGGTTAGGATTAATTGGAATGTATGAACCTGACTGTTGTGAAGTGCCTTGAAACAACATGTGTTGTGAATTGGCACTATATAAATAAAACTGAATTGAATTGAATAAAGGCTGAATTTGTGGAGTGTACGACTAGCAGCTGTCCAGTCAATGGACTCTCTCACCAGAGCGGTGGACCACTCCAGCTCCTCCAGAATTACCATAGGCTTGTTTGTTAGGTTTGCAATTGTGTCATACAGCTGGACTAAACAGTGCTCAATAAGATGTACTAAGCTTTGGATATATCGTTTTATATAGTTTTCTAACGAAGAATACTGTCTCTTTTCCATGAGTTCTGCTTTGGCTGGCTCCACTCAGCCCATTCTGCAACTGTTTCCATGACTGGCTTTTCCAGCCCAGTACTGGCTTACTTGGTACCTGCTTGTCAGCAGGTCCCAGAATCCACATCTCTGATGGTTGAGATGGGGTTTCAAGCCATAACATCAGACGTCACTGTGTCAATGGAAACACAACAGGTTTAGTGCAGAATAGAGCAAGGACGAGTGAAGTGGAGCTGTGTGGTGCTGGAACCGCGAATGAAAAGAGGCATATATTACACAAAAGTGAACTGTACTGGCTAATTAGGTGACGTCTGAAGAAAAATGTTTCATTTTATGGTATCAGGGTACAGCTGAATATGAATGCACAACACACGTTTACATTTTTAAATTAAATTCAGAAAACCATGAATCCTGTTTCTTCAACTTTAAATCTATGCACTACTTTATGTTTGCCTAACACATAACATCCCAATAAAATACGTTAAAGTTTGTAGATTTGACAAATTGCCTAAAAGGTTCAAAGCATGTAAACATTTTATTAGGCACTGTATGTGTTACTTTGGAACATCACAACCACCAACATTATAGTCAGTGATTCTTCTGTCTGAGTGGAAGACTCCAAATACAGACTTCCTGCATGGCTAAAATGAGTTTAAAACAAAACCGTTTGGAACTACTGGAGTAACCAGATTTAAATCATCGGTGCATCTCTCCATCAAGCAAACCCACATCCCAGATTAAAAACACTAATCCTCAGATGAGTGATTTGTGGATTAGAAAACATTAAAATCAATACGATTGAACATCCCATGGCAAATTTGGTATTAATGGTATCAAAGAAGGTTCTCTCCTAAATTGCTGGAAAATATACTATCAGGACAATGATAACAAATGTAAAAGAATTTGATGTTAGTGTGGCAAACTGTTTTAAATGATTTTTTAACATTCCCCAAGGATCCAGATCCTGACTGAATCACTGGGTCACCAGGTACAAGGATTCTGTCTGCAGAATATTTAAAAAGTAAGAGTTACTAAGCAAAATCAAGGAACCTGTAACATATTTATGTTGTACATTTTTGTGTAGTTCATGATGTCCAACACCCCCTAGGGGCAATTGATTGCACACCAGGCAGTAAAACAACAAAGAGAATGTAACAAAACATAATATGCACCAGAATCATACAACTTGAGGCTCTACTTATAAGACTAGCAAAGCAGAAACAGTGTGTGAAAAGATACCTTTGATCAAACTGGTTCCTCTTTGGTACAGTTAGGCTGGAAATGATTCATAGCCCTGGCAGGTTTAGGTTTATATTTAACACATTTCTCTGACTAGAAGCAATATTAATGAGTTGGAGTGACCCAGCCAGAGACCCAACTTGAATCTCAGAATCTATGGAGGAAGCTAAAGAATAGGGTTCAAACATATAAAAATCTGGTCAGGAATTCTAACATTGGTTTGGCTGCTGTAATGCCAACAAATCTTTTTTATGGACTTATTTTCATTGATTATTCAACAAACCATTTTTTAAACAAATGTAAATAAATACAGATTAATACATTTTTCAAGAATGATACTCCTCCTACTTTCTTTTTTTATTACATTTGGAGAGATGTCTATCTCGTCTCCTATCAGAAACAAACTTCTTAGTTGAATGATAGTAATTTCAATATGAAACTGCAGGTATGTGTATGAATAATTTAGAACTTAACTGTCGCTGCCATATGCAGACTGATGCACTGATCAATAGATTGTGAGTATGTGTGAGACCCTTTTTAAACAAAGAAGTTTCAGTAGTTTGCAACTCTGGAGGATTCAGGAGGACTAAGCCAATTCCAGAAAGATAGTCATGAAAAATGATTTTTAGGTGGAGTTAAAAAAAGACTCACAAAAAAGTATGGCTCATTTAGAAGACTTATCTCTTCTCTTGAATAAAATGCAGCATGGCTAATGTTCCAAAGCTGCTCATGAACAACCATCAGTTGTGGAGAAACAGTCTAAACAGACAAGATAAAAGAGTTGCTCAGCCATAACAGACAGCAGAAAAACACCACTATGTCAAAACAAGGACTTCTCATCAACAAGCACGTTGATGGAGGGTTAATGATGTGGGCTTGTTTTGCAGCCATATGACCTGAGCACTTTACAGTCATTAAGTGGACCATGAACTCCTCTGTATGCAACAGTTTCTAGAGTCAAATGTGAAATAGGACAATGATTCCAAGCACAGCAACAGATTTAAGACAGAATGGCTGAGAAGTAAATAAAACTTAAGTGTTGCAATGTCACAAAATCAAAATGACCTGATCGGAATACTGAACAAAACATTTAGTTATTGCTTTCTACTGAGTCACAGGTTAAAACTTTCCACACACTGCTTCAGCAGTTTGGCTTCTTTTTTGTCCAAGAAACTTAAAAGCAGTAAATATCATCAGGTCTTTCCATCTGAAATTATATTTCCCTCTTTTAAGATCTGCTAAGGTTAAAGTTATATTATCACAGCAGGGTCTTATGAAATACCAAAGAGCTCTGCTTGGATTCCAGAATGAGACTGTTGTTGGATTCCTTTGGGAGTTTATAACCTTTTTTTTACAGTTGTGTACTAATCAAATAAAACATGTCAATGACAACAAATAAATATATGTTACATAGGTAACAATAAGAATGTTACATCGTATCTGTGATATGTAAATTATATAAGTAAACAAACAATGTAATATTCTTTGTTCTTTTCATACAGCACTTGCTTTAATGATGCTGCTAAGACATACTGGTTATATGTGGAATATATAGGATTTCAGCAACCAGTGGCCCAGTGCGGAATTTAAATAATATGACACCAATAACAGGAGAGTGTAACAATGCTGTGCCTTACTACACAGTTCTCCCTATCAGCTTCACATAGATGACACTGGCTAGGGTTAGGGTAACTACCTGTGTGACTACCTGAGTCACAGGTGCATAATTAAACTGCTCATCTCTCTTCTTTCACAGAATAGCAGAGCACACTCAATGCTGCCAACAGTCTGCATTGTTTGATAACTTGGATCAAACTGGAATGGATGCAACTGATTTTGAATTTGACTGTATGGTTGGATTAAATTCATTGTGAATTGCCCCTATATAAATAAACTGGACTGAACTGGTCCTGGTGTCTACAAGTGGTTACTTCCAATTTCATGCGGTCTATTCTCCACATTTTACTGAATTATTTTTAAACCATCAAAATACATCTGATCCCATGATTTCCCCAGAACAGCAATCATTTCAATGGCACACACTCTAAATTGAGCCACAGATCAGACACAACCCCTCAGAACTACAGTGGAACAGGCTTTCTGGCTGCCTGAGCCATACTGACCACTTCAGACTGGGCTAACAGAAAGCCTGCCCAACAAACCAGCCAGGGGCTGTAGATGGGCTTACCTGTATTGGACCGTCGACGGATGCCAAAATCCCAGCTGGAGGTAATGTCCATAGATTGAGAGAGGTCACAGGTATGATTGTCCACCATGCTACCACTGCCTTCACTAAGAGAGGTTGACCCAGATGATCCACAGCTGCTGCCAGGCACCAGAGTTAGCTGACACTTCTCCAGATCCACATCCTGGTCTATTAAAACCATCTCACACATTCCTGTATCATCACTGGTCACGTGAGACTGTCTGATGTGGGCCAGAATAATTGTTGGATTGTCCAAGAAAGCCATTTCCTCAGCTTCACAAAGTAGAACCTAAAGTAAAGTATGGCCAAAAGAGCCCCACCCCTGTTGAACTGTGTTAATGCAGTGGCTTATGATGAAGAAACATTTCCTCCTGCTGCTCTTCTAACTATTGACTCTGCTCCATCGTAGAAGTGACAGCACCTGGTTAGAGTGAGAAAACTGTTCAGACATGAAACAGGCTGAAAAACAGGGCTGTTACTTTATTCACACAGACAATTTTATCCTCATTGCTACAATTACAAAACAAAACTGTGATTTCAATGAAATATCAACTTTACTGGGTAAACATGAACTACAACACATTTCTTTCTGTTGCTCTGGGAGGTACCAGGTTGCATACCAGGTTGCACACACGTTGCTGCTTTCATATCTGCTGGTAACATGGTAACCACTAGATTAAGGTGAGAGCCTCATTTCTAAAGTATTATAGGTGGTCCCCTGTTGCTGCAACACAAAAATGAAAGCAGCTGGAATATTCAACAACGGAGTTCTTATTTAATCCTTGAGATGTAACCTGTTGTCTGGTTATTGATGTAGAGTCTTTTAAGAAATTTAGGGAAACAAAATGATTTTTGTTGTTGGTTTATTCAACAGTGTTTTCAATTCAATTGTTAAATATAAACCTTTATGAACAGGGAAAATCTTAAATAAAGACAATGTGAATTTAGTACTGTTGATGTCTCAAATTATGACCTTAAAATTCCAAACAGAAGTTTTACAGCCTGACTTCAAAGGTGTTTGAGAAAATTGCTTTGATAAATATATCTGCCCAGCTTTGCTTAGGGCTAAATCTGGATACTGTGCTCCAAACATTTTGTGCAGAATGAAATATAATTTGAATTAATATAAAGCAAAGACCTCAAATTTTCACCACCTCTTTTTCCAGCACTGTTTGTAGGTAAGACTATAGAGTTTAAATTTTTAATTTGAACTTCTTAATAAAGCTCGCATATGTTCTATTATTATCAGTAATCAACAAAGATGGGACATTTGATTTTGGTACATTAGGTTTCGGTGTGTTTGACCTGCCAGGTTTAGCTCCACCACTGTGAAGTCAAAACACATGCATCTGGCAGGACTTCTACCAATTATAAGTTAAGTCTGGCTGTGAGTATGGGCTGGAGCAAGCTACCTTCAAAGTGTAAAACTCTACTGTAACACACACCAATCAGGCATATCGAACAATACTGGCTATGTAAGGATCTGCTGCTAACATTTTGGTGCCAGATACCACATTACACTTTCAGGGGTCCAGTGGAGTCCATGCCCTCATACGTAAAGACTACTTAACAGCTAAAGGGGGATCAACAAACACTATTTATAAATGTATGCCTAATCAGTGTATGGGTGACTGCTTTTATGAAATACAATCTGGAATGAATGAAACTAGGGTAACACGGAAATTCTATCTTACCTTATTTTCGTTTTGTGAAACAGAACACTGATCAGTGATAAACTGAAGCACCAAACCAAGAATCTGATTCAAAGTTTGTAGTTCAGACACTTCCCAGACAGACATGAGAGGACACCTGCAAAGAACAGCAAACATAAACCTCTTTAAAAAAGTCAACCATAAACACAAGGCTGTCTATAATTTCAACAAACTTTAGAGCGTTGCTGTTGGCAAGGCTAAATCAGTTCCAATGGAAGAAGCCTATAGCTATATGTGTTCATCAGGAGATTGTGTATTTCACACTGAGGTCCTGTCAGGAAAAAGGAAACATACAGGGGTTGGACAATGAAACTGAAACACCTGTCATTTTAGTGTGGGAGGTTTCATGGCTAAATTGGAGCAGCCTGGTAGCCAGTCTTCATTGATTGCACATTGCACCAGTAAGAGCAGAGTGTGAAGGTTGTATTAGCAGGGTAAGAGCACAGTTTTGCTCAAAATATTGAAATGCACACAACATTGTGGGTGACATACCAGAGTTCAAAAGAGGACAAATTGTTGGTGCACGTCTTGCTGGCGCATCTGTGACCAAGACAGCAAGTCTTTGTGATGTATCAAGAACCACGGTATCCAGGGTAATGTCAGCATACCACCAAGAAGGACGAACCACATCCAACAGGATTAACTGTGGACGCAAGAGGAAGCTGTCTGAAAGGGATGTTCGGTTGCTAACCTGGATTGTATCCAAAAAACATAAAACCACGGCTGCCCAAATCACGGCAGAATTAAATGTGCACCTCAACTCTCC
This sequence comes from Girardinichthys multiradiatus, assembly GCF_021462225.1. Taxonomy (NCBI): domain Eukaryota; kingdom Metazoa; phylum Chordata; class Actinopteri; order Cyprinodontiformes; family Goodeidae; genus Girardinichthys; species Girardinichthys multiradiatus. The sequence goes on along the minus strand of NC_061801.1, from coordinate 3,188,976 downwards.
TGTTTCCACCAGAACTGTCCGTCTGGAGCTCCACAGGGTCAATATACACGGCCAGGCTGCTATAGCCAAACCTTTGGTCACTCATGCCAATGCCAAACGTCGGTTTCAATGGTGCAAGGAGCGCAAATATTGGGCTGTGGACAATGTGAAAGATGTATTGTTCTCTGATGAGTCCACCTTTACTGTTTTCCCCACATCTGGGAGAGTTACGGTGTGGAGAAGCCCCAAAGAAGCGTACCACCCAGACTGTTGCATGCCCAGAGTGAAGCATGGGGGTGTATCAGTGATGATTTGGGCTGCCATATCATGGCATTCCCTTGGCCCAATACTTGTGCTAGATGGGTGCGTCACTGCCAAGGACTACCGAACCATTCTTGAGGACCATGTGCATCCAATGGTTCAAACATTGTATCCTGAAGGCGGTGCCGTGTATCAGGATGACAATGCACCAATACACACAGCAAGACTGGTGAAAGATTGGTTTGATGAACATGAAAGTGAAGTTGAACATCTCCCATGGCCAGCACAGTCACCAGATCTAAATATTATTGAGCCACTTTGGGGTGTTTTGGAGGAGCGAGTCAGGAAACGTTTTCCTCCACCAGTATCACGTAGTGACCTGGCCACTATCCTGCAAGAAGAATGGCTTAAAATCCCTCTGACCACTGTGCAGGACTTGTATATGTCATTCCCAAGACGAATTGACGCTGTATTGGCCACAAAAGGAGGCCCTACACCATACTAATAAATTATTGTGGTATAAAACCAGGTGTTTCAGTTTCATTGTCCAACCCCTGTATATGAGGAGCTGGTGTCGGCTCAGAAAGTCTCAGACATGTCATCAAGCTGATGTTAAGGACAGCTTCAGTGTCATGATATTGTTCACAATTTACATTCATTTCAGCACAGGCAGTTTTATGGTGAGCTCATATAAAGAACGTGTTTTAAACTAATGGTCAAAAATAATCAGACAAACCCGAGCAGGCAGATGTTAGCTCAGGAAGCTATTGTTGTGCCTCCTGATCTAACCTTGCAAAATAGCTGCCTTAAAACGTGTAAAAAAATTGCTTCGCCTGCGCTCTACAAACACATCCAGCATCGGGGTACACATTGTACACTGATACCAGCATGTCACTGTACACAAGACGGCTACAGATAGCATCTGTTGGATTTAGTTACCTCGTAAACCAACCGAGGAATCACGGAGGCTGGATCTGGTTAGCTGGCTGTAGTTAGCCGCTATCATAACCTCCCAAAGACCCACCTTCAGAAAGCCCACAGGGGGAGCAAAGATCTACAACACGGCATTATATCCGTGTTAACTGGAGATAAAGCAAACAGTTATTTTCATTGTTAACATATGCAATTTAACGGAGTCATAACATAACTGCAAGCCAACTCTGTCTACTGTGGTGCGTTTATTTCACCTCGGAAGTCGGAACTGTGATCTATGATTGACGTCACATAGAACTACTTGCAAGTCAGAAAGCCAAATCTGCCCTCCAAACCTAATCTTTATTGCTGTCCAAAGTGACTATGTCAACTACTGTTAGCGATATAAGTCGATAACTGTGTATTCAGAGCATCTTATGTATGGTCCACTTAAAGGACATGTTAAATATGACAAAAGGCTTAGTACTTTGTGTACAACTGCTCTAACGAGATACGGACCGAATGTAGGGCAAATAAACAGCTTGGTAAAGCAACAGCAAATAGATTTTGATGTTGGGGTTGGTGAGGAACCTCTTCATTTGTTTTTGTGGCTTGCAATTTGAAATTCAGTTGTTGTACCATAAAGTGATGGTCTGACAAAAACTGATCGGGTATTTTCGGGCGCGTCCCCGCGGAGGAGCGAGCAGCTAGAGGAGGAGGAGCTTGCTGCAGGAGCGCGCCCAGAGTGTCTGGTTTTGAGAGTTCTTTCAAAATTATAAACTTTATTTCACTCAGAGGAACTATATTTTACAGATCTCAGTGAAGGCCTGAAGTCCCAACTGGCCAAAAATCAATGGTTTCTCTGCAAAAAAATTATTATGGCCAATATGTCCTGACCAATGAAATGTAATTTCTGCCTTAAATGACTTGCGGTGCACCTATAAAATTGCTAAAATAGCCAGAAATCTAGGTGTTTTTCCTCTGCCAAAAATTGATTATGGCCTTTTTCTCTGACCTTTGAAATGTAATTTCAGCCAAAAAGTGCTCTGCTTCAGTCTGAGAAATTATATTTTACTGATCTTACTAAACACTGCCCATTCCACACTAAATAAAATGCACAACATGAAAAATATTGCACTATTTTGTTTGCCAAAAAGTGATCAAGGCTTATTTTCTGACCCATGAAATGTTATTTCTGCCTAAAATAACTTTATTCCATTTAGAGGGAATATATTTTATCGATTTTGCTGAACACAGTCCATCCTACTCTCAAGAAAACCCCAGCATGGACAATATGGAGGTATTTTACCTACCAGAAATTGATCATGGCTTATTCTAAGACCCATGAAAAGCAATTTCTGCATAAAAATGTTTTATGTCATTGAGATGGATCATGTTTAATAGATCTTGCTTAGTACAGACACTCCCACGCTGAAAAAGATCCCCAAAAGTACAGTTTGGGGGTATTTCACAATTCATCAAATGGATCAAAGTCTTGGTTTCAAAGTGCACTTTGTCCTTTGTATCATCTTATAAACCCTTAAAAATGCCAAAACTGTTCAATTTACTTATCACGTTCTTAAAATTGACCTGTTTTTTAATGCATTTTTTTCTTTGACATTTCACCCCATCTTTTCCTGTTGAACTTTACAACATTGTAAGACCTTTTCAAAATGAAAGCGAATAAAGTTTGAATATATTTCAAACAAAAATAATGTTTGAATAATGTTGTTTAAACGTTAATTATATGAACTTTGTATGTTACTTTATTGGGTTTGTAGTTTTAATTATCAATTTTTATTGTACCGCACATTTTACTTTTTTATATCATTCGAGTTTCATTAGGCAACGTAACAGTCCTTGTTAACTGTTCATTGGTCAGTACTCTTAATTGGCAAATAATCATTTATGTTGCCTCAAAGACGAGAAGAAATAGCCTTTGTTGTATGAGTCTAGGATGGATGCGACACTATATCAAGACATTTGGACTTATAAAAGTCAAGGTACTTTCCCCCCTGGTTTTTTGCCTTCTCAGAAGTCAAATTTTTGCCAAAAAGCGCAGAGCTTCGAGCTCCAAGGTCAGTTAGTAGTCTAGGTTGTTATTGTGCATATTAATTGCACATATTACCTGATTGAATTAAATGCTTTTCATTGATAGTCTTATCTTTGACAGAGTTTCTTTTGGAATGTATAAATATTATCTGTTTATACCTGTTAGGGTTAATTAATGATTATATATGTTTTAACTTTAATAGAAGTGAAGCTTGCTGTTCAGAGTGATTATATCTTATATGTACAAGAGCTGCAAGATAGAGACAGGATGTTCTAGAACATTCTGTCAGTGCAGCTGTTTCTAATCAATATGAGTGTGCATCTCTCCCTGTTTTGTGCTTGGAACATTCTGTAACCAGGGCCTCTTCTCTTATGAATAAAAGGCAGAGAGAGCAGGGGCTGTTTCAGAGTGTGGTATGGAGGATTGTAATTGAGCAGCCTCTGAGACACTCTCACCTGCAGGTTAAAATGAACTAACTTCTCTGTGTCTTTCTTTGTGCAGAATTGTGAAAGTGTTTGGTGTTTAAACCTAACATAAATGGTCCTTCGAGCCGGATACCAAGACGCTTGACGATCCCAGTGGGTGAGTGAGATTCCAGACAAATCTGTGGCCACAGTACTAATACCCTTTCCGGGACTGGTCCCTCCCTGACAGGCTGGGGTCTGACGGCTGACGGTACTCCCGAGGACACAGAGAACCAGTGAGTAGGTCTTTCATTTAAAAGGAATGAGTGATGAAATGCAAATGACCTAAAATAGTACAGTATAGAGAAACCCTGACAATTCTAGACACTATCAGGTGAACTAAAATAAACAGTTAAATTCCGCAGGAGGGTAGACTCCCTTAGTTGAAATAGACTAATTAAACTCTACACAGGACGGCGGAGTCCTCTGTTGAACTAAAATAGACAGTTAAATTCCGCAGGAGGGTAGACTCCCTTAGTTGAAATAGACTAATTAAACTCTACACAGGACGGCGGAGTCCTCTGTTATGTTTTTGTGAAAGTAATTACAGTAAGAGTAAAATGCGTAAAAAAGTGTGACTGAAAAACGTGTGGAAGAGTGAATGGAATCGTAATGACCATTAGGTCCTTACTTTTCATATAAACTGAAAACAGATAGTAAATGGTGAGCCTTTGTGGATGCTTGTAGGCAAGAAAATCCCACCTGAACAGGGTTGAAGTGGATTTTACCACAACTGACTTCTTGATCACCATCCTGTTTTCAAATACATAAATCCAGTATTTAGAATACACCAGGTATTAAAAAACATACTGGATCTAAATTTAGTTCAAAATGGGAAAGGGGCAAAGTAAAGAGAAACAAAAGTTACTTGATAACCTTACATGCAAAGATTGGAAAGCGGTAGAAAAAGAAAATCAAGATGCAGTAGAACCCCTATGTTATTGGATAAAAACCTATAATTATAATGGAAAGCTGTCTACAAGTGCCCTAACAGAATTACAGAATAAAATAAAAATTAAATGCAAAAATAATGAAAAACAAATGAGAAAGGAAGGTTATGCACAGACTCAAGTCTGGGTTAAAATAGCAAAACAACGTGAGGAAGGAGAAAGACTGGCAAAACAGGAAAGAGAGGAAAGGAAGCGACAAAATAAAGAGAAAAAAAAAGCAAGTGAAGAAGAGCAAAAGAGAGAAAAAGAGGAAGCAAAATGGAAAGAAGCAGGACATGAGAACATAATGTTTCACAGAAGGGAAGATAATGAATATTCTGGTCCCTACTTAGCGTTGCAACAGCAGTTACTGCAGCAACAGGGAGGGGCAGTGGGGAGAAATGATATAGATGCACCCACTGCTCCACCACCACCATCACCACCTGGATATACACCACGAACACCAATTGCTACTCGAAGCACTGGTGCAGTGGGTAAATGGTCTGCAACATTGGGACATTTATTATCTCCATTACCTAGGGTTAGTCCCATGACCCTAGATGAAGGAGGGGATGTGCAAACTTTTCCCCTCATTGAACTCCCTAACCCACGAGCAGGCGCAGAAGGCCAATCAGACATAATTAGAGTTTATCGAACTTGGACCCAAGATGATGTTAAAAAGGCTGTAGAAGGAATCCCACACCCTAGAGAGGATGTGGATGAGAGTGTGAGGCAGATGGAGGATCTTAGAAAAGCCTACCATCTGAATGGAATGGAAGTCCAACAAGCATGGATGTGCAAACTAGGCCCTGACTGGTATCACGTGAAGGGAGGTTATAATCCATCAACTACATTAGGAGCACCTCTTGCAGCTGGTAGCGGAGAGCTAACAACCCAGTTAGATCCTCTCCTGGATAGAGTAAAAGGAAAATATAAAAAGAGAGCAAATTACACTGAAATAGGAAGATGTAAACAAAAACCAGATGAACCTTTTGATGAATACAGAGTAAGAATGGCGAAAGTTTTTAAAGTTCACAGTGGACTGGAACCAAGCGAGGATGAAAATGGTGCTTATCAGCAGCAACTAAAAAATGCACTCCACTCAGGCTCAACACCCGACATACATGGCTGGGTGAACCGGCACTACATAGGAATGAGTGGGGGCTCGCTTGCAGACTACATAAATCATGCGCTGCATGCTGAAAAAGTTATAAAAAGTAAAAAGGGTAAAAAGGACACAGTCAGAGACGCAGTGTTTTACCAAGAGGAGGACAACACTGTGTACTATCAACAGTCACAGGGCAGGGGAAAAGGCAGAGGCCGAGGTAGAGGAAGAGGTAGAGGACACTTTGGAGCACAAAATCCTAGAGCATGTTGGTCCTGCGGTAAAGAAGGACATCTAGCCAGGGATTGTAGGGGAGGTCCTCCCCCACAAACTAAAAATGCATGACTAGATCGTGAGACAAACGGGACAGAATTGGATCAAAATTTAATACAAGAGAAAACCACCTCAGAAGATGAGGAAATACTAAATTTAGATGACCTATTCTATGTTGAAAAAATAAGACCTGAAATAACCCTGCTGGTACAAGGCACACCTATCACGTTTCTTTGTGATAGTGGAGCTTGCAGGACAACAATTAGAGAACAATTACCATATGTGAGACCCAGTGGGAAATGTACCACAGTTCAGGCCGCACAAGGTAAAATCGAACAAGTAAATGAAACAGAACCCTTATGGATCAGAGATCCAGAAGGAAAAACATGTCAGTTATCAGTTTTGATGTTACCAGAATGTCCAGTGAACCTATTAGGAAGAGATGGCTTAATAGCCCTCTGCCTAAGCCTAACACCAACCCCAGAGGGTTTGAGAGTGGTCAGAGGCAAACCTGAGGAAGTCTATGTAGTACAAGGGACGGGAACACCAAATTATTACTACACTTTAGACATCCCTAACAAACCGCCAACTGCAACAGGGGCATCGTTAGTGGATGAAGGCAAACAATCAATGCGGAGCCCACAAGATGTTATGTCACCAGATGAATTACATGTGACAATGTGGTATACTGCAAAGCCAGACACCAAGTACATGAGTGAACTGAACAGGATGACCCCAACAAAGATAACAGTCTCATATGTGTACTCAGATGTAGAAGCAAATGCAGCAGCTGCAGTAATATTGCCAGAAACTGTCAAACCACTGTTCAGACAACTTTCTGGGCCACACATATCCTTATGCAAAGACAAAAAGGAAGAATGGAAAAACTTAGCAAAACTAGTGGACAGAGGTGAAAGAGCAAGGGATTGGGTGGTAACCGGCATGAACACATGGTATAGCCAGTCCACTGAAATGACCAAAAAGGCATTGTTCTGGACAGTAACTGTCCAGGCTGGAGTGCACCTAGACCCAAAACAAAAATGACACATCTTTTTCACAAAAGAAGAAGAGGAACTACTTAAACAAGTTCCTGAGAGACTATGGTCACAAGGACCTACTGATGTTGGCCTGGTAAAAGGAGCACTTCCTGTTGTGATAAGACCAAAAACAGAGTACAGACCCAGAGTTAAACAATATCCTCTAAAACCAGATGCAATGGTGGGAATAGAACCTGTTATTGAAGATTTAAAGAAGGCTGGAGTATTAATTGAGTGTGCTGAATCACCCTGTAACACACCAATATTCCCTGTAAAAAAGGCACCCCCATCTGTGGGATGGAGGATGGTTCAAGATTTACAAGCGGTAAATAATGCAGTAATACAAAGATCTCCGTGTGTAGCAGATCCACACACGTTATTAAACTCTTTGAACCCAAAAGCAAAATACTTCACTGTGGTGGACATAAGCAATGCATTCTTTTCTGTACCACTACACAAAGACAGTCAATACTGGTTTGCTTTCACCTTTAAAGGGAAAAGATACACTTATACCAGATTACCACAAGGATATTGTGAAAGCCCCACCATCTACTCCCAAGTTCTTACATCCAGCTTGGCCACTTTTGACCCACCACAACAGAGCCAATTGCTCACGTATGTGGATGACATACTAGTTGCATCTGAAACCGAAGAAAAATGCAAAAAAGACTCCATAGCACTCCTGAAACATTTGGCTAAAGAAGGCCACAAAGTCAGCAAAAACAAATTACAGTTTTGTAAGGAAAGTGTGAAATATCTGGGCCATCAGCTCAGTTCAGGGGGAAAAACAATAATGGAAGAAAGGAAAACTGCAATTCTGCAAGCACCAAAACCATTGACAAAGAAACAAATGATGTCTTTTTTAGGACTCACTAATTACTGTAGAAGTTGGGTGCCAAATTATGCAGAGCTAACAGCACCCTTGCAAAGCCTGATGTACAAAGAGGAACTTAAAATGTCTGACTACCTAAAATGGAGTTCTGAAGCAGAAGATGCACTCTGTAAATTGAAACAAACTATGGTGGGAAGTTGTGTGTTAGCATTACCAGATTACAACAAAGACTTTGTACAAATGGTAGACTGCAAAGGAAATTTCATGACCTCCGTGTTGACACAGCTACATGGAAGTAAATATAAACCAGTAGCCTACTATTCAACCAAAATGGATGCAGTGGCGTGTGCCCTTCCACATTGCGTTAGAGCAGTGGTGGCTGCCTCCCTAGCAGTCACGTCTAGCGCAGATGTTGTACTATTCCATCCACTCACTTTGAAAGTACCCCATGCAGTTTCAGCACTGCTTTTGCAAACTAAAATGAGTTTTCTGTCACCTGCAAGACATCTTTCCTGTATGTCTATCTTGCTGTCACAACCACATCTCAAAATAGAACGGTGTACAGCACTAAACCCAGCAACATTAATCCCCACAGAGGAGGATGGAGAAACTCATGATTGTGAAACATTATCTGAGGAAATAGCAAAAAGCAGAAAAGACTTAAAAGATACTCCTTTGACAGAAGGAGAAATATTATTTGTAGACGGGTCTTCCAAAAAGGATGAGAAAGGTAAAACAAAAACCGGATATGCTGTAGTGACTCTTAATAAAGTACTAAAAGCAGAAGCACTCCCTTCACACTACTCAGCGCAAGCTGCTGAGTTAGTAGCCTTAACTGAAGCATGCAAATTAATGACAGGAAAAAGTGCAACAATATACACTGATAGCCAGTATGCATATGCAACAACGCATACTTTTGCACAACATTGGAAAAATAGGGGTATGATTACCTCCACTGGAAAACCTGTAACACATGCAGCACTATTAACAGAGCTATTGCAAGCAGTCCAACTGCCAAAAAAGCTTGCAATATGCAAATGTGCAGCACACACCACAGGAACAGACACTGTGACTAAAGGCAACGCCTTTGCTGATAAAACTGCTAAAGCAGCTGCAGAACAACAACCAAGTAGTCTTCTCCTAGTAACAATGGAACTAAAAGATGAAACATTACTGGAAATGCAACAACAATCACCCCAAAATGAAATACAAACCTGGCTAAAAAAGAGAGCTCAACTTAAAGAAGGAATATACACCTGACCAGAAAATAAACCTATCCTACCAAAAAACCTATACAAATGGGCAGCAATATCGAGTCATGGAGTTTCTCATGTCTCGAGAGGAGGAATGGTAGGATTAGTGAACAAAATATACACAACATATGGATTTAACTCTTATTCAAAAAATTTTTGTAGAACATGTTTGATCTGTGCCAAACACAATGCACAAGGGAACTTCAGACCAAAAAGGGGACAGTTCCCCAAAGCAAAATATCCTTTCCAACACATACATATGGATTTCATAGAATTAAATAAAAGTGAAGGAAAAAAGTACTGTTTAGTAATAATAGACTCTTTTTCTAAATGGATAGAGTTATTTCCTACACAAAATCCTGATGCATTGACCGTAGCAAAAGCACTATGTAAAGATATCATACCTAGATATGGAATTCCAGAAAAAATATATAGTGATAATGGAACTCATTTCGTAAATCAAATGATAGAAAAAATAGGAGAAGCCCTACAAATGGATCTTAGACATCACTGCGCTTATCACCCTCAAAGCGCTGGTCTAGTAGAACGAATGAATGGAACAATAAAAAATCGATTAAAAAAGTGCATGGAAGAAACAGGAAGACCATGGACTAAATGTTTAGACTTAGTAAAGCTCTACATAAACATCACAAGCACAGGAGGACTAACACCCTATGAAACCCTGTTTGGGAGGCCATATAGATTACCATTCTTTAAAAATAAATGGGAAACTGATGATGAAAGCACACTAGCAGATTACATGAGAAAAATGTTACAGCAAAAACAACAAACAGATGAACACGCAAGTGACCATGAGCCTTTTGTGTCTACACAGGAAAAACCATTAGTTGAACCTGGAGACTGGGTCCTGATAAAAAGCATAAAGAAGAAGCATTGGCATTCACCTAAGTGGGAAGGGCCCTATCAGGTGTTGTTGACCACTGGAACTGCAATTAAGATTGCAGAAAGAAACTCATGGATCCATCTGACACATTGTAAAAGAATAATAGAACATGACTAAAATAAGTTTCTTAATAGCAGTGTATATTCTAACCATCATAATTTGTGTTGTGGTCATAGCATTGTGGTATCTGCTGTAGCATTGTGACTTTTCAACAAACCTACAGAGGAAAGTCCGGCTACAAAGGGAATTGTAATTATAGTTTACAATTGTCTCAAACCGGTGAAGATCTCCACAACTCTGTTTAAAGGTGCTTAGGAAAGGTTCCAATCTATAAGTAAGATGTACACCCCCACACACAAGAAAATAGTGCTAGTAGCTGGAATAATCTCAGTGGTAATTGTAGGAGCTATTTTACTATGGGAACGTTTTTACGAAGAAAGAAAAGATTTGAGTAAAAGACAAATAAATGTTAATTCCTGCCCAAATGATGTAAGCATCAGAACCACAAAACTATGTGTACCAGTACAGAAAACCACTACAGTAAAAATACCCTGGGGAACGCTTGGAACAGCACGTGATGGCACAAATGAACAAGCCTCAATGTATAAGAAATGGGATTGGTATTTGACCTATGGAGATGTGCAATGGTGGAGTTGGAAATACTTAGTAGCAGAAACAGGACAGGACTGGTCTGATTGGTCCACAGGTCCAGCAATTAAATGGAGAAGACAATTGACCCTGATAAAAGATGGAGGAGGTCTAACCTTGACTGTAATCTCCCCCAACAACACGGGATGTACAGACTTTGTGGCGGCACCATATGTAGATTCTAGCCAAGGCCAATATTACTGGCAGATTCAAATATGCGTTAAAAACATTACTAAGCCACTTGCGGTAATACGGCATGATGCCGCCACACCTGAAAACACAACAAACAAATGGCATATGGGGCTAAAACTATTAGTGGAGTTTAAGACAGAACCAGTAACCCCGGATGACTGGTTCAAAATAACTACAGGAATATCTAAAATAGATAACAACTGGCTCTTAATGGCAGAACAGGCTGCCCAGGCAGTAAAAACAGATTGTGTAGTATGCATGGGAGCCAGACCCCTGCTACAAGTGGTTCCCTCAACGTTGACAGAAAAATGCTTAGTAGAAGTAATGAACAGCACAAGACTCTCAACAAACTGTACTATGTGGGATAAGATTTATCCTTTGACTACCGCCGAAAAACAAAAACCGATGTTTTCAAATAAGGTTGCTCCAGGAAATTTTTCTTGTATAAACCGAACAGGTGTGGGATCAAACATAAGCAGACTCAATAAAGATCAATGTCACTCCATCATAGCAGTAGGTGTCAGCTTTAAACCTAAAGCACGCAGCGACATCTGGTGGTGGTGTGGAGACGATAAACTGTATGACAGGTTGCCATACAACACAACTGGATTGTGTGCATCAGTGTCATTAATATTTCCCGTGTCTGTTATTCCACTCTCAGTAGCAGAGTTGTTGGGTACAGTAGCCAGCATATTTCCACACACCTGGAAAAATAGAGAAAAAAGATCAGGATGGAGTAAAGACGACCCTACTTATATAGATAGCATAGGAATACCAAGAGGAGTTCCTGATGAATATAAATTAGCAGATCAAGTAGCAGCAGGTTTTGAATCCACCATATGCTGGTGGTGCACAATAAATAAAAATGTTGACAGAATAAATTACATCCATTACAATGTGCAACGACTAGGAAATAAAACTGAAGAAGGATTCTCAGCCATCCATGAACAATTGTCAGCTACCTCTTTAATGGCTTTCCAAAATAGAATTGCTGTCGATATGCTCTTAGCTGAAAAAGGTGGAGTATGTTCAATATTTGGGCATCAATGTTGTACATTTATTCCAAATAACACCGCAGCTGATGGGAGCCTCACCAAGGCCCTGGAGGGCCTTAGGTCACTTAACAGCAAAATGAAAGATCATTCTGGAGTTGACACCACAATGTGGGATGGGTTTGGAGAAATGTTTGGTAAATATAAACAATTAGTGTTGTCTATCCTTATGTCAATAGCAGTCTTTGCAGCTATTCTCACATTGTGTGGATGTTGCTGTATTCCGTGTATAAGAGCTTTGTGCACTCGCATAATAACCTCTGCTATTCAGCCAGTCAAAACAGAAATGTCAGAGATGTATGCCCTCCTGAGACCTGAGGAGACAGAAGGAGCCAGTGATGATGATGATGATGACCAGGAAGAAGAAGAGACTTCTCTGCATTTCCCTGATCTGTATCTTGACCCTAACGACAATTAGTTGTATACAGTAAACTTAAAGACCTCCTGCTACTTTTTTAATGACATGTACAGATAAAACACACCATGATGTCTTAACTGAAAATCTGAGAAGAAAAGGTTAATGATTGATGTATCAAGTGTTTAAAACATTTATAAAGAGGAGGAAAATGTTAGGGTTAATTAATGATTATATATGTTTTAACTTTAATAGAAGTGAAGCTTGCTGTTCAGAGTGATTATATCTTATATGTACAAGAGCTGCAAGATAGAGACAGGATGTTCTAGAACATTCTGTCAGTGCAGCTGTTTCTAATCAATATGAGTGTGCATCTCTCCCTGTTTTGTGCTTGGAACATTCTGTAACCAGGGCCTCTTCTCTTATGAATAAAAGGCAGAGAGAGCAGGGGCTGTTTCAGAGTGTGGTATGGAGGATTGTAATTGAGCAGCCTCTGAGACACTCTCACCTGCAGGTTAAAATGAACTAACTTCTCTGTGTCTTTCTTTGTGCAGAATTGTGAAAGTGTTTGGTGTTTAAACCTAACAATACCCGACCAAAAAATTAATTAGGTAAGTTGTGTAAAATCTAGGCTAATTTTAATTGTTTTTCCTCAAATTAATTTTATGACAGAGCAATTGCCCTGTTAATTAGAAAGAAAATTCAATATGTGTTTTATTTGATGTTTTTTCACTATATCTTAGTTCCCTATTTATGAAGATCTTCTGACAACTTTTGTTGGTCTTGATTAGTTAACGAGCATAATTAGGGAAATGTTCACAGTCCTAATTGCCGGTGAGTGCATAAGCACCACTGATCTTTATAGCCTGGTTTGTCTGGTCTGTGTCCATACCTGTTTGCTGTCCTGTAAGTTGTCATTATCTTCATTAAATCCTTCAATTCACCATGTTGAGCGTACGTCAGCCCCTTGTTACATAACAAAAATACATATCAGATATTAGAAATGTATAACAATTTAAACATTTTGGATTCCTCTCACCTATGACAGATGGACAATTATTCTACATTCGCCACAGAGGCCAGGCTAATTTTGTAAAAGCCAAGGTTTAAGTTGGTCAGAAGGAAGCCAATGAAGTCTTCCAGGGTTTTCATGCCCTGGTGGTCCACACTGTGGTAAAAACAAACAAACAAGAGAAGCTATTTCTCTACAGTTTTACTGGCCTGGGATGTCTGAAGACATAGATTTGTGGGTCAGTATGCAACTTTATACTCTTGTTATTTTGTTAAGTCTTTGCAATGTCTTTCTTATGAGGTTAACAACTACATGTAATACGTAAATAGAAATGACGTTATCTACTAGATTGGTTTTAACTAATTTCAAATCTTCTGAAATGTGATGTCATTTTTCCTCTCAGGTGAGTCAGTGTGTGGCATGCCAGGCTAGCAAAGTGACAATTAAGCAAGAGGTGGAGTACACACCAATAAAGGTAAGCTTGATATTCTTTTATATAAACAGACAGACATCATAACCTATAATATTTTGAGAGGACATTAAAATCAGTACAAAGCCTCAGTGGGAAAACTAAGTTAACGGAAACTGCTGCCTATATATTTTGTAGCCTGACTTTTTTCTTTCTTATTGTGTTATTGAATAAGTATGCACATTATGAGCATTGTACAATCCAAATTCAAATTTCTTGTATGTGTACACATACCTGGCAAATAAAGCTGATTCTGATTCTGATTTAGGTAACTCAGCCTTTTGAATTAGTTGGCATGGATCTTGTGGGAAAACTTCAAACTACAACTGGTGGATATCAGTACATCTGTGTAATGATTGATTACTACACCAAGTGGCCACAAGCTTATCCTTTAAAGAGCAAAAGTGCTGAGGAGGTGACTGAGTGCCTTCTTAAGTTTATATCAGTTTGAGGCACCAATGCGGATCCTCACTGATCAAGGAAAAGAGTTTGTGAATGAAGTAAGTATAACTTCACCTAGATATAAGTTAAGTAAATAGAACTTCAAATGTGACCTAACGCTCACATTTAAAATTTTTTGCCTTCATATGTTGACAACATGCATTTTTGTTTTACAATGATTGTTTTTAACCAATTGGTATTTAAATTGCCTCTTCACATAGAGCAACAGAAAGGTGTGTGAGAAGCTGGGCATCCAAAGGAGTCTTTGTGCACCACAAACAAATGGACTGGTGGAAAGAATGAATGGCACCATACGGAGGTAAACTTTTTTGTACAAACGTTTTATTGAATTTGTTTTCCTTACCATTAATGTTATCAAGTGCTTTTCGATAGAATTTCAAATTCTTGTCCATTGTTCATTTAGAGCACTGTCCAAACTGGTCGAGGGCAAACCAGAGGTGTGGGACAAGCATTTAGATGCAGTGTTATTTGGCCTCAGACCAAGTGTCAGGTGACAACAAATTTATCACCATATTTTATGATGTTCGGGAGAGAAGCAAGGTATCCTGTTGAAATCCCTGAGGATTACAGGGTGAGGTTTACTTACAAACATAAAAGCATCAACTTTTTTCATGCAGTGCCATTCCTCAAAATTAAAATTTACCTGATACTTATTTCAAAGGTTGACAACAGTGTGGAGGACAACTTGTCTGTGGAGGAGGTCACTGAAAACATTCTGAAATGGGATGAAGTCATTCAGGCTTCCAAATGTGATAAAAACAGGAGAGGGATAACAACCCCTAAATTCCATGTAGGGATGAAAGTGTGGCGGCTTAACGTGAGGAGCCAACAGAGAAAAGGAGGAAAGTTGGACCCCAACTACCTGGGGCCCTACACTATAGTGTCTATTACTGGCAAAAGTGTGGATCTCCAAGACAACCAGGGAGTCATCAAACACAAAATTAACATGGATCGTCTGATGTTGTACTCGGAGGAGAAACCCAGCATGCCCCGGAAGACTTATGAAGTTCCATCCTCGTCCACTTCCCCTCAAGTCTCGTCCTAGGCCTCTCCAGCCTCCACGGCCTCTCCAGCCTCCATGGCCTCTCCAGCCTCCACGGCCTCTCCAGCCTCCATGGCCTCTCCAGCCTCCACAGCCCCGTACACGGTTCCTGCAGCCACCAGCACGGCCTCTCCAGCCTCCACGGCCTCTCCAGCCTCCATGGCCTCTCCAGCCTCCACAGCCCCGTACACGGTTCCTGCAGCCACCACCACGGCCTCTCCAGCCTCCATAGCCCCGTCCACGGTTTCTGCAGCACCCATGGCCCCTGCAGCCACCACCACGGCCCCGTCTATGGCTCCACTGACCCCACCTGCCTGAAAGGTCCCTGCATCCACCACCTTGGACCCTCCAACCTCCACAGCCCCTGCAGTCACTACCACAGCCCCGTCTATGGCTCCACCGGCCCCACCCGCCTCCACGGCCATGTCCACGGCCTCTGCAGCCACCGCAACAACCCCTCCAGCCTCCACTGCCCCGTCTACGGCCCCACTGGCCTCCACAGCCCCATCCATAGGCCAGTCCATGGACCAGTCCAAGGCTCCTCCAGACTCCACGGCAGAGTCCACACTGAACACCTCAATTATCCAAAGTAAGTTTCAACATGAAATCAAACAATACAAGTTATCATAGTTCTATTGAAAATGCTAAAACAGATTAAATTTATGCTGATGATGAGCTATATGGAGTGTTCTATTTGAAAGCAAGTCAAAGTCTGCATGAGCGTGCTGCAATGGTAGAGCAACATACTGACCTAACATATAAACATTTTTTATTTAGAGAATAATCATAATGAGAATTTTTTTCTATTTAATTTTTGACACAGAGTTAAACACAAACATTGAGAAGACCAAACCAGATTAAACAAGATTTAAAGGAAACAATAGTATTGAGATATTGTGGAATCCTTTCAAACTGATTTGGATTTAAAGCTGAAGATTAATGGAAAACAATATCACATATTGATGTTTCATGACAGATGTGAAAGATGCATGGGAGGGTAAAAAAATCTATCTTCCTGTCTCCAAAATTGGACCCTACAAATTATTCTTCAGTGACATTTCCAACACTGCCCCTCAAAAAGAAGTTGAAAGTGAGGTAAGATGTCAATATATTCAGAACTCCTGACTTCAACATCTTGTAAATGAAACTTGAAGGTTTTTTGTTTGTACACTAGGTTATCAATGCATACCTGACCCTGCTTGTAAAGAAATTCAATGACAAAAACACGGAAAAGGCCTTTGTCTTTGATTCCTTTGAAATGACAAACATCTGGCAACAAAAGAAACCAAAGATGAAGGTAAGAGATCTTTTTTGGTCTTATGCTTAATGTTGAAGTACCCTCACAATTTAAAGACTTTTTATTTTTTTCTAACCTTCAGATTGACCCATGCTTGTACAAGTATCTCATAGGGATAGTCAATCAAAGCCATCACTGGATGCTTGTGGTCAAAGTTAATGACTTAATGAACTCTGTTGTTCATTCAAGATCCCTTAAAATTACATTGCCACGACTATCACCTGGACTCACCTGGATGTGTATGTACAGGTTACAATGCCAGGAGAAAAGAGAAGTCTTTTCTTAGACCCATTGGCAAAAGCAAACGGCAAATAAAACACTGTGAAAACATTTCCAGGTAATTTTTTTATTAACATGTATTTCAATGTCTTAGTGGAAACGCATAAGGACGTGTGATATGTAATTTCTGGTTTCTTTATGAATTTTAGGTCATTCATGAGACTCAAAGGCTTAAATGTATCTAGATGGGCATGTGACACAGTCAGTCAGCCAATCCAACAAGATGCCACTTCATGTGGCATTTACGCATTAAAGGTATGAGTCTCTGATTTGTTATGCACAAAGACCTGTTGTGTTGATGCTAAGATGAAATAGGCATATAGGCATGACAAGGCTAGCTGGCAGATGGTATGATTAATGAGACGTACAATTTGTAACAGTTTATTTTTTATTTATTCGTTTTTTCAGAAGAAAGTATAAAACAAAATGTATAAAAGAAAAATAAAGTCTTCAGTTATGGTGCTGTGATATAATTCTTAAACATAGAACATATAATGCTTGTTTGATATGAAATTTTATATTTATAGTGCCCTTTGAGTATTGTAAGTGGTGAAAACTAAACTAAAGTGGACTTGTGAGCAGTTTACAATAAAAATCACCAAAGCCTTTAACCCATCCTTTTTGTTTTCACATTCCTTTTTTTTTTTGGCCAACAGTTTGCAGAGTGCATCCTCGACGGGTCTCCAGTGACATTTCACAACTCGGCAGAAAGTGTCAATTCTATCAGAATGCAGATTGCTGTCTGCCTCCTGGAAAACACAGGTATCTTGCTAAAATCACACACATGTACTGCCTTGCACAACAGATCCTGAAACTTGGTATGTTGAATCTAAATATGATTATTTACAGTTACATTTACGTTGATAAACAATGTGTTTTTTTTCCTTTTTGTCATGCTATGTAGAGGACTTGACAAACTTATATTATTTCTGTGGACTGATGGATGGTGACACTAACTGGGTAACATTTAACATGTTTAAACTATATGAAAGATGTAAATACTTAATTTTAAATTTCCATAAAATGTAATAAGCCTCAGAATAACAAAGTGCACTGACACAAATTTTCTAAAATCAATTTGTTGCCAACTGTTTGTTTTTGTCTCTTTGTCCAACACAGATTGGATGTGATGTGTGCCCAAGATGGTTCAACCAAAACTGCGTGAAGATGCAAGTCAAAGCCAATACAGGAAAATTTGTCTGTGAGGCATGTCATGTTTTGTTCATCTTGTTTGATCAAAATTAAGCCAGTTCACTTTTTGAAGCTGTGTACAAATGTGTTCATAGATGTTGATTCTGAAGTGATAGCATAAAATAAGTTATTTCTAAAGGAAATCTTGGTCATGATCTCTTGAAAAAGTTTCAGTTGAAATGAGACCAGGACTACCAGATGTGTAAAAATAAAGAATAGATCTTTTGTGGGTTTCTGTCACTTTTTCATGAGTGAAACTTAGGCAGACTAGTCCTGCAAAACTTCATTGTAAAGCCATTTGAGGTGGATAGCTTGTTTGCAAATAAACAAGTGTAAGTGGAAGGGTTTGTAACGACAAAAAAAAAAATTAACTCAAGTCACTGTGAAAAAAAAATTGTATCTAACTTAAATATTGACCAAAAAGGAGCTATAAGTGCACCTGCAGCTGCTTAGTTTATTTATTTATTTTTTTTCCAGTGTAAGACTTAGATCTACAAAAAGTAACCATCAGACATGATCACTTTTTGGCAGGTGAAATACCCCCAAATTGTACTTTTGGGGATCTTTTTTATTGTGGGTGGGTCTGTGCTCAGCAAGATGTCCTAAATATAACCCCCCTAAATGAAATAAAGGAATTTTATGCAGGAATTCTATTCCATGGGTCCTAGAATAAGCTCTAATCAGTTTTTGGCAGGTGAAATACCCCTAAATTGTACTTTTGGGGATCTTTTTCAGTGTGGGAGGGTCTGTACTTAACAAGATCTATTAAATATGATCTATCTCATTGAAATAAATCAATTTTATGCAAAGATTACATTCCATGGGTCATGGATTAAGCCATGATCAGTTTTTGATAGGTGAAATACCCCCAAATTGTACTTTTGGGGATTGTTTTCAGTGTGAGAGTGTCTGTGCTCAGCAAGATGTCTTAAATATGATCCCCTTCAATGAAATGAAGCAATTTTAGACAGAAATAGTGTTTCATGAATAAGAAAATAATACATGATCAATTTTTGGCAGGTGAAATAGTCCTCTTTGGTCCATTTGGGGACCTTTTTCAGTGTGGGAATGATTGTTTGTTGCAGGATTAGTAAAGTATATTCCCTTTGAATGAAATAACGTTTTTTTAGGAAGAAATTGCATTTTATGGGTCAGGAAACAAGCCTTGATCACTTTTTGGCAGGTGAAATACCTAGATATTGTCCATGCTGGGCTTTTCTTGAGTGTGGAATGGACTGTGTTCAGCAAAATCGATAAAATAGGCAGAAATAACATTTCATGGGTCAGAAAACAGGCCTTGATCACTTTTTGGCAAACAAAATAGTGCAATATTTTTAATTTTGTGTATTTTATTTAGTGTGGAATGGGCAGTGTTTAGTAAGATCAGTAAAATATTATTTCTCAGACTGAAGCAGAGCACTTTTTGGCTGAAATTACATTTCAATGGTCAGAGAAAAAGGCCATAATCAATTTTTGGCAGAGGAAAAACACCTAGATTTCTGGCTATTTTAGCAATTTTGCACAGCGTGCATTCTCAGGTCAGTGAAATTCAGCTCATCAGTAAAACAGAGTCATTTAAGGCACAAATTACATTTCATTGGTCAAGACATATTGGCCATAATCATTTTTTAGCAAAGAAAAACATAAATTTTTGGCCATTTGGGACTTAATTCATGCCTTCACTGAGATCTGTAAAATATAGTTCCTCTGAGTGAAATACAGTTTATAATTTCGAAATTTTCGAAACGTTTTCATTGGGCACTACCTGTTTAATATTTTTTTTTTCAAAATAAATGAATAATAACCACCTTGAAAACATATACGTCAAAAAAAAAATTTATTTTTATTTTGTCATTAAGTTACATCCATCACAGTACAATTGCATGACAGAGTGGTTCTAAATCTAAGCAAGGTTAGTACAGATAAATGATCAAAAGTGTATTCTTACTGCTATAGTTTAAAATGTAAATTTGCAGATGAATAACGGCGAAAGCGTGAAACCAACTTTCACACTGAGAACGTCTCAAGTTTTATAAGGAGAAAAGGATAAACGAGACACGCCTTTGCTGTAACATTGACCATACAGATATAACTGTTTTATTTGTCTCTCTTGTTGACTTCAAGAGCTAAACCACCGAGAAAGGACTATCAAAACCAGACACTCAGCAAGCTCCTCCCCTTCTCACTGCTCGCTCCTTCGCGGGGACGCGCCCGAACTTACCCAATCAGTTTTTGGCAGACCATCACTTTACGGCACAACTGGCATCTGAGTACAAAAGGAACGCCCCATTCTTCTTCTTCTCTCCACTACTTTGGTTTCGAACAAACTAGACGCACTAGTGGTGTTTTGCTCCCATCTCCTGTTCATTATTGTAAGACTCGAACATGTGGTCATCTATGCGCAGTGTAGATGCACAAAGCTAGTCACAAAATTTTCTGTAACACCATTATAAAGATTAATACAGCAGAGGAGTCTATATATAGACTCTTCTGCTGTATTGTATGGGTGATAATTATTTTTGCAGCAACATTTTGTGTCTGTATATTTCTCATACTGAGATATTTTATTGTATGTGTCAACTATTCACAACAAAGTACTTTAATTATGCACTTAAGACCTCGACAGCCCGATCTAGGGACTTGGAATATCACCTTGATGGGGGAAAGGAGCCTAAATGTGTGCGGGAAGTCGAGAGATATCGGCTAGTAATGGTCAGGCTCACCTCCACACACAGTGTGGACTCTGGAACCCAGCTACTTGAGAGAGGCCGGACTGTCTTCTACTCTGGAGTGGCCTGCGGGGAGAGGCGGCGAACTGGGATGGGTTTACTTGCTGCTCCTCAGCTCAGCCGTCTCTTGTTGGGGTTTACCCTAGTGAATGAGAGGGTCGCATCCCTGCGCCTTTGGGCCGGGGACGGGTCTCTGACTGTCGTTTCGGCCTACGGGCTGAGTGGTAGTCCGGAGTACCCGGCCTTCTTGGCGTCCCTAATGGGGGCGCTGCATAGCGCCCCTTATGGGGACAACCTTTTTCTGCTGGGGGACTTCAACGCCCACGTGGGAAACGACAATGACACCTGGAGAGGCGTGGCTGGGAGGAAGGGCCTCCTCAATCTGAATCCGAGTGGTGTTTCATTATTGGACTTCTGTGCTAGTCACGGATTGTCCATAATGAACACTATGTTCAAGCATAAAGGAACACTTGGACAGACTTGGCAGGCCCAAGTGTATAGTGAGGGTCTGCTGGGAATGTCTGGCAGAGCCCTCGGCAAATTCACACCTCGGGGAGAGCTTGGACCAGATTCTGGAGGAGGTTGGAGACATAGAGTCCGAGTGGACCATGTTCTCCGCATCTATTGTTGATGCTGCCGCCAGTAGCTTTGGCCGTAAGGTCTGTGGTGCCTGTCGCCGCAGCAATTGCCGAACCCGGTGGACACTGGCAATAAGGGATGCTGTCAAGGTGAAGAAGGAGTCCTATCGGCAGTGGTTGAGGGACTCCTGAGGTAGCTAACGGGTACCTTGAGGCCTAGCATGCTGCTACAGCCTGGTCTGTAACAGAAGCAAAAACTGGGGCCTGGGAGGAGTTCGGTGAGGCCATGGAGAAGGACTACCAGTTTGCTTTGAAGCAATTTTGGCAAAACATCCGGCGCCTCAAGAGGGGGAAGCAGTGTTTCCCCAACACTGTTTACAATAGGGGTGGGGAGCTGCTGACCTCGACTGGGGACATTTTCGGGTGGTGGAAGGAGTACTTCGAGGATCTCCTCAATCCTGCCGTCACCCATTCCCTGGTGGAACCAGAGGGTGGGGACTCTGGGTTGGACTCTTTCATCACCCAGGTTGAAATCACCGAGTTGGTTAAAAAGCTCCACGGTGGCAGGGCTTTGGGTGTGGATGAGATCCGCCCTGAGTACCTGAAGTCTCTGGATGTTGTGAGGGCTATCATCGTTGACACGCCTCTTTAACATTGCGTGGTGGTCGAGGATAGTGCCTCTGGACAGTCAGACCAGGGTGGTGGTCCCCCTTCATAAGAAGGGTGACCAGAGGGTGTGTTCCATCTAGAGGGGGATCACACTCCTTAGCCTTCCTGGTAAGGCCTATGCCAGGGTATTGAGAAGAGACTCTGGCTCAATACTCTCTGCAGGGTACTCGAGGGATCATTGGAGTTTGCCCAACTGGTCCACATATGTTTTGTGGACGTGGAGAAGGCAAGACTCTGTCCCTTGTGGGGCCCTGTGGAGGGTGCTCCAGGAGTACAGAGTCGGTGGCCCTTTATTAGGAGCCATCTGGTCTCTGTACAAGCGGAGCAGGAGTTTGGTCCACATTGCCGGCACTAAGTCGGACCTGTTCCCAGTGCATGCTGGACTCCGGCAGGGCTGCCCTTTGTCACCGGTCCTGTTCATAACATTTATGACAGGATTACTAGGCGCAGCCAAGGGCCGGAGGGGGTCTGGTTTGGGGACCAGTGGATTTCGTCTCTCCTTTTTGCAGATGATGGGGTCCTGCTGGCCCCCCCTAGCCAAGACCTACAGCATGCACTGGGGCGGCTCGCAGCTGAGTGTGAAGCCGCTGGGATGAAAATCAGCTCCTCCAAGTCCAAGGCCATGGTTCTCGACCGGAAAACAGTGGCCTGTCCTCTTCAGGTTGGAGGGGAGTTCCTGCCTCAAGTGGAAGAGTTCAAGTATCTCGGGGTCTTGTTCATGAGTGAGGGGAGAATGGAGCAGGAGATTGACAGACGGATCGGTGCGTCTGCCGAAGTTATGGGGACGCTGTGCCGGTCTGTTGTGGTGAAGAGAGAGCTGAAAGGAAAAGCGAAGCTCTCAATTTACCGGTCAGTCTATGTTCCTACCTTAACCTATGGTCATGACCGTAAGAACGAGATCCCGGACAGAAGCGGCTGAAATGAGCTTCCTCCGTAGGGTGGCCGGACACTCCCTTAGAGATAGGGAGAGGAGCACGGCCATCCGGGAGGAGCTTGGAGTAGAGCCGCTGCTCCTCCACATTAAGAGGAGCCAGTTGAGGTTGCTCAGGCATCTATACCTGGATGCCTCCCTCGGGAGGTGTTCCAGGTATGTCCCACCAGGAGGAGGCCCAGGGGACAGCCCAGCACATGCTGGAGGGACTGTCTCTCGGCTGGCCTGGGAACACCTTGGGCTCCGCCGGAGGAGCTGGAGGAGGTATCTGGGGAGAGGGAAGTCTGGATGTCTCTACTGAGTCTACTGCTTCCGCGACCTCCGGTCCCAGATGAAGTGAGTACGATTCCAAAACTTTTATTTTTCCCTAAATAACTTGATAAACTAGACTCAACATTATGTCAATATGCAATTTAATCTAATGGAACTTTATTCCTAATTTGCTATTTTATCCATTTTCTGCATGTCCCTGTAGTGATTTTCCACCCTGTTAGAATGTGTGTAATTGTCTTCAAAAAAGGACAACAATTCTGTAAAAGCCATTTACAGGAAGTGACATCATTTGATTTTGGAGAGATTCGACTGTGGAAAAGGAGGTAAGCTTCAACTGTCATTTTCCTTTTTCCTTTTTTTTCTTCAACATGTTACACCTGTATGAGTCAGCTTTAGAATTCCATTCAGTTATGTCAAATCATGGAATATGTTAATTCACATGAAAAAAAACAACAAAACAAAACATATTAGAATAAGTTATTAAAGGTGTGTTATTCTGTTGAAGGTTAACTAGCTAAATGTTGATCAGTTATGATCAACATGACCATGTTGATGGTGCGTTCCACCCTGTTAGTAAAGATTTTTATTTAAATAATTTTTAAAAAGCATAAACTATTGTGAATGTCTTTGTGCCAAATCGGGAAGTAAGAAATATTAAATGTACAGTTAGGTAGAGGTCAGTCAGTCAGTTATTTTCTATACTGCTTCGTCCATAGTGGGTCGCGGGGAAGCTGGTCTCTATCTCCAGCAGTCTATGGGCAGGAGGCAGGGTACATCCCGGACAGGTCACCAGTGCATCGCAGGACAACACACAAACAACCAACAACACACTCATTCACACACCTAGGGGCAATTTAGAGAGACCGGTTAACTTGAGAGGCATGTCTTTGGACTGTGGGAGGAAGCAGAGTACCCAGAAAGAACCCACGTGTCACGGTGTGACATTTTGGACTTTGTTTTATGGTTTCTTGTGATGGTTTATTTTCTCTAGATGTTTCTATTAAGTTTATTAGTTTGTTTTGCTCCCTCTACTGCCTCCTGGTGTTTTATTGTTCTCCTCCCTCATTAAGTTTCCTTATGGTTGTTTCCTTATTACTTTGTATGGTTCTATTATTAAGATTAGTCTCTGTATTAGAGTTCTTTGTTCTCCTGGATTCGTTAGCTCCCCCTTTAGTATCTCTGTGTTCCTCCTCGTCTTTATTCCCTTTCTGTGTTCTTATTCTGTTCACATCTTGACACCACGCATGCACGGGGAGAACAAGCAAACTCCATGCAGAAAGACCTCTGGCCAGGAGTCAAACCCAGGACCTTCTTGCTGCAAGGCAACAGTGCTACCAACTGTGCCACCGTGCAGCCCATAGGTAAAGGTATTAAAATATAAATATAAATATTTTCCATGCTGTCAGTAAAAATAGGTAAAAACTAAATTGTTAATTTCATATTCGTAAGCAAATTATCTGTATCAGTTTTCAAAAAATAATAACATGATAACAAAAGGGACAATCTTTCTAAGAAAAAGTCTTTTTTTAATCAATAATTACATGTATGACTATTTGTGGACTATATGTAAATGTCCCTAACAATGTGGAACATATTCAATGACAATGTTTAAAAAAAAACACTTCTAATTATAATTGTATCTATCCCTGAGCTTGACTATCAGGAATGTGCAATATTGTTAAACATGTCAGTGTTGTAACAAAGTATAAAGAAAATAAAACTTAACATGTTTTTTCCAAAAGTTATGAAGCCAAAATGTTGCCCCCTTAGGAAACCAAAACGTTGTAACTTCAGAGGTGTTTACAGATTGACAGTTGCTAAACTCTCTTGTTTTGTGATACTTGTTCTTATACACAACCAGGATGCCTGATTATTTTAACAAATCCTTTGATTTGCATTTTTCATCTTATTGTTTTCATATTAGAGCCAACTGACATTTAAGTCCACAATGACCAAATCTTAACCTAATAATAAATACAAAGTCTGTAATTTTATCATTAGGAAGATGCTTTTTTGTTCTGTTTTGAAAAGAAGTCCCTTACATGTTTATTACATTATAATAGGATTTGCAGTTTTCCTCTTGGTTTATAGATGATTTACATGTAATTCAGAGATCCATACTGCAATTATAAACCAATCTTAATCGCATAATTTCCAGATTATCTCCTGTTTTGTTGCCAGTTTATTCCGTGGTGTGATGGAACCCACATGAATCACCATGCTCTGCTCACTTTGTAAGTAGGTTAATGTGCCGTAATATACTTAAAAGTCTGCTCTTCATTTGCTTGTAGTGCTCGTGATGAATCCTTGCACATGACTCTCTGCCCCTCAACCTACCTTGGACCCCCTTAAATGGGTTGAGAATTCTAGAATTGCACCGCTGAAGGCCCTGTGATCCTACAGCATTACGGTCCTAGAAAGGGTCCTGTTGGGCCACCTAAGTAAGAAAACAAGCACTGTACTTCTTTTACAGTGTTTGCAGCAAGATGCTGCAGATCTTCTACAAGTCTGTTGTGGACAATGTGATCTCTTCTGCCATCATCTATTGGGTTATCACCACTAAAGTCAGTGACTTAAAAAGCCAAACAAGCTGATAAAGAAGATTAGTTCTGTTCTGGGGACCGGTCCGAAACCTCTGGAGAGAAGGATTCTTGACAAAATTAGGAACATTATGCACCACCTTGAGCATCCTCTTCATAAGACTGTCATACAACAACAGATTGTTTTCAGGCTTCTTCAGATCTGCTGTAAGACATACTGCTACAGGAGATCCTTTCTGCTCAATGGAATGTGTCCAGGGTTAGTTGCAACAACATTTGCCTTCTTCTGGTGTCTGTAGTCAGGAAGGGCAGCTGTGATCCAGTAATGAATTCTGCTGCCCTCACCACCTGCTGCAGACCTTTCCTTTTCTCCTGTGAGCAGATGGAGAGCCACACAGTACAGCAATACACCAGGAAGCTCTCTATCTCTGACCTGTAGAAGCTTGTGAGCAGCGAGTGAAGGAGGAAAATGAGCTTAAATTTCCTGAGCAAATAAAGCCTTTGTGGACTTTTCCCACCTGATGTTTGATATGTGTGTTCCAGGTGAGGTCAGCAGAGATTTGGACACCCAGGAACTTGTAATTCTCAACTCTCTTAACCTCCTCGCCATGTATCGAGTGGGGAGTGTGTGTGGTGCGCTTACTTTTGTGGTGTCTACAGTTTCTGTGTTCATGCTCGGTTTCTGCATCCCAGTGCTCTACTTCCTTGGCCTTGTGTTTGCTGTAGAAATCCTCCTAAAATGCCCCCCATGAATCTCCTCACTGCTCCTCTGGCCACCCTCCTGATATCAGCTGTCTGGATCACACCAACAACTTACCGTTCGTTCACCCGCATGTCCACCCTCTAACTTTCCTCTGTTCATCAGACTCAAAGTCTTAAAGAAAACAACAAGGAGACCATTACCAAGCCGCCATTCATCAACACCTGCCAACCTGAGACTGTGGGTATACTCAACTCCCCTTGGATCTTCATCACCTCCTCAAATGGTAAAAAATTAACCTCTGTCAATATGTCAACATATTTTCTTATTTCAAACCTCGGGCGTTAACCACTTCCCTCTCCTCCTCAGTGCCCATCTGGAATCCCATTGTAAACCCAGAAAACCATCTACTTTTACATTTGTTTCTATAAACCTTTCAAACTCTACATTTGTGTCTGCAACTGTTGCTAAAATTAGGGTTTCATTTTTAACCATGACAAAACATGTATATTAGAGTAAATGGCCACTCTAAATTGTGTGTGTGTGTGTGTGTGTTCCTGTCTTGGCATCACAGTGAGAACCATTTTCCCGATTTCACCATCAAATTGAGGACCGTTTGTACCAAAGTGAGGACATTTTTCTGGTCCTCACGACCTATTTTGCTAACAGTTAGGTTTAGGACTAAGGTGTGAATTGAGTTTAGGTTAAGGTTAGTGTTAGGCATGCACTGGTAATAGTTAGGTTTAGGGTTATTGTCAGGGTTAGGGCATAGAAAGGGTTGAAAATGACTGAAAATTAATGGAAGTCAATGGGAGTCAACACAGGGTCCTCACTACATATAGCAAAACAAGAGTGTGTGTGTGTGTGTGTGTTCCTGTCTTGGCATCACAGTGAGAACCATTTTAACAATTTCACCATCAAATTGAGGACCGTTTGTACCAAAGTGAGGATATTTTGCTGGTCCTCACGACCTATTTTGCTAACGGCTAGGTTTAGGACTAAGGTGTGAATTGAGTTTAGGTTAAGGTTAGTGTTAGTGTTAGGCATGCACTGGTAATTGTTAGGTTTAGGGTTATTGTCAGGGTTAGGGCGTAGAAAGGGTTGAAAATGACTGAAAATCAATGGAAGTCAATGGGAGTCAACACATGGTCATCACTACATATAGCAAAACAAGAGTGTGTGTGTGTGTGTTTGTGTGTGTGTGTGTGTGTGTGTGTGTGTGTGTGTGTGTGTGTGTGTGTGTGTGTGTGTGTGTGTGAGATCAATGTGAGATCGTTGGGAAAAAGGTTGGATGAACTCCAAGCCCTACAAAGGACCCAGCCAGAGTACCGGGAATGCAGTGTTATGTGTTTTACTGAGACATGGCTGCAGGATCATATCCCCGACTCCAGCGTCTCTGCCGGGCTTTTTAACCATACGAGCAGACAGAGATTTAAAGAGGAGCAGCAAATGTAAAGGAGGTGGACTGGCAGTACTTGTGAACAACAGATGGTGTAATCCGGGACATGTAACTGTGAAGTGTCATCTCTGCAGTCCAGATATTGAACTGTTGGCAGTAAGTTTTCGTCCATATTATTTACCCAGAGAGTTCACCAGTGTTATTTTGGTAACAGTTTACGTTCCACCTTCCGCTGTTGCTGACACTGCATGTGATGCCATGAGCTCAGTTGTTGCTAAGCTACAGACACAAAACCCCAATGCTTTTGTGGCAATTTCTGGTGATTTTAACCATGCTTCACTCTCTGCTACACTTCCAACGTTTCAACAGTTTGTCAGCTGCTCTACCAGAGAAAACAAAACATTTGATTTGTTTTATGCAAATGTCAAGGACTCATACATCTCTACGGCAAGACCTCCTCTAGGCAAATCAGATCACAATCTTGTTTTTCTCTGCTCAAAATATAAGCCCCTTGTTCAGAGGCAACCTGTAATAAAGAGGACTGTGAGAAAATGGTCACAGGAAGCTGAAGAAGCTCTGCAAGGTTGCTTTGAGGCTACACACAGGGACGCACTGTGCCAGCCACATGGAGAGGACATCAATGCCATGACTGAGTGTGTAACCGACTATATAAACTTCTGTGTGGATAACATTATCCCCACCAGAACTGTGAGATGCTTCCCCAATAACAAACCTTGGATCACCAGTGACCTGAAGGACCTGCTTAACAAGAAAAAAAGAGCCTTGAGAGAGGGAGACATAGAATTATTGAGGAGTATACAGAAGCAATTTAAAGTCAAGATAAGAGACAGCAAGGAGGTGTACAAGAAGAAGCTGGAGAGCAAGCTCCAGCAAAACAATATCAGAGACGTGTGGTCAGGGATGAAGAAGATCACAGGCTTCAAGCTGAAGGATGATCAGACCAATGAAGGTCTGGACAGAGCCAATGAACTGAACACATTCTTCAATAGGTTCAGTTCAGAAAGAAGCGTTGCATCTTCCTCTCCTGCTCACAGTCAAACAGACATTCCACCCTCCTTTGACCTACAGCTGTCCAGTAACACCTCACATTTTTTATCTTCCACCTCAACCCTAGACCCTTCTGCTTCTACATGTTTGCCTTCAACCATATCAGAAGATGCTGATGCTTCCTTTGCTTCCCCCTTCCACCTGTGTGTCTCAAGAAGTCAAGTGAAGATGCAACTGGAGAGACTGAATCAGAATAAGGCTGCAGGTCCAGATCATGTCAGCCCTAGAGTCCTGAAGGCCTGTGCAGAGCAGCTCTGTGGGATTCTGCAGCACCTCTTCAACCTTAGCCTGGCCCAGAAGAAGGTTCCGGTGTTGTGGAAGACCCCCTGTCTTGTTCTGGTACCAAAGAAAACTCACCCATCAGTCCTCAATGACTATAGACCTGTTGCCCTGACATCCCATATCATGAAGGTCCTAGAGAGACTCCTGTTGGCCCACATGAGTAAGCAAATAATAAACTATCAGGACCCCCTTCAGTTTGCTTATCGCTGTGGAGTTGGAATTGAAGATGCCATCATACACCTGCTTCAACAAACCCACTGTTATCTGGACAAAGCCAACAGCACTGTGAGGATCATGTTCTTTGATTTCTCCAGTGCATTTAATACAATCCAACCTGATTTGCTTTGTCAGAAACTCCAGAAGACTCAGGATCAAAGACTACCTGACAAACAGACCACAGTTTGTGAGACTGAAGGGTTATGAGTCTAACCAGGTAGTCAGCAGCACAGGAGCACCACAGGGGACTGTACTCTCACCATTCCTTTTCACTCTGTACACCTCAGACCTTTAGTACAAGACAGACTCCTGTCATCTGCAGAAATACTCAGATGATTCTGCAGTCGTGGGATGGATCAGAGATGGACAAGAAGCTGAGTACAGGAAGGTGGTGGACCGCTTTGTGGCATGGTGTGGAAACAATCATCTCATTTTGAACGTGACTAAAACAAAGGAGATTATTGTAGATTTTAAGAGAAACAGGAATAAGTCAAAAACGATTTCCATCATGGGAAAAGAGGTGGAGGTGGTGGAGGAGTATTGTTAGGAGATTCAATTTGTGTACTCGTGTTAATGCTAAGGTGTGTGAGGTGTATTATTACCAAGTGAGGTGTAGTACCTAATTTTCACCACTGTGAGGAGTAAGTTAAAGAGGTCAGAGACACATGTGTCGTCCCGTTTCTTTTTCCCTCTCTCCGTTGAGATGTAATTTAAGAGAAGAAGATGTTCACTGTTAATGTGACTGAATAAATATGCCACAGCGGCTAAAGAGAATCACTGCCTCCATCAAATTATTCCTCCGAGCTCAGCGCAAGTGAAGCTGCAGTGCTCAACAAGTATAAATACCACGGTGTTCACCTGGACAACAGACTAGAGTGGAGATGCAACTGTGAAGCCATCAACAAGAGGGGCCAGAACAGACTGTACTTCTTGAGGAAGCTTAGGTCCTTTGGTTTTTGCAGCAAGATGCTGCATATCTTCTATAAGTCTGTTGTGGAGAGAGTGTTCTCTTCTGCCATCATCTGCTGGGTAAGCAGCATCAGAGCCAGGGACTTAAAAAAACTAAACAAGCTGATAAAGAAGGCTGGCTCTGTTCTGGGGACTCCTCT
Organism: Girardinichthys multiradiatus; assembly: GCF_021462225.1. Classification (NCBI taxonomy): domain Eukaryota; kingdom Metazoa; phylum Chordata; class Actinopteri; order Cyprinodontiformes; family Goodeidae; genus Girardinichthys; species Girardinichthys multiradiatus. Next base: position 3,158,481 of record NC_061801.1, on the reverse strand, counting down.
GGAACCTCTGGAGATCATTGTGGAAAGACGGATTCTTCATAAAATGAAGAACATTATGGAGAACCCTGAGCATCCTCTTCATGAGACTGTCCTACAACAACAGTGTCTTCAGTCAGAGTCTTCTTCAGATCTGCTGTAAGATGGAGCGCTACAGGAGATCCTTCCTGCCCACAGCTATCAGCATCTACAACGGCTCTTTGAAGAAACCTTCATAATGAGCTACAACAACATTTAACTTCCCTTTTGGATTAATAAAGTACTATTGAATTGAATTGAATTGAATCTGAATTTGAAATAGAAAGGAAATCAGTTTTCAATATAAACTATAACCTAAGGTCTGTGTTTCAACATTTTCTCTTTAGTAGTAATTACAGACACTATGTGTGTTCTGAAAAGCCATTATTACAGTACTGTGCAAAAGTTTTAGGCACAGTAATCTTTAAGAGAGAGCTGGTGTCGGCTGGCGTGACCGCGTATTTCTGACTGTCGGTTCACTTGACCGCAGTTTTCTTCTGTACAGTTGATGTCTCCTCACTGAAGCGACGCTGCAAGCCCTGCAGTTCGAGCAGAAGTTCAGAGATGCGGGGGATCAGAGTCTGCTGCTTTAGTCAGCGCTAACCAATAGGGAAACGTCTTACAGCGTTCGTCTTTAGGCCTCGCCCAGGATGTTCATGTTCCCAGGACTCAAAATTCGTTGAGTTCAACCAAAAACAGAGAGCGTCAAAACCAAAAAAGTGAGACTCGTAACCAAAGATTTTTGACATGCGCAAATAAAAGTTTATGTTTTGCAAATAACTTTTTTCTCTTTGTGAGAAAAAATTTGTCATTTTAATCAAAAAACGTTTTATCAAACAATTTTTCTTTCTCCCCAAAATAAAATATTCCATTAAAAAAAAAAAATCGTTACAACTCTGAAAGTTTTGATCACAACTTAATATTTTTTGATTGAGATTAGTTTTTTTTGATTGAATATTATTTTTTTGATTGAGATTAGTTTTTATTTTATTGAGATTAGTTTTTTGTTTGCTTGAATAATATTGAGACAAATTTAACTCCATAGCTTTCACTGGTATGAAATTGTTGTAATACAATCCTTCTAAGAAATCTAAAAATCTCTGGTAATTGGTGTAAAAACAGCTGTAATAAAATTTTCAAATACTGCTAATCCTTCTGAAAAATCTGAAAATCTATGAAAAGTAATGAAATCACACATTTAGGTAAAGTAAGATAGGAGGAAAAAAAATCATATTTGAGACTATTCTTAGCCGAATAGTGTCTGAATTAGCACAAGAAACCTCAGCAGGGGTAAGCAACACACACATAAGTAAAGATTTTGCAAGGATACGAATACATATAAGTCTGAGTGTGTTTGCAAGAATTAGACTGTCAACACTGATAGAAGCGCCTTTGTTCTTGAGAAGAGAGGTGGAAATTTTATCAATTGGCCGCATAGTCCTATCAGCACACAGCTGGTAGGGGAGTGCTGGGAAGAGCATTGTGTTTATATAACATCCAGGAGATATTTTATCGATAGCCAGTTAGCAGAAGTTGCCATGGCCACGATGGGGCAACAGATTTAGAAAAACAATAAATGTCGTGGTTCAGGCAGTTGTGAATTTCCAACCACCTTAAGAGCTTTACTGGTATGTCTCAATTGCGAATCTAAATAGCCAAATTTCTGGTACTTTCCGCAGATCTGGAGCGTACAACTTCTCCAAGATTATATCCCTTAACCTCTGAGTCCAACCGCTGTCAGGCTGCGATTCTGTTCAAGAATCGTGTCCAGCTTGCGATTCTGCACTCTTAACATTTCAGTCTGAGTGTTGATCACTCTACAGACTCCATCCAACATCACAGGCAGCTTTGGAAAGGTTTGAACAGCTGCCCACGTTTTGCAAATCACTCGATAAGCCAGGTAACCACCAACTCCAAAAAGCAGAAATCCTGTTATCAAAAGTCCAAATATGTACACATTTTCTACGTCCGCGACCGACATCATAGTCACATTTTTACATTTTATTCCTTTGTACACTGAAATTTAAAGTCTTATTAGGATTACTGGATGTGACCTCTTAAATGGGAACAACGCTGAAGTCAACTGCAGATGTGGTCCCTGTTTAATAGACTACAGTTCCAGAACCCGATATATTCTGACTATTCTCCATGATATGGAGAATAATCGAACTCCCACTCTTCTGGTCTGAAGTGTTAGGGTCATCCATTTTGGGGTGATAGACTGGCTGGGCTGCGCAGTTCGACATGCGAAGCTCAACAGACGTCACAGCTCTGACGTCACCTGGTATAATAAAACCTGCGGAAAATAAACTTTCATTGCCATTTCCAGCGTATCTCACAGGACGACGCAATGGAGGTGCATATCTGGAGAGACAAAAGCTCACAGGCAAACTTTTCCTCCACACGGCCATTCCTGAAAGAGTTTGAAAGCTGGGAATCTGTCTGATACAAGAAGGTCAGAAGATTCATATACCGATCGAAGACCCTGCCGGCGCAGGTGGAACCCCACAGAAGTTTTATTTCCAAGGAGACCCCTTGTTGGTGTAGTCGACTGCATATGTAACCTGTTTTGGATGGATGAGAAGTTTACCGTTTTTGAATTGATCACGGACACGTGTCACTCTGGTGTACGTTGGTGTAACTACAGCTGTAACTAACACTCTCCCAGTTAGGGAGGAAGCACGACCACCGTCTGGTGGCCAGTGAGTGAAATGCAGTTGCAACAGGATTTTCTCTGCTGCAGACAGGCATTCAGTGTCAACTTGTGGTCACTAGTGAGAATTACAGTTGGTACCACAGAAATTAACTAATTTGATTAGTTTTCCATTAACACAGGCAGATAATCCAATCACCGATGATCAAAGGACATAACTTGAGCTAAAATAAAGTTATTGATAATTCATTGCCACTTCTGCTCTGAAATTTATGTATTTTTGCTTGGTTTTTCTTGTGTGTGAAGCATGTTTTGACCAGACTCGTATAACTAACTTTAGTTGCCTAACTTGGTAAGTCCTGCTAGAAAGTAAATGACCCATAATATGCATCACAAACATTCATTTGAAGCTAAGAATAGCATTTGAATGTTTTTAGTTCGCTTTACCCACTTATAAAAATTTTTTTTTCTAAAAATGTTTTGTGTGTTTTGTGTTGCTGTTAATTGGTTTTAGCAGTCGTTTCATAGCTGAACAGATTAGTCTGTTTTGTGTTACTGCTAATTGACTTTAGCGGTCGTTTCATTGCTGAACAGCTTTGTTTGTTTTGTGCTGTCTTGTTTTGTCATTGTGCATTTTGGCTGATATGGATAAAACTTCCCAGGCTGCTGCTGTAACGGTGAGTCAGGAGAACTCCACAAGAATGTAAGCACAGGAAGGGATTGGAGCTTTGATGTTATTGTCTTCAGAGGAGCGTGAAGGTCTTAATGATTATAGCATTGAGCAATGTGAAGCAAAGATTCAGGAGTTGTTTCAGGTCATTAGGAACCCACCAAAAGACAGACAGGTGGCCGATGTGTTAGGACAGCTCACTCTTTCCTATCAGCGAAGGGTAATGTTGGAAGTTGACCAGCATTTTAAACTGCAGTATGAGCTGGATGACATGTTACAGACAATGAATGCCACTAGGTGTGAACTGTTAAAAGTGGAGGATAAGTCGGAAGCAGCTGAGTTGAGGGCCAGAAGGTTGTAGGTAGCTGAGAGTAGCCAGAACACATCCCCATCCCTAGAGAACTGGGGGGTGGAGGTAAAATCCACCTCACAGGTTAAAACCTCTGAAGGTCAGGCATACCTGCAACACCCTGAAGGAATCTTCCACTCAGAGCTGGAAAACGTAGAAGCTACTCTCCAGAGACTTCCTTCCCGAGCTCATGGTTTTCCCCACACATCCACAGAGTCCAAAACAGGTATGAGTAGGCAGATTAGATTCAGTGGTGCGATGTCCCACCCCACAGTAATAGACAACCATGAACAACAACTGGCAGTGGACTCACTAGAGGTAAATAGTTCAAGGTTTAGGGGGGGAACAGCCTTCACCTATGACTCGCTGCATCCTCCTCTATGATTCCTCACCTCTGCCAAGGCGACAGGAGAGCCGTCTCTGGGACTCAGGTGGCTCATACCGCCTTCAACCGCTGTCCAGGACCCAAGTCCATGGAGCGCAGGGCCCGCCATTGTACCAGCCTCCGGTGCCTCCCCCAAGGGTTAAAGTTAGGTGATGCCCTGACACACAAGGGATGCAGCAGAAGTGAACCTTCAGATGAGGACTCAGATGGGCCAGCATCAATCCCTGAGAGTGGATTGCACACACGGCAACTTGAGTCTCTTGCCCAAGACATAGAGGGTTTTGACCCTAATAACGCAGAATCAAACATTGATGATTATCTTAGGGTAGTCGAACGCTGTCTTTTAGACCTGTACTGCCCATCAGCATGGGAAAAGTTGAAGTGCATTTTGAAGACGACAATCAGGAGCGTCCATGTTTTCATGGAGAGCCTGCCCTCTAGAGTCCGAGACCGTTATTCAACCCTCTGTGAAGCTTTAAGGGAAGAATCTTCTTTGTACTCAGACCGGGCCTCTGCAACACTTGGTGCTTTCACCATCCAGCAAAAGAAAGGTGAAGCATCCAGAGAGTATTACCAGTGCCTGAGAGCCACTTACTTGCAAGGAGGTAATGCTCCCTACATAGAGGAGGACCATCCTTTTAAATCATTATTCCTCCACAGCCTTCATGAAAGCGTACAATATGACTATGCACTGTAGAACAAAAACCCTCACAATGCAAGAGATCCATAAATATGCTCAGATGGCGTGGGAAACACGTGCATGTCCTGCTAAGGGATCAGAAGGTAAGGCTAGAGTTTTACAGGTGCACACAGAAGAAGACAGTCTTGTGTTAGAAGGTTGAGAAATGCCCTATAAACAGAACCTGTGTTAAGAACAGGTTTAGAGAACAACATAGGTTTGGTCAGCAGGACTAGGGTGGGACTGAGTACCAAACAAAGTCCACTTTGCCGGACCAATTCCGGTTGAACAGATTACCTGACCATCATGTGAGGCCCAAAGGTAAGCATATGGTAAAGGTTGGAGTCAACAGGCAGGATAGAACCTGAAGAGACAGATGGAGAATGCAGCAAGAGATGGAGGAATCCGCAAGATTTTGACAAAAGCAGTGGGCCAGGCATGCACCCAACCTCCACCATCATTAGAGACAGCCAACCATCCGGTGAATTCAGATCCAAAACCCCCGTCAGCACGACTAGGCGTGGACCCAATCACCACAGCAATCAGAGTCTACCTGATCGAATGGGGAGACAAACCTGGGAAACTCCGAAAACCACTTGGGACCTCACCAGGAGAAACTCCACAAACCTTTGCTCTAAGGTTCTTAGGTCAACAGAGCCAAAAGGAACATACACGTCACCTATACTGTCTCATCCTTATAGTAGGACATATAAAACTGAATTTAAATTTTAAAACAGAGCCTTTCCCTGGTGGCCAGGACCTACTGGACAGGTTGGCCACGCTTATTGACGTCCACCAGGACCAACTCTGGGTCCAGGTGGAGGTGCTAAAACCACTGGGTGCAAGCAGCAAACCATCCTTTGTGACCAATCAGGTTGCCAGCTCAGAGGAGCCCAAAGAACCTCTAGCAAAGCTCAGGGCCTCGTCAGAGCCAGACACGGGCACCTCTGGTACAAAGATGCACCCAGCCACTCAGAAAGCTCCTCTCTGCAGTCGTGCATAATTTCTTTGCTCTTCAAAGAACACAGTTTTGAAAACTTATAACCCCAAAGTGGTGAAAAGTGTACACTTGGCCAAGAAATGTGAATTCCACAAATCATCAATCACATTTTTGGGTTACATCCAGGAGGGTGGACAGGTTCGCTCGGACCCAGAGAAGATCAAGGCAGTACTGGAGTGGCCTGTTCCAGACACCCGCGAGCAGCTACAATGATTTCTTGGATTTGCAAACTTTTATCGACGATTCATCAAGAACTTTAGCTTAATCGCCGCACCACTCACCGCCTTGACCTCCACAAACATTGTATTTTCCTGGACACCTAAAGCAGACAAGGCCTTTCAGGCATTAAAAGAGAGGTTTTCTCAGACACCCACACTAGTTCATCCCGATTCTTCCAGACAGTTTATTTTGGAGGTAGACACTTCTGATACAGGTGTTGGTGCCGTACTATCTCAGCAGTCAGCCGCAGATGGAAAACTCCATCCATGTGCTTTCTTTTCTCATTGTCTCACTAGCGCTGAAAAGAATTACGACGTGGGAGACAGGGAGCTGCTAGTAATAAAGCTAGCTCTCGAAGAGTGGAGACATTGGTTGGAGGGGGCTAAGCACCCCATTTTAGTATGGACTGATCACAGAAATCTGGCATACTTACAAACAGCTAAGAGACTGAACCCCCACCAATCAGGTTGGTCATTGTTTTTCTTTCGTTTTGATCTCTCCATTTCTTACAGACCAGGCTCCAAGAACGTCAAGCCGGATGCTCTTTCCCGGCTTCATTCACCTGATTCCACCGAGAAGGATGCCGAACCCATTGTGTCGTCCCATTGGACCTTTGGAGCCTTAGTTTGGGAGGTAGAGGATCTTATAGACAATGCCCAATGAAACGAACTGGACCCTGGTACTGGTCCTCCCAACAGAAAGTATGTACTTACCTCTGTTAGGTTTAGGCTCATCTGCTGGTTTCATACATCCAAATTCTCAGGTCACCCAGGGATTAGCAGAACCATATCACTCATTTCAAGCCAATTTTGGTGGCTATCTCTTCATAAGGATGTTACTGAGTATGTGCAGGCTTGTTCAGTATGTGCCAGACACAAATCGAGCAATCAGCCCCCCTATGGGTTACTTCAGCCTCTCAATACACCCAAACGACCTTGGTCTCACATCGCTCTGGATTTTGTTACAGGTTTACCCTTATCAAAAGGGAATACTGTCACTCTCACCATTGTTGACCGTTTTTCTAAGTCATGCCATCTTGTAACATTAAAAAAACTCCCATCTGCTTTTCGTATAGCCCAGCTGTTGGTTCAGCATGTTTTTCGCCTTCATGGCATACCCCAGGACATTTTGTCAGACCGTGGTCCTCAGTTTATCTCTTGTGTTTGGAAACAGTTTTGTTTGGCTCTTGGAGCCAAGGCCTCCCTGACTTCTGGTTATCACCCCCAATCTAATGGACAGACAGAACGCATGAACCAACAGATGGAGTCCATACTTAGATGCATGACCACAACCGAACCACTGGACTGGTGTATTTTTCTCCCCTGGGTCGAATATGCCATAAATTCACAAATCTCATCTGCAACAGGCCTCTCACCTTTTGAGATTTCCCTTGGTTATCAACCTCCTTTATTTCCAGCTGATGAAAAAGACATTGGGGTAGCATCCATTCGGCACCACATACGCCGTTGTAAACGGATCTGGGTAAATGCAACCAGAGCTCTCCTTCGTACAGCAGACCAGAACAAGAAGTACGCTGACCGCAGACGGCGGCCTGCTCCAACGTACCATCCTGGTCAAAAGGTTTGGTTGTCCTCCCGAGACATTCCTTTGAAGGCTATGTCAAAAAAACTGTCTCCTCGTTTCATTGGCCCCTACACTATTGACTCAGTCATCAGCCCCTCTGCTCTTCGTCTACAACTGCCTTCCAGCTTACGTATTCATCCTGTGTTTCACGTCTCACAAGTCAAACCTTTCGTTTCCAGCACTTCTTTTGAACTTCTCCTGTAAATCACACACATCATTTCTCCATCTGTCCCGCAGTTTAAAGGGCAGTTTTTTGATGATTGTTTGCATATTGGCAGAAACATCCATCTCATGCATACAGCCATTGTTTTCCATCACATTACAGCATTCCCTGAGCAAAAAGCTGAATGCTTGTAAAGCCTTTACATCTTCTGCTTGCAAAGCAGGCCATGACAAGACTTTACTCATGTATGCAGCAATTATCTTCAATGAACAACCAAAATGTTCTTGAAGTAAAGATTTAGCTTCAGCATATCCAGAATCACTAGGCATATGAACACAACGTCTTACTAGGTCATGAGGCTGACCTCTAGTGTACTGCTCCAAGAAGTATAATCAATCTTTGGCACTGTGCGCCTTTGTTTCAATGCTGTGTTCAAATGCTTTCATGAATGTCTTAAATTGGAGTGGACCACCATCAAATATTGGTATGTCCCATTTTGCCAGAAAAAATATTGTTGATTTACAAGCAAGCTTGTAATTTCATTCTACCTTTCCAACACACTTAACAGTTGTTTATTTTCATCAGCTGACAATGAATTTTTATGATGTGATGGTTGTGGCTGTATTTGATGAAACATTCGTTGAGTTGGAACTTCAACTTGTGTTGTTTTTATCTTCTCCTGGTCAGTCATTGTGTCTGGATTTTGTTTAATTTTTGTATCTTTAGGCGTGCACCCAAATAAGAATAGGACTGAAAGGTTGGAGCTTTGTTATGACAGTCAGTTCTAACTGCTGTAGGTACAAATGTATCTGCATCAACATTCAACATTTGAGATCTTTTATTTTCACTTTCAAAATATGAATTCATGCCATCAGACCTAATCTGTGCAGCACTAATTACTTGAGAACAGACAGAGCCCTGGAACATTTTAACTTTAATCTCTTTATTCACACAGGGTTCAAAACTGGTCAATTGAACCTGATTTAAATCAGCTTCTTCACCCGTTTGGGCTGCATTGTTGAGTTGTTCTGCACCTGAAAGCCATGTTTCAACTTCTTGTATAAATTCAGAATTATATTTACACAGGCTTGAAAACCAAATGTTTAGTTTTTCTTGTTCTTCAACAGGACACAGTGGAATAACAGACTCATACAGCTGTTTTGCATTCTCAAGCAATAATTTTAAATCATCTCAATGAGACTGAACACTCTCAAGATGTCCTTCATTTTTCATAAGCTCTTTAATAATGTTTATTTCTCCTTTGATTTTATGAACCCTTGATTTGAGATCCTTTTGAAGCTTCTCAGTTTTATTTTGTAATGCTTTAACACTTAATTTTGATCGCCTTTTTTCATCTTTACCGCTTACAACGGAACTTGATTTAGATCCAGCTGACTCCATTTTCCGTTGTTTGTCTTTAAACAATTCCTCTTCAGACAAAGCGACTCAGTGCGTGTGTATTTGTCCATACCTCAGTTCCAACAGACTTGATTGAGCTTCAGTGAAGGAATCTCATTCAATTAACTGATGACGCTGCACTCCATGCGCCATTACCGTTTCCAAACTGTTCCAAGCAGAAGCGAAGAATCCAGACTTGCCTTTCCAATAAGCCGCTCATTAAATTGTCAGTTTCTGTTGACGATAACCGTGCGGCAAACTAACAATGTTGTAGAGGACCGCACTGGGTTAACTCGGTGAATTTCGACTGTCAAACGCGTGCTTCAAATACTCTCCAGGCCGCTTCTTGTATGTTGCAACCATCAATTTATTCCACTTTAACTGCCATACTTCTCTTTACAGGACTGACACATACTGACCAGGCTAAACCATACAACGGTGCCAACAATAAAACAAAGTCATGTCACGGTCAACAGAAATTACGACCACCACCGGCGCACCCACTTCCTCATACATACAAAAACCAGCGCGCCAGTATGGCTCCCATTCATACCTTAGTGACAGTCACACCCACCTCGACACACCGACCACGCAAGTGTCTGGAGGATATCGTGTAGGTAATGCTCCAAAACGAGTCACTAATACACACTAGTATACAAGCTACCCTGTCATGACATGCGCTAACACTCGGTCGGCTACAGAAAGCTTGACGGGTGTAGTAACAGTAACTAAGGGGGCAGGACTTTTGCGAAAGGTCAGTTGGTACTAAGGGGCCCAAAGTGTGCCAAGAAAATATCCCCCACACCATTACACCACCACCAGCCTGAACCGTTGATACAGGGCAGGATGGATCCATGCTTTCATGTTGTTGAAGCCAAATTCTGACCCTACCATCCGAATGTCACAGCAGAAATCGAGACTCATCAGACCAGGCAACGTTTTTCCAATCTTCTATTGTCCAATTTTGGTGAGCCTGTGCGAATTGTAGCCTCAGTTTCCTGTTCTTAGCTGACAGGAGTGGCAACCGGTGTGGTCTTCTGCTGCTGTAGCCCATCCACCTCAAGGTTCGACGTGTTGTGCATTCAGAGATGCTCTTCTGCATGCCTCAGTTGTAACGAGTGGTTATTTGAGTTACTGTAGCCTTTCTATCAGCTCGAACCAGTCTGGCCATTCTCCTCTGACATCAACAAGGCATTGTGCCCACAGAACTGCCGCTTACTGGATACTTTCTCTTTTTTGGACCATTCTCTGTAAACCCAAGAGATGGTAGTACGTGAAAATCCCAATAGATCAGCAGTTTCTGAAATACTCAGACCAGCCTGTCTGGCACCAACAACCATGCCACGTTCAAAGTCACTTAAATCATTTCATTTTCTTCCCCATTCTGATGCTCGGTTTGAACTGCAGCAGATCATCATGACCATGTCTACATGCCTAAATGCACTGAGTTGCTGCCATGTGATTGGCTGATTAGAAATTTGCGTTAAGGAGCACGGTTTTTTATTGTAAAGTGCCCTAAAAAGACATATGCTGTGAATTGGTGCTCTATAAATAAACTGGACTGAATCGAATTGAAGTTGATCAAATGCTTAAAAGGATCCATTCATCCATTGTCTATACCTGCGTATTCTAGCAGGGTCAGCTGAGCAATGGTGTCTATTTCCAGTGTTCATTGGCCAAGAAGCGGTGTACACAGGTCACTACTTCATCACAGGGCAACACAGAGACATACAAAACAGGCAAGATAAATACACACACTCATACCTAAGGAAGAAGTAATAATAACCTCAAATAAATGATTTTGGACTGTGAAAGAAAGCCGGAGTATTGGGATAGAACCTTTCTTTCACAGTTCAAGTGCTAAGCTTTTCATCATCATTACTGTAACTAAAACGTCTTTTTAGACATTTCAGGTTCACTTATGTATTTTGTATTCATCAAACATTATATCTTAGTTACATTTTAATATCATCTTTTTTCTGTAAGCTACTTTAACAGTGCTGTTTGTTTTTAGCATATGAGCATTCGACCAAAACAGGTTAAATATATAAACTGATGATAAATGCATTTTGGTGAACTTTTAGCAACTGTCAGTATGTGACAGGCAATAAATGCACTATGAATAATGGTACCTGTTGGAGTTGTTCTTCTAAACTCCTGTGCGTTCGTTTATTTGGTCAAAACATCTTAATTCTGTACGAGAAACTAGACTTGAATCTCTAAGAAAGAAAAACACGGACTAAGTAATAAAGTTGTTCACCCGGCCGGGGAGAGAGGTGCTGCATCTGCGTAGTCAGGAACACATCTGTTTTTCTCTCCCCTGCACCGTTCTTTTATTGAACACACACATACTACAGGAAATATACATTTTACATTTGTTGTGCAGCCCTTCTCAGTTTCTCACACATTCTTTTGCTGAAGGTCAGTTTCTCACACATCTTCAGGAATCTTCAGGGAGAGGAGTACCATGCCTCCCAAATACACTGCCGGCTTCTCACGATACAGACAGAAAAGACCTGCAAGCTTTAACCTTGAATAATAATTGTGCTACCACCCAGACTGTTGCATGCCCAGAGTGAAGCATGGGGCTGGATCAGTGATGGTTTGGGCTGCCATATCATTGTGTGACCACACTAGAAGCTACTGTTTAAGGATTTTTCTAACTCTCAAAAGCATAACTAAAAACTCCTAATAATAATCAATCTATAATCAGCAAATCCCAAATATATCTTAGCTTTAGCTACTAATGATAAGGCATTTATATTTCCACATACCCTAATAAGTATTGGTTTTAATTGAAGTCACTACTATGTAGAATTGCTGTGTTATCAATCATTCTTAACGTGTAAACATTTTTTTTAACTGTTTCCCAACCAATTTTTTATGCTAGCATCTAGAATGAAAAGCCAAACAGCGGAGGGTGAGGAATGGGTAGAAGGAAAGACTCTTCCAGTTCCCCAATTACTGCCCCGGGGGTCTTACAGCTCTGTTCATGGTTCCCCTCTAGTCCGCTAGCTGGAAACCAAGTATGCAGAGATTCACAAAGCAACATAAGTTTCGGACGGCTTCGTTGAATATGAACATTTCTTAGGTATATGAGTCTTCCAGGAGCTCTCAGAAGGCGCGAAAAAACAAAAACGCTCAAGAAAATATCTGTAGGCCGGGTGTAAATCCAAGCTCTCACCCCTTGCTGGGTAAGTAGTTGCAGCTAATGAGCTAACATGTGAAGTGATTGCGCACTCGGTGTTTAGGAGTGTCTGTCAGTTAGTTTCCTTACTAGGATAGGCTTATGAAGGACATTATTTAGTTAACCACCCCATGTTCTGGTAGTTAAGGATGCACAGCGGTGAAACAGGCTGGCTAGTCAGTTTTAACCGACCCGTGGATCCTCCCTGCTAACATGCTAGCTGATTGTTCGTTATTGCTAGTTCTGTCGTGCTAGTTTTGCTCGTTAGCTTCTTGGCCAAAACAATCGACATGAAACGCGGTAAAGAGTAAGGATTGTTTTATGAAATCAGTTTTTTTAATAAAGAGTTATTAGATCAGTTAACCCAGTGGATGGCCATTTGTATTAAGCTCAATATATATGCAGAGTAGGCACAATATAAAGCAGACCTGTATTACAACATGTAGTTATAGTTTAATAATATTACATTCCAAATGATATCGAGGGCTGACAGGTTCGTTATTGTGGTAATCGATCCTCAGATGTGCAAGTAGATGGGTACCTTTCACTTTATTTGTTGGGAAAACATTTGTCATTTTCAGACAAGTTTTTAAAATACTTCATCCACCAAGACGGTGGAAACAATACAGTAATCGTAATGCACTAAACTTTGTTTATGAAATGTTTTCCATTTGTGATTTTGTGTAATATCTTGGCATTCGGGTAACGTAGATTCATTATCAGCTAGAACTTAAAAACTGTGTTGCACGTGATGTTTGACTGGATCCGTTCTGGGGCATCAACAATTCAAAGACACCACAGAGTTCTGAGAAATACACAGGGCCAGTTTGATTATATAGTATTTTCCCCCTAATGAATGAAATAATAATTTGAATACTGTTTTTAATATTTACTGAGGTTACTGTTTTCCCATATTAAAATTAGTTTGAGGATATGAAACATTTAAGTGTCACAAGAAAACAAAAAATGTCAGAAATCTGTAAGGTGGCAAGCACTTTTATACTGTATTGTGCAGCCCTACACTACAATAGTCAACTGTCTGGGATGAACAGAGTAACAACTCCTTGGTGATTAAATGATCAAATGTTACCGCAATCTTCTTAACAAATCCTTAATTACAACACTGACCATTTTAAAGTTGGTTTTATTGTTGTATCATCCACCTATCTATCCATCAAGTCAGTGACTGTATCCACATATCCTTTATTAAACTGATGCAATAAAAAAATGAAGCCAAATCTCCAGTAGGGGTATAGTTGATACTTTTTATTTGTTTCTCTTTAGGAAAGCAAATCAAAAACGTATTGAATAAATTTAAATCATAAATTACCTAGGCCTGATTGTTAAAATGCTTCACATTCACAGATGAATCCAGTAGTATTTTAAATTTTGCATTTAAGAGTGGGCTCTGTAGCCAGCAACTTTCAGACTTCTACTTTAATTGGAGTAAGCTGTCATGTTTTGTTGCAGAACTCTGCAGAGATGCCTGAGGTACGGGACCTATCAGAGGCCTTGCCAGAGATGTCTTTGGACCCAATCACTGGTGTTGGAGTAGTAGCTTCCAGGAACAGGGCCCCCACTGGATATGATGTGGTAAACTATGAAGGATGTTTGGAGCAAATGAAATTCTAAATCAACTTGAGCAATTCTGTGAAGTAACTAAATGATTGAAAATGTTTCTAATATATAAACAAGAACAGACATGAATTTCTACATAAAACATGATCTGGAGTTGTGTAGGAATGTGTGTAAAATAAGTTAATTGTTTTGACAAATGGACGTGTTGAATATATTGAACTTCAGACCTCAACAGGTTTGTAACCTTCTGAACTAAACCATTTGATCTGATGCTTTAAATAATTTACATTGTTCCCTGCTGTGATGTGCTCTTGCAGCGCCCTTCAATAGATGTTTGTTCTTTAGGAAAGAGAACAAGAAACATGTCACATTAATCCTGTGCTGTATTTGTTCAGTCTTAATCGGCCAGCCACTACAAAGATACTCTTGTGACTGCTTTGACAAACAGTTGTGAACCCCTTTTCTATTAGTACCTACTCTACTCTACTTGGGTCGGGTCACTCTGAGTAGGGGCTGGTGGAAATAGGGCATTAGTTGATGGTTGTCACGTCAGTGAACATTCTGCTCAAATTCCCTTCTAGATATCTACAACAACAGATGGCCTGGATGCAGATTTGTGGAAAGATGGCCTTTTCAAATCCAAGGTGACCCGTTACCTCTGCTTCACCAGAGTTTTCTCAAAAGAAAATGTAAGTTGGCTTACTTCACCAACCAACACAATGTAAATATTATACATATTTAAAAACAGTTCAAATGTCTCATATTTTCTGTAGTCTTGGGATGTATTGACAGATAGGCAATTGCTGACGGGGGCAACCGCGGAAAGGTGCTGAAAGAAATCATGTCTTGTTTTATATATATGTGTGTGTGTGTGTGTGTGTATATACAGGAGTTAGACAATGAAACTGAAACACCTGTCATTTTAGTGTGGGAGGTTTCAAGGCTAAATTGGACCAGCCTTGTAGCCAGTCTTCATTGATTGCACATTGCACCAGTAAGAGCAGAGTGTGAAGGTTGTATTAGCAGGGTAAGAGCACAGTTTTGCTCAAAATATTGAAATGCACACAACATTATGGGTGACATACCAGAGTTCAAAAGAGGACAAATTGTTGGTGCACGTCTTGCTGGCGCATCTGTGACCAAGACAGCAAGTCTTTGTGATGTATCAAGAACCACGGTATCCAGGGTAATGTCAGCATACCACCAAGAAGGACGAACCACATCCAACAGGATTAACTGTGGACGCAAGAGGAAGCTTTCTGAAAGGGATGTTCGGGTGCTAACCTGGATTGTATCCAAAAACCATAAAACCACGGCTGCCCAAATCACGGCAGAATTAAATGTGCACCTCCACTCTCCTGTTTCCACCAGAACTGTCCGTCGGGAGCTCCACAGGGTCAATATACACGGCCAGGCTGCTATAGCCAAACCTTTGGTCACTCATGCCAATGCCTAACATCGGTTTCAATGGTGCAAGGAGCACAAATCTTGGGCTGTGGACAATGTGAAACATGTATGACTCTGATGAGTCCACCTTTACTGTTTTCCCCACATCCGGGAGAGTTACGGTGTGGAGAAGCCCCAAAGAAGCGTACCACCCAGACTGTTGCATGCCCAAAGTGAAGCATGGGGGTGGATCAGTGATGGTTTGGGCTGCCATATCATGGCATTCCCTTGGCCCAATACTTGTGCTAGATGGGCGCGTCACTGCCAAGGACTACCGAACCATTCTTGAGGACCATGTGCATCCAATGGTTCAAACATTGTATCCTGAAGGCGGTGCCGTGTATCAGAATGACAATGCACCAATACACACAGCAAGACTGGTGAAAAATTGGTGTGCTGAACATGAAAGTGAAGTTGAACATCTCCCATGGCCTGCACAGTCACCAGATCTAAATATTATTGAGCCACTTTGGGGTGTTTTGGAGGAGCGAGTCAGGAAACGTTTTCCTCCACCAGTATCACGTAGTGACCTGGCCACTATCCTGCAAGAAGAATGGCTTAGAATCCCTCTGACCTCTGTGCAGGACTTGTATATGTCATTCCCAAGACGACACAAAAGGAGGCCCTACACCATACTAATAAATGATTGTGGTCTAAAACCAGGTGTTTCAGTTTAATTGTCCAACCCCTGTATATATATATGTGTATCAGAATCAGCTTTATTGCAAGTTCGTACATACAAGTTCGTACATACAAACAAGGAATTTGACTCCGGTACACTTTGCTCTTTGGTTTTGTTTTTGCATTACAGAATATACATATTTACTATGTACAATATACATATATATAATAAAAAGGTGCATTTGCAACATCTGTATGCTGTTGTTTTGTACTCTATTGAATGTTCAACAGTGAAACAGCCTGGGGGAAGAAACTGTCTCTGTGGCGGCTGGTTTTAGCGAACAGTGCTCTGTAGTGGCGGCCTGAAGGTAAAACTCTGAACAGTTTATGTGCAGGGTGTGTGGGGTCTACAGAGATTTTAGCAGCTCTTTTACTGACCCTAGACCTGTATAAGTCCTGGATGGAGGGAAGGTCAGTCCTGATTATTCGTTGCAGTCTGGACCTGTCCTGTTTTGTGGATGAGCCAAACCACACTGAGATGGATGAAGACAGGACAGATTGAATGATGGCAGTGTAGAAGATGACCAGCAGCTCCTGTGGAAGGTTGAACTTCTTGAGTTGCCTCAGGAAGTACAGTCTCTGCTGGGCCTTCTTTCGAACAGTGTTTATGTGTGAAGACCATCTCAGGTCCTCAGAGATGGTGGTTCCTAAGAACCTGAAGTGGTCCACGGCCGATACAGTGTTGGTGAGGGGGGTGTATGGGGGTGGTGTTCTCCGAAAGTCCACCACCATTTCCACAGTCTTGAGTGGGTTCAGTTCAAGGTAGTTCTGACTGCACCAGTGTACCAGCCGATCCACCTGCTGTCTGTATGCAGACTCATCACCGTCCTGGATCAGTCCAATGACAGTGGTGTCATCTGCAAACTTAAGGAGTTTCACGGACAAGTCTGATGAGGTGCAGTCATTTGTGTACAGGGAGAAGAGGAGTGGGGATAGAACACACCCCTGGGGGGCACCAGTACTTATTGATCTGGATTGGGAGAAGATGTTCCCCAGTCTCACCTGCTGCTGTCGGTCCATCAGGAAGCTGTTGATCCACTGACAGGTGGAGGCTGGGACGTTGAGCTGTGTGAGCTTCTGGTGGAGGATGTCTGGAATGATGGTGTTGAAGGCCGAGCTGAAGTCTACAAACAGGATCCTGGCGTAGGTCCCTGGGTGGTCGAGGTGTTGCAGGATGAAGTGTAGACCTAAGTTAACAGCATCATCTCCCGACCTGTTTGCTCGGTAAGCAAATTGCAGGGGGTCCAGCAGGGGGCCTGTGATGTCTTTCAGGTGCTAAAACACTAGCTGCTCAAAGGATTTCATGACCACAGACGTCAGGGCTACAGGCCTGTAGTCATTTAATCCTACGATGGTGAGTTTCTTGGGCACCGGGATGATGGTGGATCGTTTGAGGCAGGAGGAGACCTCACATTTCTCCAGTGACTTGTTGAAGATCCGGTGAAGATCGGAGCGAGTTGATGTGCACAGGCTTTCAGGCATGATGGGGAGACGTTATCAGGTCCTCCAGGTTTCTTTGTTTTCGTGCGTTGAAAGAGCCTGTTTACCTCTTCCTCGGAGATCTTCAGTGCAGGCTGTGGATCTGAAGGTAGGGGGTTGGTAGCTTTGTGGGAATAACTTGTTCCTGAATGGGATGTGGAGGGGATGATTTGAGGTGTGAATGGCTTCTTGTCATGTCTGCAGTAGAAGCCATTCAGAGAGTTGGCCAGGAGACGACTCTGTTCAGGATGGTTGGGGGGGCTCCTATAGGCAGTCAGGTTTCTCAGACCGGTCCATACAGCTGAAGTGTCACCAGTAGAAAGGCTGTTCTTCAGCTTCTCACTGTAGCTTCTCTTGGCTGCTTTGATCTCCTTTGTTAGTCTGTTCCTGGCCTGCCTGTACCGCGTCCAATCTCCACTGCTGTGAGCTTCTTCCTTTTCCTTGCGCAGATTCCTGAGGTGTGGAGTAAACCATGGCTTGTTGTTCCCAAAGGTGCAGAAGGTCTTGGTCTGCACACACATGTCCTCACATGTATTCATGTAAAATCAAAAGCTACCATGTTTTGGTACCTAAACACATCATTATTGCACAGAGGGAGTGGAAGCATTGTCGATTTTCCACGGCGGACATGAGCACAGCATTGCACGCACCATAGCCTGATGACGTCAGAAGCCGCTGCTAAAGTAAACAAAGCAGCTAATAGAAAGCGCTCGAGAGGAGGACTCCACATTTCAAAATGCGATGCAGATTGTGCTAGCTGCAATATTTGTGATGCGAAGTGCAATGCCAGCTGCAGGAATACTTCTAATCTGAGGCAGCATCTGGTTAAGCGCAAGATTTTTCTCAAGCCTAAAGAGTACACAATTTTCAACAGCCTCAGATCCATGGCTACAACTCCTGCTTTTCAGCTCCGTTAGCTAATCGTCGTCTGCAGCCAGCAACATGGGTGAGGCAGCTGCATCATCATCTTCGTCTACTCCAGGTAAATAAGCCTAGTGTTTAAGATGAAGTTAGCATGGTAGGTACCGACACCGATTCCTGGGGGACGGCGGATCTCGGTATCTGTCCATCCGTCCTGCCTAGAACGGCAAAATGGCACAAAACTGCCTCTGGACCACTCGTTTGGTCCAGACCAAAAGTGGACTTAATGGGTTTTTTTTTTGTGCGTTATAGTTCCTTTTCACATTGTGCTTTTTGCAAGTGAACTATAACTTGTAAACAAAGCCAGGTTATTGCTCTTATTGGACAGAAATGAGGAAAACTATCATAGAAGGTCTTGCATTTCTGTTCTGCATATTTGTACAGTTATTAAAGCTGCAGAATCATTGTATCAGGAGGAGCCCGTTCAAAGCAGGTTTAAAGAATGCTGGCGTTGCATCTCCTTCCATTGCCATGTCGATGATTGCCAAATCTATGTGCCTTTAAGGTGAAGCTAAAACTATCCTTTCAAGGCAACAGTTAGAAACAGTAATCCATGCTTTCATTTCATTGCGATTGGATTAGTGTAATTCCCTTTATCTCAGAGGCAGCAAGTCCTCGCTTGTCTGCATCTGGTGCAACATGCTGCAGCAGGTCTCAGAGTGCAACTTCTCTTCATTGGCTCCCAGTGTATTATAGAGTTAATTAACTTGGCCCCGCCCTACTTGGTAGAGCTTTTCCACTGTTACACCCCCAATCGGTCCCTTAGGTCCGCTGATCAGTTGCTTCTGGTGAGTGGGGAGGAGTGAGGAGAGAACACACTCATGGGGGGAGCAGGTGCTAATGGTTCTTGTGCGGGAGAAAATGCTCCCCATGCTCACCTGCTGCTTCCAGTCCTCAGGAAGCTGGTGATCCACTGACAGGTGCAGGTCGGGACTTTGAGCTGGGTGAGCTTCTGGTGGAGGATGTCTGGTATGATGGTGTTGAAGGCCAAGTTGAAGTCCACAACAGGATCCTGGCGTACATCCCTGGGTGGTCGAGGTGTTTCACAATAAAGTGTAGTCCTAAGTTGACTGCATCATCTGCCGACCTGTTTGCCCAGTTGGCAAACTGCAGGGGGTCCAGCAGGGGGCCTATGATGTCTTTCAGGTGCTTCAACACCAGTCACTCAAAGAATTTCATGACCACAGACATCAGGGCTACAGGCCTGTAGTCATTTAATCCTGTGATGGTGGGTTTCTTGGGTAGTGGGATGATGACCTCACACTGAGGTCCTTAGTCCAGGCAGCGGGTCTGAAGGTAGGCGGGTGTTTGGTGTATGGCAAGAATTTGTGTCTGAATGGGATGTGGAGGAGTTGGGTTGAGGAGTGAACTGCTGCTTTTCATACCGGCAGTAGAAGCCATTCAACTGATTTGGCAGGCGAAGGTTCACCATCTAGAAAGACATGGACATAGAGGTTTACAAATAAATCACCACTTATTTTTTTCTTTATTTTTTATTATTGGTATAACAAGTAGCTTAACACTTGCAGCACAACAAAAAATATATAAAAAATAAATTGTAATAAATTACAAATTGTCTGTGTGCGTAGATACATACCTTTCAAAAATTTTGTGGACACAGTCCTTGGTGTTCTTTGCTCATATTGTGGCAATTTGAAGCACCTGTTGGAAAAGGTACATGATACAGGGTACTGACACTCCCGAGAGTACCACACAGTGTGAGTACACTGTACTGCTAGATTATCCATTTCTTTCAGATTAGTAAAACCTACCATGGCATCAAAGGCTTTTGGATCAGAAAGGCGTTGCTCCACTCTCTCTAAATTCTTGATGGTCTCCATTCTCTCAATGTGCAGGGCTGAAAACGTGGGTTGTACATGTTTCAGGAGATTGAGTAGGTCAATTAATATGTTTAATACCCTTTTCTGGAACACTGAAATAAACACATCTGTTGATTAAGATGGCTATCTCTACCTAGAATAGCAAGTCTGAAGAGGACCACCTCCTGGGTCCGGTGGCTGGTTGTCCCTATGGGGTATCAGCAGCTGCCTCACCCATGTTGCTGGCTGCAGACGATGATTAGCTAACGGAGCTGAAAAGCAGGAGTTGTAGCCATGGATCTGAGGCTATTGAAAATTGTGTACTCTTTAGGCTTGAGATAAATCTTGCGCTTAACCAGATGCTGCCTCAGATTAGAAGTATTCCTGCAGCTGGCATTGCATTTCGCACCCTCTGTGCAACAATGATGCGTTTATGTACCAAAACATGGTAGCGTTTGATTTTACATGAATAGGTATTATTAGTACCGACGGAATTCAGTATGTAGCTATAAAAGCACCCATCCATAGGTACGACAATACATACATACATATATATATATATACACACACTTATATAAAACAAGACCTGAGAGGAGAGTATAGAGCATGTATGGGGAGTGTGAGTGAGTGTACGACGTCCATTGTTGTTTGTCTTTACATTGGGTGCGAGGGTGTGAGTGTTTTTATGTGTACGCATTAGGCTGGGAATGTGTGATGTGTCTGTTTTTTGTGGTTGGGTCTTGGCCTGCTCCCACTCCTGGATCAGTTTAGGCCCCCCATCAAATGTTGTGCATATTCCCTCCTGCTACTTGTGGTTGCTGGTTGGTTCCCCTGGGATTCTCCCCTGCTCTTCTCTGGGGGGGTTACGGTAGTCCCGGCAGTGGTTGTCCAGGGGTTCCTGTGCTCTGGGGGGCCTTTAGATGTCTGTGGCTTGGATCTCCTCCGTATCTGTCCTGGGTCCAGGGGGGCATGTCAGTGGCTCCTCACACTCACTATAGCATATTTTTATGGAGAAACCTTGTATACACAAGCGAGCTCACACTCAGACCCACAGGCGTTTAGATTCAGGTGTTAAAAGATACACAAATGTTCTATATTGAGCTACATTTACCACTACATACATCTTGCATTGAAAAGTACTGTGCACTTTTCGGTAAAAAGCTGGTAATATGAAAGTTTCTGCAGGTGTAGAAGCAAGCAGGGTGTTATCTTGTATTCTCTTCATCCTTCTTTCTTTCCTCCATTCTATTCTTCTCTCCCCTTCTCTTTTTTGCCCCCCTTTCTCTCTTTTCGTGCTTCTTTTTTTTTCCTTTTCAATTCTGCCTCCGTGTCCGTAACAATTGAAATAATTCCAAAGCAGTAAAGTTTCTTTTTATGAATATCAAGCAGAGCTTTAAAGCTCAGCGTTAAAGCTGTAATGCTCCACTTGTGAAAGTAAATCTGTTGGACTTTTTCTTGGCACTCAGACAACAATTCTGAGCGCTACTCTGCCGGACAGGACACGGTTAAAAGAAAAAATATATAATTTTAAGTCCCTGACAACCTCGTACTGCAGGTCGAGATTCTGAAAAGTACAAGAATGTTCTTTCATTTCGCAAGGCCGGATAAAAGTGATGGTTTAAAGTGTAATGAGATGTACACTCACTGGGCATTGAGAGGTCCCTGCGCTGAGGCGCTTTGCTTGCATATTGAGGGCCTAAAATTGAAAGATGCATTGCAAAATTATTCAGATGAAATAATAAGGTTAGCATTAGTTGTGACAGATACTTACTGGGCGTCAATGTTTTCCTTCCCGGAGAACCATTAGACCGCTCCACAGGACCATACGGGTCAGAAAACATTTAATTTAATTCGTAGCAATTGTCTTGTGTGTAAAGAATTCATTACCAAATTTAAAATTGTTGTTGCAATGGTTAATGTGAATACTTACTGGACACTTACGCCTGCAGAGATCCTGCAGAGCTGGAGAACTCTTCCATAAGGTCAACTGAGGTTTGATTTATAGAGCCTAAAACACATGAAACAGCCTGCTTTTATTTTAGTACCAAATTAATAATTTCAAATTTTTCTGTCTAAATTATTTCATTTGGACAGCTTCCTGGTTGTCATTCATTGACCCGGCCCTCTGGTACTTGCCTGAATGGAGTAACTCTGTGAAGTGGTATGGGTAGTTCAAGGAACGACATAAATACTCACAAAATGTGGACATCTATCTGGCCCAAGAACCAATAAGCACTTGTGTGTGTCAATTTGTGCTCCAAGGCCCACTGTCTCAGGGCATCTTCAAAGCTGCTAGGCACCTGAGCATCATCATTTGCTTCCTCTTCTGAATCAATGGACCATCAGTCCACACCAGTGTCAAAGTGAAAACTATCTAATGTCCAACACTGTCACTGATAAAACTTTGTGGGGTCTCAGGCACACTGGCACTGCTACAATTACTGTGACTCCCAGGCACACTGTTGCAATTATTGTCAATGCCTCGATGTTCCTCCTCGCTGTCAGAATAACGGAAGAAGTGGAATTAGGTCTTTTGCGTTTTCGCCATTCTCTCATTTTCAAAGTCATCTGTAAACAGTTGTGAGTCTAAGTCAAGTTAGTTATTGTTTTTTTGACTGACCCACGTGCAAAGGGGAGGAGAATACAGTCACAACGCCTCTACCTTATTAAGGTGGTTATTGGTAGGATACCACACACTGACAAAAAGACAAGACTGAATTATAAATACACAACTAAACCTTTGGAGTGTCTTATAAACCTTAGGATATGTAAATGTATGGCCTTTAAAGACTGATGCTGAACTTCATTTGAAAGCATGGCAGTTAACATTAGGTCATCAGGGATAACATTCACAAAGAGCTAGAAAAATACAAGCTCTGTAAATGTTTACCCTCTAATTCAAAATACTTGAAAAAGGCGTAACTGATAATTGAGAAATCTTTCACTGCCACGTTGTATTCTGCTTAGGCTGTAGGCAGTTTTTGGACAACACCTAATCCTTAATCATTATTTTTACATGTGGATCTGGTAAAAATGTTACTGTATGTGTTATTTATGTTTTTTGCTGTATGCTAAAATATTGTGATTTAGATTTTTTTATGTTTCTTAATGCTGTACCCCTGACTTTTGTGTGGTTATGTTTACACTTTGTCCAACTTGATTTTATATTATTCTTTATTGCAAATTAAGCTTTTTAAACCACAGAACCGGCATTATGAAATCTTTTTACATGGTTCCAAAAATGATCGCTTTGTGACGAATTGAGTGGACAAGGCCTAATTTGTCACACACAATAGAAATATAGCAATGAGCAATATTTAAGTACCTCATTGCGTACTTAAAAGTTAGAATAATTAATTTTTTAATTTGCATTGTTCTATTTGCCTTAACATTAGTCTACCACAATAAACACATGTACACGAGTGTGTAACTTCATAGCCACAGTAAAAATTTAGAAACAAGCTTTTTGAAGAAAATGTAATAGTCATTTTATTAACTGAATAATAATAAAACTGAAAATAAAATAAGAAAAGTAAAAAATCAACATACTCAAATAAATAATTAAATGATCTTTAATATGAAATAATGTATATTCATATTAAGAAACTAAAATAGTGAATCTGCACCTGTTTTGGATGTCTATATGACCTCCAACAGTCTGACATTCAAACATTGAACTGCCTATTAACGCAAAAGAGGGGTCGTCTTTAGATATCTAAATTGCAGACCTTGTTTGCACGTCGTGGAGACATCCAGAATTGGTCTTTGACCGGCTCAATATAGACCTGATCTGCACGTCCATTAGACATCTAATGTTAAGTGGGATGGATCGAGCTAGGGTTTTATGTCATCTACAGTACTTTAAAACGTGCAACAACAAAACATTTGTATTGAAAACACTAGTAAAGGTGGTTAGCTAATGGTTTAATTCACAAAACGTAGCTGTGGCTTGGCAATGTTCTGTTCAATTCAATTTAGTTAATTTATATAGCGCCAATTCATAACACATGTCGTCTCAAGGCACTTCACAAAGTCAGGTACATACATTCCAATTAATCCTAATCATTGAACAGTGAAGTCAGATTCAGGTATTTATCAAATTGGATAAAACGTTTTTCTATTTAAGGAAACCCAGCAGATTGCCTCGAGTCAGAGACTTGCAGCATTCACTCCTCCTGGATGAGCATGTAGAGACAGTGGACAGTCCCTGGCGTTGACTTTGCAGCAATCCCTCATACTGAGCATGCATGAAGCGACAGTGGAGACGAAAAACTCCCTTTTAACAGGAAGAAACCTCCAGCAGAACCAGGCTCCGTGTGAGCGGCCATCTGCCACGACCGACTGGGTTTGAGAGAACAGAGCAGAGACACAAAAAGAACACAGAAACACTGATCCATGACTGATCCATGAGTACTTTCTATGGTAAGGAAAAGTAAATGTTAATGGATGCAGCTCCTTTAGTCGTTTCATCTAGAAAGAAAGAACAGATAAACTCTGCCATTTTAGTATGAAAGAGAGCACATATAATTAGCAACAGTAAAAGCTCAGTCAGTAGCTATGTTTAGGAGAGAGACAAGCTTAAACACTGAAAGACAGGGCCAAGTGTATCATCGGTAGAAGGTGAGCATTAGGTTGTCGTCCAGCAGAAGCTTGGACGATGCCCCCCTCCAGGAAGGTGTCACAGGTAGTTACAGAGTCAGGCCAGGTGTAGCTTCTAGGAAGAGAAAAAACAGAGAACATAAAGTTAAAAGCTGAAATAACAGCAAATAATGCAAAATTGGAGAGTAGTGTGAGAATGTTGCGAAGAGAGTGAAAGTGGTCATTATGTCCTCCAGCAGCCTAAGCCTATAGCAGCATAAATACAGAGATAGCTCAGGATAACCTAAGCCACTCTAACTATAAGCTTTATCAAAAAGGAAAGTTTTAAGCCTAGCCTTAAAAGTAGACAGGGTGTCTGCCTCACGGACTAAAACTGGGAGCTGGTTCCACAGGAGAGGAGTTTGATAACTAAAGGATCTGCCTCCCATTCTACTTCTAGAGACTCTAGGAACCACCAGTAAACCTGCAGTCTGAGAACGAAGTGCTTTGTTAGGAACATATGGAACAATCAGATCTCTGATGTATGATGGAGCAAGATCATTAAGAGCTTTATATGTGAGGAGGAGAATTTTAAATTCTGTTCTGGATTTAACAGGGAGCCAATGAAGGGAAGCTAAAATAGGAGAAATATGATCTCTCTTTTTAATTTTCATCAGAACTCTTGCTGCAGCATTTTGAATCAGCTGAAGGCTTTTAATTGCACTTTGTAGACATCCTGATAGTAACGAATGACAATAGTCCAGCCTTGAAGTAACAAATGCATGGACTAGTTTTTCAGCGTCACGCCTGGATAGGATATTTCTAATTTTGGCAATGTTGCGGAGGTGAAAGAAGGAAATCCTTGAAACCTGTTTAATATGGGATTTAAATGACATGTCCTGGTCAAAAATAACACCAAGGTTTTTTACTTTATTACCGGAGGTCAATTTAATGCCATCCAGGTTAAGTGATTGACTAAGCAGTTTCTTTTTTAAAGACTCCGGTCCAAAGACGACAACTTCTGTCTTGTCTGAATTTAGAAGTAGAAAATTTAAAGTCCTCCAAGTTTTTATGTCTTCAAGACATGCTTGTAGTCTATCTAACTGGTTGGGCTCATCAGAATTCATGGATAAGTAAAGCTGAGTATCATCTGCGTAACTGGGAAAATGTATCCCATGCTGCCTGGTAATTTTACCTATTGGAAGCAAATATATAGTAAAGAGAATTAGCCCAAGCACTGAACCCTGTGGTACTCCACAATTAACCCTGGAGTTTAAAGATGATTTATCATTTACATGAACAAACTGGAATCTGTCAGACAGATAAGATTTAAACCAGCCTAGCGCTGTTCCCCTGATCCCTACAGCCTTTTTAAGAGAATATTATGGTCGACTGTATCAAATGAGGCACTGAGATCTAACAGAACCAGTACAGACACAAGTTCATTATCTGAGGCCTTAAGAATATCATTAGTGACTTTCAGCAGAGCTGTTTCAGTGCTATGATGAGCTCTGAAACCTGACTGAAACTCTTCAAACAGGTCATTGCTGTTTAAATGCTCACACATTTGATTAGCAACTATTTTCTCAAGAATTTTAGATAAGAATGGAAGATTGGATATAGGTCTGTAATTTTTCAAGTCATCTCGATCAAGCGAAGGTTTCTTAAGCAAAGGTTTAATTACAGCTAACTTAAAAGCCTGTGGTACATATTCATTTACTAAGGATAGGTTAATCATACCTAAAATGGGGCTGGTAATCAGAGGGAACACTTCCTTAAATAATTTGGTTGAGATTGGGTCTAACATACAAGTTGAAGGTTTAGATGAAGCTAATATTTCTGATAACTCAGGAAGCTCCACAGGATCAAAACAGTATGGAAGAAATAATCATCTTCGGGTCAATGATTTTATTTAAAAAAATCTATATTGTCATGCGTGCTGTGCCTCTGATGTCTTTTGGGCTCCTTCTGCTGACGTGTATTTCATATTAATACTATAACTTGCAGAATTTTAATCAGTTGCGTAGTATTTTAGGTTGTTGATAGGTTCCCTTCACCCAGGGAACGCTGTGCGCGCTGTGGTTATGAAGCTCAAAAAAAAGAAGATGCACAGAGATAGACTGCTTCAAAGTTTGATGCTGGAAAAGTTTGAAATTTTATTTTGAATAGTGCTTGAATTTTACTGTGGGCAAAGTGTACAAACCTTGAATATTATTTTGCCATGTAAAATGCAAGTTCATAACACTTGTAATAAATTAGGCAACAATTATTGCACTCCAAATTGTCTTTTGGGTCATTAATATTTCACACACTGATATTGCCATTACAATATATTGGGCAGCTCTAAGGAGGATTATTGATTAAGCTCAAACAGTCTTAAGATTCTAGCAGGTTTTCACAAGACCATGTATGAAATATATACTTTAGCAAAGCAAAGATATAAGCCTTTTTAGGCATGAGGCCAGCAGGCAGGATAGCACTTCAACCTTTTACTCTCTCTGTTAAAGCTCTGGTGTCCATGACTGGCCTGGATCTAGCAGACTTGGATATTTGTATGGAATGACTCTTGATTTTGGTAACAGGAGATTCCCCAGTTACTCATAAGGGAACACAGTCTCTTTGGAGTTGCACAGAAACATCTATTCTCAGGAAGGATGGTAGGAAAACAAAAATTTTAGGAATGATTCAAGCAGACAGTGTCATGTCATGTTGACAAAAACAGCCTAATGACATTTCTGTAGTCGCCTTGGAACTGTTGATTAGACTGTTGAATTTGACAGCTTATCTTGATATGAGTGGAGCTTGACATATCCCAGTTGTTATGGTTCTTGTTCTTCATCTCACATGTCTTTGAAGTATCTATAATTCCTCATGAAACTTGTTGCTACGTCCCAAGTGGCAGCTGCAATACAGAGGAGACCCAAGTGTAAGATTGTGTGATCTCATATCATGTGTTGGCCTGAATGTTAAACCTTCATGTGAAAAACCCTCAACTAATTTAAGCAGTAACATATATTTCAGCACAAAATTGCATCAAAATTCACTAGGGTTATTCTTCTCATCAAAACGCTATAATACCTTACACATGAGAATTATCATTGTAACCAAATTAATATTAAAAATAATTCCAAGTATAGAAATCATAATCATTGAATAAAAGCATATTCATTACAAATTGTGAAATAATTCATTAATATCAGCTGTAATTCAACCATCTAGATTTGTAAATTAGAAAGTAGAAAGAGGGAGAATATTAGCAACTATTAATAATTAATTACTAATAAAGTTAGAATATAACATATTTAGTCAGACTAACAAATAAGGTGCCACCTGATCAGGAGTTATTAGCCAAACAACTTTCAGTCTGTCAGATATTGTTCTGTGAATCCCAGCCAAACATGGTGTGGTATTATAGAACAATTGATTTGAGCACTTCAGCTAACCGCAAGTTCTGCACACATATACAGAATTTTAAACACAACAACTTTCTAAAGTCTAAGAATTTATTCACATTAATTCAGCTTCAGGTTAAATATTTTAACTAACAAAAACTATTCTACTAAACTAGTAACACTTAACTACACTACTAAAAATGAAAAGAATGAGGAAAACTAATACTACAAAAAGGGTACAAAGAAATAAACCATAACCAATAAATGGATGTAATGATATCACAGTTCAGTGTGGATGTTTATGTTTTAGAACCAAGGATTGTTATAAGGAGTTTCTAATGAGGTCACATTAGTTTGAAACTAATTAAGAACAGTTATTTGTGTGTTCCATCAAGTAATTCACAATGCAAATCAGATGGGTAAAAAAATATTTTAGTAAAATTATATTTTAAAGAATAATTTGTCAGATTAGAAATTGTCCAAAAGATTTACTTTTTTTGCACAATTGATTTTTATTGTAGTTAACTAGCTGCCACTGGGCACAGTGCTGGTGGTGTAGGGGGTTAGGCGCCCGACCCATATACGGAGACTTTAGTCCTCGACGCAGCCGTCCCGGCAACATTTGTTGCATGTCTTCGCCTCTCTCTCTGCACACATTTCCTGTCTAGCTACTGTCAAAAATACTGGGAGAAATAAAGGCCACTAGTGCCGCAAGTAAAAATATCTTTAAAAAAAAACTATACAAAACAAAATTAAATAAACAATATTTAGATTGTTTTATCCTAAACAAATTTTTCTGCTTGCAGTTCCTACGCTGTCCTCTCAGGGCAGTAGAAGGAGGACGCTGCTTCACTCAACGTGATTAGAGACACGGTCTCCTCTGGGGGATTCTTTTTCTGCAGAAGCTCAGACAGAAAAGTTTAAGATAGCTTGCTTTGTTTACCCCTATAAAATGAACGCTCAATGCACGTACAGCAGATGATAACTAAACTTTTGGCCGGTCTATTATGGAAGGGTACACAAACATCAGATCGTACTCAACTTTGGATCCAGGAATTCAAGTAATAGTTTAGCTCCCTAGACTACCTTCATCTGGGCAACTGTGGGTAACGAGAACAAATGCAGCTGAGTTCATGGTTCTGATGTCAGGAAATCCAGATGTGAATCCTCCTTCATGAGCTGTACTAAAAGTAGGTTAATGCAGTGCATTCTGGGTTTCAGAGTTTACCAGTCTCTTTGTTTGTGTACAGTACATGTTTCATCCCTTGGCTGGGGCACACCGCGATGATTAACACAACTCACTTTCTTTTACATCATCGCATGTCCCCACCTGAAGTTTAGGGTCAAGTTTTAATGCAAGGCATGTGAAATATTGTAGCCTAAAAATGTTGCATCCGAACAGTTCCTTAAGATCGTGAAATTTTACACATCATTAAATCACCACTACTTGGAATTTAGGAATCAGTTTCTAAAGGTCAAGAGTGGTTCCATGCTCTTCATCTTCTGTGGACACTTTATATATGTCCTGGCATCAGAAATCAACAAAATAATATCCACAATTCTAAGTGATTCTGATTCTAGTCTAGTCTAAGGGGGATTATGCGGCATGGCACTGTTGGTGTAGGGGTTTAAGCGTGTGGCCCATGTACTGAGGCTTTGGTCCTCGACACGGCAGTCCCAGATTTGAGTCCTGGCCCTACCGACGTTTGCTGCATGTCTTCCCCTACCTCTCCATCCCTGTTTCCTGTCTGCCTGCTGTCAAAAAACACTGAAAAATAAAGGCTACTAGTGTTGCAAAAAATCTTTAAAAAAAAAAAAAAAAAATTGGGATTTCATTTGAATTTGTACTTCTTGCTGATTTTTCCCCTCTCTTGACTTTCATGTGCATATAATATCTGTCCTTGGAATCACTGATCCCCCTCTCTCTGCTCTGGTCCTTTCACTCTAGAGCCATTTAGGCAATGTTCTTGTGGACATGAAACTGATCGATATAAAGGACACTTTGCCAGTGGGTTTCATCCCAATCCAGGAGACTGTCGACACTCGTAAGTCAGCCAAAGGCTAATGGTATCAGAAGTCTAAAGTGGTTTTGATCTTCAAACTTTTAAGTATGTTACAGCTCAGTGATTGGAGTAAGCATAGCTTTATCACTGTCTTGTGTTTGAGTATTCTGTTGGTAGTACAGCGATGCTAACTCTGACTTGTTCCTTTCAGAGGAGCAGGCCTTCAGAAAGAGGCGACTTTGCATCAAGTTTATTCCAAGAGACTCTACAGAGGCAGCTATCTGTGACATCCGTATCTTGGGACGCACCAAACAGGCCCCTCCTCAGTATACCTTCATAGGGTGAGGAACCTTATATCAGTTGTTAGCTTTTGGGTTAGGACTTAACAAGAAGTTCATTAATAAGAGGTCAGGGCAAAATTATAGTTAACCGCACAAATGGTTAGACTAACAATCTTTGTATTGTAGCTTATATTACAGACGAGGTAGGGGCAACTGTATAGTTAGGTTTGTATAAAACTAAAAAGCATAGAGTGTCTCAACTGTCTGCAACAGCAAATCCTAACAATGTTGTCGATGTTTTGTTAGTGTCTGTGTTTCCATAGCCAGTGCAGCAGAATATTCTGCTGTTAACATTTTATAGCCATATAAGATGTCAGAAAAGTCTTTGTAGATCACATTAGACAACTTGATTAAAACAATATGTAGCAAAGCTTTTATTGCAATTACAACCTGTCCTAATTAAGTAATTGTGATCAGAGAAAAGAGGTAACAGATTTAGTGTTACGCAGCCTATCGAGGAGGTTAGAAGTTACTTAATGGAAAATAAACTACAAGTACAACAGGCTGGAAGAAGCCAGCGCTGTCTCACTGGTGGAGGAACTGAATCACTTCTACACCCTTCAAAACCAAAGGGTCAGATTCTCCAACACCAACCCTGAAGCCCTCCATCTACAGGAACATCAGGTGAGAAGGGTGCTGAAGGCTGTAAACCCCAACGAAGCTCCTGGGCCAAGTTTTGAAGGCCTGTGTTGACCAGCTATCAAGAGACCTGACATGGATCTTTAATGCTTCCTTGATGCAGGGCACCGTTCCATCTTGCCTGAAAGCAGCCACCATCATCCCTGCCCCAAAGACGTCAGCCATAAACACCCTTAAATGACTCCAGACCAGCCGTACTGACCTCAGTAGTCATGAAGTACTTTGATAGACTGATTCTCCGCCACCTGAAGGCCAGCCCTCCTCCCTGCTTCGACCAGCACCAGTTTACCTATAGGGCAAACGGATCAACAGAGACGCCATCACCACTGCTGGCACCTGGAAAAACCTGGAACCTACTTCAGGATGGTTTTTATGAACTTTACAGAGTCCACTCCATTAGGTATCTGGGTGTCCACATTGGTTGTAACTTAACATGTGCAGCTAACACACCAGCAGTGCTTAAAAAGACAACAGAGACTCAATTTCCTCAGATTACTGAGGAAAAACCATCTTCATTTTGAACTGCTGTTGGCCTATTACCAATCCACCAGGTGCTGTGCTCGCTGGCTGCACAGCAACAGACAGGAAAGCCCTGCAGAGGCTCATAAAGACGGCACAAAAAAATCATTGGTTGGCCCCTTCGTACATGGAAAGATGTTGCCAGGTCTCGTTGTCTCTCTGGGCCTATAAAAATCCGGACTTGCTTATCACACCATGGTCAGAGATTCTCCAACCGTTTACACTCTAGTAGGAGGTTTAGGAGGACAAACTGCCTCAAAAACATCTTCTACCCATGGGCCCCTAAATACTGGTTCTACAAGCTAAAATATATCAGTACTGTACACTATTGGTGATCACTGTTTTTGCATTCACAACCCTGTATATATTTCACATATTATTTATCACTTTTACAGGTACTTTAGCTACAAGTTAATGTCCAATATTTTTATACTTTTAATTTTATTGTCCGGTAAAAAGCTCAAAATGATTTTATTGTGTAATGTGAATGTTTTACAATGACAGTAAAGTTTCTTATCTCACATGCACAGATTTTGATTCAATAAAATGATAAAAATGTAATCATTGGTGTGTTCTAATGAGAAACTTTTATTGATCCTCCCTATTAAGCATTCTAAAAAAATAACGTGTCCTTAAGTCTGCTACAAGTTCAGTAACTGGCTAACGTCACGGCATGTATGGCCTTATTCAGGTCTGGACTTTGACTTGGCCATTCCAACACCTGGATACGTTTATTTGTGAACCATTCTATTGTAGATTTGGCTTTATGTTTTGGATCGTTGTCTTGTTGGAAGATAAATCTCCGTCCCAGTCTCAGGTCTCTTGCAGACTCCAACAGGTTTTCTTCCAGAATGGTCCTGTATTTGGACCCATCCATCTTCCCATCAATTTTGACCATCTTCCCTGTCCCTGCTGACAAAAAGCAGGCCCAAACCATGATGCTGCCACCACCATGTTTGACAGTGGGGATGGTGTGTTCAGGGTGATGAGCTGTGTTGCTTTTACGCCAAACATGTCGTTTTGCATTGTGACCGAACAGTTGGATTTTGGTTTCTTCTGACCAGAGCACCTTCTTCCACATGTTTGGTGTGTCTCCCAGGTGGCTTGTGGCAAACTTTAAACGAGACTTTTTATGGATATCTTTGAGAAATGGCTTTCTTCTTGCCACTCTTCCATAAAGGCCAAATTTGTGCAGTGTACAACTGATTGTTGTCCTATGGACAGACTCTCCCACCTCAGCTGTAGATCTCTGCAGTTCATCCAGAGTGATCATGGACCTCTTGGCTGCATCTCTGATCAGTCTTCTCCTTGTTCGAGATGAAAGTTTAGAGGGACGGCCGGGTCTTGGTAGATTTGCAGTGGTCTGATACTCCTTCCATTTCAATATGATTTCTTGCACAGTGCTCCTTGGGATGTTTAAAGCTTGGGAAATCTTTTTCTATCCAAATCCGCCTTTAAACTTCTCCACAACAGTATCTCAGACCTGCCTGGTGTGTTCCTTGGTCTTCATGATGCTCTCTGCGCTTCGAACAGAACCCTGAGACTATCACAGAGCAGGTCCATTTATACGGAAACTTGATTACACACAGGTGGATTCTATTTATCTTCATCAGTCCTTTGGGACAACATTGGATCCTTCAGAGATCCTCACTGAACTTCTGGAGTGAGTTTGCTGCTCTGAAAGTAAATGGGCCCAATAATATTGCACGCCACACTTTTCAGTTTTTTATTTGTTAAAAAGGTTTTACACATCCAATAAATTTCATTCCACTTCACGATTGTGTCCCACTTGTTGATTCTTCACAAAAAATTTGAATTTCATATCTTTATGTTTTAAGCCTGAAATGTGGCAAGAGGTTGAAAAGTTCAAGGGGGACGAATACTTTCACAAGGCACTGTATATAATGTGCAGCTCTGTTTTTGGGCAGTTTGTTAATTGAAAAAATGTTGTTTTGAAGACTTCAATAAGGCCTTTCTTCTGTTAATGTGTGTTCCACTTTATTACAGCGAGCTCAACAACATGGGAATCTGGTATCGCATGGGGAATGTGCCCCGTGCTCAGGACTCAACGCATACACCAACAGCCAACAATATCCAAAATGCTAATTCCTCCACCGTCCAAGTCCCAGCTGCTCCTTTGCCCAAGTATGTCGTGTGAACTATTATGCACACATCAAATTGTACATAAGACCTTGGGACTGTTCTCTTGTGTTTGCAAAGAATTTACATCCAGTGAGACCTCAGTGAGCATCCTTTCCCTAAGGCTGTGTCACACTTTAACAATGTGAACACATCAGTTTCTACAAACACATTTACTTTGCTATGCCTCACTACTACAGCATGCAGCGTTTCAGTGAGGAGCCTTTTTCACACCAACTGGTATTGAAATAATTGTCATTAAAATTATAGCATGATTTTTACATCAGCTGATTAAAAACAAGAACCTATCTGGCAGTGAAGCAGAAATATAAATAGTTAAAAGCTTCATTTTATTCTGAGGTAATTAATTGAGGAGAAATGCTTTTTTGCATAATTATGAAGGACAAATGTGAAATTGGCACATTTCAGTTTAGTAGTTAGTTATGATGTGAGAATTTTGCGGATATTGTACAGATTTTTATGCACATCAGTGTTTTTTATAATCAAATGTGAGAGATATGTTTTTTTTTTTTTAATATATATCTTTAAGATATTTAGACAGTGTTTTTCCCTTCCTGAATGTGTTTTACCTAACATGTCTCCATTTTCTCCACTAACTAACTGTTTTTGTTGCTTTTGCAGACATATTTCCATGACCCTTCCGGCTAGCTTCAGAGGAAAGAACACCACCAGACCAGACTATGAGCACCAGAACTCCAGTCTTTACGCTATCTCAGGTCAGTAAGACTTTATCCTCTTAGTCCAAAATATTTTGCTGGATTAAGATAAAAACCAGGGAATAGTTCTAATGATTTTAGAATTTAATAATAAAGTAAATAAAGTAAGAATTGTTTCCGTGTAAAATCTCAGTGCTTTGATTGGTGAGCTCAGTATTCAGTTGTCACTGTTTAGTTAAGTCAGTACATCTATGACCTACAACACATTTTTGAAATGAAAATGGTTGCGGCGTAATATGTCAGAACCAGCCACAGTGTTACATCTGGAGTCTTTGCCATATCATATAAAATCCTTTACTAATTTTAAGCACTAACATTATTCTATTGTATGGTCTTGATTGTAATTTGTTGTTTTCTAAATTGATTGCTGTCTTTGTTATGGCTATGAACTTTGTCTTTTTTAGCAATGGATGGGGTGCCTTTTATGATTTCTGAGAAGTTTGCCTGCGCCTCCTCTGATGTAAGTGCTTGGTGACAAGTTGATGTGCTTGTAGCCGTCTATGTTCAGTACATTTCTAGCATTTCTAACCTTTAATGTGTGCAACTGTGCCTACCTCTGAGACAGTCATATAGTAACATATGTTAAGAACATTATTATGTGGGGAACAGCGGAAGAATTATCCTGTGTGATGCTGCTGACATCTGAGTTAAAGTTATTGTATAATGGATTAGAAAACGTTTCAGAAAGAAAAGACTTGAAGCTAAATTGGTGTATCTAACTAACCCTTTGTGTCCTGTTCATACAGCTGCAGCAGATGGATCTGATGGGCATTACAATCAAGTCTCTAGCTGAGATTGAAAAAGAGGTGAGGACTTATTACAAGTTATTACTCTTCATCAGATTAGATGCTGCATTAACCAAATGGAAGCAATACTGTTATCCAACACTAAATTGTCATGTTTTCTGTTATTTTGTGTATTCATTTTTAACACATTTCCCCATATTTTTTGACAGTGATTCACAAGACGTGTATTTAAAACATCAGAAGTTAAAAGGAATAAAACAGATCAGTCTTTATTAGCAGAAACATCTAGAATGAGACTTCATTGTACTATCTGCTTAGAGAAGTTATTTAGACACATCTATAACAGATGACAGATTACATACAATTCTCAGCTTTGGGCCCACATTTATCAGCTGAGCCGACAGCAGAAATATAGACGTGCAAATCTAAGGATGTGTCATTTAATCAAGGATCATTTAATGATTTTTATTTGAATTTATTATGATTTAATAGAGAAGACACTTGTTTCATATATAATAATAATAATAATTGATACTTTATTGATCCCCAAGGGGAAATTAGACCCTCTGCATTTAACCCATCCCTTATAGGGAGCAGTGGGCTGCCATTGTGCGGCACCCGGGGAGCATTCTGGGGCTAAGGGTCTTGCTCAGGGACTTAGAGTGGCAATCTGTGGGATACGAACCCGGCTCCTTGTGTCCCCTCCGGAACACAAACCTCCTGCTCTAACCACTCCCCCATATATCACACAAAGATAACTCATTGCAATAAATAAATAATATAACTTGCGTTAATATTTAAATTTGCTGAAAATAATGAAGTTGCATGCTTTTCTACTTACTGTATTTGTTAGAACAGAAAAACATTCATCTTCTGGAATAGATGTAGCTGGCTAAAAATATTTTCTGAGCTCAGGATATCGCAGGAAGACAGATGCTGAGCTTAAAACAATGCTGCTGGATAAATCTGTAATAGGAGGGATTTATTACTTTCATAAAACCTTACGTTTATGAAGAGCATGTGTAAGGAGCTTTACACAGCCAATGCTGTTGATCTCTAATGTGTAAATGCATACAGGAGGCAAAGGTTTCCTGACTTAAACAGATTTTTTTAATCCTGAGTAAGTAGGTAGCATTAAAGAGACTTTGTCTTCTAAGGTACTTCCCCATAAAGTCCTGCTAAGATCTAGAACCAAGGGAGGGAGACCTGGTTCTCGCAAGCACTAAAGTACAGGTGATATTATATGTGAATCTTGTCTTGCGAACAGTTTTGAAACGCAAATCCACCTCTGTTTTTGCTAAATGATGCTAGTGGTGTCCAGTAGTAAATGAGGAATAGATGTTCCCAGGAGTTACACAATGTGTCCACTAGTTGGCACTGTGGTAGTACCAACACACACCACAAAAGTAACCCAAAGCATAAAGCTCTAATTTATGTTGTTGACCAGTACTGACGTTTTTAGGTCAGGGACTCGTTGAAAGTGAAGTATGAGGTGATTAAGACTCAGTAATGTTTTGCTGTCTTTGTGTATCAGTATGATTACAGTTTCCGCACTGAGCACAGTGCAGCAGCTCGCCTCCCTCCGAGTCCAACACGAACCTCGCTGAGCTCTGAAGCCTGACGCTCATCTCCTTAAACAACTCTCTTGTAATGAATACCAACATGAGAGACTGGAGTACTGAGTACCTACCCACAACAAACAGTAAAAACCACCAACCTCTCCAAGATGGCCACCCTGAGAAGGACGTCAAAGTCCAGCTGGAGCCTTGTATGTGCTGACTGAAAACACTGCATACAACACAAAGCAGCTGCCTTTTAAAGGACAGAGGTTATGGATTTGTTTTTTTCAGCAAATGTAAAATAATCTCACTAATAAATGTTACTTCAAGATAAAGGATGTGTTACAAACATGGTGAAAGGGTCCCAGGGTCGGTAATTATAATGGAGGACATTTGTTTGGGTTTTGCTCTTCATCTAAAGGCAGATGTGCCTCCTTTTGAAGTACTTGCTGCTGTGTTCTGAATCAACACGTCAAGAGGGAAGTTCAAGTTCTTCTAGCCTTTATGGGAAAAATACATTGTTCTCTTCTTGTTACTGTAGTATACTGGTTTGACTGTAAGCACACTTTGTGTTTGGGACTTTGGGTGTTCTTGCTGTTTGCCTGAGATATCCTGTAACCACTTCTACATCTTTTTACATGAGCCAACATCTGGATAGCATATGAAACCACTGTTGCAGTTTGCCAACTCCTAACACAGCTTCCACTGCTAAATTACAAATAACACTATAAGTCTCAACTGAACTAGTTGACAAATAGTAAATGTGCTTGGATATTAACATTAGAGAAAACAAAAATACATTACCATCATTATACATCATTTTGTAGAAATAAAATGTGCATTTTTGTTTTACTGGTTAAATAATCTCCTTGGTCGTTTTAACCCACTTGTGACGTATTAGTTTGAAGCTCATTTGCTGTTTAAGTATCTAATCCAAACAGTCAAAGGGAAGACCTTATAGGATATGTATTTTAATTGTTTTCTAAAAAGTGCTCTTAAGTTGAATTTATGGTTCACATATTGAAAGAAACATACCTCAACTTTGGATTTAAAAGCTTCTGCTTACTTTGTTTTCAGCTTAAACCAGCAACATCGTATCTAATGAAATTACAGGAATTATGAACAATAGCGAGAGGTCAAAGGAGTTTTCAGTCACTGCTCTTTTGTAACAAACCACTAACAGCATAATAATGGAGTAGCTTCATTCAATTTTAGATCTTTTTTGTTCCATTATTGCTGCTATGGTCTGCCGCTCAGTGAGACATTTCATACGTTCTTTTTTTTAAAACTTTTGTTCCTATTGTCTATTTACACTTTTTATCTTTATGCTCAAGCTTTTGGGAGCCCACAACCAGACCAGTATGCACCAGTTACAGTATGATTGGTAAATATGAGCACTGTATTCACTCTGTTTTTGATGCATTTCAACTCCTGATAATTTAAGAATATTGGTTAAAAATCAGACACTTTTCTACTGCCTAAATAACTCCAAATGTTTATTGAATGTTGGTATTTTCACTATTGTCAAGTCACTACAACAGATTGATGAATTTAGCTATTTTTGAGTGTATAATTTATTAGTCTATTTCAGTATTGTGACCATGTTTGCTGTTTTGTTTGTTAGGGCCATGACATAGAAAAATGCCCTTTGCACTGTTGATAATATTGCCAGGATGAAAAAGTAAGTCCATATCCTTGCTCTCATTTAAGCTAATCCGGTATCATTTCCTAGACTTAGTACTCACTTCAAAAACAGTTTAGCTAAATAGTTTAGAGTTCACTAATTCCAGCTAATCCTGTTTTCAAAGTGTTTTGGTGACACAGTGAAGCATCAGAAGATATAGGATATTTTAAGGGTAATAATCAAAGATTTTGTTTCATTGAACAGATTTTATTCTTTGGTGTAAACAAAGTGTAAACAAATCAACTTTAATGGAAATTGTGTTACAAGGTTTAATTAAACTGTGATGAACAAAAGTCTATATGTCAAAGGATAATATTTTTTTCTGTTATTACAACTTTTATTAAACTTAAGCCAATTCTCATTTCTGTATCTTTAGGTTTATATATATTTTATATTCTAAGCAGTCAGATCTCATATTTTTGGTGTGTTTCCACTTGGGAACCTTTAACAGGATCCACATTACTTTTTGGTCCATCCCCCCCCCCCCCTCAGTTTTTACAGGATACAGCACAGTAAAACGGATTACCTGGCTAAAATCTACCACAGAAAACAGCCCTGACTGGGAGATTGTACTTTATGTATTAACCTTGGGCTGGAGATTTGTGCAGAAAGGGTGCTAATCGTAACAGTCTACACTCCTACAGCCCGAATTCATTAGCTTTTAAATGACGTAATTTTACTTTTAGCTGTTTGGAAGACAAAGGATGTAAATTCTCTACGCCAACTAATATTTCAGAATAATGTTTAAATCTTTTTATATTGCAAAAAGGCCATTTATCAATTTTTGTCAATTTCAATGCTCAGAGACGTGTCGTTTACATATAGTGATGAGATAAAATCAGTCAATCAGAATAAGGGCATTACGGGTTATGTTACCATATAGCAGATTGCAGTGCTAATCTGGTTTTCAAACCAATCTGTAATCTTTTTTGGGGTTAATGTTCAAGTCAGAGTCTTATTAGACTCCATGGTTATATTAGTGACCAAAACAAATCACACTTATTTTTTTTAAATCTAATATTAACCATACCTTAGTTTCTTTATTAGCTGTGACCCCTAGTTCTGTGTGTAATTCTAAATATTAAAAAGTTATAGATTCATTTCTCACTTAGAGGTTTTTTTTCTCCATTGTATTAGATCTGCAGTTATGAGAAGTTACCATAGACTGGCCAATTACCTTTAACTGAAGCTGGAAATGTAGAAATGATACTTTAAAAAACAATTTTATTGTTCCTTTTTTTTTTTTTCTTTAGAAAAAACAATTCCATTAGGATTTCAGAGAAGATGTCAGGGGGTCCTCTATCTTAAAGCATTTCTGCTGGGTCCATCACCCAACACAATGCTCAAACATTTGTGACAGCTCAGGTAACCCGTACTTAATGTCAATATACAGCTGCTGGTAGTACTTGCACCACTGTCTCCAGGCTTGCGATTAAGGATGTGTCCCAAGGAACATGCTTCTGTGAGGTACTGTAGAAAAAGTGTCTTCTTTCTCTCAAATATGGTTAAATCCACAATGGCATCAGGTGAAATCCAGTGTTGCATTGTTGGCAGCAGCCCTGTTTGACTGAAATCTGAATGATTTATTTCTAACTCTGTACTCTTCTGTATGATTGTATGATTTGTTCCTTCTCCCAGCAGGATTGTAAAGTTGCTTGTGCAGGGTGGTTTTGACTTTGGACCCATGGATTAACCCAGTAGTGTAATGGCGCTGAATCCTTCTTAGTGCTAATAGAATTAGCATTAAGGTAAAGCTGAAGCTCCAACTTCAGCTTTACCTTTAAAGCTGAAGTTGGAGTTGTTTTGATCGAACCTGTAATTAACTGCAGAGTCTTGATACCAAGTGGCATCCAGTTTCCTGAGAACTGTGTCAGAAGCTAATTTGTAGACCATACAACCATAATCAACTGTAGATCTTATGAGGCTTATTTAAATAAATCTTAAAGATTATGTGTCTGAGCCCAACTAAACACCTCATTATTTTCAAAGTTTTATTTACAATTATTAATAACCTTGTACTGTCCAGGTTAGTTTTTCATCTAACCATAGACATAAAAACTTAAATTGTGTCACTGGTCATTGGTGGAATGTCTGAGTGCTGTGTCCAAATCCAGGGGCTGCATCCTTCGAAGGACCGGTCTACGTTGGCCGGGTGGCCACAAAAACTGAGAAGGCAGGAAGTGATTGGCTGTGCATTTGGACAGTCCAGCCTTCACCAGCTGTTCCCACCCTTACCGCAGTGTAACTTATGTCGCCTAGCAACCGTGACAGCGTGAAGCACAGAGGTGTGAAGCTGTAAAAATGGAGCCCGAAGGTTAACCACGCTGTCTCCACTGTATATAACTGCACATGGTTTTTATTTACCCTTTTATGTATTCTTGATGGTGTATAAGATAGTTTTCTTCAAAATATTCTTGTTTTATTATTTTAAATTTTTTAATGTAACTTTTTAACTTTACATTTTGGGCTGCATGGTGGTGCAGTTGGTAGCACTGTTGCCTTGCAGCAAGAAGGTCCTGGGTTCAATTCCCAGCCTGGGGTCTTTCTGCATGGAGTTTGCATGTTCTCCCCGTGCATGTGTGGGTTCTCACCGGGTACTCTGGCTTCCTCCAACAGTCCAAAGACATGCCTGTTAGGTTAATTGGTCACTCTAAATTGCCCTTAGGTGTATGAATGAGT
Source organism: Girardinichthys multiradiatus (assembly GCF_021462225.1). NCBI lineage: Eukaryota > Metazoa > Chordata > Actinopteri > Cyprinodontiformes > Goodeidae > Girardinichthys > Girardinichthys multiradiatus. The sequence goes on along the minus strand of NC_061801.1, from coordinate 3,117,238 downwards.
GTGTACATGGTTGTTTGTGTGTTGCCCTGTGATGGACTGGTGATCTGTCCAGGGTGTACCCTGCCTTCTGCCCATAGACTGCTGGAAATAGGCACCAGCTCCCCCGTGACCCACTATGGAATAAGCGGTAGAAAATGACTGACTGACTTTTAATTTTATTCTCGTTCAATAGTCAGCCATTTAAAATATTTAAAATACCTTTTATGTTCATAGAATAAAAAAAATAATACTAAAAAAAGTATACTGATGACACATTTATTGGTAAAACTTTTAACAACTCGGGCCTGGGAAGAGTTCGGTGAGGCCATGGAGAGCGATCGGGGACAGTGCCTCTGGACTGGCAGACTGGGGTGGTGGTCCCCCTTTATAAGAAGGGGGACCGGAGGGTGTGTTCCAACTACAGGGGGATCACACTCCTCAGCCTCCCTGGTAAGGCCTACGCCAGGGTATTGGAGAGGAGAGTCCGACCGATAGTCGAACCTCGGCTTCAGGAGGAACAGTGTGGTTTTCGTCCCGGCCGTGGAACACTGGACCAGCTCTATACCCTCTACAGGGTGCTCGAGGGTTCATGGGAGTTTGCCCAACCGGTTCACATGTGTTTTGTGGACCTGGAGAAGGCATTCGACTGTGTCCCTCGTGATGCCCTGTGGGGGGTGCTCCAGGAGTATGGAATCGGGGGCCCTTTATTAGGGGCCATCCGGTCCCTGTACGAGCGGAGCAGGAGTTTGGTCCGCATTGCCGGCACTAAGTCGGACCTGTTCCCAGTGCATGTTGGACTCCGGCAGGGCTGCCCTTTGTCGCCGGTCCTGTTCATAACTTTTATGGACAGGATTTCTAGACGCAGCCAAGGGCCGGAGGGGGTCTGGTTTGGGGACCAGTGGATTTCGTCTCTTCTTTTTGCGGATGACGTGGTCCTGCTGGCCCCCTCTAGCCAAGACCTACAGCATGCGCTGTGGCGGTTCGCAGCCGAGTGTGAAGTGGCTGGGATGGGGATCAGCTCCTCCAAGTCCGAGGCCATGGTACTCGACCGGAAAAGGGTGGCTTGTCCTCTTCAGGTTGGAGGGGAGTTCCTGCCTCAAGTGGAGGAGTTTAAGTATCTCGGGGTCTTGTTCACGAGTGAGGGAAGAATGGAGCGGGAGATTGACAGACATCAGTTTACTTCCTCTTCCTGTAGAGGGCGCCGCTCACAGAACCAGAACCCTTTGTAACTCTGAAAATAAAAGAAATCATTATGGGGGCGCTGTGCCGGTCCATTGTGGTGAAGAGAGAGCTTAGCCGAAAAGCAAAGCTCTCAATTTACTGGTCGGTCTACGTTCCTACCCTCACCTATGGCCATGAACTTTGGGTCATGACCGAAAGAACGAGATCCCGGATACAAGCGGCGGAAATGAGCTTCCTCCGTCGGGTGGCAGGGCACTCCCTTAGAGATAGGGTGAGGAGCTCGGCCATCCGGGAGGGGCTCGGAGTAGAGCCGCTACTCCTCCACATCGAGAGGAGCCATTCGAGGTGGCTCGGGCATCTATACCGGATGCCTCCTGGACGCCTTCCTCGGGAGGTGTTCCAGGCACGTCCCACCGGGAGGAGGCCCAGGGGACGGCCCAGGACACGCTGGAGGGACTATGTCTCTCGGCTGGCCTGGGAACGCCTTGGGCTCCCCCTGGAGGAGCTGGAGGAGGTGTCTGGAGAGAGGGACGTCTGGGCGTCTCTGCTGAGTCTGCTGCCCCCGCGACCCGGTCCTGGATAAGCGGAAGACGACGAACGAACGAACTTTTAACAACTTAAACACTAACATAACTTTCTGAACCAAATTTAAATCTATTTATTTTTAGAGCATAATAAGAAATATCGGCATGCAGCTGATCCTTATCTGGGCAAATCAGCGAACTGATATATATTTATATATATACACTGCTCAAAAAAATAAAGGGAACACTCAAATAACACATCCTAGATCTGAATGAATGAAATATTCTCATTGAATACTTTGTTCTGTATCACACAAGGCTGAAAACTAAGGGTGATAGAGCTTTTGCAACACTAGCTCCCCGACTCTGGAACTCTATCCCCTTGTGTATAAGGACTGCGCATTCGGTGGTGTCTTTTAAAAAACAGCTAAAAACTCATCTTTTTAGGCTTGTGTTTGGTTAGTTTATTTTTGATTTTATCTTATCTTCTTCTATTTTACATATATAAATATATTATTCCAATTGTACTTTGTATTAGTGTTGTGAAGCACTTTGTGATCTGTGTCTTGAGAGGTGCTATATAAATAAAATTTTACTTACTTACTTACTGTACAAAGTTGAATGTGGTGACAACAAAATTACACAAAAATCATCAATGGAAATCAAATTTATTAACCAATGGAGGCCTGGATTTGGAGTCACACACAAAATGAAAGTGGAAAAACACACTAGAGGCTGATCCAACTTTGATGTAATGTCCTTAAAACAAGTCAAAATGAGGCTCGGTATTGTGTGTGACCTCCACGTGCCTCTATGACCTCCCTACAACATCTGGACATGCTCCTGATGAGATGGTGGATGGTCTCCTGAGGGATCTCCTCCTAGACGTGGACTAAAGCATCCACTAAATCCTGGACAGTCTGTGGTGCAACGTGACGTTAGTGGTTGGAGCAAGACATGATGTCCCAGATGTGCTCAATCGGATTCAGGTCTGAGGAACGGGCGGGCCAGTCCATAGCTTCAATGTCTTCATCTTGCAGGAACTGCTGACACACTCCAGCCACATGAGGTCTAGCATTGTCCTGTATTAGGAGGAACCCAGGGCCAACCGCACCAGAATATGGTCTCACAAGGGGTCTGAGGATCTCATCTCGGTACCTAATGGCAGTCAGGCTACCTCTGGTGAGCACATGGAGGGCCACCATTACTGATCCACTGCCAAACCAGTCATGCTGAAGGATGTTGCAGACAGCAGATCGCTCTCCACGGTGTCTCCAGACTCTGTCACCTAATTAAGCCCTACAACTTGACTCAAAGTCTGAGGTCATCTAAACTGAACCTGTTAATAGTTCCACGAACCTGCTTTAAGACTAGAGGTGATCGTTCTGACCCCCAAAAAGTCGATGAAGACACATCCACACAGCGCAACCTCCATACACAGCCCCGTTCCAAAGCACCCTGGTCGCATCCTGCCCTCCACCACACAGCACGCTGTGACCGTCAGGCAAGGGCCCTGCACAACGTCACCACAGCCTCCGCCCACAAGTGCAACAGAGCAGACACCACCGAGCACTGTACTCATAAATGACCCCCCGACCCCACACCAAGATGCTCCCAACTAGTGGCAATCCTCCCGGGGCCGGCAGCCCCTACCTGGCCCCTGCAACCACACAAACACACCACATCACTGCCACTGCAATAACAGCCCATGAAGAAACACCAACCAGCTTAGCTCCACCATCACTGCTCACCTGATCCAAATGCCGGTGACCACACATCCAAGAGGAGGACACAACACCCCCACCCCACATGCTGCAACCCCTCCATGCCACTCTCCTGCGCACTCTCATTCTCCCGGCCTCCAACCGCAGACAGCAAATAGCGAATTGGAGTGTGGAAAGACCCCAAGCTTACCTCCACCCGCTCAAATGTGGTATTGTTTCTCCAAGTTGAATATACTGATAGTGTGCTTTGACTGTAATGCAAAACTAGATCATCCCCTTACAGAGAAAGAAATTCGAACTGCATAACATCTCTACAGAGTGGCAAAGCACCGGGTCCAGATGGGTCCCCACCGAATTCTATAAAAAAACTGAAACATCATCTAGCTCTTCTACTTTTATTATTATATGAAGATCCATTGAACTGTTGGTCATACAGACTTATCAGTTTGACTAATTGTGATAGCAAAGTGATTGTAAAGTCTTAACAGTCCTCGACAATTTTAGAAAGATTTCCCGTTAGAAACTATTTTAATAAAAGTGAATATTTTCCCATCAATAAATTGTCCGAAAACTATCCCAGCTTACCTTTCAAACTATTAGTTTCTTCCTTCGTATATCTAGGTGTAAGTGTTAAAAAATCCTTTCACCATTAATTTAAACATAATTTTGTGCCACTTCTACAACAGACAAGATAAGATATTAAAAGACGGTCAGGTTTACAATATCTCTTATAGCTAGAGTCACCGCTGTAAAGGTGAACAAAGTACCTCAATATCCCTTATTTCAAGCTATACCTGTGTTCATACAAATATATATTTTTTAAAACATTTAATCAGCTGATCTTCCCATTTTTTCTAGAAAGACCAAAAAAGCTTGGTGGACTGTCCTTGCCAAATCTCCGCTCATACTAATGGGCTGCCAATTTAAATGCCATCTTTCTATGGTTAAAAGACTGGAATGGCTCATCCCCAGCCTGTCTTCAGATTGAATTTACTTGAAGTAGGCCCCATTGTCTACTGGCTTTACTGTGTGCATCCCTACCAGCAATAGTTAACGATGTGAAGGGGAATATAATCGTGAATCAATCTCTGCGCATTATAAAGCAATTTAAAAAATGCTTGGGCCTCCAACATATCTCCATCTAATCTCCAATAGTAAATAAACACCTCTTTCACCTCGTCTTTGCCAGAAACTAAGTTTCAGTCCTGGCAAATTAGAGGTATATGTACCATAAAACACTTATACATTAATAATACCTATGACAGCTTTGAAAAATTATTGTTAAAATACCTAACTATCAAATACACATTATTATTATTTTTGCCATGTATAAATTAGAGATTTTGTCCGTAGGAAATTTGTCAATTTTCCAAACATCCCTCCATTTTCCTGTTTAGACTCCCTGTTCAAGGTTAATCTAGTAAATAAAGGAAGAGTGTCAATGATATACTGTATACACAGATAATGGAAAAAGTAAATCCCTCTGTTGATCAAACAGGAAAAGAATGATGTTGGGACCCCAGCCATGGGTTACAACATTAAGGGCCAGTAAGAACTTTTCTGGATCTTTTAGAAGCTATAAACTTATTTTGTTAGCTCCAACCGCTAACGGCTAAGAACACGTGCTCGCCCACTTTATAAGGCAGCTGAAGATCATTTACCCAGGAAGGTTGTTAGTTTCCAATCTAGGAAGTAATATTTCCTTAAATATTATTTTACTAACCGTGATAACTACTTAAACACCATTAAGGACCATTTATCCAGAAAGGTTTGGTTCTTATTCAAAATATTTCCATAAATATTTTAATATTCCCTTAAAATTTGTTTTATCTTAATAAAGGCAGCTAATAAAGACACTTGTTGAAAATTGGTAATCCAGAAGGTTGATTTTATTCAGCAATTCATTCTTTAAAAGGTTATTTTATTAAAATAATATTTTATCTGGCTCTTGCATTGTGAATGGTTGTTTGAAGGTATACCAATTATTGTTCCAAGACTAACAACTTCGTTTCCAGATTCTTCAAGATAATCCCTGGTTCTCAAACATAAATAAAATTGTGTGATAATGTTGCATCACTCTTTTGGTCATGGTTTTCAACCATCTTTGATTAACTTGATTAACTTTGTATTGTACATAGCCCATTAGTCTTCCTTATTCTTTCCTTTTACTTGGTAGTTTAGTTGGGTTGTTTTAGCATAGTGAAGAGTTTGTTGACTTCATTTTGTTAATAAATTCTTGTAATTCAATATACTGTGTGAATTTATTCTGTGTGTGTACAGAGTTTTGCTGTTCAATAATGCCAGAGCTTTGCTCTTCCCTTTCAGTTTTGTCCTAATACCACCGCCTTCCCTTGACGCCTTCCTCAGGAGGTGTTCCAGGCACATCCCACCGGGAGGAGGCCCAGGGGACGGCCCAGCACACGCTGTTCTCTCTATTCTCTTCCTAGAAGCTACACCTGTGACACCTTTCTGGAGGGAGGAATCGTCCGAGCTTCTGCTGGCAACAACTTAATGCTCACCCTCTACCGATGATCCACATGACCCTGTCTTTAATGTTTAACCCTTTCTCTCTCCTAGACATTGCGATTGACTGAGCTTTTACTGTGACTAACTCTATGTGCTCTCTTTCAGACTCTTACCTTAAAAACTGGCTCAGTTTATCTGTTCTTTCTTTCTAGGTGAAACGACTAAAGGAGCTACATCCATTAACATTTACTTTTCCTTCCCATGGAAAGTAGTCCTGGATCAGTGCTTCTGTGTTCTTTTTCTGTCTCTGCTCTGTTCTCTCAAACCCCCAGCCGGTCGGGGCAGATGGCCGCTCACACTGAGCCTGGTTCTGCTGGAGGTTTCTTCCTGTTAAAAGAGAGTTTTTCCTCTCCACTGTCTCTACATGCTCATCCGGGAGGAGGGAATGCTGCAAGTCACTGACTGGATGCAATTTGCTGGGTTTCCTTAGATAGAAAAACTTTTTATCCAATTTGAATAAATAACTAACTCCGACTGCACTGTTCAATGGTTAGGATTAATTGGAATGTAAAAAGTGCCTTGAGACAACATGTTTTGTGAATTGGCACTATATAAATAAAACTGAATTGAATTGAATTGAATGTCTCTCGGCTGGCCTGGGAACCCCTTGGGGTCCCGGAGGAGCTGGAGGAGGTGTCTGGGGAGAGGGACGTCTGGGTGTCTCTGCTGAGTCTGCTGCCCCTACGACCTGGTGCCGGATAAGCGGAAGACGACAAGTACGAGTACGAGTACCACCGCCTTCTTGGGCTGGTATTTACAGGACAACCCTTAACAGACTGAAATAATATTTAATAAAATATTAAAGTATTAATATTAAATATTAATTAATATATTCATAATCACAACAATAGACTAATGTTATGGGGATTCCATTCTCTGATGAAGAATAGGACAAAGCCCCCAATAAAGGACATACGTCATCCATATGCTTACTTCATGTGCTAATATTGTTATGATTATGGCCCGTCTGCCTGCTCTGCTCTCACTCATGCAATCAACTCATCTGCTTCACTTGTCTGCTGCTGCGCTGCTGCGCAATCACCGTCATGCCACACACCTGTGGAGCTGCAGTTATATACAGCCCCAGTGTTGCCAGGTGTACGATAACTATCGTATTTGTACGATAATTTTGCTCTCTGTACGATGTACGATCAATATTCCTAAAAAAGGCCAAATGTACGATAATTTGACCATTCCGTGAATCAGTGGTCATCAGCCAATCGCCAAAGTCTGTCGGAGTTTTTTTGTGAACACTGAAGGCATCTGTGTCCGGATTTGGGAACAGATGCTGGAAATTCCAGCCAATCGTGCTTTTCTAAATGTGACCTATGAGTGACGTGATGCGTTGGCCTCAGAACAACGGACATGAATGGCTGAATAGTCCACTGCGCCCGCCCATGATTGAAGAAAAGAAAAGAAGAAGAAGCAGAGCCCGGCACTGTGGGGCTGCAGATGTTGATAAATCCATTCCGTACTGACGCCACAAAGCTGTGAGTGTCTGTTAGACGCTATTCAACACATCAACAGACTTGTTATTTTGGTTATGACGAGTGTACGATAATTTCCCTCAAAACACAATTAATGTTATGTCTCTAGTACGATAATCCTACATTTCTAACCTGGTAACACTACAGCCCTCTGACAGGCAGACGGTGCCAGATTTTCGAAAACATTTGTGAGTAGTTATCCAGCGTTCCTTCCGGACTGATCTCGTTCTATGACCTTGCCTTGCATTACGGATTTTGCCTGCCTGCCTGCCCTTTGTCTGACGGATTGGAATTCGACCCTGTTTCTCTCCCTGGATTTATGCCTCAGCCTAACCACTGGTTTATTCAGCCTGAGCCCGCCTGGCTCTCTAGTCTGCCTGGAATTATTGTCAAGAGGACAATCACAGCTCTCTGTGTTCCTGTCACAGCTTCAGCTGATTCCCCAGAAGATTTGGATCAGTCGGCAATCCGACTTCAGTCTGTTGGACGCTTCCTCATTAACTGTCTGGATCACTTCCTCCTCTGGATTCTGTGCTTCATCCCCAGACTGAGAAGTGGTTCCTGGAAGGTGACTGCCGTTCTCCCGCTTTCTGATCCTGAGTTACTGAATAAACCTTTTTACTTATCACTTTGTGTTTGGCTGAATTTGGGTTCCCTGTCTCTGGTCGTGATAAATACAGTTTATAATCATACACCATCTACATTATTCAAAGGTTAAACTTGCCAGAATATTTCCAAACATTAACCCCATGTGCAACACATGCAACCAGACCCCAGCAACTACGTATCATGTTATGGTCTTGCTCAAGGCTTGCGGAGTTCTGAAAAACTGTCTTTAACACATTATCCCAGGTATTTAATTATAATATTCAGCTCTCCCCTATAACTGCCATCTTTGATCTTACACCATGCCCATATAATGTGAATAATCCTCTAATATACCTGCACCATGTCATTGCCTTCTCCTCCCTGCTGGCTAGGCGGGTTATTCTTTTTAAATGGAAAGACACAGAACCTCCAACCTATAGTCAATGGATGCGATGTAGGCTATAAAACTGGAAAAAATCAGATACACCATAAATGGCTCTACTGACAAATTTAATAAAATATGGAACCTATTTATTCAATATGTGAATACATTGCCTGGTTTGGAGCCATAGTTATGTGTGTCATTTCTTATGTATGTGCTACAATATGAATAAGATGCCCAAGGTTTTCTTTTTCTTTTTGTCTGAGTTATGAGTCCCAATTGTCATGACTACACATTCTATCATTATAAAACTGTAATTAGTTTGATGTTTGTCTTCTTGTTTGAAAAGTGTTAAAAAAATGTGGTGTTGATGCGTGTTGTAGTGCTTATAAGTAGACAAAATGTGGGGAAGAGGGTTTGCCTCAATGTCTACATGCAATGTAACCTTTAAAGGTGGCAGGCACCAGAGGTGAAGTTAATAAAATACACTCCCCTCTGGATGCAATTAACCGTGCCTATCCCCAAGGTCCTACATGCGCATGTCATGAAAATGTTATAAGGGAGAGTGTCTAAGTTGTACATTAAATTCTGGGGCCAGGCTGCCATGGGACCATGGAGATGGAAAGCCCTCGAGGCACTCCAATGATGCAACCGCACCCCGAGGCCCTACATGAATGGTAGTGTAATAGTGTAGTGGAGGGAGGTGTCCGGGGATGAGGAGGGAAGGACTGGGAGGCAAAATGCTCTCCTGAGGAGCTGGCTCCTCCTTGGGTTGGGCACGGTTAATGACATCCAGATGGCTGACCCCAATAGGCACATGTGCATCCGCTGGGCTAGGGACATGGACCGGGCCCCGAGAACTGAAGGAAAACACACACACACACACATTTTACCCATGAAACTGTTCAGTGGGCACTGAAAATTTTACACCAAATGAAAGGCTCTGACATGTGTATTGCAAGATGGTATCTTTTATTACAGCCTTTTCATTTTACAGTACAGTATCTGTCAGGAAAGTCTATAACTTTGCGGCTGACTATCTGTCTTGTAGGTATGAAGACAGAGCAACTGTTGTCTTGTATGACAGGGAGAGGAAATGTAGAACAGGGGTGACAGAACTGACACTAAGCAGGATGCCAACATGTCAGGAACTTGTATCTAGAAGAACATTATCATGTTGCACATTCAAGCATTCAGATGAACTTATTTTAATAGTCCACTCTCCACCACATTAGTTGCTTTTAGAGTGCTGTTTAATACGAGAGCCTATAAAACCTCTAAGATGCATCACACACAAAACATGATAAGAAATATGTTTACGACATCAGCTCCTGCTTATTTTCTATTAAAACATTTTACAACTCTGGCAAAAGCTCCTTTAAAATGTCTGAAATGACAACAGTCAATGTGTGGGACACATTTGATCAAAGACTCTTCTGTCTTTTCCCCCTCTGCATATTGTGCCTCATTAATTTCACAGGGGGTGGATAGTCTGTGATGGTTCCAAACATTAACCCTCCTATATTCCCTTCCTTTAACCATAACTTTTTTATTAACCAGCTGTTGACCAAGGTGCCACACTGACATACCATTATTTTCTGTTCTCTTTACTTTATTTGGATAGCACTTAGTCACAACATGAGTAATATCAAAACACTTGATGAAAAAACAAAAAGGGCCAATAAAGATTCTGTTGAAATTATTTTAGTCAGTTATACTGTACAGGTTCAGTCGGGCTTCAGAGCTCATCATAGCACTGAAACAGCTCTGCTGAAAGTCACTAATGATATTCTCCTAGCCTCAGATAATGGACATGTGTCTGTACTGGTTCTGTTGATCACAATATACTCTTAGAAAGGCTGGAATATGCTGTAGGGATCAGGGGAGGCTGGTTTAAATCTTATTTGTCTGACAGATTCCAGTTTGTTCATGTAAATGATAAATCATCTTTAAACTCCAGGGTTAACTGTGGAGTACCACAGGGTTCAGTACTTGGGCCAATTCTCTTCACCATATCATATGTGCTTCCAATAGGTAAAATTACCAGGCAGCAAGGGATACATTTTCACTGTTACGCTGATGATACTCGGCTTTACTTATCCATAAATCCTGATGAGCCCAACCAGTTAGATAGACTACAAGCATGTCTTGAAAACGTAAACACTTGGAGAACTTTAAATTTTCTACTTTTAAATTCAGACAAGACAGAAGTTGTCGTCTTTGGACCGGAGTCTTTGAAAAAGAAACTGCTTAATCAATCACTTAACCTGGATGGCATTAAATAAATGGGGCCTATTTTCCCCTGTCACACTCCCCAGAGTTGGGACCTGGGCCGGGGTCACCCGGGTCTGGGCAGTACTGGCACTGTCTGCCTGCCTCTGCCCCAGGAGGGAAGGGGACTACCTCCTGGGTCCAGGGGCTGGTTGCCCTGAGGGGGTACAGGCATCTGGACCTGGGAGTATAGAGTATGCATGGGGAATGTGAGTGAGTGTATGACGTCCATTGTTGTTATCCTTATGTTGGGTGTGAGTGATTTTATGTGTATGCATGAGGGAGGGAGTGGGTGATTGTGACTGTGTCTGCCTGTTTTTTTTTTTTTTTTTGCGACAGGTTGGGTCTTGAACTGCTCCCTCTCCTGGATCAGCTTCCTCCCCGCCACACCGCCTGCTGGTGGTTGGAGTCGCTGCCCACTGGTGTACTTGTGGTTCTCGGTGTCCGCGGCCGGGTGCTTTGGTGTGTGCTGGCTCACTCCCGGTGGCTGCTTGCCGGGGCCTGGCCCCCTGGGCTCTGTTGGGCCTCTGCTTGGGGGGAGGTGTGTCCCGGGGTCTCGGGCCTTTGGGTCCATGGCTGGATCTGCTCGGGCGTGGACGGCTGCCGGCGGGGCCTGTGGACTCGTCGCTGCAGCTCCCTGGGGCTTCTGCACTGTCGCTGCTGGGTGGTTCCCCTGGGACTCTTCACTGCTCTTCTCTGGGGGGGTTGCGGTAGTCCCGTCGGTGGTTCTCCTGGGGTTCTTGTGCTATGGGGGGCCTTTAGATGTCTGTGACTCAGTTCTCCTCAGTGTCCGTCCAATGACCATGGGGCAGGCCTGTGGGTCCTCACACTCGCTATTGCATATTTTTGTGGAGAAACCTTATATACAAAAGCGCGTCCACACTCATACTCACAGGTGTCAAGCTTCAGATGTTGACAGATACACAGATGTTCTATTTTGGGCTGCACCTCTCACTAAGTACATTTTACATTCAGAATTACCGTGTACTATTTTGTTAAAAAAACCAAAAACAAAACAGCTGTAGGTGTATAAGCAATCAGGGTGTAATCTTGTATTCTCTTTATCCTTCTTTCTCTCCTCCACTCTTTCCTCCTTTTCTCCCCTTTTTCCCCATCTCTCTCTTTTTTGAGCTTCATTTGTCCTTTTCATTTCAGTCTCCGTGTCCGTAACAATTGAAATATTCCCACAGAAGTTTATAATAAAGTTTCTTCTATAAATATCAAGCAGAGCTTTAAAGCATTAGCTGTGATGCTCTGCTTGTGAAAGTAAATTTGTTGAGCAATTTCTTGGCACTCAGACAACAATTCTGAGCGATACTCTGCCGGACAGGACACGGTAAAAAAAAAAAAAGGAAATGACTTACTGACTGTAGACTCACAGGTTACGGCACTAGATTTGTGGTTAAATAATACATATATGAGGCTATGTGGTTGTTGCATTTCTCTGATTGGATTGAGAGCAGCCACTCAGTCTGTACACACTAGAAATGTTCTTTGTTCCTACTGTAAAGCAGGGGGTTGAGAGTCCCAAACTACTGACCAAACATTATATTTCAGTGATAGCTGATGCTTTTTAAACCATTACAATTGTTCTGAAATAAACAAAGGTTAAGTTGACGTGACTTTTAGACCGGTGAGAACCAGATAATTTTTTACATCTTGAAATGTAACACTGATTGAAATTGGGTGCATTGATTTTATAACACGACACACGACTCTAAAGCTGTTAGACCCAGTCTGATCTTTTATAGAATTCACATGTGACATAAATACAGGAGCCCCCAATATAACTGTGAAAAGACACCACATCACAACGTGCTCTGTATCAAAGCACTAACTTAGCACTGGCTGTCCATGCTGTTAAATACAAAAGTGCAAGACGGATTAACAACACAGTTGTAATGCAAGGCAGATCTTTTAGTTATTAGGCTCCTCTCTTGTGGAACCAGCTCCCAGATTTACTTCATCAGTCAGATGCCCTGTCTACTTTTAAGGTTAGGCTTAAAACTTTCCTTTTTGATCAAGGTTGTAGTTAAAGTGGCTCATGTTATCCCAAGCTATCTCTATAGTTATGCTACTATAGCCTTGGGCTCCTGGATGACATACTGACCACTTTTCCTCACTTTGCTACTTTCTCCTACTACTCTGTAATCTTGTCAGTCAGTCATTTTCTATACCAATTTTTCCATAGTGGGTCGCGGGGAAGCTGGTGCCTATCTCCAGTGGTCTATGGGCGGGAGGCGGGGACTCTCTAATTTTGCATTCTGTTATTTCAGCATTTACCGTTATTGATTGATTGACTGAAGATTTTATTGTCATTATTTATAAAAAACAATAAAATTAAATTGGCATCAGAGGTGAACTTTAAACACTTGAAACTCAATTAAAAGCTGAATTGAAAACAGTTCAAATATTCTTTTCCATTTTGTACTATGTAGATGAAAACAAATTCCACAGTTAAAAGTTTTTATGGTCTGGGTTTTTTAAATATTTTGGAATTTTAGAAGACTTAAGTAGTCTTATTGCCAGAAAAAATAAGCTATGGCACTTTGTCTGTTCTATCCAGATGAATGTAGATCCAACTACACAGAGGACTTTCTTCCTGCACTTCTTCTTGAAAATGGTATTCAAGGATGGAACAGGTACATAGAGGGCTTGGATGGATGAGCTGTTTTCTTTGCCCATTTTCCATATATTGTCTAAAATGTTCTGTTGTGAAGGCTTTAATAAAATTATATACATACCCTGAAACAGAACACAGAAATCTGTTTTTTTACTTAAGGTGTCAAGAACAACGTTATTGTTAGCAAGGACATTTCATACTTCATAAGAACTCAATTGCAGAAGTTCTGTGAATACCTCATAGGTCCCTCCAACTGTAGCATTTGTCTGTGTATTTGCCACACCCACTTACATTTACTGACCTGACCAATCACACAATAGATGTCAAACACCATACAAAACGATTCTGCTCAGAAAATGTCCAGAACAAGCTGCCAAAACCCACAAACCGGGGCTGCGGGAACAGAATGTTTTGTTCTTGCAGCCCTGGTAGAGGCCTTTACTTCTGAACAAGACCTGCTTTGATAACTAACTTTTTGCTGTACATAAAATACATAAATAAATGAACTAAATGCTGTTGGTTCTATCAGTTTTTTTATTAACTTTTACCCTTTCAAATACATACTTGATGCAGACTCAATCCCATCAGTGTTTATGCTCAACCTTCCAGAGTTACAGTTGAAAACTGGAACGCTGTAAACAATTTTGCACTCAAGAGATAAAGATATCATTGTCATGGGGTGACGAATGCCTTCAGATAAGTTATCTCGCACACAGTAGAGACAAACAACTAATGACTACACAATTATTTTATTGGTTACATCAGCGAAAAGAGAGTTGGTTAGTGAAGGAAATGATCGTTGAATGGAGAGTAGTAGACAGCAGGAAGTTCTCACTGATCTTCCAGGAGCGAGCCAGGAGGGCAATTGGCAGGGATCCAAGTGCTGTTCAGACAGGTGCTCTGCGTTCTGGGATGTTCTTTGTTGGAGGGCGGATAGGTCTCTTATAGAATGAAACCAGGGAGGGAAGCCTTGTGACTGCCGGTCATGTGAACCGAGATCTGTAGCTTTTTTCTTTACTGATGAGTTAGAGGCAGGTGCAGTAGAAGCCTTCAAAGACAGAATCTCCAGGTAATCCTCCAGCAGGTAACTTTGGAACAGAGAGCGAAGAGGAAGATTAAAGAAAGGTAAAAATTCAAAAGAAACATTTGGAGAAGTTTCTCCGTGGCTAGAGGTACCACTAAGGTTGACACTCGGGCGATGAATGTCTGACTGACAGCTTCTGCTAAGCCTAAATGGCCAGCTTGATTAGCAGCAGGTGTTAAACACTTTAGCAGCCCTGCTCCTCCCACCAGGAAGACCTGTCGCTCCATAGGAGAGAGACACCACACAGACACAGCACACCCAGATCCCTGACGCAAACATCTTAATTGCATTATTGTTGTTTTGGATATTAATAAAACATTCAGTGAGTTTTGAACTATCTGAAAATTTGCCATAGTGATTAACACCAGAATGTTTTTTGTCTTATAGGAGGAGCTTCCAGTATAAAGCCTGGAATAGCAGCTCCCTCACAAGGGATTGTGCAGTTGGAGCACAATAAAAAACAGCACCAGTTGAACCGTAAAGTCTGTGAGTACTCCTTTCAAGGCTTGGTCAAATCCTACTTGTATGACTTTTCCTTTAATTGGCACTAAACACTAAAATGTGATGGCTTTTTGGAGACTTCTTAAAACACTTTATATATATTGATTTTCAAACAAACAAATATCAAACAAATAAAATTTTCACAATTGTAGTATGTGTAATCATATATGACATTAAAGACTCACAAAAAACCCTAGGTATCCTATTCATATTGTAGCACAAGCAAGACTGATCAACAACAATGGCTCCAAACTAGGCAACGTATTCACATATTGAATAAATAGGTTCCATACTTTATGAAATTTAACAGTAGATCTATTTATGGTGTATCTGATTTTTTCCAGTTTTAGATTCTGCATCATATCTCTTATCCAATGACTATAAGTTAGGGGTTTTGTGTCTTTCCATTTAAAAAGAATAATCCGCCTAGCCAGCAGAGAAGTGAAGGCAATGACATGGTTGGAGGATTATTCACATTATCTAGGCATGATGTAATATCAAACATGGCTATAGGGGAGGGCTGGATATTACAAATAAATACTTGGGATAATGGTTTAAAGACAAATTTCCAGAACTTTGCGAGCTTCGAGCAAGACCATAAAATATGATACGTAGTTGCTGGGGCCTGGTTGCATGTGTTGCACATGGGGTTAATGTTTTGAAATATTCTGACAAGTTTAACCTTTGAATATGTAGATGGTGTATGATTATAAACTGTATTAGCGCATGACGTTAGCAGATGGATGACGTATGTCCTTTATTGGGGGCTTTGTCCTAGTCTTCATCAGAGAATGGAATCCCCACATCATTTGTCCATTCTTCCCTTATTTGATTAACAGAGGGATTGACTTTTTCCGTTATCTGTGTATACAGTATATCATTGTGTGATGGCAAATTTTAAAAATGCTTTTGTCCTTCTGATGTGACAATCTATCTGACCTGACAATGGGCTCCACCTTCCTTTGTGCTCCCTCCTGCGGGTCATCCCCACTGCATTTACAAGCTAAAGGGGGAATGTTTATCACAGAGGAGCCTAGATGTCTAGTAAGGGATTAATTCAATTTCTCACCTCTGCTCTTCCTAGAGGAGGGACACATTGGGATTTTACAAATGTTGATATAAGGAGGTGTTTTCCCTTTATCTGGTCAGAACAGATTTGGCTCAGCTCAGTAGCACGCCTGATGCTGGAAATCTGTCTCCTTTATGAGGCTAAATTAATAAAGCTGATGATCTTTGGTAAATATAATTTTTTTCTCAACAATTCACACTCTTCCTTTCTTTATTTAATAGATTAACCTTTAACACAAAGTCTAAACAGGAAGATGGAGGGATGTCTGGAAAACTGACAAATTTCTTACAGACAAAGTCTCTAATTTGTAGATAAGAAAAAAGGTGTATTTGATAGTCAGTATTTTATAGATACTTGTTCAAAGCTGGCCGGAAGCGGGAAATGGTGGCCTAGTGGTTAGAGAGCAGGGCATTCGCGTCCTGGAGAGGCCACAAGTAGCCTGGTTTGAATCCCACAGCCTGCCACTTTGGGTTCCTGAGCAAGACCCTTAGCCCTTAAACGGTCCCCAGGCACTGCATGATGGCAGCCCACTGCTCCCTAAGGGGTGGGTTAAATGCAGAGGATAATTGTGTGAATGCTGTAAAGCATTCACACAATAGTGTTCCTGTTTCTCTCCATGATTGTTCAGCAAGGCCTGCTCATTCATACGGTGCATGAATCAAATCGATAGCACTTACGGTTTCCGAGTTATGGGGCAGTTCGGGAGCATGCGCCTCCATGTTATAAAGCCAGGCCAGGGGCAGACACAGAGTGAGGTGCTGCGTGAGTAAGAAACAGCAGGTGTCAAGTTACACTGACGCTCTTTGCTGATTGGCTGATTCATTCCTCACTGTTCTATTTATAGCTCTGTGTATCTTGGACTGTATATGTCTGTATGTGATTCTATCTTTGTTTCCGCCTCTATTCTCTCCCTGTCTCCCACTCAGACACACACACAATTATTCAGAACCAAGTAGAAACTCCATCACAACCTGCTCCAAATTCCATCAGAAGCAGGAAGAAAGGTCCATCACTACTAGGTACAGACGTCTGCCAGAACCAGGTCCAATATCCATCAGAACCTGGAACAAATCTCTATCAAAACCAGACCCAAACTCCATCAGAACGAGGAACAAATCTACATCAGAACATTGTATAAATCCTTATTAGAACCATATACAAAAATCCATCAGAACGATGTCCAAACTCTGTCAGAACCAGGTGAAAACTCTATCAGAACCAGGAAAAAATATCCATTAGAACCAGAAATAAATATCTCTTTTAGAACCTGGTACAAATCTTCATCAGACCATGTACAAACTTCCATCTGAATCAGGTCTAAAGTATATCAGAACCAGGTCAAAACTATCAGAACCAGGAAGAAAAATCCACCAGAACCAGGTCCAAATGTCCTTCAGAATCAGTAGGACCCTTCAATCTGAATTTGAGGCAATTTCTTGTTAGGCCCGAGCAGGAAGCCTCCAAGGGCCTATTGTAATTGTAGTGTTTCTTATTCTTTCTTTCGTTATTCCATTGCCTCTTTGCGGGGCAATTTAGGGTCTTTGCCAAGCCCCAAAATGCACACAATTTTACCCAAAATTGTCCCCCGTATGAAATTTTTGTTCTGTAATGTCATCGTCAGTGGGCGTGGCCAAACCTCATAGCCACGCCCCCAAACGTGAGATAGGCCAAACCGTAAGTCGTAGAGATCTGAAATTTGGCACACTGCTAGAGCTCCTCAAACCAAGGAAAAAAGTCTCTTTGGGGTATGCCCTAAAACGCACAGGAAGTCGGCCATTTTGAGTCAAAGGCCAATTTTTGGCCGTTTTTCAATTTTACTCACCTCGAACTTTAATGAACTCCTAGGGATTTTGAGCTATCAGCTTCATATTTGGCTGCAAGGAAAGCTCAGCTTCCCCTAAAAAGTAAAAAAATAAGTGATCAAATATATACTGTTGTGTGTACATGTCATTGACTAAATATGCGCTTCAGCTCGCTCAACCTTTGTTCAGAATCAGCTTCTTATCACTGGTAACGACGTGGCTTTCCTCTCATTCATTCCCGCAGCTTCACAGTGCTTTAAACAGTGAGTTCAATAGCGAAGCAAAAATGCTGGCCTTGTCCCGCCCATCGGAAGCTCAGCGTCTCTGAGGGTCTATGGGGCAGTGGGCTGGCCTCGGCTGGCCCAGACGCTCAGCTTCTGCATGATGATTGGATGAGGCTGAATCCCCTTTTGATTGACTGCGAAATGAGCGAATCAGTGATCTTGAAATTGAGCTTCCCCTCCTTGGAAGACCAGCATCCGCCACTGGTCAATATGCAGTTAAGGCATGGGGGATTAAAAGTTTGTGAGTTTTCGGCCATGTTTAGGGGTTGTGGCATGAAAATGGCGTTCGCGCCCAAAGTGAAAAAATGCAATAACTCTCCCAAAGAAATGCCAAATCACACCAAAGTTGGCATGAAGGAGGACCTTCGGGTTCCCGACGATCCTATGGGATCATATGCTGACATCATCTAAGCCCCGCCCCTCAGACCAGGAAGTCACTTTTTTTTACTGGGAAAGGTCGCTATCTGCCTGTCTACACTCAATCCACCTCAAACTGTGTCAGGTGACTGATAAGTAGTGGGTCTAACTTCTTTTGAAGCACTATGACTTTTCATAAAAGGGCATGGCCGTGGTGGCGTGGCGAAGTTTGACGTCGCGCCATGGCCATACGTTTGGCTCTAATTTCCACATACATCATCTGATCTGCACCAAATTCAATAGGATTGATCCTAGTCCAGTCCCCAACAGAGATCCGATGACATATTTGGTGGGGGTGGCCTAATCTGTCCACAGCGCCCCCTAGAAAATTTTTAAAAATCAGCCCCAAGCCATGCTTTGGGGATTCTGAAATTTGGTAGACATATGTAACTTCTCAGGACCTACAAAAAAGTATCTTGGAGTGCTGGTCAAAACCCCATTGGAAGTTGGCCATTTTGGATTGAAGTTTCTGTTTTGATCACAGTTATGCCGTTTCCAGCCCGCATATCTGAGCAAACTACTCCTACAGCTTTTGACTTAGAGACTTGAAAATCATTCAGTATATTCTCGAGGCATTGGGGATCAAAAGTTATCAAAAGCTTTTTGCTGCATGAAAGCGTGTGGGTGTGGCCAAGCCTCAAAATATGACTTCTCACCATAAAAGACGAAATTGATATAGCCCCTACAAGGAAAGTCACAGAGACCTGAAACGTTCTAAGTTTGATCTGCCTCTAGGCCTGAACAATATCCACTAATCAGATGCTGACATAATCAAAGCACCGTCCCCTGACAACTGGAAGTGCCATATTTTACTTCAGATGTCCTTCACCTAATCAATGTGAAACAGTCCCAAGTGACAATTAAATGAAGATCTAAGACAGTCTCCAGTACTGACTGGTTTGGCTGGAGGG
Source organism: Girardinichthys multiradiatus (assembly GCF_021462225.1). Taxonomy (NCBI): domain Eukaryota; kingdom Metazoa; phylum Chordata; class Actinopteri; order Cyprinodontiformes; family Goodeidae; genus Girardinichthys; species Girardinichthys multiradiatus. The sequence goes on along the minus strand of NC_061801.1, from coordinate 3,097,884 downwards.
TGTGGCTGTGGCGGCATGGCGAATTCTGATGTCATGCCACGGCCATACGTTTGGCTCTAAATTACACATGCATGGCCTGATTCACTCCAAAATAAATATGGTTGATCTTTGTCAACCCCCAAACAGCTCTATTTGATTACATTGGAATTCCAATGTAGTATACATCATGATGGATCAATGCTGAACATGCTGGCACAGTCAATTAATGACATCACTGCAGCCCCACCCACTTATAAAAAAGTGAGTGCAGCTTACATCTGGAAGGTCCGTGGCTCAGTAGGAAGAGTAGTTGTCTTGCAATCAGAAGGTTGTGGGTTCAATTCCAGCTTCCTCCTGCCATATGTCGATGTGCCCCTGGGCAAGGCACTTAACCTCAAGTTCCCAACCGATCTGTATCGGTGTATGAATGTGTGAGCGTTAGTGGGTGCGATTGGGCGAATGTAGCTCTAGTGTAAAGCACTTTGAGTGGTCTGTGTGACTGGAAAAGTGCTATATAAGTTCAGTCCATTTACCATTTGTCAATCCCCAAACAGCTCTATTCGATTACATTAGAATTTGGACCATAAGAAATTTCAAGTGCTCTATCTCCCTCATACATCATTGGATCCACTTCAAATGTAGTATACATCACCATGGATCAATGCTGGACATATTGCCACAATCAATTGATGACATAATTTTAGCCCCGCCCACTAATAAACAAGTGAGGGCAGCTTTCATCGGGAAGGTCGGATTTCTCCCAAATTTTTAATGGTACTAACCAGACCACAACTCTGCATGACCGAACATCATATGACATGTTGTGCACAGTGCCACCTAGTGGCAACGTGTGGAATTGAATGGTAGCTTCGTCGTGTTGTTTAGGCTGCGATGCCAGGCGCCCGCGGTCGCTGCACAGACCGAGTTGCACTGAGCTGCGGGGGCCTTCAATGCTGCTTGCAGCTTTAATTTTTTTTAGGTTTTGATTCATAGTTGTGTTTGGACAACTAATGAAATGTTTTGGAGTGCACCAGGTTTTGTTTTTCATTTGTTTTTTCTCTAATGTAGGTATTCCCTATGTGTGTTTAGATGCTTGCAAGTTGGAACAATTTTCTGGGTTTTAGTTTCAGAAGGTAAAAACTTTCTTATGAATTTTCTTGAGGTGAAATTGGATCTAAATTCTCTTTGTGTTTCTCTTAGTGTTTAACCCTATGTTTAACCCTATTTTTCTCCACATTTGTAGGTGTGGAACAAGTATATTAAAGAAGCAATATAAGGCATTTTTAATCAACATTGCTTAACCTTTAGATCAAAAATAGCAAAATAAATTTCAAAATCCTTTCTATGAATATTGCAAAGCATTTGAAGCATGAGAAACTTCATAATGACATGAATAATAAGACTGATGAGAATAATGTAAAAAAAACAAAATACACAATTCTTATTCTGATTTTTGAAAACAAAGTAACAATATGACACAGAGAAAGTTTACAGCCTAGCTTACCATGACATTTAATGGCTTTATGTCCTGGTAAATGATTCTCTGTGTAGACGTATTGTACAGCCATGGATAAATCCAGTGATATGAAACTGGCGTCATCCCCTTCAAGCTGACAAGACAATATATATTTAAACACTGCGAACCAAGTCTGAAAATCTCCCAAATATGACTAGCACAAGAAATTTGTGAAATGTACAAACTTTACGACCACTTAATTTTATTAAATATTGTAAAACTTTAATCATGAAACTCCAGGGAACTTTATAAAAATTAACCAAGTAAAAATTTGAATATATTATCTCTCATAAAACATAAAACTCAGTCAATTACATCTACATTAATAATCAGATATTTACATACACTATTAAGAAGAAAACAACATTTTGTTGTCTGTTCAACAATAAAACCAGACCAAATAATTCCTATTTTAGGTCAGTTAGAATTAGAAAAAAAATGTCAGAATTGATAAATGCCATGGTAATGAGAGAATTAGCATTTTACATAGACTTAATATTATCATGCCTTTAAAGAATATGAAACAAAATTTTACTTAAGTGTAGCCAGACCTGCATATGTGTTTTAAGTTAACCTTTTTAGGGAACATCTTAAAACACTGATTCCTTGCGTGACCTTAGGAAAAATTCAGAGGAAATCAGCCAACGTGTCTTTAAGATAATTGCAGACATCATAAATCAGAGTCATCAGTCAGTCAGTTTCTACTGCTTCTTCCATAGTGGGTCGCGAGGAAGCTGGTGCCTATCTCCAGCAGTCTATGAGCAGTAGGGTACACCATGGACAGGTTGCCTGTGCATCGCAGGGCAACACAGATACACACAGGATAAACAACCACGCACACACTCATTCATGCCTAAGGGCAATTTAGAGAGACCAATTAACCTAACAGTCATGTTTTCAGACTGTGGGAGGAAGCCGGAGTACCCGGTGAGAACCCACGCATGCACAGAGAGAACATGCAAAATCCATGCAGAAAGCTGACAAGTCCAACCTAGGACCTTCTTGCTGCAACGCAACAGTGCAACGAACTAACTCATTATGCACAGTGAAACAAGTCCTGTACCACCTTGGGCTGAAAGGCTACTCATTGAGGAAGAACCGCTCAATTCGAAACAACAAAAAAAGACATGATTTTCAAATGCATTCTGGGAGAAAAAAACATGTCCTGTGGTCTGGTAAAACTAAAACTCAAGTATTTGGCCTAATAGACCAGTTTTACATTTGGAGGATACATGGTAAGACTTGCAAGCTGTTGAACACCATTCCAACTGTGAAGTACGTGTATGCCAGCATCATGCTGTAAATGGTGTTTTGGAGCAGAAGTGACTGGTGCACTTCACAAAATAGATGGGTAGGAAAGAAAAATACATGAAAATATGTAAGCAACATCTAAGGAAATCATCCAGGAAGTTAAGGTGTGGGGACAAATTCATATTCCAAATGAACACTGTCCATAAGCATACCACCAAATTGATTACAAAGTGCCTGAAGCAAATCAAAGTCTAAAGTGTGGTGTCCATCACAAATCCATGATTATAGTTCCATTGAGAATTTGAATGACAATAAGGTGCGTGTGAACAAGACAGTCAAAAAATGTGGCTCAGTTACACCGGTTGTAATGAGGAATGGGCCAAAATTCCTGCAAACTATTGGGAAAAGCATTTGGAAAGATGCCTAAATGTTTGACCGAAGTCATCCAGTTTAAAAAGTAATTCCATAAAACACTTGGGAAAAGGGGAAAAGCTTTTGATTCAATATAAAGTTAAATATATTTTGAAAAACTGAATATCTGTTGGGGCTTGGGAGTTTGGGTTTCCTTCCCTTGTTTAACCACCAGATGTCGCCGCGGAGCTGGAGGGGTAGACCCGGTGACAGGTTTTTTCAGATCTGCTGCTGATGGTGCCTGCCTGACAAGGAATATTTAGGAGCCCGCCGCCAGTCCTTCGTTGCCTGAGTTTTGTGCCAACGTGGTAAACCTCTAGCCTCAAGTTATCTTGTATATCGCTTAGGCTAAGAAAATCTTACCCTTGTTTTTTTTGCTATTTGCTTCAGTGATTCTACCTGTGAGGTGTGGGGGGATCAAAGGCTACCCCGGACAGGAAACCTAAAACCTACAAGACAGACAATTCAGTCCTCTGGTTATCCGAAACCTGACTGGCGGTTGGGCTCCCGATCACAACAACCCTGTGGTGGTCAGTAAGACTGTCAACCTTTGGAAGAAACACAATCTGCCCTATTACTGGACATCTCCCGGGCTCCTGCTCCCAAGGCCCCGATTTAGGAAGTGCCCCCCTGCTCCAAACATCCCTGGCAACAAGTAAGCAGGCTGATACTTTTTGAGACTATTCTCTACCTGACTCTGAATTAACCAGCCTGCGCTCTTCTTCCAGAAGTTACCGAGAAGCTAGGTGAACCCGCCAGCAAGACCTGAACGATGTTCTCTGCGCACCCCTGAACGCGGCCAGATAAATAAACCTGTTAAACTGTTTTCCTGTCTCCTTAGTGTGGTTTGCATGTGGGTCAAACAACTATCTAAGGATATGACAATATCTTACAGTTCTCTTGCATTTAGCAAATAAAAATAATTTCTAAATTACCTAAAACAGAAGTTAAAAAAGGCCATCTGTCTTATGTATTGTATGCAAACATGGTTTCAAGGGTATATTAACACAAATGCCTGCAATAAAGTGTTTGTTTGAATACGAAGTTAATAAAATGTATAACACCTACATAATTTTATTAAACGTAAAATATATTAGGAATATTAGTACCTTCACCAAGCAGCTGTCTGTGTAAGGCACTTGCTCCAGGGTTGCTCCATGAATGTATTTAGCTGCCAACAAAAAGCAGGACTCAGTGCGGGCTACTGCCATAAGTCTAACAATGTTGGGATGAGACAGCCTCCTAATACAATGGATAAAAACACAAATCAGAGTCACATTATGTTAAAGCTTTAGGAAATGCAAAGTCCTATCCACAATCAAATAAAAACTGAAATGTCAAGGTTATTACAGTAAAACGTTTATCTCATGATGAATGTCCATTCCTTGTTGGCCACACTAAATCCTTTTAACCGCTGCTGGAGTCCCATGAAAATAACCTCTATACACCTTGCCAAATGTCCCTTCTCCCAGTAGATTGTCCTCACTGTATGTAATCAAAGCCTTGTCCACATATGGAACGAGTGGAAGATACACCTGGCGAAAAAAGACCCCGCAAAACACAACATACATTATCAGCTGCTGCTGTTCGTTTTTCTAACTGTTCAATCAGTTGTATCCTATCCATATTAACTCTTAAGTATCCAATACTAAAGAATGACAATCTTTATACTATTTTGCATTTCTTAAAGATTTTGTGTAATTGTAAACCTAAAACTAAAACATTGCTTTTTTTTTTTTGCATTACTAGAGGCCTTTATTTTAAATTTTTTCGATTGTCATTAGGTAGACATGAAAGAGGGTAAAGAGAGGGGGAGACATTCAGCAAAGGTTGCTGGGTCCGGGACTTGGACCGGGGACAGTCCCATCGTGCACTATAGCCTCTGCACATGGTCGCGCGCTTAACCCCTACACCACCAGCGCTGTACCAAACTGAAAAATTTCTTACATGATGGTAATTTTGGAGTTATGCTGGAAGACTCTACCAAACCTGTCAAAAAGCACACTACTTCCAGCATCTTTAGATAGTTCTTTAGCCCTTTCCATAGCTTTTTTTGCCTCTACAGATGCATGTGGTAACATACTTTGGCTCACAGCCCCACCTAGACCTATAGATGACCATACATTTTCCTTCATCGTTGGATTGCCCAGTCTTTTTTGTCTTACTCTCCCTGTTTCAAATTTAGCTGACCTGGATTTCTCTTGATGGACATCCTATGAACAAATTCAGCCAAAATATACTTACTCCAGACTACACTATGGAAAGAAAATTACATTTATGACATTGATAAGGCATAAATTCATCAGTTGTAGTTCAAGCCATGGTCTTTACCTGGTCAGCAACACTCCCGCCTTGGTGAGTTTCTGGAAGTTCAGCTGCAAAATAAGATGCATATCGCATACTTTAACTGTGCAACGAAGCAAGCACAGTAAAAAGGTTGGCAATGGTTTAAAATTTAATGGCAATAAAAAATGCTATTTTATTAATTTACTTAGATGTCCAGGTACTCACTTAAATTGCTACTTTCAACACCACCAACGTCAGTTCCAGGATCTTCAACTGTAAAATCAGACATTACACCAAATATTCTCATTGCATTTTCTATATACACAGTATACGGACTGGGCTGGACACTATATCACCTAAAACATAAACAATATTCTATATTGGTCTTGGCAGACACACAACAGATTTAATGAAACAGTATTAAACATATACATTACTTCATCAGACAAATGAATTATGGGGGATCAGTTTACTACCAGAACATTTGGTTTCTTTTAGATATACTTTTATTTTGTGCTGCTCTCACACCAGTGATGTGTTAACATTATAAACATGCTAGGTTCTGCTGTCAGGTCTGGGTGGCAAACGCTACTGGTGTTGGATTGTTTCAGTGGAAGTGGGTCATCATTGAAGCCCAGACTGAAAATACAGGAGTTTACTTCTGTCAGCAGAAACATTACTATGGACAGCTGTTTCATTCAAAGTTAAATGAATAAATAAATACTGTTATTAATTTTTTTAATAAGTATTCCATCAAATAAATAAATGTCCCCATTAAATAAAACCAATATATATATATATATATTTTAGCTTATTTTGTTATTTATTCACTTTGCGTTCTATTTATGTATTTGTTTATTTACTCCAAGATTTATTTATTTATTTACTCCAAGATTTATTTATTTGTTTACTCCAAGATTTATTTATTTGTTTACTTCAAGATTTATTTATGTATTTCATAATAATGTTCTATTTTGTGACACTTGTTTCGTAAAGCTACTTTACATATTTCAAGGACTTTTTTTAACTCGTTTTTATTTCAGGCTGTTTTTATTTCATGTTCTTATATTCAAATGAGGGATGGAGTTTTCTTTGTGGGGCAGGTCTTGTCAGAGCGCAGCGACCCGAGAGACAGCGAACTTCAGCAATAAAAAATGCAATTTTATTAATTTACTTGCCCAGGTACTCACTCAAACTGCTAATTTCAACACCACCAACGTCAGTTCCAGGATCTTCATCTGTAAATTAAGACATTACACCAAATATTCTTAAATTGCATTTTCTATATACACAGTATACTAACTGGGCTGGACACTACAGGTCCTTCTCAAAATATTAGCATATTGTGATAAAGTTAATTATTTTCCATAATGTCATGATGAAAATTTAACATTCATATATTTTAGATTCATTGCACACTAACTGAAATATTTCAGGTCTTTTATTGTCTTAATACGGATGATTTTGGCATACAGCTCATGAAAACCCAAAATTCCTATCTCACCAAATTAGCATATCATTAAAAGGGTCTCTAAACGAGCTATGAACCTAATCATCTGAATCAACAAGTTAACTCTAAAAACCTGCAAAAGATTCCTGAGGCCTTTAAAACTCCCAGCCTGGTTCATCACTCAAAACCCCAATCATGGGTAAGACTGCCGACCTGACTGCTGTCCAGAAGGCCACTATTGACACCCTTAAGCAAGAGGGTAAGACACAGAAAGAAATTTCTGAATGAATAGGCTGTTCCCAGAGTGCTGTATCAAGGCACCTCAGTGGGAAGTCTGTGGGAAGGAAAAAGTGTGTCAGAAAACGCTGCACAACGAGAAGAGGTGACCGGACCCTGAGGAAGATTGTGGAGAAGGGCCGATTCCAGACCTTGGGGGACTGAGTCTGGAGTAGAAACATCCAGAGCCACCGTGCACAGGCATGTGCAGGAAATGGACTACAGGTGCCGCATTCCCCAGGTCAAGCCACTTTTGAACCAGAAACAGTGGCAAAAGCGCCTGACCTGGGCTACAGAGAAGCAGCACTGGACTGTTGCTCAGTGGTCCAAAGTACTTTTTTCGGATGAAAGCAAATTCTGCATGTCATTCGGAAATCAAGGTGCCAGAGTCTGGAGGAAGACTGGGGAGAAGGAAATGCCAAAATGCCAGAAGTCCAGTGTCAAGTACCCACAGTCAGTGATGGTCTGGGGTGCCGTGTCAGCTGCTGGTGTTGGTCCACTGTGTTTTATCAAGGGCAGGGTCAATGCAGCTAGCTAGCAGGAGATTTTGGAGCACTTCATGCGTCCATCTGCTGAACAGCTTTATGGAGATGAAGATTTCATTTTTCAGCACGACCTGGCACCTGCTCACAGTGCCAAAACCACTGGTAAATGGTTTACTGACCATGGTATCACTGTGCTCAATTGGCCTGCCAACTCTCCTGACCTGAACCCCATAGAGAATCTGTGGGATATTGTGAAGAGAACGTTGAGAGACTCAAGACCCAACACTCTGGATGAGCTAAAGGCCGCTATCGAAGCATCCTGGGCCTCCATAAGACCTCAGCAGTGCCACAGGCTGATTGCCTCCATGCCACGCCGCATTGAAGCAGTCATTTCTGCAAAAGGATTCCCGACCAAGTATTGAGTGCATAACTGTACATGATTATTAGAAGGTTGACGTTTTTTGTATTAAAAACACTTTTCTTTTATTGGTCGGATGAAATATGTTAATTGTGTGAGATAGGAATTTTGGGTTTTCATGAGCTGTATGCAAAAATCATCCGTATTAAGACAATAAAAGACCTGAAATATTTCAGTTAGTGTGCAATGAATCTAAAATATATGAATGTTAAATTTTCATCATGACATTATGGAAAATAATGAACATTATCACAATATGCTAATATTTTGAGAAGGACCTGTATATCACCTAGAACATAAACAATATTCTATTTTGGTCTTGGCAGACACACAACAGAGCTGGAGTTTTGATCATCCAAACACATGACCTCTGCACTAAAATTAAAATGGTCAAATACAAAATCAATTCAGGTGTACAAAATAGACAGTAATATTAATCACTCTATTTCCAATTAACCAGTTGCCTTTTCCCAATGTATAGTGTTCTTTTCCATGAATGTGTCATATCCGAAACTGTTCAGTATTCTTTGTGGAAATCTTCCTTACGCCACCTGGTCCCGTCACAATGGCAAATGGTGAACTCACTCCCTTTAGTTTGCACTGGCCAGAAACGCTCTTTGCCTATGTTAACTAATTCAACATAGGTTTCGTGGCCTTGGAGAAAGATTCGAGGAGGTTCATCCAGAATCAATTTCTGATACTGTCCAGACATTTTATGACTTTTTGGGTTCCACTCCATGGGAGCAATTCTTGTCTAGCATAAAAGAAATAAGCAAAAAATTAAGAATGAATGTTCTTTAGAAAATAAATTTTTTGAACCACTGATTTTCATATAATAAGCTTGACATTTTAACTGACCTTCAACAATGATTTGCTATGGCCCTTTATTAGGTACACCTTGCTAGTACCGGGTTGGACCCCCTTTTGCCTTCAGAACTGCCTTAATCCTTTGTAGCATAGATTCAATAAGGTACTGGAAACATTGCTCAGAGAGTTTGGTCCATATTGACATGATAGCATCACACAGATGCTGCAGATTTGTCAGCTGCACATCCATGATGTGAATCTCCTGTTCCACCACATCCCAAAGGTGCTCTATTGGATTGAGATCTGGTGACTGTGGAGGCCATTTGAGTACAGTGAACTCTTTGTCATGTTCAGGAAACCAGTCTGAGATGATTCATGCTTTATGACATAGCGCTTTATCCTGCTGGAAGTAACCATCACAAGATGGGTACACTGTGGTCATAAAGGGATGGACATGGTCAGCAACAATACTCAGGTAGGCTGTGGTGTTGACACGATGCTCAATTGGTACTAAGGGGCCCAAAGTGTGCCAAGAAAATATCCCCCACACCATTACACCACCACCACCAGCCTGAACCGTTGATACAAGGCAGGATGGATCCATGCTTTCATGTTGTTGATGGCAAATTCTGACCCTACCATCCGAATGTCGCAGCAGAAATCGAGACTCAGACCAGGCAACGTTTTTCCAATCTTCTATTGTCCAATTTTGGTGAGCCTGTGTGAATTGTAGCCTCAGTTTCCTGTCCTTAGCTGACAGGAGTGGCACCTGGTGTGGTCTTCTGCTGCTGTAGCCCATCCACCTCAAGGTTCGACATGTTGTGCATTCAAAGATGCTCTTCTGCATGCCTTGGTTGTAACGAGTGGTTATTTGAGTTACTGTTGCCTTTCTATCAGCTCGAACCAGTCTGGCCATTCTCTTCTGGCATCAACAAGGCATCTGTGCCCACACAACTGCCGCTCACTGGATATTTTCTCTTTTTCGGACCATTCTCTGTAAACCCTAGAGATGGTATTGCATGAATATCCCAGTAGATCAGCAGTTTCTGAAATACTCAGACCAGCCCGTCTGGCACCAACAACCATGCCACGTTCACAGTCACTTAAATCACCTTTCTTCCCCATTCTGATGCTCGGTTTGAACTGCAGCAGATCGTCTTGACCATGTCTACATGCCTAAATGCATTGAGTTGCTGCCATGTGATTGGCTGATTAGAAATTCGCATTAACGAGCAGTTGGATAGGTGTACCTAATAAAGTGGCTGATGAGTGTAGTTGGTAGTAGTTGGTAGCACTGTTGCCTTGCAGCATGAAGGTCCTCGGTTCAACTTCCGGCCAGGGGTCTATCTGCATGGAGTTCGCATATTCTGCCAGTGCATGGATTCTCTCCGGGTACTCCAGCTTCCTCCCACAGTCCAAAAGCATGATTGTTAGCTTAATTGGTCACTCTAGAATTCTCATTAAAATTTGTTAAACAAGCATTTATTATTAGTATTTTAAACTGTAACACTGTTTTTGAAAATTGGCCATGATCGCATCTTCTGCTCCTGCCTCTTATGTGAACATAAAAAAATCAAGTTAGTACTAGAGAAAATGTAATAAGAAAATATATAGTCCACCTTTTTCATTTTACCGCACTGGTGGCTAAGTTATCTTGTGTATAGCCTACTTGTGTTTTCTTCAACATCATTATGTAATCAATCTATTACATATAAATTATTGATCCGTTGGATGTAAGCATGCCCTTGTCTCATGCAAGAAGCAGGATCCGCTCCTTGGCGTGGAAATTATGAAGCTTCACAATAAAAGGTCATAATTTGTTGCCTTTTGCTGGTATGGTTGCGGAGCTTCTGTGAGCTCTATCAACAGGTAGCAACGTTTGGAAGATGTCCTCTCCGAATAGTTCCACAAGCAGATTCTTGATGAACTCTGTTGGCTTTGTTCCCTCCATATTTTCCTGTATTCCCACGATTCTAATGTTCTTTGTGTGTAGTTCTCCAGATTTGAAACTTTTTCCTTCCTTTAGTCTGCGTAGCTTGGATTTGGTCCACACTATCTAGTGATATATCCATCTGGTGGAGCCCTTCCTCCACGCTGCTAATTCGAGCAAGTTCAGTCTGTGATGTGTGCAAAGAAGCAGCAGACACCCAAGGAGTCGATAAACGTTTGTATAGTACCTATCGCCATTCCTAGCGCCTCCATGGAGGTGGTGTTAGCATCTTCCACTTTAGCAGCACTTCTCAAATTAGTCCGGCCTTCTCTTTTGTCTTTGCCAGAGTCTTTAATCGCCTTATGTGACATTTTTACAGATATTTTACTCTCGCTGGATGAGGTAGCTGAATTTTAAGTAGTGTGAGGTCCTCAAAAGATACATTTATTCAAGATTTTGCAGGAATTGTGGTGGATGCGTCTACTCTCCAAGCATACTCCACCCCTCCTCCCCAATGTCTGGAGACTTCTTTTAGCATCTTTTGGCCTGCTTTTAGGGTAAACTTCTTTTTGCATGTTTTACATGTTCTTTCCGTTTTGACAATATTCCAACCAGTGCAATTGCTAAGTTAAAGTTATTTTTACAAATTGTTGTGAAGGATTCTTCAAGAAATGAAGAACATTTTTGAGAACCCTAAGCATCCTCTTCATGAGACTGTCGTACAACAACAGAGTGTCTTCAGTCAGAGGCTTCTTCAGATCTGCTGTAAGACCTACAGGAGATCCTTCCTGCCCACAGCCATCAGCCTCTTCTTTGAAGAAACCTGTATAATGTGTGCTACAACAACATTTAATTTCCCTTAGAGACTAATAAAAGTATTTTTTAATTGAAATATTTTAAATAAAGTTTTAGTGTCATAATATAGACAGAATCACAGCAGAACATGTTACTATCAGGTTTCTGCTTATGAAGTTTGTGCAGACCCTGTCAGGATCCACTCAAAAGAGGACCCACATGTACAAAGCAAAACCTAACTTTAGCATTTCAACATTCACATATTGATGTCATTCGTGGATGGTAACTATCCACTTATATAGAATTATGTATATGACAGTTTAGGTTTGACTGGTTTTATAGTCTTCACATATTTTGACAAGACGTGGGGTTCATCCTTACGTATTGGGCGTCAGTGTAACATTACAACGACCACGATTTCAATACCACCCCAATAAAAAGAATTGACGTTTGTGGTTGTGATGTGACAAAATGTGAAGAAATTCACACTGATATGAAGACTTTTGTAAGGCAATGTATTTCTTTTTGCTCACTAACTCTCCAGACTGGCAGAATATTCTGCCCACGTCTCAAGGAAAGCCTCATCTGAGGAAGTGCTGTGTCACCCGTCATTTTCGTTAACACAGGCAGGCACAAATTAGTGGCAGGAACGTTTTCACAGATCTTGAATTCAAAGCAGTCAAAACCATCCTTATTAATCTAATTGGCTATATTATTGATTAAACAGCAAGTATTAGAAGGCAGAGTCTGTTTTAACAAATAACTTCTATTTAAAAAAATAAAAAAACAAAATCCAGTGTTCTTCCTTTTTGCCTGCTCCTCTACAACCCTCTTTGCAGTCTGCATAACGTTTTAACCCTGCAGTCCATTCACTCTCACAGTCGGACGTTAGATAAGAACCCAGCCAGATAATGTAATGTACCGCTGGAAACTGAACCTGAGCACCGCCTGATTTAGTCCTCCACATCTATTCATCTCTGCAGCGGACTGACGCTGAGCACAAAAAGAGACCCTCCTCTGTTAAGGCTGTCCGTTTACAAAACGGCTCAATTTAATTTTTATTCAATAAATTATAATATGTGTTTGTCAGATTAAGTAGCTACCTTTTAAGAATAATCTTCACTGTAATAACACGAACACAAAGATAGAAGTTCAATTTAATTGGGTTTTTTAATCAAATGAATTACTACAGAGGTCGGAGCTCACGCCTCTAACAATCAAACACACACACCGAACGTCAGTCGATCCTCAACGACAGCGAGCTGGGCCCAGAACCCCGCTTGTATCAGGGTCCCGCCCCCTGCTGCCCAGCCAATCCCCCATTTACGTGACAGCCTCCATCACATGAGTGACAGCCAGCAGAGCCCAGGCAGCGTCAGGATAATCTGCTCCAACCACACTTAACGACATAAATAAGAACTTTTAGAACACAGAATCGTTACAATACTTTTCATTAAAAATGTTTTTATTGCTCTGATTTAATAGTCTGACCTTAAATGTCGTTTTATCAAGCGGTAAATCATAATCATGATTATCAGAAATAAAGACCTGAAAACATCTATCTATCTATCTATCTATCTATCTATCTATCTATCTATCTATCTATCTATCTATCTATCTATCTATCTATCTATCTATCTATCTATCTATCTATCTATCTATCTATCTATCTATCTATCTATCTATCTATCTATCTATCTATCTATCTATCTATCTATCTATCTATCTATCTATCTATCTATCTATCTATCTATCTATCTATCTATCTATCTATCTATCTATCTATCTATCTATCTATCTATCTATCTATCTATCTATCTGACACCTTGTCAACCCACGGCTGTAAACATGTTGAACCACGGCTTCTTGAAAAAATTTAGATTAGGAGAGTTAATATAACACCTAAATTCTTTGGAATTCATAAAAATATATTTTTTGACCTTGCATGGAAACAAACGGGAGGACAGTAGCAGACTACTGAATATTGGATCTCATAAACATTCTGATTTAATCTCGGCTCTGCCTGGTTCATGCAAAGAAGTGATCTAAACCGCACTTCTTTCCAATCCACTAACAGCAGAACACAACGTCTGCATCGGAAGCAGCAGACGTGACAAGAATAGGCCAAGCAACGCTTCACATCACTGTGGTTCGTTCTTCTTAATTGTCAGTTATATATAGAATGCTAAAAGGAACAGGTAAAAAAGTTTTAAGATATTTTAAAAACATAAATAATATTTAAAATGTAATTTATTAATTGAGTTAGTTGGTTATTGGTGTCTCCTTTGCCTCTGGAAAACCTTGAGCAATTTTCCAAAGACAAATGGGCGTAAAAAGCAAGTCTATAAGATATGTTATGAAATAAACCGTTGCTTCCACATCACACTAACCAAAAATGTTAAAACGTTTGCAGCTCCACTAGAATATAAATAATAAAAATAAATAAATCTAGTGGCATATAGATGTAATATATATATATATATATATATAAGATTGTAATCCTATTATATATTGGCTACTTTAGCTTCAGCTACAGACAGACCACTACAGGAGATCTTTAATGCCCACAACCATCAGCACCTACAACGGCTCTTTGAAGAAACCTGCAAAATATGAGCTACAAAAACATTTAATTTCCCTTCGGGATTAAGTATTTTTCAATTTGAATTAAATTTGAATTGAATTGAATATGGTCAAATGTTAAAAGCTTTATAGATCTTTCATTCCCTTCTTTATGTCAGTGCCCATAGGTAGGGTTTAGTTTACGGTCTGCGCGGAGGCGGATCCATCCTCAACGGCGCCTGCAATGTGGGGAGCAGGAGGAGGGTTTCAGTTCCCCCCCTGAGAAACAGAACGGACTGAAGTGCGGCATCATCACTGCTGGGTCCACTTCACTCCACACCTCTGGATTTCTCTAATATTTCTCGGAGGACAAAAGTCTTTCCAAAGATTTTTTAGTTTCAGTGGATTTGTTTTACAGCAGATTTCAGGCTCCAGGGCCATAAAGCGGACCTGGACAGACCAGGGCCGGACCGTTTATGGACATTGCAATAAGTGCGTCGCGCGCAGTCGGCAATCCTCGCTGTGCTGCGGATGGGAACATGCTGATCGATGTTAAAAAACAAGATCGACTGCCCACCGATGCCCGCTCTCTGCGCAGTTTGATTGGTGAGTTCACATGATTTTTAGGTTTGGAGTAAGTTCAGCTGTCCAGATAAATTAACAGGGTGGAAAAAGCTCCTGCCCAATAACTGTTTCATTTTGCGGCCAATCAAATTTTCTCCTTTTGGCCTCACGCCGTGTGTGCAACTCGTTTAAACCCTGTTATGATAAAGGTTGTTTGGGCAGAGAAGAGAGTTATTTAATACTCATTCAAGTTTAGAACAGGGACAAGCGCATGTTGATGAACATAAAAAGTAAATCTGCAAGATTATATCCAGAGGCGGTTTATTTTAAAATAACTGGTTTACAATTTAATAATTCAAATATATCACAGAGCATTACTAAGATTAATTAAATTGTTTTAAAGCGTTTGGGAAATTTTTTGTTATTTTTGTTTTAAAAAGAAACAGGTGTCGCGAAAAATATTCCTTAAAGGACGTTTGTATTAAATTACTTTATTTCGAATCATAAACAGGCAGCCAGATACTAATTGAAAGCATTTACTGCATATTGATTTTAGAAAATGTCTTTTACCTACATATATATATATATATATATAATATATATATATATGTGCGTGTGTGTGTAGATAGATAGATAGATAGATAGATAGATAGATAGATAGATAGATAGATAGATAGATAGATAGATAGATAGATAGATAGATAGATAGATAGATAGATAGATAGATAGATAGATAGATAGATAGATAACTTGCATGAAGACGCACAACTGTTTTGGCACACACACATGCATCCGAAATACATCCCCAAAACAAATACCCAAACTCCTTGTGCAGAAGGCCATTCATCTATTTTATAGCCTACATTTTTCGATATTGTGACTATGTCTCACAGGAGGCAAAGCTAATGTTTAGTGTTTTATTATTTTTGGTTCTCTTATGTAAGTTTTAAGGCCGACATGACATCATGCGGCACCATAGCCAAATAAGAGATTCTTATTAACAAAATAACGATGCCATGCAACGCCGTAATTTTTGGTTTCCCGTGTTAAACGTAGACGTAGCCTTCAAAGAAATGTTCCTAAGTAAAACTAGGGGTGTCTGACCTGTTGTCGAGGTTTATGGTGCTAATGCTAAAGAACAGCAAAGCATTGCACGAACGTGTAAAATGAAACGTGACCAGCATCGTCTGACAGGAGGCTGATGCTGTCTCCTTCTTGTTGTCTCTCAGGGTGTGACTCTCCTCCTCAGGCCGTGTGTGAGGGCTGCACGCGTATCATCTCGGACCGCTTCCTGATGCGGGTCAACGGCGCGTCTTGGCACGAGGAGTGCCTGCGGTGCGCCGCGTGCCAGCAGTCACTCACCGTCACCTGCTACTTCCGGGACAGCAAAGTGTACTGCAAACGCGACTACCAGAGGTAGGAGAGCCCCGCTCCGCTGTAGGGCCCCGGGGTTCGGCCTGCGGTGCGGGAAGCTACAGGACTGATATGATCTTACCTCACTAGCCAGCTAACCAGCGCAATGTTACTGAGTGCATAAAAATTATTAATTAGAACGCTAAATAAAAAATTGCCGCCTTTGATTATATTAACATGACATGCTGTAACACATTGATGCAGTTTGTCATGAGCTGTTTGCTTTAAGGTTCGTGTTAAAAAAAGGTTGGGTTTTTTTATTCTGCTTTTTGAATCTTGTTGGTTCACAGCGCCTTCACGTTTATCGACACCTCTGATAAAGATGTTTTAAAAAACCTTTTAAAAAAGAAGCCATGTATCATAATAAATAATTCAGTGATCACTTTATTTACCTCCCTCACGATCTTGGATGGTGAGAACCTGAGTGATCATCCAGCCTATCACAGTTCCAGTTATTTGCAATTATTTCTCTGGCTGCAGATGTGGGCAGGTTTGGGGGAGCTGCAATTTTCCTCTAGTTTTTTTTCCCTAACTTATGACGGTGAATACCATGTTGTCTCATCTTTATCATTGTGCAGAGTGGTGTGAAATAGGAAGCTATATTTAATGACATATTTATACCCCAGGGGTAACAGACAATTAGCGAATACTAATATAAAGATACAACTTTTAATGTATGTGTATGTGTGGTTCCAATTATTCCAGTTGTCCTTCAGGGATTGGCAGTAATTGTGGCAGCTCTGATTTTATTACAATACGTATATCAGATGTACTCCATGTTCACTATGTTTAACTGCATTGTCACTAATGAGTTTATAAAAAATAATTAGTGTGAGACTGTCTTACTGCAATAAAAGATTAATTTAGTTTGAAACTTTTACTTTATCTTTGCCGGGAGGTTCAATAAAAGTGAAGGGTGCCAAACTGTGAATTATCAACTACTAATTCAATGCAGGAACTTGTGCAAAATGGCTTCAAATATTATTTTGGTTGCAGCCTATTGATAGAACTTCTATGTCCTGAAAGAATGAGTGCTAAACCATGTGTGTATATATAGCAAACAGAAACAACTGTGTTTTTACAACAGAAGTGTCATAGTCTGAGGTTGTTGTGAACCAAAGTGCAGAGGCAGGCGAGAAGACGGCATGGCGAGTTGAATGATGATTTTGTTTAAGTCAAACTCCGGCTTAACGGAAGGCAGTCAGGCAGGGTGTAACAAAGTGTATACAGGTGTCCAGGTCTGGCAGAGTAACAAGATGAACAGGGAAGTTGACGAAACAAACCAGCAGGGAACAAAGAAAACAGACCAACTAATATACGGAGGGAAAAGAGTGTGGAACAATAGGCAGGTAATCAATGGAACAGGAGACAGGTGTGACATGGCTAGCAGGGAGGCTGAAGGACAGGTGAAACTAATTACAAAACTAAACCATGGGAGAAGGGACTAAACAACAAACTCAGAGAAACAGATCTAAGAAAACTACAAGAACCTGGAAAATAAGAACTAACAAAGTAACCTGAAGACATAGAGGAAGACCTCACTGAAAAGTAAACAAACCCCAACAAATACTGACTGAAATAACTGGGAGGGAAGCAGAGAAAGCAATGACTTAGAATAAATGCGAACCAAAATGTAAACAATAAGTGGAACTAAGTATAACGGCAAACAATAACTGAAAGCTAACCTATCAGAAGGAAGTGAAACAATAGAGACTAACACGGGCAACTAAATTAGGGATAAGGCTGGGAAGAACTACAAAATTAAAAGTGAAACGAACACTGAGTAAATAATAACTGAAGGGGAACTAATGACAAGAGAAGGAACAGGGAAAAGAAACTAAAGTCCAATGTGGCAGATCCTGACAAGAAGAGATAAAAGGTCTAATCATATCAGAAAGCTGATATAAAATAACATGTTTTCATACTGCCGCCTTGTGTCTTGGGGGAAATTCTAGGATTTGACCTTCTGTGGTGCTCAGTGAGCAGCTAACATTGGCAATTGACTGGAACAATCATTGAAAATGTTTTGTCTAGTAAATCCAAGATCTTTTCCAAAAAGGATTCATCTTCATCTATGATCTCCCCTCCAATTGCACTGACATGCAACCCTCCTGCTAAATCAAAGGTATCACTGGGCATGACCAGCATTTTATTTTCAAACTGTGTGTATTATAGTTTATGTATGTAGGCTATTGATAGCTCATTCTCAGGCAGTGTCACACTATAGGACATATAACAATGTTTAGGTTTCTGTGCATGCTCTGGTGAAGTGTGGTGGTGGTGGTAAGGAAGCACTGTACCCCAGGACCGGTAGGGCTCTCACTTTTCATGTCCCGCAGGGGAGTAGTTGGTTAGTTAGTGATGAATAAGGTAATAGTTCATCTGAACCAGATGATGGGAATTTCACATCTGCATTTGTTGTCTATTCATGGACATGACCACACACACAATGCATCTGGTCTGCTTGTTTGTTTTATTTTAGCCATAGTACTTTGGTTGGCCTTGTTGCTGTTTAATGTGCTTTATAAATAAAATGGTGTGGTGTGGTGCGATATGATTTGCTATGGTATGGTATGGTATGGTATGGCCAACAGAGACAATGTAGGCCAACTTTTAAAAAGTTTAATGTTATCAAATCAACTTGTGGGATGAAGTCACCCAACTGTTTCATCTACCAAATTACAGAAACTGTCATAACCTTCATCACAGTGCTCAGTATATGTGAAGCAGTACGTCCTGAATTTACCACTGCAATTGGAATTGAAGGGCTAGATGTTAGGTGTAACTGTTGCGAAGGGCCAGACCAACGGGCTTAACCCAGTTCTTCAAAATGTAATAATAATATTAACAATAATGATAACAACTGCGCCACCGCAGTTGGTAGCACTGTTGCCTTGTAGCAAGAAGGTCCTGGGTTCGACTCCTGGCAGGGGGTCTTTCTGCATGGAGTTTGCATGTCCTCCCCGTGTATGCGAGGCTTCTCACCAGGTATGCCGGCTTCCTCCCACAGTCCAAAAACATGACTGTTGGGTAAACTGTTCTCTCTAAATGCAGATATTTACAAAACAACTGATGAAAAACTAGCATTTTTAAGTTGCTTTGGCAGGATAAAAATCAGGACATCATTCGGTTTCTAGACCTTAGTTTTTCAGCATGTAGAGACATTTCTTAGTGGGTAACAGTGTCACAAAAGACCCTGTTAAAATGCCAATATCACTTTAATGGCATAGTGCAACAATTCGCTATGAGCAAAAGTAACCAAATAAAAAAAAGTACTCGGTGTGTTTCTTTCAAAACAAAAGTTGATTTCAAAACCTAAGGTGCATTTGAATATTTACGCCTGAGTAATCAGACAGGGAGTCTAATGTGCTGGTGATGATTCTCATTCATCCACGAAATGGCAAATCCAATAATCAAATCCAATTATCCTTTTTTGGATTCAACCCATCTAATGAATCTTATTGCTTCATTTGGACTAGTCACACTCTGTAAAGATAATTTGGGTAGAGGTTTGAAAACCTAAAAAAATTGTAATGATAGGTCCTTTATTTTTAGGGGTGAAGCCTGAAATTCTCACTGGTCTTTGATGTTTTGGTACTGCATTGTTGAAGGACCTTGTTACTGGGTGACCTTGCTTCTTGCCTTGAAAGTTTCTATTCAGAGAAGCTGGCACTGATAGCAGGTGTCTGAATGGTTCCTCGTATATCTGCTCCGGTCTGCTCTTCTTAAAAAGGGAGGGGGGGGGTCTTGACCCTACACCTGGCAACATGGAACCTCAGAAAAAGTAGAGACTGAGAGCGGAAGCCTTCAAGCCCAGGCAGACAGCAAACTGAATGTTGCAAACCTACAAAAGCTGATGTAAATCTCTCTATGAAAGGTTCTCCAAAGAAATCTTTTTTATTATTTATTATTATTGTTGTTGTTGGTGCTGTTGTTACTTGCGGAAACCAAAATTTTAAAGCTATTAAGACAGAAAGAATATATTTTTCTTGAGTGAAAACCTGAATTTACAAAGATTCAAAAACATTATTTGGATTTACACACTCCAGTGTGGAGCATCTCACACTCCATCATTTCTACAAATGCAAATAAATCAATTATGTTCAGGTTACCTGAGATAATTCACAAGTTTAATTTTAGAAAAAATACATTTAAAAATACATTAAAAAGCTACATCTAACTTCTAGATGTAAACGTGCTTAAAGAAACAATAACATAACTGAATGATTCTCATGACAAACAAATTATTTGTTAATTTAAAGACAATTAAAATGTTTCAATAACATCCTTAGAGAGAAATTCCTAAGAAAATCCAGTGTTCAATTTATGTTTAGCATATTTTTCTTGGACACACTATGGTAGTTCATAGAACACTGACACTTTCCTGCTATTGAGGCTTTCCTTGAGTGCGTACCTTTGAATATCAAACCTTTACCCAAAGTAAAGTTTTAAAAAGTGTAATGGTTGAAATCAGAAGCAAACTCAATTGTTTTCTTTATTACTGGAATATGCCTATACCGCTAAACATCCACTACATTGTCTCTAAATGCAACAGTACTGACACTGTTACTCTGTTTAGTTTTCATCGAAATAAAAAAGCAGAAATCATCTGCCAGAGAGCCAGTTGCTAAATGAATTGTTACAGCATAGGCACATAAATCCAGTTTTTATGCTCCTGGCTGTTTGCAAAGTAGGATTGATAAGGTCAGGTGAACACGGAGCTGGAGTGGTTGTGTGACCTCAGAAATCTGCCCTTGACATGTCATTTGACTTAGAATTGAACCTTGTCTAACATGAAATGTAATGTCTGCTAGATCAACATCTGCATTGGCTATAGGACTGTACTATCAAAGACTCAGTATGGATTTGTTTTAGGATATTTGACTAGGGTTTTGAAAGCTGAATGCCTCAAAATGGTTCTGGTTTCTAAACCTGTATTGAGAGTAATACAACCTTATATTTGCTTCAGTTTTAATGTATGCAAAGAAAGAGGTTTTGATGTAAATGTTCCCCAAGGTGCAGATAGGAGAGAAGGTATAGTGAAAATGAGGTCCATTTTGTGGTGTTTATTGAACATCTGATGGGGAGCTCCACTTACTGCCATCACCAAGGCAGACTGACTGCAGTATGGGACTATTAAATAAAAGTCAAAACTGTGCATTGTATAGCCCAATGAGCTGAGGTCTTGCAACAGTGATCTCGAATGGCTATATGGATCAGTTAATGTGAAAGTAAATAGTCTGTGCAAAGTATACCTGTTCCAGTGTTTCTGTGGTTTGATGCCATCTACTGACTTCCTTAGAGAGACATTATTTTATCAGATGGCTTTTTATTATCAAATTAAATTGACTGTATAATTGTAATTTGAATCTGACTGGATTTGATGGAAGTATTTTTATCAAGTGGCATTTTTTTACTGAATTTGACAGCACAACATTAAGGTCAAATTCTAATGTATTGAGTTGAATTTAAATTTGTCTGTATGACTGGATTGATATGATTCTAGAATTCTGTAAATTAAACATATCTTTTCAGTTTGTAAAGAGTCTTGAGATGACATTCGTCATGAACCAGTGCTATATAATAACTAAATTGAGGTGGCTGCACATCACTGATTATTGATTAGATTTGTTTGTTCTGTGAATATTTAGTACCTTTAGATGCTGTTTGTTGTGAACTGGTGTTATATAAGCAAAGCTAGAGGGTGAAATCACTCCTGTGAGCACTAATTGACAGATAGATGTTATATGGATCAGACAACAACACTACAACACTTTAGGAATCTCTGTTTTGTCACATAACACAGCTGGTAACTGCTCTATAGGTGTTGCCTTTGGACTAGAAACTGTGACCTAAAGCAGCACGGTGCACCATGAAATCCACTTTAATATTCCTGCGTGGATCATTTTAAACCACTAACAACCCAGAATACACAACCAACCCTTAACACACTAATGTGTGAAATTTTCAATATTAATAGAACTGATGTTAAATATCCTTATGTGCAAATATGTAAGATCACACAAATTTCATAGGACAGCTTAACCTTTTCATATTGTACTTTTCATCCCTATAAATTAAATCAAAATATATATACTAAGATGTTAAGCTGACTTAGTGTTGCCTCTTGTATGTTTCATTTCTTTTTGGCTAGCTGAAAACACCATCATAATTCATCATTAGGCAAGGCAGTATGTGGGATATGTCATTGTAAAACCGAGCAGGTTTATTTTATTTAAAACCCAAGGACCTTGTGTGTTGAGCATTAATCTAAGCAGAGACCCCTGCAGGTGATGATACAAGAATAAATCCTAGGCCCAGACACAGCAGGCTGTCGAGGACTCAGTACACCCTGTGCCTCCTGGGAGCGACGGCATAAGTAAAGAAAAGGGGGAGGGCAAAGTCAACCCCCAAAAAACAACACAGATACCAGCAGGAGCTACTTAAAGCCCTGTTCTGTTTGGATACAACCGCCGATCCTCGGCTGAGCCCAGCACTAGAAAAACAAGCCTTCATAAAATGTTGCAGATTGGGTTTCTTCGCCTCATTAGACTTTTTGGTTCACACACTCAGGTTGTCCTGCTCCCACAAATCCATCATTACATAACTTCAGTTTTTTATGCTGCTTCCTCTCTGGCCCAACCTGGACTTCAAACAGGAGCAAAATGAAACAGTGGCTGGGCACAGAGCTGCTGAAGGTTACCGTCTGAAAAAAAACTGTCTTCCTTTTAAATCCTTGGTTATATGTTGCATCCTGTGCATGAGATAAACAATTCAGTTCAATTCAGTTAATTTATATAATGCTAATTGGTCTCAAGATACTTTCCAAAAACTATAAATCCCATCCTACAAACCGTTTCCAAGTCAGTTACACACATTCCAATTTGATTCTAGTTATCAAACAATATATTCAAGTTCAGTTTTATTCGCAATGATAAAAACAATTTATATTTAAGGAAGCCCAGCACACACATGGTAATTGTATTATTATAAAAATACAGAAAAGTGAGCTTCTAGAAAACACATAAATGATTAATTGTTCTTCAGTAAGCGGGGCAGATTTGAAGGTAACTAAAGAACCTAATCTGTGTCTGGACTGTTTCTATCCAGTTAAACTCAGTTATCAAAAATATTAGCTTAATTGAAAACCTTCAACTTGTATGTTAGACCCAATCCCAAGCCAATTATTTAAGGAAGTGTTCCCTTTTATTACCTGACCCATTTTAGATATGATTAGTCTATCCTTAGTAAATGGATATGTACCAGAGGTTTTAAAGGTTGCTGCAATTGAACCTTTACTTAAAAAATCACCTATTCATCAAGATGACTTGATAAATTACAGACCTAAATCCAATCTTACATTCTAAATTTCTTATAAAATAGTTACTAATCAAATGTTATACAGTTATGATTTTAGTCAGGTTTCAGATATGGGCAGAAGCCTGTGACATCAGAAACTGAATTTGAATTGCTCAGACTGAATCTTAATTTGCGTAATTTCAAATTAAATGCCTTGAATTTTGGTGAATGAATTTCACTAAATTGAAACTGAATCTAATGGTTTGAAACAGATTTAATTTGCTTTGAAAATGAATTTCATTATGTTGCAATTATGAAAATGAAAATATTATTTAATATTAATACTTTAATTTAAATTTTATTAAACAATATTTTGGTCTGTTAAGGGTTGTCCTGTGAATACCAGCCCAGTAAGGCGATGGTATTAGGACAAAATAGAAAGGTGTGAGACGAGCTCTGACATTATTGAACAGCAAAACTCTGTACACACATGGAATGAATTCACACAATTTCTTAAAATTCAAGAATTTATTAACAAAAATAAGTCAACTCAAGTCAAACATATTTCAATCAACAAACTCTTTACTATGCTAAAACAACCCGACTAAACTACCAAACAAAATGAAAGAAGAAGGAAGACTAATGGGCTATGTACAATATAAACAAGTTGATCATACATGGCTGAAAGCCATGACTGAAAGAGTGATGCAACATTACCATGCAATATTATTTATGTTTGAGAACCAAGGATTATCTTGAAGAATCTGGAATTGAAATTAAGTTAGTCTTGGGCCTAACTAAAGTAATAATTGGCATACCTTTCGACAACCATTCACAATGCAAGATCAGATAAAATATTAGTCAGTCAGTCAGTCAGTCAGTCATTTTCTACCGCTTATTCCATAGTGGGTCACGGGGAAGCTGGTGCCTATCTCCAGCAGTCTATGGGCGAGAGGCAGGGTACACCCTGGACAAGTTGCCAGTCCATCGCAGGGCAACACACAAACAACCATGCACACTCATTCATACACCTAAGGGCAATTTAGAGTGACCAATTAACCTAACAGGCATGTCTTTGGACTGTGGGAGGAAGCCGGAGTACCCAGATAAAATATTATTTTTAATAAAATAATATTTTAAAGAATGATTTGCTGAATAAAGCCAACCTTCTGGATGACCAATTCTCAACGGTGTTTAATTAGCTGCCTTTATTTATTAAAATAATATTTCAACCTGGATAGACTCACAAAGACAAGACAGGGATGCAATTAGAAAAGTTTATTAGTGAATGTTTATTTCTTTGGCACTCGGATCCCTGTGGAAGACGTGAATGCTGAGAATGACATGCGCTTGAATGAACATTTTAAGGTTAGATTTAGAGATGTCTTCCCCCCCCAAAAAAGGGGGCCTAGGCTGGGGTCGAGGCTGGGGCTGAGGCCGCAAATGAGAAAGGAAGGGAAGTTATTGAGGTTTATAAAGATTCGAATAACGGGCATGAAGAAGGGACGATTTGAGCCTAGAGAGAAGGAATAGGTTAGTGTGCCTGACCAGGCATCGATGGGGCTGTGCCTGAGAAGATGTAGATGGGGCTGTGCCTGAGAAGAGGTAGATGGGGCTGTGCCTGAGAAGAGGTAGATGGGGCTGTGCCTGACAAGACGTAGATGGGGCTGTGCCTGACAAGACGTAGATGGGGCTGTGCCTGAGAAGACGTAGGTGGGGCTGTGCCTGACAAGACGTAGATGGGTGTGTGCCTGACAAGACGTAGATGGGCGTGTGCCTGACAAGACGTAGATGGGGCTGTGCCTGACAAGACGTAGATGGGTGTGTGCCTGACAAGACATAGATGGGCGTGTGCCTGACAAGACGTAGATGGGGCTGTGCCTGAGAAGATGTAGATGGGCGTGTGCCTGACAAGACGTAGATGGGGCTGTGCCTGAGAAGACGTAGATGGGCGTGTGCCTGACAAGACGTAGATGGGGCTGTGCCTGAGAAGACGTAGATGGGGCTGTGCCTGACAAGACGTAGATGGGGCTGTGCCTGAGAAGACGTAGATGGGCGTGTGCCTGACAAGACGTAGATGGGGCTGTGCCTGAGAAGACGTAGATGGGGCTGTGCCTGACAAGACGTAGATGGGCGTGTGCCTGACAAGACGTAGATGGGGCTGTGCCTGAGAAGACGTAGATGGGGCTGTGCCTGTCAAGACGTAGATGGGCGTGTGCCTGACAAGATGTAGATGGGCGTGTGCCTGACAAGACGTAGATGGGGCTGTGCCTGACAAGGCGAAGATGGGGCTGTGCCTGACAAGGCGAAGATGGGCGTGTGCCTGACAAGACGTAGATGGGGCTGTGCCTGAGAAGACGTAGATGGGCGTGTGCCTGACAAGACGTAGATGGGGCTGTGCCTGAGAAGACGTAGATGGGGCTGTGCCTGACAAGACGTAGATGGGCGTGTGCCTGACAAGACGTAGATGGGGCAGTGCCTGAGAAGACGTAGATGGGGCTGTGCCTGACAAGACGTAGATGGGCGTGTGCCTGACAAGATGTAGATGGGGCTGTGCCTGACAAGGCGAAGATGGGGCTGTGCCTGACAAGACGTAGATGGGCATGTGCCTGACAAGACGTAGATGGGCGTGTGCCTGACAAGGCGAAGATGGGCGTGTGCCTGACAAGACGTAGATGGGGCTGTGCCTGAGAAGACGTAGATGGGCGTGTGCCTGACAAGACGTAGATGGGGCTGTGCCTGAGAAGACGTAGATGGGCGTGTGCCTGACAAGACGTAGATGGGCGTGTGCCTGACAAGACGTAGATGGGGCAGTGCCTGAGAAGACGTAGATGGGGCTGTGCCTGACAAGACGTAGATGGGCGTGTGCCTGACAAGATGTAGATGGGGCTGTGCCTGACAAGACGTAGATGGGCATGTGCCTGACAAGACGTAGATGGGCATGTGCCTGACAAGACGTAGATGGGCGTGTGCCTGACAAGACGTAGATGGGCGTGTGCCTGACAAGACGTAGATGGGCGTGTGCCTGAGAAGACGTAGATGGGCGTGTGCCTGACAAGACGTAGATGGGCGTGTGCCTGGCAAGACGTAGATGGGCGTGTGCCTGACAAGACGTAGATGGGCCTGTGCCTGACAAGATGTAGATGGGGCTGTGTCTGACAAGACGTAGATGGGGCTGTGCCTGACAAGATGTAGATGGGGCTGTGCCTGACAAGACGTAGATGGGGCTGAAGATCAAAGAGAAGAAAATAATTAATTAACGATGGTGCCTCTAGAGGAGACAAATGAGGCAGAGACTGAGAAGACGAGGCCTAATTGAGTACTAAAAGGGAAATCTATCAGGAAAATAGAATGAAATAAAAGGGAAGAAAGAAGTGCAAGGCATTGAAAGGATAAATAATGCAGAGAAATGTAGTTTGTAAATATACTATGAAAGCAAGGAAAATAGGGATGCAAAGCAGTTGACAGAAATGCCTAAAAGGCTATGCAGATAAAGATCTGGAATAAAGCTATAAAAAAAGATCTGCCGAGCAGGAAAAAGAAATGGATAGATCGGGTAATGGAGGAAAAAAGGCAGGAAATAAGTGAATGTAATTAAAGGGAAGAAAAAGCTTAGATGAAACGGGGAATTGGCCCGCAAAAAGAAAAGGGGAAATAAAGTGAGATGAAGAAATTTCAGAAGAGCTATGCAGTGTTGGAAATGTCATGAAGGAAATGCAGATGAAGACATGAAATAAAGTAATAGTTTGTAAATAGGCTATGAAAGCAAGGAAAATATTAGGGATGAAAAGCAGATGATAGATATGCCATGGGGGCAATGCGAGATGATGTATATATACCGCAGAGGTTATACAGATAAATATATGGAATAAAGCTATAAAAACAGATCTGTCGAAAAAAGAAATAGATAGATAGGGTGATGAAGAAAGAAAGGCAGGAAATAAAAGAAGAGGTAATTAAAGGGAAGAAGAAGATTAAATGAAACAGGAAATTGGTCTGCATGAAGAAAAGACGGGGGAAATAAAGTGAAATTTCAGAAGACCTTTGGAGTGCTGGAAATGCCATGTAGGAAATGCAGATGAAGATATGAAATAAAGCAATATAATAGATCTATTAATAAGGAGTTAGAAGATAAATCGGTCGTGAAGGCAGAAAAGAACATAAGTGAGCTAGAGTGAAGGAGAATAATTGGACACGACTGGCAGGTGGGAAGAAGGGAGCCGAGAAGAGTGGATTAAGTGATCCTGACAGGCGCAGAAGAGGAAGGATGAGAAACTGGCTAAGGGACAAGGGAAAAGGAAACATAACAAGAAGATGAGTGTAAGGACTAAGCAGAGCCTAACGTGTGGAGGAGAAAGGACGAGCTTGGAGAGGGAATGGTACAACCTGATTGGCATGGAGGATGTAGAATCAGCTGAGCCTGACGAGGAGAACAGAGAGTGAGACCTGTTGAGCCTGGCAAGGCGTGGAGGGGATATGAGACAAACCTGACTAGGAAGGGTGCGGACCTGAGCGAGCCTGACACGGAGAAGAGGGAAAAATAATGAAAGCCTGACTAGGCAAGAGGATGAGAACTTGCAGAACATGATGAGGTGAGCAGAAGATGAGACTTGGACGTCCCTGACAAGGCGTGGAGGAGAAATGATGTAATCCTGATAAGCTGGGAGGCCTGACTGTAACTGATGAGGGATCGGCTTGTATGAAGGAGAGCGAGAGGGAAAAGAAATAGCTGTGCCTGACATACACTTGAAATATTTTAATTAAAGGTTCTGAGTTGTACTGGTTTCTTTTACCTTTATATGAATTTCATGAAAAGTTATTGTTTCTTCCATACCTCTGACTCTCTGAGGGGCTCACCGAGGCGCAGATGCACAACGCTGTTAGCAGCGGCTAAATGTGCAAACCTAATCATGCAAGTTCTACCATTTCTAAAAGACACGAAGATAGATCTGCTCTACTGAGCAAATATGGCTTCCTACACTGTTGCAGATTCCCAACATAAATGAGTTGTTAAAGTTAAAACTTGCCAATGACATGAATATGAATGAGGAATTCAGCCAGAGAAAATAACTAATCGATCTCAAATCAGTTTGTCTTATGCGGATTGAGTAGAGAAAATAATATTTGAAAAAACTGATGGTTATATCTTCACGCCAATAAAGCCTTGCATTATGTGTATCTCTTCAGTCACACTAAGAGCTGTGTGGGGAGATCGAACCTTGAGGAACTCTGAAAGCTGTATGAACCACAGTCCAAACTGGGTTCCTGTGTGGGCCATTGATAGGTGGACCCTTAAATTAGACACTCTTGTCCAGTTCTTTAGATTTGGACTGAGAAAACTGACTGTCCAAGCTGTCCGACAACTTTAAATATCTCCAAGTTTGTTGGAGTAGAACTACAAAATATAAACATGAGGCCCTTCTTTAAACTACTGAGAGAGCAGCAAACTTCGATGAGTGTTAAAGATTAATCAGCTTGTTGACAATGAGAACGGTGATTCTTATTCTGGAGACTGGATTAATGCGCTGCCCCTGCTGAATCTATGAACGGAGCCTAGGTGGGACGTTAGAATGTGTGGGAGCATAGAATCTGCCTAAGGGAAAAAGAGAAGTGAGAAACACTGAATGCCTAAAATGTTGCTGAAGGTTGAAAATGGAATGGAAAAGAAAAATGGAGTGATGCATCTCACCTAGAGACAAGCAAGATTGGGCGTTAGCGAGGTGAACGCCGGTGGGATGGGCCGAGGAGCGGGCTGGGCACCGGTAGAGCAGAGAAGAGGAAGCTGATGTAGCCAAGTTGGAGGCCAACTCCGGAGATGTTGAGTGAGATGAGAATCCATGGATGATATGCATGAAGCAGAGACGATTGAGGAATGTCTGGAGTAGAAGAAGAGGTCGAAGCTTGAGGTGCGAGAGGATCGGTTTGAGAGATGAAGATCAGAGGAGAAGCTGTATGCAGAAAACAGGCAGAAAATGTGCAGGGGGAGCCAGGGTGGAGGAGATCAACCTCGGCGACACTTGGCAGGAGGATTTTAAGGCGCTTCCGGAGGAGGTGGAAGGTGGAGGAGGTGGAAGGAGAGAATTATGCTGCGGCAGGAGTGCGGAGAGCTGAGCGAGGTGGGATAAATCCAGATCAGTCAGGAGACATGCAGCACAGTCTGGACTGGGAGAATGGATGCCAAAGCGGGAGGCCAGGCGAATGGTTCTGCGAGCAAGTAAGGAGGAAGGAGGGCGAAGATCCGTTGCGAACAACGCAAGTGGCGGCCAGATTGTCAGACTGAAGTCAAACATGACGTGGCTGAACGTCAAACTTCAGCTGCAGAACGAAGGGTTCCGCGGATGAAGATCTTTTAAAGCGGAGCCTTGATGGATGACTGGCCCGGGGGAGAAATGCAGACTTGACGCTGATTGGTGGAGCAGAGCCACGTTGAGGAGTAATTAGATGAAGCTGGAGGTGATGGTGAGTCTTTCATGTTGAATTTTCATTTAAACTCCATTTAAAGAAACATTATTAAGGAAATAGTAAAATAATATTTAAGAAAATATTATTTTGAATAAGAACCAAATCTTTCTGGAGAAATTGGCGTACTGGTGTTTACTTAGTTTTCAAGTTTAGTAAAATAATATTTAGGGAAATATTATTTTCTAAATTGAAAACTAACAACTTATTTGGGTAAATGATCTTTAGCAGACATGTGTTCTTAGCTGTTAGCGGTTGGAGCTAACAAAAGAAGTTTATAGCTTATCACCAGAATCAAACACATACCTTTAAAATAGCATTAATAAAAGGGTTCAAATGCATAAGCATGGACGACGCCTTATGGCCAATCTGTGTTTAAAATCACCCTTTAAATAAAGTTTTTCTTAACTTAAAAAAAAAACACGTGCACACAAACTGAGCACATGTGCTGAACAGATAATCTGCTAGAACTAAGATGGCTGAGTTTCAACACAAACAAAACCAAACGTCTTAAAACAAAAGATGTTTAGATCATTTCATTCTAAACTACTTCTCTCTGCTCAAAACACAACCTCTTACGTGAACCGTGCTGAGGAAAAGCTGTCCGGGGCGACGAAGTTGAAGAAAGCATCCACAGTGAACAAATGGGTTAACTGCAGCTAACCTCCGTAGCTGTGGGGTGGGGCGGCTCGTTGTGTTGGGCCAGCCAAATTGCATTTTACAGCTGTAGCCACGGTGATGCGGTCCCGTTGTCCTTCCTTCAGACTGGAAAAAGCTGTTCCACTCGGCGTTGTAGAGACAGGGTCTCTGCTGGGAACTCTCTGCAACACAGTTTGCTCAGAGAGGTCGACTCACCTTGTCAGCTGACCGGGTGGTTGTGGTGCGCTAAACCCCAAGAGAACAGCTGACTATTACTGTTAGACAATCATTTGTTTACATGGCGCTTCTTATAGATGGTCATTTGACTTGGTGATTGATATCCGCCAAGCTCATGTATGCGGCAGTGCTCCAGCTCAAAATGCCATGAAGGAAGTTTAACCTGATGTCAAACGTAAATCAATGAATCTTTGTTTGATTACTCCGGCTTTCTTCAAGGACCCGGATGTATGATAAGAAAAACAGAATTATGCAACTGAAAGCGAAAGTAGTTAAGTTGAATTTTTAATCTCACAAAATACATTTTCAAAGCAAATGAATTCAGTTTCAAACCATTAACTTTAGTTTCAATTTGGTGAAATTTAATTTTCAAACCAATGCATTTAATTTTAAATTACACAAGTACAGATTCAGTTTGAGCAATTCAAATTCAGTTTCTGTTGGCACAAGTTTTTGCCCATATTCAGAGCTCATCGTACCACTGAAACAGCACTGGTGAAAGTCACTAATGATATTTTAATTGCCTCAGATAATAAACTTCTGTTTGTACTTGTCCTCTTAGATTTTAGTGCTGCATTTGATAGTTAATCACTGTATTCGCTCAGAATACTGTTACCTATAAATGGACAAAAAAGGGCAAGTTTTTCACACTTTCGCTGTGTCTCTATAGGTCCACACCAGGTAGTGTTATTTTACTGTAAGCCTTTATGAAAATTTGGTACCTTATCTCCAATTTATTGTTAAATATTGATTATAGCTGAAGTTTATAGTTGACCATTAATTAGCATCTGTTAATGTTAGTAATTTAGATATTACCCCTCTTACAGGATTATTTAAACACAGTTATCTTTAATGAACATTGTAAGGTGTACCTTTTAAGTGTTTTATATATATATATATATAAAATATATATGTGTTAAATTGAACACATATATATTTTATATATATATATATATATATATATATATATATATATATATATATATGTGTTCAATTTAACATATTTATTTCTCACTATATAAACTTTAATGAATATATCAAAACAACACCGAGCTGTTAGTATTGTAACATCTCAGTTGTTTCAAACATTTCCTCAGCATTAAAACCCTTAACTGCCTACGCAGTGTAATGCACAAATCAAACCCAGTCATGTTGCTGGCTGCAGACAAGTCGCTAACAAATGCAGGCATGCTAACAGTGTAGATCTGAGGCTGATGAAAATTGTCTCTTCAGCCTTGACAAAAATCTTGTGCTTAACCAGGTCAGTGTATATACAGACACACACACTCAGAAGAACATATAGATGGCTGGGCCCATGGTTTCCTCTGACTGCAGCCTGTTTAAACTGTCTATATATTTGACAGAACATTCTTACGGAAATAAAACCTCTGAAGTGTTTATCTTCTACCTACTATATATAGTTGTTTCTACAACACTGTAAGGCTGAATATCTTTACAGATAAAATAGGTGATGGTGCTGGTTATTGCCTGCGAGCAGGTAGAGTTAACTACCAGGGGAGGGCCAGAGTTAAAAAACAAAACAAAACAGTGATACTTGTCTCACCAGCTTTACTGTTGTTGGCTGTGGATGAATGTGAACCAGCAGAGACATCTGAGGAACAGGTGGGTGGAGCAGGATCTGAGGTATCCAGGGCATGCCGTCTTTCATGTGCGTTGCCATGTTCGTGATGTTTCTTACATATTTTACTAACTAACGTTGCATATCTCTTCCTCACCTGCTTCATTTCCCTCCAATTTGCTGTTGTTGAACTGTGTCTGCGCCATTCTGCTCCTGAAAGTTTTAAGAAAGGAACGCCAAAAGAAAGTGGACGCGAAATCAGAGGAGATAAAGTATGTAATATTCGATGTAACCATGGGTTTTTACCGATGCAGACACGCTAAGAAAGATAGAGTGCACACTAAGCCGGCGGCTATATCCGACATTATTTGTATTTTGTTTGTTTCTATTTCATATTTATTTATTTTACTCTTTATCGTTGAACACAGTTTATTTTTATGTAACAATGTCACACGGTAATATTAATAGTGGTACAGTGCACTACACTGAGCTATGGCTTGAAGCCCTGCCTCCAGTCATCAATGGGTCATTGGAAGCACCACAGGTTCTGTGCTGAGCAGAGCAAACCCGTGTAGTGGAGCTGCACCTCCTTAAAAGAGCCAGTGAAAAAGGGGCATAAGCAGTCCTTAAACACTGCACTGGTTGCCTGTTTGTGAAAGGACAGAATCTTTATCTTTCTATACTTGTTAGTATATAAAGCACTGAATAGTAGTGATGGCGGCTTTGTTGAAGCTTCTTCCCTCGAATCAGAAAATAACTTTCTGTTAATACACTTCTTCATTTATTTAATATTTATATCTATTCACAATAGTAACATACAGCCTAGGGGTTAAAGTGTTGAACAAAATAAAATTCAGAAAACTTTAAAACTTTGTGTGTGTTATCACACACACAAATAGTTTAAACAATAAATCTACATCTATCACCCTCTCCTACCCCCAGCACCTTCTTAATTTTCTTTTTTTCTGCTATATCTCTGTTTCTGGACTTTACATCAGGCAATCCCAAGCTCTAACTATGATTTCACTTGGATTTATCTGTTTCTATGGTGACATGCGCTGTCCAGGTTTGTTTTTATAAGGTTTGTCACATGGAATGTGCATGGAGCCGGCACCATAGAGAAACCAACTTAATTGACTACAGGCAGATGTTATCTTATTACAAGAGATTTGTAAATCTGCCACAGCAGCAAATGATCTTAAATCACCTGAGTTTCCCAATTTGTTTTCTTCCTGCTGTAATTCTAGGTAAAGGGGAGTACCAATTATAATTCACAAAATGTTAACTTCTCAGTATTAGACACAGTTACCAATCCAGAGGGTTTATAATTCCTCAAGGCTTCGTTTAAAAGACCTTGACACGCAGAATCTCCTGCTCTTCAGCTGAGCTTTGATGATCAGCCGCGTCATGGCCGACTACGACTCTTGCGACTTGGTCAGTTCCTTGCACTGTTTCGTGATGAACTTTCGCCCTCCTTTCTCTTCTTCCGGTCGTAGGAGCGTTTTCCTGGCCTCCCGCTTTGATAGTCCCTTTTCCCTCATCTCAGCTCTGGGCAAGTGGAAAGTGCCTTAAGAACTCCTCCAATCTTCCTGCAAAGTGTCGCTGAGGTCGCCCTGCCTCCACACCTGCCGCCTCGCCCGGCCTGGCTTGTGCAGTGGTTTCTCCTCCGATCTTCGTCCCTAAAACCGATCCTCCCACACCCTAGGCATCGACGTCTTCTTCAACTCCAGCCATCCCACAATCTTCCCTGCTTTATTCATCTCATCCATGGATTCTCTCCAGCGATCCATATCATCTCTTACTCAGCTTCTTCCTGAGAGCTCGCCTCCAACTCTGCCACGTCAGCACTTCCTCCTCTCCGCTGTGCCGACCCTCAACCCGCTCCTCGGCCCCTCCCAATGACATTCACCCTCACAACGCCCATCCTGGCTCATCTCTATAGTGAGATGTATCACTTCAGTCTTTCTTCTCTACTGTTTCCTCATTCATATCCCCTTCAAGCATGCTGTGTTTTCCATAACTCTTTTACATTCAGGTAGATCAAATACTCCCATGCATTCTAAAATCTCTCTCAGGCTCCGCTCCAAATCCTGCAGGGGCAGCTCATAAATCTGGTTTCTCTCATTTTACCATCTCCCGAGGTTGATCACTGTGTCGCTTCCCCTAATGGCTTTACTGCTGTGTTTAAATCAACTGATCCCCACCTTTGTAAGAAACTCCCTTTTGGCGAGCTTGTGGCCGCCTTTAAGCATTTCAGAGAAGTCTTCAGCTCAGTTATCCCGAGCTCAGAATAAGCTCAATACCTATCCGTCCCTCATCGTCGACCTACATTTCAAACATGGGTGCTCGATTTTTCTATCAGTATCAAAATCCTTCTCCGCCAAAGCTGTATCCACCCTTGCTCAATCAGGAGTCCGCCTAGACTGGTCTATTCTTGCCACTGAAATTTCATGATGACGCAAGCCACCTCCTGATTCCTGCGGCTCAGACGGCCATCAGAGCGCTCTTTGTTCTTCTCTTCTTTTCTCCCAGCTCTCCTGCCCGGCCAAACTCAAACTGCTGGCATTCCGCTCCAGTCTCCTTATGAACTAGAACGGTATCTCCTTCTTTTACAGCAGCGCCGTTCTTTTGGCCGATTCATTTCAGTTTTTGTAGCGTCCCGGTTGAAAAGATGGTCTCTCAAACGGATGCTTCACAATCCTTTTGTTGACAGAGCCTTGCATGTGAAAACATCGTAAGAGCTTAAAAAAAAATACAGAATGTCATACATTTTAGTAATTCTTCCTATCTAAAATCTCTCCCTTCCAGTGCTTTTCTTCTCGCCTTCTATGGATTTCTCAGGCTAAGTGCATTTACTTCCCCTTATACACGTTTGTTCCCTCTAGAGATTTAGCTTTCTCACATCTCAAGTTCTATCCCGATTATTTCAAACTCTTCCTTAAACATTATAAGAGGGAAAGGTGCATGTTTCATCTCCATTGCTCGTCTAGATGGCCCATTCTGCTCCTTTCAAGCTATGTTTAAGTTCGCACTTAAACATCCCAGGCTCATCTCGCCCAGTATGCCCCACTATCTCACTCCAGAAGGAGGCCCCGTGTTCTCTGCCTGGTTCCTGAGGTTTCTTAGGCAAACTTTAGCTCAGTGCAACCTGCCTCCTAATCAGTTCTCAGGCCACTCATTCACTGCAGCAGCAATCCAAGGAGTTCACTCTCTTTCTCTTTGGGTCTAACTATTTCATGCCATCTCTACGCCTCATTAGGCTGTCTAATTCATCATCCCATGCCTAGTCAGGCCACCATCTTTTCCTCCCCTCGCCAGCCGGGTAAAGTTTTATTCTCCCCTCCATGCCTAGTCCAGCGCTATTTCCCCTCTACTGTACGCCTTGTCAGGCTCATTCAAGTCTGCGTCCTCCATGCTTAATCAGATTGTCATCATATCCCCTCTACACCTTGTCAGGCACGGACAAATCTCACCCTGCTCACTCCTTCAGCCTCAGCGGAGTAAGCATCTTCCACGTCAAGTCAGGCTCACACCATTCCCTCGCCAAGCTCCGACAGCTCCGCCTTTCCTTTCTCACCTGTTCGGCTCTGCTAAGCTCCTTCTCTTTCAATGGCTTTCTTTGGTTAGGTGAATTTACTTCCCCTATTAATTCATTTGATCCTTCAAGACTTGTGATTAACCTCCACCAGGCTCATGTAACCTGCAGTGCTCTAGCTCAAAATGCCGTTAAGGAAGTTTAACCTGATGTGGAACATAAATCGATGAATTTGTGTTTGATTAATCTGCTATCCTCAAGGACCTGGATTTGGAACTGAATATGAATTTCAGATCTGAAAGTGAAAGTAGTCAAACTGAATTTTTAATACAACGAAATACATTTTAAAAGCAAATGAATTCAGTTTCAAACCACTAAATTCCGTTTCAGTTTAGTGAAATAAATTTTCAGACCAATGCATTTATTTTCAAATTACGCAAATACAGATTCAGTTTGAGCAATTCAAATTCAGTTTCTGATGGCACAAGTTTCTTCTCATACTGGTGAGGGCCCAGCAAATGGTTCAGGTACGGTTCAGTGGAACTGGAGAAGGGTAACAGATTGATAGATCCAAGTTTTTGACAAACCTTCTACAACACCTACTTTTGAGGTTTATGGAGAGTAACAAAAATATGTTAATATGAGGACTAAACTCAGTAATGCAGTAGTCATTTGCGTTTTTATAATTTCACGTGCTTCTGGAGTCCTCTTCCAGGCATTGCAATAAGTTGCCCCAACAACAGTAATCAAAGAACTAATGTAGTGCAAGCCATCTGAAGAGGAAGACATACTGAAACTAGGACAACATTATGTTCAGTTCAAACAAGAGTATTTTAGATTTGAAGGTTTACATTTTTGTATTGCAATCCGAACAAAACTGAACCGTTTCTTCTGCATCAAAGTATTTACACTGTTATAGGACAGAAGAACTCTAAGCTTAAGAACACCTGCATTAAAAGAACAAAGGGGCCCAAAAAGATAAAAACCCTTAAAGGTAAACCAAATAACATCAGCTCTCTTGCTGGATTTACTGAAGAAGACTGTTTTTGAGGGAATTGACCCTTGCAGAGAGATTTGTCCCGAGTCCCATGAATATCTTCTAAGTCGTTTCAAAGGTGTGCCTCAGATCTTTTGGGTATTAAAGGTTTATAGTGTAGATCAGCCCGAAGAGGTAAGCAAAAGCTGTTGGCAGGTCAGGGAGATCCTGAAGGATGATGGTTTCTTCCACAACAACTGCGAGATTTGTGACATTTGTAGCAGGTGAGGCGCTGTCATCTTCCAGCTCAGTAAGGATGCCCACAGTGAGCCCGTTCATCTGCTCCTCCTCTGGGTCAGTGTCCTTTTCATAGAACAAAGAGTAATTAAACTGATCTTTTACATGAATGATGGTTGAAAGTAAGTTTTTTATTACTTACAAGATAGTTGAAAAGCTTCTCATCACTGTCTCGAAGATACAAAGGTAGGCCCTTCAAAGCACCAGTCTGTCGATGAAGTGTGATGCTAGAAACCTGAAACAGAGTTACACAAAACCTTATAAGTTGGAACTGACATTCATCTAAGAGGAAACATGGAAATAGATTTATTACTATATATCCAGAAAAAAAAACTGCTTCAATGTTTATCTAAGAGGAATTTCTTGCAAAACATTACTTCATCTTTATTTACTTAGAGCTCTAGTATATACTGTGTCAAGGAGAATAAAAGAGCAAACAATTGTTAAAGCACTAAAATCAGAAAAGGCAAGACTTGGCTGCAGTTGTACATTTTTAGCATATTATTCATTACTCTGAGCCCCTAACAGATGGCCGAGCTCCTCACCCTATCTCTAAGGGAGTGCCCGGTCACCCTACAGAGGAAGCTCATTTCAGCCGCTTGCATCCGGGATCTTGTTCTTTCGGTCATGACCCAAAGTTTTTGGCCATAGATGAGGGTAGGAACGTAGACCGACCGGTAAATCAAGAGCTTCGCTTATCGGCTCAGCTCTCTGTTCACCACAACGGACCGGCAAAGTCCCCATTACTGTGGCAGCCGCACCGATCCGTCTGTCGATCTCCCTCACTCATGAACAAGACCCTGAGATACTTGAACTCCTCCACTTGAGGCAGGAACTCCCCTCCAACCTGAAGAGGACAAGCCACCTTTTTCCGGTCGAGGACCATTGCCTCGGACTTGGAGGAGCTGATCTTCATCCCAGCCTATTCACACTCGGCTACGAACCGCCACAGCGCATGCTGTAGGTCTTGGTTAGAGGGGGCAGCTGGACCACCTCATCTGCAAGGATGGAGGGTCTGCCAGACGTTCCTCGCAGACCCTCACTATGCGCATGGGCCTGCAAAGCCTCTTCCAGTGGATCCAACTCACCAGGGGGTGATCAGTGGACAACTCAGCACCTCTCTTCACCCGAGTGTCCAAAACATGCGGCCGAAGACCTGATGATACGACAACAAAGTCGATCATCGACCTCCTGCCTAGGGTGTCCTGGTGCCAAGTGCACTTTGGACACCCTTATGCTTGAACATGGTGTTCATTATGGACACTCCGTGACTAGCACAGAAGTCCAATAACGAAACACCACTCGCATTCAGATCGGGGAGGCCATTCCTCCCGATCACGCCTCTCCAGGTGTCACTGTCGTTTTCCACGTGGGCGTTGAAGTCCCCCAGCAGAATAATGGAGTCCCCAGGAAGGGCACTATTGAGGACCTCCGACAGGGGCACCAAGAAGGCCGGGTACTCTGCACTACCGCTCGGCCTGTAGGCTGAAACGACAGTCAGAGACCTGTCCCCAACCCGAAGGCACAGGGATGCGACCCTCTCATCCACTAGGGTAAACCCCGACACGAGACGGCTGAGCTGAGGGTCAACAAGCAAACCCACCCCAGCCCACCGCCTTTACCCGTGGGCCACTCCAGAGTAGAAGAGAGTCCAACCCCTCTCGAGGAGATGGGTTCCAGAGCCCACGCTGTGCGTGGAGATGAGCCCGACTATTTCTAGTCAATATCTCTCGACCTCCCGCACAAGCTCAGGCTCCTCCCCCCCCCAGTGGGGTGACATTCCATGTCCCTAGAGCCAGCCTAAGCATCTGGGGATTGGGCCGCCATGGTCTCCACCTTCGTCCGCCACCCAATCCTCTTTGGTCCCTCACGGTTCTCCCTGCAGGAGGTGGGCCCACTGGGGGATGGGCTCGTGTCTCTCCTTTGGGCTTTGATATTTTTCCATGAAGTGTATTTAGTTTACTCACCATTTTGTGTTACATCAGTGGATCAGGCACACTTTTGGAGTAACTAGATCCTTCCCTCCCAGTGGAGAATGGTTCACATTCTTCACTAAAAACAATATATTCCAGCAACTCTGCTCTATTTAGTAATAGAACAATGATCTGATTTACAGAAACATAGACAGTTTCTGGAAATCTCGTCATATGAAAACTCAGTTGGTTCAATGACAGAGAAATGCTCTCTGTTATATTTATTTCTTCTGTAATGAGTTGATAATGTACCCTTTTCAGAAGTTGAAACAGGTATTGGATTCTTTTCAATCAGGTGTTGCTTATCTCCTGAAGAATATCTTAGACATTTTAGACATCTCAGATTTCAATATTAAGCTTTGCAAAGACTTCTTTGATGACTGCAGATGCATTGCATGCAAAGAAAAGGGGATGCTAAATGATGCTCTATTGTTTATGAATCTTCATTCTTCATCTGTTACTGTTGAACTCAATGTAGGGTAAGTGTTCAATTAATCTTCAGCCTCACTTCCATCTTCTTGAGTCTGATCTGTGTCACCAGACAAAGGATCATTAATTAAACAAACCAATCTGCAAAAATCTCTTAGTTTATCATTTTTATGCTTTCTAGATATGTGACTTGTATAGCGGTTAATGTGATTTGTTTTAAAGCTGCATTCTAAGAATGGGCAACGCACAGTCTCTCAGAATCTTAGAGGATGATGTTGGGATTATGATTATTGATTAGTTAATATTTATCAATAATTATAATTAAAAATCATAATTTGAGAAAATTTATTTCTTAACCAAAAAATCCTCATTTATGAATCGAAACCAGAGATGTCTTCTGGTGTTGTAATTGTGGCTCAATGCTTGTGATAATTACAACAGTTAAATACTCAGTAATAATTGATAACTATTACCAGAGATGTCACTGTTTAATCAGCCGTTTCTGCCGAAACGTGGGGAACTTTTAACTTTATTTTGACTGACGAATCACTCTTGCACAAAATAAACACAAAACGCCTTCTCTTTATCTACGTGAAAATTTATTAACCCAATCAGCCTGATACAATCAACTCTTCGATCCAATAATCTTCACCTACTCAAACATGCAAAGTTCTACACAAAAGGGTAAAATATCTAACTAAACAAAATAAAGCAAAACAGCAGTGGGTGTGTATGGAATCAACCAGCAGTTATGGCAAAAGTGATAATATGACAAGGGAATATGGTGTTGAACGAAGCTTTGGGAGCGCAGCCCGCCAGAAAGTGTAGCTCAGTGAGTTGCAGGCAGTCATAAACCTTCCCCCAGCAAGGTTGTAAACCCCGAGGACAAAGGATAATAAAACTTTTGGCGGCAAGCCAGTAAGCAGTAAAGTTGAAGGCAAAGAAAATGGTTGATTTTCACCATAAGGTTATTATAGCGGTCCAGTTTCACAGCGCACCTGCTCTCAGGTGTTCGCACAGTAAAAGCACAATCTTGCGAGACTCAGCGGCCTCAGAAAACAACAGTACTCACGTTTCAAAAGAACAATGGCATGCACATACAATTCAGAACACATTAGACTCTAAGTGGCGTTTCTACATCGCACTAAAACCTCCTCTATCCTGCCCAAGCTATTCCTAATAAAGAAATAAAAATTAAAGTTGGATTTTACTTGTTGAAGTCTTCCTTCTGGGGCAGCGAGTGAGAGAAAAAAAAGGGGTTTGAAGAGTTCCACGCGTCCACGGATACTCCAAGAAAGTGGTCAATCTCCGTCTTTTGGCCTCCTTGGCGAAAAGGAAAAATATGATTTGACCATCAGCAGTCGACTAGTACCAAACAAGGAAGGAAAGTTGCGTCACCTTGAAACTCCGTGGTATTTGGTTATGTGTTAAACTCACGTCTTCGATCGGCAAAGTGAAATTTCTGGCCTTCTCATTCCAGAAACCTCTTTCATGAATTTTTCGTTGGCCAACGAAGGAGAATAAATGAAGAATCCACATGGGACCTCTTCTTCTCCAGAGAGATGCTTCAGTTGCGTGGTAACTGTGTCAAGGTCCCAAGCTGAAGGCAATGGATTAAAGCATTCACCTTCTTATATTACCTCCTGTGACGTTAGACTTGGGACAGCCCCGTCATATCAGCAGCAGTGGCCGCTGGGATTTGTAGTAACGGACTGTCCTGGGATACAAAATGGCCGAAAACTCTGGAAGGCCTGGTAGCGTCCAGCAACGAGCAAATGGTCCAATATTCAGCAAACAAGTGGTCCAACAATGGTGTAAATGAGTTAATATTTTCTACAACAAATGTCTTTGAAATTACAGAACCAGCAATGAAATGTAAATTTTTCCACTCTTGATAGATGAGATTTCAAACTTCAGTGGCATGGGTGAATTTACAGAATTTACACTGCATTCACCTCATTCTAAAAAGACAAAAGGGATAATTTGGTGGGAATTAGCTTAACAGAGAATGCTTATTTCAAACATTTATGTCTCTTTAAAACATAGACTGTACAGCATAGATGAAATGATTAGGTCAAAATGTACACAGTATTCATGGCCAGTTGTAAATGTTAAAAATGTAAAACATATTGAACGTGGTACAAAAAGCAAATGGCTGCTACGAATGTATCTAATGCTCACTACAATAGGAAAGTCATTAAATAATATCTTTCTAATAATAACTGACCAGGTTATGCGAGTCGCAAAGAAAAACTTAGACTGTGTCAGGCTTAGTTTTACACATAGCCTCCTCTGACTCCGGCTTTAGATGTTTTGCCAGCCTTGCTCCACAAACTGTCGGTCTTTAGAA
This sequence comes from Girardinichthys multiradiatus, assembly GCF_021462225.1. Taxonomy (NCBI): domain Eukaryota; kingdom Metazoa; phylum Chordata; class Actinopteri; order Cyprinodontiformes; family Goodeidae; genus Girardinichthys; species Girardinichthys multiradiatus. The sequence continues at coordinate 3,055,968 of NC_061801.1, read as the reverse complement.
TGTACCATCCGGTGTGGGGAAATCCTGCGTCTGCACCGGGTGTTTGCTGGTTTATGACCTGCTTTGAATCGGCTGTTGGGCATGGGGGAAATTTACTGCCAAAAATCAAAAGCAAATATTTTCAATTTCAGAGCAGAATTTCATTCTGCTTGTACTCAAAACTAGTAAAGCTTGCACTAAAAACTTTACTCTGCTTTCTTTCAAATATATTCTGTTCCCTCTCAAATTTTTGTTTCTGCACTGTGATCTAATGCTTCTTGCATAGATAATTTCTCCTCCAGCTTGCTTCATCCTCCATGCGCGCAAACTTGCTCTCAGCTCTCTCTTGGATCAAAACTGCGCTCTCAAATTTCTTCCCTGCTCGCAAATTATTTTTGCTCACTCTCAGATTAAAGTTGTATCATCTCCAAGCAACCATATCAGCCAATAGAATGACAGTGTACAACTGCTAGCTCACAGGCTTAGTTGGGGTGCGCTTGCAGTAAGTGTTTGATTCTGATGACCAGCTATTAGCTTCTTTTGTTAGCTCCAACTGCTAGTGGTTAGGAACACGTGCTCGCCCACTTTATGAGTCAGCTGAAGATCATTTACCCAGCAAGGTTGTTAGTTTCCAATCTAGGAAATAATATTTCTCTAAATATTATTTTACTAAATATGATAACTAATTAAACACCATTAAGACCGATTTATCCAAAAGGTTTGGTTCTTATTCAAAATAATTTTTTCTTAGATATTATTTTAATAAATGAAGGCAGCTAATTAAACATCCTTGCGAATTAGTCATCAAGAAGGTTGGTTTTATTCAGTAATTCATTCTTTATAATATTATTTTATTAAAATAATGTTTTATCTGATCTAAAGGTTGTCTAAAGGTATACCAATTATTAAGTTAGTTTCAAGACTAACTTAACTTCATTTCCAGATTCTTCAAGATAATCCTTGGTTCTCAAACATAAATAATATTGAATGGTAATGTTGCATCACTCTTTTGGTCATGGTTTTCAACCAACCTTGATTCACTTGTTTATATTGTACATACCCCATTGGTCTTCCTTATTCTTACATTTTGCTTGGTAGTTTAGTTGGGTTGTGTTAACATAGTAAAGAGTTTGTTGATTGAAATATGTTTGACTTTCAGTTGACTTATGTTTGTTAATAAATTCTTGTATTTTAAGAAATTGTGTGAATTCATTTTTTTTTGCTGTTTTTGCTGTTAAATAATGCGAGAGCTTGGATCACCCCTTTCCCTATTGTCCTAATACCGCCGCCCTATTGGGCTGGTATTCACAGGACAACCCTTAACAGACTGAATTATTATTTAATAAAATCTTAAAGCATTAATATTAAATATTAAATAATGTATTCATATTCATAATCACAACACACAGTTGCAGATTGCATTCAATATGTATGTGTGTGTACTTTTAATTATAATTATCAAACTATAGCCTACTGGGAATTAAAGGAGTAAGTTAGAAATGGCACGACTACTGTCCACAAGGTTTCCTGATGTTTTTTTCTGTTTTTCAAGTAACAGAATGCTGCTTTGTTCAACTGGTTGGGAGAAAATAAAACAGTCGGCTGTTCATCTATGGAATAATATTGTTGCTGTTGGTGGTGCCATCACTGAGGAGGTAAGAATATTCAGCTCACCAGGCTGAGCTGCAGCAGACTCCTGCTAAGTGTGTATCATTACATCCCAAACTCTGCAGGTTGTCCCTTATTCACACTCATTCATCAAAGACCATGCTGAATGTTTTCTTGTAAAGTTCTTGAACCTTGAAAACAAAATTTAAGCAACTGTACTTTTTTTAACAAAATGTGAAAGAAAATAATCAACCTCACTATAAAGGTTCCCACTGTTGCTTCCTTTGGGTGGATGTCCTTTCCAATGTACATTAATTGTACAATGTCTTTGTGATATCTAGCTCAAATTAATTAGACAGTAGGGTATAACAAAGGATGCCTGAAAGCAAATGTTGATCACTAGACAGGTGATCACAGGACAAATAAATAGATGCACAAGATATACATTTGTATTATATTGACACCTACTGTACATACCTACATACTTGCTCTCTCACACACTCAGACAGGATAGGGAGAAACATATGATGCTCTAATGGTGTTTTCTGCATTTGCAGTTTGTCCATTTTGCTGTATTTGGCATGGCAATCTTGGTGCTGTTAGTTGTGAGCACATCCCTCAGTGGCTGTTCTTTTCTGCAAGTCTTTTTATCATGTCCATAGTTTAATTTCATCTGGTTGGAATGTCTTGTATAGTCAACTGCATTAAAATCATGTTAAAAATGCAACTGAATTTTGTAATTTTGCAGGATTTGCTGCCTAAGGTGGCCAGAAACTCTTCTGCATTTGGCCAGGACACTGTCAAATGCACCATTCTGCAGAGATAATGTAACAGAATGCTGGAAACTGTACACAGTGCACAGGACATATTCAAAAGAAAGATGTCTCGCAGCTTTTTCTTGCACTATCTGTGGACATGTGCTGACTTTCTATAAAATGTTCTGCTTCTGTGCACATAAATGAAAGGTTCTGTTCATGTTTCAGCAAAATGTCTCTCTTCTGTTTAAGTTATAGTCAAAGCATGAGGAGGTAGCTCCCACTGTTCATCAATATAATGCATTGTAACTCCAAGATAATTATGGTTACCCAGCGATGTCCAGTAGTCTCCCTTGAGAGCAACAGTTTGTAACTCTGTCACCTTTGTAGTCACTTCATTTTCATACTTGTGTACAGGTCCTTCTCAAAATATTAGCATATTGTGATAAAGTTAATTATTTTCCATAATGTCATGATGAAAATTTAACATTCATATATTTTAGATTCATTGCACACTAACTGAAATATTTCAGGTCTTTTATTGTCTTAATACGGATGATTTTGGCATACAGCTCATGAAAACCCAAAATTCCTATCTCACAAAATTAGCATATTTCATCCGACCAATAAAATAAAAGTGTTTTTAATACAAAAAACGTCAACCTTCAAATAATCATGTACAGTTATGCACTCAATACTTGGTCGAGAATCCTTTTGCAGAAATGACTGCTTCAATGAGGCGTGGCATGGAGACAATCAGCCTGTGGCACTGCTGAGGTCTTATGGAGGCCCAGGATGCTTCGATAGCGGCCTTTAGCTCATCCAGAGTGTCGGGTCTTGAGTCTCTCAACGTTCTCTTCACAATATCCCACAGATTCTCTATGGGGTTCAGGTCAGGAGAGTTGGCAGGCCAATTGAGCACAGTGATACCATGGTCAGTAAACCATTTACCAGTGGTTTTGGCACTGTGAGCAGGTGCCAGGTCGTGCTGAAAAATGAAATCTTCATCTCCATAAAGCTTTTCAGCAGATGGTAGCATGAAGTGCTCCAAAATCTCCTGATAGCTAGCTGCATTGACCCTGCCCTTGATAAAACACAGGGGACCAACACCAGCAGCTGACACGGCACCCCAGACCATCACTGACTGTGGGTACTTGACACTGGACTTCTGGCATTTCCTTCTCCCCAGTCTTCCCCCAGACTCTGGCACCTTGATTTCCGAATGACATACAGAATTTGCTTTCATCCAAAAAAGTACTTTGGACCACTGAGCAACAGTCCAGTGCTGCTTCTCTGTAGCCCAGGTCAGGCGCTTCTGCCGCTGTTTCTGGTTCAAAAGTGGCTTGATCTGGGGAATGCGGCACCTGTAGCCCATTTCCTGCACACGCCTGTGCACGGTGGCTCTGGATGTTTCTACTCCAGACTCAGTCCACTGCTTCCGCAGGTCCCCCAAGGTCTGGAATCGGCCCTTCTCCACAATCTTCCTCAGGGTCCGGTCACCTCTTCTCGTTGTGCAGCGTTTTCTGCCACACCTTTTCCTTCCCACAGACTTCCCACTGAGGTGCCTTGATACAGCACTCTGGGAACAGCCTATTCGTTCAGAAATTTCTTTCTGTGTCTTACCCTCTTGCTTGAGGGTGTCAATAGTGGCCTTCTGGACAGCAGTCAAGTCGGCAGTCTTACCCATGATTGGGGTTTTGAGTGATGAACCAGGCTGGGAGTCTTAAAGGCCTCAGGAATATTTTTCAGGTGTTTAGAGTTAACTCGTTGATTCAGATGATTAGGTTCATAGCTCGTTTAGAGACCCTTTTAATGATATGCTAATTTTGTGAGATAGGAATTTTGGGTTTTCATGAGCTGTATGCCAAAATTATCTGTATTAAGACAATAAAAGACCTGAAATATTTCAGTTAGTGTGCAATGAATCTAAAATATATGAATGTTAAATTTTCATCATGACATTATGGAAAATAATGAACTTTATCACAATATGCTAATATTTTGAGAAGGACCTGTATTTCTCTTGTGAACAAGGCTCAGACATGCCATCATTTGTTGCAATCCTGAGAACCTTAATCAAGCTGACATCTTTCCCATTACTAATTGGACTGCAGTTTGTAGCTCCACTTTGCTATGGCATTCGTTAGCTTGTCTTGCTTTTGTTAATCTCTACTTCTCCTACTCGCTAAATCTAACATGGTCTGTCGAAGCTTTCTTCTTCTTTTTGTTTTTGTAGTGATTTGCAACCCTCAACTATGGGTATTACATTTTAAGAAATTCTTCAGACTCTAATTCCTCTGGTGATAGGTTAACTCAAGTTTGCAGTGGTAACAAACAACTTTGTTTTTAACAACTATGCTGTTTGGAAGAGATGTACGATTGCTGAACCTTTCTCCATTTATCTGCCCCTCCTGTTCCTTTCTGGATCATATTAGCGCTGTAGCTGTCTTGGGCCTACCCAAAATGCTCTTATTGGTTAAAATGGGTGATGCTGACTATATATATTTTTAAAACTGTTATTTCTCAATACAATAATTGCCAATACTATTTAATTATTGTGTTAACGCAGTAATAACACATCAATTTGTCATGTCCAAATATATACCCATATACTTGCTTCTGAACAGAATTTTAGCTGCTTCAAGAACTGTGGTCTTCTGGATAGAGGTCTCAGGGACTGGCGCTGGAACCTAAAGCTGGCCCCAATTGCACCAATCACCACTGGTCCACTGAAGCCTTGATTATGCACAACTTATTTATTTCCTCTTTGGGGCTTTGGTATTTCTTAAGCTACCAAGGGTCATTCTTCTTGATCTTGTTGTCAGTTAAGATTGCAATGTTCACAGCTACGGTTTTTTTCCGCTTTGTCCACTACTATGTTCGGTTTGTTATCAGTCACCTGTTTAACAATCTGGATCTGAAATTCCCAAAGGGTCTTAAGCTTATCATTTTCTGCCACTCTCTGAGATCTCTTCCACTTTGGGAGTAAAACCTAGGGACCATACCTTTCTAATGTTCTTGTACATTATTTCAGCTCCTAAGCTTACCCTGCTAGCTTCTTACTTTGTCTATTATGTGTTGAAGTTTTTTGTGGGCCTCTTTGCACAGCATACACCTTGGATCATGTCTGAAGTGATAGACCCATCCTCTATTGCTCTTGAGCCTATTCCAGTGCTGCCATGATTAGTGCCTGAGTAGTAATTAGCCAACCACTTTTCTCAATCTGCAAGTGGCAAGTGCCATGCAGAGGGTTGTCTCTCCTTGATTGTTCCTCTTGGTGCGTGTTTGTACCCCAGGCCTCTGCTGTCTAAGATATTCATCTAGCACCTCATCATTGGGAGGCATCATCTTGATGTACGCCAGGACCTTTGCTGTTTCATCCTCCAGGGTAGTTTCGATGCTCACTAGTCGTTCGCCTCTCTCCTTCACTTGGCATACAGTAAGGTATGCATTGAATTTCTGCATGTTGCTTCTGATAATTCAGCCGCAATTATCTTTCCTCTTTTGGACACCATTCGGCGTCCAATCAAAAGGATATCCCACTGTTGTCACCTTATTCACTTTGGTGGATCAGTGAGTCAATGTCTTGCTCACTCTTGACATAAAGCTTGATCTCATCCATGTAGTGGAAGTGACTGACGGTGGCTCCAGTCTGTACCCATAGCCACTTTGTGATATTCTGGCTGAGACAGTTCAGACCTTTGGATAACAGTAACAGGGAGTTTTTTTGACAGGGTGAATGGAATCTCACTGGCATGCCCAGTGGGTGTCTCTTCTAGGCGCTGTCCTACTGACATGCATTCCTCCTGCTTCTTTAAAAAAGGATCATGAACAACTGACCCGGAAAAAAAAAACTTGTGAAGCATTCAAAATGTCTCAAACAAATCTGCTGTGGCATCAACATTATATATGCAGTCTATTAACATTCAGCCTGTGAGCATGGCAGATTATGTACACAATACAAAGTTCAGTTCCTGTTGCATGATGTTTTTTTTTTTTTTACTCAGTTTATAATAGTGATTGTTTAAAGACATTGGATGTGTTTTGTGAGAAAATTATCATAAGAAGCACATGTTAAAGAATATTAGCTAAGATGAAAAAGAAATAATAATTCATATTTTTCTGGTGGTGCTATGACCATTCCATGGGGAGCTATAGCACCCCTGGCCCGGCCACTGACCTTGGTATATCCTGCAGTTGATGGTGACTTTTGCAAATGACTTTAAGATGACTTCCAAATTCCCACTCAGCTTGCGATGAAGACTCTTCGTGTCCTGTTGATGTTGAACATTTCCAGACACTCTTTGATCCATGTTTGTGAAATCAAGTCTTCCTTTTTGTAAATCAAGGCGGTGCAAAGGTTTTGTTTCTGGTCTTGCAGTTTTGAATGACTGCTCTGTCTACTAGTAGCTGGTGCTAGGCTACTCCAGTGTTCTTGGCAAGTTCCTTATGTGCCTTGCTCATGTCGATTCATTTTAGCTGCTACAATGCCTGATGTAAGATTTATTATGGTTCTGCAGATGGCTGTGCAATAATATGCTCAGGTTATTTATTATTTAATGAAACAACTTTCGGTCTTTCAAGTATTGTCCTATGAATACCAGCCCAGTGGTATTAGAACAATAAATGAAAGAGTGATTCGAGCACTGACATTCTCAAAACGGCAAACTCAACACACATTGAATAAATTCAATTCAATTCAGTTTAGAGCACCAATTCACAACACATGTTGTCTCAAGGCACTTCACAAAAGTCAGGTACATACATTCCAGTTAATCCTAACTATCAAACAGTGCAGTCAGATTCAGTTATTTATTCAAATTAGATATGTTTTTCTGTCTGAGGAATCCCAGCAGATTGCATCGAGTCAGAGATTTGTAGCAGTCACTCCTCCTGGATGAGCATGTAGAGACAGTGGACAGTCACTGGAGTAGACTTTGCAGAAATCCCTCAGACTGAGCATGCTTGTAGCGACAGTGGAGAGGAAAAACTCCCTTTTAACAGGAAGAAACCTCCAGCATAATCAGGCTCAGTGTGAGCGGCCATCTGCCACGACCGCCTGGGGGTTTGAGAGAACAGAGCAGAGACACACAAAGAATACAGAAGCACTGATCCAGGAGTACTTTCTATGGGAAGGAAAAGTAAATGTTAGTGGATGTAGCTCCTTTACTCGTTTCATCTAGAAAGAAAGAACAGATAAACTTTGAGCCCGTTTTCAAGGATAGAGTCTAAAAGAGAGCACATATAATTAGTTACAGTAAAAGCTCAGTCAATTGCTATATTTAGGAGAGAGAAACGATTAAACACTGAAAGACAGGGCCATGTGGATCATCGGTAGAGGGTGAGCATTAAGTTGTTGCCAGCAGAAGCTTGGACGATGCCCCTCTCCAGAAAGGTGTCACAGGTAGACACAGAGTCAGGCCAGGTGTAGCTTCTAGGAAGAGAAAAGAGGGAGAACATAAAGTTAAAAACTGAAATAACAGCAAATAATGCAGAATTAGAAAGTAGTGTGAGAATGTAGTGAAGAGGGTGAAAGTGATCATTATGTCCTCCAGCAGCCTAAGCCTATAGCAGCATAACTACAGAGATAGCTCAGGATAACCTAAGCCACTCTAACTATAAGCTTTATCAAAAATGAAAGTTTTAAGCCTAGCCTTAAAAGTAGACAGTTTGTCCATCTAGAGCCCACTGATGGTCATTGTTATACTAAAAACCACAACGATTGGGATACCTCTCTCTGTCAGATTGACCATAACCATTGGAACAGAGAGTGGGTCATACAGGTAGCAGAAATGGATTGTGTGTTTGCACCTCAACCATAACTGAGCCGGTTTAGGCTAAACCTGACTCCCCCTTACTCCATCCAACAGGGAGGGAAGAAGATGGAGGAAAAAATATATACAACAGCATTGTTACCAAAAAGTGCATGGTACTAATGAATGCAAGATGTATTTAGTGGCAACTGCAGCTTGATATATTGCATCTGTGTATCTGTTAACACCTCAAGTCAAGTCAACTCAAGTTTATTTATATAGCGCTTTTCAGCAACAAGGCACTCAAGGCACTGTACATATGGAAAATCATTACAATCATACAGAAAATCAAACAACAGAGGTAATTTAAAAATAAAATAAAAATAAAAATAAAATAAAGAGAATAGAATGATTGATAAGAAAATGAAAGGAAAATTGGACTTAAAACGTAACTAATAATGTTTAGATGGCCCAGTCAAAGGCCACTCTAAAGAAATAGGTTTTTAATCCTGATTTAAAGCAACTTAGGGTTTCGGCGCTTTAACAGTTTTCTGGGAGTTTATTCCAGATTAGTGGAGCATAAGAACTAAAAGCTGCTTCTCCATGTTTATTTCTGGTTCTGGTTCTGCAGAGTAGATTTGAGCCAGAAGACCTGAGAGGTCTGGGTGGTTGATACACTGACAAGTCTGTAATGTATTTTGGTGCTAAACCATTCAGTGATTTATAGACTAACAGAAGTATTTTAAAGTCTATTCTCTGAGCTACAAGGAGCCAGTGTAGGGACTTTAGAACCGAGGTGATGTACTCCACTTTCTTAGTTCTAGTGAGGACGCGGGCAGCAGCATTCTGGATCAACTGCAGCTGTCTGATCGACTTTTTAAGTAGACCTGTGAAGACACCATTGCAGTAATCAATTCTACTAAAGATGAACGCATTAATTAGTTTTTCAAGGTCCTGCTGAGACATTAGTCCTTTAATCCTGGAGATGTTCTTTAGGTGATAGAAGACCGACCTAGTTACTACCTTTATGTGCCTCTGAAGGTTCAGGTCTGAGTCCATCACTACACCCAGGTTTCGAGCCTGACTGCTGGTTTCTAGCTGTATTAACTGAAGCTGTGTGCTAACTTTTAAACGCTCTTCCTTTGGTCCAAAGATTATTACTTCAGTTTTGTTTTGATTCAGCTGTGCACATATATTTATATTATATTGTAGATATGTTTATACTGTTTAATTTGTACTGTATTGCACCAACTACGCCAAAACAAATTCCTTGTATGTCCAAAAACGTACTTGGCAATAAAGCTTTTCTGATTCTGATTCTGATTCTGATTCTGAAGAAACTTTTGGCCAATCCATGCATTGATTTCTTTTAAGCATTTACCCAGCGTTTGAATGGGTTCATGGTCACCTGGTGACATCGTAACGTATAGCTGTGTGTCGTCTGCATAGTTATGATAACCTACGTTGTTGTTTATTAAAATCTGAGTTAGGGGGAGTATGTAGATATTGAATAGAAGGGGCCCTAAGATGGACCCTTGGGGAATGCCACATGTGATTTTTGTGGTCTCTGATGTGAAGTTATCTACTGACACAGAAAAGTTCCTGTCCTTCAAGTAGGATTTAAACCAATCGAATGCTATACCAGAAAGGGCGATCCAGTTTTCCAGGCACTCTAATAAAATGGAGTGATCAACAGTGTCGAATGCCGCACTAAGGTCCAATAATACCAGCACTGTGGTTCTTCCACAGTCTGCATTTATACAGATGTCATTGAACACCTCAACAAGAGCAGTCTCTGTACTGTGGTGAGCAGGAACCTGACTGGAAGACATCGAAGCTGCTGGACATTGTTAGGAAGTTGTGTAACTGCTGAAATACAGCTTTTTCAATAATCTTGCTGATGAAGGGGAGGTTTGATATAGGCCTGTAGTTCTGTAGTAGCAGCTTGTCCAAGTTGCTCTTTTTCAATAGAGGTTTGATAATATCTGTTTTCAGGGCCTGGGGGAAAACACCTGACAAAAGGGACGTGTTTATTATTTGTGTTAAATCAGACGTTAAGACAGGCAAAGCTTTCTTAAGGAAAGCTGTGGGTAAAAGATTGAGACAGCAGGAACAAGAGTTTAGTTGCTGTACGATTTCTTCTAAGTTGTTGTAGTTTATTTGGTGAAATTGGGAAATTTTGTCAAAATCAGTTCTAGTTTGAGACAACATTGGTACTGGAGTTGATGTGGATGTGCTGACAGCCCCTCTGATCTTTTGGGTTTTTTCAGTAAAGAAATTAGCAAATTCATTGCAGGCCCTGGTAGAGTGGAGTTCAGATGCTACAGTTACAGGAGGGTTTGTTAACCTGTCGACCGTGGCAAATAATGCACGAGCATTGTTAATGTTTTTGCTGATGATCTCAGAAAACAAAGATTCCCTTGCATTTTCAGTTGTAGGTTATATCTGTATATTCTCTATTTAAAGATAATATAGTGAACCTGGATTCCAGTCTTTCGCCACATGCGTTCAGCTTTTCGACACTCCTTTTTTTCACTTCTGACTGGTGGAGCACTTCTCCATGAAGACTTTTTCTTCCCAGAAACGACTTTCACTTTAACTGGAGCAATTGAATCAATGATGTCTGAGATTTTAGAATGAAAGTTTTCTACCAACTCATCTACAGTGTTACAGGGCAAAGTGGAGGTAGAAGAGTAAATCTGGTTAAATGTTACAGCAGCACCGTCCTTAAAGATGCGTTTTCTTATAATGTCTCTTTGGCAAACTGAGTCACTGCAGATGAAACTTTAAAAAATAATAGAAAAGTAGTCAGATAGGGCAACATCAGTTACAGACACCTTGGAAATGTTTAGACCCTTAGTGATGATCAAGTCCAAAATATGTCCCTGTTTGTGCGTTTGCTGTTTAACATGTTGAGTCAAACCAAAATTTCTAAGAGTGTCACATAGATCTATTGCACTTCTGTCTTCAGGATTGTCCATGTGAATGTTGAAGTCTCCCACAATAATTAAACAGTCATAATCAACACATATCATAGATAAAAGCTCATCAAAATCGCTGAAAAAGTTTGTTTTGTACTAAGGAGGCCTGTAAAAATTCAAGAACATGGTTCGGACCGGGCTCTTTACCTGGAGAGCCAAATATTCAAAAGAGTCAAATTTGCCCAGAGATACTTTTTTATACTCTAATAAATCTTTAAACAAAGTGGCCACCCCTCCACCTTTTCTTTGCTGTCTGCTCTCACAAAGAAAATTGTAGTTCAGAGGCGTCGACTCTATCAGAATGGGAGCTTCAGTAAATTCAGGTAACCATGTTTCTGTTAAAAACAGAATATCAAGATCGTGGTCAGTAATGAAGTCATTGATTAAAAATTATTTTCCTGACAGAGATCTAATGTTCAATAAAGCCAGTTTATATGACTTAGTTGCTGATATTAACTCTGTGTCTGGTTGTACCTGACAGTTTATGGCTTTTAAGTTTGATTGTTTGATTTGATTACTGTCTCTTATCCTTTTAGCTTTGTTCTTTCTGTCCCCTATAAGCACAGAGATTTTACAACTATCTCCTATTAGGGGCCCACGTTTTTCCTGGACATGCTCATTTCTGATAGAGTTACCACTAGGGCCCAGACTGTATCACAGAGAAATGATTTGAAGGTCCTGATTAGGAGGAGATATATTAGGAGGTGGTGGGGCTCTGCAACATTTGGAAGATGTTGGTTTAGTAGCAGGGCCTCGGCCACGGGGGGTGTTGAATGGAGAAGATGTCAGAGTCATTTGGGTCCCGATTTTAAGAGCTCCTTTCCTGTTATCAGAATCCAGTAAAGCAAAAAGCGGGCTCAGTGGGGAGATGGGAGAGTTCTGTGCGGTCTGGGTTGGGGTCTGGGGTGAGGGGGTTTACCGGGGGTGTCGGTCTGGGTCTGGGTTTTGGGGGAGGGGGATATAACGGGGGGATCCACCTCTCCTGTGGATTGTCTCTGCTGGAGCTGTTGGAGGCAGCGTTATCATTGTTGTTGATACTCCATGTTCTCTGCTGAAGGTCGAAGCTGCTGGCAGATTATTTACTGAATAGAAAAGATTAGATGTGAGACGTCTGACTCCTGGCTTGTTCAAACAGAAACCATCTTGCTTGAAGAGTTGTCTTTTTTCCCAAAAAATATGAAAGTTGTCGATGAAGTTCACAGGTGTGGTAGCACATGTTTTTTTCAACCACTTATTAATCATCAGAAGTCTCGAAAAAACCTCATCTCCACAGAAAATTGGTGCAAAGGGTCCGCTGAGAAACACCTTGATATTGAAACCTCCAACAATATCCAGAAGACGAGTGAAATCCTCCTACAGTCCTTCTGATTTTTTCTTAGCCACGTCATCCATGGCTCCGCAGTGTATAATAAGGTTTTCTAGAGACGGGCGCTTTTCTGTGATTGCAAGAATATTCTGAGATATTGGACACCACGTTACTGGTACCAATCATAACTTCTGTGTTTTTCTTGTTGCAGATGTTTTTAATCCCATCCACAGCTGTGTTGCCCACTATTAGGGTTCTTGGTCCGGTGGGAGCTTTCTCTCTGGCAGCTTAGGAGAAGACTGTTTAGAATGAAGGTTGTTCTCAAACCTTTTATTGTTCTCAGAATATGGATCATTTTCCTGGTTTTCATTCTGTAGTGGGGCAAATCTGTTTTGGAGGGGAATTCCATTATTTCCAGCTCTCTCACTCCTATCAGTTGTTGTGACAGCAGCTCGCTGTCGAAGTCTCCTTTTCCCAGGGGAAACGGGGGCATTTCTCTTTAATTCTGGCCATTCTAATTTATTTAATTGCTGAGATCTTCCAGTGAGTTGTCCACCTTGATTTTTTGGGCATGCCCCTAAAACATGCCAGGGGGGGTCTGCCGGTAGGTTTATTCTCAGTGTTCTGATTGCCGGCTGAGTCGTTGAGCTGGCTGTCACTGTTTCGGATCACAGGCAGAGTTGAATCATCGCTGTACCCCATATTCACCTCCACATTCACTTTTAGTCGATGGATTTTCATCTCCAAAACAGCCAATTTCTGTAAAAGTTTGTCGAAGTCCTCTGTGGTGAAGGGAAGCATTTTGTGCTGATTAGCTGGTGTCAACTTGTCCTTCTTTCGAGTTCAATTACAAAAACATCAAAAATCATTTAGAAAAAATAAATAAATAAATAAAAATAATAATAATCCTTGGGAGTCGCTGGTTAGAAGTAGTTTTAGTCCAATATTTTCATAATTTTGGCTAAGAGATAAAAAGTTAGGAGTAAAAGAATGCAAGCAAGCAGGGATCTTAGGAGAAAAGCGTCTGAGCAGGCAGAGAGGCGGAAGCAGAAAAAACACCTGAATCTAAACACCCGTGGGTGTAAGTGTGAGTGCATTTATGTATATAAGGTTTCTACATAAAAATATGCAATAGCGAGTATGAGAAGCCACTGACCTGTCCCCCTGGACCCGAGACAGAAATGGAGGAGATCTGAGCCAAAGACATTCAAAGGCCCCCCAGAGCATGGGAACCCTGGGATGACCACCGCTGGGACTACCGCAACCCCCCTAGAGGAGAGCCCCAGGGGAACCAACCAGCAGCCACAGTGCAGAAGCACCAGGGAGCTGCAGCAACGAGCCCACAGGCCCTGCCAGCAGATGTCTAAGCCGGGGCAGATCAGGCCATAGACCCAGAGACCCAAGACTCCAGAGCAAAACAATTCAATTTAATTCAAATTAATTCAATTCAATTAAATTTATTGTCATTGCACATGTCACGAGTACAGAGAAATGAAAAGCATTCTATTACAACCATTCAGGACAAAAAACATGACACAGACAAGGGAGAACTGTGACTTAGGCACTGCCCTTCCATCAGATAAGAAGAAAGACCACATTAGGTAAAAGAGGGAAAAAAAACATATTTCAGAGATATCACGAAAAAGCTCAGCATAAATACGGTGATGGCTGTATGTTGAGGGTGCGTATGTTTATGTAAGCATGTGCGTGTGTGAATGTGAGTGTGTGCAAAGTAAGTCCATGAAGCACTGTCACAGAGACCATTGTCCTCGATGGTACGATGGAATGTTCATCAACCAGCCACAAAGTTCTGAGCAGGTCCACAGATGTCATCAGGGATGGGTGGGGGCAGGATGAGCAGAGCGTCATGTTTACATAACTTCCAGGAGAAGTTGAAGATAGCCAGCCATCACGGCCGTAAAGGGAGCCTGATTCAGATAATAATTGTATTTGGTCAGGCCGACTCTTAGTTTTCCATCTGCCTTGAAAGTCTCGCTGGTGCTTCTTAATTGCGAATCCAAACAGCCAAATTCCAGGTCCTTTCCACCAGATCCGAGCGAACCACTTTCTCCAAGATTTATCCTATTTCACCCCTGAGTCCAGGAACTGCAACCTGCCTGCGATCCTGTGCAAGGATCACATCCAGTCTGCAATTCAGCTCACGTAACATCTCAGTCTGAGTGTTGATCGCTCTGCAGATCCCATCATACATGCCAGGCAGCCTTAAAATGGCCACAACAGCTGCTGACGTTTTCTGAATTTCTCGATAAGCCAGGTAACCGCCGACACCAAAAAGCAGAAATCCTGTTATCAAAGATCCAATTGTGTATACATTTTCAACATCTCGACTGACAATATCGACAGACACACAATCCTCCATTTCTGCCAGGAGTCCATCGTGTATCCGGAGAAAAATGTCCCGTCTGGACAAGAGGGTTCCCCTTCACCCTGTCTTCTCAATGAGAAAATTCGATCAACTGCATTAAGAGACCAGCTGACCAAATCCATTAGAATTTTGGAAGATATGCAAAGAGAGGCTCCAAAAAGAAAAACAAGACACAGAGCTAGGGGCCCAGGCCCCAGAAAGCAGCCACTTTGAGAGGACACCAGCCCCCGGACCCAGGAGGTGGTCCCCTTTCTTCCAGGGTAGAGACAGGATGACCGCCCTAGAACCAGCCCAGACTAGTTCCGGAACCACCCGAACCAGAACGACCCCGGCACAGACCCCGACCCCCCGCTCCCATCCCAGCCCCCAATGATCCCCAAAGACAAAGACCCCCGTCCCCATCTGGAGAGAGGGCAACGTACAAAAGAGGGGTCTACCAGGTCCAAACGAGCCTGCCCGACCAGAGCCGTCTCAGGACGAAACAGTCCCAACCCCCCAATAAATTCCAATCTCAACTCCATGAGCCCCAACACGAATCTCCCCACTGGGACACCCCCAACCAGGATACAGATATCGAACACATGCCCCAGCCTGAACCCAAACACCATGAATCCTCCCCACAAGGGCACCCCCACAGATGAGCTCCACCGCCGAAAAGCCGATGAAGACATATGCACACAGCGAAAGCTCTACACACAGCTCCACTCCAAGCCCCCCTGCCACATCCTACCCTCCACCACTGCGATGGCCAGGGACGGGTCCCACGCAACACCACCCTAACCCACAAGCACAAGCAGACACCACCAAGCACCATGCTCACTACGGACCCCCTCATCCCACACCAAGACTTCTTCCGGCAAGAAGTCCCTGGTTGGCGACACGCACCTGGGGCCGGAACACACCACATCACCACCACTGCCACGACAGCCCAGGGAGAAACAGCAACCAGATCGACTCCACAGTCACCACTCGGCCGATTCAAATGCCAGTGGCCCCACATACATGAAGAAGACACGACCAGCCCCACCCCACCTGCCAGCCTGATCCTCCCCCCTCCCCCGGACACAACAGCCAGTGGAGGAGCACACCACCAAGCCTGCCCAACCATCCAGCCAACACCAGCAGCCTGCCCGTCCATGAGAGAGAAACATTTGCCAGTTGTGTAACTGGGCCTAGCCTTCCAACCGCCCCAGGCTGAGCACAACCTGCCAGCCACCCCAGTGCAAGTGCAAGAGGTGCTCCACCGTTCCACCCACCTGCCTGTGACTGCAGCCTGGTGCCAGGCCTGGGGACAGAACAGACACGTCAAGCGAGCTGACAACATCCCAAAATCCCTGGCGGTGCCCCTGGTTGTTGTAGAGTGCATTTAAAAAGAAAAACAGGTGGAGAAGAGGGTCTGCCATGCCCCACCCCCCCACCCAGAACCTTCAATGTCTGCATTCAACAATCCTTGGAGGTGGGCGCAGGCACCAGAGGTGAGGTTAATAAAATACACTCCCTCTGGTTGCTATTGAGCATGACCACACCCTAGGCCCTACATGTGTGTGTCATGAAAATTTTATAAGTGAGAGTGTGTGAGGGTTCAAATTGGGGCCCAGGCTGCCATGTGACCAAAAGAGATGGAAAATCCTCGAGGCACTCCATTGACGTGCTCGCACCTCAATGCCCTACATTAGATGCAGCGTGATAGAGCGGGCAGAGGGATGTTTCTGAGGATGAGGAGGGAAGGACTGGAGGGCAAAATGCTCTCCCAGGGAGCCAGCTCCCTAGCTGAGCCTAATAGGTACCCCCGTTTGACGTGTTCCAACAAAGGAGGGAGGCACAGGCACCGGGCATGAGAACCGACCAAAAACCCCAACCCTCCCACAGACCCGCGCCCCACCAGCAGAATGCACTTCTTGAAGGAGAGAGCAACTGCAATGAGATGGTACTGGGTGCCAGTGCATGCACCGGCCCAAAACTCCAATGACATACCCTCCAGGACCCGGACCCACCCCAGTAATATGTGTAATATATGTTTTGACTTGTTAGAAGAAGTCAGAGAAGTCACAGTAAAGAGGATTCAGATCAAATCAGCCTGACACACCAAGCCATCCCCCGAGTGCAACCGCAAAAACAGGAAGTGGATGCAATATGCCCCAATTAAGTTGACAGTTGATATATGTTTATGTAGCTATTGTCATTGCTTTGATAAAACACATTTTTTATTGACGGAAATATAGGATCTCTTCCTAGATTCATTTTAATGATGTCAACACAAACCTTATTACATCAAAAAAGATTTGCCAAAATGGGAACACTGACAAAATTATTTATTTGAAAAATTACACTTTTTGAAAGAGTAAACTGATTTTTACAAATGGATGTCCTGCATTGAAGCAGCATGGTGTTACAGTGGTTATCTCAGGAAGAAAAGGTTTTTTGTTTGGTGGTTCGGGTTAGCTCATCTGTGTGGAGTTTGCATGTTTTCTCTGAGCCTGTCTGGGGCTTCTGTGTACCCTGTAGTCCAAAGATACAGTGGGTGTTGTATCTAGATTAGGGATGGTAAATTAGTTGTAAGTTTAAGGAGATTTATCTATTGCTTTATCAATACATAATAATTTCTCCATAATGCCATGCAATCCTAAAAGGAAAATTATGCTTCTTAATAAATGAATAAATAAATTGTTTCGGTTAAATTCTGCAGTAATAACAAAATTACAGCAAAAAACAACATTACAAATATCTTCAATAGTGTTGAGATTACATTTACATATCTAAAGGGAAACTTTGATATGTTTATTAATATGGAGATAATGTGTATTGGAGGAAATTAAGATGTTTTTCAATTTTTCTTATTTTCTTGTGGTTCCACCATAAGCAATGGGCTTTCACTTCTCTCCCTCTATCTTTTTCTGGTGTTTGACTTTATACAATTTCCTCTGGTTGAGGAGCACTCAGAATTGTTGTCTAAGTGAAGAGAAGAAGCCCAACAGATTTACTTTCACAAATCCAGCATTAAGGTGTGCTCCGACCAAACGCGAAAGACGCGACAGGAATTGACGATTTAGATGTTAACCCTATGTAAAGGCGCGTTCAGGAGCGAAGCGACGATGCGAACGGAGCAATTATGGTGGACAGAGAAGGAATGGGAGAAGGTCATGTGGTTTGATGAGCAGTGTTGAGAATAACGGCGTTACGAAATAAGGGCATTGGTAACTGGTTGATCTTTTTGGTAACGGAGTAATCTAACTAATTACTTTTCTCATTTCTGTAACACCGTTATGATCCTTACAATGTAATGCAATGTGTTACTACAACTCAATAAGCGGGGTTTAATAAGAGCACAGTCCCCTGCTGCGGAGAGATCTGATTTTCTCCCACAGCCGCAGTGATTGTTTTTTAAAGCTCTTCAAGGAAAAAGCAGGAGGTGAGGGCAAGGGGAGAGGAGCACAGGCAAATAGCTGAATATGTGATGCTGATTGGCTGAGAAAGCATCAGGTAGGCTGGTTTTCACCCCAGAGACAGAGTAAACCAACAGCAAGAGAAAAAAATATGACGATGGAGGGGAGTCTTGTAAATTCAAATACAGCATTCAAAAGTTGGAAGTATAGGCGATATTTCTCATTTGCTGAAGTTAAAGGCAAAAACGTGCATGTGATTTGCAAGTTGTGTCCGGGAACAAAGAAATTATCCATGTCCGTGAACAGTAACTCCAACCTTATTATGCACCTCGTATTGTCTTACCCTTCCACAACACTTGTGGCTAACCGTGCAAACAGGAACAAACAGAACAGAAAAGGCTTGGTTTTTCTGGTCAGCAACTTGTAACATCATTTTAGATTCTAAAAAGTAACTGATTAGTTACTTTCTCTAGTAACTAGTTACTTTGATAGTGCAGTAACTCAGTTACTAACTGTCTTGTTTTAAAATCTTGTGTGAAGCAGCTTTCAGAGTGACATAAGACTTATTTCAAAATTCATGAAAAAGGTGTCTTGTGTTCACTTCTGCCATGCTCTGTTAGGACAACTTCTTTGGAAGAGCCTTGACCCCTGGCCCTGCACCCCATGTCTCCACAGTGTTCAAGCATCTTACAAAAGCATAAAGACGTACAGGATTAAAAAGAATAGGACGGCTGGAGAAAGGATGAAGTAGTAAACAGACTGTGTGTGTTCCCTCACTGTTCTCTTGTTTGTTTTCCCTCTTGAGGGAGCTGCATGGTCTAATGGAAGAGGCTGGCTGGGATGGTGGGGGTGTCGAGTGGCAGCTTGTAGGGGTTTTAATTAGTCTGAGTAATCAAAAGATGATTGTGAATGAGTCAAAGGAAATAAAGCAAGCTTCATTGAGTGGGGCTGCACTGTTTGCTTAGCCAAAGCTCAAGAAGTCAAAGAAAGGCCAGAATATTCTCTGGGGACCCACTTCTGCATATTTGCAAGCAGCCATTAATCAGTTACGCTAATTTATTCAGTTTCAGGGGTTCAGATTGAGGTGAGAAAATGGAAAAAATAAATGAACGATTCTTGTCAAAAATTCAGTTTTTGGCACCAGATGTTCAGAAAAAACTAGAAAAAAAAGAAGCTGCATGTATAGGTGGCATTAAACAGGTAATTACAGTTGCACTGTTCATGGTTAAATTGCAAGCATGTTTTTAGCTACAGTCAGTGTAGTCAATTCAGTTGCAGAAAGCTGTAGCAGCAAGTTACTAACACTGAATCTGACTTTTAAGACCTGACTTAACAATCACTGCTGACGTTTTTACACACAGTTTTGAAATAGGTTGTGGTGAGACTCATTTATAGAACAACTTCATTTAATCAATTACCTCATTTACATTGTTATAAAGCTCTCTGTGAGCAAGGATGCAACAGTATTTTATAGCATAAAAGATCAACTTGTTAGCTTTAGGAATGTTTATTGTCCTTAAATAAAATGACTACCTAGATTCTCCTTGAATCGTATATACTTTATACCTATACAAAATATGTTGGCTTGCTAAATTAACAAAGGTCCTGGGAACACTTAATTTCCATATGTGTGAGCTGGACCTTGCTCACATTGTCTGATGAGTGCAGGCACAGGTAAACTGTAAGCTAAGCAAAGTCTAAGGCGCACAATGTTGGGTGGGAAAATAACTTTTTGTTCACATCCATATGTATTATCTAAGAACATTATTATTGATGTATTTAGTTATGTGGAACTACTTTAGTTTACAAGCCTTAGGTGTGCAGATAAAACAAAAAGCCAGACTAGAACAATAGGAACTATAGTGTACATATTAACTGAGAATTTAAAGGCTGTAAGGATTATGATCATTCATTATCAATATTTATCAAAAATGTTAATTAAATCATAATTTAGTAGAAATAAATTCTTACCAAAAATAGTTTCTTATGAATAAAGATCAGAGATACACTCTGGGGATGTGATTATTGGGCTCACAGCACTTAATAATTACAATTAGTTAATTATCATTAATAATTGATCATTTTTAACCGAAACCACGTCAAATGACACTGTGTTATCAACCGTTTCACCGAATAGTGTGGAACGCTAACCTTATCTTGCCAGATAATCACTCTTACACAAAATAAACACAAACGCTCTCTCTTTAATCTATGTGAAAATTTATTAAATCAATAAAATCCTACAATCAAACTATTCTGGTTCAACAACGTTCACCTAACGAAGCATGCACTATTCTACAAAAAGGGGTTCACTAATAATCAAAATTAGGGATATGTGTTGGAGGGTAGATGGAGATCAAACCAGCAGTTTATGGACAAATGAGATAACACGACAATTTGGATTAACTTGGAAAGATGAACATGTTATGGCTAGTGAGATAAAGGACCCCAGAATGCAGACCAGTGGCAGCATGTCGGTAAGTAAAAAATTTAACAAAAATTCACTCTAAGAAGAGGCAGGAACAAAACAACGAACGGGCAGGCAGAACAGGCAAAACAACAGACTTGGCCAGGCTGGCGAGACAGGCGTGGCGTGACTATAGGACAGGAGCATTATCTGAATAATATGTCCGCGATCAACAACTGAACAGGAGTGAATATATGGAGAGTAAACCAGCTGGAGCTAGGAGACAAATGAGTTTGGAGCAGGTGAACCGGATAAAGATAATTAACAGACAGAACGTGGCTGGAGCAAGAACAGAGACTCTTGAATACAAACAAAAACTAAAGCATGCCCAGAACCAAAAACCAAACTTGACAAAACATGAACAAGACTAAAATATGACCAGAAAAATAATAAACAGAAGCATGATTCAATATATAAATATATATAAATATAAGAAAAACCCAGAAACCAAAAACCAAACAACCCCAAATCATAACAGAACAGAACAGTTCCACATAGGCAGTGCCCTTTGGGTGCGGCTTAGCTCTTTATCAGCATACAGTCATAAAACCGCTCAAAGCGGGAACTCCATGAAACACAAAGGGCCATAAACTGTGAAACAATGAGATGCACACAAGGCTCCATTCGTAGCCTCAGTCTGCTTTAAAAGACTACTTCAACTTTAACTGTCAGCGCTCAGTTATTTAAAAACACAGCAATGAGGCAGGACTTCAATAAAGCATTGCATGCAACATACAACTTATAAACACATTAAGTTAAAACAATGGTGATTCTAAAATCACCTTAACTATTCTACTTTATCCTGCCTACGCAATTTCAATAGTACCAACAAAAAGGAACGGGATTACTTGGTGTCGTCTTCTCTGGAAGAATCATATCTTGTTTTTTTGTACTGGAATGCAGAGTTTCTGTAACTCGGAGAGTTCTGGAGGAAGAGAAGAAAAGTTAGATGCAACAGTGAAACAGACAGGACTGGGCCTGATAAATGAAAGGTGTGTTTACTGTATCTGGAGTGAGCTGAGAGTAATGAGAGGAAGATGATCCTAGTGCCTCTTGGAGTGAAGCTTAATGTTCCAGAGAGTGTTGATCTTGATGTTATGTGATGTGCACCGAGAGCTGAAGAGCAGGCAGGCAACGGCTGGAGACAGTGGAACCTCTGAGGACAACAGTGGATGTTTTTTCTGGGATAGGTTTTGTCATGAAGAAGTTTTACTGAAGAGGGTGCTTCAAGGATTAGAAGCAAGCATCAAATGGGTCCTCAAGCTAAAAGGTGCAGAAGACAAAAGCTGATCTTGACAACAGGTAATAAGGAAAAACATAAGGATTCATTTAAAGAGGACAAACTTTAAAAAGTTCAGATGAAAACAGAATCTCTGTGGCTTGACTACTGAGAATTGTTGATCATCAGGCAAAATCTGGTCATCAAACAGCTCCTTAAATCTCTAGAAGCCAAATGGCAAATTACAGCCAGGTGAGCAGCAGGTAGCCACGTTCTCCAGCAAGGATCATCTGTAGAAGAGACCTTACACACATACACTGAACCACACTCACTCACCACGATCATGACACCTTGATGTTTTAGAATGGCATATTCAAAGTTTAGACCTAAAGCCAATTGAGAATTTTGTAGCAAGATTTTAATATTGATGATCAACAAAAACGTTATATAATAATGCAAGAAAATGCCTAACAGCTCCTGGGAACCATTGGTCTTTATGTTTTTACATTTAACTTCACTTCCCCCAAAAGTATAGTATTATTTTCCATTTTGAAAGAGATAAAATGAGTTGATGGGTGTCTAATCAATTTACTTAAGACAAATTTCAATGAAGGTGGTTTTTTTCATCCATGCTGATATGTCAGAAAGGCAAGCTGACATTTGAGCCAAAACCAAGGAATTAGGTGGACCTAAAAGGTACAGATGCATATCTGCACATTAGAATGACAGAAGGTGTTGCCACACTGATCACAGTTTTTTGTAGCTTATTTTCAACTTGGTCAAGGGTTTGGAAGAACCCTTTGGGGATGTTATGTGTGAAACATCTCAACTTAGCCTTTGTGATGTCAGTTGGAAACCTACCTGAGGCCAACTAATTACTCATCACAGCTGTGAACTCTTGTACAGTTGAATGGCTAATGGAAAGGGAGTTTTTATATTCAAATTCCTAGGGTACAGGCAGTGCATGTTCAGGAAGAAAAACCAGCACTGAAGCTTTGGTAGTTCAGAAATGTTTGATTTTAGATAATTTATATTTGTGTTTTTAGTACTAATTATGGGGCTGTTCTGAGACTTTCGTTTTTATCTATTTTATGGCAGTCATTTTAAACTGGATTTATATCAATTATGAAAACTTCCTTTTTATTCATCTGTATTAAAATAGATTTGAAAAGAAAAGAAAAACAGTTCCGAGTCACATATCTTTTTTGTGTATGATCTTTATTATTTTCTTCTCATCTTTGCCATTCTGCAGATTTAAACAGACAGGCAAAGAGGTGCAGGTTAAAAGAGATCAACTGAAAGAAGTGGGCCACAGGAAGAAAGGTGCTGAATAAAGGAGCCAAGTATGACTTAAGGAGGAGCAGTGCAGCTGTCCAAACATAGACCTTGTGTACTTCCCTCACAGTTAGCTCCATCCTTCTTCCTTTCTCATCCCTAGATTGAGGAAATAACTCCCTCAGAAAGTTTTTGGTCACTATCAGCAATTTCACCATTGAGTCTGGCTCAAAGCAGCAACATTCTGTGGTTTATTTGACACAGAAACTCCAGACTGGGCCTCAGACAACAAAGAACCTAGCAGTGCTGCATCTGGTTCTAAAGTTGCAGTGGCCCTCCTCTGTGAGCCATTTCCTTGACCACTTTCTTCTGAGCTTAGTTAATTTCATTTTACAGTCTTAACTCAACTCAGTTTGCAACTGCACCACTCGTCCATTTAGTCCTGCCAGATGTTTCTCTTGCCGCCCCAGCCATTGTAGGAAACTTCTTAGCCACACTGTAGATCTGTCACACCTGTGCTGGCCTCCAGAGCTGTCATTCTTTAATGATGCCCTGTCTCTGGCTGTTCTCTCTGGGAAGGATTCCTGTGGCCACTTGTGCAAGGATACAGATTTTTGTTTTCATGCTTTTTAAAGACAAGTGTTTTTTTCATCATATAAAAAGGGCATCTACTGTATAACATTTTTTTTTTATTGCAGACGGGAATTCTGCACTATCTTAGCATGATAAAAGGAAGATACATTTTATGTCTGAGTTGCTTTCAAACTTCACAGCTTTCCCAGTTTAATTATATTTCTCTCAAAGCTTTGTGTCATTAGCAAAGAAATAATAATTTCCTAAACATTTCTCCGCTCTTTACATACTGACAAAGCTTAATGTAAAGATCTAGGCGATGTCTTTGACTCTTGTAATTGTGGAAAATGTTTTATTTCACCTAGTTTTAAATAATGGAGTCCCCCGACAGGAGTACCCCCCGACAGGAACGCCAAGAAGGCCAGGTACTACGCACTACCGCTCGGCCCGTAGGCCGAAACGACAGTCAGAGACCTGTCCTCAACTCGAAGGCGCGACCCTCTCATCCACTGGGGTAAACCCCAACATGAGACGGCTGAGCTGGGGGGCAACAAGCAAACCCACCCCAGCCCATCGCCTCTCCCTGTGGGCCACTCCAGAGAAGAAGAGAGTCCAGCCCCTCTTAAGGAGATGGGTTTCAGAGCCCACGCTGTGCGTGAACCTTGGCTTCAGGAGGAACAGTGTGGTTTTCGTCCCATGCAACACTGGACCAGCTCTATACCCTCTACAGGGTGCTCGAGGGTTCATGGGAGTTTGCCCAACCGGTCCACATGTGTTTTGTGAACCTGGAGAAGGCATTCGACTGTGTCCCTTGTGGTGCCCTGTGGGGGGTGCTCCAGGAGTATGGAATCGGGGGCCCTTTATTAGGGGCCATCCGGTCTCTGTACAAGCGGAGCAGGAGTTTGGTCCGCATTGCTGGCACTAAGTCGGACCTGTTCCCGGTGCATGTTGGACTCCAGCAGTGCTGCCCTTTGTCACCGGTTCTGTTCATAACTGTTTTGAACAGGATTACTAGGTTCAGCCAAGGGCCGGAGGGGGTCTGGTTTGGGGCCCAGTGGATTTCATCTCTCCTTTTTGCAGATGACGTGGTCCTGCTGGCCCCCTCTAGCCAAGACCTACTGCATTCACTGGGGTGGTTCACATCCGAGTGTGAAGCAGCTGGGATGAAGATCATCTCCTCCAAGTCTGAGGCAATGGTTCTCGACCGGAAAAGGGTGGCTTGTCCTTTTCAGGTTGGAGGGGAGTTCCTGCCTCAAATGGAGGAGTTCAAGTATCTCGGGGTCTTGTTCACGAGTGGGGGAAGAATGGAGCGGGAGATTGACAGACGGATCGGTGCGGTCCATTGTGGTGAAGAGCTTTGCTTTAATTATTGTTATCTATGGACTTTAAACACTTCAGATAAAAGTTGTTTAAGATTATTATTAGGAAAAAAGATGTGGTATTCTGAACGAGTTTGCATAGATCACAATATAAAACAGATGTGTAGTTACACAGAAGTGTATAAGTGTATAAGAAACCAACTTGATTTTTGAAATACACAATGACTTCACATGTGGTGTGTTGTGGTTGTAAAACTGTTTATCTTCTTTGCATCTGAGTTAAGGATTTAAAAAGGCCACGTGAGAGCCATTGCAACATTAATTGCATCTGGGGGGGCATGTACCAGGTCATTTATATATCTGGTTACACTCTAGTAGTAATGTACACTTTTTGATGAAGCTGATTAAATTCTAAGCATTCTCTCCCAATTGTCTGTTCTCAGATTATTTTCCACCAACTGCAGTGGTTGTCTGAAGAAAATAGCTCCTACAGAGTTTGTAATGCGATCTCAGCAAAGTGTTTACCACCT
The DNA here is from genome assembly GCF_021462225.1 of Girardinichthys multiradiatus. NCBI lineage: Eukaryota > Metazoa > Chordata > Actinopteri > Cyprinodontiformes > Goodeidae > Girardinichthys > Girardinichthys multiradiatus. Next base: position 3,030,434 of record NC_061801.1, on the reverse strand, counting down.
CAGCTGCTTCTGCTGCAGTGTCTGTGAGCGCCGGCTGAGCAAAGGAGATGAGTTTGTGGTGAAGGCTGGTCAACTGCTATGTAAGCCAGACTATGAGCAGGAGAGAGACCTGCTCAGCACAGTGAGCCCAGAAAACTCAGACTCAGGTAGAACTGGGAATTTCCTCTTTATTAAATTCTGTATTTTTTTGCATTGTGCTACTCTTCATGTCTGTTTCGCTTTAGAACTGTTTGTGTTGAATACTACCATGCAAATTAAAGAGTCGAAAAAAGGTCTTAGCTTTCACCTTTTATGTGCTTACTGACAGAAAAAAGTGAGAATGAGATTTTGGATGTAAAGTCGGAGAAATTGCTTGCAGCAGAGAAAAGAAGCGATGACAGCAAAGATCCTCATCGACCTAAAAGGCCGCGCACCATCCTCACCACGAAGCAGAGACGGGCCTTTAAGGCATCATTTGACGTCTCCTCAAAGCCCTGCAGAAAGGTGAGCAAATTACTGGGCAGTAAACAAACAAATAGGCCAATTATTTTCCTGCATTTCTATCTGAACTTTCCCCTTGGTATCAGTCTTTGAAAGCTCTAACTAAAGGTTCTCTTGCAAGTGTACAAAGCAGTAATTTTACAGTTGATTTACATTGAATTTATAGTCATATTTAATATATTAGAAGGTTCATTCTGAGGCTCGTTAGTAAGATTGAAAGCACCTTTTGAAAATAAAAACCTTTAAGCATGTATTGAGCATACTTTCATTAAGCTCACATTTCTGTAATATTCTAATCTTAAGTATTGTGTTTTAATTTGCTGTAAGCTAAAAATCAACATATTTAACAGAAATAAAAGCTTGAAAACATCAGTCTGTGTGGAATTTGTTTCAGTTAGTTAGAGTTACTGAAATAAATGTATATTCCAGCTGACCACTATTTCTTTTGCGATTGCAAAAAATAACCCTTGTCAATTCTAAACCTATGAGAAATTATATAATTGATACAGCATCTACAATAATTCAAATCAAGTGTGCAAAATATACACCACTGATTCCAACATACTGTGTAATTACTACTTTATAACAAGGATGAAGGCATCATGGAAAGGTTTGGGGTAAATAAGAATGTACAAAATATGTGAAACACAAGAATAAAAGTGAGTATAGCTGTTTAAAAGAGAGATATTATGAAGTGAAGAATAATCAAATAAAGTAATAGTCACACATTGATGAAGTTTAGTGACATTCCACTCCATAGGAATCCATAGGGTTCGGTATGATGTTGGCCGGTCCTTTGCAGCTATAACAGTTCAATCTGGAACACTTTTGCAAGATTTTTGAGTTAAAGACCATTCTTTCAGAAGTGCATTTGTGAGTTCCAACACTGATGGATGAGAAGGCCTGGCTCACAGTATCCATAACAATTCATCCCAAAAGTGTTTGGTCATGTTGAGGTTAGGGCTTTGTGCATGCCATTCAAGTTCTTCCATACAAAACTTGCTCATCTGTGTCATATGGATCATGCTTTGTGCACAAGATGAGACGTCACTCCAGAGAATGTCTCCAGTGCTCTAGAGTCCAGTGGCTGTGTGTGACTACCACTGCATCTAATGCTTTGCATTGCACTGGGTGATGTAATGCTTAGATACAGCTGCACAGCCATGGAAACCCATTCCATGAAGAAGTTCCTTTGTGAGAGAAGAGAATGGCTGATGATCTTCCAGACGATATGTTCGACCCTCTGTAGAGCCTTTTGTTTGCCATTGTGCAGGTAGCGAACCATACAAAGTTGCAGCAAGTCAACACACTCTCAGTGGAGGTGCGGTGGAAAGCAGTCAGAAGATCCCGCTCCAGGTTGAGCCTTTTGAGGATCCTCAGAAAGTGGAAATGTTACTGACTTTTTTCAAAATCGCCAAGCTGTTAGAGCTCCGTTGGAGGTCTTCATTCATGTGCAAGCCTGGGAACTTGAACGCTGTCCAACCTCTCCAAACATAACACTGATGGTGATTGGCTGCAGATCTTTCTCCTCTTGAAGTCAAGGATCACCTTTTTGGTCTTAAAGATTTTGATGACCAAGTTATTAGCCTTGTCCTTGTCTTGGTGGTGTCTTCAGCAAACTTGTTGGCAACATTGTCAGGATGGTGTACAGTAGTGGACTAAGTACACAGCACGGTGGAGATTTTTTGTGTTAAGGCTGAGGGCTGTTGAGAGATGGTGGCCCACTATGCATCTTCGCTTTAAACTTGACTAACCTGCCTTCAGCTTCGCTTTACTTTCTACGTAAGACAATGTTAACTTTCTGTATCTTCAGTATTAGTTTGTGTTTTAGACTGTACAATAACAGGTCAAAGCAAAAAACTGTTGCCAAAGCCTGTCTGTATTAACTTGATGATAATAAAAAGATTAAATGTCACCTTAATTTCAAACATAGTTTAATTGGATTTTCAGTAAACAATTCAGCTGTACTTTTGATGATGAAAGCATTAAAATACAGCAATAAAATTAATACATAAGAGCAGTTCATACTGGAGCTGTGAACTTAATTTAGAATGTTTAACTGGTGAACTTTGAAAATTAATTAGTTATTTTGTTGTACTTATTATTATGATTATATTATTTAATATTTAATTTAATTTCTGGTGATTTTAACCATGCTTCACTCTCTGCTACACTTCCAACGTTTCAACAGTTTGTCAGCTGCTCTACCAGAGAAAACAAAACATTGGATTTGTTTTATGCAAATGTCAAGGACTCATACATCTCTACAGCAAGACCTCCTCTGGGCAAATCAGATCTGCTTGAAATATAAGCCCCTTGTTCAGAGGCAACCTGTAATAAAGAGGACTGTGAGAAAATGGTTACAGGAAGCTGAAGAAGCTCTGCAAGGTTGCTTTGAGGCTACAGACTGGGACGCACTGTGCCAGTCTGGACATCAATGCCATGACTGAGTGTGTAACCGACTATATAAACTTCTGTGTGGATAACATCATCCCCACCAGAACCGTGAGATGCTTCCCCAATAACAAACCCTGGATCACCAGTGACCTGAAGGACCTGCTTAACAAGAAAAAAAGAGCCTTCAGAGAGGGAGACAGAGAATTATTGAGGAGTATACAGAAGCAACTTAAAGTCAAAATAAGAGACAGCAAGGAGGTGTACAAGAAGAAGCTGGAGAGCAAGCTCCAGCAAAACAATATCAGAGATGTGTGGTCAGGGATGAAGAAGATCACAGGCTTCATGCAGAAGGATGATCAGACCGATTGAGGTCTGGACAGAGCCAATGAACTGAACACATTCTTCAACAGGTTCAGTTCAGAAACAAGCTTCGCATCCTCCTCTCCTGCTCACAGCCAAACAGACATTCCACCTTCCTTTGACCCACAGGACCCACAGCTGTCCAGTAACACCTCACATTTTTTATCTTCCACCTCAGCCCTAGACCCTTCTGCTTCTACATGTTTGCCTTCAACCATATCAGAAGATGCTGATACTTCGTTTGCTTCCCCCATCCACCTGTGTGTCTCAAGAAGTCAGGTGAAGAGACAACTGGAGACTGAATAGGAATAAGGCTGCAGGTCCAGATCATGTCAGCCCTACAGTCCTGAAAGCCTGTGCAGAACAGCTCTGTGGGATTCTGCAGCACCTCTTCAACCTTAGCCTGGCCCAGAGGAAGGTTCTGGTGTTGTGGAAGACCTCCTGTCTTGTTCCGGTACCAAAGAAAACTCACCCATCAGTCCTCAATGACTATAGACCTGTTGCCCTGACATCTCACATCATGAAGGCCCTAGAGAGACTCCTGTTGGCCCACCTGAGTAAGCAAATAGTAAACCATCAGGACCCCCTTCAGTTTGCTTATCGCTGTGGAGTTGGAGTTGAAGATGCCATCATATACCTGCTTCAACAAACCCACTGTCATCTGGACAAAGCCAGTAGCACAGTGAGGATTATGTTATTTGATTTCTCCAGTGCATTTAATACAATCCAACCTGATTTGCTTTGTCAGAAACTCCAGAAGACTCAGCTGGAGGCCTCAACAATCTCCTGGATCAAAGACTACCTGACAAACAGACCACAGTTTGTGAGACTGAAGGGTTATGTGTCTAACCAGGTAGTCAGCAGCACAGGAGCAGCACAGGAGCACCACAGGGGACGGTACTCTCACCATTCCTTTTCACTCTGTACACCTCAGACTTCCAGTACAAGATATAGTCCTGTCATCTGCAGAAATACTCGGATGATTCTGCAGTCGTGGGATGGATCAGAGATGGACAAGAAGCTGAGTACAGGAAGGTGGTGGACTGCTTTGTGGCATTATGTGGAAACAATCATGTCATTTTGAACGTGACTAAAACAAAGGAGATGATTGTAGATTTTAAGAGAAACAGGAATAAGTCAAAAACTATTTCTATCATGGGAGAAGAAGTGGAGGTGGTGGAGGAGTATAAATACCTCGGTGTTCACCTGGACAACAGACTAGAGTGGAGATGCAACTGTGAAGCCATCTACAAGAAGGGACAGAGCAGACTGTACTTCTTGAGGAAGCTTAGGTCCTTTGGTGTTTGCAGCAAGATGCTGCATATCCTCTATAAGTCCGTTGTGGAGAGTGTGATCTCTTCTGCCATCATCTGCTGGGGAAGCAGCATCAGAACCAGGGACTTAAAAAAAAGCTCAACAATCTAATAAAAAAGGCTGGCTCTGTTCTGGGGACTCCTCTGGAACCTCTGGAGATCATTGTGGAAAGACGGATTCCTCATAAAATGAAGAACATTATGGAGAACCCTGAGCATCCTCTTCATGAGACTGTCCTACAACAATAGAGTGTCTTCTGTCAGAGGCTTCTTCAGATCTGCTGTAAGACGGAGCGCTACAGGAGATCCTTCCTGCCCACAGCCATCAGCATCTACAACGGCTCTTTGAGGAAACCTTCATAATATGAGCTATAACAACATTTAATTTCCCTTTGGGATTAATAAAGTTTTTTAAATTGAATTGACTTGGTCTGTTAAGTGTTGTCCTGTGAATACCAGACCAATGGTGGTATTAGAACAATAAAGAAAAGGGTGAAACGAGCTCTGGCATTACTGAACAGCAAAACTCCTTTCTGGTGTTAGGAGTTGGCCAATCCACCACCGCCTGGATCTTGCTGGGATCTGCCTTAACCTGTCCACCCTCTAAGATGAATCCAAGAAAGGTAATTGTGGATACATAAAAATTCACACTTTTCGGCTTTGACGTAGAGACGGTTCTCTAGTAGACGTTGTGAGTCTTTGCGAACATAGTTCTTGTGAGATTCTAGATCTTTTGAAAATATAAGGATGTCTTCAAGGTAGACGAAAACAAACACATTAACGAAGTCCGTGAGAACATCATTAATGAAAGTTTGGAAAACTGCTAGAGCATTGCTTAGACTAAAAGGCATGACCAAATATTCAAAATAGCCTACTGGTGTTTTGGAGGCTGTTTTCCACTCGCCCCTTTCTCGGATGCTGACCAAATGGTAGGCATTGCGAAGGTCAAGCTTGGTGAATATAGTGGCTTCTCGGACTGTTTCGAAGGCAGAAGCTAGTAGAGGAAGTGGATATTTGTTTTTTACTATTATTTGATTTAGTCCTCTATAATCGATGCAGGTCTCAAGGTTTTATCTTCTTTTTACACAAAGAAAAAAATGGCACTGATAGGAGAAGAGTATGGACAAATTACTCCGTACCTTGAGGGAATCATTGATACATTGCTCCATGGTTTCTTGTTCTGCATTATAGAGATTGTACAGGCATCCAGAGGGTAACGTGGCACCTTGAGGCAGTTCAATACAGCAGTCGTAAGGGTAATGCGGAGGAAAGGACAGAGCCAAGTCTTTACTGAACACTGTCTTGAGATCATGGTAATTAATTGGGACATGAGAAAGATCAAGTTGATCTTCAGTGTTTTTAGGATGAGCAAGACTGGCAGGTATAGCAGAACAAAGGCAGGAAACGTGACAGTATTCGTTCCAGGCCTTGATGCGGGAATCAGCCCAGTTTAGAGGTGGATTGTGGATCTTTAACCAGGGATGTCCTAATACCACATGTACTTCTTTGCTGGGAAAACAAAAAAAAAAACAAGATCTGTTCATGATAGTTTCGGGAGGTGATAAAGTGGAGAGAAAGTGTCTGGAGATGGACTATTTCCAGTGTACAACCATCTAAAGCAGAAACCTTCAGCGGAGTAAAAGATCTCTGGGTAGGAATGTGAAGTTTTTTGACTAAATCAGGTTGATAAAATTTTGCTCAGCACCTGAATCAATGAGAGGCAGAACAGGGTGCTGGTTCTGTTCAAAGGTTCTGCATAAAAGTGAGTGGATATGAAATCATGGGTGATCAGAATGGATCTCCCTTTTGGGCGAACAGGTCAATGTTGACATAAATGCCCCAACTCACCACAATATAGACACTGTCCAGAAGTTAAGTGTCTATTCCTCTCTTTAGCTTTTAGACTCATCTGGCCAAGCTGCAGAGATTCATTCTCAGGGGGAAAATTGGCTGGTTTAAATTTGGCCTCTGTTGACATTATGGCAGGCGGGTGACTTACAGGTCCAGGTTTGCCTTGGTCTGTCTTTTCATGCAGTCTCGCTCTAATTCTGTTATCTATTCTGATTACAAAATTCATGAGATCTTCCAGGGTCTCTGATGTGTTCGTTAAAAGCATTACAATAAGCTCCTTTAAGAGCAGGTTAATTTCAGCCAAATTCTCCAGCAAGGGTGCGAAATTCAATAGTTAATTACGCTACTGATCGGTTGTTCTGTCAGAGGTGCCATAACTTCCTCGCCAGGGTTTCGTCACTGTGTCGGAGAGTAAAGGTTTGTCTAAATAGGTCCATCAATGAGAGTTTCTGCCCACCTTAGCGCTTAATAATCCAGTGATATAAGGTATGCAGCTGGTATCACCCGGAAAAGGATGTTGTTGAAAGATGAGAGTACAATGTAACAGAAACCCCTTACTTTTTTCCAAGTCTCCCGAAAAGTGTGCAGCAACAGGATTCTGGCTGGCACCAGGAAGTGGAACACTCGGTTGGTTCGTCACCCCTTGAGGAAGTCGACTATGGATGGCTTGAATACTCCTGATGGAAGTCCGAGATTGAAGAATCTAAAATAAAAAAATGGTTGGACAAAAACTAAAACTTTTGACCGGTAGTGTAGATCAAGAGCATTATAGGTTTAGCCGTAATGCTCCACTTGTGAAAGTAAATCTGTTGGGCTTTTTCTTAGTATTCAAACAACAATTTTGAGTGCTTCTCTACCAGACAGGACAGATAAAAAGAAATCTTTATTTATGAATGAACCCTGTGTACTCTAACAAGGCAAGGCAAGGCAAGTTTATTTATACAGCACATTTCAGTAGCAAGACAATTCAAAGTGCTGTTCATGAAATAAAAGAAAAAGAAACATAATAGGCAAAGTACATTGCAGTGGCATAAAAGTAATTAAATAATTAAAGAGAGTAAAAAGATGATACCAAAAAAATAAATAAAATACAAAATGAATGATAAAAACTGATAAGAAAATTAAAGGAAAGTTGGACTTAACTAAACTTAACTAGTAATGTTTAGATGTCACAGTCAAAGACCACTCTAAACAAATAAGTTTTTAATTTTTATTTAGAGTTTACTCTAGATTAGTGGAGCATAAGAACTAAAAGCTGCTTCTCCATGTTTGGTTCTGGTTCTGGGTATGCAGAGTAGATTTGAGCCAGAAGACCTGAGAGGTCTGGGTGGTTGATACGCTGACAAAAAAGTCTGCAATGCATTTTGGTGCAAAGCCATTCAGTGGACTTTAGAACTGGGGTGATGTGCTCCACTTTCTTTCTGTTTTAGTGGACGTGGGCAGCAGTGTTCTGGGTCAACTGCAGCTGTCTGATCGAAGAGGGTGAAAGTGGTCATTATGTCCTCCAGCAGCCTAAGCCTATAGCAGCATAACTACAGAGATAGCTCAGGATAACCTAAGCCACTCTAACTATAAGATTTTTCAAAAAGGAAAGTTTTAAGCCTAGCCTTAAAAGTAGACAGGGTGTCTGCCTCACGGACTAAAATTGGGAACTGGTTCCACAGGAGAGGAGCCTGATAACGAAAGGATCTGCCTCCCATTCTACTTCTAGAGACTCTAGGAACCACCAGTAAACCTGCAGTCTGAGAACGAAGTGCCCTGTTAGGAACATATGGACCAATCAGATCTCTGATGTATGATGGAGCTAGATCATTAAGGGCTTTATATGTGAGAAGGAGAATTTTAAATTCTATTCTGGATTTAACAGGGAGCCAATGAAGAGAAGCCAAAGTAGGAGAAATATGATCTCTCTTTTTAATTTTCATCAGAACTCTTGCTGCAGCATTTTGAATCAGCTGAAGGCTTTTAACTGCATTTTGTGGACATCCTGATAGTAAAGAATTACAATAGTCCAGCCTTGAAGTAACAAATGCATGGACTAGTTTTTCAGCTTCACTCCTGGACAGGATATTTCTAATTTTGGCAATGTTCCTGAGGTGAACGTGTCGCGATGTGGTTTTGGATTGTACCAAAGTGCAGACAAGAGTTCGGCAGGATCATCTTTGTAATTCAAAGATTTATTTAGGTCAAAAAACGTAGCAAAATCACTGCAGGTTTCTCAAGGCAAGGCGTGGCAAAAAACAAAGCATAATCATGGACGAGAACGGGGTATGACAAACGCAAGGAACCAGCTACGAACAAAGACACAAAACCAACTTGTATACTGTGAGATGACAAAGTCAGATAATCAATGGAACAGGGAACAGATGTGACAAGGAGGCAGGGAAGCAGAAGGAACAGGTGAAACAAATACAAAGGCTGAGGATGGGCAAAGTAACTAATAAACAAAAAACAGAAACACAGACCAAGCAAACCTATAGACAAAGATAAATAATCAAATGGGGAATAAGAAAACTAGAATAATCATGACTAAAGTAAACAGAGAAACTAGAGGGAACATAGGAACAACAATAACAACCTGAGAACAAACTAAGAACCCATAAAGAAAACCTGAATACAAAAGTAAACAAACCTAACCACACTGACTGAAATAACTGGAAAGGAACAAATAATAAAACACAATTAAACACAAAGATACTAAAGAGAAATAAAACTAGAGAATCCAGGGAAGACCAAGAACTATAATAATTACAATAATAATAATAATAATAATAATAATAAACCATACCAAGTAATAAGAAAACGTAAAAGAACTTAATGAGGGAGGAGAACAACAAAACACCAGGAGGCACTAGAGGGAGCAAAACAAACTAATAAACTTAATAGAAACAACTAGACAAAATAAACCATCACAAGAAACCATAAAACAAAGTCCAAAATGTCACAAACCTGTTTAATATGGGATTTAAATGACATGTCCTGGTCAAAAGTAACACCAAGGTTTTTTACTTTATTACCGGAGGTCAATTTAATGCCATCCAGGTTAAGTGATTGACTAAGCAATTTCTTTTTTAAAGACTCCGGTCCAAAGACCGGAAAGAGAGCACATACAGTTAGTTACAGTTAAGCTCAGTCAATCGCCATGTATACCCTAATGTATTCACTGTGGATCAAGTTGAAGAGATATGCCTTCTTGCCTGCAAGGAGACAATCACGCATGGTGTCTCTCCATCTGTCTCTCGCTGGAGATGCACTGGGAAGAGAGCGAGTGGAAGTTGGGATAGGGTTGTTGTCAGAGATTCAGCTCTGAGTCCTCCACTTCCTGAGCTGAGTTGGAAGTAGGTTAATGTGATTTATTTTCAAAGTTCCAGAAAAGTTCATACCGGTCTTTAATTGTGTAACCCATGCCTGGGGTCCCAACTGCCTGGACAGAATTTAGAACTAGTTATTGTAAAGGATAAAATTCAATGATTTGAGGGGTGACTGTAATTTTCTATACATATTTAATCCTTGGAGATTGGTGGTGGGGGTCCAATTGGAAAAAGGTGCGATACACTTCAACCAGTACATCAGAAGGCAAAACAGAGACACAATCATGCACATACAGAGACATCAAAGGGCAAGAATGGATATAAAATCCATCTCTGCCGTTTACTCAATATATAAAATCTGCTGCTGTAAAAAAGGGTTAATTTACAATATTAAATCTTACCTCATCCTTCATTCACAAACTTGGAAAACCAATAGTACTGACATAATCAGCCATGTAATATACTATGAATTTGTAATTAAAGCATGAAACAAAAACATAATCGAATCAGAAACGATAATTTTAGAAATCCAGTTTGGATGCTAGAAAACATTTTAGCTCTTTCATTTTACCCCTAATGTTGCATAAAAATATCTTGTGACTCAGCTTTAAAAAAAACCTTGCAGTACAAAAAATAAATGAAAATAAATACTCCAGGATCCCAATAAAGTAGAAAGTGTTATATACAAGATGTTTTTTTTTTTTTTTTACCGTGTCCTTTCTGGCAGAGTAACGCTTAGAATTGTGGTCTGAGTGCCAAGAAGAAGCCCAACAGATTTACTTTCACAAGTGGAGCATTACGGCTAATGCGTTAATGCTCTGCTTTATATTTATAAAAGAAACTGTATTAGAAACTGCTTTGCGATTATTTCCAAAGAAATAATAAAATATGGAGATGGGAACGAATAGGAAAAAATAAAAAGCACAAAAGGGAGAGATGGGACAAAAAGGAAAAAGGGAGAAATGGAGAAAAGAATGGAGAGAAAGAAAGATGAGGAGATTAGAGACCCGAGACCCCGGGACACATCATTCCCCAAGCAGAGGCCAGAGGCCCAGGCCCCGGCAAGCAAATGACTTCTGATCTCAACCCCATGAGACCCCACCCCCCATGAACCCCAACATGAATTTCACCACAGGGCCACCCCCAACAGATATCGAACACCTAAACACCATGAATCCCCTCCCCACAGAGGCACACCCCACAAGTGAGCTCCATCCCTGAAAAGCTGACGAAGCCACACCCACACAGCGTAAGCTCCCCACACAGCCCCACTCCAAGCACCCTCGCCACATCCTACCCCACATCACACAGTGCACCGCGATGGCAAGGCAAGAGCCCCACGCAACACCACACCTGCCTCCGCCCACAGACGCAAAAGGGCAGACACCACCGAGCACCGTGCCCACAACGGAACCCCCGACCCCACACCAAGAGGGGACAGACTCACCCAGCAAGGAGTCTCCAGCCCCAAAATATTCTAGAATTCTTTGTAGAACTCTGTTCGGAATCTATCTGGGCCTGGAGCCTTTTTATTGGCCATGCTTGTGAGAGTTTTTTGGCTTTTTGCAGATGTCAGTGGTACATCGAGGGCCATCGCTTGATTGTCTGATAATTTAGGAAGTGTTACTTTATCCAGAAATTGATCAATGTTGTTATCTGACGGGTCTATCTGCGGTGAGTATAAAGCTTTGTAGAAATCTCTGAAAGTGCTGTTTATCCTTTCAGGATCGTAAACTGTATTCCCTGTAGAGTTTTTAACAGCAAATATAGTTGTCTTTTCTTTATTTATTTTTAGCTAGTTAGCTAAAAAGCTACCTGATTTATTGCCATGTTTAACATTTTCTATTCATAGTCTTTGTACTAAGAATTTGGGTTTTTTGTCAATAATTTCATTTAATTCTAGTTTTGCTTTAGATAGTTTGCCCAGCATTTCCTCTTCTCGGGAAGCTCCTAACAGTATAATGGTTTTTTCTAACTCCTGAATATGTTTGTTTTATTTTTTCTTCCTATGTGATGAGAATGAGATTATTTCACCTCTCATCACTGGTTTCCCTGCCTCCCAGAGAACAGAAGTTGATGTCCCCGGGATGTCATTAAACTCCAAATATGAAGTCCACTCTTCTTTAAAATATTTGATAAAATCTTCATCCTTAAGCAATAATGTATTAAACCTCCAGTTTTTGCTTTGTGGGTTTTCTTTATCATTTACTAGAGTTAAGAAGATGGTAGCATGATTGCTGACAGCTGTAGGGTGTATCTCAGTGGCTGAAATGTCAGTCACCAACCAGTTGCTGACTAAGAAATAATCCAGACGAGAGTAAGAGTGATGGACTTGTGAGAAGAAAGTATATTCTCTGCGGTTAGGGTGAAGTGATCGCCATGCATTGCGAAATCCGTATCACTCATGTACTGTTTATCTATATTTATTGATTGCCAACTGTGCTGAGTCACTGTTGTGCTCAGCCTGTCTGTTTCTTAGGTTCGATTCCCGGCCGGGGGTCTTTCTGCATGGAGTTTGCATGTTCTCTCCGTGCATGCGTGGGTTCTCACCGAGTACTCCGGCTTCCTCCCACAGTCCAACGACATGCCTGTTAGGTTAATTGGTCTCTCGAAATTCCCCTTAGGTGTATGAATGAGTGTCTGCATGGTTGTTTGTGTGTTGCACTGCAATGGACTGGCGACCTGTCCGGGGTGTACCCCGCCTCTCGCTCATAGACTGCTGGAGATAGGCACCAGCTTCCCCGCGACCCACTATGGAATAAGTGGTAGAAAATGACTGACTAACTGAATTAAAATTGTTACTCCCCTTTGTCTAGAATTATAGCAGGCAGGAAACAAATTAGGAAACTCAGGTGATTTAAGATAATTTGCAACTGTGGCAGATTTTTGAATCTCTTGTAATAAGACGTCTGCCTGTAGTTTTAAGCTGATTAAAAGTTTTTTTAGGTAGATGAGAGGAGTCAAAAAGGAGTGGATACCCAAAAGCCCAGCCTTGGCCCCACCCACATCAAACAATGTAAACATCATGCTGAGCTATACTTTACATTAGATTACATTTACCAGTTATCTAACCTCTTACTAAGCAGTGTGACATGTTTTAGACTAACCTGCTGTTGCTCCTAATAAAGCCACGGAGTGATCTCCCGGTCACCGAATAACTGACAATTGACATAAAGTTTATCTACAGCCACAGTAGCTCTGGTGCCTTCGGTGATATATTTTTTCCTGATTGGGAATAAAATTCGCCTCCGATCGAGGATTTCCTTTGGAAACTGTTCATGAAGGAATGAAGTTCGTTCCCCGTATCTTTCTGCCCCGACTTCTGACCTGCTGTTCTTGCTTGTATTGCTCGAATTTTGCTACAATTGGCCGAGGTCGGTTGTGATTGGGCTTCTTGTTGGTGAACATGATTGAATGTGATGTTTTTTACCTCGTCACTTGGGAGTTTCAGGTGATGTTGGAGAAATTCACGGACTATGGATTTGGCATTGACCTCTGCCCATTCTGGGATGCTGGAGAAGACACAGTTGTCCCGCATGCCCTGAGCTTGTATATCCAGGATGGTCTCCTTCACTTTTTTTTTCTCTGGACATCTGTGTCATTCCATCATCCAGTCGATCATCAAGTGCTTTCACTCTGTCCCTCAGTTTTTGGTTCTCAGCTGTGAGCAATGCTAGTTGTTCCTGGCTAAACTCCAGAGACTTCCTCAGAGTTTGAAATTCCACCAGGGCAAGACGAGCATCCGGGCTTTTAGCTTCCTCTCGATAGAGTCCAGGACATCAGCGTAGCTTTTCTCTGGAGAGACAGTGGAGGTACTGGCCGAGCAGTTTGAATGGTGCATTTTGATGTTGGTATGGTCATGGGTCATGGTGTGGCTTGAGCATTAATATGTTATCAAAACATTTGTCCATGTAGCTCTCCAGGCTGTCCAATGTTTCCTTGTCCAGTTTGTTTTATTGGGAAAATATGACACAGTTAGTATTTTAAACATTTCTATGTTTGGCTTGAATTTATTGGCTTGTTTTACCTGAGTTTTGTTGTTTGTTTACCAGTACTCCGTCATATTATTTATGCACAGCTCTCGTGAGATCTCAGCCTCTCATCACCGCCCTCAGCCACTCACACTATATACAAGATGTTTTATTAAATATTTTGTTTGTTGTCCTTTTTAAGAATAAACACAAATATTTCAATATGCCTTTCTGAATAAGAGTTTTTTTAACAACATAAATCCATTTTAAATTGACATATGTAAAATAAAAGCTAACAGATTTGACTATCCAGGTCAGAGAAACCCTGGCTGCAGAGACTGGGCTCAGCGTTCGCGTGGTCCAGGTCTGGTTCCAGAACCAAAGGGCAAAGGTCAGTAAAGTATGCCAAAACCAGCTGTCATAACCACTTAATGCATGTATATACAGTAGCTATTATCTTGTTTACAGTAATAGTAATGTTGTGATGCAGGACTAATAAAAACAAACCTAATGATACTCTCATTAGGTTTACATTAGATTACACTAGGCTATTATTTAGATGTTGTATGACTTCCAAGGTTTTCCATATCTCTAACTAAAAGTTATTTCATCCTGCCTGTTGCCAAAAGTGCTTAAAGGCCTGAATCAGATCTACATTAGTTAAGCCCAGTAGATTAAATATTTCTAATCTGCCATTTGCTATGTTTGCTTGTATTTGGGGGAGTAGACTTGCCAAAGTTTGGCCAGCCGAAAGGTGACTGATCCTGACTCTGAGTCAGCTATTGTTGACCATTTGATCCTTTTTTCTTACACTTTGTGTGACTGCATCATGTGCATGTAACCATGCCTTCCTTCATTAACTGATGCTTAAAATATGTAATTTATGCTGTAAGCTTGCTCAGATCTGGTTATGTGTAACTGTCATCCGCACACCAATCTATGTGTGTATATTTCTTTACTAACAGATAAAGAAGTTAGCCCGCAGACAGCAGCAACAACAGGAACAACACAATAGTCAAAGACTGGGCCCAGGTAAGTTTATTATGAGTGTATGTGAATATGAATCATAGTGCCAAGATACTCTTGTTCATATCAGAGAAAAAACATGTTTGTCCTTTAGCAGCCTAGTATGTGTCCTTTAACTGGACCACCAACGATTACTGGAACCTAAGAAAAGAAACAGCTTGAATTATTACATTTATTATAGGAACAATAAACAGTGTACAGCCACTTAGATTAGAATAAGTCATGTGTTCTGATGCGGGAGTCGTCTATGATGGGGAATATGAGTTTTCCGACTGTAGTGTTATAAAGTGGAAGCCATGATTTTCTATGCAGAGTTTCCTCACCACGGCATGGGCTTATTGCCACTGTAGTCTTGCAGCGGATATGAGCAGACAGTTTAGATAAGTGTCTCACTGCTTTGGCAAGTACAGCTTCTATCTACTCTGGGATTTGCAGCATGTCAATATTGGCAGAACAGCAGGGTTTATTACAGCGGAAGCTGCTGCTGATAACCAAATGAGCTAAGCAAACCAGCAAATTGGAATTGTTTGAGGTTGAAGCTAGAATAAACTGGAAATTGTTAATGCGTTGACTAGTCAAAAAAAAGTTCTATTTTTTCAGTTGCATAGAATTAAATCTGCTGCAATTGTGCATTTGCTTTGCAGCTTTTTAAGAGTATCTTAACAGTTTCTTAGGAAGGAAAAAGTCATCAAGTACTTGGCTCCAATAAAGGAAAAGTGATCTAATGATTTTGAACACTTTTGTTCTCACATGGACTGAAAACCGAAGTCCAGACTTTCACCCCAGTGTGAATCTGTGTGACATGCTGGAAAAGCCTTTAGTCCACCTCTCTGTTCAATGCCACAGTTTTGCTGAACAGTTTTTGAGCTTTGCATGGAGCTACTTTAAATGATGCGAGATTGCACACGCATTTTGGTTCTATGTCACAATGAATACAGAGTATAATCACCTGCTGGAACTAAATACTATTGAGTGACTGTAGCTGATCAGTGTGAAAACCAGTGACATGCAGGAAGCTGTTTTAAGTTTTAAAGTTGTTTTAAAGTTTTAAGAAGGCTGCTGCCCTCAACTATATCCACTCAGCACAAATGCCATGTTCGCCTGTAACCTTTATGTAACTAACTTGCAATAACAAGGCAATGCTGGTTAGCCCCAAAACATTGAGGCAATTAGTATAATATGTTATGGAAAAAATCATATTTACCAAAGAAGGAGATAAATGTTCATCACTCAATCAGCTTTATTAATTTAGCCTTATGAGGGAGACAGATTTCCAGCATCAGATGTGCTACTAAGCTGAGCTGAACTTGTTCTGACCAGACATAAGGAAAACACCTCCTTATATCAGCATTGTAAAATCCCAATGCAGCCACCCTCTAGGGAGAACAGAAGTGAGAAATTGAATTAATTCCCTCCTTGACGTTTCTGCTCCTCTGTGATAAACATTCCCCCTGTAGCTTGTCAATGCAGTGGGAAATAGCCAGCAGGAGGGAGCAGGAAGGAAGGTTAAAGCCATTGTCAGGTCAGATAGATCGTCACCTGAGAAGGACAAATTTTAAATTTTGCTATCACAAATAAAATAAAATAAATACAAAGAGCTCAACTAAATTGATGCCAAAAATCACCCCAGCATGCGAGTTAAATGCAGAGGTCGAACTATAAACAGGTAAGACATTTAGGGATGTGTTTCCATATTCATAAAATGACTAAGACAGACTAACAGAAGAGCTCCCCTTGTAATGTGTACAGGTGGACTGAGAAAACCCTGCTTAGACTTTTTGCTTCTTACTCTAGAGGTAATATCTGGCTGTGTGGATGACCTGCTCAGCACCTTCTCAGGACCTCTACCTTCAAGGCAGCCCCACCTGGTGACCATGAAGCATTGTGGGCACAACATTGACTGCTTCCAGCAGGGCCTAACTCCACCTCAGATGCCTGGAGATCACATGAATCCCTACGGTTGGCATCATGCACAGTTGTCTCATTTCTGTTACGAAGATATTTTAAAATTGTTATTCAGCCTTTTTCTAGTTTATTTGCAACACTCACAAGAAATTCTTTTAACTTTCTACTAATTCTGAAGTTTATATTAATCAATTCATAATATTAATTTCCTTAGTATTTGGTAGAATTACTTTTAAACTGTATGACTTGGGTCAAATGTTCTGGGTATCATTCCACAAGCTTCTCACAATCATTTGCTGCAGTTATGGCCCATTGACAGAGTTGGTGGAACTAAGTCAGGTTTGTAGGCCACCTTGGTCACACACAACTTTCCAGCTTCACCCACAGATTTTCTATGTGATTGAGATCAGGAGATCAGTACATTGACTTTGTTGTTCTTGGCTATTTTGGAAATACTTTTCTTGGTATGCCTGTGCATTTGGAAGACTCATTTGTGCCCAAGCTTTAACTTCCTCGCTAATGTCTTAAAATGGTGCTACAATATTTTCATGTAATATCCTTTCCTCATGAAGCCATCTGAAAGCTGCCAATGCCTCCTGCAGCAAAACCTATGTCAATTTGTAAACTGCAATCTGACTTTTTATGTTGCTTTTGTTATAGTGGCTTTGTTCTCCCTGAGTAGCTTTTCAGCCACAGGACATGTTCTATTGTGGACACTGACACTCTCTTACCAGCTTCAGCCAGCATCTTCTCAACATCTTTTATTTTGTTCTGTGGGTTGATACACATATTTAGAACCAATACACATTCAACTGGGACACAGAACCTGTATCTTTCCTGTACAGTATAATGGCTGGATGTTCCCATGGTGTTTATACCTGTACATAACTACATGATCAAATGAACATGCATACTTGAGGTGTCTAGAAATTCTTATCAAGTTTGGACCACACTTGTGGAGGTTTCACATTTTCGTTTTATGGTGTCTTGGCAGATTTCCTCTGATTTCTCAGGATGTCACATAAAAAAACAAACTGTGTGTTTGAGGTGGTCCTCAAAATATAAACAACGGTACTTAAGTCCAATGTTGTAAAATGAGCTATTTAACCCTTACAAAGCCACAATATCATCAGCTGGGCTTTTCCAGTTGTTTAAAGGCATATTAGTCTTATTATGTTAACTTCCAATTTTGAACAAATTAATTGAAATTCTCAAAAAGTATATCTGATTATTCTGGCATTTAGCAAAAAGAAGCTACAAAAGCAGTCATGGTGTGCCGACATCTGCTAAGGCAATAGGTTCTTTGATGGATCTCAGCTTTTTTCTACACAAATTTCAGGAGAGATACAATGTTCATGAGCACATAGTGCTAAAAATCTTTGTATTACTATAACTTCCAGATTTAAATATATACTGTAATAGTTGCTGTGAAGAGATGTGATTGCTGCCCTACAGAAATTAGCAGCCATGAACACATTACCACATTCGAATTTTAACCAAACCACCAAAGCCTGCTGTACTTTTTAAAACATGGCCAGTGTTACTAGAGCACATTTTGGGTTGGTGCTGGACTAGTTTACCCCTATATATTTTCATTATATTTTTGTAGTGGCTTCATTTTCTTCATTTAGGACAAGGTGTACAGTGTCTTGCTAAGGACAGCTCTGCATGCAGCATGGCAAAGCATCTATTTACCAGTCTTCCGAAGGCAACCACTGCTATTTTGTTTCTAAAGCACATTTTATGCTGAATCATCAGAGAATAGACAGTAACGTGTTTCCTTCTGTAGGCTGCTGTACACTTTGTCTAGCTTTGTTTTTCATTGTTCTCTGTGGTCTCTGTTTTTACTAGGTATGGATTCCATCTTCCATGACAATGGCAGCGACACCTCTATGACAAGTTTAAGTGACTCCTTTATGGCCTTTCAAAGTGGAAGCTTCTTACAGGCAGAAACAGGAAACCCAATATACAGCCTTTACTCCATGCAGAGCTCCTACTTTGCCTCCTGAAACCTGGTCATCGTTGCCTCCTGCTACCAAAAAAATTGTTTTCCAAACCATGGACAAAGGAGCAAAGTAATATAAAGAAAGTGTATATTTGATTGACTATATTTTAATTAGGAATCTGGATGCAGCAAATAACTTTTCAAATGTGTTACATTTTCTTACGGTCACTATGTGTTAAGAGGTCACAGATCGATGACAAGATCAGAGATTTTGTGATTCAAAGCATGTTTCATGCTTTGTCTGGTTTAGATATTTATATTTAAATGTATTGTATAAAATGTAATTCAAAAATCGTTTTGCATTTTAAACAGAGCAACAAGTACTTTTTTCTTAGCAACATCCACTTTGAATTTATTGTCGATCCAATGTTGATATTTATATTTAAAATGTTTTGTTGTGAAGTACAACAGAAACCCCAAACTCTGATTTATATAAGTATTTGATATGTTGTAATGTTTGAGAAAACTAGTGTTGCTATTTATTTTAAAATTTGTGTGACAATGCATTTAAAAGACTCAAAACAAATGTTGGTACTTCAAATAAACAATGCATTCACCTACATTTTCATGTTCATATTGATCTGCCTGACAAAATAATCACAAGATTTTGATTGATAATTTTATTTAAGTGTCATGCACCTTTGGTGGCCAGCCTGCATGGGCTTATAAGACACTCCTCATACAAAACAAGGTGCTGACATACAAATCACAAAAATATCACTACATTTTTAAATACACTTTAAAAACACTCACTCACTGCTTTTCCAGGCTTTACAAAAACAAGCAAGAAATGCAATATTTTCCTGTCCATTCATTCACTTTAAAATTTTATTATCAGAGAACTAAAACACGTCTGCAAAAGCTGTATGTATACATTCAAATAAAGAAAATCAGAGTATGACAGTGAAAAACAGAATGATACTTATCTGGGCAATTTCTTTAGCCCAGGACAAATTATTTGAACAATCCCATATAACAAATCTATTGTTCAGCCTATATCTGGCATCTGAGAGAGGCAGTTCCAGTGAAGCATCTCCAGTCTTTGCTTTATAAGGCAGGGCTCCCATCCCATGTTGCATTCAGCCGCCAGTTTGGCAATGAACTTGTGAACACCTAATATGCATCTAATAGCTCTATTCTGAAAAGCGCAGATGTTGTTTAATTTCCTCAAAGCCCCAGATACCAGCAGTGTACAAAAAATAGGGCTACCCATTGAATCAAATAGTATAAGAATTGATTATAAATATTTATCAAAAATTATAATTAAAAATCATAATTAGAAGAAATAAATTCTTACCAAAAATTATTTCTTACAAATAAAGATCAGAGATATACTCTGATGGTGTAATTATTGGGCTTACATCACTTAATAATGGACTTTTAACGGAAATTCAACTTGGAAGACTCACCTCCACTTCTGGCTCATCTAATTACTCCACCACGTTCTCCACTCCAACCAATGAGCTCCTGATTAACATTACTCTTAAGCCAATCACCCCTCCAGGCCTTGCTTTAAAAGACCTTCATGCGCAGAATCTCCTGCTCTTCAGCTGAGCTTTGACCCTCCTACAGCCCATCTCCACCATCAGGCTTCAAGCTCCTTCCAAGTCCCTTATCTCCTCAGGCCTCCATTCCACCACCAGTATCATGATCCCAGGGGGGAAGACTTCTCTACTTCTAACCCTAAGATGTTTATTCAAGCTCATGTCATTATCAGCATCCATGTCTTCCTCCGGGGTCCAAGCGCCAAAAGAAAACAAACATCAGCTAATAAACTCCTCTAATTGCCATCTTTGTGTTTCTCTCATTTGTGTGTCTTTCCAGGTTGAAATTACAATTAGTTAATTATCAATAATAATTATTAACCAAAACCACGCCAAATGTCACGGTGTTATCAACCGTTTCAACGAATGGTGGAACACCAACCTTATCTTGACAGATAATCACTCTTACCCAAAACAAACACAAACACTATCTCTTTATCTATGTGAAAATTTATTAAACCGATAGTCCCTCTTACAATCAATTCAATTCAGTTTTATATAGTGCCAATTCACAACACATGTTGTCTCAAAGCACTTCATAAAGGTCAGGTTCATACATTCCAATTAATCCTAACCATTGAACAGTGCAGTCAGATTCAGTTATTTATTCAAATTGGATAAAAAGTTTTTCTATTTAAGGAAACCCAGCAGATTGCATCGAGTCAGAGACTTGCAGCATTCACTCCTCCTGGATGAGCATGTAGAGACAGTGGACAGTCACTGCCGTTGACTTTGCAGCAAGCCCTCATACTGAGCATGCATGTAGCGACAGTGGAGACGAAAAACTCCCTTTCAACAGGAAGAAACCTCCAGCGGAACCAGAACCAGGCTCAGTGTGAACGGCCATCTGCCACGACCGACTGGGGGTTTGAGAGAACAGAGCAGAGACACAAAGAGAACAAAGAAGCACTGATCCAGGAGTACTTTCTATGGAAAGGAAAAGTAAATATTAATGGATGTAGCTCCTTTAGTCGTTTCATCTAGAAAGAAAGAACAGATAAACTGAGCCAGTTTTTAAGGTAAGAGTCTGAAAGAGAGCACATAGAGTTAGTCACAGTAAAAGCTCAGTCAGTAGCCATGTCTAGGAGAGAGAAAGGGTTAAACACTGAAAGACAGGGCCATGTGGTTCATCGGTAGAGGGTGAGCATTAAGTTGTTGCCAGCAGAAGCTTGGACGATGCCCCTCTCCAGAAAGGTGTCACAGGTGTAGCTTCTAGGAAGAGAATAGAGAGAACATAAAGTTAAAAGCTGAAATAATAGCAAATAATGCAAAATTGGAGAGTAGTGAGAGAATGTAGTAAAGAGAGTGAAAGTGGTCATTATGTCCTCCAGCAGCCTAAGCCTATAGCAGCATAACTACAGAGATAGCTCAGGATAACCTAAGCCACTCTAACTAACTATAAGATTTTTCAAAAAGGAAAGTTTTAAGCCTAGCCTTAACAGTAGACAGGGTGTCTGCCTCACGGACTAAAATTGGGAACTGGTTCCACAGGAGAGGAGCCTGATAACTAAAGGATCTGCCTCCCATTCTACTTCTAGAGACTCTAGGAACCACCAGTAAACCTGCAGTCTGAGAACGAAGTGCCCTGTTAGGAACATATGGACCAATCAGATCTCTGATGTATGATGGAGCTAGATCATTAAGGGCTTTATATGTGAGGAGGAGAATTTTAAATTCTATTCTGGATTTAACAGGGAGCCAATGAAGGGAAGCTAAAATAGGAGAAATATGATCTCTCTTTTTATTTTTCATCAAACTCTTGCTGCAGCATTTTGAATCAGCTGAAGGCTTTTAACTGCATTTTGTGGACATCCTGATAGTAACGAATTACCATAGTCCAGCCTTGAAGTAACAAATCCATGGACTAGTTTTTCAGCGTCACTCCTAGATAGCATATTTCTAATTTAGGCAATGTTCCGAAGGTGATAGAAAGAAATCCTAGAAACCTGTTTAATATGGGATTTAAATGACATGTCCTGGTCAAAAATAGCACCAAGGTTTTTCACTTTATTACCGGAGGTCAATTTAATACCATCCAGGTTAAGTGATTGACTAAGCAGTTTCTTTTTTAAAGACTCCGGTCCAAAGACGACACCAAAGACGACAACTTGTCTTTGACTTCTCTTGTCTGAATTTAGAAGCAGAACATTTAAAGTCATCCAAGTTTTTATGTCTTCAAGACATGCTTGTAGTCTGTCTAACTGGTTGGGCTCATCAGGATTTATGGATAAGTAAAGCTGAGTATCATCAGCGTAATAATGTAAATGTATCCTATGCTGCCTGATAATTTGAAGCAAATATATAGTAAAGAGAATTGGCCCAAGTACTGAACCCTGTGGTACTCCATAATTAACCCTGGAGTTTAAAGATGATTTATCATTTACATGAACAAACTGGAATCTGTTAGACAAATAAGATTTAAACCAGCCTAGCGCTGTTCCCCTGATCCCTACAGCATATTCCAGCCTTTCTAAGAGAATATTGTGATTGACTGTATCAAATGCAGCACTGAGATCTAACAGAACAAGTACAGACACATGTCCATTATCTGAGGCTAGGAGAATATCATTAGTGACTTTCAGCAGAGCTGTTACAGTGCTATGAGGAGCTCTCAAGCCTGACTGAAACTCTGCTGAGAGCTAAGGGAATGGATAGCTCAACAGAGCTATGACTCAGTGTAAGTTTAGCAACTGTACTAAAGAGAAACGTAGGATTATTCTTGTTCTCTTCTATTAATGATGAGAAATAAGCTGTTCTGGCTTGGTGAAGTGTCTTTTTATAAAACAGTAGGCTATTTGTCCAGATTAAGTAGAAATCCTCTAGGTGTGTAGAGCGCCATTTTCTCTCAAATTTTCTAACATTGTGCTTTAAAGTACGCAGATCTAAATTAAACCAAGGAGCCTGCCTCCTATGAATAATTACCTTCTTTTTCAAGGGGGCTGCATTGTCTAATGCACCACGCAATGATGAAGTAACACTATGAACAAGAGACTCAATTTGTTAAGGGGCAGAAACAAAATTATTGCCCTCCACTGTGCTTTTCAGGGATAATGATGAAATTAAAAGTGGAACAGATTCTTTAAAGGTTGTTACAGCATTGTCTGATAATGATCTACTATAATGAAATTTTCTTTCAGGTGTGGAGTACTCGGTGAAATGACTCAAAGGTTATTAAGAAATGGTCAGACAGGACAGGGTTATGAGAAAATATTGTTATGTCTTTATACTCAATGCCATATGTCAGCACAAGGGCCAGAGAATGAAGACAAAGGTGGGTAGGTTTGTTAATGTTTTGAGCAAAGCCAATTGAGTCTAAAATAGCATTAAAGGCTATATTTAAGCTATTACTTTCAGTGTCAACATGAATGTTAAAATCCCCCACTATAATAACCTTATCTGTATTTAACACTAAATCAGATAAAAAGTCTGAAAACTGACCTAAAAATTGAGAGTAAGTGTCTGGTGGATGGTACAAAACAACAAACAGAAGTGGTTTTAGTGCTTTGCAATTTGGATGAGGAAACCTAAAGATTAAATATTCAAAAGAGTTGTAGCTATTGATTGGTCTGGGACTAATCAATATATCGGACTGAATGATTGTTGCTACTCCTTCTCGTCCAATAGCTCGAGGAATGTGAAAATGTAAATAATTAGTGGGAGTTGACAAATTTATAGTAACATAATCCTCTTGCTGCAGCCAGGTTTCTGTGAGGCAAAATAAATCAATCCGATTGTCACAAATCAGGTCACTAACTAGCAAAGTCTTTGAAGAGAGAGATCTTATGTTTAGTAGGCCACATTTAATTGTTTTATTTTTCTTTTTAGTCTGAGTTGTGTTTATTTTTATGAGATTTTCCTGATTTCCTCCTTTAAGATAATTTTTTAATCTATTCAATTTTGGCCATGGGCGAGACACTGTCTTAATAGGGTAATGGGTGGGTAGCAGTACAGAAGCTGCAGAGAGGAGTATTAAACTACGACCCTGCTTCCTGGACTGAACCCTGGGTTGTCAGAGTTTTGGAGAACTAATAAATTCTGCCAGATTCCTAGAAAGAAAAGCTGCTCCATCCAAAGTGGGATGGATGCCGTCTCTCCGGATCAAACCAGGTTTTCCCTAAAATGTTCGATAATTATCAATGTAGCCCACATCGTTTTCTGGACACCACCTTGACAGCCAGCTGTTGAATGACAGCATGCGGCTAAACATGTCGCCACTGGTCAGATCGGGGAGGGGACCAGAGAAAATTACGGAGTCTGACATTGTTTTGGCAAACTTACACACCGAAGCAAGACTAACTTTGGTAACTAACTTTTCAGCGACATCGGCTGGCCAGTCTGTTGATGAAGGTACAAAACAAACACACATATGGCCACCAGCCGTAACACCCCCCCCCCAAAAATGTGAAACAAAATGTCCATCCCTTCACTTACATTTTAATAACAAACTCTTGTTTTCATAACTCCTGTCTTGATAAAGCATCAGCCAAGATGTTTGCTGAACCCTTCTTGTATCTGATGTTCAGATTAAAGTCTTGAACGATTAAAGCCCAACGCATGAGTCTTTGATTATGGTTGTACATACGTGCTAGGAAGACAAGTGGGTTATGGTCAGTGTAGACCACAATTGGAGAAGGACAGGATCCAAGGTATACCTCAAAGTGTTGTAAAGCCAAAAGCAAAGCCAAGGCTTCCTTCTCAATGATGGAATAGTTAAGCTGGCTTCTGTTAAACTTCCTAGAAAAATAACAAATGGGATGATCAGCTCCATTTTTACCTTCCTGTAGGAGGACAGCAACAGCTCCCACTGCACTCGCATCAACCTCAAGTTTAAAGGGCCTTTCTGTATCTGGGGCAGAGAGTACAGGAGCATGACATAACAGAGATTTAATGCTATCAAAAGCATGTTGACATTCTGGGGTCCATACAAAGTTGACTTTTGGACTTAAAAGACCAGTCAGAGGATGAACAATAGTGGAAAAGTTGCGACAGAAATTCCTATAATAACTTGCCATACCAAGACAACGGCGTAAAGCCTTTCTAGTGCAAGGCACAGGGAACGAAGTAATGGCAGAAACTTTTTCTTTTAAAGGTCGCACTTGTCCTTGGCCTACCTGTCTACCAAGATAGGTCACTGTGGCTTTCCCAAAGTCACATTTGGCGAGGTTTAAGGTCAAAGAAGCTTTAGCAAGGCGAGTGAACACTTGTTTTAAAACAGTTATGTGTTCTGTCCAGGTAGAAGTATATACTACTATATCATCCAAGTATGCACTGCAGTTAGACAAACCAGACAAAACAATGTTTACTAGGCGTTGGAAGGTTGCAGGGGCATTACACATCCCAAACGCCATCACATTGTACTGTAAAAATTGGTCTGGTGTAACAAAAGCAGAAATATCAGAAGCTCTCTTTGTGAGGGGTACTTGCCAATATCCTTTTAATAAATCTAGTTTGCTTACATACTGAGCATTTCCCACATTATCTACACAGTCCTCAATGCGAGAAAGTGGATACGAGTCAGTAACTGTAACAGAATTTACCTTGCGGTAATCTGTAATGAAACGTGGTGTGCCATCGGGTTTCATTTCAACAGGGAGAACTCCAAGAACTCGAACTGTGTTTTGCAAATCCATTTTGCAACATGTACTCTGTCTCACTGTTCATTAGAGCTCTTTTAACAGGATTTATTCTATAAGGATGTTGCTTAATGGGTTTAGCATTAGCGACATCAATGTCATGTTCAAGTACTGTAGTGCGTGTCGGTATGTCATTGAATAGACATGGGAAACTGCTCATCAGTGATAAAATATCATCTTGCTGGCTCTCAGGCAAATGTGTAAGACTATTTGAAAACTCCTTCAACATTTCAGAATTGGGCAAACGAGGACTTTGGTGAAAACTGGAGCGAAGAGTTAAACCATCTTCACC
The DNA here is from genome assembly GCF_021462225.1 of Girardinichthys multiradiatus. Taxonomy (NCBI): domain Eukaryota; kingdom Metazoa; phylum Chordata; class Actinopteri; order Cyprinodontiformes; family Goodeidae; genus Girardinichthys; species Girardinichthys multiradiatus. The sequence continues at coordinate 3,004,346 of NC_061801.1, read as the reverse complement.
CGATTCAGAGCGAACATCATCTGTCACAATTATGGCTGCACTGCCACTGGGTTTTATTTTACTCTGGTCCATATTTGGGTTAGTTGTTCGAATGTAGTACGGTTTTAGCATGTTTATGTGACACACTCTGGTTTTTCTCCTCCTTTCAGGAGTGTTTATCACATAGTCAGTGTCACTCAGTTGATCACTAACCTCATAAGGACCTGAGAACTTGGCATCAAGAGCAGATCCAGGGATAGGCAGTAATGCCAAAACTTTGTCGCCAACCTGAAAGTGACGAAGAACAGCAGAATGATCATAACGCCTTTTCATTGATTTCTGAGAGTCACAAAGGAACTCTTGTGCAATTGCACGGGAAGAATGCAAACGCTCACAAAACTTACAAACATAATCCAAAATGTTTTCCTGAGCGGAAGTGTCAGAGTTCAAAAGTTTCTCTTTCAGAATTTTTAGTGGACTGCGAAGAGTATGACCAAACACTAGTTCTGCAGGGCTAAATCTTAATGATTCCTGAGTGGATTCTCTAGCTGCAAACAGTACAAAAGGGATACCTTCATCCCAGCTTTTCTTATTCTCAAGGCAGTATTTCTTCAGCATAGACTTTAAAGTCTGATGCCAACGTTCTAAAGCTCCCTGAGATTGCGGATGATATGCACTAGAAGCAGCATGTTTAATGTCTAGTTCTTTAAGAACCTGTCTAAAGAGTTTCAATTTGAAATTTGTACCTTGATCTGTCTGTACAGTTCTTGGAAGACCAAATGTAGGAAAGAATCTGGTCATGGCATTAATGATTGAACTAGCAGTGATTTTACGGAGAGGAATGGCTTCAGGGTAGCGAGTGGAAGCGCACATTAAGGTAAGTAAAAACTGATTACCAGATTTGGTTCGTGGTAAAGGACCCACACAATCCATAATGATGCGTTCAAATGGTTCTTTCACTGCAGGAATTGGATGGAGCGGAGCATTTGGTATGGTCTGGTTAGGCTTTCCAGCCATCTGACATATGTGGCAACTGCGGCAGAATTTAACCACATCTGTTTTTAATCCAGGCCAGTAAAAGTGTTTCAAAATCAGTTGGTATGTTTTTGAAACACCCAAGTGTCCTGACCATTTACTTTCATGTGTTAATGATAAAATATTCTTTCGATAACTGGAAGGAACCACAATCTGTAAAACTATGTTCCAATCAGCACCAGGAAGCAGAACAGGACACCATCTACGCATTAAAATTCCATCATCCAGAAAGAAAGATACACCTTCTTCCTTGGCCACATCAGGACCTACTACACCTTCAAAATAGGGTTTTAACGTTGGATCCGACCTCTGAGAAGTGCGCAGGTGAGCACGGGTGATTGGGAAAGCACTATCAGGGGTCTGTAATGCATCCCCACCAGTCATATCCGGAACTGCAGAAGCCTCTGTAACAGAGTCAGATTCTCCACCACCTAAGAACACTGACATAAACAAACTGTCAGACAAATCCACATCATCACTTTTAGCCATTTTCTTACGTTTTTGTGCACAAGTTAGTACACCAGTTGGGTTCACTTTGGGAGATGACTTGTTATCTCTAGTTCCCAAGTTTTGTGGTACATCCGAAACCTCTAATGCAGGAGTTACCTTACCGCCAGCAATATCATTACCTAACAGTAATGCGACACCTTTGATAGGTAGTGCTGGGCAGACAGCAATAGGAAAAATTCCTGAGATTATTTTGGACTTTAAATGTACCAGATGTACAGGCCGAGGAACATAACCCATTTCTACGCCCTGTAGAATTGCACTATATCCACATGATGACTGTTCAGAAAACGGTAATGTGTCAGCTAAAATAATGGACTGAGAACCTCCAGTATCACGCAGAATGCGAATAGAACACTGATCTTCAGGCTGTCTAGTGAGCGAAACTAGTGCATCCGACAGAAAAGGGTTGAAGCAGGGATCAGGTGTGCAGTCAACTTCAGCTCTTACAATGTTTGGTTTCCTCTACACCTTTCGGTTGGGACTGAACAGAGGTTTGTGTTTTCCGTTTTAAAGCTAAACAGTTAGCAATGACATGCCCTGTTTTATGACAATAAAAACACTCTCTGTTTTCCTTCAATTGTATGGGCTTGACTGTGTCACACGTCTTAACAACAGAGGTTTTGTTCGGATTGGACTGAAAAATTGTTTTGTGGGTAAGCACATACTCATCAGCAAGGACAGCAGCAGCAGACAAAGACTCTACTTTTTGTTCATTTAAATGCATGGAAATGCATTCAGGCAAACAGGTCTTAAACTCCTCTAACAAAATTAGCTCTTTTAAGCTGAGAAAGTTTGAGACTTTACAAGAAGAACACCATCTGTCAAAAAGAGTTCCCTTTTCCCTAGCGAACTCAACATAGGTTTGACTGGGATTTTTCTTAAAAGACCTAAATTTTTGTCGGTAAGCCTCGGGGACAAGTTCATAGGCTTTTAAGATGGCAGCCTTTACCTTTTCAAAATCTAGGGTGTCTGTAAGAGGGAGAGTTGCAACAACCTCTTGAGCTTTTCCATACAGTTTGCATTACAACAGAAGTGACCAGGCTTCAGGAGGCCACTGCAAAGCTTGTGCTATTTTTTCAAAAGCTGAGAAGTAACAATCTACTTCCGCTTCTCGGAATTCAGGCACTAGAGCAACATACTTGGTAATATCGAAAGATCTAATTTGAGATGAAGTAGTGGAATAACCAACAGAAGAGGAGTTTACTGCAAAAGCAGGAACATTAATTCTAGTCTGAGATTCAAGCTCTAACTGACGTATTTTTATGGCAGTTTCTGCTTCAATTTCCAACCTTTTCATTTCTAGTTGGAACTGCCTTTGCTGTGCCTTCTCTTGGGCCTCAAGGTGCAGTCTAGCGAGTCGGACTTTAATCCGAGCATCAGCCTTTGACCCAGCCGAACTACTGGCGTCAGAGAGAGGATTAAACCGAGGGAGTGTGTAAGGAGTCTTAATCCCCACACCCACCTCAGCATCCACATCTGGAGAGACTGCTGGAGGTTTTCCCAAAACCTTCTTACCACCTTCATCAGAAGAAAGGGCCTCGGACTGAGCTACAGTAGCAGAAGTCAAAGCAGGTTGAGCCACAGAACTCACAGATATCTCAGAACATACAAGAACTCCTAGTTCTACCAATTTCTCCACTACAAGATTCCTTAGTTCCTTCTTAAGGAGCTGTTTAGAATAATAAATGCAGAAATGTGCGGCAATTTGTACCAAATCATCCTTTCGACATGACTATTAGTTCAAGAGAGGGACTTTCCAAAAACTGTTTTAAGTTAAACTGTGCCATACTAAAATTTTGCACAAGTGACAACAGGAGCCTACCAAGACCTTGTCATTTTCTGAACTGACAAAGCTAAAGTTTACACTTTCAATCACAGGATTCATTTAAAGATATCCCGGAGGAGCCCCCATTAAATGTTACGACCCCACTCGGTCTAGGGGTAGGGGGAAGTAAACATTCAAACCAGGTGTTGTTGGTTTTATGAAAGAAAGAGTAATGTATTTCTTTTTAGTTCAGTTTCCGTTATTTTTAACAAAACAAACAAAAGGAGGATACTTAACAAAGTACAAACCGTTTGAAAATAAAAAGGGGTAAAACCCAAAATACACAATAACCATAAATTTAACAAAATACACAACCATCAGTAATTTAACTAAAAATAATCCCCCAAAAGGAGGGACAAACTAATTCAACAGTTTCCTAAATCAAAAACGTCCCTGCTAACAACAAGCAAACAAACAAATCAAGACAAAGCCCAATCAACTTTAAAGAGACTCCTTTGAGCCAAGATGGAGTCATCAAGCAGGTGAGCACACAAAAATAACCAAGCTTCAAAATTTTACAACACCAAAGTCAGAAGTGGCGAGCTGTTCTGTCCAAATACCAGCTGCCTTTAGTGGCAGGTGCAGAGAGTTTGTATAATGTAGTCCCTTCTTGATTGGCGGCGAATTCAGAAGAACCAGGAAATAAATAGTCCAACATGAACTCCCGGAGACGTCCAGCAGGAGGAGTGCAGAGCGCGCAGGGAGATCAGAGTCCGTCAAGAAGAGCGAAGAAGAAGGTATCCAGCGAAGAAGAAATCCGATCCTATCAGAAACAGCGGTACCGATAGCACGGAGGAAAACGGTGCTTTTCAGCGACATCGGCTGGCCAGTCTGTTGATGAAGGTACAAAACAAACACACATACGGCCACCAGCCGTAACACCTCCGATTGAAGTAACCGGATGCCATTACCGCCAACGTGAATAACAATCTGAGGGTATTTACGCTTATCCTTAGCCAGCAGTTTCAGGTAGGATTTGATGTCGCCCGTTCTGGCCCCTGGCAGACATTTGACCATGGTCGCTGGTGTCTCTAGTGCCACGTTTCTGACTATGGAGCTCCCAATTACCAGAGTTGGCTTCTCAGTGGGTGTGTCGCTGAGCGGGGAAAATCTGTTAGAAACGCAGACGGGTTGGTGGTGGACTATGCCTTCTACGTACCTGTCGGAGTTCTGGGAGTTTCTTTCTGTTCACCTGTTTTACCTGCTACTAACCCCATCCAACCTATAGATGGCACCAGACGCACGGTAGGAGCTAAGTCCACAGGTGTTCTCCATCAGCCTCATCAGGAGAGGAGCTTAAGTACCCAACGTTGCCAACACTCCGGCGCCTGAGTGTTAACCTGCAGTGGTAACTCTGGCTGGCCAAGATAAGTCTCCTCGTGATTATTTTCTGAGTACTTACCTTCTCATGTCCTCCTTCTCAGGTGACCTCCAGTTCCGAGCTTCTTATCTAGTCTGCGTATGCAGAAGATCCAGACTCTCTCTCCGCAAGATAACTTCACAGATTATCTTCTCAGTTGGCTGCATTCGGGTTTCAAGCCTCCTCAGGCTTCCTGTGAATGAACCTGGCTCACCCTCCACCGTGCCCCCCTCCAAAATCATCCAGTTGGTGCCACCTCAAGTGCAAGTAAAACAGAATTACCTGGACCTTTCACTTACCCGACACGCTCCCGGAGTTTTCCATCATCTCACTTCTCCTCCCCCCTGGCGGATCTCCTAATTACCCTCTGTAAGCAAAAATATATCAGGATCAACAACCCAGAATATTACCTGTCACTTACCATTGATCCCTTCTCCATACAGTGGCGAGTTCCTGTTTCTCCAGCAAACAAAATATTTCTTAATAAACTTGTTAAAACGTTTCCTGTTTTCCTGAGTGTATTTCTGCATGTGGGTCAAAGCAGCTAGAAAAATGATGGCAGAACCGTCACCCTGAGGCCCCTGCTGAAGGACTGTATCTGCTGGTTTTTCAACAGCGCGGAGCTGGGCCTCCAATTCCGATACCCTCGCCTCCAAAGCTACAAAAAAGCTACATTTATTACACATACCATTATCACTAAAGGAGGCAGAGGAGTAACTGAACATCTGACACAGAGAGCAGGAAAGAGGAGGAAACTCAGAGAGAGAAACAGTAGAACGGGTAGCCATGGTGGAGTTAAAGCTGACACTAAGCTAGCAACCCCTTAACACTACTTGAAAAATCATGTAAGAGTCCCCAAACATTAAATGCAGCAATAGAAAGTATGTGTTTTAATGTGCTTATGTATTAGAACAAGTAAGAGATATATCACAATAGAGAAATCAGATCAAACAAAAGATCCTTTACACACCAAACAATCCACCGAGTGCAACAGTGAAAACAGGAAGTGACGAATACGCCTTACCACGCCTTCACAACAACTCAGGGATTAGATTTCTTTGGGTCAGGACAGAAGAAAGACAGCAGTATGAGAGGAATTATCTTCAAACTATTCTGGTCTAACACTGTTCACCTAATGAAGTATGCACTATTCTACAAAAAGGGGTTCGCTAATAATCAAAAATAAGGATATATGCTGAGGGTAGATAGAGATCAAACCAGCAGTTTATGGACAAATGAGAATAACACAACAATTTGGATTAACTTGAAAAAAATGAACAAAATCACTACGCCTTGAAGCCTTTCTCCGTGTGTGCGTTTCGATAGTGGCTATCACCTGTTAGAACGGTAGGGACATGCCCCAGACGCAGAGCATCTAGCAGCCATCCCCTTAGCCACTAGCAGCTAATAGCCCCAAATCTTGAACAAAGGGTTGTAAAACTCTTGAACAGGAACTCGGTGGAAAAACCCCAATGGTAATAAAATTATGGAATGAACAATGAAGTGGCCAGGCCACGAGGTCCAGATTGCAGTCTGTTTCGAATGAAAAACTTCCAAAGTTCAGTTTTAGTTCAGTCCTGACTGATCAGCAATCAGCAGGACAAAGGCATCCAATCCGAGTGGTGTTTTGTTATTGGACTTCTGTGCTAGTCACGGATTGTCCATAACGAACACCATGTTCAAACATAAGGGTGTCCATCAGTGCACTTGGCACCAGGACACCCTAGGCAGGAGGTCGATGATCGACTTTGTTGTCGTATCATCAGACCTTCGGCCGCATGTTTTGGACACTCGGGTGAAGAGAGGGGCTGAGCTGTCCACTGATCATCACCTGGTGGTGAGTTGGATCCGCTGGAGGAGGAGAAAGCCAGACAGACTCGGCAGGCCCAAGCGCATAGTGAGGGTCTGCTGGGAACGCCTGGCGGAGCCCTCGGCCAGGGATGTATTCAACTCCCACCTCCGGGAGAGCTTCGACCAGATCCCGGGGGATGTTGGAGACATAGAGTCCGAGTGGACCATGTTCTCTGCATCTATTGTCGATGCTGCTGCCCATAGCTGCGGCCGTAAGGTCTGCGGTGCCTGTCGTGGCGGCAATCCCAGAACCCGGTGGTGGACACCGGCAGTAAGGGATGCTGTTAAGCTGAAGAAGGAGTCCTATCGGCTGTGGTTGGCTTGTGGGACTCCTGTGCGGCTGACGGGTACTGTGAGGCCAAGCGTGCTGCGGCCCGGGCTGTGGCAGAGGCAAAAACTCGGGCCTGGGAAAAGTTCGGTGAGGCCATGGAGAAGGACTACCGGTTGGCCTCGAAGTGATTCTGGCAAACCGTCCGGCGCCTCAGGAGGGGGAAGCAGTGCTTTGCCAACACTGTTTATAGTGGGGGCGGGAGACTGCTGACCTCGACTGAGGACATTATCGGAGTACTTCGAGGATCTCCTCAATCCTGCCATCACGCATTCTGTGGTGGAAACAGAGGCTGGGGACTCGGGGTTGGATTCTTTCATCACCCGGGCTGAAGTCACCGAGGTGGTTAAAAAGCTCCGCGGTGGCAAGGCTTCGGGGGTGGATGAGATCCGCCCTGAGTACCTCAAGCGTCTGGATGTTGTAGGGCTGTCATGGTTGACACGCCTCTTCAACATTGCGTGGCGGTCGGGGACAGTGCCTCTGGACTGGCAGACTGGGGTGGTGGTCCCCCTTTATAAGAAGGGGGACCGGAGGGTGTGTTCCAACTACAGGGGGATCACACTCCTCAGCCTCCCTGGTAAGGCCTACGCCAGGGTATTGGAGAGGAGAGTCCGACCGATAGTCGAACCTCGGCTTGAGGAGGAACAGTGTGGTTTTCGTCCCAGCCGTGGAACACTGGACCAGCTCTATACCCTCTACAGGGTGCTCGAGGGTTTATGGGAGTTTGCCCAACCGGTTCACATGTGTTTTGTGGACCTGGAGAAGGCATTCGACTGTGTCCCTCGTGATGCCCTGTGGGGGGTGCTCCAGGAGTATGGAATCGGGGGCCCTTTATTAGGGGCCATCCGGTCCCTGTACGAGCGGAGCAGGAGTTTGGTCCGCATTGCCGGCACTAAGTCGGACCTGTTCCCAGTGCATGTTGGAGTCCGGCAGGGCTGCCCTTTGTCGCCGGTCCTGTTCATAACTTTTATGGACAGGATTTCTAGACGCAGCCAAGGGCCGGAGGGGGTCTGGTTTGTCGGACCAGTGGATTTCGTCTCTTCTTTTTGCGGATGACGTGGTCCTGCTGGCCCCCTCTAGCCAAGACCTACAGCATGCGCTGTGGCGGTTCGCAGCCGAGTGTGAAGCGGCTGGGATGAGGATCAGCTCCTCCAAGTCCGAGGCCATGGTACTCGACCGGAAAAGGGTGGCTTGTCCTCTTCAGGTTGGAGGGGAGTTCCTGCCTCAAGTGGAGGAGTTTAAGTATCTCGGGGTCTTGTTCACGAGTGAGGGAAGAATGGAGCGGGAGATCGACAGACGGATCGGTGCAGCTGCCACAGTAATGGGGGCGCTGTGCCGGTCCATTGTGGTGAAGAGAGAGCTGAGCCGAAAAGCAAAGCTCTCAATTTACTGGTCGGTCTACGTTCCTACCCTCACCTATGGCCATGAACTTTGGGTCATGACCGAAAGAACGAGATCACGGATACAAGCGGCTGAAATGAGCTTCCTCCGTAGGGTGGCCGGGCACTCCCTTAGAGATAGGGTGAGGAGCTCGGCCATCCGGGAAGAGCTCGGAGTAGAGCCGCTGCTCCTCCACATTGAGAGGAGCCAGTTGAGGTGGCTCGGGCATCTATACCGGATGCCTCCTGGACGCCTTCCTCGGGAGGTGTTCCAGGCACGTCCCACCGGGAGGAGGCCCAGGGGACGGCCCAGGACACGCTGGAGGGACTATGTCTCTCGGCTGGCCTGGGAACGCCTTGGGCTCCCCCTGGAGGAGCTGGAGGAGGTGTCTGGAGAGAGGGACGTCTGGGCGTCTCTGTTGAGTCTGCTGCCCCCGCGACCCGGTCCTGGATAAGCGGAAGACGACGAACGAATGAACATTCCTTTCTGAACTGAATTGCCTGTGTTTTATCATTGTTAAGAGATATTTTTTACACCATACATTCTAAATATTTAACATTTTTTGTAACTTCACTTCAGTCTCTGCAAGCAAAACAATATCATTAGTGTACAACAAGATACTTAGGTCTAAAATATCAAATACCAAGATTGCCATCAAATGCTTTATCTGCAACATTAACACAAAACTGGTCAAGAGCAGAATTCTTTATAAAAATCCCCACTTCACCCGAAGCGTTGGCCGCTTTCCTGTGTGCAGCACGGTTATGTCCAAACCAAGTATATCTTAGCTCAATATTCTTCCAGGACAAATGCATCTCCCTTAGTTAAAAAAATCTGTGTGGTTTAGCTGAAGACACAAACACCCTGTGGAAACCATCATTACCCTTAAGATTAGCTTTGGGTCATAGCACAGCCACTTTTTTCTCTGCTGATTATTGCTACACCTTAACCAGGCCAGGTTCAGTACCTTGAGCACAGGTGTGCTCAATCACTGCCAGGGTGAGCACCAGGTCACAGCCGAGGCCATCTCGCAGTAGATCTAATGCCGTAGACATGAGGTCTTCATTGTCTCCCTGTTGCAGGCCGTTATATGACACACTGGGATCAAATTGTTGTTTAAGACATTTGCTGCTGTTAGGGACTCAGTTCTACCCATTCTTGAACTCATTAGCACACCCTCCAACTCCAAATTATCTTGCATTTCTTTCACTACTTTCTCCAAATCCACCTTCATTTTGTCTTGACTTTCCTCAGTTTCTCCATGGTTCGAAGCTGACTGTCAAATTTACTATCTATTTTTGCATTCAGTGCTTTCAACTCATTCTGTTGAAGTAGTTTCAGGAGTAAGACCCAAATGCAGACAGCCCAGAGCAGATGTGAAATAAAAGGTTTGATGCTAAAACAAAAGGGGACTTACAGGAGACTGGATTAGCCAGAGGCAGACATAAACAACAGGCTTTAGCGTAGCAAAAGGTGAGGACATGGTCAAGCTTTGTTTGGCAAAACAAGCAGTTGTGGACAGGTATGCGTGGCAGTAATAGAATGATCCAGCAAGGAATGAAAAGAACAGAGGAGTATATTTACAGGTGAAGCTAGAAAAATATTATGCAGGTTTCTTGTAAGAGTTGTTGTAGATGCTGATGGCTGTGGGCAGGAAGGAATTCCTGTCACGGTCTGTCTTAGAGCGGATCCAAATAAGTCTGACTGATGACACTGTTGTTGTATGACAGTTTCATGAAGAGGATCCTCGGCGTTCTCCATAAGATGATGGGAGATGAGATTCCACTCTCCACAATAGACCTATAGAAGATATACAGTATATTGCTGCAAACACTGAAGAAAATAAGCTTTCTCAAGAAATACAGTCTGCTCTGTGCCTTTCTGTAAATGGTTTCACTGTAATATCTCCAGTACAGTCTGTTGTTCAGGTGAACACCAAGGTATGTAAACTCATCCACCACCTTCATTTCTTCTCCTGTGATATAAATAGTTTGACCTATTCCTGTTTCTCTTGAAATCTACAGTGATTTATTTTGTTTCATTCACATTCAAGATAAGATGACCATTTCCACGCCATGCCAGTAAGTGGCCCACCATCACCTGTACTCTCTGATAGACCCCCCGACAGCAGAGTCATCAGAATATTTCTGCATATGACATGAGCCTGTCTTGTACTGGAAGTCTGAGATGTACAAAATCAAAAGGGATAATGAGAGTACAGTCCCCTGTGGTGCTCCTGTGCTTCTGACTACCTGGTTAGAGACACAACCCTTCAGTCTCACAAACAGTTTGTCTGTTTGTCAGGTAGTCTTTGATACAGGCTATTGTTGAGGCCTCTACCTGAGTCTTCTGATGTTTCTGACAAAGCAAATACAGCTAAATTCTGCTACATGCACTGGAGAAATCAAAGAACATGACCCACACAGTGCTCCCTGGTTTGACCCTTTTACTGTTTGTTAAAACTGATATATGATGGCATTTTCAACTCTACTTGCAAGGTAATAAGCAAACTGCTGGGGGTCTTGATAGTTGCTTGCTTGCTTGATCAGGTGGACCAACATGACTCTCTCTAGGACCTTCATGATGTGGGATGTCAGGGCAAAAGGTCATTGAGTATGATGGATGTGTTTTCTTTGGTAATGGAACAAGGCAGGAGATTTTTCTCCTGGTTCAGGCTAAGGTTGAAGAGGTGCTGCAGAATCCCACAGAGCCGCTCTGCACAGGCCTTTAGAAATCAGGGGCTGAAACCATCTGGACCTGCAGCCTTGTCCCAGTTCAGTCTCTCTAGCTGCCTCTTTACCTGACTTTTAGAGACACACACATGGAAGGAGGAGGCGAAAAGAGCATCCGCATCTTCTGATTTGGTTAAAGACAAGCTTGTAGAAGCAGAAGGGTCCATGGCTGAAGTGGGAGATATAATATTTGAAGTCTGACAGGGAAAGCTTTGGGTAAAAGAAGGATAGAATGTCTGTTTGGCTGTGGGCAGGAGAGGAGGATACTGAGGTTGTTCCTGAGCTCAGCCTTTGAAAAATGTGTTTAGCTTATGGTTTTGTCCAGATTTCCATCTGTCCGAACCTCATTCTGCTTGAAGCCTGTAATCTTCTTCTTCCCTGACCACACATCTCTTTTATTGTTTTGCTAGAACTTGGTCTTAAGCTTTTTCCTGTACATCTCCTTGCTGTCTCTTATGTTTAGATCTTTTAGATTTTAAGTTGCTTCTACATACTATTCCCTGTCTCCATCTCTAAAGACTATTTTGTTTTGTTTAGCAGTTCTGTCAGGTCACTGGAGATGCGGGGCTTGTTACTGGGACTTGTTCTGGCTGGGATAGTGTTAAGTTTATATATAATCGGTCACACACTCAGTCATGGCATTGATGTCTTCTCCATGTGGCTGGCACAGTGTGTCCCAGAGAATGAGATTGATATTCTGAGCAGAGACAAAAAAGATTGTGATCTGAATTGCCCAGAGGAGGTGTTGTGTGGATATGTTTAGTTTAGCTTTTAGCAACTACTAATAATTAAAAGTACGAAAAAGAAATACTAACAAAATTATTAAACAAAGTTTGAATATTTAGTCTTAACCAAGCAATTTTCGGTGTCTTAGGGCATGTTCTGCAGTTTAAACTGGCTTAAAACAGAAATAGGCTCACAATTTGGCTGACAAATAGCTCCACATGTACTTTTAAATATTCTTAATACAAATATTAATGCATGTATGAGCTCTGGCAGTTTGTTACGGCCTGTAGCAGTCTCATATTTCTTCCTATTATTTGTCCTCCACTCTCAGTTTGCGTCATCTAGTGGTTATTAAAGGTGGAATTAACTGTTATAGCATAAAAGTTTCACCCAGCACACACTCAGCCAGCACAGGGCACCAACAGCAACTTTGCTTTAACCTCCATGTCACTGAGAACAAAGAATGAAGAAAACACATTAAATACAAGAAATAAGACAGTGGGAAGAAATGGAAGGACGAATGAAGGACCTGGGAGAGCATCTTGCCTCTCGTGGAGGTCATCTCGTGAGGTTTGTGTACTTTTTGTTTGTTTTATATACTTTAACGTATTATTTAATGCAAGGATTACATGTGTTTTGATATATCTTTACTGTTATTTCCTTTCGTAACCAGTTCTCACAGGTTACCAGGTTACCAAGAAGTTCCTCAGGGTGGCCTGAGGAACCAAGATTAATCCCTGTCTTCCTCTAAACCTTATGCCATGGTAATCCTTGAGGGTGCTACACGACCGATTTGCGTTCAAAACACTTATTGAAATAAAGTTTGTCGTAACTTGAAAAACACAACCCCAAAAAACAAAAACTAGCCATGGAGGCCTGCAACAGGCTTGGAGGCCTGTTAGGACTCAGGCAGTTAAACACCAGAGTTTTGTAAACCTATGATGTCACAGGGATTCCAGCTGTTGCTCCTCCTTTTTAGGAACTTTTCTTCAACATGGGTTAATGCTGTGCATTCTGGAATTCAGAGCCTTTACCAGTCTCTTTTGATTATGTGGTTTAGTGATTGTTCTCATGGCTGGGTACAACAGAGGTCTTGATTTAGAGATGAATGAATCCCTGTCATTGCATAAAATAAATCTAATGCTTTGTTTTCTTTGGTAAAGCAGAAAACTTACTGCTTACAATTCAATATCCAGGCTCCAGAGACAATACTTTACACGTAACATGTCCTGGATTACACCATATGTTGTTCACAAGCACTGATAATCCACCTCCTTTGCTTTTGCTTTTCCTCTTTAAATCTCTGTCTGCTTGTTTGGTCAGAAACCCTGGCAGAAACAATGGACTTTGGGATATGATCCTGCACTTACTGTATGTCTTGGTGAAACACATAATACTGCATTCCAATACTCTGGCTGGGCCCTTGTAAAATCTTGGAGCTCATCCAACTTGTTTTCTAACAATCTCACATTACCCATCATAATCGATGGGTGAAACTTCCTTCTTTCTCTCTTTTCTTAGCTTATGCTCTGCATTCATGGTGCCTCCTTTTTAACTCATCTGGGATTAGGGGCTGTAGTTCTGGTAATATCTAAGCCTTTGAGAGGTTAATTAGCTGTAAAAAAAAAAAAAAAAGGTAATCTTGAGACCCTGTATTAGATAAACTGGTCCAATTCATATTCAATTATAGAGATCACATTTCAGATCAAATTCGACTGCACTCAATCTTGTTTAGTCTAAGTTCCGTTAGATTCAGATTCCTCAGTTCAGACCAATGCGGTTTTACACACAAAACAGTCACATTTAATTAATTATAAAATGCCAGAGAAATCTGTAGATTGCATCAAGGCCATCACTTTGCTGCAATCCCTCATCCTGAGCAAGCATGTGGCAACAGTTGAAAAGAATGACTCCTTTTAAACTGGAAATAAACTTCAGCATGAGCATGACCTAGGAGTGATTGGCTATCTGCTTAAATATTCTTCAAAAGTCTTACTGCTACATTTTGGACCCGATGATGGCTTTGTACTGATGTTTTCTGTTTCTAACAACTGGATTAAGGACTGAAAGGACTGAAAACATGTTTGTAACCCTAATCATTTTTTGATCACCTAATTATGTTTGAATGGGAAAGGAAATTGCTGAGCCTGGTTATACTCTTAGAGCATCACCATCTGATTCTACTTTAAAAATATTTGTTGTGAATTGGCGCTATATAAATGAAATTATTTAAGTTTACAGACGGCTGCGCAGTGACGGACTTTCTGCATGCGGTCTGCATGTTCTCATGCGTGGGTTCTCACTGGGTACTCCGGCTTCCTTGCATAGTCCAAAAACATGACTGTTAGGTTAACTGGTCTCTCTAAATTGCCCTTAGGTGTGAATGAGTATGTGCATGGTTGTTTGTCCTGTATGGCTCTGTGTTGCCCTGCGATGGATTGGCAACCTGTCCAGGGTGTACCCCGCCTCTCGCTCATAGACTGCTGGAGATAGGCACCAGTTCACCCATGACCCACTATGGAATAAGCCGTACAGAAGATGAATGAATGAATGAAGTTTACAAACTCTTCATAAAATGAAGAGGTTAAGTCTGTATGATCCAGAAATCTTAATATACTGCTTTGTGAGAAGTTTTACATTGTTGATATTAGGAGTAATTTAATTTTATGTGGTGGAACAAATAAAATACCTGAAAACGTCAAAAGAGAGATTACAATTTCACAAGGAAAAAACTGAAAGGATCAATCCTTAGGATAAAATTTCCTAGAGGTGTATAATAAGTAGAAGATGTACAAAACAAAACAAAAAAACAAACAAACTGGTGAGCCTGTCTATTATCCTGGCAGTAGATACTACACCAGATAGTATCTTCACCTTTTTTCCCCAGACCTGCAGCCTGCACTTATCATCTTCTTTCTCTGTGTAGGATCACACAAATAATGCCTTAAAAGAAGAACCAGTATGTTGAATGTTGACGTGCTCTTTCTCTTTGTGGTCTAAATTCAACATACATATACCATTATAAGCCAAAGTAAACATTCTAAAGACCATACATTCTAGTCCTGAACTTGTTATAAACCCTTCTCTGTCAGACAATGTCTCTGGTCCTAACTTTTTCTGGACAATAAAACTGATGAAGGAAAAATCTAGCAATGCAAAAACACCTCAGGTAAAACTAAGGATTTTTTTTAATTCATCAAGTTTAAAAATGTGTCAGTGTCTTAGCTACAGCACACTGAAACCAGAGTATTCTCAGGCTTTGAGATTCAGGGAGGATTCCTACCAAAAGCTGATATTAATAGCTAATGTTAGAACAGGGTCAAATTAAATTTAGCACAAAAAAGGCACATAAACATGCACCTACATATACAGGGGTTGGACAATGAAACTGAAACACCTGTCATTTTAGTGTGGGAGGTTTCATGGCTAAATTGGACCAGCCTTGTAGCCAGTCTTCATTGATTGCACATTGCACCAGTAAGAGCAGAGTGTGAAGGTTCAATTAACAGGGTAAGAGCACAGTTTTGCTCAAAATATTGAAATGCACACAACATTATGGGTGACATACCAGAGTTCAAAAGAGGACAAATTGTTGGTGCACGTCTTGCTGGCGCATCTGTGACCGAGACAGCAAGTCTTTGTGATGTATCAAGAGCCACGGTATCCAAGGTAATGTCAGCATACCACCAAGAAGGACGAACCACATCCAACAGGATTAACTGTGGACGCAAGAGGAAGCTGTCTGAAAGTGATGTTCGTGTGCTAACCTGGATTGTATCCAAAAAACTAATTATGCCCAAATTATGGCAGAATTAAATGTGCACCTCAACTCTCCTGTTTCCACCAGAACTGTCCGTCGGGAGCTCCACAGGGTCAATATACACGGCCGGGCTGCTATAGCCAAACCTTTGGTCACTCATGCCAATGCCTAACGTCGGTTTCAATGGTGCAAGGAGCGCAAATCTTGGGCTGTGGACAATGTGAAACATGTATTGTTCTCTGATGAGTCCACCTTTACTGTTTTCCCCACATCCGGGAGAGTTACGGTGTGGAGAAGCCCCAAAGAAGCGTACCACCCAGACTGTTGCATGCCCAGAGTGAAGCATGGGGGTGGATTAGTGATGGTTTGGGCTGCCATATCATGGCATTCCCTTGGCCCAATACTTGTGCTAGATGGGCGCGTCACTGCCAAGGACTACCGAACCATTCTTGAGGACCATGTGCATCCAATGGTTCAAACATTGTATCCTGAAGGCGGTGCCGTGTATCAGGATGACAATGCACCAATACACACAGCAAGACTGGTGAAAGATTGGTTTGATGAACATGAAAGTGAAGTTGAACATCTCCCATGGCCTGCACAGTCACCAGATCTAAATATTATTGAGCCACTTTGGGGTGTTTTGGAGGAGCGAGTCAGGAAACGTTTTCCTCCACCAGTATCACGTAGTGACCTGGCCACTATCCTGCAAGAAGAATGGCTTAGAATCCCTCTGACCTCTGTGCAGGACTTGTATATGTCATTCCCAAGATGAATTCACAATTTATTGGCCGCAAAAGGAGGCCCTACACCATACTAATAAATTATTGTGGTCTAAAACCAGGTGTTTCCGTTTCATTGTCCAACCCCTGTATATTCATTCATTCATTCATTCATCTTCTATACCGCTTATTCCATAGTGGGTCACGGGGGAGTTGGTGCCCATCTCCCGCAGTCTACGGGCGAGAGGCAGGTTACACCCTGAACAGGTTGCCAATCCATCGCAGGGCAATATGCACAGTGGGACAAATGAACTACACCACCCTTGCAGGTCCATCCATCCAGACAGACAGATAGATGCTTGCATGGGGAGAGCATCCAAACTCTACAGAAAGGCTTTAGCCAAGATTCACAAGCTCACATTTTCAACAAATACAGCTGGACTGAACTTAGTGTTACTATGAGTGATGCTAGATGTATACTACATAAAATTAACCATGGGGTGCTGAGTAATATACACTAGTCACCTACTTTAGCACTTGACTTGGTTTAATGAATGGTAGGATATATATTTATCCACAGTCAAACAAATTCTCTCCTCTTTTTATGAGCTGCAAGTGAACATGAGTGGAATAACCTGGTTTGTTCCACTCTGTCAAGCTGCAACATAAAAGACAAATAGCTGTCTCTTTGACAAACAATTGATCACAAAAAAGTAATGTGTACATTTGTCAGTAAATAAAGGCTTGTGGTTTGAATGCAGTCAGATGGAAGATACAGTGCGAGACAGATGTCAGTGGCTCTGTGCCCAATAAAACCTGCCGCCCATCAAAGCCTGACCTCAGGTTTACACAGAAACACTTCCTACGAGATTTATATGTCATGGTGACAAACCCTACTCCGCTTCTCATCTGTTAGTAAATATCAAACTGTAAGAAAAAATTCATGGATTTCAATCGCCTCTTAATTAGCAATAAAAAAAACAGTCCTAAAGAGACTTGTTTTAATTTTTTTTAAGTAAGATTCAGTAAAAATATTACCATTAATACACTGCCCAAAATAAATAAAGGAAACATTTTTAATCAGAGTACAATATCACGTCAGTTAAACTTCCTCTGGTTTATTAATCAGTGTCTGCTGAAATTAACAACAAGAGCACTAAAGGGGCAACAATGAGACAATCCCCAAAATCAGGAATGGTTTTGCAGGTGGTGGCCACAGACATTTTTCCCTCCTCATTCTTTTGACTGCTTTTCAGTGGCTTTGCATTAACAACTCCATAATGGCACATCGATATGTGCCATTGCGTGAAAGTTTGCTGTGTCTCTCGGCACAGTCTGAAGAGCATGGAAGAGACAGGCAGTTACTCTAGGAGAGCTGTACAGGGCCGTCGGAGGTCCATAACCTATCAGCAGGACTGGTATTTGCTTCTTTGTGTATGGAAAGAACAGAATGAGTACTGCCAGATCCCTATAAAGTGACCTCCAGCAGGCCACTGGTGTGACTTTTTCTGACCAAACCATTGAAACGGACTTTATGAGGGTGGCCTGAGGGCCCAACATCCTCTTATAGGCCCTGTTCTCACTGCCTGGTACCATGAAGCTCAACAGGGCAATTATCAGAGAAAACCAGACTTGGCAGATTCAGCACCGGTGCTCTGTTGTTTTTACAGGCGGGTTCGCTCAGAGCTCATATGGCAGGCGTGAAAGGCTCTGTAGAAGTTGCGGTAAACATTATGCTGCCTTCCACAGGGGCGAAAAAAGTAATTCCTGGGGGGAATAAAGGAAAAAAAGGCTCTCTCCCGCTTTCATACTCCTTTGCAACTTTGCTTGTAGGGTTGAACCCTCAACATGTTAGATAATGGTAATACAAGTAATAATAGTAGTTATAGAATTGTTCAGTCCACATTTACCTGTATATGAGTTGTTCTATATTCAACCAGCAAAGTCAACAATGGTATGAAAGAAATGGTGGAAGATGGTTATGGTACACCTTTATGATTACATCTAAGAGAATGTATTTAAACCCTGTTCTAATTTTCCCTATAGTCCATCGAAGAAAGTTACAAAACTATAAAGGAAATACCTTCAAGAATAATCCAGTAACATCAAACTACTCTTCAAAAATATAAATTTACTGCTGTGTCAACAAACAAAAAAGATATTAGAACTATGCCAAAAAATATGGCAACTTCTAAATACACAGCACTTATACTTTAAATTATAATTGTATCTGTAGGCCTATAAATAAAATGTTTTAACCATCCATTTTTCAATTTATCTGCTGTATGTTATCTTATCTGTCTGTCTGTCTGTGAAGAAATAAATTATAGTGTCTGTCAACCATACTGAAACATTTCCACTTCACAGAAGATATGCACCACTTCTCTAAACAAAAAACAAAACAGAAAAAAAATAAAAAATGTCCTTCATCTGGTGCCCCTGGATCCAAAAAACTCCTGGCAGTTAAACACATTTAAACATAACAAGATTATTGTCTTTACAACACTAAACATCTAAATAATAGAGTTTTTCTTATTTAGTGATAAACAAAGCTCAACAAACTGACATGAGACACAATGCCTATGTCTGATTGGTCCTGGCTCTCTGTGAAAAGCTGTGCAAAGCAATGCAGAATACCTTGATATTACTTTGGTTTTTCCACTTGCTTGGCAAAATTATGAAAACTCTGATGTCAAACTTAAATTCCAATTGCTAAATAAAATTTTTTTTTTTATCTGGTTATCTCTTTAGGAAGAAATCGTTGATCGGGTGACATTACAATTTGTACAGAAGAACCAAGCATTCTATGGATCCCGAGTTGAACCAGAGTTTGCTTTCTGGAACCTATTTTTGTTGGTGGAAACATGCGTCACCAGTTTAAAATCACGTTCAGGAACCAAAACAGGGGTAATGATGAAATCCTTAGACCCATTGTAAGAACGAAATAAAGATCATTCTCTGACGTTGTCAGGCATGCATACAAGCACATAAAAAATACTGAGTACCATTTTGAGTTGTTGCAAATATATTTCAGCATATTGGACCAGCCTGCTGCATCAGTTTTTTCAATTAAAATTTCTTGGTGACTTCAAATTAAACCTTCTGTGGACTGATCATTTTCATTCTCATCAAAAGTCCTTTTGTTCCACATTACCCATTCATATCAGTATAGATACCCAGCATTATTTGTTTTCCAATTGAGATCTGATTAGTTTTCTATAATTTTTTTAACAGTGTTAAATGTCTTACGTGTTCTAGACAGTAGTCAGATCACCATGAGTTTATAGAAAAAATAATAAATCAGAGTAGTAATTGTCAGAGCCTGGGTTTGCTTTGTGTATTTTGCCTGCTATTTACACTGTTTAGCCTCTAGATGCCGCCAGAGCTGCAGGTGCCTGAGGGCAACACATACAACCTGTTTACCCCTCATCAGGAGGAGCTTAAAGAGGCTGAGCAGTCAGTACTCCAGTGCCTGAGTGTTTTGCCAATGTAGTTAATTCCTAGCCCTGGCTCCAGTTCCTGTCCATGTACCACACCGAGTTCAAGTAACCCGAATACCTTCCGGATCAAGAACCAGCTGACTGCCCCAGGTTCTCACCCTTACCAGCCTCTTGAGAATCCTGCCCACCCTCCAACAACCGCCCTGGCATCTGCACCTGATGCTCAGTGACGACCCCGGTTCCAGTTCCAAATTCATTTACCATCTCCCTAATAAACCTGTTAAGCTTTTTCTCTGTCTCCTAAGTGTTCCTCTGCGTGTGGGTCAAAAGGGTTAATAAAACTATGACAGAACACTCAAGCCAATCTGACCCAGCAGAGGCGCTCAGGAGAACCCTCGCAGATCACTCTCACCAAATCCAGTCACAAGGAACCACCCTCCAGACTGTAGTAGAACAACAAAGACACACAAACCAACAGTTGGAACAAATGGCCACCCTTTTCCAGCATGTCCTGAGTTCCCGGACCTTCCAAGCTCCAGAGGGTGGCACCGCAAACCCAGCCTCCACAGCCAGTCCGGTCTCACAACAACTTCTGCAATCTCGTGACGTAATTTCTCCTAATCTGGAGAAATACTCCGGTAAGGTTAGTAAATGTAAGAGTTTTTTGTTACAGTGCTCCCTAGTGTTCAATCGTTCCCTACAGTCTTTTCCGCACGACCATGTTAAAATCTCATTTATTTTATGGTTTTCATTTTGGTATGGTATGATTTTGCTATAGATTTT
The DNA here is from genome assembly GCF_021462225.1 of Girardinichthys multiradiatus. Taxonomy (NCBI): domain Eukaryota; kingdom Metazoa; phylum Chordata; class Actinopteri; order Cyprinodontiformes; family Goodeidae; genus Girardinichthys; species Girardinichthys multiradiatus. Next base: position 2,983,915 of record NC_061801.1, on the reverse strand, counting down.
TGAACGTTAGCTGCTGCATTTAACTGGAACACTAGTGCCCTAAAAGTAGTCTTTTTCCAGGCTTTAGACAAGCCACTAAAAGATGAGCTCGCCTTAATTGATGAACCTAGCAGCCTTAATGATCTCATTTCTTTAGCTACTAGAATAAATAATAGAATGAGAGAAAGAAGGAAATCACGAGCCGGAGTATTTGTTGTGAGACCGCAGGTTCCGTTACAAGAATCATCTCCACCACCACTTAAGTCTGGCCCAAACCCTCCAGAACCAGTATCCATACAGCTAGGTAGAACACGCCTTACCCCTGAGGAACAGCGTCGTTGTAAGGAGTCTAATCAGTGTTTATATTGTGGTTCACCGAACCATTTTGTTGCCACCTGTCCCATCCGGCCAAAAGAGAGGGTCCGCCATCTGTAGAGGGTAGATTGGCAGACCAATCACCACTTTCTAAAACCCCTCGACTTACTTTGCCTGCCACCCTGTTTTTCAATCAGGACCATCTCAACTTCTCAGTCCTAATAGACCTTGGATGTGAACAAGACCTGATCGATCAACAATTAGTAGAACAAGCCAGGATCGAGACAGAGCTTCTCACTAAACCTCTCCAAGTACTAGCTCTTGATGGAAAAACCATTCAAAGAATCACTCATAGAACCAAACCTCTTAAAATAGTCATCTCAGGAAACCCATGTGAAAACAACTCATTTTATGTGGTTCCCATCTCACAGAGCTCACTAGTGTTGGGTTTCCCCTGGTTGCAACGTCATAACCCCCATTTAAACTGAGCTGAGTGTAGAGTTGAGTCCTGGTCTACAAAATGTTTATCATCTTGTCTCCACTCCACAGTTTCTCCACACTCACCTATAGAGGGAGCTGAAGAAGACGAACCCCTGTTTTATCTCATGCTCCTGAGGACTAACATTTTATTAGCAAAATTTTACAAGAAACAATTTCTTGCTAATCCCAACAACATGGCCATTAGAATGAGCCAACCTTTAAACACAGAAACAAGATCTAATACAACCCTGTGCTATACATCAGTGACTTAGTGTAAAACATTAACACTATTGCTCTTGTGGTATCAAAAATAACAAGTCATCTAGGGTGTAGAAATAAAACAAGTGCTAAATGTTGAGAAAATGCACATACAAAAATTGGATATCTTCTGTTCACCGATCACTGCAGTGCATTGTATACTTTCTATTTATAACATTAGGAACAAGTACATTTCTTCAAAACAGACTGAATCCATTATGCAGTGGATTATTGGTAGATGAGAAACACACATGCTTAGAATCAATATGACATTTAGAAAATACTAGAAAATATATAAATATGTTTTCTGTAACTTTCAATTGTAATTTAACAGCAAATACTAAAGACAGAAACCTCAGCCTACCTTAGCTAAAAATTGCATAAGCTATAAAGAAACATACTGTCAGACATGACTAATTCAAATGTGTAAAATTGTACAGATAACATTGACAATGTAACAATGTTTGAGTTTTAGTCCAGACCCAACAACAAAATATCTGGATTAACAAGTCTGACTCCTTACAAGAGTATTTGATTTAACTAAACTGCCACAAAACACGAGGCACTAAAGAAAGCTTAAAAAAGAAGCTTTATTATATTTTCTTTAGATCTCTTGAAATCATTTTTCTTGTTGCTGCTATAGGTTTCTTTCATGCAGCAGGAGAACTCAGATCTGGTGAAGACAGCTCTGGATATAGTAATAAACAGTGTACTCATTCTTTTTTTTTTACCACTTCATTGTATCATGTGAAACTAGGAATGACAAAAGAAACTGGAATAATTTCAGTCAAAACTGGTCTTCTGACATAAATGGACAATTACTCAGATTTTTTTTAAACAGGAGTAATTTGCATATGTTCAAAATACATATTCTTTATGTCTCTTTGCAGCTCTGCTCTAGTCTGCATGAACCGGTCAAATGTAGTGGATTGCAGTAGCTGTCTAAACAATGTCCATTACCCAGATATTGCTTTCAAGAACGGCATTAAATTCAGAACGGTTGTCTGGGTAATTTTCATAGATGTCAGCTATTTGCAGAATACTTCCACATGTGTGACCCACTGATCTTCTTGTGAATGCCGTCATATCTTGAAATTCTACAAAAATACTGTTTGTTACTATAAGATCAGATCCAGTGCAGAATCGCATAAATTTCTGAAGTTTAATGTCATCCAGCTCTCTGATGAATCTGTTGAGATGATTTCCCACATCTTTTTTCTTTGGAGACAAATCCTCAGCAAATTTCAGCAGTTGGCAGACTTTTTTTGATGTTGGTTGCAGGTCTGAGAACAACTTGATCAATGCCTCTGGACTGAGGGAAATATGTGGATAGATGATCTCTCTACAACAGTCAATGACGAACAGTGGTTTTTGGACAAGCTCTTTGTTTTCATCAAGGATTGTAGGAAGAGTTTCAGGAGTTATTCTTTTTCTACAGCCATAACTGTCAAGAACCTCCACAAGATCATCTTGGTCAACAGCAGAAAAGTTTGTGACTGCTTCCCTCAAAACCTCACATTCTTGGCTGCTGACAAACTGTAGAAAATGTGCTTTAAGATCGCTGTAAACGCTACTGAAAAGCACTTGTTCAAGAAAAGGGATTGCAAGTTTATTTGGAAAATACTGACAGTCTTGGTAACCTTTCAAAAGTATTCGTCCAACTGCCTTCCATTTTTCCGCAGGAAAATCATGGCGAATGAAGGGCACTTTAACTGTTGTACCGAGGGTGCATCGCTCATAGAATTCATTCCAGAAGCAGGTGAGAACATCTCTTAGTATCCCTGAGCCACTGCCTGCTTCTTCTGTGTTGTCTGGAAGTATGCGCTTCACATGTTTTTCTCATAATATCTGAATCAGAGAAGCAGTAACAATGTCATGAAAAGTGTTAGTATGATGTAGTGATTGTTATTACATCATCTGGATTAGCTGGACTGAGGGGTACAAGAAAACCCTCATAGATTGTGTCTTCTGTATCTTCCTCAGCATTAAGAATGGGACCAAAGGTTATTTCTGAATCATCTGAAGGTTCTAAACCAGGGTGGGAATCAACAGAAGAACTCGTGACTTCCCACGTTTGCAATGGATTAATTTCACTGCTACTGCTTTCCAAATATGACTTCAGATGTCTCGCTGTCATCTTCTTCAGGAACATTTGGCTTTGTTGCAATGTAGAAGCATAACATTGTCAGCCTCGCTGCTTCACACATATTGCCAATCGTTAGGCAGGTGTCATCAATAAGGTGGTTCTGTTTAAAGTCCCAAACCTCAAACTCAAAATCTGTCTCAGGACCCTTAGGAGACATGCCATCAGGAAAAAGAAGTTTATTTCCTTCATGAAGAATATCTTTTAATTCAGCATCAGTGGCCATTTGAATTTTTCTACTCCCACCTCCTGGCTTCGCTCTCACCTGTTTGGTTATTTTTCCATCACTATGTATCCATCCTATCTCAATATTTTGTGTTGCTTTTTGCTTCTTTGTTTGTCTTGTTCTTTCTTGCATGGTGTTTTCCTTTGGACTTTCATTTTTGATTTTCATTTTCTCGCGAAGCTTCTGCAGAAACTGAAGAAGACAATTCGGTCTCCATAGGAAGGTATGTAATTTGCCAGAGTTGCGTCATCCATCAGCGCTATGACATCACAATCAATCTGCACAAAAACAGACAGAAAACACAATTATTTTTTTCAGTCTTCCCTACAAATCAGTGTTAAGATCACCCTTATGCCAGTAGGAAAATACTGAGTTTAAATAGCATAAAAGCTATATACTGTTTTTGGGAGACATACAATGGTGAAAGAAGGAGCTAAAGCATAGCCTTTGAGTAATTGGACCATCCTCTACTTTATTTAAAAATGGAAGGATTGGAGAGCAAGAGAGCCAAGCAGACAAACTCTGAGCCAGTTTTCAAGCCTAGAGTATGAAAGAGAGCACATACAGTTAGTCACAGTAGAAGCTCAGCCAGTAGCTATGTATAGGAGAGACAGGGTTAAACACTGAAATACAGGGCCAAGTGAATCATCTGTATAAGGTGAGCATTGAGGTGTTGGCAGCAGCAGCTTGGCCAATGTCCCCCTCCAGGAAGGAGTCCTAGCATGTTAAGTGTGGTTCAAGTCATCCCATTGCATCTCAATGAGAACAAGATCTAGGCTTTGGCTTCACATTTCTTCATGCATCCTCTAATATACAGTAGAATTCATGTTGGAGTTGATGGTGAGCTGCCAGGTCCAACTGCAGCATGCAGCTGCATCCCTAAAACCATGACACTTCCACTTTCATGCTTGACACTTTTCCAGGAATTCTGTATTCGATTTATTCCAAACATGTCTTCTGTTTTGGTCTCCAGATAATATGGTTTTAGATCAATGACCAAAGAACATCTAGAAGTTCTGGTCTTTGTCTACATTCCCTCTGGAAGTCTGGCATTTATGTTTAATGACAGAGATGAGGGTTACAATTTACATGGAAAAGGTTTTTAAACAAAAACAAAGTATTCCAACTGCTAGGAGTTTTACTATGTAGATGTGTGGCATGGATTTGTGGAATTGGTCGGATAGTGGCTTGAAATAAACTAATCACATAAATCAGTTTAAAAAAAGGATAACAGTTTAGGAGTATGTGGTAGAAGTGGGGTGACATTAGGAGTTGTTGTGATTATGAATATATTATTTAATATTAATACTTTAATATTTATTAAATAATATTTTGGTCTGTTAAGGGTTTTCCTGTAAATACCAGCATAATAAGGCAGTGGTATTAGGACAAAATTGAAAGGGATGAGCCAAACTCTGGCATTATTGAACAGCAAAACTCTGTACACACATAGAATGAATTCACACAACTTCTTAAAATACAAGAATTTATTAACAAAAATAAGTCAACTCCAAGTCAAACATATTTCAATCAAAAACTCTTTACTTTGCTAAAACAACCCGACTAAACTACCAAGCAAAATGAAAGAAGAAGGAAGACTAATGGGCTATGTACAATATAATCAAGTGAAACAAAGATGGTTGAAAATCATGACCAAAAGAGTAATGCAACATTACCATGCAATGTTATTTATGTTTGAGAACCAAGGATTATCTTGAAGAATCTGGAAATGAAGTTAAGTTAGTTCCAAGACTAACTTAGGCAATAATTAGTATACCTTTAAACAACCATTCACAATGCAAGATCAGATAAAACATTATTTTAATAAAATTACATTTTAAAGAATGATTTGCTGAATAAAACCAACCTTCTGGATGACCAATTTTCAACAAGTGTTTTTATTAACTGCCTTTATTAAGATATGAGAAATTTTAAGGGAATATTCAAATATTTATGGAAATATTTTGAATAAGAGCCAAACCTTTCTGGATAAATGGATCTTAATGGTGTTTAATTTGTTATCACGGTTAGTAAAATATTATTTAAGGAAATATTACTTCCTAGATTGGAAACTAATAACCTTCCTGGGTAAATCATCTTCAGCTGACTCATAAAGCACGTCTTCTTTCATTGGCGGTTGGAGCTATAAAAATAAGTTTATAGCTGGTTACCGGAATCAAACACATACCTTTAAAATACCACTAATAAAAGGGTTGAAATGCATAAGCGTGGATGGCGCGTAATGGCCAATTTGTGTTCAAAAACCACCCTTCAAATAAAGTTTGTCTTTAAAAAAACACAACACAGAACACATCCTTAGCTGAGTACTAGTCTGCTAGCACTTACTGTAGCTGAGTTTCTCAACACAAACAAAACAAACGTCATTAAATGAACATTTAAGTTATTTAACGCTAAACTAATCCCTGTCCATGTCATTGTTTTCAGAATAGATCTGACCCACATACAGAAGTACTCTCTGGAGAACGAAAATCAGTAAAATTATGTTTTATGGTGCCACAAATAATCGGGAAGGTGAACGAGTGAATCTTTAACTGTTTGGAAGGAAGGGGAAGAGAGCTGGCGAGACAAGGAACTATAGTAAGGCAGGATTGACGATAAATAATTAAGATATTCAGGTGAACGACTTACTAAGTAGGCGCAGTCAGGTCACCAGGGGTTGAGGGATTCGGGGTCTCGGTTTATGTAGCAGAGTGTGTTCAGATGTCTCCTGTTTGAAGGTTGACTGGAAAAACCAACCTGCCGATGCTTACGTTGGAGGGAAGACAGGGTACGCTTATGTAAATGAACGGAACTTATATAGCGTCTTTCCAGTCATACAGACCACTCAAAGCACTTTACACATCAACATATGGCATGAGGAGGCTGGAATCAAACTCACAACCTTCTGTTTGCATGACAACTACTCTTCCTACTGAGCCACAGTCGCCTCCAAGAAACGGAGGAGGCAGAGGGGAAGCTGCCAGCTAGAGTGGCGTCCGGTAGAAGTCAGGAGTCTAGGAAACAAATTCCTCAAAACGTAGGAAGTCTTGACAAAAAGAATTTCTGAGAGCGAAATCTGTGTAAACCGTGATATCCTTCTCGTCAGCTGAAAACAGGGGTTGCTGGTAACCAAGGGAAGCCTCAAACGGACATCGTCCATTAGCTGAAGAAACGTGTGAGTTGAATGCATACTCAACCCAAGGTAAGTATGACCACCAATCTGGGGGATTTGTAAATGTGAGACAACGTAAAGTGGATTCCAGTTGCTGATTTAATCTTTCAGTTTGGCCATTGGACTGAGGGTGATAACCTGAAGTCAATGAAACTTTAGCTCCTAGAGCTATGCAAAACTGTTTCCAAACCTGTGGACCTCAGTCGGACAGAATGTCTTGTGAAATCCCATGTAAATGAAAAACATGTTTAGTGAGAAGTTTAGCAGTTTGTAGAGCTGACATGCCTTAGAGAACCGATCAACAATCATGAGAATGGTTGTCATACCTGAGGACAGTGGTAGTCCAGTAACAAAGTCCAATCCAATGTGGGACCAAGGCCGATTAGGAATGCTGAGGGGTTGGAGGAGACCTGCAGGTGGCTGGTTACTTGACTTGTTTCTGGCACAGGTTGTACAAGCCTGAACAAATCCCCTTACATTCTTATGTAAGGACGGCCACCAAAACCTCCTCAGAACCAATGCTATAGTCCTGCTTACCCCGGGATGAGCCGAAAATCTGGCTGGTATGAAGCAAGTCGATGAATCTGAAACGTACTTGGGACGGAACATAGATGCGGTTGGATTGTCCAGTGCCAGGGTCAGGTTCCTGTTGTTGAACCCTAATAATAGTGTCTTCTATCTCCCACCTGAGTGCCCTATTGTCCAAATGGGCGGCAGGATGGGAGCTGGTTCCTTCACCGAATCCTCAACGGCAAACTATCTGGAGAGGGCATCAGCCTTAGCGTTTTAGATCCGGGTTTGAAAGAGATGCACAAATCAAAACGAGAAAAGAATAAAGACCACCGAGACTGGCGTGGGTTGAGTCTCTTAGCAGACTGAAGGTAGGCCAGGTTCTTATGATCTGTCCAGACTTGGATGGGATGCTCGGCCCCCTCTAGCTAGTGGCGCCACTCCTCAAGGGCTAGTTTTATGCCTAGTAGTTCTCTTTCCCCCATATCATAATTCATTTCGATGTTCATTAACCTATGGTAAAGAAAGCACAAGGATGGAGTTTCCCCATCCCCATAGTGCTTGAGTAAAGTTCTTTTTTAAAGCCTGAAAGGCTGCTTTAGCTTCAGATTACCAGGAAAATGAAATATTGGAAGAGGTTAATGCAGAGGTTAATGGTGGATAGGGTACGCTTATGTCTTGATCCAAGAAACGGAGGAAGCAGGGAAGCTGCCAGCTAGAGTGGAGTCTGGTAGAAGTCAGGAGTCTAGGAAACAAAATCCTCAAAACGTAGGAAGTCTTGACCAACAAAATTTCTAAGACCGAAATCTGTGTTCAGCGAGGTAAATCCAAGAGTCGAGCATAAACAAAGTTACTTAGAGTACAAAATCAAAGCTTAGACTAGAGGTGGCTGAGTTCGTTACCACTGAAGGCAAACACTCTGGCGTCGAAGTGCTGGCAGCCTCCTGCTTAAGTACTTCTCCATGCAATCAGCAGAATAAGCCACACTTGTCCCCCAGCGCACCTAAGAACTCCCGCACCATCTAGGAACTGAACACATTGTTGCAAGCACAATACAAACACATAACCCAGACCCCGACAGTCCAAACACTACCTTTTACATGAACTGTACTGAGGAGAAGTTGTCCAAAGCGACCAAGTTGAGGAAAGCCTCCATGGTGAATAAAGGGTTTACTTTCAGCTAACCTCTGTAGCTGTGGGCTGAACTTGACGCATGTGTTGTGTTGCGGTCCCATTGTCCGTCCTTTAGACAGGGAAAACCGCTCCACTCTGCGTTGTAGAGACAAGATCTCTGCTGGGAACTCTCTGGAACACAGTTTGCTTCTGTAGACCTCAGAAAGAAAAGTCAAGCCACGCTACTAATTACCCCCGTTCATGAATGAATACCGGATACACAAACAGTAATTCATTCCTGCTTAACTTAGTGCATATGATCGCATGATTGTATGACACTCTTAAATCCAGTTTGAAGATTAATATCTGTTTGCCAGCAAGAGACATTAGCGCGCTGTGTCCCTCCTTCCAGTTCCGCTAGGGACCTGTTTGGAAGAGGTCAGTTTGTTGAAACGCATGGGTTTTTTATTCAAACAGTGATGTCACGGGACGTCCGCTGTTACTCCCTTCTTGTTCCTGTTCCTGGCTGTGCTGGAAGTAGGTTAATGCAATTTATTTTGAAAGTTACTACTGGCCTTTAATGTTGTAACTCATGGCTGGGTACCAAAAGAGTGAAGTTATACTTTCTGGTTTTAATTGTGAACAGCTCTGTTGATGAATTTTAATGGTGTTGTGTAGCCAAATTTGTTATCTTTAATTTTATTATCTAATGTGTAAGTAATTGTACATCATTTTGTTATTCAAGGAATGGAAGTGAATATGTAAAAAGTGAAAGGAGAAGGAATCCATAAGTTTTCTTCTGCCTGCTCTCGTTTGAGCTGAAATTTATTCAATTATGGTATTCTTTTGTTTTTGCTAATATTTTTGTTTGTGTATATATATACAGCTTTCTTTTCTGTTGTTATGTTTTTCTTTTAATGTTGGAAACACTTGAAATAAAGTCATTTGTTCATTCATTCTTAGAGAGAAAGGGTTTCCTCCTTGCAAATCAACAGTAACAGGCGACTGCTGACAACATTTTATGGGTTTTGGAAACTTTTATTAATTCAGTTCAGTTTATTTATATAGCGCCAATTCACAACACGTCGTCTCAAGGCACTTCATAAAAGTCAGGTACATACATTCCAATTAATCCTAACCATTGAACGGTGCAGTCAGCTTCAGTTATTTATTCAAATTGAATAAAACGTTTTTCTATCTAAGGAAACCCAGCAGATTGCACCGAATCAGAGACTTGTAGCATTCACTCCTCTTGGATGAGCATGTAGAGACAGTGGACAGTCACTGGCGTTGACTTTGCAGCAATCCCTCATACTGAGCATGCATGTAGCGACAGTGGAGAGGAAAAACTCCCTTTTAACAGGAAGAAACCTCCAGCAGAACCAGGCTCAGTGTGAGCGGCCATCTGCCATGACCGACTGGGGGTTTGAGAGAACAGAGCAGAGACACAAAGAGAACAAAGAAGCACTGATCCAGGAGTACTTTCTATGGGAAAAGTAAATGTTAATGGATGTAGCTCCTTTAGTCGTTTCATCTAGAAAGAAAGAACAGATAAACTGAGCCAGTTTTCAAGGTTAGAGTCTGAAAGAGAGCACATATAATTAGTTACAGTAAAAGCTGAGGAAGTAGCTATGTCTAGGAGAGAGAAAGGGTGAAACACTGAAAGACAGGGCCAAGTGTATCATCGGTAGAAGGTGAGCATTAAGTTGTTGGCAGCAGAAGCGCGGATGATTCCCCTCTCCAGGAAGGTGTCACAGGTAGACACAGGGTCAGGCCAGGTGTAGCTTTTAGTCAGAGAAAAGAGAGAGAACATAAAGTTAAAAGCTGAAATAACAGCAAATAATGCAAAATTGGAGAGTAGTGTGAAAATGTAGCGAAGAGAGTGAAAGTGGTCTTTATGTCCTCTAGCAGCCTAAGGCTATAGCAGCATTCCTACAGAGCTAGCTCAGGAAAACCTAAGCCACTCTAACTATAAGTTTTATCAAAAAGGAAAGCTTTAAGCCTAGCCTTAAAAGTAGACAGGGTGTCTGCCTCACGGACTAAAACTGGGAGCTGATTCCACAGGAGAGAAGCCTGATAACGAAAGGATCGGCCTCCCATTCTACTTCTAGAGACTCTAGGAACCACCAGTAAACCTGCAGTATGAGAACGAAGTGCTCTGTTATGAATATATGGAACAATCAGATCTCTGATGTATGATGGAGCTAGATCATTAAGGGCTTTATATGTGAGGAGGAGAATTTTAGATTCTATTCTGGATTTAACAGGGAGCCAATGAAGGGAAGCTAAAATAGGAGAAATATGATCTCTCTTTTTATTTTTCATCCAAACTCTTGCTGCAGCATTTTGAATCAGCTGAAGGCTTTTAACTGCATTTTGTGGACATCCTGATGGTAAAGAATTACAATAGTCCAGCCTTGAAGTAACAGATGCATGGACTAGTTTTTCAGCGTCACTCCTGGATAGGATATTTCTAATTTTGGCAATGTTCCGGAGGTGAAAGAAGGAAATCCTAGAAACCTGTTTAATATGGGATTTAAATTACATGTCCTGGCCAAAAATAACACAAAGGTTTTTTACTTTATTACTGGAGGTCAATTTAATGCCATCCAGGTTAAGTGATTGACTAAGCAGTTTCTTTTTCAAAGACTCTGGTCCAAGGTCAATTTAATGCTGTCCATATTAATTAATAGATTAAGCAATTTCTTTGTCAAAGATTCCAGTGCAAAGATAACTTCTGTCTTGTCTAAATTTAGAAGCAGAAAATTTAAAGTCATCCGAGTTTTTATGTCTTCAAGACATGCTTGTAGTCTATCTAATTGGTTGGGCTCATCAGGATTTATGGATAAGTAAAGCTGAGTATCATCAGCGTAACAGTGAAAATTCATCCTATGCTGCCTGATAATTTTGCCTATTGGAAGCAAATATATAGTGAAGAGAATTGGCCCAATCACTGAACCCTGTGGTACTCCACAATTAATCCCTGAGTTTAAAGAGGATTTATCATTTACATGAACAAATTGGAATCTGTCAGACAAATAATATTTAAACCAGCTTAGTGCTGTTCCCCTGATCCCTACAGCATTTTCCAGCCTTTCTAAGAGAATATTATGATCAACTGTATCAAATGCAGCACTCACAGAACAACTACAGACACATGTCCATTATCTGAGGCTAGGAGAATATCATTAGTGACTTTCAGCAGAGCTGTTTCAGTGCTATGATGAGCTCTGAAACTTGACTGAAACTCTTCAAATAGGTCACTGCTGTGTAAATGCTCACACATTTGATTAGCAACTATTTTCTTAAGTTTTAGATAAAAACATAAGACTGGATATAGTTCTGTAATTTATCAAGTCATCTTGATCGATAGGTGGTTTTTAAGTAAAGGTTTACTTACAGCTACCTTACATGCTTGTGGTACATATCAATTTACTAAGGACAGATTAATTATATCTAAAATGGGGCTGGTAATCAGAGGGAACACTTCCTTAAATAATTTGGTTGGGATTGGGTCTAACATACAAGTTGAAGGTTTAGATGAAGCTAATATTTCTGATAACTCAGGAAGCTCCACAGGATCAAAACAGTCCAAACACAGATCAGGTTCTACAGTTACCTCCAATGTTGTCTCACTTGCTGAGGATAAAGTAATTAAAAAAGTCCGTATTTGTGGTTTTGTTGTTCATTTATTTCAACTGAATTTTCCTGAAGTCCACAATTTCATTTAAAAATAATTTAAAGGCTCTTGTAGAGTGTCCTAATTCTTTTCACAAGTATATTATAATTTATGAATGTGTCTTGATTTACAATTGAATTTTCCCATTGTAGTTCTTGTATTTTACCCTGTATGCTGTATGTGTATGTGTCAGTTGCCAGGGAATATATTGAAAGCAGTACGTTACAGGAGGACAAATATTTGAATCCTGGCCTCAGACTTTTGGACATATAGTAAGTTGGTAATGTAGCCGCAGACAGGTGTCAGCCATCCTTAATAATTATGACCAAACTTTTTTTTCTATGTTTACTGGATGTCATCAGGACCCAGCTTTTGTTAATACATACTGCCTGGCAAGCAGAGGCTTGGTGGGAAGTTCAGGCCCAAAGTGATTCCATAGCTTTCAATGATTTCAGTAAAAGGGAGAGAAGGAGGTCTTTATATAACAACAAACAAAGCCAAGCCATGAGTCGGGGAAACATCTCTTATTACAGGATTCAACAGGCCAAAATGACCGCAGTGACAGATTTTAAAATGAGACTTGCTGACGTTCTGCAGCCTTCATGTGTTTGGCTCAAACTGCAGATTTATTTTGGAAGGGCTTACATTATGAAATACCCTGGCTGGCCAAAAAAAAAGTTGCCACCAAAAAAAAAAAAAATGGTCACACACTCTAATATTTCGTTGGACCGCAATTACGACACGCAATCTCTGTGGCATTGCTTTGAAAAGTTTCTGCAATGTCACAAGATTTATTTCCACCCTTTGTTGCTTTAATTTTTCACCAAGATCTTGCATTGATGATGGCAGAGTCTGACCGCTGTGCAAAGCCTTCTCCAGAACATCCCAAACATTTTCAATGGGGTTAAGATCTGGACTCCCTGAACCACTCTTTCACAATTCGAGCCCGATGAATCCTGGCATTGTCATCTAGGAATATACCCGTGCCATCAGGGAAGAAAAAATTCATTGATGGAATAATCTGGTCATTCAGTATATTCAGGTAGTCAGCTGACCTCATTCTTTGAACTCATATTCAGAATCAGAATCAGAATCAGAAAAGCTTTATTGCCAAGTACGTTTTTGGACATACAAGGAATTTGTTTTGGCGTAGTCAGTGCAATACAGTACAAATTAAACAGTATAAACATATCTACAATATAATATAAATATATGTGCACAGTTTTAAGTGAGTCAGAGTAAATATAGAGCAGTATAAGATGCAAGAGCAATACAACAGTGCAGGTGATCATTACTGAACTCAGACCTGACCAACTGCAGCAACCACAGATCATAGCACTGTCCCCACAGGCTTGTACAGTAGGCACCAGGCATGATGGGTGCTTTACTTCACCTGCCTCTCTTTTTACCCTGATGCGCCCATCACTCTGAAACAGGGTAAATCTAGACTCATCAGACCATATGACCTTCCATTGCTCCAGAGTCCAATCTTTATGATCCCTAGCAAATTGAACTCTTTTTTTCCGCTTGGCCTCACTGATTAGTGGCTTTCTTAAGGCTACACAGCTGTTCAGTCCCAATCCCTTGAGTTCCCTTCGTATTGTGCGTGTGGAAATGCTCTTACTTTCACTATTAAACACAGCCCGGAGTTCTACTGTTGTTTTTCTTCGATTTGATTTCACCAAACGTTTAAGTGATCGCCAATCACGATCATTCAGAATTTTTTTCCGGCCACATTTCCTCCTTGAAGACGATGGGTCCCTACTATCCTTCCAGTTTTTAATAATGTGTTGGACAGTTCTTAACCCATTTTGGTAGTTTCTGCAATCTCCTTAGATGTTTTCTCTGCTTGATGCATGTCAATGATTTGACCTTTCTGAAACAGACTGACATCTTTTCCACGACCACAGGATGTGTCTTTAGGCATGGTTGTTTATAAGAAATGAGAAGCTACTCATTGCACCAGTTGGGGTTAAATAACTTGTTGCCAGCTGAAACATAATCGCCCATTTAGTAATTATCCAATGGGAGGCTCGTACCTATTTGCCTAGTTAAATACAGGTGGTGACTTTGTTTTGGCCAGGCAGTGTAAAACAAAGGCAGAGTGTGAAATATATTGTTGCTGAATTGATGATTAACATGTCCTGAAGGGTGATATACAGAGATCTTGCTGCCCTGGTCCCAAAACATAACTCAGCAGGATCCCTGATGATAGGCCAGCAATATCTAACACAATCTACATTACAAATTGAAACTTAAAAAATAACTTTTCTGGGTCAGTGGCTGTTTAAACACAGAAGTATTCTGTAATTCTTTTTAACTTTAAGTGAAGCAGTATAGAGATGCGGACAATGGTGATCACAGATGTATCTCTTTGCACCATTTTTTAGCTTTCTGGCCAATTTTAACTGAACATGTCCTAAGGGCTTCACAATTATTGCTTTCATGATCCTTCACGTGACTCCTGTGTGTTCCCCTTTCAGAAAGAAGAATTGTTCTAGTGTACAGTAAAATTATAGTCTTAAAAACTTATAGGACAACATTCCTTAATCATTAAACATATTTTGAGGCTCGTATGTAACATAAAACCTTTGGTGATGTGTCAATAAAATATATATATATTTGTTAGGTATAATCTGACAAAATCAGACAAAATCTATGTAGAGGTTGTGTTTTATCAAATGTATTGTTTTTATGATGAAGGAAACTAGAAACATAGAAGCTGATGAGTGTAAAACATTTATGGCAACATAAGATTTAAGCAGGAACTCTAGAGTGGATCCTTTGTATGGGACCCTGAGTGAGGAAAACATCTGTAAGTTTAAGACCAACCTTTGTTAGAATGTGTAAACTGGGTTTATAAAATATATTTTTTAAATATCGTAAAATGCAAACTTTCACATTTTCCAAGATGTACATTTTGTAAATTTTCAAAACACCCTATTCAGTTGCACATTTCATTTAATCTGTGTATCATTTTTAATAATGTACAGTTTTTTTTTTTTCCTATAGTTTTTACCTTTGTGGGTACCTGTATGTTTCCATTTGCCTTTTACTTTGCTGCTGACACACCTGAATGTCCCCACTGTAGGACAATAAAATTGGAGGAATTTTATTGAACAAAATAGCACTGAAAAACAGTCAGTCATTTTCTACTGCTTATTCCATAGTGGGTCACGGGGAAGCTGGTGCCTATCTCTAGCAGTCAATCGACGAGAGGCAGGGTACACCCTGCATGTTTACCCACTGGGAGAACATGCAAACTCCATGCAGAAAGACCCCCGGATGGGAATTGAACCCAGGACCTCCTTGCAGCAAGGCAACAGTGCTGCAAACGTCGCCACCTGCAGCCAACAATAAAAGGTATTTATCTAAAAGGATAAAATTTTCTGTTTAATTCGTGATCATTCAGAGACCCACCCTGTAGGCCAAGGACTGGTACAACATGGTCCGGATTTGTGTAAGCAAATCAAGTTCAATAACAGTTTCCTTACCTGTAGTTAGCAGATGTCATGTTGCCCTTAATTTGTCGAAAGTAAATAAATCCTTAAAACGGTGGCATGGCTGCTCAGATGTTTTAGCAGATTTTTGCAATTTTAAAAGCTCAAAATTATCATGTTTATCTCTGTGAAATACAATGCTTCATTATTACTGTCATAATTCCGTTCAGTGTTAGATAGTCTGCGTGAAAAGAAAGCACAACGGTGAAGTTTCCCAACCCGTTCAGAGCATTGCGAAAGCACTGCAACCACGCCTGAGTCTGATGCATCAACCTCCAACGTGATTTGTTTGTTAGGATCTGGGTAGACTAGGATGGGTGCTTCAGCGAACCATTTCTTGAGGTCCTTAAAGGCAGCATCTGCTGTCCACTGAAATTGGATCTTGGTAGATGTGAGTGCAGTCAGAGGAGCGGTTACTTGGCTGAAGCTTCTTATGAAATGTCTGTAAACATTTGTAAAACCAAAAAAGATTTGCAGTAGCTTATGTGAGCCTGGTACTGGCCAGTCCAGTACAGCCTTGATCTTCTCCGAGTCCGAGTGAACCCGCCCACCCTCTAGATTGTACCCGAAGAAAATCACAGAACGTTGATGAAACTCACATTATTCTGCTTTGACGTAAAACCTGTTTTCCAGTAGCCTTTGAAGGACCAACCTGACATGATTCTGGTGTTCTGAAAGGGTTCTCGAGTAAATCAAAATGTCATCCAGGTAGACAAAAACAAACACGTTCAGAAAGTCCCGCTGGACATCATTGACTAGGGCCTGGAAAATTGCAGGGGCGTTGCAGAGACCAAAGGGTATAACCAAAAAATATTCGAAATGGCCAAGAGGAGTTTTGAACACTGTCTTCAACTCATCTCCCTGACAAATGCATAAAAGAGGGTAGGCATTACAGAGGTCAAGTTTGGTAAAGATGGTGGAGCCCTGTACCGGTTCAAAAGCAAAAGTCAACAGTGGAAGAGGATACTTATTCTTTACTGTAATCTGATTCAAGCCTCTGTAATCAATACAGGGGCGGAGCGTGCCATCCTTCTTTCCCACAAAGAAAAACCCCGCACCTAGGGGAGATGAAGACGGACGGATTATTACAGTGGTGAGGGAGTCTGAGATGTACTGTTCTAGAGACCGACGTTCTGGACGGGATATGTTATATGGGCGGCTTGAAGGAATTTTGGCTCCAGGAAGCAGCTCTATGGCACAATCATATGGGCGGTGAGGCAGAAGAGACAATGCTTTGGACTTACTGAATACTTGTTTTAGATCATGGTTCTTTGAAAATAAAATTCTAGTATGGTTTTTAATATGTTGATCTAGCTCCTTATCCATTTGAACAGGCCTCAAATCTATCCCCTTACCTCCGGCTTTTAATATGTTTTGGCTTTAAATGAAAGAAAAATTTAACGTGGCTTGACTTTCATCAATCAAATTAAAGATTGTGATCAGCCAATTTAATTGAGAGAAATATTTAACTTTACAGGATAATGAGTAACCCTAAGATAAATCATTTATTGTGAGAAAATGAAAACAATGGAATCAGAATTCAAAAGACTGCCAAACGAACTCAGTAACAGGGCTGAATGCCATATATTTGTCTTTAACATTTCATTAGAAATAGTTAGATACACATTTAATAATTGCAAGTGGTTTCACACTTGATGGGACAATGACTTGGAACTTTTGGGCACTGTTTTGTCACATAGGTGCAGGGATGCACTCGGAAGCCCTGAAGAGGCTTGATAACAAACTATTCATTTGATTCAGGTATGATGGAGAAGGGATACACCTAAAAGATGAAGGACAGTAGCTCTCGAGGGCTGGACTGGCCTCTCCTCTCCGAGTTAATGTGCTTATACACACAAGGCTTACAAATACTGATCTGGATTGCCTGTCATGAATTGTAAGAAAAGTTGGCAACAGAATGCAACGGATAGCTAGTGAGTTTATACTTCACAAATGCCTGGCAACAAAACAGTGATGTTTATATTTAATGGAAGGCAGGTTTACAAATTGTATATCCTTTTTGCTGTACTCGTACTGCCATTTCATTCACATTTCACACATACATTGTCATTGGATTTAGTTTAACAATACAGAATTGTGTTAGAAGAAAAAATAAATTTGTTTATGCCGCTGAATGCATAGCCAGTTAGAAGGATTTGTTACGTAACTGATGATCATATCACAATATTTAACTTTGAAAAGTAAGAAATGAGCATTGTTACTTCTAATGACTGAGAGTAAAAGTTAAAAAAAAAACAACTATATATTGGGACTAGATGTCAACCAAACATTTTTTTACTTTGATCAGTACAATGGTAGCTGAACAACTAAGCTGAACTCATATCAAAACACTGCATTTACATTATACCGGTAATAAACATTAATATTCTGACAGAATGACGTACAAAATGGCATGTTTGCTTGCCCCTAAAATGTCTTTCATTTGATACAAAGCAGGAATATCTGCATATAGGGTACATGTAAGACATGACAACAACTAATCACATGATCAAGATAAACAGCAACACTGTGTTTTCTCTTTTTGACTACAGAAATTTCTTAAACACTTTGGAGTATTTTTTCTCTTAACCTTATATACAGATCAGCAGCAACAAGTGGATCTCTTGGGGCATTCCATTCATTTTCTACCATAAGCAGACAACAAAGTTCAAACACTGTTTCATCACAGAGATATTGGCCTTTTGGTGTACACTCTTCCATGCACACAGTGATCTCATCCATGAAAACAGGTTTCAGTCTATCCTCAGCCCTGTGCAGCTCTGGAAAAGAGTACATCACTATTAGTCAACCCAATGATGCACAACCACTTGGCCTGATTTTGTGTGAGTTCCATGTGTGCACAACGTCATCAAGTTCATCCTGCATAAAAACAGCACAGTGTAAATGTATAAAACCGATAATGGAACAATAACTTTTCCCAAAGTTGGGGCTTATTAAGCAATTAATCCACAAAAAAATGACCTCTAATACCAAGCAGCAACAACAAAATAGCACTTTCAGCAAACTGCACATGCACACAGAGAGGCCCAACACTTTAAACTGTGTGTTCCCTAATTTCATATGTAGCATTAACTTACTGATAAAACTGCTTTCTG
Organism: Girardinichthys multiradiatus; assembly: GCF_021462225.1. NCBI lineage: Eukaryota > Metazoa > Chordata > Actinopteri > Cyprinodontiformes > Goodeidae > Girardinichthys > Girardinichthys multiradiatus. The sequence continues at coordinate 2,965,424 of NC_061801.1, read as the reverse complement.
AAACCACACCCAAGGGAGCACTGGGTAACAGACTCCCTACTAATTTAAAACATTTGGCAATAAAAACAAATTTGCTCCATGCACATGTGCTGAGAAAGGTGCAGTTATGTCTAATGATAAAATAAATTCCATCAAATTATTAAACTCATATTTTATTCACAAAAGACCTGACTGATTCTTCCTTCTGAACAGCCCAAGTCTTTTACAAATTCTCTTTAGAGTTCAAACACTTATTATAGTCTGATGACTGTGTGCTAAAATTGAAAGTATTTCTTTGTTAGTGAAAGAAAGTCTGAAGTACAGTCTGACTAGGTCATCCATATCTGACATTTTAGGAACTGTGTCTCTCACTTTGAGAGGGTAACTCTTGGCAGAAGACCCTGTTTTCTTTTTGTGAGTGGTTGTTTGCTTTTGCAGAAACTGAAGAGGGCAATTCGGTCTCCATAAGAAGGGATGTAATTTGCCAGAGTTGCGTCATCCATCAGGGCTATGACATCACAATCAATCTGCACAAAAACAGACAGAAAACACAATTTCTTTTTTTCAAAGTCTTCCCTGCAAATCAGTGTTAAGATCACCCTTATGCCAATAGGAAAATACTGACTTTAAATAGTATAAAAGCTATATACTGTTTTTGGGAGACATACAATGGTGAAAGAAGGAGCTAAAGCATAGCCTTTGAGTAAATGGACCATCCTCTACTTTATTTAAAAATGGAAGGATTGGATTGATTATCATGTAGGTACAATAACACAGATTCATAAATATACAGTCTAATAAAGGGTATTACACATAGAACACCCAATGAAACATTGTAAATCATTATTTGGAACAGCAATTGGATCATTTATCTATCTATCTATCTATCTATCTATCTATCTATCTATCTATCTATCTATCTATCTATCTATCTATCTATCTATCTATCTATCTATCTATCTATCTCTCCGTCCGTCCATCCGTCACATCATTTTGCGTTTCCATCGGCTGTGCGAACAACATCACATCACCCTATGGTCAAAGTTCAAGGTGGCAGTGCTCACCAACCGGCAATTTTAATTTTACTGTTTTATAAGAAACATTAATCAGCGTATCAAGTTTGATTTAGTGAACTGTAACCCAACATTTCCACACCTTGGCAATAACTGCACTGATAACAATGAGGGTAGTTCAGAGTATAAAATGTAAATTAAGTCTTGAGCTGACACATAAAACACAGAGCAGGAAAATGATTTTATGATTCTGACATTTTAACAGTTTGTATATTTTTCCGACATTGTACCACTAACATAGCCTATATATAGTTGTATACACAACATTAGTTGGTGCTAGAGAATGGTTTGAGAGGATCTTTAGTCAACCACAATCAGAACAACAATCGGGGATCGGTGGCTGTTTATGCAAGCCATCCATTTTCCTGATTAATATATATAAACATGTACAGGGGTTGGACAATAAAACTGAAACACCTGTCATTTTAGTGTGGGAGGTTTCATGGCTAAATTGGACCAGCCTGGTAGCCAGTCTTCATTGATTGCACATTGCACCAGTAAGAACAGAATGTGAAGGTTCAATTATCAGGATAAGAGCACAGTTTTGCTCAAAATATTGAAATGCACACAACATTATGGGTGACATACCAGAGTTTAAAAGAGGACAAATTGTTGGTGCACGTCTTGCTGGCGCATCTGTGACCAAGACAGTAAGTCTTTGTGATGTATAAAGAGCCACGGTATCCAGGGTAATGTCAGCATACCACCAAGAAGGAAGAACCACATCCAACAGGATTAACTGTGGATGCAAGAGGAAGATGTCTGAAAGGGAAGTTCGGGTGCTAACCCGGATTGTATCCAAAAAACATAAAACCACTGCTGCCCAAATCACGGCACAATTAAATGTGCACCTCAACTCTCCTGTTTCCTCCAGAACTGTTCGTTGGGAGCTCCAAAGGGTCAATATACACGGCCGGGCTGCTATAGCCAAACCTTTGGTCACTCATGCCAATGCCAAACGTCAGTTTCAATGGTGCAAGGAGCGCAAATCTTGGGCTGTGGACAATGTGAAACATGTATTGTTCTCTGATGAGTCCACCTTTACTGTTTTCCCCACATCCGGGAGAGTTACGGTGTGGAGAAGCCCCAAAGAAGCGTACCACCCAGACTGTTGCATGCCCAGAGTGAAGCATGGGGGTGGATCAGTGATGGTTTGGGCTGCCATATCATGGCATTCCCTTGGCCCAATACTTGTGCTAGATTGCCGCGTCACTGCCAAGGACTACCGAACCATTCTTGAGGACCATGTGCATCCAATGGTTCAAACATTGTATCCTGAAGGCGGTGCCGTGTATCAGGATGACAATGCACCAATACACACAGCAAGACTAGTGAAAGATTGGTTTGATGAACATGAAAGTGAAGTTGAACATCTCCCATGACCTGAACAGTCACCAGATCTAAATATTATTGAGCCACATTGGGGTGTTTTGGAGGAGCGAGTCAGGAAACGTTTTCCTCCACCAGTATCACTTAGTGACCTGGCCACTATCCTGCAAGAAGAATGGCTTAGAATCCCTTTGACCACTGTGCAGGACTTGTATATGTCATTCCCAAGACAAATTGACGCTGGATTGGTCGCAAAAGGAGGCCCTACACCATACTAATAAATTATTGTGGTCTAAAACCAGGTGTTTCAGTTTCATTGTCCAACCCCTGTATTTAACCTTCAATTTCATTCAAATTTCTCTCCTCTGCTGTACGAAACGTTACTCAATTGAATGCATCAAATACATTAATCATGTTGGCAGGTGGCTAGCGTCTATAATTCAGCTACTGGTTAATTTCCTTGAAAAACATTCAACACAAAGAACAATAAAATAAAACACAACCAACACTTTTGGATAATTCCAGCAATCAGCAGCTATTAACCCTATATTCAATGCGTGTGATGTAACATTGTGGAACACGATTAAAGTCAGAAATCTTTTTTTTTTCTTTAGTGGCCCTAATACTCTTCCGTAGAAATGTCATTGCAACCATGTTATATTTCCATAAACATCTTTAAAAGATCTGATCAGGTATTGAGAATTTTCATTCTTTATTACATTTATCCAGTCCCAATAAGTAAGAAGTACAGGTGATTTATCAACTTTTAAACCTAAAGTATAAAGCTGTTGCACATTTTCTGCTTGTTAATTTAATGAAGACTATCCTCCAGATGGCAGGAGGTTGGCCAGTGTGGGATTAAGCTTCTATGATCTCAAGAAGAAACCCCTCTTCTGGAAGACATCCATCCGTAGGTGGGGAGGGGGGGGTGATAGATTTAATCCTTGGTCGAGCTACCCAGGAAATTATTACAGACTGGGTGGATCAAATACAAAACTGCTTTAAGATACTACATAGGTTGATATGTCAACCACATGGTTTCTGCTTACTCATAATTTGCCCAGTGTGTTTTATATGACATGTAAGTGTTATTTTGGGGGATTTAAAGACACATATAAACTTGTTTGATTCTAAATATTTGCGGTTCTATTGTCTGACATTAGTGACAAAGTCGTATGACATATGTGCCCACCCAAGTAGAACACAACATTTTAAAAGTCAGACTCCAGTGCCATCCATCTGGACACGGGGTTGATCTTTTCCTCCTAAAATCCCATTTGGGTCCTCAATGCGGAAATCCCCAGATGGACACACAGAGATAGATGGAAGCCATCTTCCATCCTTAAGGTCCGATCCAACAGGAAAATTCAGCTCCCTAATAAAACATTAAAGAATGTTTAGTTGAGGATGAACATACTGTTGCTGTAGGCAAACTCAAGGCAAGTTTATTTATATAGCACTTTTTATCAACAAGGCACTCAAAGCGCTGTACATGAGGAAAAGCATTACAATGATACAGAAAGTCAAACACAGAAAAACAAATCAAAAGAAATAATAATCCTTGGGAGTTTACTGGTAAGAGCTGGTTCTAATCCAATCTTTCTAATAGAGGTAATTAGCTCATTAAGTCCTCTGTTGCAAGGAATTCATCCTGTGCTAGAAGAAAGGTCCAAACTTTCAAATGCTAATAATGTTTGGTTTTCACTGGTATGAAATAGTTGTAATACAATACTTCTAATATATCTAAAAATCTATGTTCATTGGTGTAAAAACAGCTTTAGTCCAAATTTTCAAATACTACTACTACTACTACAAATGTGGCTTTTGCTGTTAATCCTTAAAAATCTGAAAATCTATGAAAAGTAATGAAATCACATTTTAGGTAATGTAAGATGAAGATGTGACATTAGAAAATATTATAATGCTGAAGATAACCATGGCAAAATGCATTTATAGTTAACAGCAGTGAAATTTGTGTGTGTGTGTGTGTACCCATTCCCAACCAACCTACTGCTGATGACAAACAGTGCAAATTTATTACTGTTTGGGTAAAATCATTTTTTTCAGTGAGTTGAAGTGTTTTCTTGGAAAAGACATTGTGTACCATGTGCAAAACTCTGTGCTGTGGATTTCTATAGAACATTGAATGTATAATAAAGACGTAAACAAGAAATCCAGTGTAAAAAGTAAATTGTGATTGCCAAGAAAATATATTAGCTTATGTTTCCTACAATGTTAACATTTGTCCTCACCATACATAACAAATATTCCTGTAATTTTATTATAATTCCCATATGATTTATCCCAAATTTTCTTTGGGAGGTGTCCAGCAAATGCAGTTTTTCGCATGCCTTTATGCAAAAATCTAGTGGAAATCAAATGTGATTTGCTAACAGGGTTTCAAGCAACACAATGAAAAAATATAAACATGCAGTTTACATCCATAAAGTCAAATGACTGCAAAGAAAGATAATAAAATAATGTCTGGGGACCCAAGAGTTTTAAAGCATATACTGCATTTGTCTATAAAAGTCATTGAATGTGAAAAAAGAGGCCACCATTTGCTCATTTATTCTAAGAGGGTTAATCCTTTTTTTAGGAATCTCCTAAGGAGTTCTAAAAAAGCAATGAATCTGCTTTTCACACATTTTATTTTTCTTTAAAACAAATATATAACAAACAATGAAAAAATCAGAATGACAGCTGTTAAAACACAGGGAACTCAGAAGAGAAATAACATTCCATTAAACTATAAATAGATATCAGTTAAAACTAAATAAATGCACAAGTATATGCACAGTTGGATTGAAAATAGCAAATATGGGAGTAAGTTGACAGAACACTTCAACTAAAGCTTAATGATCCTTGAAGGAGCAGGCAAAATGTTCTTTAAATCATAGAATCATTGATCATTTAGTTTCACAATAAACAACTATACTGTAAAAGTGACAGACATAGTTTTGATCTATGCTTGTCATGTTTTACTCTGTGCTTTATTAAAAATTTTATTTTTTAGGAGCTACCATTGTGTACAAGTTTCTAATCTGTAAATATAGGACACTGCACAAAGGCAAAAGGGATTTCTTCAACAGCTGCCTCTAAAGACGTTAACAATATTTGCCTCAGTAGTATTCCATGCTTTAAATAGATAATGTATTTTTTTAACATCACTTAGGTTCTACAAAGGACTTTCCAGAATGCTTCTCTTTGACCCTTTGAGACAAACATGAAAACTGCTCTTTTCCATCCAAATGCTTAGTCATACATCAATAAGAGTATCAGAGGGAAGTAAATCGTTGTGGTATATCCATTGCCCTGACCAGGAGTTAAGAAGCCCTGCCTGAAATTTCTGATGTAGCCATAAATGTGTCAAATCGATTGGGTAAATTGAATAAATACATAGAAAGTAATATCTATGGTTACAAAATATTTATGTTCCATACTGAAATAGTAAGAAAGCATTCAGCTTTATATGGCCCCTGACAGTAAGGACAGCTTGAATCAACTTTATCCAGGAAACCCAGAGCAGCCTAGCCAAGTCAGGTCATGCCAAAATGCCCTAAGCTGCTGGATCAGGAAAAGCTAGCCCATATCCCAGCAGATGCTCTGACTGACTGTGAAAGGGATCCAGATGTTATGGCACTTCCTATAAAGATCCATGCTTGAAAGACCAAAAGTTCAAGTATCTAATGTTGATTCATTGTATTTTTGTATCAGAGCCACAGAAGTTGTCAGGGGCCATATGAAGCTGAAACCTCTCCCACCATTTCATTAGATTTGTATCATGCTTTATGAATTCCACTGTTATTTCTATTATTATTTTTCTGAGGAATTGTACACAATATATGTCTCATTAAAAGCGGAAAACCTTTTGAAAGGGTTTAGCTTGGTTTCATTTATTTACACCAATTTAACAAGGGTATGCAGATTTGCATATTGACTGTTATGGTTTCTTTCTTTCTTTCTTTCTTTCTTTCTTTCTTTCTTTCTTTCTATGTATCAGAGTAGCACACAGAATTGTTGTCTAAGTGCCAAGAAGAAGCCCAACAGATTGTCTGTGAGTGTATGTGGAACCGCACTTGTGTATATAAGTTTCTCCATACAAATATTCAGTAGCGGGTGGGAGGAGCCACAGACCTGCTGGACACCCTGCTGTGGCCATGTGTTTTATTTGATGCAACAGCTCTATCTGGAGGTGATGTGCATTACTGAAAGAAATAAAGAGCCTCTCTACATTTATACATCTACTGATATACTGATTTAAACCCGCAAAAGAATATGTTTTTAACATAATTCAGAAAAAGTGAACCATAAAATACTGTTACTACGCAACTGCTTAAAACATTTCTTTTTTACAGAAACTCTTCATTTCATTTGCAAATGTATGTATTTGTAAAAATGCATTGTTATTATTTTCTCCAGGTACTTCTTCCCACATGCCACAAATGTGTTAGCTTAACTCAAATACTCTTTTTTCACTAGCCCCTACTCAGTGCGGTTCGGTACAGCTCTACTTGCTTTTTAGGCTTTTCCAACATTTACATGGAACCATTACTATTTTTAGTATGTGCTTGCTTGCTTGTGGTTCCAAGCGAGTAGGCCAGTGCTGTTGTGATTATTAATATGAATATATTATTTAATATTATTACTTTAATATTTTATTAAATAATATTTCAGTCTGTTAAGGGTTGTTCTGTGAATACAAGCCCAATAAGGCAGTGGTCAGTCATTTTCTACCACTTATTCCATAGTGGGTTGCGGGGAAGCTGGTGCCTATCTCCAGCAGTCTATGGGCGAGAGGCAGGGTACACCCTGGACAGGTTGCCAATCCATTGCAGGGCAACACACAAACAACTATGCACACACTCATTCACACACCTAAGGGCAATTTAGAGTGACCAATTAACCTAACTGGCATGTCTTTGGACAGTGGGAGGAAGCCAGAGTACCCGGTGAGAACCCATGCATGCACAGGGAGAACATGCAAACTCCATGCAGAAAGACCCCTGGATGGGAATTGAACCCAGGACCTTCTTGCTGCAAGGCAACAGTGCTACCAACTGCACCACTGTGCAGCCCTAAGGTGGTGGTATTAGAAAAAAATTGAAAGGGATGAACCAAGCTCTGACAGTATTGAACAGCAAAATTCTGGAAACACAGAATGAATTCACAAAATTTCTTAAAATGCAAGAATTTATAAAAACAAAATAAGTCAACTCAAAGTCAAACATATTTCAATCAACAAACACTTTACTATGTTAAAACAATCCAACTAAACTACTAAGCAGAATGAAAGAATAAGGAAGACTAATGGGCTATGTACAATATAAACAAGCTGTTCAAAGATGGTTGAAAACTTGACCAAAAGAGTGATGCAACATTACCATGCAATGTTATTTATGTTTGAGAACCAAGGATTATCTTGAAGAATCTGGAAATGAAGTTAAATTAGTCTTGGAACTAACTTAAGCAATAATTGGTATACCTTTGAACAATTATTCACAATGCAAGATCAGATAAATATTATTTTCATAAAATATTATTTTAAAGAATGATTTGCTGAATAAAACCAACTGTCTGGATGACCAATTCTCAACAGTGTTTAATTAGCTGCCTTTATTTATTAAAATTATATTTAAAGAAATATTATTTAGGAAATAGTAAAATATTTAAGGAAATATTTTGAATAAGAACCAAATCTTTGAGAAATGGGGCTTAATGGTGTTTAATTAGTTATCAAGTTTAGTAAAATAATATTTAGGGAAATGTTATTTTCTAGATTGAAAACTAACAACCTTTTTGGGTAAATTATCTTTAGCAGACAGGCAAGTGTTCTTAGCTGTTAGCGTTGAGCTAACAAAAGAAGCTTATAGCTTATCATCAGAATCAAACACATACCTTTAAAATACCACTAATAAAAGGGTTGAAATGCATAAGCATGGACAGCGCATTATGGCGAATCTTCTGTATTTAAAATCATCCTTTAAATAAAGTTTGTTTTAACTTTGAATAAAACAAACACAGAACACAAACTGAGCACATGTGCTGAACAGATAATCTGCTAGAACTAAGATGGCTACGTTTTCAACATATACAAAACCAAACGTCATAAAACGAAAAATGTTTAGATTATTTCATTCTAAACTACTTCTCTCTGCCCAAAACACAACCTTTTACATGAACCGTGCTGAGGAAAAGTTGTCCGAGGTGAAGAAGTTGAGGAAAGCATCCACACTGAACAAAGGGTTAGTTTGCAGCTAACCTCCGTAGCTGAGGGGTGGAGCAGCTCATTCTGCCGGGTCGGCCAAACTGCACGTTACTGCTGTAGCCACGGTGATGCGGTCCATTGTCCGTCCTTCAGACCGGGAAAACCGCTCCACTTAACGTTGTAGAGACAGGGTCTCTGCTGGGAACTCTTTGGAACACAGTTTGCTTCTGTCGACCTCAGAGAGAAAAGTCAAGCAACGCTAGTACCTTAATTACCCCCATTCATGAATAAATACGGGATACACAAACAGCAGTTCATTCCTACTTAACTTAGTGCATATGATCGCATGATCGTATGACGCTCTTGGATCCAGTTTGAAGAGTTATGTTTGTTTGCCAGCAAAGAGACATTTATTTGTACAGTGACGTCAAGGGAAGTCCGCTGTTGGGTCAGAGGCCAGGAGAAGGAGCAGGCTTTCTGGTTGGGATCTGGGCTGGGGTTCGAGTCTTGGGGTTGTCAGATCCTGGGGCTGGGGGTGTTGGCCAGGCAGTGTGTGGCATTGATTGGGATGTGGCTTCGCTTTGGTGGAGGTGCTAGCCTGCTCGCTTGCTTGGTGCGGCGGGGTGCGCAGGGGGTGTGGGTGGCCAGCATACTGGGGCACCTCCGGGGTGCCCAGCGCATGGTGTGCTGTGGTGGCCTTCTTCCAGTGCTTCCTTCTGTGGCTCTGGCCCCTGGCCAGGCACCAGGCTGTGGTTGGGGGTCGGGTGGGTGGGGCGTTGGAGCACGTCTTGTGCCTGCACTGGGGCAGCTGGCAGATTGTGCTTGGTCTGGAGCGGTTGGGCAACCCAGTTATGTGATGTGGTGTATTTGTGTGATTGCGGTGGGCGTGGTGAGGGATGCTGGCCCCGGGGGGTTGTCGCTGGCCAGGAAGCTTTTGCCGGGTGAGTTTGTCCCATCTTGGTGTGGGATTGGGGGTTCCGTTGGGGGCAAGGTGCTTGGTGGTGTCTGCCCTATTGCACCTGTGGGCGGAGGCTGGGGTGGCATTGAGTGGGGCCGTTGCCTTACCATCGCAGTGCGCTGTGTGGTGGGGGGCAGGATGTGGTGAGGGTGCTTGGAGAGGGGCTGTGTGTGGAGCTTGTGCCGTGTGGGTGTGGCTTTGTCTACTTTTTGAGGATGAACCTCACCTGTGGAGGTGTGCCCCTGTGGGGAGGGGTTTCATGGCGTTTGGGTTCAGAGACATATGTTCGATATCTGTGTCCTGGTTGGGGGTGGTTCTGTGGGTAAATTTATGTTGGGGTTCATGGGGGGTGGGATGCTCATGAGGTTGAGATCGGAATTTATTAGGGTGTTGGGACTGTTTCATCCTGTGGCGGCTCAGGTTGGCGGGCTCGTTTGGAGTAGGTAGACTCCTCTTTTCTACATGGCCCCCTCTCTGGATGACGATGGGGGTTTGTGGGAACTGGGTTGCCCGAGTTTGGCTGGTACCTTCACTAGTCTGGGCTGCTGCTGGGTCGGTCTGCTTTTCTCTACCCCTGTCCAAATGACAAAAGATATATTTAAAAAATGGTGTTTATCAACTACTAGTTCCTTTTAAATGACAGCAAATGTCAGTAAAAGGTCGAAACCCAACATTTAAGACTAAGATGAATTTAAATCTCACTCCACATATTAGAAGCTGATTTTTAAACATCTATTTACCACCTTTTTTTGGTTAGGATCATCAGTGACCAGTTTTAACATCTTAAATGTCCAAGAATGCAAAGCATAGCCATTTATAATAAACAATGTAAAAACATGAGTTCTGTAAACACAAATGTTTAAAAGTAATCCTTTTTCTGAAATGTTCTTATGGTTACTTGTCCTAAAATATAATGCAAACTTCTCAAACCAGTTTAAGCCTTTATATTATGGACTCATGGTACCAAACTGTTTAAAATGTTGTTTTCTGTGCACATAAAGGTGCCACAGCTGTTGAAATGAAACATAAAACATCATCCCGGTAAAGGGAATAAATGAAGCATATAAGTGTAATTTTAGACATACTCTGCACAAAATAAAGGTGTTAAGAAAGGATGATCCACAGGTAAGGAGCACCAAAGCAGAATGTCCAGTTCTGGTTCCAGGAACACACACTAGGCAAGACTGATAAACTTGGGGTGTATGAAGACATAAGGAACCACCAATTGGTCAAGCTCATGTTCACTCAGTGTCACCTTGTAAAACCTGCGTTTTAAAACGCATTCTATAAATCGCAGCAAGGCTGCAGGTGTTTTGTTAGACCACTGTTTAATTCTAAACCCTTAACCTTTGCTACAATAACATAGTTCATATACAAGGCAATGGATACTGTTTTAAAATTTTTTAAATAGATACAAAGGAGGTTGAAATGAAAGTCATTGAAAACAAAATCAAAGATTATTTGCACAAATTGTAACATTAAAAACATAATGATCTTGGTAAAGGAAATAAATGAAGCATTTAAGTTTACCCTGGACAAAAAAAGCTAAGAGGTAGTGTTCCACAGCTGAGGAGCAGCAAACCAGGTTCAAGGAACACATAAGGCAGGACCAGGATGACCTGGAGTGTGTGAAGGGTTAGGGAACCAGTAATTAGTCTACTGAATATTTGAGCTCATGCTCACTCAGTGTCATCTTGACAAGGTCCTTTATTCTGGTGTAAATTTAGGACTCTGGCCGCAGGTGTTTTGTTAGACTAACTCATGAAGTCTAAATTGTGTAAAATTAGCTGTAGTGTTATTCCAAAACATGTATATACATCTATAATAGAACATAAACTATAAAATTTGTTTTAAACTACTGTCTAGAGATCAGCATTTATAGGAAGTTAGAATACAAACACTAGCATTAAGGTGTGTAGGTTCACATAAAGACAGTAAAAACAAATATACAGCAAAGTCAAATATACCAAGATGGCGCTGACGATGGCAGCCACAGAGCTTCGCTCTCTCTTTGTTTTTGTTTTTTGTGTGTTTTTATGTTTTTCGAGCCACAGTTCTGTGGTGTCATTCAGTAGAGAGGAACTTCTCAACATCAGAGAGTACTCTCTTGGGATTTTTTCACCGTCTTTCGTCGATCCGAGGTTCACTGAGCTCCTGGCAAGCGGGGCTGCGGCTCTATACGGGATTCTGCGACGAAAACGTCGAAGGGGAAAGCGTGCTGGCACGCTGGTAAAGCTCCGCAAAAGAGGACTTCGCACACCACTGCCTTCAATCCACCTGGCAAATGTCCGCTCTCTAAACAACAAGATGGACGAGCTGCTTCTCCTCACCGGTAAAAACACGGACCTCCGTGGATCAGCGGCTCTCTGCTTCACCGAGACATGGCTGAGTGAAAACATCCCGGACCGCGCACTGCTAATGCCGGGCTTCCAGCTGCTCAGAGCGGATCGCAGCGCGGAGCTATCGGGGAAGAGGCGAGGAGGCAGAATCTGCTTTTATATAAACGAAGGTTGGTGCAGAGACGTAAAAGTGCTGGAAAAACATGTAGCCCGGATCTGGAGTCATTTTCCATAAACTGTAAACCGTTTTATTCACCGAGAGAGTTTTCCTCGTTTATAATAATTGGCTCATATTTTCCACTGCATGGCTGCACTTCTGCCATGGAAAAACATCTTGCTGAGCTGATTACAGACCTGGAGAAAAAATACACAGACTCTTTCATCATAATACTGGGAGATTTTAACAGAACAAACCTCTCAAATGAACTCCCCAAATACAGACAGCATATTAAGTGTCCCACCAGAGACAAAAACACACTGGACCATTGTTACACAGCTTTAAAGGACTCATATCATGCTGTTACCAGGGCTGCTCTGGGTTTTTCAGATCATTCTCTTATCCACCTCATCCCAACCTACAGACAGAAACTAAGAGCTTCCAAACCCAAGGTTCACACTGTTAAGAAGTGGACTGAGGAATCAAAGCAGATGCTACAGGCCTGTTTTGAATGCACAGACTGGACTGTTTTTGAAACCTCAGCCACTGACGTAAACCAACTAACTGATGTGGTGACATCATACATCAGTTTTTGTGAGGACATGTGTGTGCAGACCAAAACCTTCTGCACCTTTGGGAACAACAAGCCATGGTTTACTCCACACCTCAGGAATCTGCGCAGGGAAAAGGAAGAAGCTCACAGCAGTGGATATTGGGCGCGGTACAGGCAGGCCAGGAACAGACTAACAAAGAAGATCAAAGCAGCCAAGAGAAGCTACAGTGAGAAGCTTAAGAACAGCCTTTCTACTGGTGACACTTCAGCTGTATGGACCGGTCTGAGAAACCTGACTGCCTATAGGAGCCCCCCCAACCATCCTGAACAGAGTCGTCTCCTGGCAAACCGTCTGAATGGCTTCTACTGCAGACATGACAAGAAGCCATTCACACCTCAAATCATCTCCTCCTCATCCCATTCAGGAACAAATTCCTCCCATAAAACAACCAACCCCGTACCTTCAGATCCTCTGCCTGCACTGAAGATCTCCGAGGAAGATGTAAACAGGCTCTTTCAACGCATGAAAACAAAGAAACCTGGAGGACCTGATAACGTCTCCCCATCATGCCTGAAAGCTTGTGCAAATCAACTCGCTCCGATCTTCACAAGGATCTTCAACAAGTCACTGGAGAAATGTGAGGTCCCCTCCTGCCTCAAACGATCCACCATCATCCCGGTGCCCAAGAGACCCACCATCCTAGGATTAAATGACTACAGGCCTGTAGCCCTGATGTCTGTGGTCATGAAATCCTTTGAGCGGCTGGTGTTGAAGCACCTGAAAGACATCACAGGCCCCCTGCTGGACCCCCTGCAATTTGCTTACCGACCAAACAGGTTGGCAGATGATGCTGTTAACTTAGGTCTACACTTCATCCTGCAACACCTCGACCACCAAGGGACGTACGCCAGGATCCTGTTTGTAGACTTCAGCTCGGCCTTCAACACCATCATACCAGACATCCTCCACCAGAAGCTCACACAGCTCAACGTCCCAGCCTCCACCTGTCAGTGGATCAACAGCTTCCTGACGGACCGACAGCAGCAGGTGAGACTGGGGAACATCTTCTCCCAATCCAGATCAATAAGTACTGGTGCCCCCCAGGGGTGTGTTCTATCCCCACTCCTCTTCTCCCTGTACACAAATGACTGCACCTCAGCGGACTTGTCCGTGAAACTCCTTAATTTTGCAGACGACACCACTGTCATTGGACTGATCCAGGACGGTGATGAGTCTGCATACAGACAGCAGGTGGATCGGCTGGTACACTGGTGCAGTCAGAACTACCTTGAACTGAACCCACTCAAGACTGTGGAAATGGTGGTGGACTTTCGGAGAACACCACCCCCATACAACCCCCTCACCATCCTCAACAACACTGTATCGGCCGTGGACCACTTCAGGTTCTTAGGAACCACCATCTCTGAGGACCTGAGATGGTCTTCACACATAGACACTGTTCGAAAGAAGGCCCAGCAGAGACTGTTCTTCCTGAGGCAACTCAAGAAGTTCAACCTTCCACAGGAGCTGCTGGTGATCTTCTACACTGCTATCATTCAGTCTGTCCTGTCTTCATCCATCTCAGTGTGGTTTGGCTCATCCACAAAACAGGACAGGTCCAGACTGCAACGAATAATCAGAGCTGACCTTCCCTCCATCCAGGACTTATACAGGTCTAGGGTCAGTAAAAGAGCTGCTAAAATCTCTGCAGACCCCACACACCCTGCACATAAACTGTTCAGAGTTTTACCTTCAGGCCGTCGCTACACAGCACTGTTCACTAAAACCAGCCGCCACAGAGACAGTTTTTTCCCCCAGGCTGTTTCTCTGATGAACATTCAATAGAGTACAAAACAACAGCATACAGATGTTGCAAATGCACCTTTTCTATTAGATATGTGTATATTGTACATTGTAAATTGTAAATTTGTATATTCTGTAATGCAAAAACAGAACAAAAGAGCAAAGTGTACCGGAGTCAAATTCCTTGTTTGTATGCATGAACTTGGCAATAAAGCTGATTCTGATTGTGATTCTGATTCTGAAATAATATTAAGGATAAGATACTGTGCAGTAAGGACAAGAGCATCACATAATACTATGTAGTCATCAGAAATTATGTACTTTCATCCCGGGTTTACTTCCTTCCATGTATCCATGCAGAAATTAATTAAACCCTCATAATTAGATCAATGAGATATACAGCAGTAAATATTCACATTTTAAAGCTATGAAGTCTGGGTGGCCCATTTAGTGTATGTTTTAATTCTTATTTCTTTTGCAGAAGTGTTTCACTATGATTGAGTTTAACAACAATCACATATGATGAAATGAGAGCCTAATCTTTAGAGTATCAAATAAAGAATGATCATATTACATGGATAAGATGTCATGAAACAGTAAAATGAGTATATCTTCTCACTCTGGAACTGAGGACTGAAGAGGCCTGTATGGAGTCACTTATTAACTGACTGTCTTATCTTTTTCAGAAGTCTTAACTGTCTTATCTTTTTCAGAAGTAGAAAACTACAAGTATAATCAAAGAAAAATAGATTTTCTATTTTTCTACAATTATTAAATGTAATGAAGAGGGGTAATGTTAATCAATTGTGATGTATGAATAAAAATGAAGTGATGTTTTTTTTTAGCTGTAACTGGTGTGAGAGCTAGAGGCAGAGTCATAACATTAGGGCGGGAGGGGCAGAGGAGAGCCAGCTTCACGGGAACTGGGCATGGATGGAAGGTCAACGAGCAAGCTCAAGTTATAACAAGCATGAGAGCGAGAAACAAGAAGCTGGGTGCACGCTGCTATTCGTCAGTCTGAAGTTCAAAAAACAGGAAAAAGTCATGGCACCAGGATGGGAGCGGGAGTCGTGAAGGTCGAAAAACAGGCAAAAGTCATAACACAGGGAGCCAGCTGCAGCTGTTTATGACTCTGTCTACGGAGGCTGGGAAACAGCACCGAAAAGTCACGGTGACTGCATAACTCAATGATGGGAAAGCTTGCGAAGGAACAGAATTTCGCACAACACCGGCAACAGGAGATGAGCAGTGAGGCTATTTGCAATATAAAAACTGCCAAAGAAAGAAACGGGGTTGTTTCCTCGCAGAAGATCAGCGAACAAGATCGGAATGAGAAAGAAGCTACAGATGAATCAGAAGACCGGAGATGCATCCCCGCTGACAATTCTGCATTATAAAGAGGATCAACCCGTGTGCCCTGAGAAGAGCTGCAACTCAAAATTGAGAATCTGAATTTCATCTGTTGCATTTTTACCAAGACAACTGAAGTAAACTTGGTCAGTGAACAACTGATTGCTCTAAGTTTCATGCTACTGGAAGTCCTGAACCAACTTCAATTACACTTTAAACTATTTAACCTCAGGAAGGTATAGACTTTTGAAACATATGCCAACAAAGTTTGTTTTTTTAAATTTTTAAATTTCTTTAATTTTTTCCCAACTTGACCATCGAAACCCCGGGCATCAGCGCCTGTCCACTTGGAAGAAAACTAAAGATTTGCCTTTCACCCAAGAAGACAATCACTTGTTGCCAACTGAAGATATAATTCTATTCGAATCCATGGTGAGACTCCGTCTCCAAAGCCTCTTCAGCCTTACCAGTTTCAGCATTAGGGAAAGATAGGTTAAGTCGATTGTGTCACGGTTTACTTGATATTGGACCCCACAATGCAGGCGAGCAGGCAGCGTGATTTTAAATGAAAAAAAAAAGGTTTAATTACGAAAACTCACACTTAGCAGGAGGCAGGAACAAAACAAACGGGCAGGCAAGACAGGCATGGCAAGATCAAAAAGACAAGACTTGTAGTTAACTTTATTTGTTATATGTAACAGATTAATTTCTCTTTGTTTTGAGTTATCAGTTTCCCGTGGACCTGCTGCTGGTGGGCCACACAAAAGATTTCCAGCTTCTTCTTATATGGCAGGCTTAACCTCCTCAGCGGGTCATACCATGTGTTTGTGAGGGGAGGGGTAAATTGTTAATTTGTTTTGAGCAGATAGTTCTGTTCCAGTAGTATTTGTTTTAAAAATAATTTATAGTATTATTTTAACCAGTATTTGTTTGTTAATTAAGTTGCAGTATGTTATTTTGTTAGTCATTTACTCCTTGTGTGTCAGCGGTGGTCTGATCAGCCACTATTTAAGTTTCCCTTATTTCCTGTTTTTTAGGTCAGTTTGGAGCTTGAGTTCCTTCATGTTGCTACTTGAGTTGAAGTCTGTTATGTTGACCTCTGTTTTGGGCCCAATTCATCCTTTTTGGGTACATTTCTTTGACTTTTTGTAATAAATTCAGTATCTTTTTTGGAATCATTCAGTGTCTCTCTGGCTGATTTTGTCATCTTAATAGCTCTGACCCACATGCAGAAAAACTCAGGAGATAGAAAACAGTTCTTAAGTTTGTGTATTTGATGCGGAACAGGACATCAGGATCAGGGCTTGAAAGCGGCGGGGATCAGCTGAAAAGGAAGGTGAGTTTGGTTTCCTTCATGAAATGGTGGTGACTTAGTAAAGGAATTGTTTGCTTACAGAGTGAAGAGTTTGAAGGCACCAGAGGAGGGAACGGTAGAAGTCTGGGGAGGTGGATTTCTCCGAGCGGGGGTTCCGAATAGATGAGGTAAGTTTCAGTCACATTCTTAGAAACCTTCAAACCAAGGAATGGTTAGTGAAGTTGAGTGCAGTGGTTTGCTGGACTCACGTTGGAGAGTGGGCAGGTTCGTTTGCTGATGTTGGAAGACCTTGGGAGACAGCCTGCTTTAATGGGTCCGAGGAGCATGCCAGAAAGGTAACAAGGACTGCATCGGAGCCGGTGTCCTTCCCAGAACCAGGAGGCAAGGTTCAGGAAACCTAGGAGGATCACACAGGAGGTGAGTACAAGAAACTTTGATGTTTAGGAAAACACAACACAGAGTAAATCTCAGGGCCAGACTAGTTACCACTTAAGGCAAACACCCAGGCGAAGAAGTGCATGCTGCATCTCCCTTTTAAAGCTCCGGAGAAGATTGCAGATGGGAAACACCTGTGTCCACCTCACCAAGGTCTTAGGCTCTACCTAGTGACAGAATGGTTATTGGCAGGTAAACAGGAGAGAAATCCCCAGAACCCCGACAGGTTTGTGTAAATCCCTGATAGGCTGACTCTTTTGACTCCTTTACATAGCAGCTTAAGACACTTTTGTTTAGACAAGCTGCCTATTGTTTTATTAGCTGTTCTTATTTTACTGTCTTTGTATTACATTAAGCCTATAATTGTATTTATTTTATTTGCACTCTTATTTGCACTCTGTAAAGCACTGTGATTTTTATCTGTGAAAGGTGCTATATAAATAAAGTTTACTTACTAACTTACTTACTTACTCACTGTTTATAAGATGAGATGTATTCAACGCAGTTCATACCACAAAATACTGCGTTGAGCAGTGTTATTGTCATTGTGATTGTTGTAACAGTGTACAACCAATTAAGAATACAAACATCCATGTTTTTTTTCCAACTTTCTGTCATTATTTTCATAATAGATCTGACCCACATACAGAAGAGACCACTGGCTTTATCTGAGATACATGGAATGTAGGATGAATGCGAAGACTTGCAGGTAAACGAGGGCAAAATGCAGATGGACTAATCACAGTCTCAATCTCATAAGGACCGATGAAACAAGGTGAAAGCTTCCGAGACATGGACTTAAGAGGTATATCATGCGCTGACAACCATACCTTTTGTCCAGGCTGGTATTCAGGTGCAGGTCGGCGTTTCCAGTCAGCGAAACGCTTGTTTTGGTCAGCAGAGCGGAGTAGGGTTTGGATAGTGGAGTTCCAGATTGACTTGCAGCGGCGGACATGTTGGTGGACTGATGAAACTGTGATATCCTTTTTGTCAGCAGGAAAAGGTGGCGGCTGATAATGCAGGGAAGCTTCGAACGGAGAACGACCAGTAGCTGAAGAAACGTGTGAATTTATACTCCAGAGACAACGTAATGTGGATTCCAGTTGTTGATTTAATCTTTCAGTTTGTCCATTGGACTGAGGGTGGTAACCTGAGGTCAATGAGACTTTAGCTCCAAGCGCTAGACAAAACTGATTCCAAACCTGAGAGATGAACTGTGAACCTCGGTCGGAAGAATGTCCTGTGGGATTCCATGAAGACGAAACACATGTTAGGTGAGAAGTTTGGCAGTTTGTAGGGCTGATGGGAGCTTCCTGAGGGGAATGAAATGACAGGCCTTAGAGAAACGATCAACAATTGTGAGAACTGTAGTCATACCTGAGGAAAGGGGAAGTCCAGTAACGAAATCCAATGCTATATGAGACCAAGGTCGATTTGGGATGTTGAGGGGTTGAAGAAGACCCGCCGGTGGCTGATTACTGGACATATTCCTGGCACAGGTAGCACAAGCCTGAACAAACTCTTTCACATCTTTAAGAAGAGAGGGCCACCAAAACCTTCTTTGTACTAATGCAATGGTTCTGCTAACACAAGAATGAGCCGACAACTTAGCTGTGTGGAGCCAGTCAATTAGTCGTGAACGCACTTGAGACGGAACATAGATGCGGTTTGGTGGTCCAGTGCCAGGGTCAGGTTCCTGTTGTTGAGCCTTACATATAGTGTCCTCAATCTCCCACCTGAGTGCTCCTACCGTCCATCTAGGCGGTAGGATGGAAGCTGGTTCTTCCACAGAATCCTCAGCGGCAAACTGTCTGGAGAGTGCATCAGGCTTGTTGTTCTTAGGTCCGGGTCTGAAAGAAATACATAAGTCAAAACGAGAAAAGAATAAAGACCATCGAGACTGGCATGGGTTAAGCCTTTTGGCTGACTGAAGATAAGCCAAGTTTTTATGATCAGTCCAAACTTGGATAGGATGTTCAGCCCCTTCAAGCCAGTGGCGCCATTCTTTGAGAGCTAATTTTATGCGCAGTAGTTCTCTGTCACCTACATCATAGTTCCTCTGTGTGTTACTGAACCTATGGGGAAAAAGGCACAAGAATGAAGTCTTCCATCCTCTGAGTTCTGTGATAACACAGCTCCCACCCCAATATCTGAAGCGTCGACCTCCAGGATAAACTGTCTTGAAAAAACTGGATGAACTAAGATGGGGGCTTGGGTGAATTTCTCTTTTAAAGCCTGAAAAGCTGCTTCAGCTCCAGATGACAAGGCAAATGAGACCTTAGAGGAAGTTAATGCCGTAAGAGGTGCAGCAGTAGGACTGTAATCCTTTATGAAATGTCTGTAAAAGTTTGCAAATCCAAGAAAACGTTGCAATGATTTTCGAGAGTCTGGCATAGGCCAGTCCAGCAAAGCTCTGATCTTCTCTCGATCCGAAAGTACTTGTCCACCCTCAAGCATGTAGCCAAAAATGAAATAGAAGACTGATGAAACTCACACTTCTTCTCGGCTTTTACAAACAGGCGGTTCTCCAGAAGGCGTTGAAGTACTTGGCGTACGTGTCTGCGATGCTCCTGAATGTCTTTGGAATAAATCAAAATGTCTTCCAAGTACACCAAAACGAAAATGTTCAAAAAGTCTCTAAGAACATCATTAACTAAGGCCTGGAATACAGTAGGAGCATTACATAGTCCGAAAGGCATGACCAAGTATTCAAAATGGCCCAGCGGCGTCTTGAAGGCCGTCTTCCACTCATCCCCCTGGCGGATCCTGACCAGATGATAAGCGTTTCTGAGATCTAATTTGGAAAATATAGTAGCGTCGTGAAACGGTTCAAAAGCAGAGGTAAGGAGGGGAAGTGGGTACTTATTCTTAACCGTGATTTCATTTAAGCCCCTGTAATCAATGCAAGGTCGTAGTGAACCATCCTTCTTCCCTACAAAAGGTCTCTCAATGCAATTGATCGATATTCTTGATGAGAAGACAGGGTGAAGGGGAACCCTCTTGTCCAGACAGGACATTTTTCTCCAGATACACGATGGACTCCTGGTAGAAGTGGAGGATTGTGTGTTTGTCGATAAAGTCAGTCGAGGATGTCGAAGATGTGTACACAATTGGATGTTTGATAACAGGATTTCTGCTTTTTGGAGTCGGCGGTTACCTAGAATGTCGAGATATTCTGAAAACGTCAGCAGCTGTTCTGGCCATTGTATGGCTGCCTGGCATGTATGATGGGATCTGCAGAGCGATCAACACTCACACTGAGATGTTACGTAAGCTGAATCGCAGACTGGATGTGATCCTTACACAGGATTGCAGGCAGGTTGCGGTTCCTGGACTCAAGGGTGAAATGGGATAAATCTTGGAGAAAGTTGTTCGCTCGGATCTGGCGGAATTTGGAATTTGGCTGTTTAGATTTGCAACTGAGAAGCACCAGCGAGACTCTCAAGGCAGACGGAATCTAAAAGTCGGCCTCACCCAAAACAATAGTTGTTATATGAATCTGGCTCCCTTGTATGGCCTTGATGGCTGGCACGTTCCATCAAGGACAATGGCCTCTGCGACAGTGCTTCATGGACTTACTTGCACAGACTCACTTGCACACATACACATGACCAAGATAAACATATGCACCCCTCACACCGCCTTCACCGGATCCCCTGGATGATGTTGTTTTGTATATGTGTTGCTTTAAATCTTTACTTATGTGTTGCTTACCCCTGCTGAGGTTTTCTATCTTACTTTACCTAAATGTGTGATTTCATTACTTAACATATATTTTCAGATTGTTCAGAAGGATTACCAGCAAAAGCCAAAAATTATTAGTATATGAAAATTTGACTAAAGCTGTTTTTACACCAATGACCAGAGATTTTTAGATTTCTTAGAAGGATTGTATAACAACTATATCGTACCAGTGACAGCCAAACATTATTAGTATTTAAAAGGTTTGGACTAAAAATGTTTTATACCAGTGACCCAGCTTATTTGAATGATGGGACCACAACTGCCTCATACCAGTGACCTCAAAGAATATTATTATCATTTCTCTTCTAGCACCGGATGAATTCCTTACCACAGAGGACTTAATGAGCTAATTACCTTTATTGGAAAGATTGGATTAGAACCAGCTCTTACCAGTAAACTCCCAAGGATTATTAGTGTCATTTGATTTGTTTTTCTGTTTAATTTTCTGTATCATTGTGATGTTTTTCCTCGTGTACAGCGGTTTGAGTGTCTTGTTGCTGAAAAGTGCTATATAAATAAACTTGATTTGACCAGCTGTGACTACTAATGTGTCCACATGCTGTGAGTGCAATTCAGTGCAGCAAAGGAGACTCCTCCACCTAGATGAGAGAATGCCAAAGGCATTTTCAACAACCATCCTTGCCCTCAACAATCAGCAATGAAATATTCTATTGGTCTGAGGTAGATTCTGACTGGTCTCCTCAGGTATGTTTTTAGTGGTAATGCAGCATCACCCACCATAACAAACAGAACCTCAGAGGTGGGGAGCACCTGGCAAAGTTGTATCAGGTGGGCCATTGGGCCATTTCCATTGGCCATCCCTACACCCAGATCAGATCCTGTTTACACTCCTCCATCGCTGGCCCTTCCAAAGTCCCCCACCTGAATAAATCGAAAACCTGTAATCAGCATTGACTAGTGACAAAAACACAATAGAAAAAGTTTTTTTGGAATTAAAAAGCTGGCTACCTGAATTGGGTTGTGCTTGTATGGCAACATGCTTCCCATCCAGTGCTCCCATACAGTTTGGGAAGTTTCATTTTTCCCAGAATCTTTGGACCAACTCTTTCTAAACTTTTGCGGTTGGCATGAACTGCTCCATCATGACCCTCTCGATGGCTGCACACAACTTGTACAGATTGTCTGTAATTGTTGAACAAGTCAGTTACTGAAGGCTCGTAGCCTATGATAGCCTGTGGTAGAATAGAAAAAAAAAAAAACAGCAAATGTT
The DNA here is from genome assembly GCF_021462225.1 of Girardinichthys multiradiatus. Classification (NCBI taxonomy): domain Eukaryota; kingdom Metazoa; phylum Chordata; class Actinopteri; order Cyprinodontiformes; family Goodeidae; genus Girardinichthys; species Girardinichthys multiradiatus. Next base: position 2,942,949 of record NC_061801.1, on the reverse strand, counting down.
ACATTTTTAAAATATAAGTGTCAACCTTTATTGTAGCTGATCTATGCAAGAATCGATGGAGAAATCTTCATGACCTGTTTGTCAGATACAACAAAAGAATTAAACTCCCAGGGCTCCACAAAAGGAATGGAAGTACTATGGCATACTAACCTATTTACTGCAAGCAATGAGTAAACAGTTTAAACCATACTAATACTAAAATAATGTTTCTTTACTTTGTAGTTATACAGTGTTGTACTTGAATGCACCTTAGGAGCACACCTATTGGAAAAACACCTCTGGACTGGCAAACTCTTCTGGGGACAGTGCCGATGTGTGGTTGCATGTCTTCTTCCATAAAGACTCCCATGGTATTTGGGTCTGACTAAATGCTGCAGACAGCTTGGATTTGGATATCAGGTGAGAGTGAGCTATTGTTATTATTATAACCTTAATGCTGACATTAAACTTCAGTTTTGTTCAACTTTCTTTTCTCCATTGCCGCTGTAGCGAAATAAGAAACTGTAATGTTCTCAAAAGCAGTCATTAGTGATAGTGGGGAGTTCCTATGGTCTACTTTGTTTTGGTGCTGCTTTTTAAAGGTCTCCAAAGAATTCCACAATTTTCTTCAGGCCACAAAAATCTTTCATACCTGTAGTGTGCCAAACGCCTCAACCCCAGATCATCTAGATGGTTCGTGTTCTTTTTTCATTTTCATTTCAAAATCACCTATTGCCCAGGGTCAAAAAACCTCAAACCAGACTCCCTGCCTTGACAGTTTTCCCCCAAGGACAGGGAGCCCCCTGAACCCATCCTGCCTCTTCACTCCACCATTGGAACCCTCGTCTGGAAAATCAAGAAGATAGTCAACCAGGCCCTCCATTCTGAGCCAGACCCAGGTACCGGTCCACCAAATCGCACCAACCTAATTGCATTCGTCCATTCTAAGCTCATTCACTGGTTCTGTACAGCAAAATTCACCTACCACCCTGGGATAAGTCGCATCATTGCCCTTATCACCCGATGATTCTGGTGGCCATCTTTACATCGGGACGTCCGAAGTTATATCCTCTCTTGTCCCATTTGTTGCAGAAACAAGTCCAGCAATCAACCCCCAGTCTGCCTCCTTCAGCCTCTCTCCATCCCTAAGAGGCCTTGGTCCCACATCTCTCTAGACTTTGTGACAGGCTTACCCAGGTAAAAATTATGACCACGATTCTTACTATTGTTGACCGATTTTCTAAAGTATGCCATCTCATTACCCTCAGAAAACTGAGGACCATTCCTGAATTCCTCGGTCCCTCATCATCGTCCAGTCCCTCATCCGGGATTTTGAGGCCTCCCATGCAGGCTTTTCTTCTGCTGCATTAAGGGGAGGGCTATGTCAGGTTTCAGGCTGTGCAGTCTTGTTTTTGTTTTTTTCCAAGCAGGTTCAATTTGAGGGTAGACTGTGCAGCTGCTTTCTCTCACACCTGTGAGTGATCAGGCTCATCAGGGAGCTTAAAAGGAGGAGGCTGTAGATCAGTTGATGCCTGAGTGTCAACCTTAGTGGTACCTCTAGCCCTCCGTGCTATTTGTTGTTTCCTGATTCTTTGATACTGCTCTAACCTGAGTTGTGCTCACCTTTAAGGTTCCTCTTGCTGTTCCCTGGGCCGTCTTCCTACATGACCAAGCTCAGGTTAACCTTCCTGGATTCCATGCCTCTGGATCTCAGTCACACTCCAAGCTTCCAAACACATGCCGAAACCCTGTCCGCCCTCCAACGAACCAAACCTCCGCCTGGACCTGACACCTTCCTGGACAAAAACTCCGCATTTAACCGTAAGCCACCATTCACTTCATCAGTTCCTCTCTCTGCATCTGGCTAACTATCTCATCCTCTGCTTCTCTCCCCTAGAAGACAAGACTGATCCGGTTCCTGAAAGTTCCTGCCATAACCTATTATTGTTTCTGCACAAATAAAATCTTTAAATTATCAGCTGTCTTAAGTTCCTGTATGTGGGTCAAAAGAGTTGCAAAAGCTATGACAGGATCATGTTTTTTTCTAGTCATACCAACCACTTAAGATACTTTAACACTATGAGTCAAATGTACAAATGCACCCACAGATCAGTAGGTGACCTGGGTTTTTTTCTAGCCTAAGGATATATTCCAGGGGACTCAAACTCCCCACTAAAGCTGGGTTACCAGGACAAATAATCATCTTTTTTTCGGTCAATGTTTTTTTTTATGTATGGAACTGTTTCGATAATTATCATAATACAGTTTCAAATGAACAAGTTTCTAACATAACATATGTTTCTATGGAGCTCCTAAAGGGACATTGAAGAAAAAAAGATACTTTCTCCAGTTTTCGCTTGGGTCCAAGCAAGGAAAACAAACCTCCCCGTTGATTGGACAGTATTTTGACGATTAAGAGATAAATGCTTCTTTGCTAACAAGATAGCTAAATCTAATTATTATTTGTCTGTAACAACAGAGAATCTTAATAATCCCCAGAAATTCTGGAAAACAATTAAAAGTCTCACCATCAGTAAAGGCTCTCAGGCTCTGCCTACCTATGTTTTAAAATACTCTGTTCCCGTTGACAAGGAGGTTTTAAATTGTTTTAACAATTATTTTATATATTCTTTTTTATTTGATTCCAAGGAAGCTGATCTCATTGCACCTTCTGTAAACCCCCCTGGATTCTCTGGTGAGCCTTTTAGTTGTGTGCCTCTATCTGTGAATGATATACATAAATGCCTCAAACCTTTGGATCACAGGAAAACTCAGGGACCTGGTCTAATAGATCCTTTGTTTTTAAAGGTGGCAGCTGACTTTTTAGCTGAGCCCTTGGCAATCCTTTTTAACCTTACTGTGGAAAAACAGGAGAGTCCTTCAATGTTGAAATCAGCCTTTGTTTTCCTGTAATTAAAAGGTTAGTGATACACCAATTTTAACTAATTATAGGCCAATATCCAATCTCTTTCAAAAATTTTAGAATCTCTTGTAAGTGACCAAGTAAGATTTTTTATCTCACAATAACATCATCTCATCCTTTCAATCACGTTTTAGAAAGAGGCATAGCACCATAACAGCCGCGTTGAAGGTGATTAATGACATTATTGTTGCTTTTGATTAAAAAAAAACAATGCTGTGCGACTTTTTTCATAGATTTGTCAAATACTGTGATACTGTGGACCATGAAACCTTGATAGTCAGACTTCATCACTTTGGTTTTTCAAAGCATCTAAAACACAGGACACAATGCGTAAAAATATGACATTATTTGTTCTGATGTTGTAACTGTCCACAAGGGGGTGCCACAGGGATCAATATTAGGTCCTCTTTTATTTATAATTTATATAAATGATTTAGGACAGAATGTGTCTGATGCAAACTTGCATTTTTATGCAGATGATACAGTTATTTATTGCCATGGAGCCACTCCTTCTGAGGCAATTGGACTTGCAGGAAGACTTTGTTGCTATCCAGTGCTCTTTATTAAACCTGAAACTTGCTTCTTCCCAATATCTCAGAATGCTAGACTCAGTCTATCTCTCTTCTCTGAGGTTCAATACAAACTGCAAAATGTCAACCATTTTGATTTATATTCATGGGTGGGATGGTCTGGTTTGGCTGCTCGAAGGAATTCTCATTGGTAACTTTTGTTTACAAGGCATTACTTGGACTGCTTCCGGCCTATATCTGTTCTGCATATTACATTGAGAAATGTCCATAGGTATACCTTTCGTTCACACAATTTGCTGCTTCTTTCTGTCCCTCGGACTGATTTGGGCAAGAAAGCCTTTGTTCACTCATCTCCCTCTTCCTGGAACTTGCTTCAGAAAACTTTTAAATTAGCTGAACTTATCTTACAGAGTGCTTTACTTTCAAACTAAAAGTTCTTGAGGCTGATTCAATAGCATGTACCTGTTTTTCATAATTTGTTGTTTTTCTTTTAACCATGTAACTTTGTGTTTTATTTGTTGCTGCCTCTTGGCCAGGACTCCCTTGATAAAGAGGTTTTGAATCTAAATGGGACTATCCTGCTTAAATAAAGGTTAAGTAATGCAGACGTTGTGCCAGTCCATTGTAGTGAAGAGAGAGCTGAGCTGAGAGGTCTAAGCAGCTTCTTTGCTTAGACTGCTGCCCTTGCGACCCGGTCCAGGATAAGTGGAAGACAACGAGTGTGAATACAAGTGAAAAATTACACTTTCACAAATTGCAGTGTATTGATATACTAAACTCATTTGCAGTACTTTTTGGGGGTGCAAATATGTTTCAGTACAAGTATAAAATAATGCAAATAAAGTTTACACTACAGGTTTCAATCTCTTCTGTATCTTGTAAATATCAAGGCTGGTGAGGCGGAGAACCCCAGAATGCAGACAAGCAGGAAGCATCATAATGTAAAAGAAGATTTAATGAATGAAACTCACTTCAGCAGGTGGTGGTAAAAACAGGCATGGACTGGCAGGCAAGACAGACTATGAAGAGGACGAACTGAAAACTATGATAATGTTTCCACGAGGAGTAAACAGAACAGACGTGTATATATGGAGCGTGAACCAGGTGAAACATAGAAAATTATTACAAGATCCAGGTGGACTGAATGAAGCTGATTGCTATGGTTGACAGAGGCAGGGAGAAACAAAACGCTACTGGGCAAAACAGAAATCCAAAGATACAAAACTAATCGGGAAAACATATCGTACAGAACATGAACAATACTAAGAAACTAAAGCACGGCCAGGAAAACAGAAGCAAGATCCAAAAACGTAAACTAGAAATAAGAATAACTAAAACCCAAACGAAAACCAAAACACCCTCAAACCATTACAGTAAAATGTAAACAGTCACCCTATTTACTGCCTATTAGCAATATGTAATATCTGTCTTATTGAAGTTTTCATTTCTATCTTTATCATTGTTAATGTAATTTTCTGTTCCTGTTCCTGGTAGTTCTCACACCCTTTTGATTGTCAGACAACTACTCAGCCCACGGAACCAAAGACATGCTCTGAGCCAACTGGGTAAAGCTCTTTGCATTTGTGGGGAGTCCTTGCTGTTTCAGTCCAGACATTTTCCAGGATTCCCAAAAGGAGCCGTGGACCAGGCCATGGGCTGTGCATGGGGTTAATTGGATTGACTGAGTTTATACAGCAATTCTCTAGTCATATTGACCGCTCCAGGTCGCATTCACCCAATCACAAAAACAAGCGCGCACACATTGAAGGACCAAAATACACATTGGTAGGCAACTGTAGTTCCCACTGTGCCAAAGTCGTCACTCAGTGTTCAGGCATGGTTCTTTTGGATCTTTTGAGAGAATTCTACCCAGAGAAACTACTGTTACTGTGGAATTGTCCCTCCCTTTTGCCAAAAGCTGTTTCTTCATTTATGTTAGTTGTTAAGTTTTAGTTATATGTGGTAGCTCCTGGATCTGCCTCCAGCCTGCCTCCCTGCATTAGGGTCCTTCACCAGTACAACATATGACAACAGGAACTTCAAGCATAATAGTTTTACTAAATAAAATTAATTTGAGCAAATTTTTGGTGACATTAAATTCTGCAATATGAAATTGTGTTATTAACTGTCTTTCCTGTTTGTGGTGATCGTGCTTCTACTTAATGAGTAAATTTGACAATTCTACACTATTTCTGATGCATTTTTTTCAATATGAAAGAATTGCATTGTCAGATAAATCTGCTGTTCATTTCATGTTAACTTATTTGCCATTTAACTTTCAGAGTGTCTGATCTCCTAGCACCTGAGAGGATACCAACAAACAGGAAGCCATTAGCAGTATAAGAGAATAGAAACATAAGTAGTTAACCTGAAAATGCAGTATATCAGGTGAGGGCATAAACATGGACATGTGACCTTTTTAGACATGCCCATTGGTTGGAGCCTTGGCATTGGAAAAGGACCATAGAAAGCTTCCTCCTCCACAGGATGATGACATGATTCAACATTGTGAGCAGTAAAACTGGAAAAAAACTGCCATCTGTACACGCATAGATCTAACTCCAAGCTTATTCCACAGGTGAAACCGTCATGATACTGGAATCATATCTGCTTATGTTTAAACTGGTGTAGATATTCTGTTTTTTGCATTGTTTTATTCCAGGATTTTCATTGAAATAACTGCAATCAACACATAATGTTTAGTTATAATCTGTTTGTATAAGTATGTATGTTTTCCACTACACATTTGAGAACAGAACGCAGGGTTCCCATTAGGATTTTGTTTTGCATGTATTTTTCTAGTTCTGTGATGGATTACCCACGTGAAGTGGATTTAGAGGACCTGTGCCCAGTGTGTGGAGATAAAGTTTCAGGATACCACTATGGCGTCCTCACCTGTGAAAGCTGTAAGGTACTTTCAAGCCTACTGTGATACACTTTTCTCCGACCTGGAGCTCATTTCCTGCAGTACAAGAGCTAAATGGAGACGTGGCACAAGAAACAAAACTGCCCTCTTCAAATTGTTTCTTTTTGTTTTTCAGGGATTTTTTAAAAGAACTGTGCAAAACAATAAGATATACGCCTGTGTGGATAATCAGCAGTGCAAAATTGATAAAAGTAAAAGAAAAAGATGCCCTTTCTGCAGATTCCAGAAGTGCCTTAATGTTGGAATGCGACTAGAAGGTAAGACAGATGTTTTTTTACTCAGTAAATTTAATTGTGTTATGTGAACTTATTGTGTGTGCTGGCATTTAAATTAGCAGAAAGATAAAAAATGCTCTTTATGCCAAATGCTCAGCTGTAGTCTCTGTGAGGTGGAACGAATAGGGCTGGGCAGGTCAAGCAGATGGAGAATACTTTCTGTTTGTTGCAATTATCAGTCTACTCCTAATAAGCATTTGGACAGTTATTAATAGTAGTAACAAATACAATATATTTATTTACGCAAGCGCAGTGGTAGAGTGCAGGTTATTTTAGATCAAAATGTTAAAAATCAAGTCAAAGAAGAATGACCAAAATATAAACATGTAAAATATTACTTCAGATGGAGGATGGAGTCTTTTGGTCATTATTTTCTTCCAAATTACAACATCATTTTGCAGATTAAGATTAGGACCTTGCTCAGATATATATTTGGTACTTTCTACAGATCTTAGATCCACCTGAGTGAAACTGATTCTCCCCACATTTAAATATGTTTTGAAGAGGTTTCACCATCCTTTTTCCTGTTTAAGCAGATAGCTTGTGTTGGTTCTATGATTCCCGAAGCAGCTCTTTAAGGCTCTTATGCTTTTACACTTCCTTAAATAATTACATCTGTCCATGTGATTGTTTTAGAAATGCAATCAATAGGTTCATGCTAAAATGTGTTCCTTCAGACCTGAATAAATACAAAGTGTTTTATTCTGTTTTATCTAACAAAATATTTTTTGGTCTTTTAATTCTATCTGTATTAAAAAGTAAAACTACAAAGGGGAAAACAGAAAAGAATATGAGACTCTTTTAAAGTTAGATTTAATCTAATAATAACATGCAAAATCCTCTTGAAACCTCAGACTAACAGATTGACTTTTCACATCAGCTGTCCGTCCAGATCGAATGAGAGGAGGCAGAAACAAGTTTGGCCCCATGTACAAGCATGATCGTGCCCTCAAACAGCAGAAAAAGGCTTTGATACAAGCCAGAAGATTGAGACTAGAAAGCAGCTCACTTTTAGTTTCTTCTACCAACCAAAAAGAAGTTACTTTTACCAGCAATATCCACTCCTTTGCTATCCTTCACAACACTGTACTAAACAAAAACCAACTTCCTTCAGTATCTTTGTCCGTACCCTGTAACTCAATTGGTGTTGCACAGTACCAAAGCACATTTCCATCTAACTGGGCTGTGAAGTTAGAGCACTGCAGCAACTCTGCAAATTTAGCAGCCTTTGCTGGGGCAGTCATTTGTCCATACGACACATCCTCCAGATCCGTTACTACGCAAGGTCCAAGGATTCCCCAGCTTGTGATAGAATTTCTACGCTGTGATCCACATGAGTTACAGCTGCAGGGAAAGATATTTTCTTGCCTGCAGCAGGAGCAATGCTGCAGGCTCAGAAACCCCAGCACCATTAGCACAATGTATGTCATGGCTGACCAGCTGTTGTGCTCCATTGTGGAGTGGGCTCGTACTTCCATCTTCTTCAAGGAACTTAAGGTAAGATCTCTTGATTCTAAGATAAATTTTACTTGACTTGACTCTAGTTTTATACGTCTTGGTTTTATATTATTCGTAATCAGACAAGGAGCGAATGTTGTGACATGAGTTTCCATGTCAAAATTAGAATGTTAGTTTATTCAATTCAATTCAATTTTATTTATATAGCGCCAGTTCACAACACGTGTCGTCTCAAGGCACTTCACAAAGTCAATTCAATCGACTCGTACAGATTTCAAGTCAGGTACTTACATTCCAATTAATCCTAACTATCAAACAGTGCAAGCAGATTCAGATTATTATTCAAATTGGTTAAAAGGTTTTTAAAGGAAACGCAGCAGATTGCATCGAGTCAGTGACTTGTAGCATTCACTCCTCCTGGATGAGCATGTAGAGATAGTTTGACTTTGCAGCAATCCCTCATACTGAGCATGCATGTAGCGAAAGTGGAAAGGAAAACTCTCTTTTAACAGGAAGAAACCTCCAGCAGAACCAGAACCAGGCTCAGTGAGAGCGGCCATCTGCCACGACCGACTGGGGGTTTGAGAAAACAGAGCAGAGACAAAAAAGAACACAGAAGCACTGATCCAGGAGTACTTTCAATAAGAAAGAGAAACGAAACATTAATGTTTATAGCTCCTTTAGAGGCTTCATCTAGGAGAGAAAACAGCTAAGCAGATGAGCCAGTTTTCAAGTCTAGAGTATGAAAGAGAGCACATACAGTTAGTCATAGTAGAAGCTCAGCCAGTAGCTATGTCTAGGAGAGACAGGGTTAAACACTGAAAGACAGGGCAAAATGTAACATCTGCATAAGGTGATCATTAAGTTGTTGGCAGCAGCAGCTTGGCCGATGTCCCCCTCCTGGAATGTGCCACAGCTAACCACAGAGCCAGGCCAGGTGTAACTTCTAGGAAGAGAGAAAACAGACAGAAGAGTTAAGAGCTGAAATAACGGCAAATAACACAAAATTGGAGAGCTAGATCAGTAAGGGCTTTATATGTGAGAAGGAGAATTTTAAATTCTGGATTCAACTGGGAGCCAATGAAGGGAAGGGAAAGGAAGAATCAGAGAAATATGAACTCTCTTTTTAATTTTTATCAGAACTTTATTTGCACTGGACTCAGAAGGTTAACCATGGCACTTAGATTTTACTATGACAACTGTGTAAGTTTTGTTAGCTGTCAAAAGAACAGCAAACATATATACTGTTTGTAAGAAGGTCCAGCAGAGACTGTGCTTCCTGTGGCAACTCAAGAAGTACAACCTTCTACATGAGCTTCTGGTCATCTTCTATACTGCCAATATTCAGTCTGTCCTGTGTTCATCCATCACTGTGTGGTTTATTCATTGGGGTGTTGTGTTTGTAGCTTAGCAACAACTGAGCTGATGGGCGACACTACATGTGATTACATCATCTCATTTTTTGATAAGCTACAAACACAAAAACCCAATGCGTTTGTGGCAATATCTGGTGATTTTAACCACGCTTCACTCTCTACTACACTTCCAACGTTTCAACATTTTGTCAGCTGCTCTACCAGAGAAAACAAAATATTGGGTTTCTTTTATGCAAATGTCAAGGACTCATACATCTCTACAGCAAGACCTCCTCTAGGCAAATCATATCACAATCTTGTTTTTCTCTGCTGGAAATGTAAGCCCCTTGTTCAGAGACAACCTGTAATAAAGAGGACTGTGAGAAAATGGTCACAGGAAGCTGAAGAAGCTCTGCAAGGTTGCTTTGAGGCTACATAAAGTCAAGATAAGAGACAACATGGAGGTGTCCAAGGAGAAGCTGGAGAGCAAGCTCCAGCAAAACAATATCAGAGATGTGTGGTCAGGGATAAAGAAGATCACAGGCTTCAAGCAGAAGGATGATCAGACCGATGGAGGTCTGGACAGAGCCAATGAACTAAACACATTCTTCAACAGGTTCAGTTCAGAAATAAGCTCAGCATCCTCCTCTACTGTACACAGCCAAACAGACATCCCACCCTCCTTTGACCCACAGCTTTCCTGTCACACCTCAAATGTTTTATCTTCCACATCAGCCGTGGACCCTTCTGCTTCTCCTTTTTTGCCTTCAACCAAATCATAAGGTGCTGATGTTCCCTTTGCCACCCCCTTCTACCTGTGTGTCTCAAGAAGTCAGATGAAGATGCAACTGGAGAGACTGAATCAGAACAAGGCTGCAGGTCCAGATCATGTCAACCCTAGAGTCCTGAACGCCTGTCCAGAGCAGCTCTGTGGGATTCCACAGCACCTCTTCAATCTTAGCCTGGCCCAGAAGAAGGTTCCGATGTTGTGGAAGACTTCCTGTCTTGTTCCGGTACCAAAGAAAACTCACCCATCAGTCCTCAATGACTACAGACCTGTTACCCTGACATCTCACATCATGAAGGTCCTAGAGAGACTTCTGTTGGCCCACCTGAGTAAGCAAACAGTAAACCATCAGGACCCCCTTCAGTTTGCTTATCGCTGTGAAGTTGGAGTTGAAGATGCCATCATACACCTGCTGCAACAAACCCGCTGTCACTTGGACAAGGCCAGTAGCACTGTGAGGATTTCTCCAGTGCATTTAACACAATCTGACCTGATTTGCTTTGTCAGAAAATCCAGAAGACTCAGGTGGAGGCCTCAACAATCTCCTGGATCGAAGACTACCTGACAAACAGACCACAGTTTGTGAGACTGAAGGGTTGTGTGTCTAACCAGGTAGTCAGCAGCACAGGAGCACCTCAGGGGACTGTACTCTCACCATTCCTTTTCACTCTGCACGCCTTAGACCTCCAGTACAAGACAGACTCCTGTCATCTGCAGAAATACTCGGATGATTCTGCAGTTATGGGGTGGATCAGAGATGGACAAGAAGCTGAGTACAGGAAGGTGGTGGACTGCTTTGTGGCATGGTGTGGAAACAATCATCTCATTTTGAATGTGACTAAAACAAAGGAGATGATTGTAGATTTTAAGAGAAACAGGAATAAGTCAAAAACTCTTTCTATCATGGGAGAAGAAGTGGAGGTGGTGGAGGAGTATAAATACCTCGGTGTTCACCTGGACAACAAACTAGAGTGGTGATGCAACTGTGAAGCCATCTACAAGAAGGGACAGAGCAGACTGTACTTCTTGAGGAAGCTTAGGTCCTTTGGTGTTTGCAGCAAGATGCTGCATATCTTCTATAAGTCTGCTGTGGAGAGAGTGATCTCTTCTGCCATCATCTGCTGGGGTAACAGCATCAGAGCCAGGGACTTAAAAAGCTCAACAAGCTAATAGAGAAGGCTGGCTCTTTTCTGGGGACTCCTCTGGAACCTCTGGAGATAATTGTGCAAAGAAGGATTCTTCATAATATGAAGAACATTATGGAGAACCCTGAGCATCCTCTTCATCAGACTGTCATACAACAACAGTGTCTTTGGTCAGAGGCTTCTTCAGATCTGCTGTAAGACAGACACTACAGGAGATCCTTCCTGCCCACAGCCATCAGTATCTACAATGGCTCTTTGAAGTAACCTTCATAATGAGCTACAACAACATTTAATTTCCCTTTGGGATTAATAAAGTATTTTTAATTGAATTGAATAGAATTGCCTTAGTCACAAAACAGGCTTGGATTACAACAAACCATTAGATCTGCAAAGAAAATCATCAGGGCTTACATTCCCTCCATCCAGGAGGGATACAGGTCTAGGGTCAGAAAAAGGGCAGACCCCACACATCCTGGACACAAATCTTTACACTTTTACCTTCGGGTCAGTGCAACAGAGTGCTATTCTTTTCTAAGAATAAAAGAAATGAAGACATGTCATGAAGTTCTCACTTCCAAATCTGTTCTTAAAATACAGTTCAGAAGAGTACCAGAATATTTCCATGGGAACATCAGCTCGGGCTTTTCAAATTTTAAGTTACACAGCAAGCAGGTTTAATAGTTGTCAATGAGTGGTGGTTTCTTGCAGGACCAAAATGCAAACTTGAGTTTGGGAGCCGCATGATGAGTGGAGATGTTTAATGAAAACTGAACTGATAATTTACTTAAATACAGAGGCAGGGAGGGGAAATGAGTACAGAACACGAAGAGCTAATCAGATGAAATGTGGAGCAGCTAGGGCAGGGAGAATGCAGAGCAACTCAAGGAAGAAGGATACTAAACAGATGATCAGAAACACAAAGAAGTTCAGGAAAGGAACACACATCTAACAGGAAATTAACTCCAGATGGAACAGTAAGACACAAAAAATCAACTAATAAGGAAAACACCTGACAACAACAAGCATAAGCAAATGAACTCCAGAGGGCAAAACCATGAGAACAAAGTAAACAGTAAAGAAATGGTCAATATACCCACAAAGGCAAACTAAAACTTAATACCTACAGATTGTGACTAGTTATTCCAACCCATTCTCTCTCTCTTTCTGTCCCTCCAAAGGAGTCTATACCCTTTTTTGGAATGAGTAAGCAACAGTCTTTAGATCCCAGCCAGGACCCACCTCCATATAATAGCTAATAGATGAAAAGTTACTCGCCCGATTGTGGTCAGGTAAGGGAAGACAGCCTCTTTGGAACTCGCAGAAAAACAAAGTGTTTCCTGAGTGCAGCAGGGAAACAGGCTCAGGAATGATGCAGATAGACAAACACAAGCAATGTTGATCACAACACAGCAAAGAAACTTCCACAGTTGTTCTAGTTTTGTTAATCCAACTGGCTGAGGCTGATGGCCTAACTGGACAAAGAGGAGCTTCACATATCTCACTTGTTCTTGTTATTTTGTCACCTCTTTCTCCTGGCTCATATTTGTACCTCAAGCTATTTTATTTTATTCAATCATTCAAATCTCCCATTCTACAATGGTCTCCCAGGTAACTCACCTTGTCATCCATGGGCAGTCCAGCATTTTGTGACCATGCATCAGACAAAGAACAACATTACATACAACAATATTTTATGAAAAAAAAGAGACATACTCCAACAACACTGCTTTGAGGTCTGGTAGAAAGCCTTAAAGTATAAGGTGGCTTTAGTTAGTGCATAATATAATAAACCAGAAAAGTAAAGCAAAGTAATTTATATTATTCATTCATCTTCTATACGGCTTATTCCATAGTGGGTCACGGGGTAGCTGGTGCCTATCTCCAGCAGTCTATGGGCAGGAGGCAGGGTACACCCTGGACAGGTCGCCAGTCCATCACAGGGCAACAAAGAGACATACAGGACAAACAACTATGCAGATAGACCCCCGGCGGGAAATCGAATCCAAGACCTTCTTGCTGCAAGGCAACAGTGCTACCAACTGCGCCACCATGCAGCCCTATATTATATTATATTATATTATATTATATTATATTATATTATATTATATTATATTATATTATATTATTACTGCTGCTGTTGTAATGTTTTCTTTTTCCATACTATGTCCCAAGGTCTGTGACCAGATGAGGTTGCTGCATAACTGCTGGAGTGAGCTGTTGGTTCTGGAGATATTCTCCAGACAGGTTCTTTATGGATTAGAGGGCAGTCTGCTACTGATCACTGGGCAGCAGGTTGGTCAGATGAGCTTCTGAGTTTCTATACATTCTAATTTATTTTGGGTAAAACAAATAGTCATGAGAAGCTCACATGTATTACTAATACCATTGTAGCCTTGTATTAATTAGTAAGTTTGATCCAAATGAATTTTCTGTGGAGACTCTATTGTGTTATATAAATCATAATCATTGACCACAGCTGCAGGTAAAGTAGGGTTGCACTGCACAATATACTGAATCTCAAAGTTTTATTGTAATAACAGTGTGTTCCTTCATGATATCTCAAAGGAGTGCTTGGGCTGCAGTTTTTGGTTAGCAATTGCATTAAATGACACAAATATACAGTGTCTTGAAAAATATTCAACCCCCCTTGGCATTTTTCATCTGTCAGGATGAGTGTTTGTAGTAGGACCAAAATGCAGAGGGGAACTCCAGGGCACGGTGAATGAAGGTAAGATCTTTTAATTCTTGCCCACGTGGAATCCAGGCAGCAGGTACATGACCAGGATACCAGACTAGACACGACAGCAAGTAATGGGAGACTATGACAAAGGTCGTCCCAAGCAGAGAGAGTTCAGGCGGACGGCCAGGAGGCCTGCAGAGCAGATTAGAGGAGACTCCTTGCAGGCGGTCAGGAGAGGCTGGCAGTGGAGTTCGGGAGAGCGGTGCAGAAACAGCTGGAATCCTTGGCGAGGCTGTCGAGGTCTGCAGCGGAGCTGTGGAGCTCTGCCGCTGAGCCTCAGCAGATGGAGGCAGTGCGTTCTCTCATCCCTACGGAACTCAGGAACCCGAACTCGAGCCGGTTCATTCCTGAACCCCTCTGGAACAGGAAGGAGAGGTGGTTCGTCCTCAAACCCCTCTGGAACAGGAATCAGGAGTGGAGGCAGCTCGTCATCGAGTTCTTCTGGGACAGAAACTGGAGATAACTTGTCCTTGAACTCCTCCAGAACAGGAACCAGAAGTGGAGGCAGCTCGTCCTTGAGGAACAGGTTGTCAACCAACAGAGTCAGGACCTCCAGGAATGAGATGCAACAAGGGGCCGATCTCCGCCACGGCTCTCTGCCGCTCTCCCTCCACCATCACGGGAGTCAGGGGACTCTGGGAAAAGAAACCTCCCCATCGGGGAGATCGTGTATCAACAATTTAATCTAACCTCCCCAACAACCGTACACCATTCCAAACCCTTTGTTAAGTGCCTTTAGACGACATGTGTTGTGAATTGGCGCTATATAATTAAAACTGAATTATATTGAATTGAATTGAATTGAATTGAATTGAATTGAATTGAATTGACCTGTCCAGGGTGTACCCTGCCTCTCGCCCATAGACTGCTGGAGATAGGCACCAGCTTCCCCGCGACCCACTATGGAATAAGCGGTAGAAAATGACTGATGACTGACTGACTGAATTGAATTGAATTGAATTGAATTAAATTAAATTAAATTGAATTGAATTGAATTTAATTTAATTTAATTTAATTTAATTTAATTTAATTTAATTTAATTTAATTTAATTTAATTTAATTTAATTTAATTGAATTGAATTGAATTGAATTGAATTGAATTGAATTGAATTTAATTTAATTTAATTTAATTTAATTTAATTTAATTTAATTTAATACCTCCAGCCAGTCCAAAATCTGATTTGCCACTTAGGGGTAAATTTACTGCCAAAAATCAGGAGCACATATTTTCAATTTGAGAGCAGAATTTCATTCTGCTTGTACTCAAACTTAGTAATGTCTGCACTCAAAACTGTCATAGTTTTGACTTGCTGTCGTGTCTAGTCTGGTGTCCTGGTCGTGTATCTGCTGTGTGGGTTCCATATGGGCAAGAATTAAAAGATCTTACCTTCATTTACTGTGTCCTGGAGTTCCAGGGAGGGATTGTTCCGGCGTTACTCACGCCCCCTCGCCTCTTGCAGCTCGCCATGGCAGAAGTTGGAGGGGGCATATGGGGGAAATTTACTGCCAAAAATCAAGAGAACATATTTTCAAATTGAGAGCAGAATTTCATTCTGCTTGACCTCAAACTTAGTAATGCTTGCACTCAAAACTTCTTATTTCTTTCAGATATACTCTGTTCTCCCTCAAATCTTTGTTTCTGCGCTCTGATCTAATGCTTCTTGCCTAGATAATTTCTCCTCCTGCTTGACTTTAATCTGAGAGAGGGCAAAAAGAATTTGCGAGCAGGGAAGAAACTTGAGAGCGCAGTTTTCATCCGAGCAGAGAACAAGTTTGCGCGCATGGAGGATGAGGCAAGCAGGAGGAGAAATTCTCTATGCAAGAAGCATTAGATCAGAGGACAGAAACAAAGATTTGAGGGAGAACAGAGTATATCTGAAAGAAACAAGAAGTTTTGAGTGCAAGCATTACTAAATTTGAGGACAAGCAGAATGATATCCTGCTCTCAAATTGAAAATATGTGCTGTTGATTTTTGGCAGTAAATTTCCCCCATATTTCCTCCAACTTCTGCCATGGCGAGCTGCAAGAGGCGAGGGGGCGTGAGTAACGTCGGAACAATCCCTCCCTGGAACTCCAGGACACAGTGAATGAAGGTAAGATCTTTTAATTCTTGCCCATACGGAATCCAGACAGCAGATACACGACCAGGACACCAGACTAGACACAACAGGAAGTCATGGGAGACTATGACAAAACACAACACAAGGAACCAGCGGGGAACAATGGAAACTAAAGAGTTAAAATACAAATGAGAGTACAGAGAGAAGCAATGAAAAGAGAGACTGATTTATCAAGGAAAACAAGGAACAGGTGGGAGCCGGGCTGCAGGAAGACAGAGGGAGTGAGACCAATTAACAAGTCAAAATACAGAACACAGGGTACTAAGGACCACACCAGGAGAAATAAACAGAAACACAACACATTCAAGGCATGATATCATCTTTTGTAGCCTCACAACCTGGATTTAATTTGTTTTAGTTTGCACCATTTCATTTACTGAAAATGTCTACAACTTTAAAGATAAACAACAAATAGGACAAAAAAACAGAAAACTTCAGAGTGCATCACTCTTCACCTCCGCCTAAAGTCAGTGAACTGTTGAGCCACGTTTTGAGTCAAGTCCCTTTAAATAAGTCTCTGTGAGCTCGCTACATCTTGCAACTGGGATTTTTGCCTATTTCTCAAGGCAAAACTGCTCCAGCTCCTTCATGTTGGTTGGTTTTCATTTGTGAACAACAATCTTCAAGTCTAACCACAGATTCTCAATTTGAGTTGAGGTCTGGAATTTGACTAGGCCATTCCAACACATTCATTGTTTTCCTTTAAAGCACTCGAGTGTTGCTTTAGCGGAATGCTTCAAGTCATTTTCCTTCTTGGTGATGAACCCATTAATATTAATTACTGGATTGGACATTGTCTATTAGCCTGAATAGTTAGTTACGCCATTGCTATGCATTGACTCATGTCAACAAAACCATGCTGTTCCATTGCTGGATGATCATGCATCTGTAGGTGCAACGGTCGTAGCATCCTTATTTCTTATCTGATGTTTATCAAATATGGCTCAAATTAAAGAAAATTGCAGATGTTAAGATACATAGAAATATGTACTCGCCCTAAACATAAATTTATAAGCAGTGTGTGACCTGTGTACTACAGTGTTAACAGACATACCTACTGGGCTACAATGTGATTATTGTATCACAGTTTGTTAGTTTCTAGCCTTGATGCTGGAATTTCCTAAACTAATATATTAATAGAAGGTCCATGTGACTCCAATGATTTAGACCCAGGGTGTCCTGGCTCGCTCAGCTATCGCCAAGGGGCAGGACCAAAGGCTCTGATTGGGTCTCGTCTGATTTTGTTAAATAAACAATCCATGATGTTCGTGCGGCTCACTCGGGTATCTGCCTCGCTAAAGCTCCCAGACTGAAGACAGATACCCTCTCCTTTATTGTCACAGCCAAAGAGGAAAGGAGGAGCAGAGAGGGGGAGAATTAAAATAAGACAGTACTGGCTGCCGATGCAGCAAAGTGCTGGAAATTCATATTTGTTCATAAGGGGACAGGCAAGTTAACCACTAGTGGTGAAGAGTAAAAATGCTGGCATAGCCTATCCAGCAAAACCAGTTTAATGAGGAGGTTAGTTCCACTTTGAGGAACCTAGGGGACCAACACAAACTTAATAAAATAAATGTTATGTTTTTACAAAGGATATTGTAAATTATGGTTAATGAACAGAATCTGGAAAAAGTATTTGTTTCAATTCTGAACTGTGCAGGAATTCAAATTCTGTTTACCCTTCATAAAGGCCACTAATAAATGACTTTTTATAAATGTTGAAATCCTTGTATTATATCATCTAACCTTTATTTAGTCAGTAAAATGTTTTGTTTTAGTATTTAAACACTGTACTACTTGTCATGACATACCTAAGCACATCACTTATTTTTTCTATAATTCTTCGCAAATTACATTTCATGTCAATTATATCTCAATACTATTCAAGTCAAATTGTCAAAGCAATATTTTGTGCCGATAGATCACATAAAATAAAATTTAAAACATTTAAATCAGCCTACAGGTTTGAATGTAACAAAATAGGTAAAATTCTGGGCGCGGCACTGGTAGTTTTTGGGGTTATGCGTGCAACCATGTGCAGAGGCTAGTATAGTCCTTAAAGCGGTTGTCCCGGGTAAGAGTCCTGGATCTAGCAACATCTGCCGAATGTCTCCCCCTCTCTTTGCCCTCTTTCCTGTGTACCTACTCTCGAAAAATAAAGGCCTCTAGTGCCGCAAAAACAATTGGTAAAAATCCAAAATGGGTGAATACTTTTTCAAGGCACTGTATATAGTTGCCGGGCTCTCACTGCCCTTGACCACCCTCAATTTAGATAATACTGGCTGTAGATGCTAAAGTGTATAATGGAAGCATTGTGATGACAGAAGACAACAAAAGGAGAGAGGAAAATTAAGTTTTTCTTTTGTAACTGCAATATTTAACAACAGTTTTGACATTTTTTGTTTTCTAATATTGTGTAGCCCTAGCACAAATACTCATTTAAATAAGCAATACACATGATTATACAAGTTCAGAGAAAGCTGGATCACTGTGTTGATTTAAGCAGATGCTTTCTTGCTTCAGGTGGAGCCGTCACATACAGTCTCTCATGCTGGGCCTGGTTTTGCCAGCCTGAGCCAAAGAGGGACAGAGCTTGTAGAGAAGCTTCGTTTGCTGAAAGTAGATCGTCAAGAATTTGCCTGTGGCAGGTTTCTTATAATGTTTAACCCAGGTGAGTGACTATGTTGTATTCTTTCAAGTTCTACTTTGTTCATGGTTTTTTCTTAACTAAACAATTTGAATACAAACCTGAAAATGGTTTATCAGATATTGCCTATACTGTCTTTGTCAGATGTGAAGGAGCTTGAAGAACACCAATTTGTAGAAAGTGTGCAGGGGCAGGTTAAAGAAGCCCTGCTGGAGTACACACTGACCACTTCATCTCAGTACTGCAACCGTTTCACTCGTCTCCTACAGTGTCTGTCTGAACTACGTTCCCTCAGCACACTGGCTGAAGATTACCTGTACTGCAGACATCTGAGTGGTGAGGTGCCCTGCAACAACCTGCTCAATGAGATGCTACACGCCAAGTACAGCTGGACATGAACATTCATCTGTACATAACTGTTTAGCAGAATTTTTCTAGAAGAACATGCAATTCACATAGCTATAGCAGTATTATAGTAGTAGTATCAGTAGCATAAAAAATCTCTTTTTTCTCTGCTATGAACTCAAAGTGAATGGTAAAGAGGTGTTTGTGTTTATGCTATTATTTTCAAGTTCTGCTACAATTGTTCTGAACTTTTGTTGCATTGATTTAAAAAGGATTTTCGGAGATAATGTGACAAATCAACACGAAGTAGTGCAGAATTGTGCAGTGGTAGGACCAGGATGCTTTTAAGTATTTTGTAAATAAAAATCTAAAAGCATAGTGTGCATTTTCTAGTCAGACTCTGAGTCTTTTGTAGAATCACATTTTAGAGCAATTACAGCTGAATCTACATCTCAGATATACATTTCTGCCCATTCTTTGCTAAATAGCTTCAGCTCAGTCAGATTGGATGGAGTGCTTATATGAACCAACATTTTGTCTTGCCACAGATTTCCACAGATTCTCAGGAAGATTGAGGTCTGAACTTTTACCTGGCCATTCTAACATATGGATCTAGGCCATTTCATTTTTGCTCTGAGGACATCATGGAATAGCTGCATTTATGCTACCTTAATATGCGATTATGGCTATTATACCCATACTAATTCAAATCATTTTATTTATGTAGTACAGATTAAGATTGATGGTCATCTAAATGCACTTTTCAAAAGAACATCCAAATAATATGTAAAAATATACAGTCAGTTTAATCCAGTCATATTAACAGATTCAAGGTCAATTACATACACTCCAGAAAACCCTATCAACTTTAGTTTATTATTTAAGTTGGTAAAAAGGTTTTGTATCTCAGGAAACCCAGCTGATTGTGCCAAGACACTGACTTGCGGCAATCCTTCTTAAACAAGCATGTAGCAACAGTGGACATACGATTGCAATGATTCATTAACTTTGCAGCAATCCATCATACTGAAATGTTTGTAGCGATAGCAAAAAGGAAACCTCTGCCATGACTAGTGGTTTGAGAGGAAAGATCATGCACACATAAAACAAAGAAGCACTGATCAAGGAGTATTTTCTATGTTAACAGAACAAGTAAAGAGTTCATGGCAGTAATTTCTCCTTTAGTGGCTTCATCTAGGAGAGAAGCACATTTGAACAGATGATCTCTGAGCCAGATGAAAACTCTAAACAATAAAAACAGCAAAAATCTTTTACAATTACTCTGTCTGGGAAAAGGACAGGATTAAACCAAGAAAGGCAGGGTCAAGTATATAACCCATGCAAAGAGAACATGAAGTTATTGGCAGCAGCAACTCAGCTGTTAACCTCCTCCAGACAGACAGACAGACAGACAGACAGACAGACAGACAGACAGACAGACAGACAGACAGACAGACAGACAGACAGACAGACAGACAGACAGACAGACAGGTGGAAAGAGGCTAAAGAAAAAATGGAACAGGCAGACATGTTCTCCAAGATATCCTCCTTGAGAGAAGGCTAACAGAAGTACCTGCAAATAGACCAATGACCAGATGGATTTGGGAATGAAGAGCCTTGTTTTAAACTCCACAATCCCCTGGTTGTCTCTTCGTCACCGTATTTAGAGGTTAAGGTATGTTTAATGAGATCCAAAACTCTTTCAAAGAGAAAAAATGAATTGTGGTTTCATCATTGGTTGCTTTAGCCCATCTTTATGCTTTGTCCCTTATCAATCCAACTAAGTATGAAATCTTGCTAGCGTCATCTGTAAAAGAATAAGGGGAACACCAAGGCGCACTAAAAGAAAACATTTTAAGAGGCTAAATTAGTTAAACATTGCGAGTAATCTGAAGATGAGCAAGAATGGTTAAACACTAAAACTGATATTTGTTCAACATTTTACCAGAAACACAAATTGTCTCAAAAGACTGATACAAGTCCATCTTTTATTTACTCTCGTGTAAGGTTTAGTCAAAAATATATGAAACGTTAAAGCTTTTACAGAAATATGCATCTCTCTGGAATAAACCTGCTTAATGGCATGGTCATGAGCCCTCGTTTTGGGGGCAATGGCATTCACATGGCATATGCTTATTCTGCGATTTGTATAAAGATGGGGTATATATGTCCTACCAGGACTCTACCCACTTTTGTTTTTCTACTCTGGACCTATGGCATCAAGACACTTTACAAAGTCAATTCAGTCGAATCATACAAATTTCAAGTATATACAGTACAGACCAAAGGTTTCAACACACCTCATTCAAAGAGTTGTCTTTATTTTCATGACTATGAATATTGTAGCTTCACACTGAAGGCATCAAAACGATGAATTAACATGTGGAATTATATACTGAACAAAAAGTGTGAAACAACTGAAAATATGTCTTATATTCTAGATTTTTCAAAGTATCCAATTTTGCTTTGATTACTGCTCCGCACACTCTTGGCCTTCTGTTGATGAGCTTCAAGAGGTAGTCACCTGAAATGGTTTTCCAACAGTCTTGAAGGTGTTCCCAGAGATGCTTAGCACTTGTTGGCCCTTTTGCCTTCACTCTGCGGTCCAGCTCACCCCAAACCATCTCGATTGGGTTCAAGTCCGGTGAATGTGGAGGCCAGATCCTCTGGCGCAGCACCCCATCACTCTCCTTCTTGGTCAAGTAGCCCTTACACAGCCTGGAGGTGTGTTTGGGGTCATTGTCCTGTTGAAAAATAAACGATGGTCCAACTAAACGCAAACCGGATGGAATAGCATGCCGCTGCAAGATGCTGTGGTAGCCATGCTGGTTCAGTATGCCTTCAATTTTGAATAAATCCCCAACAGTGTCAACAGCAAAACACCTCCACTCCATCACACCTCCTCCTCCATGCTTCATGGTGGGAACCAGGCATGTAGAGTCCATCCGTTCACCTCTTCTGCGCCGCACAAAGACACGGTGGTTGGAACCAAAGATCTCAAACTTGGACTCATCAGACCAAAGCACAGATTTCCACCGGTCTAATGTCCATTCCTTGTGTTCTTTAGCCCAAACAAGTCTCTTCTGCTTGTTGCCTGTCCTCAGCGGTGGTTTCCTAGCAGATATTTTACCATGAAGGCCTGATTCACACAGTCTCCTCTTAACAGTTGTTCTAGAGATGTGTCTGCTGCTAGAACTCTGTGTGGCATTGACCTGTTCTCTAATCTGAACTGCTGTTAACCTGCGATTTCTGAGGCTGGTGACTCGGATGAACTTATCGTCCGCAGCAGAGGTGACTCTTGGTCTTCCTGTCCTGGGGCGGTCCTCATGTGAACCAGTTTCTTTGTAGCGCTTGGTTTTTGCGACTGCACTTGGGGACACTTTCAAAGTTTTCCCAATTGTTCGGACTGACTGACCTTCATTTCTTAAAGTAACGATGGCCTCTCATTTTTCTTTACTTAGCTGCTTTTTTCTTTCCATAATACAAATTCTAACAGTCTATTCAGTAGGACTCTCAGCTGTGTACTGTATCCACCTCCTGCACAACACAACTGATTATCCCAACCCCATTTATAAGGCTTGAAGTCTCACTTATTAAACCTGACAGGGCACACCTGGGAAGTGAAAACCATTTCAGGTGACTACCTCTTGAAGCTCATCAACAGAATGCCAAGAGTGTGCGGAGCAGTAATCAAAGCAACTTTAGGTAGTGCTGAATCTGAATCCGAGTGGTGTTTCATTATTGGATTTCTGTGCTAGTCACGAATTGTCCATAATGAACACCATGGTTAATTCAAATTCAAAAATACTTTATTAATCCCAAAGGGAAATTAAATGTTGCTGTAGTTCATATTCTGCAGGTTTCTTCAAAGAGCCGTTGTAGATGCTGATGGCTGTGGGCAGGAAGGATCTCCTGTAGTGGTCTGTCTTACAGCAGATCTGAAGAAGCCTCTGACTGAAGACACTCTGTTGTTGTAGGACAGTCTCATGAAGAGGATGCTCATAATGTTCATTTTATGAAGAATCCTTCTTTCCACAATGATCTCCAGAGGTTCCAGAGGAGTCCCCAGAACCGAGCCAGCCTTCTTTATAAGCTCTTTGAACTTTTTTAAGTCCCTGGCTCTGATGCTGCTTCACCAGCAGATGATAGCAGAAAAAATCACACTCTCCACAACAGACTTATAGAAGATATGCAGCATCTTGCTGCAAACACTGAAGGACCTAAGCTTCCTCAAGAAGTACAGTCTGCTCTGTCCCTTCTTGTAGACGGCTTCACAGTTGCATCTCCACTCCAGTCTGTTGTCCAGGTGAACACCGAGGTAATTATACTCCTCCACCACCTCCACCTCTATTCCCATGATGGAAATAGTTTTTGACTTATTCTTGTGTCTCTTAAAATCTACAATCATCACGTTCAAGATGAGATGATTGTTTCCACACCATGCCACAAAGCGGTCCACCACCTTCCTGTACTCATCTTCTTGTCCATCTCTGATCCACCCCACGACTGCAGAATCATCCAAGTATTTCTGCAGATGACAGGAGTCTGTCTTGTACTGGAGGTCTAAGGTGTACAGAGTGAAAAGGAATTGTGAGAGTACAGTCCCCTGAGGTGCTCCTGTGCTGCTGACTACCTGGTTAGACACACAACCCTTCAGTCTCACAAACTGTGGTCTGTTTGTCAGGTAGTCTTTGATCCAGGAGATTGTCGAGGTCTCCACCTGAGTCTTATGGAGTTTCTGACAAAGCAAATCAGGTTGGATTGTATTAAATGCACTGGAGAAATCAAAGAACATGATCCTCACAGTGCTGCTGGCTTTGTCCAGATGACAGTGGGTTTGTTGAAGCAGGTGTATAATGGCATCTTCATCTCCAAATCCAAAGTGATAAACAAACTGAAGGGGGTCCTGATAGTTTATTGCTTACTCAGGTGGGCCAACAGGAGTCTCTGTAGGACTTTCATGATGTGGGATGTCAGGGCAACAGGTCTATAGTCATTGAGGACTGATGGGTGAGTTTTCTTTGGTACCGGAAAAAGACAGGAGGTCTTCCACAACACCGGAACCTTCTTCTGGGCCAGGCTAAGGTTGAAGAGGTGCTGCAGAATCCCACAGAGCTGCTCTGCACAGCCTTCAGGACTCTAGGGCTGACATGATCTGGACCTGCAGCCTTGTTCTGATTCAGTCTCTCCAGTTGCATTTTCACCTGACTTCTTGAGACACACAGGTGGAACGGGGAGGCAAAGGGAGCATCAGCATCTTCTGATATGGTTGAAGGCAAACATGTAGAAGCAGAAGGGTCTATGGCTGACGTGGAAGAAAAGACATTGGAGGTGTTACTGGACAGCTGTGGGTCCTATGGGTCAAAGGAGGGTGGGATGTCTGTTTGGCTGTGAACAGAAGAGGAGGATGCTGAGCTTTTTTCCGAACTGAACCTATTGAAGAATGTGTTCAGTTCATTGGCTCTGTCCAGACCTCCATCGGTCTGATCATCCTTCTGCTTAAAGCCTGTGATTTTCTGACCACACATCTCTGATATTGTTTTGCTGGAGCTTGCTCTCCAGCTTCTTCTTGTACACCTCCTTGCTGTCTCTTATTTTGAATTTAAGTTGCTTCTGTATACTCTTCAACAATTCTCTGTCTCCCTCTCAAGCATAAGGGTGTTCATCAGTGCACTTGGCACCAGGACACCCTAGGCAGGAGGTCGGTGATCGAATTGTTGTTGTGTCTTCAGACCTTCAGCCGCATGTTTTGGACACTTGGGTGAAGAGAGGGGCTGAGCTGTCCACTGATTGACACCTGGTGATGAGTTGGATCCACTGGAAGAGGAGAAAGCCGGACAGACTTGGCAGGCCCAGGCGTATAGTGAGGGTCTGCTAGGAACGTCTGGCGGAGATCTCGGCAAGGGATGTATTCAACTCCCACCTCCGGGAGAGCTTTGACCAGATTCCGGGGGAGGTTGGAGACATAGAGTCCGAGTCAACCATGTTCACTCCGTCTATTGTCAATGTTGCCGCCCTTAGCTGTGGCCGTAAGGTCTGCAGAGCCTGTTGTGGTGGCAATCTCCGAAACCGGTGGTGGACACCAGAAGTAAGGGATGCTGTCACGCTGAAGAAGGGGTCCTATGTGGCCGAGGCAAAAACTCGGGCCAGGATTTCCGTGAGGACTACCGGTTGGCCTTGAAGCGATTCTGGCAAACCGTCCAGCGCCTCAGGAGGGGGAAGCAGTGCTTCACCAACACTGTTAACAGTGGGGCTGGGGAGCTGCTGATCTCGACTGGGGACATTATCGGGCGGTGGCTATCGCCATGAACTTTGGGTCATGACTGAAAGAACGAGATCCTGGATACAAGCGGCTGAAATGAGCTTCCTCCTTATGGTGGCCTGGCACTCCGTTAGATAGGGTGAGGAGCTCGGAATAGAGCCGCTGCTCCTCCTGGATGAAGCGGAAGATGACGAGTACAAATATGAGTACAGTTCCAAGCTAAATATTTAGTTTACAAAATAAATATTTGTATTTGTAAACAAAATTTTTAATTTGGAGCTACATATTTAGCTGACTAACTAAATATTTAGTTTGAAGCTCAATATTTAGTTTGCTAATAATATATTTAGTTTGTAAACTAAATATTTAGCTGGCTAAGTTAATATTTAGTTTGGAACTAAATAGTTAGCTTGCTAATTAAATTTTTAGTTTGAAGCTCAATATTTAGTTTGCTAATAAAATATTTAGTTTGTAAACTAAATATTTAGCTGGCTAAGTTAATATTTAGTTTGGAGCTCAACTATTTAGCTTGCTAACTAAAGATTTTTTTGCTTCCCGCGACAGGTTTTTTTTTTTATTTCTTCTTCTTTTTTTTCTTTTTAGCATCAGCATCTATTCATTTTGGTTAATACAAGGCACAGTAAAAAGATCTAACAGGATGTCCACAAGTGTCCTACACAATTGTTAGTGAAAATGACTGATAAACAAGTCTCAGACTGTTCAGTCTCTTTTCATCTTGTTTCAGGTGAAAGCACTATATCTTTAATCTGCTGCCATGTTGCGTCCTTGAACAGCACAGGTGCCAACTGGATGCCAGCTGGATGTCAAGGTCTAGTAATGTGCTTCTGGTAAAGGGAAGAGATTAGATAGTGCACCATCAGAAAACATTGAGAGTGCATTATGTTGATTAAGCTTTTTAGCAGGATGTGGGAGTGGGGGAAGGAAAACAGGTGGTTGGAGGTGTAATCAGTGGGATCTAAGTGACCAATAACAAAGATTTGATGTGCTTTGACTTTAACCTTTAAGAAGTGTGTGTGTTGACCTTCACATTTCAACAGATTATCTTGGACTGAAATGGGTCCTCTTTTTTAAAGATGTGACATAAGGGTTTGAAATGAGGATAATTTTCCCAAAATGTAATTTAATCCCCCTCAATCCAAAAACATGACTGATATGTTAACTAAGTAATCTAAATCGTTCTTCTGTAGGAGCGTGTGCGTGCATGGTTGTTCCTTTCATCTAGCCATTTTGGATGGACTGGTCTAGGGTGTACCACGACTCTTGCCCAATGACTGAAGGACATAGGCACCAGCCGCTCCGTGACGCTGCAAGGACAAGCCAGTATAAACAATGGGTGGATGGATCTAATCTTAAGTTGACCCAGAAACCAGAACATCACTGATTCCAGCAAAACTGAAATTACGCTTTGCTAGAATCCGGCTACATGGTTATGAAGTTAGTGATTGCGTGAGAGCACAAAATGATGATTAACACATTTTTCAAAGAGACACGGAGTCGTGGAGTTGGTGGAGTTCTTTTATATGCACAGCTCCTGGCAGCCACCAAAATAAAATCTGCCAAGATCACAGTGTGCTACGACAGAAGAAGGCAATAAGACTAAAGCACAAATGCCCCACAGCTGTGCAAAATAGTTTCTTCTGGCACAGATCCTGAACTGTTGCTCAACATAACCCTCCAGCTAAGCAATAAACACACACCACCACATCCTGAAGACCGATTTCAGATTTGGAAAGCCAGATTAACCTGATTGACTGTAACTTTAAAAATCCATTATTGTGAGGCAGCTCACATAAAGTTACAGCTGCTGAAAAAGCTGTTTAAAAATGCAAACTGGTGCATATAGCATTGTTCAATCTCTACTTGTAAAAATATGTATACTGTTTGTACATTTTATATAATCTAACTTGTGCCCTGATTTCTATCCTAATCAGTTTATGTAACAAAGAAAAATAGATTACATTTTCTTTTCAACTAAGAGGTTTGTTCCTGAAAGAAAGTGAGAAATGCATCTTTTAAAAGATAATTTAAATATAAAATTTTAAAAAAGATAAAAAGCAGTATCAATTTAGAAAAAAAAGTTTTTATTAATGTTTTATTAAAAATGGCATATTGAAAATTACGTAAATATATTATAATTATGATTATTTTTAGTATTATTTATAAGTGTTTTAATAAAATTTCAAATCAGTTTTACTTACTCTATATAGCACTAATTCACAATACATGTCGTCACAAGGCGCTTTACAAAGTCAGTTCAATCGAATCATACAGATTTCAAGTCGGGTACATACATTCCAATTAACCCTAACTATCGAACAGTGCAGTTAAATTCAGTTTATTATTCAAATTGGTTAAAAACTATTTCTATCTAACAAAACCCAGCAGACTGCATTGAGTCATGGACTTGCAGCATTCACTTCTCCTGGATCAGCATGTAGCCAAAGTGGGCAGTCGTTTGCATTGACCTTGCATCAATCCTTCATACTGAGCATGCATGTAGTGACAGAGGAGAGGAAAAACTCCCTTTTAACAGGAAGAAACCTCCAGCAGAACCAGGCTCAGTGTGAGTGGCCATCTGCCACGACTGACTTGGGGTTTGAGAGAAAGAACAGAGACACAAAAAGAACACAGAAGCACTGATTCAGGAGTACTTTCTATGGGAAAGAAAAGTAAAACATTAATGGTAGTCCCCTTCCTTTCTGGAAGGGGACATTGTTTACAGCTAAACACAGAGCAGGGCCAGATGTAGGTTCTAGGAAGAGAAAAACCAGAGAGAGAATATTAAAAGCTGAAATAACAGCAAATAACACAAAATTGTAGAGTCGTATGATAATGTAGCAGAGAGGGTGAAAGTGGTCATTATGTCCCCCAGCAGTCTATTCCTATAGCAGCATAACTACAGAGATAGCTCAGGATGACCTAAGCCACTCTTAACTATAAGCTTTATCAAAAAGGAAAGTTTTAAGACTTGCCTTAAGGTAACCAAAAGGCAACCAAAGTTCTGTACGGGTGAATAAAAAATCAAATAGAAGATAAAAGTAACAAGAAAATAAAAGCAGTAAACAATAAAATCAGCAATAGAAGGGACAGAAAAACAAGGACTGTCCCAAAGGTTATGCTCTCTGCAATAAAAGCCAAAAACATGAGTCATTTAAATGGCTTTAAAAACTATATGTATGTGTCTTTAGTTAGATGGGCGGCTGGACATTGAGCCAAATGAAAACGGCAAAGAAGAAACTAATCAATCCCACTATCGAGAGAGCTGCAGTAGTCCAGTTTAGAAGTAATAAAAGCGTGAATAAACCTCTCACGGAAATCATGAGGAAAATCATCTTTGACTTTACTAATAATCCTCAGATGATAAAAGCAAGGCTGGACTACTGCACTGACCTGTTTATTGAATTTAAAATCTGAGTCAAGGATCACCCCAAGATTCCTAACAGACACACAGCCAAAGGAGTCCAGTGATCCAACTGCACTGCTGCATCCTTTCAGTGGGTCAGATTTATCAAATAAAATGACCTCTGCCTTTTATCATTTATAAAAGTTCAGCTCTATCCATGTTCTTACATCTGTCAAACACTTCGACAGCCTCTCTACTAACTGTCATCCACTCGATTTTAATGGAAGGAAACCTGATTGTCATCTGCCTAAAAATGGAATGACACATTATATTTCTAAAAAAAATGGATACCAGAGAGAGAATACAGAGAGAATAAAATATGACCTAATGTGGAGCCTTGAGGAGCAACAGAGGATGAAAACTGTCCCAACTGGACAGAGAAACTTCAATTGGACAAGTGGGATTTAAACCATTCTCTGGCTGTGCCTTTAATACAAACAGACTGCCCCAGTCTAGATTAGAATGTCATGATCTACAGTGTGAAAAGCAGTAGTAGTATTGAAAAGAATTAAAACAACTGAATCACCAGAACCAGCAGTTCAGCAGATCAGTGAGCAAACAAAGCAAACACGGCATACAAGATTTATTTTCCTGTATTTATTAACATTAAAACTACCAAATGTCCACAGATAGCGTTTCTGTGGACTTGCTCCCGTGCCATCTGGTGGAGGAGAAAGGTATTACAGCTCCGACTCAGATTTCAAAATTGTATCTCGGTCTTCACTTATTTCAGACAGTTATTGTTTATTTTTTCCTCTGCTTTTGACTTTAAAGACATTAAAATTAATATTGAGATGATTACAGAACTGACTGCAGTTCTTCGTCCCTTATTGGGTGGCTGGAGTTTAAATTAATTGGATAAAAGGAGTGTAGGCAGGGCCCAATACTTAATTTGAGAAAATGCTGTTTTAGACTACATATAAAAATGTCACAAAGCGGCAAACAAAGGTGTTTTGTCAGGGCATTGAACACCGTCAAGTATAAAAAATGGCGTTCAATGACCAGAAAAACACAGGGTTTTTTTCGGTGTTCAGTGGGTGCTCTTAAAACTCCACATTAAAGGGTGTTTAATGGGATTTTATGGCGTCCTGACTTATAAAGACGGCGTTTTTTGAGTGACTTTTTAACCAGACGCGTGGTAAAAGTGGCGTTTTGTGGCACTGTTGGCTTGCCATACCGTATCTGATTGGGAAACGCGAATCGACATAACACCTGTTCTATCCTCTCCTGCGGCGGTTCACTGCGTAAAAAGCTAGTTAGCCCTTCACCAAAATGTCCAATAATTCCACTAATGATGCGAGAAAAGTGGGTAGTAGATACGCCGGAGTTGTCCCCCCGATGTTTAAGAGTTATTCTCTGGTGAAAGAGCTTCGGGAATCACAGCAGCAAACGGCCTCATCGCACAAAAACAAGACAAAACATAGCGCACCTAACACTGAGGCAGCTATGCATAGCGCCATCTTGAAGGTATAAACAATGTTTTTAAATATGCATTTGACATGGCCCTGGTCGCTCAAACGACTGGAACTGATGCTCTACCCCAGTATCAGAACGTAGTCTTGGTCAAAACCTTCAACGACAATTCACTGTAAGTCAATATTACAAAAACCAAGAAGTTGTGCTGCTTGGACAGAGCCAAAGAGAACGGGTCATCACTCTTCCAGCCCCTTGTCATTCAGGCCAGCAGGTGGAATCAAAAAGGCACAACATTTCCACCTACAGAGAAAACAAAATCATCTTAGGTCACACTTTTTAGTGAGTCCCAAAACTGTTTCTATCAGTGGCTCTGCTGCCTTCCAGTTTGATGAGCATGGCCTCAAAAGAGGTTGTTGCCACCATTGATTTTATACTGTCATTTACCACAGGACACGTTGTGGTCTTCTGGTGTCCTTCTAATTTCTTAAGATGATCCTGGATGCTGCCACAAGACCAACCAGAACAACTAAAAAGACTCCTTTTGAGATGTTCAGCATTTGAGTTCTGTCTCCCAATAAACACAATTCTGAAGTCCTAGCCACATCTAAACCAGACCAGGCTGTCAAAACCTCCAGAACTTTGGTCCAAAAAGGTGCAACCAAAGAACATTCCCAAAATAATGTAGATACAGTCCCACCTCTTTTATACATTTCCAACACAAATTGTGTGTCATTAGTTCCATTCTGTGCAGTCTGCTAGGAGTATGACAGTATTTATGCAACACCTTATACTGTATACATTTATTTCTGGCCCCCTTTACTATTTTACCACTGTCTGATAAGGCATTTAAACATTTTTTTCATTTATTCTCAAATCCCACAGCCAAAAATGTTTGATGTTTCATGAGTCACCACCAAACTATAAATTTAACAATATATGAAACTGAGAAGTCACGTAATGATCCAGGGGTAACCTAATATAAAAGTAATGTCTCATCTGTAAATTTTTTCACAAATTTGCTCTACCTTCCAATTTAAATGTACACGTTGAGTTCAGTTTCAATTAAGTTTATTTACATAGTGCCAATTCACAACATGTCATCATAAGACCCTTTAGAAAAGTCAATTCAAGTACATACATTCCAATTGATCCTAGTTGTAAAACAATGCAAATTCAGTTAATTATTTAAATTGGTAAAAAAAAAAAAAAGTTGTCTATTTAAGGAAACCTAGCAGATTGAGAATGTAGCAGAGAGAGTGAAAGTTGTTGGCATAAACCTATAGCAGCATAACTACAGAGATAGCTCCAGACAACCTAAGCCACTCTAACTATAAGCTTTATAAAAAAGGAAAGTTTTAAGCCTAGTTTTAAAGGTAGACAGAAAACAGGGCTAACAAGCTCTGGGTAGAAAGCACATACCCTGAGTAGAGTTACTCCACTCTATCACACCCAGGGTTTTTGGTTTCATAACACAGGGTAACGCTTGGGTTACTCAAGTCTGAGTCAAAGTTGCCCTGAGTTAAGCATGAGCGCGAGTAAATAAGAAGCCCAATGGAAGGTAGATAACACGATTCACCATGGCAATGGTAGGAAAAGGAAGCCTTCAAGTGCATATTTCTTGCCAATGGAATTAGAAAGATCAATGATGCCATATGAAGAATATTGGCACATGTTTAAGAAGAAAAGCAAAACTGTTTCTGCTGCAAAACAGCAAGTTAGTGTGGCAGAGACCAAGTCAATGCCTGACGGAGAATTAAGGTTGAATCCTCAATACTAGACTTATTTAACATCCTAAATAAAAATAATAATAAAGTTTGTGTGTGTGTGTGTGTGTGTGTGTGTGTGTGTGTGTGTGTGTGTGTGTGTGTGTGTGTAATAAATGTGTGTCTATGTGCAACCCAGGAGGCACAAAAAGGACATGGCAGCAAAACAATTTGAAATATAAAAATCTAGTTAAATCAGGTAAGGCTATTATATTGTTTAACCTTCACTAACTGAATTACACAGCACGAATTACACGTATGCAATTAATGACATGTAAAAAGTTAAAGGTTTGTTCATGACTTAATATGAAAAAGGGTAGACATGCAACTGAAAGTGATATATATTTTTCTGTCCCTAAAGCTTCATGTGAAACAGCTGCATAAGGTCTGTTCACACGAATTATCATTTTCAAAAGGAATTTGTTTTATAGGGTCTCATTTCCCCACCCTGCTAGGGGTTCGCGAATGCCGCATCTGTAGCGAGCTTCTTCCTTCACTTCCCGGAAACACGAACCTTCATCCACCAAGATGGCGACGTTGGCTGTAAGCAGACTACCTATCGTGGGTTTCAGTTTCGAAAACTGTAAAAGGTAAACGGTTTTAAACCTATCAAAGTCCTGTCAGAATAATGATATTATTGCGTACGACGTGTTTAACCCTTCGAACTGAGGCAGTATGTTTATTATACGTGATGTAAAACGGCTTGGAGATGCTAGCTTATGTGAGGTTGCCTTACAATGACTAAGGATTTTCCGGGCCGCCGTAAGACTCGCTTATTTCTCATGCTTGGATTCCGTTCCCGTCTCTGTAATAAATGTATTTAATGTATCATTTTATTTACAAACGAAGTAAGTTGACCCTCATTCGGGAATTTATTTATTTTCATTTCTATTGTACAGCAGTTCTAGTGTAGCTCCGCATCGGCTCCACTAAAGCCAGCTAAATAATGTGTTTAGAATAACCCAATCAAATATCAAAATGTAATAAAATATCTGAGGTCCCCTGAAGCGTTTAACCTTATTGTAAGTGCTTTGAAAGATACGCGATTGACGTTCACGTAGATCTTATGATTTTCATGTCAATGAGATAGTTTGATTTTTAAATAGAGTTCAAATATGTTGAGAGAACACAAGTGACCCCTTTCTGGTGATGACATATTTTGTACCGTTTACACTGATGCAATCATTTATTCATACTTACGATTTAATGTTTGATTTCAGAAATGTGCTTTTGGAAGGTGAAGCCAGTAAACTGGGATGCAGCTTGCCTGCTGCACGAAAAACCGGAACCACCATTTGTGGTGTAGTCTTCAAGGTTAGTGACAAAACAGATACAGAAAATCTGAACAAATGACCAGTTTTATCCAGCCTGTACGTTTTTATATTTAGATCCACTGATCAGACTTTGCTCATAGCGAGGTTCAGCCCCTCAAAGAAAAAGAAATCAAGGAGCAAAAGCCCTAAAAATAAATTAATTATTTTAAAAAAAAGGTAAATACATTTTGGCCAGGTCAGGCTCTTTACTTAGACCAAAGTTTGCTCTGTCCTTTGACAACATTGATTTAGTTCAAAATTGCCCGTGCTGGAAGTGTAAGATTGTCTTTGTACAGTTGTGTAAATTAGTAAATTAATTTCCTTGTGAAAGTTGTTTTTACAGGTAAATTAATTCTCAGGTAAATTAATTCTCAGGTAAATTAATTCTCAGGTAAATTAATTCTCAGCACCGATTTAGCATTTTTTTCTTGACATGTACATTTGAACTCTGCTCATCCTGCTTGATTTTACACTTTTCCCACAACATATGTGTGTCTTTGTGTCATGTTTCAGTTGAATAATTAACTTTTATTCAAAAAGACTTACAAGTGAAGAGAACTGCACTTTGGTACAGTTACCACATGGTGAAGTAACACTGAAAAATCCAGAACTCTACTCTGGTCAGTGAAAAAGACTGAAAAATACACCCAGAAACCTTGCTTGCAGGGATTTGTGAGTCAGGTCAAAGTTTGGAAAACAAGTATTTCGGATTAGTGAGCTGGTGTGCACTGCTGAAGAGATGTTATCAATGTCCAATTGATTGGTAGGCTGTGTTTCCAAATGCTGAAAAGTAAGCACAAATATTCAAGAAAAAAAGGGGCTTTGCAGGTCAGGCTGCCCTGTCTTGTCATCTACCTCTTTGTAGTAATGATGATAAAATTTGTATCCTTTAATATGAACTCGTTAATATTGGATTAGTTTGTAAATAACATATACAGTAAAGGACTGGACCTCTTACTTAATGTGAAACATAATGCATGTCCTCTCAGTGCTGTGGACTCATAAACCTAATGAACTTAATCACATTAATGATCTATATTTGCTCATATTTGCCTTGTTTGTTAGAAGTATTGCTTTACATTCCCTAGAACAGTACATGAAAAAGTTACAGGGAGATTTACAGAGTCTAAGATATGTTCTGATTTTGTGTTCAGGATGGTGTTGTTCTTGGTGCCGACACCAGAGCCACTGAGGGCATGGTTGTGGCTGATAAAAACTGCTCCAAGATCCACTACATCTCCCCCAACATTTAGTAAGTGCCAGCTCAGCTCTGTCATGAACTGTCAGTAATAAATCTAGATGTCTCCTATTTTTAACACAAATGTGCTTTGTCTTTATATTATTCTATACACAACCTTTCTGTACTTATTATATATCGCAGCAGACATATGAAATAGCTGATGTACTTCTTACTGCATCCAACTGTGATGTTGTTGTCCAGCTGCTGTGGGGCAGGAACCGCTGCAGACACAGAGATGACCACTCAGATCATCTCTTCCAACCTGGAGCTCCACTCCCTTTCCACAGGCAGACTGCCACGTGTGGCCACAGCTAACCGCATGCTGAAACAGATGCTCTTCAGGTAGGCCTGTGTGTATGAAGAATACACACCCTCACTTTATCTAATCCACTGTCATAGTTAACCCTGAAAACGTAGCTTGCCAGATCTGATTAAGTCTTAAACCTTAAGTGGACCCATTGCATCTTTATATTTACTTTTGAATATCTATGCCTGCATACTGCCGTCTGTGGCAAAAACCAGGAGAAGACTGAGATCAGTGCTGATAATAGACTTATAACAAATCTGGATAGTGTTGGTTTGAATAAATATTGTGATAAAGAAAAAATTCAGTGTTGCTTGATACATATTTAGTGCACAGTTTTTCTCCACATGTGGCCAGCAAGTGAAGAAAAGTTTGCTGTTTAGACATCTTTTTTTCTTTGTCCATAACCCAAATCTTTACATATTATACTCTGAAATGTTAGAATTAGAATAATTAGTGCCCATAGCAAGGGGAACTGGCACATCTGCATCGGCACCATTTATGCTGTAAGATACATACAGGTTTTAGAGCAACATCCAAGTAACATCTTCTTCAGGGACATCCCTTCTTATTTCAGCAAGACGATGCCAAGCCACAATCTGCACATGTTCCAACAGCGTGGCTTCGTAGTAAAGGAGTCTGAGTACTAGACAGGCCTGCATGCGGTCCAGTCCGGTCCGGTCTCCCACTGAAAATGTGCGGAGCATTATGAAGAGCAAAATACAGCAATGGAGACCCTGGACTGTTGAGCTAGTTTTACATTAAGCAAGGATGGGAAACAATTCCACCTGCAAAGCTTCAACAAATGGTGTCCTCAGTTCCAATACGCTTATGGAGAGGAAAGGTGATGTAACACAGAGGTAAACATGTCCCAGGTTTGTTGGAGCGTGTTGAAATTCA
This sequence comes from Girardinichthys multiradiatus, assembly GCF_021462225.1. NCBI lineage: Eukaryota > Metazoa > Chordata > Actinopteri > Cyprinodontiformes > Goodeidae > Girardinichthys > Girardinichthys multiradiatus. The sequence goes on along the minus strand of NC_061801.1, from coordinate 2,907,096 downwards.
AAATAAAAAAACAAGTTTATCAGTTTGAATATAAAATATCTTGTCTTATTAGTGGATTCAGTTGAATGTAGGTTTTACAGGATTTGCAAATCATTGTATTCTGTTTTTATTTCCGTTTTACACAACATCCCAACTTAATTGGAAGTGGGGTTGTAGTTCTCAGATTTTGAGTTTCCTCCTCTACACATGCATACTTTCACATATAGCAGTAGATTCTTTGACCAACTAGCAGGAAACCAATGGATAGAGCTGGTGCTCTTTGCATCACACTGCAGTAGGTCTAAGAAAAACAAGTTGTGTTTTTTTGTTTTTGTTTAATGGGAATAGCACAGGGCATGGTGCGTGTCGTAGCGCGTTGTGATAGAGCGAGCGACCCAGCTGTGCCGGGGTCAGGACTTCAACCTGGAGAGATATGATGCATGTCCTCCTGTTTCCACCTATGGAAGCAAATCGTTACCATATTTCAAATGAAAAAGCATTTTTAGAAATGTTTTTACATTTGAAATATGGTAACGATTTGCTTCCATATCCACCCCACTTTCTGTCTGCCTACTTTGAAAAAATAACCAAAATAAAGGTCACTAAAAATGTAAATTATCAAGGATTTAATTTGTGAGTGAGCAGTTTTTTGTGTGTCATCAGGTATCAGGGCTACATTGGTGCTGCCCTGGTCCTAGGCGGAGTGGACTGTAATGGACCTCACCTGTATAGCATCTACCCTCATGGCTCCACTGATAAGCTGCCCTACGTTACTATGGGTCAGTTTGTGTCAAATAATCAACCTAATAGAGCTTCTTATCTTTCTCATAGTTTAAATGCACACCTCAACTTAGTTTTTTGTTTATATTGTTTTGTTGTTTCATTTTTTCTTCATTTGTATAAAGATATTGTTTCTCAAAATTCCAGGTTCCGATAGGTATGGAAGAGAGTTTTTATTTAATCATTTTTACCTTTTACATAGTCAGTAATTTATACAATAATATACACTGATCAACAAAATAAAGGGAACACTCCAATAACCCATCCTAGATCTGAATGAATAAAATATTCTCATTGAATACTTTGTTCTGTACAAAGTTAAATGTTCTGACAACAAAATCACACAAAAATCATCAATGGAAATCAAATTTATTAACCAATGGAGGCCTGGATTTGGAGTCACACACAAAATGAAAGTGGAAAAACACACTAGAGGCTGATCCAGCTTTGATGTAATGTCCTTAAAACAAGTCAAAATGAGGCTCAGTATTGTGTGTGACCTCCACGTGCCTCTATGACCTCCCTACAACACCTGGACATGCTCCTGATGAGACGGTGGATGGTCTCCTGAGGGATCTCCTCCTAGACCTGGACTAAAGCATCCGCCAACTCCTGGACAGTCTGTGGTGCAACGTGACGTTAGTGGTTGGAGCAAGACATGATGTCCCAGATGTACTCAATCGGATTCAGGTCTGAGGAACGGGCGGGCCAGTCCATAGCTTCAATGTCTTCATCTTGCAGGAACTGCTGACAGACTCCAGCCACATGAGGTCTAGCATTGTCCTGTATTAGGAGGAACCCAGGGCCAACTACACCAGCATATGGTCTCACAAGGGGTCTGAGGATCTCATCTCGGTACTTAATGGCAGTCAGGTTACCTCTGGTGAGCACATGGAGGGCCACCATTACTGATCCACTGCCAAACCGGTCATGCTGAAGGATGTTGCAGGCAGCAGATCTCTCTCCACGGTGTCTCCAGACTCTGTCATGTCTGTCACATGTTCTCAGTGTGAACCTGCTTTCATCTATCAAGACCACAGGGCTCCAGTGGTGAATTTGTCAATCCTGGTGTTCTCTGGCAAATGCCAAGCGTCCTGCACGGTGTTGAGCTGTGAGCACAACCCCCATTTGTGGACGTCGGGCTCTCATACCATCCTCATGGAGTCGGTTTCTAAACGTTTGTGCAGACACATTTGTGGCCTTCTGGAGGTCATTTTGCAGGGCTCTGGCAGTGCTTCTCCTGTTCCTCCTTGTACAAAGGCAGAGGTAGCGGTCCTGCTGCTGGGTTGTTGCCCTCCTACGGCCCCCTCCGTGTCTTCTGGTGTACTGGCCAGTCTCCTGGTAGCGCCTCCAGGCTCTGGACACTACGCTGACAGACACAGCAAACCTTCTTGCCACAGCTGGCATTGATGTGCCATCCTGGATGAGCTGCACTACCTGAGCCACTTGTGTGGGTTGTAGAGTCCGTCTCATGCTACCACGAGTGTGAAAGCACCACCAACATTCAAATGTGACCAAAACATCATCCAGAAAGCATCGGTACTGAGAAGTGGTCTCTGGTCCCCACCTGCAGAACCACTCCTTTATTGAGTGTCTTGCTAATCACCAAAGATTTCCCCCTGTTGTCTATTTCATTTGAACAACAAGATGTGAAATTGATTGTCAATCAGTGTTGCTTCCTAAGTGGAAAGTTTGATTTCACAGAAGTTTGATTTACTTGGAGTTATATTGTGTTGTTTAAGTTTTCCCTTTATTTTTTTTCAGCAGTGTATTTTCTCTTCAGACTCCAGTTTAGTTTTTTTACATGCAATAAGGCAAACCAGAAGACTAAAAGTTATTTACAATTTAGTTCATTTTATTTTTCAATAAAATAGCTTTCTTCATTAATTGCACCCTTCTGATGCTCCAGCAGCTCTTAGTGTTGTCTGAAATCTTAGCCTTCTGGGGATCATGCTTCCTATGACTTTTGTCTTCATCTTTGAATCAGTCAGTTTCACCTCATCCATTGATAAAAAAAAATGTCTATTTAAAATGGAGGCCTTAAGATTAGTGCATTTGTAAAGTGATATCAGGTCAGTGACCCAGTTCTTACTTTCCTTAAGGCTCTGGCTCCCTGGCTGCCATGGCTGTTTTTGAAGATCGCTACAAGCCAGACATGGAGGTGAGCTAACCAGTCTTGTTGATCTGCTCAGTATAAAAATAGTTTCTAAGTAGTTGTGACTGTGTTGTAAGGCTCTGCTTTTCACCTGAGCTTCCATGTTGTTGTTTTCTGAAAGGAGGAGGAAGCCAAGCGGCTGGTCCGTGATGCCATTGCTGCAGGAATCTTTAATGACCTGGGTTCTGGCAGCAACATTGACCTGTCTGTCATCACCAAGGGCAATGTGGACTACATCAGACCCCACGATGAAGCCAATAAGAAGGGGATCAGGTGAGAACTGCTGCTTTGATGATTCCGCAACATCTGGATCTGTTAGTGTTTTCCCCCAGGTTCCAAGTTGGATATGATTAAGGTTAAATGAAGGAAACACTGTTTTTCAGTGCTGGGAATGTTTGTGATGATAGGGACTACATTGGCTCCTCTTTGACTGTTGAGGAACTTCTTTATTCTGTCTTATCATTTAGAAGAACCACATATAGAAAGTTGGGAGAACAGTTACCTGTCACAGTGACTACTGCTCTGTGGACACCCACTAACTGTGGATATTCCCTGATAGATTCAGTCTGAATGTTGTCAGTTTGCTATATGTGAACTGATTGTAGTTCATTAACAGTTTGTGTATCACAAGTATATTCAAACAAAGCTCAGGAGATGGCAGGAATCGTTTGTTCATATTTGTTGTGGCAACATACAGTTTAGAATGTGTTTCCATCTCACCATGAATATAGTGCTTAATGTGTCCCAACTCCACATGGAGCAGCTCTGATCTTTATGTTCATTCTTCTGTTTTAACTTGCTCATGTGTTCGTGAACACTGGCTGACTAATTGTTTTGTTGCTTGTTCTGCCTGAAGACTAAATGAGCTTGAAGCCTTACAGCCGTAAGTACAGATGAAGAGTTTTAGTGCAGACTCGCCAGCCACCATAACCTGTCTGAGTTCACTACTAACCAAGTCTTACAAGCACTGCCTAGATCGACTTTGCATAACTAGCATGCTTAGCTTGTCTAGAGGATGAAGGCTTATGTTGTGCAAATGAACATGGATTTGGTTTTTTGCCCACCTTAAAAACGACTTTATAATTAAATGTTATTTATGTTTTGTTTCTTGTTTCTCTCCTCGATGCAGAACTGGTGATTACAAGTACAAAAGAGGAACGACTGCTGTGTTGTTGAAGTCTGTAACCCCACTGGGCTTGGAGGTGGTGGAGGAGTCCATCCAAACTATGGACACTTCCTAAACTTTACTCAATGTTTTCTGAAGCAGCTCACTGAACACCTGACACACATATTTTTTCCGTGGTTTACAATAAACGTTTTGAGTTGTTTATTTGCAGCTTGATTGATCTTCTGCTAAAAGTAAAACGTTTTTGAAATCTGCTTTCTATCTGAAATATCTTACTGAGTCTCACAGCTTATGGTTTGGAAAACTCACTTCTGATAGTGAGTACACGAATGACAAGCACTTCAGTCCACAGTGTTCCAATGAAATTTCGGGATATTTGTTCAGAAAGTTTATATGGACAAAATATTTGTGAATTATTTGTTGACATAAATACCAGAACCATTAGACAGTTTTCATCTACAGGAGGGTGTATCCTGTCCACAGGTTAGCCTCGGTTGGATGGCTGCTTGTTTCCTTCAGTTCTAACACTGTCACCGTTATCTGACATTTCTTCAGGATCAGAGGAATATTTACTCATTTTCACCTTAGTTTGAGATTCATATCTGAATCAGGTGTTGGGAATGATTAAGACCTAAAAATGTGTGGGCAAATATTAGCCAAGTTGTATTTTTAATGATTTATTTTCTGATTGAACTACAGAGCTCTCAGTCAATCCAACATGGTAATAAACCTCACCACTTATCCTAAGTGCTTGAACATTTCTGACATGAAACAGTCGGTGACCACTACCATCACTGCCCCCCTTCCCCTCCTTTCAATAACAGTCTGAGAGCTTCCATTCATGGAGTGTGTCAGTTTCTTGATCTTTGAAAATCTGCTTTTTGTGTAGCAGTGACAACAGACGGTTTTCCTTCACCATTAATCTCCCATTTAAGAAGAGCCATAAGTTCTCAATGGGTTTTAGTTCAGGTGAGGAAGCAGCCATGTCATTCTTTCATCTATAGGGCCTTTTCTGGTCAACCACACAGTGGAGTTCTTACTTGAGGTGATGGAGCTTGTCCTGAAAAATCATGTTCTTAAATGATAATCTTTTTCCTTTATCACTGCTTGAAGAAAGAAGTCTTCTAAAAACTGTCAGTTTGTGAGTTGATATGGAGTCCATCTTCCACCTGAAAACTACCATCTAGCTCATCTTTAGTATTTTCAGCCCATATCTGTATCCGGGCTCCACTTTGCTGAGTCAAAGAGAAGCTCTGCTTTTGTTACTGATCCACACAGAAGCCCGTCTATCTGCTCCATCAAGAGTCACTCTATTCTTCTTTGGCCAAGTTGTGATTGGACCTCTTTCATAGTACTGTGTCTATCCAGCCACCTGTCTCTCTGAATCTCTTCAGCACTGAGAGCTGATGGAAGTTGTCCCATTGTGATGTCAACAGAACCAGGGGGGGGGGGGGTTAGGAAAACATGTCATGTCTTATTAGGTAGCCATTAAGAAAAATAGATTGTTTTTCAAATCTCACTATTTACGTCTTTAGTGAGTTGCAAAACATTAGATGTGTGTGGCTGGACGCAGCAGTCTTGTTCAAGGTCTACCAGCATGCGATCTTTCTAAGAAGAAGCAGACAAAACTGCATTCATTTAAACATCTTCTATATCAATAGAAAAAAAATCATTAAGTGCATAATCTGACATGTATTGCCATGTATTTGAATAAACAGTTCCTGATCATTAGAGCTTAATGTTCTGAAGGTGTTAGGCACATGGTCTGTGGAACTAAAGCTCAGTTTGTTATGCTGAAGGCCTCTTTAAGGTTCAAAGGTAGTGCTTCAACATGCTACACGAGTTAATTCCCTAAACCCAGCTATGCTGTTGAGAAAACAAAAACCATGACAATACACTAGTTTTCTTTTTAACTACTTGGTTTAAATAGTTAACTATAAAAAGTATGAATATTCAATATAACTATTGGCTCAGTAAAGTCATCAGATTACCTCCTCCCTGTGGATCGCCAGTAGTTTCTTTGGGTTATTCTATTTGTATTATTCCAATATCATTAAAAGATTACAAACGCTGCTTTAGGTTTCCAGTGTGTTGCACTTCTTTAGTACCAAAACCATATATTTTGTATGTATTTTACTTGTCATTAGGTTGAGAACTATCCTTATGTTTTTTTACATAATTTTTCCACAAATAAGGTTTTCATCCTTTTTTTGCAAAGATTTTATGTTTTTCTTTAACTTCAATTCAATTCAAAATACTTTATTAATCCCAAAGGGAAAACCTAAAAAATAGGAATAAAATGGTGGTTCTTTAAAAATGACAACAAATGTCTTATAGTACATAGTTATCAAAACTTATAAGTTATTTTTTAAAAGTCATACAACATTTGCAGCTCCATATTTGTTTTATTTAGCTGGACTGGGGTCAAAAATGGCTCTTTGGATTGTAAAGGTTGCAGGCCTTTACAATCCAAACACTGAATCAAAATGAGCCTAATACTGAAAGTGCAAGAATGCTAAAATATAAAAGCACAGTATAATTTGAAATTAAACAAGAATGTATGCATGTGGGAAAAGCAAATATGGTGTAAAAACATGTAAACACACGTGCAGAGTGTGAATTGAGCTTGTGTTCTAGTCTTGGCCAACGGTTAACTCTAAAACCTCTTGTTGATCTCCACCCTACTGAGAAAGACCAGAAACAGTCTGATTCATACAGGCGGCTACCACTCCATGCCTTGGAAAGAAAACTCTTGCTGTTTACATCTTTTATATGGTTTCTGTGTGCTTTCTGAAAGTCAAATGTCTAAAAGGTGACACCAAAAATCTTTTACTGACTGAAAAGTCTGAAGGACTCACCGTCAGTGCTCCACAGTTTCATTTTAACCATGTGGCCAAAATGGAACCAACTAATGAGTCTAATGCACCTTGGTTTAATAATACTAGAAATGGAATCACGGTCTCTGCTTTGATTGGATCTGAAAGCAAACTGGCAAACTGGAATCTTCTGCATGTTCTTAAATAATGTAAAGCCTCTCTAAAAGGAACTGCAAAATATAGAAAAAGCTAGAATTAGCAAGCATAGAGGGGGTTTAACAATTCATTCACTGGGAGTAACATCAAAGCAAATGTAATTGGTTTAAAAGAAAAGCAATTTGATAAAATTCTCCTTTTTTCCCCAGATAACGGAAACATAAGTAAACAATCAGTCAAATGACCAAAAACAAACTTGGATGACTCAAATTGATTTAATTATTCCAAAGTAAGTCTGCCACGAAGTCGCATACAATCAAATAAATTGACCAGTTAAAACTATGAACATTTTGTTAAGTATTTGTAAAAGACTAAACTAAACCTAGGGCTTCAAAAGTAAAAAAGCAAATCATTTCAACCTGCTAAACCTCAGCAACAGAAGTGCAACACCTAATTTAACATGACAATTACTAAGCAGGTGACACAAAACTAGACCAGGAAATTGCTGCAAATTTAAAAACTCATTCAGCTGTTGAACAAGGTTAGCTAGTACCCACCAGACACTCAGCCAAAGTGGTGAGCTGCTCAGATTGCCATGAGATCCAAATTCAAAAAGATAGTCCCTTCATTGACTGGGCACAGCCACAGCAAGGTCCAGCCCCAGAGTAGAGGAAGGAGCCCCAAACCCGGAGAACTCCTCAGCTGATTGCTAACCCCAAGTAGGTCATCACACAACTTAGGCAGCCAATCAGCAAGGGGTGATGGCACATCTCTGCAACTCAAACATGGAAGAAAAAGAACATGGAACAGTACAGTGGAATGCACAGCACAAAGGCCACAAGCTGTAACCTAAACATTCTTACTGCATATTAGCCCACCATAGTAGTTTTTTTATTTAGAATCCCAGACTTCTACTTAAATTGGCCACAGAACGTAAGAGGTAATGTTTTTTTGGTGTGTCAGGAAGTAACAATGGGAATTAAAGCCGCAAGCAGCCATAAAGGCCCTCACACCTCAGCGCAACTCGGCCTGTGCAGCGACCACGGGAGCCTGGCATCGCCGCCTGCACTCCACCAATGAGACTGCTGTTCAATTCCAAATGTCGCCTCTAGGTGGCGCTGTGAGCGTCATGTCATGATCTTCACTCATGCAGAATTCTGGTCTGGCGAGAAGTATTCAAAATTTGGGGGAAATGCGACCTTCCAGATGGAAGCTGCTCTCACTTGTTTATTAGTGGGTGGGGCTGAAATGATGTCATAAACTGACTGTGGCAACATGTTCAGCATTGATTCCTGATGATGTATACTACATTTCAAGTGGATCCGATGATGTATGAAGGAGATGGAGCACTTGAAGTGTCCTAGGAGGTGCTGTTGATCCAAATTCCAATGTAATCTAATAGAGCTGTTTGGGGGCTGAGAAATATCAAGCATATTCAGTTTGGAGTGACTCGGACCTTCCATATGGAAGCTACAGTCATTTGTTTATTAGTGGGCGGGGCTAAAGTGATGTCATCTACTGACTGTGTCAACATGTCCATCATTATCGTGATCATGTATACTACATTTAAAGTGGATCCGATGATGTATGAGGGAGATATAACCCTTCAAGTGTTCTAAGGGGCACTATTGATCCAAATTCCAATGTAATTCAATAGAAGTGTCTGGGGGCTGACAAAGATCAACCATATTTAATTTAGAGTGAATCGGACCATGCATGTGTAATTTAGAGCCAAACATATGGCCGTGGCGTGACATCAGAATTCACAACGCCGTCAGAGCCACACCCTCCAGCTAAAGCAGTCAGTACTGGAGACTGTCTAAGACCATCATGTTATCTGTTACTTGGGACAGTTTCACATTGATTAGATGAAGAACATAAAACATTGACTCTCTAAAGGAAAACATGACACTTCCTGTTCTCAGGGGGCGTGGCTTCGATTCTGTCAGCATCTGATCAGTGAATATTGTTCAGGCCCAGAGGCAGATCCATCTCAGAAGGTTTCAAGTCTCTGTGACTTTCCTTGTAGGAGCTACAGGTCCTTCTCAAAAAATTTGCATATTGTGATAAAGTTCATTATTTTCCTTAATGTCATGATGAAAATTTAACATTCATATATTTTAGATTCATTGCACACTAACTGAAATATTTCAGGTCTTTTATTGTCTTAATACGGATGATTTTGGCATACAGCTCATGAAAACCCAAAATTCCTATCACAAAATTAGCATATCATTAAAAGGGTCTCTAAACGAGCTATGAACCTAATCATCTGAATCAACGAGTTAACTCTAAACACCTGCAAAAGATTCCTGAGGCCTTTAAAACTCCCAGCCTGGTTCATCACTCAAAACCCCAATCATGGGTAAGACTGCCGACCTGACTGCTGTCCAGAAGGCCACTATTGACACCCTCAAGCAAGAGGGTAAGACACAGAAAGACATTTCTGAACGAATAGGCTGTTCCCAGAGTGCTGTATCAAGGCACCTCAGTGGGAAGTCTGTGGGAAGGAAAAAGTGTGGCAGAAAACGCTGCACAACGAGAAGAGGTGACCGGACCCTGAGGAAGATTGTGGAGAAGGGCCGATTCCAGACCTTGGGGGACCTGCGGAAGCAGTGGACTGAGTCTGGAGTAGAAACATCCAGAGCCACCGTGCAAAGGCGTGTGCAGGAAATGGGCTACAGGTGCCGCATTCCCCAGGTCAAGCCACTTTTGAACCAGAAACAGCGGCAGAAGCGCCTGACCTGGGCTACAGAGAAGCAGCACTGGACTGTTGCTCAGTGGTCCAAAGTACTGTTTTCAAATGAAAGCAAATTCTGCATGTCATTCAGAAATCAAGGTGCCAGAGTCTGGAGGAAGACTGGGGAGAAGGAAATGCCAAAATGCCAGAAGTCCAGTGTCAAGTACCCACAGTCAGTGATGGTCTGGGGTGCCGTGTCAGTTGGTGGTGTTGGTCCACTGTGTTTTATCAAGGGCAGGGTCAATGCAGCTAGCTATCAGGAGATTTTGGAGCACTTCATGCTTCCATCTGCTGAAAAGCTTTATGGAGATGAAGATTTCATTTTTCAGCACGACCTGGCACCTGCTCACAGTGCCAAAACCACTGGTAAATGGTTTACTGACCATGGTATCACTGTGCTCAATTGGCCTGCCAACTCTCCTGACCTGAACCCCATAGAGAATCTGTGGGATATTGTGAAGAGAACGTTGAGAGACTCAAGACCCAACACTCTGGATGAGCTAAAGGCCGCTATCGAAGCATCCTGGGCCTCCATAAGACCTCAGCAGTGCCACAGGCTGATTGTCTCCATGCCACGCCGCATTGAAGCAGTCATTTCTGCCAAAGGATTCCCGACCAAGTATTGAGTGCATAACTGTACATGATTATTTGAAGGTTGGTGTTTTTTGTATTAACAATACTTTTCTTTTATTGGTCGGATGAAATATGCTAATTTTGTGAGATAGGAATTTTGGGTTTTCATGAGCTGTATGCCAAAATCATCCGTATTAAGACAATAAAAGACCTGAAATATTTCAGTTAGTGTGCAATGAATCTAAAATATATGAATGTTAAATTTTCATCATGACATTATGGAAAATAATGAACTTTATCACAATATGCTAATATTTTGAGAAGAACCTGTATAGCGCTTTTCCAGTGATACAGACCGCTCAAAGCGCTTTACTAGAGCCACATTCACCCAATTGCACTCACTAATACTCACACATTCATACACCAATCGGTAGGCAACTTGAGGTTAAGTGCCTTGCCCAGGGGCACATCAACCTATGGCAGGAGGAAGCTGGAATCAAACCCACAACCTTCTGATTGCAAGACGACTACTCTTCCTACTGAGCCACAGTTGACCCTGGTGACTGACTGACTGGTGACTGACTGACAATATGCTAATTTTTTGAGAAAGACCTGTATATCAATTTCGTCTTTTATGGCGAGAAGTCCCATTTTGATGCTTGGCCACGCCCACACGCTTTCATGCAACAAAAAGCTTTTGATAACTTTTGATCCCCAATGCCTCGAGAATATACTGAGTGATTTTCAAGTCTCTAAGTCAAAAGCTGTAGGAGGAGTTCGCTCAGATATGCGGGCTAGAAAGAGCAAATCCGGGGTCAAAATAGCAACTTCAATCCAAAATGGCCGACTTCCTGTGGGGTTTGGACCAATGCTCCAGAACACTTTTTTTTTAGGTCCTGAGAAGTTACATATGTGTACCCAATTTCAGATTCCTCGGTCAAAGCATGGCTTGGGGCTGTTTTTTTTTTATTTTCTAGGGGGCGCTGTGGACGAATCAGGCCACGCCCACCAAATATGTCATCAGATCTCTGTTGAGGACTGGACTAGGATCAATCACATTGAATTTGGTGCAGATCAGATGATGTACGTGGAAATTAAAGCCAAACGTATGGCCATGGCATGACGTCTGACTTCGCCGTGCCACCACGGCCACGCCCTTTTATGAAAAGTCACTGTGCTTCAAACTAGGTTAGACCCACTAGTTATCAGTCACCTGACACAATTTGAAGCAGATTGAATGTAGACAGGCAGATGGCAACCTTTCACAGTAAAAAAAAGTGACTTCCTGTTCTCAGGGGGCGTGGCTTTGATGATGTCAGCATATGACCCCATAGGATCATTGGGAACCCGAAGGTCCTCCTTCATGCCAACTTTGATGTGATTTGGCGTTTCTTTGGGAAAGTAATTGCATTTTTTCACTTTGGACTTGAATGCCATTTTTGTGCCCCGGCCACGCCCCCTAAACATGCCCAAAAACTCAGGATTTTGATAACTTTTAATCCCCCATGCCTTAACTCCATATTGACCAAATAGGAAGCCGATAGCTCAAAATCCCTAGGAGGAGTTCGTTAAAGTTCGAGGTGAGTAAAAGTGAAAAACGGCCAAAAATTGACCCAAAATGGCCGACTTCCTGTGCATTTTAGGGCATACCCCCCGAGACTTTTTTTCTTGGTTTGAGGAGCTCTACCTGTGTGCCAAATTTCAGATCTCTACAATTTACGGTTCGGCCTATCTCACGTTTGGGGGCGTGGCTAAGTTGTTTGGCCACGCCCATTGACGACATTAAGGAACAAGAATTTCACCCGGGGGACAATTTTGGGTAAAATCTTGTGAGTTTTCATGCATGACAAAGTCCCCAAATTGCCCCGCAAAGACGCAACAGAAAAAACAAGAAATTCTACGATTACTATAGGCCCTTGCACCCTTACTGCTCGGGCCTAATTAAATAGTTCTGATAAACCTGACCCTCCAGGTCTAGGAAAGTAGGTACTGTTGCACAGTGACATACTTTGGAGGAACATTTATTTCTAATAGAGAAGAGGTTCAGTTAGGGTGTCGAACTTACACTGAAATACACTGCCTGGCCAAAAAAAAAGTCACCGCTAAAAAAAAAAAGCGAACACACTCTAATATTTCATTGGACCACCTTTAGCTTTGATTATGGCACGCATTCCTGTGGCATTGTTTCAATAAGCTTCTGCAATGTCCCAAGACATATTTCCACCAAGTGTTGCATTAATTTTTCACCAAGATCTTGCATTGATGATGGTAAAGTCTGACTGTTGCACAAAGCCTTCTCCAGCACACGGTGTAGTAAGACGTTTGAAGTGCCAGATACTTTGTGATATCAACAGCCTCGATTAAAGGCAAATCTTGAGGTTCTCTCGAAAACTCACTCATCTTGATGAGATAAGGGTCACATTCAACATATCTGTGAATTAACTGTTTGTATCTTCGCCTGGAAACTGGATCTAAATCCCTACAATACGGACTCTCCGCAACGGTTGCCTCCTTTGACATTTTACTTCCTGCCCTCCATCTGAAATCGCACCCTCTTCGCACGTCATCAAAATCACCTGACTGAAACCCGGTTATGGGAACAATGATCGTCACCCGCGTGGCTTTGTTTACAAGTATTAGTTCACTTGCAAAAAGTACAATGTGAAAACAAACCGCACCAAATGAAAAAAATAACGTTTTCTGTTGGTCCGGACCAAATAAGTGGACCAAAGGACTTTCCTGGTGTGAATACACCCTAATAGAAAGTTCTGGAACATTAACCTGTTGTCTATTCCTAACTTTGTCAATAGTTTACAAGCCAGCTCACTTCTCTCCTCATATTAGATCATATTTTCAAATAAAACTCTAGATTTATACATTAGTTGTTTATTCATTTGTTGTTGTTGTTGTTTCAGTTAATAAATCAATGCAGGCAAACGTTTAGCAAACTGCTCTGCTAAAAAATTACACATGTTCCGAACAGACAAGTCAAGAGCAGCAGCAGCAGCAGCCGTCTGTCAGCTCCCCCCCTGCACTAGCCCCGGTACCATATGAGGAAGGAGGTGACCAGCTGTGTGTTGAATTAATTGATAATGATGGAGAAAAAACATTAAAGAATACAAATTCGTTCTAAAATAAAAAAAGCATATAGTCTATTTATTTCAGAACGATTTTAATGGTTTAATAAGCATCAGCTATCACTGAAATATAATGTTTAGTCAGTAGTTGGGAACTCTCATGCCCCTGCTTTGCAACAGGAACAGATAACATTTCTAGTTTGTGCAGACTGAGTGGCTGCTCTCAATCTTATTGGAGAAATGTTTACACTTTCTGGAAATCAGAAGGTTAAATAGCAACAACCACATAGCCTCATATATGTATTTTTTCACCACTAATCTAATACCTGCGAGTCTACAATTTTGGAAACAAATTAGACCTGCATGTGGGGCTACAAGAGGGAGACAGTGAGTAGTGGAGTATTGGCAATAAAATTACATTTCCCTTTGTTATTTTTGGTGAAATCACTGAAAACACCTTTAAGTAAAACAAAATGATAAGAGGCCTCCTGAAATAATGATTATGATGCTATTACAAATGGTATTACAATATAGGAAATATTATATAATTTTTGTATGTTGTGCACTACAGAGCCAGGTCCAGAATGATAACCAACAATATCATTAAAATAAAACAGTATCAAAGTTTTCCGGCTTTGGGGGGGCCCAGTAAAATTTATTTTCATGGGGCTCAAAATCCCTGGCGACGCCCCTGCCTAGGGGCTACAGAAACCATAAGAAAAAGGCAATGTAAAGCTACGACATCTTCCAAAAGCTCCTGAAAAGTCCCAGTAGCACATTTTTCATTGCCTGTAGAAAGCCCCAGGGTTCTGAAAACCAATTTCCCCGGTTATTTCAATTTCCAGAGGAGCGAGGGTCTGTATATGGTGACCAATAGCCATTCGAATTCAATCTTTCACTCGCTAATCAGATGACCTGGTCAATAATTGAATAGCCTATCACCGAGACTGGTCAATATTTGGACGACCAATCGCAGGGCGAAATCAATCTTTGTGTTAGCCAATCACTGGAACGCTTCAATCTTTTGGGCGGCCAATCGCTGGGGGGAGCAGAATCTTAAATGTCCCGCCTACCCGGTACCGGCAACTTGATGACCAGAGCTCATTGTTGGTGTTCTGTCGTCGGTTTGGGTAAGACTTTTGCATGCATTGTTGAATATTCTGTTATTGTTATTATATACGATATAATTTGCCTGTTTGTTGCCGCTAAAGTTGTCCGTAGTTGGCTAAAGCAGTCCAGTTGACAATCTGTCAGGTTCATATTAATGCAATCTAAAACAAATGTAATGCTTTACCATCTCAACAAATACAACTTAGCATGTGTTGCTACCATGTTTATCCAAGAGTAAAAATAAAATTATTTATTTTATAGGGAAACACCATAGAATCTATAAGGATATGTGTTTATTTTTATTTTATTTCAGTGCTGATATCAAGCCCTGGCTGTTAGTATGAATAGGTGTTTTATATTGTGTTGCATACATGTCTTTGTAATCCACCCTTTTGGGTACTTGCTGTGATGAGTTTATGTAAATGCAATATGAATAAAATTGCTTATCTGTCAATACAGAAAATGTCTAAACAAAACTCCAAAAGCCACAAGGCTATGGATGATAACGAGTGGTTCTCTAGACTGAGGTCTTTTGCCTCCACTGGTGTCTGGCCATCAGATGCAGGTAACCGACCTGCCCCAAGGCAACAGAAGTGGTACACTCTGTATCAGAAGGTATGTTAGAAAATAATCCAAAGAAATACATTTTATTTTTAATCTAATTTACAAATGGTTGACATATTGTACATCACGCATGTATGAGCATAAAACGACAAATTATGTTTTAAGACCGACTGTATATTTAGAGGTAGTCAAGTTCATCTTGTGCTCTGTTTACAGATAGAGAAGTGCCCACTACTGCTGAGAGGCCAGCGGACACTTTTCTCCCAGCCACAAGGGTGTTTGTGTGGGTTTCATCTTCCTAAGGTAAGCCAAATTTGGGCCTTTTTTTAACTACAGTTGATGCACTATGCATACAGTGTAAAGATGCATTTCTTTCTCATAATGCATTCTTGGACTTTTTGTTGTTTATTTCTGAGCTGCTCTGGCAACAGGTCTGTTCCACAGCAGAGGGAAAGGATTAGCAGGTAAAAGAAGGTCATAAGGTTTAAACTAACTTCATCACTAATATAATAAAAAACAAAACAAAAACCTCTTAATCGGTCACATCATTTGCATGAAATGGGTACTTATTGATTCTACATTATGAATGAAGTGTGTGAGTGGTTGTTGGTGATTGGAGGGTCCATTGGCGCATGCCTTTGCAACCGTGTTTCTGTCACTCCACCTCTAAGGACAACTGTGGCTACATGCTTACAACCACCACTGAGTGAATGAATAAAATCCCCTCACCCTGGTGAAGCACTTTGGGATGTCTTGTGAAAAGCACTGTACAGATGAGATCCCTTTCCCTGCTTTCCTTAATTATAGTATTAACATAGTATTGAGCAGTAGTATTCTGCTTCCTTTAAATCACTGATGATTTTGGCTATTATCTCTCTCTTTCTCAAAGGTTTTGGGAATGCTCCTGTTTATATACATGTTCTGCAACAGGTGCCTACAGCCTCATCTAGACCTACAAGCAGTGCAGCTCAATCAACTAACAGTCAAAGTAGTTCCATAATGGTAGGTGAATGTTATTGCTTTATGTGAATGAGAATTCATAATGGCAATAACCTGTATTTGTGTCATATTTCAGCTCCAGACTGCTACTCCAGTCAAATACCCCACAGGTTACAGCACACCTGGAACTCTGGCAAAAAGGCCAAAACTCACCCTTTCTTCAGTAAATATGATTGCTCCTGTTTTAAAGTCTGTTTTAGTCCTGTTTTGAGTCACAATTGTCATATTTATACCTTTCTAAAGTTTGAAAGGTCCAGATTTGGTGGCAGGCATGTGGAGAATGCAAAGCCAAATATAAATGTTGCACGAAAAACTCATGTGAGTACTGAAATATATTTATTATTATTATCATTATTATTACTATTCTAAATCCTAAGAAATTCCAATTTTATCAAAGTGTTCTTTTGACCTTGTATTTTCAGACGAATGCAACACGTGCTTGTACAAGTACAGCAGCCCATTCTTGTGCGGATCCAGTGCCAGCAGGTGGTTCTCTTCACATCATCTCTCCACCACAGCCTCAAAGTGCAGATACCTTTTTTCTTGCTCCTCCATTACCGGCTCCCAAACGACAACGGCCAGTGGAGGAGCAGAGTTCAGGAGTAAATGCAGTTAAACATTTTTCTTTAATATTGTCTCTATGTTTGAATCATAATTTTATTCTACATTTGATTTGGCCTTTTCTCTGTCTGAAGAACCCATTCCAGCCTGCGTCCTCCACTGTGGTACAATCCACTCACCTGCCGGGGCTCCAGCCTGCGTCGTCTGCTGTGGTCCAGTCCACTGTTTCGTCGGGGTTACCTGGGCAAACTACATCTTCAGAGCAAGTTGTAAGTTAAATATCAGTGTGCTTTAAAAATTAAGGATTTTTCAGCTTTTTGAGATATTTAAAACTTAATGCAATATTTCTCCATAGGCCGTGGATGAACACAGTAGGGCAGGAATGGATCGTGTTGATGTGCTTGCGGAGTACTTGGTGGAGCTACGAAAGGAAAAAGGCCTAACTCTTACCAACCAGCAGGCCAACACCATTGTGGGTCTTTGGCATAAATTGGAGCAAAATGATAAAGACCGAATTTTGTATGCTGCACGACATCAGGAACGACTGCTCACTGGTCGATTTAGGTCACCCAAAAAGAAGGCTGTTTATGCAGGAGTTGAAAGCACAAAAAGGTGTGTACTTGGTTCTTCTGGTTCTGCTGCTCAATGGCCAGATTGCACCCGACTTATTGAAATGATCTTTATCAGGTTGTGCAACATTCATAGTAGCCCCAAAAAAATTGGACACCAAACTTTTTCTAGGTGGTCACAAATTCTAAATGATTACAAAAACATTCGACAGCTAATTTTGAACAATGGCATTATTATGAAAGACACAACCCTGCAACTTGTCACTGTAAACCAGACCACCTTAATACAGTGGCATAACAAAAGATTTAAAGCACAAGATGTTGCCATTCTGATGCAAGGGCTGGTACTGCCTCAGGAACGGCCCATTGCCAGTGAACCACTGCTCCCAGTAAATGTTAGGCCCACTCAACTCACACCACACAAACATGAACACACTTACAACCTGCCACCTGACACCACTGGCCAGGCAAAAACAAAACTCACTGTCAGAGACAGAGCTGAGCTGAAAACCATTCAGCCAAAACCCCCTGCATCTCAGCCAACAGTTTTTATATGCCACTCCACATGCCATCTACCACTGCAGCAGGCAACAATTTGCCACAGCTTCTGCTGCCACCCCCCACTACACCAAACATCATATGCCCACCATATTCTAAAACAACACCTACAGGCCTTACCCAAACCCAAGAGACAACCCAAAAAGAAAAGCGCAAATACACAAGGACAGTCACATCCAACAGATGCACTAAATGCGGTGAGCCACGCACCACAGAAACTGGCCATAGCCAATACAAAGGCAGGATTTACTGCCCAAACAGGGAGACACTGACCAAAGAGCAGTGGCTCAGAAGGATGAGAAAATAAGGGAGTACGATTGGGTACTTTTTCACACTAATTTTATTGTGTGTGTGTGTATATATGTTCATTTAAATATATGATGTTAGTGTGTGTAAATATGTTCATTTATATATATGATGTTAGTGTGTGTAAATATGTTCATTTATATATACGATGTTAATCTGTGTATATATGTTCATTTATATATACGATGTTAATGTGTGTATATATGTTCATTTATATATAGGATGTTAATGTGTGTATATATGTTCATTTATATATACGATGTTAATGTGTGTATATATGTTCATTTATATATACGATGTTAATGTGTGTATATATGTTCATTTATATATACGATGTTAATGTGTGTATATATGTTCATTTATATATATGATGTTAATCTGTGTATATATGTTCATTTATATATATGATGTTAATGTGTGTATATATGTTCATTTATATATATGATGTTAATCTGTGTATATATGTTCATTTATATATACGATGTTAATCTGTGTATATGTTCATTTATATATATGATAGTGTGTGTATATATGTTCATTTATATATATGATGTTAATGTGTGTATATATGTTCATTTATATATACGATGTTAATCTGTGTATATATGTTCATTTATATATATGATGTTAATGTGTGTATATATGTTCATTTATATATACGATGTTAATCTGTGTATATATGTTCATTTATATATACGATGTTAATCTGTGTATATATGTTCATTTATATATATGATGTTAATGTGTGTATATATGTTCATTTATATATATGATGTTAATGTGTGTATATATGTTCATTTATATATATGATGTTAATGTGTGTATATGTTCATTTATATATACGATGTTAATCTGTGTATATGTTCATTTATATATACGATGTTAATCTGTGTATATATGTTCATTTATATATATGATGTTAATGTGTGTATATATGTTCATTTATATATATGATGTTAATGTGTGTATATATGTTCATTTATATATATGATGTTAGTGTGTGTATATATGTTCATTTATATATATGATGTTAATGTGTGTATATATGTTCATTTATATATACGATGTTAATCTGTGTATATGTTCATTTATATATACGATGTTAATCTGTGTATATATGTTCATTTATATATATGATGTTAATGTGTGTATATATGTTCATTTATATATATGATGTTAATCTGTGTATATGTTCATTTATATATACGATGTTAATCTGTGTATATATGTTCATTTATATATATGATGTTAATGTGTGTATATATGTTCATTTATATATATGATGTTAATGTGTGTATATATGTTCATTTATATATATGATGTTAGTGTGTGTATATATGTTCATTTATATATATGATGTTAATGTGTGTATATGTTCATTTATATATACGATGTTAATCTGTGTATATGTTCATTTATATATACGATGTTAATGTGTGTATATATGTTCATTTATATATATGATGTTAATGTGTGTATATATGTTCATTTATATATATGATGTTAATGTGTGTATATATGTTCATTTATATATATGATGTTAATGTGTGTATATATGTTCATTTATATATATGATGTTAGTGTGTGTATATATGTTCATTTATATATATGATGTTAATGTGTGTATATATGTTCATTTATATATATGATGTTAATCTGTGTATATGTTCATTTATATATACGATGTTAATCTGTGTATATATGTTCATTTATATATATGATGTTAATGTGTGTATATATGTTCATTTATATATATGATGTTAATGTGTGTATATATGTTCATTTATATATATGATGTTAGTGTGTGTATATATGTTCATTTATATATATGATGTTAATGTGTGTATATGTTCATTTATATATACGATGTTAATCTGTGTATATGTTCATTTATATATACGATGTTAATGTGTGTATATATGTTCATTTATATATATGATGTTAATGTGTGTATATATGTTCATTTATATATATGATGTTAATGTGTGTATATGTTCATTTATATATACGATGTTAATCTGTGTATATGTTCATTTATATATACGATGTTAATCTGTGTATATATGTTCATTTATATATATGATGTTAATGTGTGTATATATGTTCATTTATATATATGATGTTAATGTGTGTATATATGTTCATTTATATATATGATGTTAATGTGTGTATATATGTTCATTTATATATATGATGTTAATGTGTGTATATATGTTCATTTATATATACGATGTTAATGTGTGTATATGTTCATTTATATATATGATAATGTGTGTATATATGTTCATTTATATATATGATGTTAATGTGTGTATATGTTCATTTATATATACGATGTTAATCTGTGTATATATGTTCATTTATATATATGATGTTAATGTGTGTATATATGTTCATTTATATATATGATGTTAATCTGTGTATATATGTTCATTTATATATATGATGTTAATGTGTGTATATATGTTCATTTATATATATGATGTTAATGTGTGTATATATGTTCATTTATATATATGATGTTAATGTGTGTATATATGTTCATTTATATATATGATGTTAGTGTGTGTATATATGTTCATTTATATATATGATGTTAATGTGTGTATATATGTTCATTTATATATACGATGTTAATCTGTGTATATGTTCATTTATATATACGATGTTAATCTGTGTATATATGTTCATTTATATATATGATGTTAATGTGTGTATATATGTTCATTTATATATATGATGTTAATGTGTGTATATATGTTCATTTATATATATGATGTTAATGTGTGTATATATGTTCATTTATATATACGATGTTAATCTGTGTATATGTTCATTTATATATATGATAGTGTGTGTATATATGTTCATTTATATATATGATGTTAATGTGTGTATATATGTTCATTTATATATACGATGTTAATCTGTGTATATATGTTCATTTATATATATGATGTTAATGTGTGTATATATGTTCATTTATATATACGATGTTAATCTGTGTATATATGTTCATTTATATATACGATGTTAATCTGTGTATATATGTTCATTTATATATATGATGTTAATGTGTGTATATATGTTCATTTATATATATGATGTTAATGTGTGTATATATGTTCATTTATATATATGATGTTAATGTGTGTATATGTTCATTTATATATACGATGTTAATCTGTGTATATGTTCATTTATATATACGATGTTAATCTGTGTATATATGTTCATTTATATATATGATGTTAATGTGTGTATATATGTTCATTTATATATATGATGTTAATGTGTGTATATATGTTCATTTATATATATGATGTTAGTGTGTGTATATATGTTCATTTATATATATGATGTTAATGTGTGTATATATGTTCATTTATATATACGATGTTAATCTGTGTATATGTTCATTTATATATACGATGTTAATCTGTGTATATATGTTCATTTATATATATGATGTTAATGTGTGTATATATGTTCATTTATATATATGATGTTAATCTGTGTATATGTTCATTTATATATACGATGTTAATCTGTGTATATATGTTCATTTATATATATGATGTTAATGTGTGTATATATGTTCATTTATATATATGATGTTAATGTGTGTATATATGTTCATTTATATATATGATGTTAGTGTGTGTATATATGTTCATTTATATATATGATGTTAATGTGTGTATATGTTCATTTATATATACGATGTTAATCTGTGTATATGTTCATTTATATATACGATGTTAATGTGTGTATATATGTTCATTTATATATATGATGTTAATGTGTGTATATATGTTCATTTATATATATGATGTTAATGTGTGTATATGTTCATTTATATATACGATGTTAATCTGTGTATATGTTCATTTATATATACGATGTTAATCTGTGTATATATGTTCATTTATATATATGATGTTAATGTGTGTATATATGTTCATTTATATATATGATGTTAATGTGTGTATATATGTTCATTTATATATATGATGTTAATGTGTGTATATATGTTCATTTATATATATGATGTTAGTGTGTGTATATATGTTCATTTATATATATGATGTTAATGTGTGTATATATGTTCATTTATATATACGATGTTAATCTGTGTATATGTTCATTTATATATACGATGTTAATCTGTGTATATATGTTCATTTATATATATGATGTTAATGTGTGTATATATGTTCATTTATATATATGATGTTAGTGTGTGTATATATGTTCATTTATATATATGATGTTAATGTGTGTATATGTTCATTTATATATACGATGTTAATCTGTGTATATGTTCATTTATATATACGATGTTAATCTGTGTATATATGTTCATTTATATATATGATGTTAATGTGTGTATATATGTTCATTTATATATATGATGTTAATGTGTGTATATGTTCATTTATATATACGATGTTAATCTGTGTATATATGTTCATTTATATATATGATGTTAATGTGTGTATATATGTTCATTTATATATACGATGTTAATCTGTGTATATATGTTCATTTATATATATGATGTTAATGTGTGTATATATGTTCATTTATATATATGATGTTAATGTGTGTATATATGTTCATTTATATATATGATGTTAATGTGTGTATATATGTTCATTTATATATATGATGTTAGTGTGTGTATATATGTTCATTTATATATATGATGTTAATGTGTGTATATATGTTCATTTATATATACGATGTTAATCTGTGTATATGTTCATTTATATATACGATGTTAATCTGTGTATATATGTTCATTTATATATATGATGTTAATGTGTGTATATATGTTCATTTATATATATGATGTTAATGTGTGTATATATGTTCATTTATATATATGATGTTAATGTGTGTATATATGTTCATTTATATATATGATGTTAGTGTGTGTATATATGTTCATTTATATATATGATGTTAATGTGTGTATATATGTTCATTTATATATATGATGTTAGTGTGTGTATATATGTTCATTTATATATATGATGTTAGTGTGTGTATATATGTTCATTTATATATATGATGTTAGTGTGTGTATATATGTTCATTTATATATACGATGTTAATCTGTGTATATATGTTCATTTATATATATGATGTTAATGTGTGTATATATGTTCATTTATATAAAGGATGTGTGTGTGTGTATACATAACACGTTTTTAAATAAATAATAACAAATGAAAATTACTCATCTTATTGACCTCTTTGTTTAGATATTTGCTGATAGTGACTGTAATGTGCTCTAGCATGCTTATGTGAAGGTAACCATATTAAAGGGAAAACAACTATATATTCAGTAGGTCCATACATGCTAATAGGTTACAGTATACTCTACATCATGAATAAATTGAGATATCCATGTGCAATAAATGCACATTCATTGGGGCCCATTACACCTTGAAAGTCTTGTACTTCAAACAGTAATGAAGTGTCAACAACCTTAAGTGGACTGGTCATAAAACTTAGAACAAAGGTTTTATCTGAAGGTCATGCACCTGCTGTTCTGGTGTCAAAACTACTTTGACAACTTAAATTAACAAGGCATAAGATTTACTGTGCTTTATGCTCAAATTTCCCATTTGATAATACTGGGTCCTCAATGCAGAATTTTTTATAAAGCCAAGATCATTGTGCCCAAGTGGGCTTTAGTTACTCTTTTTGATATACACGCAAGAGTTAATGTTATTTACAGAACAATCTGTCTCCTGCCAGGTTAACTAATTGAGTGTAAAATAGAAATCACATTTAGATTACATTGTTTTAGCAGTTTACAGCTTTATGATAGCACTTATGAAGCACTAAATTGTAGCTTAAAATACTTTAAAACGGTCTACAATGCACAATAAGCAACCATATTATGCTTTATTTGTGGCCAAAAAAGTTAACAAAAAAAAGGTGCTTTAGAACGCATGTCCTTTTGGTGGGATCGAACCCGGCTCTCCCCCCTCTCTCTTGTTCTCGGTGGAAGACACACGCATTTTCTCTCCCTCCCTCCCTGCTGATCCCTGCTTCTGCTTTTGTCTGTATTTTTCTCAGAGCCTCGCTTTGCATATCCTCCAAACTTGTAAATTATGGATTTGGTCAGCTGAACCCTCAAAGTAATTGGTCAAATTAGTTTTTTCCTACGGGAAGACAGGGTAAAGGAGACCCTCTTGTCCAGGCAAGACATTCTTCTCTGGAAACACAATGAATTCTTGGCAGCAGTGGAAGATTGTGTGCCTGACTGCAATGTTGGTCGCGGACGTAGAAAATGTGTACATATTTGGACTTTTGATAACAGGATTTCTGCTTTTTGGAGTTGGTGGTTACCTGGCTTATCAAGTGATTTGCAAAACGTGGGCGGCTGTTCAAAGCATTCCAAAGCTGCCTGCGATGTTAGATGGAGTCTGTAGAGCGATCAACACTCAGACTGAAATGTTAAAAGAGTGCAGAATCGCAAGCTGGACACGATTCTTGAACAGAATCGCAGCCTGGCAGCGGTTGGACTCAGAGGTTAAAGGATATAATCTTGGAGAAGTTGTACGCTCCAGATCTGCGGAAAATACCAGAAATCTGGCTATTTAGATTTGCAATTGAGACATACCAGTAAAGCTCTTAAGGTGGTTGGAAATTCACAACTGCCTGAACATTTATTGTTTTTCTAAATCTGGCGCCCCAATGTGGCCTTGACAACTTCTGCTAACTGGCTATCGACAAAATATCTCCTGTATGTTATATAAACACGAAGCTCTTCCCCAGCACTCCCCTACCAGCTGTGTGCTGATAGGACCATGCGGCCAATTGATAAAACTTCCACCTCTCTTCTCAAGAACAAAGGCGCTTCTATCAGTGTTGACAGTCTAATTCTTGCAAACACACTCAGACTTACATTCACACCCTCAAGATTTCACCGTACCCTTGCTGAATCTTTACTTATGTGTTGCTTACCCCTGCTGAGGCTTTTTTGTACTGTTTCAGACTCTATTCTTAGCAGAATAGAGTCTGAAATATGATTTTTTTCCCCCCTCCTCTTACTTTACCTAAATGTGTAATTTCATTACTTTTCATAGATTTTACCAGCGAAAACCAAACATTATTTGTAACTTAGACTTTAGCTGCTCTTACACCAATGACCCAGCTTTCTTAATTAGATTACTTAGTTCAACTTCAGCACCAGTAAAAGCAATATATTATTAGCACCTGAAAATGTGGATTAAAGTTGTTTTGTACCAGTGACTCAGCTTCACTAGTTAGAATTCAGTGGAATGATGAGACTTCTTAGCACAAGATGCTTTCCCTACATAGACTTAATGATATAATTACCTCTTTAGAAAGATTGGTTTAGAACCAGCTCTTACCAGTAAAACCCAAAGGATTATTAATGTTATCTGTATCATTGTAATACTGACCAGAGATTTTTAGATTTCTCAGAAGGATTCATAGATTTTTAGATTTCTTAGCATTTGATTTGTTTTTCTGTGTTCTTTGTGATTGTATGGTAAGTACAGCGCTTTGAGTGTCTCGTTACTGAAAAGTGCTATATAAATAAACGTACCTTACCTTACCTTAGGAGTTATCACTAGGGGCATGTGATGGCACTGAGAAGACAGAGACGTGCGCTAACCTTCCAGGATAAACTGGAATTGGAAAAATTCTAGGAATATGTTAAATTTCTTCATAGTGTTTATGTAAAAAATAAATAGCTACAAAAAAGAAAACCTTGCATTTGAGATAATTTTATTGTTAGATTAAGCTTTGTATGTTAAACTTTTCTTTTTACTTAAGTATTAGGCTTCTTAACCGGGACCAAAACCGGGAGTCCAAATTTCAAACCTTAACATGTAAATGTGAGCTGGTTTGACAATAACATTCCTTGAATCCTGAATAATCCTGGGCCACCTCTATTCCAGAGATCGCAGTACTGTCTTCCCCAAGAATGCGCTGTAGCACCTTAGAAACTGCACTCGTAGGCTTGCCCTGGGTTTCCCCGCCTGAGTGGGATTATGAGTTACAACGTACAGGGAAAAAATGAGAATACATGCCAGTGCGCGAAATGTTAGACATAAAGGCGGATATTTATGTGCGGTTTTTGGAGAGCATAATGCACCATGTTCAGTAAAATGTTGAGCAAATAAAGGCTACATGAGAGATGCAGTCAAAAGGCTTGAGATGACCCCCAATACCTTTTTCTTGTGCACACTAGTTAAACATATTTAAAAGGAAAGTTCACTCCTTTTATGTTTTCTTTGTTCCACCAACTCGACAAGTGCCAATGTTTCCTCCTCTCTCCAGTTGGGTTTCCTCTTAGAATCCACGGCTGCAGTGATCACATCGTCAAATTTAGCCAATATAAACACACCTCGGTTAAGAACTACCTCTTTCAAATTTCTCACAGAGAAATGGTCGGAACAATAAATAGCTGGCTTTAATTTACTACATGAAAATATTGAATTATTTCAGACATTCTTCATACCAAAAATAAATACAAATTTATCGTGCTGAATGTGAACTTATCTGAAGATGTTCAAAATGTTATCTGGTTATATGCTTGAGTAAGAAAACTAATTCAGTGATTGGTCCTTGCCTGGGGTTGTCTAAATACGTCCCAGATCAGTTTTGCGGCACAGCAACATGTCATAAATCAGCTCTGAAACTGACGCTTAAGATTTGGTCCAACATTTCATTTAAAGTGAGACTCCGATAGTTGATAACTAACCTTTAAGCACAGCTTTGAGCCTAGAATTGTTTTACACTTAAGTCCATTCTTTAGATCATTCTTAAGAGTATTTCTGAGTTTGATAAATACCGACCCGGATTACTAATCCTACTAAATTGGCACTCATAATTGATCAGCAATCCAAACTAAGTGGTTATCTAAAGAATAAAAACATTTCAGATCTGTCTGGGCTCACAGTCAAAGTTTTCTATGAGTTCAATTCTGACTCACTGGGACAGACTTCATTTGGCCCCAATCATTTTGTTCAAGAACTGAAGATATAACAACTGTAAGGTATAACTGGAGCAACAGAGAAACATTTGACTGCTCTACAGGATCAGACAAAGAGGATCAGTTGGAATGCAGACACCTGCCACATAAGCATGAGGTTTTCACACTCACCTGCTGAACACTATAGAACTACGGTACCTCTTTGCACCAATCCTGTCAAAAGGACTGTAAGTGTTTGTAGAAAAACAAACTGGTGCATTAGTGCACATATTTTTAGGTTTTTCTTGAGAAATGGGAGCTAAGGCACATCTCTGTAACAGCAGCTGCAGTGAACATCCAGTGGTTTGAGTTCCTCAGACTAGGCAGAGTCGGCTCGAAGTGGCACTTAGGTGCTGGACGTCCACATGTGCATCTGTTTGGCTATCTGCAGCACGAAGACAATGTCTGGCCTCTGGACTGGGTCTGAGTTGATGCACATGCTGACCAGGTCACGCAGCTGGGAATAAGGTAGGATTCATTATCTTTTGTTGTTAACAACAAATAACTAATTGTAAGTTTCACACAAGAATAAATTCCGGTTTCATTTCTAAGGACATAATAAACAACTAATATAATCTTTAGATAAACTGATTTATCCAAATTTTAATCTGGTCACTGAAATAAGTAACAAACTCTTTTTCATTCTAAACTCTAAAATGACAAACAGCTGTCTTGACATAAAAATTAGAAACAATGCTGCGGTTACAGTCTTGGCTTAGACAACCTGTAGGAAAAGACACTGAACGTAAAAACAGTTCTGCAGCTAAGTGGTGATTGGTAAGAATTGGTTCAGAGGAGGGATTCAGTCGTGGCCCTGCAGGATGCCAAATGCCCCTTTTAGACCTTGCACTAACATCCAATCACATCCAGGACAGTGCCTAAGACAGGTGGGGACGCATTACTCTCAGACAACCTTCAGACCAGTATTTACATTATTTTATTTCATGAGTTTACCAGTATGAATGCTGTTAGTTCAGGAAATTAGTTGCCTCAAGCAGCAGCAGTTCTAACAACTGATCAGCTGTCTGAGAAAATAGTATAAATATTGGATTTTATTTAGTTAAGTTTCAAAACTGTTGTGTTGCAATCCTTCTCAGTGAATAGATGTCCTGTCAGAATTTTATTAGGGAATGGATTACAGGACATGGCGCAGATGAGTGAGTAGTTTGTTTTTTGAACTGATGGTCCCTGTGTTGGTAGCATAATTTATCTTCACAGGGCTATCCACACAATGAAGGTGTACACACAGTGCCAGTCTTATAATACATCCCAAATCCTGTGTGTGCAGACAGGATTTGGGATGTGTCATGGATAAACTGATTTATCCAGTAGCAGGATTTGGCAAGCCCCTCTAGCCAAGACCTACTGCAGTAGGGCAGTTTGCAGTCAAGTGCAAAGTGACGGGGATGAGGATCAGCTCCTCTAAGTCCGGGGCCATGGTTCTCGACCCTAAAAGGGTGGCTTGCCCTCTCCTGGTCGGAGGAGAGCTCCTAGTGGAGGAGTTTAGGAATCTCAGGGTCTTGTTCACAAGTAAGTGGAGAATGGAGCAGGAGATCGACAGCCAGATCGGTGCAGCTGCAGTAATGTCGACGCTGTGCCAGATCTTTGTGGTGAAGAGACTGAGCCGAAAGACAAAAGCTCTCTGTTTACCAGTTGGTTTTTGTTCCTACTCTCACCTGTGGTCATGAAGTTTGAGTCGTGACCAAAGGAATGACACAACCGGATACAAGCGGCTGAAATGAGCTTCCTCCGCAGAGTAGCCAGGCACTCCTTTAGAGATAGGGTAAGGAGCTCGGAGTAGAGCCGCTGCTCCTCCATATCAAGAGGAGTTAGTTGAGGTTGCTCGGGCATCATGTGGGGATCTGTACTTTAGACAGCATTTGTGCTCAGCAGCGGAATATGTCAATTCTGTGACATATAAATCCCTTTTAGTGAGCATTATGTTGCACAGAGCAAATCAAATAACATTAATACACCTACTAAAATAACCATGAAAACAAAAAGGAAGACCAACTGACTATTAGACAAAGCAGTTTGCTGTCAAGTTTACCTTCTTGGAATACTGGTCAGGTGGGAGAGGAGGATAGGTGCACTGCTCAATCTTTTGACAGAGGGACAGGAGGTTCATCTTGTCCCCATAAAATGGACTCTGCAGTGCAGCCATCTGGAGAACGAGGGAGAGAGTGAGTTCATGAGGGAAAATCCTGCAAGAAAAGCAAGTACGTGTTTTCATAGTGAGTAGGACTACCTGCAGCCTTTTTATTGTTCTCTTAGTGCCATGGAAGATGTTTATGAGATATGAGAGGAACTTAACTGAATGTTCTTTCATGACTCTTCATTTGAAGACTATTGCCTGTGACAATTTTGCACTGAGGTTACAGTTAAGTTTTCTAAAGAAGGGACAAGAAGAAAAACCCATTGAATGCTGTGACAGTGAACACTATCAAGTGGTCCAAACTGGCATAGCTTATTGATGGATTTTGGCAAATAACATGAGACATTGTTCATGGAATATCAATGAATAAACAATGGCTCAGCATTCCAATAAAATCTAAGGAAGTATGAATGAAAACAGTGAGCACCACCAACATGAGGGAAAAGCAGGACAGGAAGTACAGGTCCTTCTCAAAATATTAGCATATTGTGATAAAGTTCATTATTTTCCATAATGTAATGATGAAAATTTAACATTCATATATTTTAGATTCATTGCACACTAACTGAAATATTTCAGGTCTTTTATTGTCTTAATACGGATGATTTTGGCATACAGCTCATGAAAACCCAAAATTCCTACCTCTCAAAATTAGCATATTTCATCCGACCAATAAAAGAAAAGTGTTTTTAATACAAAAAACGTCAACCTTCAAATAATCATGTACAGTTATGCACTCAATACTTGGTCGGGAATCCTTTGGCAGAAATGACTGCTTCAATGCGGCGTGGCATGGAGGCAATCAGCCTGTGGCACTGCTGAGATCTTATGGAGGCCCAGGATGCTTCGATAGCGGCCTTTAGCTCATCCAGAGTGTTGGGTCTTGAGTCTCTCAACGTTCTCTTCACAATATCCCACAGATTCTCTATGGGGTTCAGGTCAGGAGAGTTGGCAGGCCAATTGAGCCCAGTGATACCATGGTCAGTAAACCATTTACCAGTGGTTTTGGCACTGTGAGCAGGTGCCAGGTCATGCTGAAAAATGAAATCTTCAACTCCAAAAAGCTTTTCAGCAGATGGAAGCATGAAGTGCTCCAAAATCTCCTGATAGCTAGCTGCATTGACCCTGCCCTTGATAAAACACAGTAGACCAACACCAGCAGCTGACAAGGCACCCCAGACCATCACTGACTGTGGGTACTTGACACTGGACTTCTGGCATTTTGGCATTTCCTTCTCCCCAGTCTTCCTCCAGACTCTGGCACCTTGATTTCTGAATGACATGCAGAATTTGCTTTCATCCGAAAAAAGTACTTTGGACCACTGAGCAACAGTCCAGTGCTGCTTCTCTGTAGCCCAGGTCAGGCGCTTCTGCCGCTGTTTCTGGTTCAAAAGTGGCTTGACCTGGGGAATGCGGCACCTGTAGCCCATTTCCTGCACACGCCTGTGCACGGTGGCTCTGGATGTTTCTACTCCAGACTCAGTCCACTGCTTCCGCAGGTCCCCCAAGGTCTGGAATCGGCCCTTCTCCACAATCTTCCTCAGAGTCCGGTCACCTCTTCTCGTTGTGCAGCGTTTTCTGCCACACATTTTCCTTCCCACAGACTTCCCACTGAGGTGCCTTGATACAGCACTCTGGGAACAGCCTATTTGTTCAGAAATGTCTTTCTGTGTCTTACCCTCTTGCTTGAGGGTGTCAATAGTGGCCTTCTGGACAGCAGTCAGGTCGGCAGTCTTACCCATGATTGGGGTTTTGAGTGATGAACCAGGCTGGGAGTTTTAAAGGCCTCAGGAATCTTTTGCAGGTGTTTAGAGTTAACTCGTTGATTCAGATGATTAGGTTCATAGCTCGTTTAGAGACCCTTTTAATGATATGCTAATTTTGTGAGATAGGAATTTTGGGTTTTCATGAGCTGTATGCCAAAATGATCCGTATTAAGACAATAAAAGACCTGAAATATTTCAGTTAGTGTGTAATGAATCTAAAATATATGAATGTTAAATTTTCATCATTACATTATGGAAAATAATGAACTTTATCACAATATGCTAATATTTTGAGAAGTACCTGTATATCTGGTCCATTTTGTCCTGTGCTTTCTTGGGGAAAATAATCTGCACATAATATCTTACTATTGGGGTCACTACATGTCAAAGATGTTTTTACACTGAGTCTGCTCATTAAGTGAACTTGTCTTTCACCATTTTTCACTTGAACACAGCAGCTCAGTCCAAACAGATGGTTTCCACAGTCATTGTTCGCAGAGGACCCATTTCTACAGGTGAAAAACCAATACTGTGGAATACATGGGACTGGGCCTGAGGCAGTGTCTGTGTGTAAGACATCCAGTGATATTAGATGATTCGTTATTTGATCTTCCAGACATTTATAAAGTATAGGACGAAAAATCCCAATGGCTTCAATCATGGCATCACCATGATGCATCACTTTGATCACATTTTCCTGAACCACTTTAAGTTTGGAAGATACAGAGGCATCATTTTTTTGATGTATAAAAATCTGACTAATAAATACATCCAAATAAAGAGCAGAAAAGAAGACTTCCAGTAGATCTGTTGGATTTGGCAGATTAATTTGTTTCCAATGACTGTCTTGTTCCCTCTGTAAGCTTCATACAGCAGAAACAATGATACCTAAAATTAGTGGACTTTTAAAACTGAAAGGCACCAAACACAGGTCTTATTTTGCTGTGTTCAAAGTTTTTTCGTAAGAAAACTCTTAATTTAGCAATAAAATATTTTATTTAAGTGGATACGTTTCTCCATAGAACCCATATTCAGTTCAAACTCTGCATTATAAATGGTATGTTTAAGTAAAAATAACAAGAATCATTTTGTTACTTTTCAGGGCTCCGTCAAAGCTTCCTCTCATTCTTAAAAAAAAAAAAAAGAAAAAGTAAAAAAAACAACCACCACGAGGAAAAGGTGCACTGTTAACATTTATTAATTAATGCAGGCCATTTTCTTGTCTGGCCAACAAGACAGATAATTGTCATTTTCAGGTAGCAATCCCCAAATAATGTGGTTCTAGCCTCTATGTGTTGCTGGATAAACTGCTACTTTCAATCACCCATCAAATATTTATACCTGCTTATTCTGGCTTGGTCATGGGGAGGCTGGGGCCTATTTGGAGTGGTCACCGGGTGAAAGGTTGGGTAAACACCCTGGATGTCTGCCAGTCTATCA
Organism: Girardinichthys multiradiatus; assembly: GCF_021462225.1. Classification (NCBI taxonomy): domain Eukaryota; kingdom Metazoa; phylum Chordata; class Actinopteri; order Cyprinodontiformes; family Goodeidae; genus Girardinichthys; species Girardinichthys multiradiatus. Next base: position 2,874,644 of record NC_061801.1, on the reverse strand, counting down.
CAGAACATATATTTCAATCAGCTGTAACTTAGTGAGTAACTACTTCCTACTAGCAGAAGGTCTCTGCAGTTAAATAAGGGAATTTCTCTTCTTTAGAAGCTGTGTGAGGTGAAAAAGATCTGCAAACATGAGGCAATCAACTCTGAAATAATCTCCATTACCACATCTACTGTATAGAGGCATAGAAGGCATTACTACCTGCTCAATCCAACTTACTTGTAAAAAAAAGTTTTTCTGCCCAATGACATCAGCATCTTTCTTATTTATGGTCAAAACAAAAATGACAGAAAGAAACATTTCCATAATTAAATAAATATAACTGGTGTGGAATATCAGTAATTGGCTGCTGATGAACACTTGACAGTCCAGAACAACACCATGCATACTCTTCAGTAAAGTCAATTGTGTATATATGTACATTTAAAAAGATTTTCTTTATTTCCACTATGTCCCTATTTTTCCAGGATTTTTTGTTTCCTTTTGTTTCTCCTAAAAGAACAACATGAAGCATCAAGTATAGGAGCTGCTCAAAAAACATAGACTATCGTGAATATGTTGTCTGAACTGTCAAGTTGCAGTAGCAGAAACAGCACTAAGGTTCATCAAAGCTGTCCAACAGAACCAAAATAACACTTCAAACCTCAACAAACATAAGCGACATTGGGAGGAAGAATAGGCTAAAATTATGGCCTAAACATGGTTCCACCAGCTGCATGGGGTGGACTTAGCTTTTAAACATACTTCTGTATATTAGCTTCTATTTTCTTCGTTAAATAAATAGAATCTGCATGCATAGTACACTCCTTGGCCAAAAAAAAGTCGCCACCAAAACAAAAGGTCACACACTAATATTTCATTGGACCACCTTTAGCTTTGATTACGGCACGCATTCGCTGTGGCATTGTTTCGATAAGCTTCTGCAATGTCAGAAGATTTATTTGTTGCATACATTGTTCATTAATTCAGGGAAGAAAAAAATCCATTGATGGAATAACCTGGTCATTCAGTATATTCAGATAGTCAGTTGACCTCATTCTTTGAACACATACTGTTACTGAACCCAGACCTGACCACCTGCAGCAACCCCAGATCATAGCACCGCCCCCACAGACTTGTACAGTAGGGACTAGGCATGATGGGTGCATCACTTCACCTGCCTCTCTTCTTACCCTGATGCACCCATCACTCTGGAACAGGGTAAACCTTTCGACAAGGTTGTTTAAGAAATAAGAAGCAACTCATTGCACCAGTTGGAGTTAAATAACTTGTTGCCAGCTGAAACATAATTGCCCATGCAGTAATTATCCAATGGGAGGTTCGTACCTATTTGCTTAGTTAAATACAGGTGGAGACTTTTTTTTGGCCAGGCAGTGTATAATTGAGGTAACATACTCATTTTGATGTTTCTTAAGCACTTGCTGATACATAATACTTTGGAAATAAAAGAGGAAATCTCTCATAGAATGTTCAGCGTCCTGCCAAGCATGAGTGTGAGAGATGAACGACCAAAGTGAATAAAATACCATTATTTTTGTTTTAACTTTGAATTATTATGGTAATTTGTTGTTTTGGTGTGCAGCACATTGGCCAACGTCAGTTGTTTTTTATATGTGCTGTATAAATACATTTGATTTGATTTGATTTGTAATAATGTTCCCAGGCTGCAGGATCTTCATGGTCTGGTCAGTGAATGGGAGCTCACCTCATACAGAAGACACCCCAGGGACCAGATATCTGACTTAAAATTATATCCATTCTCATGGATCCTTTCTGGTGACATGTAGTAAGGGGTCCCCACTGTAATGGTTATAATAAACGAAAGTTAGGATTTGAAAATAGCATAATCTGTAGCAATGAGAGATAAGTTAGGTTCTAGAAGATAAATATTCCTAAATGATCAGGAAATCAAGACTTCAGAAAACTGCCTAGAACCTACATGTAATACTTGTTATTATTATTTATTTTTATTCCACTAATTTTAAACAGTAGCTTCAGTAAAATATATACACCATGCATTTGTGTACAACAGGTATTATAATCTATGTTGTCTGTGTGTGTGTTACCTAAAGAATGTGCTGCTGTGGTTTTAGAGCTGAAGAACCGTCCTAATCCAAGATCCCCCAGCTTTACCTCCCCTGTGGCTGTTATGAACACATTGGCTGGCTTGATATCTGTTTACACACGTTACATCAGACCTCTAACATAATTCAGCATATATACATTAAATGTAGCAGCACAATAAAATTTAAGATATCAGTAGATCCATCTAGATGGATACAGCCATGATGTGCACATACTGAAAATGTAGCCTGGAGAATAAATGAATAAACAGTTGTTTACCACGGTGCATAACTCTGCGTGAATGCATGTGCTCCAGGGCACTGCACAGCTGCACAAAATATTTCCAGATTGTCCTTTCTGGTATCAGTCGCCGGTTTTTCTTGAAGTACTGCACCGATATAAAACAAAGATAGAGTACGAATTTATTTACATATATTTAACTATAAATATTCATGAAGCTAAATTTTTTCTAGTCTTAGTGGTGTGCATAGACACAGGAGAGAACCAAAGGAAGCTGCTTTTTACACGAGGAACTTGAACTGAGAGAAGTTCATTACAGCAACAAACAAAGCTCTTTACAAAATAAAATTGCTGCTGTAAAGTCAATGTTTTCGCTGCTTTATGTAGAACAAAATGACCAGGAATTACATGCGAGGACAGGAAATTGTAATGCAACTGCTGTGAATAGGTCATGTGGTCAGCCTATTACACACACATCTATATATTCCAGTCTTCGTTGTGCCACATCTTATTTTCTCTCTAATGGTTGTTTTATTATTTACACTTAGAAAGGTTCTAGTAGTCAATGTAATGTATGAATAAAATCTGGATTTTATTAAAGTAGAGCATTACGGTTATGACCGTAACTAAAACTTTAGCTCTAAATAGTCATGACTTAGTCTACACTTCAAGTTTTGTTTTCTTGCAACAATATTGGAAATGCATATGAAGGAGAGCAATGTTGTAGTGATTTCAGCGCTAGCAGACGATAGCAGAAGTGGTAAATTATGAAGCTGAAATAGTTTTAGTCTAAATGAACTGATGTTAGAAGGAGTTCTTGTGAAGGCTGAACTCGCACAACACCTACCAGTCAACAATAATAACCAAGTTTTATTCAGTTAAAAAAATGTAAAAGGTAAATAATTCCATGGCAAATATATACATGCAACAAAAACTTTATTTGTGGATTAATCTTTCTTACTTTCTGTAAAAACAAATAAAATGACCTTGTGTATGTGGCATCTGACCTTTATCATCTGGGACAGATCTCCAGCATCTGCCAGCTCCAGAACAATGTTCAGCTCATTATCTTGAATAAAGGAGTCCAGATACTTGATTACATTAGGGTGATTCAGTTGCTGCAACACACAAACAGGAAGCACATGCTTCAGCAGGAATAATTTAAAGTAGCATTTTTATCTTTAGTTAATATTTACCTCCAATCCGATGTGACACCTTTAGCTTCTCTTTTCTTCCCCATGTCCACTCAGACCCTCAGTTCTAATTCCAGCTTAGAATGAATGTTTTTGACAGTGGGGCACACCACTTAGGCATGAAGCAAACTGATTATTTTTTAAACAGAGAAGTCTCTGCTCTCTCCTTTGTTTCTTCTATACTTCAGAATTTAGATGATGAAATAATTCTCTCATTATTTTACAGCTCCGCTTATTCCCAATAATTACTGGTATACGTTTACATAAATATTCTGTTGTTCAATACTGATTCATTTAATCATTAAAATCTAAGACAGATATGTAAATATATCTGAAATTGTTGAAGGAGTTTCCGATTATGCCTCTTTCTCTTTTTAAAGATGAGAGCCTAGTTATGTCACCAACGACCTAATTTTACGTGTTCATCTGTGCCTTTATCATTCACCAACATTATCTAAAAATTGCCTGATGGACTATCCTATACCTAAAAGCAGAAATGAAGCATTTGCAAAGTAACAATAAGTTAAATTTGCAGCAAATTAGCTATTTAGCTTTAGAACTGATAGCTGTGATGTACACCCCCCTCTCTTCAACAGCAGCTTTTTCTGAAACTGGTAGTACTCAACAATCTTCACAAATAGCAAGCTCAATAAATATTTCATTTGAGAGTGTAAGGAGTAAATAGCTCACTAAAATTTCAACCACAAGCAGCTGAAACTAATCCATCTTAAATCTCCCTGCATGTTAGCCATCCTGCTTCATCCTACAATCTGGATCTCTTCTCATTTTTATCCTCTTCTCTTTTTTGCAGGTTCCATCTGGGATGTCCTAAGTGGGCTTGGAAAAAGCCATTTCCTGAAGACCGCACCCCCAAGCCGAGTCTCCGTCGCCCAGGCCTTCCGGCAGTCTCCCCAGATGAGCTAATCCCTACTTCCAGTTCATCCATTCCCTGGACCCCTTCCTTCAGTGAACCTTTAATCTTAATCTCGTGGTCCTTGTTGGTGAATCATGTAAATTCTCCACGATGTATTTGCTACATTAAACCCTGGGCTTCATTGACCCTCTGTTTTTCTTTTTTGTCTTGTTTTCCTATTATTTTTATTTTTTAAAGCCATCACAACCTCTTTAACAAAGAAATCAGTTTGTAGAGAACTGGCTTGGGGGTGGGGTAGAAGGAATGAGAGTAAACTAGGACTTTAAATTGCACAACTGTACTTAAAAATGAAAACCACCTTTAGAAGCTATAGAAGCACCTTTAGAGCTATAGAAGCTCAGTGTGATCAGCTCCAAATGTTTCATTGTGATCAGTGTACTCACACAAACTTTCCATTTGTATTATGAAATTGTATCTGATTTAAGCGATTTGCAGGAATATCTGCACTGCACCCAAGTTGCAACGAGACTATATTGACTACACACGACCCAGGGGACGCACAGGGCCTGGGATAGTATGACAATCGCTGCAGATAGGACAACAAAGGCACATCCATATTTTATAAAACTCTGTTGAAGGTTGCTTGTTCTAATTCAAACTGTCTAGCAGAGATGGGAACTCGAGTTTGGGACTCGTACTCAAGTCACACATACAGTGACTTCAGACTCGACTGAGACTCGCGATTTGAGAATTGTGAACTATTTTTTGTTGTTGTTGCTTTTGTGTTTTGTGTGACAATATCTTCTCTGTCTGATCGCCTGACTGCTGTGTGTCATTATTTTCCTTATTCGGGTGCATGTGCAAACTATCACAATCATGGCTGCACCAGTGAGCACACGTGTTTCTGTTCCACCATTTGTAATAACGTTTGGATATAAAAACTTCATACATTGGGCAAATAGAAGAGCAGCAAACTGCAGCATCTGTGGCATAAAAATAAAGGATGCTGGGTCCACCGCATCCAATTTCATTTGCCACCTGAAAACCCACCCGGAAACGTTACCCACTAATGTTAGTATCTATGCTACAAACGATCTTGGTGCCACAGGGGTGCAAATATTAGTTCGTTACTGGTTGTTACTGCAGGGCTATTTATGTCAGAGTTATTGTTCATTGAAATTCTGTTTTAATTTTCATTTTATAATTATTTATTTGGTTTTTATTTATATTTTTAGAAAAAGGCAGGATTTCGTTTTTTCTTTTCAAAGATAGCAGATGTTCACTGCTGAAACAAACGAAGATTTTATCCACACATGTCAGTTTTGTAAGAAAACAAACTTATTTGTAAAACGTGTGTGTGCTTGTTTTAAATTGTATTTTGCTTTATTTACCAATTTAACCTAATGATCATAACTGAGATATCACAATGCAACTTTCTATGTAAACCATACAACAGAAGTGTCATGCCAGACCATTACAACTGTAAAGTGATTTGCATTTTGACTACTGTGTCACTCAAATACTTAAGACCTGACTTGGACTTGAGATCAAAGACTTGAGACTTGACTTGCAAAATATTACTTGTGAACATCTTTGTTGTCTAGTGACAGATTCAACATACTGTTTGCTTATTGCCTTTTGTAAATAGGGATTGTGTTTGTAGGGAATATCATTTTAGTCACAAATCCATGAGTTTATCACTTGGGAAATTTTTATGCAGTATTTTCTCAGTTTACCCACTGAAAACATTAGCATTGAGGGCTTTACCTTTAGAAGATCAATCTCCTTGATGCAGTCCTGACGAGCCTTCACATCCATAATGTCAAAAATCTGTGAAGTTGGTAAAGTTGTAATGGTTTTATCTTACAGAGATATAACAGCAGTCCAGTTGATAAAAAATGAAAAATATGATGAAAGGAACTCCCAATGTGGGTGTCTATAAATTAATTCAAATAACATGTTTTGTCCTTGTTTATTAAGAGAGCACCATAAAGTGTTCAGTTTAATACAGATATTAGCCTACTGGCAGTGGTTGTCAGTGAACAAATAGAAATTGACCCAAAAGTGCATTAGTGTAACAGCATTTCTGGAACTTTTCTGAAGAACTATTAGAGCACTATACCTGGACTTTCTTGAGTGCAACCAGCTGTTCATCCAGCATGTATGTGGCTTTAAAGACCTCGCTGAACTGACCTCGACCAATCTTCTTTTCAATGCGGAGGTTTGCCATACTGCAGCAATACTCAAGGCTTGATACATTTCTCTGTTCAAGGAAAAGGTTAGTGGAAAACTAGCAGCATAAGATATTCAGCAGTAAGAACAAGCAGCTGTGGCAGTTTGAGATCGATCGGTAGAGGTCAGGTCCCACACGCCCAGACTGTCAGAATAGGAATGGTTTAGAGGTTTCAGGAATAGTAACAGGAACACAACTAAGAGTTCAGCTTGGTCTCTCAATCCAGCAGAGCATTTCTTGTGGTTTCTATACCTGGCAAGGTTTGGGTTGTTTTAGTGAAATTAACAATGGTGGCCATAATAATATGGCTAATGCAATTAGAATGAACAGGATAACAGTGGATAGAAGAGCAGTTTATTAAAGCAAAATGTGTCATGTCAGAGAATTTAAGTGCACCCTTCCATCAAACATTTTGACAGGTGGGCGGGACTTCCGGTGAGGGCGGGACTTCCGGTGGGGGGCATATGGGCGCCATGTGGTTGCCATGTGGGCAGGGGGGGTGTGTCCAAGGGGCGTAACAGTGGATGTTGATTGGTTGTCGTCATTAGGGGCGATACCTTAAATGAGTCAATTAAAACACAGGGGTGTGTTTAAGGGTGTTACGGGGAAGGCCTTAAATGAGCCAATTAAAACACACAGGGGTGTGTTTAAGGGTGTTATTAATAATCTGTATGTTTTTTTCAGGCGTTAATACATCTAAAAAACAAAACAACAAAAAAAGACATGCATCCTTTTATATTTTTAAAGGTATAATCAACTTAATGTTGACCTATCACATGAAATCCTAATAAAGGAACTGTGTAACCTGACAGAATTGTAAGTTAATTTTTGCTTTACAGCAGGACCTATTTGTTGAATATATGAGCCAGTCTAAATCCGTTCAAAATAGAAAAGACCTAAAAAAGTAAATAAAAAAAATTGTGCTTCACTACATCGATGGAACGAGAAAAACCTTCAGCTTCTGCGTCAACATACTGGAAAAGCAGCTGAAAATAGGTAAGACGAATATCAGATTAACAGAAAAAAAAAAAGAACATCAGTATACTGTTTCCAAGTTACAAATTGACTAGCAATGATGTGTTTGTTTTTGAATCATGAGAGACTCCATTTTAGGAAAAAAGGAATGATAATTTAAGTTACCTGTAGCTTTTCTAAAAAACATTTTTACTTTTTCATCTTAGAGTTACAGGGGGTTACAACTGTTAGGGGCGATGTCAGGAAAGGGGCAGTTACGTCTGTTTCTTAGATAACATATCACCTTTGAACTCAAGAAGGGTTTTGGTCTTAAAAACATAGGCAGCTGAAATAGGTAAGACGAATATCAGATTAACAGAAAAAAAAAGAACATCAGTATACTGTTTCCAAGTTACAAATTGACTAGCAATGATGTGTTTGTTTTTTGAATCATGAGAGACTCCATTTTAGGAAAAAGGAATGATAATTTTAGTTACCTGTAGCTTTTCTAAAAACATTTTACTTTTTCATCTTAGAGTTACAGGGTTACAGTTATTCTATATCCCAACTGTTAGGGGCGATGTCAGGAAGGGGCAGTTACGTCTGTTTCTTAGATAACATATCACCTTTGAACTCAAGAAGGGTTTTGGTCTTAAAAACATAGTCTTTGCAGTTGAGATAACACTGTCATGTTCTGGTATAAATACTGTGTGTAAATGTTGGGGGCTCTGTTTCACTGGCTAACCTCAGTGTCAGGGTCTTCAAATGCTGAATGTCTTTGAACCATAACACTTGTTACATTGAAAAATACCAGTACTGACAAGAAAAAATGTCGGTAAATATTTCAGGAAACCCGGAAATTGTGGCTTCTTCTTCTGATAATTCACAAAAGCACAATGACATCTTAAAACGTAAGTAAGTAAGTAAGTATCATTAAATGCATGTGAATGTTCTCAATTTTTGTTTATATATATTGTTTATATATATATATATATATATATATATTTTTTTTTTTTTTTTGTTTCTTTGTCATAGAACCCACCGCTGATGACCTTGATGATTTCATCTTGACACAATCAGATTATGGTAAGTAAATGTTAAATGCAATAATATATATATATATATATATATATATTATAGTTAACCCTTGACAATGTTTCAATTTATAGATTTGATGAGAGAGGTAAACCCGAATGATCAAGTTGGAGGATTCAGCGGCTGGAATAGACACTCTAAATTGAGAAGGCGAATTATCTCCAAACAAGAAAAACTCGCAACTACATCTGAACTTTCTTCTGTGTTAAATCTATAAATTGAAACATTGTCAAGGGTTAACTATAATATATATATATATATATATATATTATTGCATTTAACATTTACTTACCATAATCTGATTGTGTCAAGATGAAATCATCAAGGTCATCAGCGGTGGGTTCTATGACAAAGAAACAAAAAAAAAAAAAAAATATATATATATATATATATATATATAAACAATATATATAAACAAAAATTGAGAACATTCACATGCATTTAATGATACTTACTTACTTACTTACGTTTTAAGATGTCATTGTGCTTTTGTGAATTATCAGAAGAAGAAGCCACAATTTCCGGGTTTCCTGAAATATTTACCGACATTTTTTCTTGTCAGTACTGGTATTTTTCAATGTAACAAGTGTTATGGTTCAAAGACATTCAGCATTTGAAGACCCTGACACTGAGGTTAGCCAGTGAAACAGAGCCCCCAACATTTACACACAGTATTTATACCAGAACATGACAGTGTTATCTCAACTGCAAAGACTATGTTTTTAAGACCAAAACCCTTCTTGAGTTCAAAGGTGATATGTTATCTAAGAAACAGACGTAACTGCCCCTTCCTGACATCGCCCCTAACAGTTGGGATATAGAATAACTGTAACCCTGTAACTCTAAGATGAAAAAGTAAAATGTTTTTAGAAAAGCTACAGGTAACTAAAATTATCATTCCTTTTTCCTAAAATGGAGTCTCTCATGATTCAAAAAACAAACACATCATTGCTAGTCAATTTGTAACTTGGAAACAGTATACTGATGTTCTTTTTTTTTCTGTTAATCTGATATTCGTCTTACCTATTTCAGCTGCCTATGTTTTTAAGACCAAAACCCTTCTTGAGTTCAAAGGTGATATGTTATCTAAGAAACAGACGTAACTGCCCCTTTCCTGACATCGCCCCTAACAGTTGTAACCCCCTGTAACTCTAAGATGAAAAAGTAAAAATGTTTTTTAGAAAAGCTACAGGTAACTTAAATTATCATTCCTTTTTTCCTAAAATGGAGTCTCTCATGATTCAAAAACAAACACATCATTGCTAGTCAATTTGTAACTTGGAAACAGTATACTGATGTTCTTTTTTTTTTTTCTGTTAATCTGATATTCGTCTTACCTATTTTCAGCTGCTTTTCCAGTATGTTGACGCAGAAGCTGAAGGTTTTTCTCGTTCCATCGATGTAGTGAAGCACAATTTTTTTTTATTTACTTTTTTAGGTCTTTTCTATTTTGAACGGATTTAGACTGGCTCATATATTCAACAAATAGGTCCTGCTGTAAAGCAAAAATTAACTTACAATTCTGTCAGGTTACACAGTTCCTTTATTAGGATTTCATGTGATAGGTCAACATTAAGTTGATTATACCTTTAAAAATATAAAAGGATGCATGTCTTTTTTTTGTTGTTTTGTTTTTTAGATGTATTAACGCCTGAAAAAAACATACAGATTATTAATAACACCCTTAAACACACCCCTGTGTGTTTTAATTGGCTCATTTAAGGCCTTCCCCGTAACACCCTTAAACACACCCCTGTGTTTTAATTGACTCATTTAAGGTATCGCCCCTAATGACGACAACCAATCAACATCCACTGTTACGCCCCTTGGACACACCCCCCCTGCCCACATGGCAACCACATGGCGCCCATATGCCCCCCACCGGAAGTCCCGCCCTCACCGGAAGTCCCGCCCACCTGTCAAAATGTTTGATGGAAGGGTGCACTTAAATTCTCTCTCATGTCTTGATGCAAAGGGTTTTTCTTTACTGAAGGCAAACAGATATCAGCTAATAATAAGCTAATAGTCGGATCTCTCACCTGATCCTCCTGAGCAGTTAGCTTGAACAGATTGTTGTGATTGTCCAAAGCAGACTGGTTGTTGTTTTGTGCTTCCATGTTGACACACACGCACCTGCAACAAATAGCACTTAATTTGTAACAGTCACAGAACATTGTTATTTTACACGAAATTACAAAACACACAATGCACTATAAATTATCAGAGGACAGCTTAGTTAGATTGTGTAAGAGATCAAACACTGACATCTACTGTATCTCTGTCTAGGTTTTCCTGCTTTTATCTGCCTTTTACTCTCTTAAACCCCCCCTGTGCAAATAATTATACACACAACAATAATTTTTGTTTTGACAGAAGTAGAATCACTGGTGAATATGAACACATAGATCTGTTGTTCTCAGTCTTCTCACTGACACTCTCTGCTAACACTGAAACCATAATGATTTAGTTCTTAGCAGGAGCAGCCCAGTCTCCCAGTATTCAATCTGATATCAAGTATCCAGACTTTCAGGGAATGCTCACACTCTCCCAGGCTTAAATATGTTTTCAGAGAGACCTCCGTAGAAAAATGTGTAACAGCTTCAAAACATTTTTAAAATGAATGACTAATTTGCAACTGTTAAAGATGTATATGTTTTAATAATACAAGTCTGAGGCTAAAGCTAAAGACTGCCAATAAGCATCTGTGATATTGAAATGTTGGGACCCCTGCCATGAAGTGAAACATGGAAGAACATGGACTCTGAACTGCACACTAAGGCCTGGATTAACTTCTGTATATTTCAACATCACACTAACCTATTCCTAACACAGCCCAGGAAGAGGAGGAGTCAGAGCTGGAACCTCTAACCCAAGGGCACATTCCTCTCTCTGCTCAGTCTTATTCCAGCTGTGGACAGTAGTTAATAGATGGATCAGACTCCGCTTCAGCGTCCTTGAAACTCATGGCCCAGAAAGGGTTCTACTTTAAAGAATCCTTGGATCCAAAAGTGACTACAATCACGCTGATCGTATGCAACAAAGTTAAGTAAAGATTTGTTGTTTAACTATGCAGCATTCATTCATAAAAAGGGAGTAATAAGACAAGCTCAACTTGACTTTTCTTCTAAGGCCTCCGTAAGCAGCCCTAATTGAAGCGGATTTCCCCCACGGCCTGGAGAAGAGGTCAACTGGACCACAACATCGCAGGCCTTCCTGGATTGTAGCGAGAGCTACTCAGCTGCACTGCTGCCACTGAAGTTGTCACAACATGCCTTTGTTGTCCAGTTCAGTCCACCTGTGGAGGACTGGACAGCTTTGCTTCCCTTAACTCGTTGCCCGGAAACCTTTTCCTTAGCACGGTTTACGTAAGAGGTAGTGTTTGGGCAGAGAAGATTGGTTTAGAATAAAATAATCTAAATAATGTTTGTTCAAAGACGTTTGGTTTCGGTTTGTGTTGAGAAACCACAGTTAATTGCTAGCAGACTAGCTACACAGCTAATGATGTGTTTTGTGTTGTGTAAGACAAACGTTTGTGTTCTGTAAGACAAACTTTATTTAAAGGGTTGTTTAAAATCACAGACTGGCCATAACACACAGTCAATGCCTATGCATTTTGATTATTTTATTAATGGTATTTTAAAGATACAGGAGCAACAGGCTTCCCTTTTTGTTAGCTGAAACCACTAACGGCTAAGGTTAAACACTCGCTGCCATCTTATGAATCGATCAGATTCGTGTTACTGTCTTTAAGTGCCTCTGAAGGTTCAGGTCTGAGTCCATCACTACACCCAGGTTTTGAGCCAGATTGGTGGTTTCTAGCTGTATTAACTGAAGCTGTGTGCTCTTTTAATTTTAAATGCTCTGCCTTTGGTCCAAAAATTATTACTTTAGTTATGTTTTGACCCATCCATCCATTGATTTACTTCAAGCATTTAACAAGTGTTTGAATGGGTTCATAGTCACCTGGTGACATCGTAACGTATAGCTGTATGTCATCTGCATAGTTATGATAACTTACGTTGTTGTTTATTAAAATCTGAGTTAGGGGAAGTATGTAGATATTGAATAGAAGGGGCCCTAAGATGGACCCTTGGGGAACGCCACATGTGATTTTTGTGTTCTCTGATGTAAAGTTACCTACTGACACAAAAAAGTCCCTGTCCTTCAAGTAGGATTTAAACCAGTTGAGTGCTATAACAGAAAGGCCAACCCAGTTTTCCAGGCGCTCTAATATAATGGAGTGATCAATAGTGTCGAATCCTGCACCAAGGTCCGAATTTACCAGCACTGTGGTTCTTCCACAGTCTGCATTTATACGGATGTCATTGAACACCTTGACAAGAGCAGTCTCTGTACTGTGGTGAGCATGAAGCCTGACTGGAAGACATCAAAGCTGCTGGTCATTGTTAGGAAGTTGTTTAACTGCTGAAACACAGCTTTTTCAATAATCTTACTGATGAAGGGGAGGTTTGAGATAGGCCTGTAGTTCTGTAGTAGCAGCTTGTCCAAATTGCTCTTTTTCAATAGAGGTTTTTATAATTGCTGTTTTTAGGGCCTGGGGGAAAACACCTGAGAAAAAGGATGTGTTTATTATTTGGGTTAAATCAGATGTTGTTACAGGCAAAGCTTTCTTAAGGAAAGCTGTGGGTAAAACATCGAGACAGCAGGAAGAAGAGCTTAGTTGGTGTACAATTTCTTATATGTTTTGGTAGTATATTTGGTGAAATTGGGAAATTTGTCAAAATCAGTTCTAGTTGGAGACAACTTTGGTACTGGAGTTGAAATGGATGTGCTGACTGCTCCTCTGATCTCCTGCGTTTTTTCAATGAAGTAGTTAGCAAATTCATTGCAGGCCCTGGTAGAGTGGAGTTCAGATGCTACAGTGATAGGAGGGTTTGTTAACCTGTCGACCGTGGCAAATAATGCATGAGCATTGTTTATGTTTTTGCTGATGATCTCAGAGAAGAAAGATTTTCTCACATTTTTCAGTTGTAAATTATATCTCTGGAGTCTCTCTTTATAAATGTTATAGTGAACCTGGAGTATAGTCTTTTGCCACCTGTGTTTAGATTTTTGACACTCCTATTTTTCACTTCTGACTGGTGGAGCACTTCTCCATGGAGACTTTTTCTTCCCAGAAATGACTTTCACTTTAATTGCAGCAATTGAATCAATGATGTCCAAGATTTTAGAATGAAAGTTATCTACCAGCTTATCTACAGTGTTACAGGGCAAAGTGGAGTGAATCTGGTTAAAGGTTTCAGCAGCACCGTCCTTAAAGATGTGTTTTCTTATCATGTCTCTTTGGCTAACTGAGCCATTGGAGATGATGCTTTCAAAAATAACAGAAAAGTGATCAGATAGGGCAACATTAGTTACAGACACCTTGGAAATGTTTAGACCGAATGATTATTTAATAAAATATTAAATAATATAATTATAATCACAACAGAAAGATTAAGTATTTTATGGAAAATCTATATTAACAAGTTTGATTTTTCTTTAGTTACCATTACCAAGCTTTAATGATTTATTTTGACCACAACTTGTTGCTAAGCCTGTCAAACTGAAACTTGTTGAAACATTACAAGTATTATTTCACTCCAATAAGTCATTAAGCATTTATTCTTGTACTGGGCTACTCTTATCTCTACTTATACAGCTTAAATCTAGTAACCAAGCGTTAATGCCCTTCCTAAGCTCATGTTGAATCTGAGGACCAGATGTGACAGCTGTTAAGCTGCTAATAATTATGTTACATGAGGACTGTGTTGAAGTTGCATTAAAGGCTGGGAAATCAATGAAAACAAAGCCACTCTGACTAGGGGATCTAATATATTAAGTTGAAAATAAGCTGTGTAGAACAACGTTCACCCTGGCAAATTGTATTTTATAAAATCAATTATTTATGTCAAATCATCATCCAGACATTCAGTAAAAAGGACTTGTTGTATAATGTAGTTAATAAACGCTTCATTAATACGAAATGAATTGGTATAACTTTTAAACACTGAAATTTAAGGCCGCAGGGACCAGTTTAAATGCTGAGTGCTGAATTTAAATACTTGTCTTATTTTGGTATTTCAGGTTTACCAAATGGACAGTTTTGCTGTACAAAAAGAATATTTTAAAATGATATCCTAATTACGTGATTGACTTTAGAAAGACTGTATCTTTGAACAAAGTAAACAGGTCATATCGATGGAAAGGAACCTGTGTTTGTGTGACGCTTAACCACTTTGATTATTTGTAAGAGGGCACCGGTGGGTGGATGTGTGTGTGTGTGTGTGTGTGTGTGTGTGTGTGTGTTTGTAGAAGTAAGTGTGTTTGTGGTGAGTGAGGATATGTGAATGAATTTGTCACTTGGAGGTGCCGAGTTGTTTGAATGTCAAGAAGGACAGAAAAAGCACTCAGTGCCAAGAGCAGCAAGGCTCAGGTAGTTTCAACTCCTGATGGCCACCGCAGCCTCAGGCAGCCATACGCCAGACACAGAGGAAGGTCGGCAGTGAAGTACAGGAGCAGCAGGCCCCAGGCCAGAGGCATAGGGAGAGACGTAGGGCGACAAAGCCCTGAATCAGCACCTCGGTAACATCCGCCAGCATAGACCAAGCCCAGAACCTGTTTACCCCGGCTGCCTGGAAGGCAATGGAGGAAGGTCACTATACCATCCTGTCTAATGAGGTAGCCGCTGGTAGGGGGATATGAAGGGATGCCCACAAGAGCTCAGTTATACTCGAGCTTCGGGGTGTCACGCAGGGCTCCACTGACAACACACAAGTCTGAAGACGTGCTGTAGGTGTTTATACTTCTCGCTGACATCACTGCAGTCTTTTCCGAAAACACAGGGGGCAGTATGATAACCAGTGGAAATGTAGTAAAAGAGAAGAAGTACTTCACATAACACCAAAAATGTGTGGCAATTTGCTTAACCTTTTCCTTAAGTAGTTGTCCATTTCCATCTTAAAGTGTTTCTGACACAGCTTCCTTTGATTTTATATTGTATTAATTGTAAACTGGGGTTTATTTCATAATAGGAAGGAAAATTGATTCATCTATATTAGACAGTGTCCTGTATATTTTAGACGTTAATTTTGGGGGTGAGTTTTAGGAACTCTAGTACACTTGATGGCATTTGTAACCCAAAGTTTTTAGGCCTAAATTTATTATAATTATAGAATTAATTTGTTGATATTCTAAAAATGTATTCTTGTCCATCTCATATTGTATAATTAATCTTAAATGGGATGAACTGAATTCCTTCAAATATACGTTCCAGGTATTCAATTCCTTTACTCCTCCAATCTGGAAAGGTTATCATATTATTTTTGTATAGGATGTCAGGGTTGTTCCAGACAGGTGTGCGTCTGCATGGGATTAGTGAAGACATTTTTAGATGTTCCAACCATGCTATCGGAGAGGTGCTGATATTGAGACTTACATGTAGTTTTATATTTAATCTAATAAATGGTAGATCTGAAATCTTAATATTATTGCATAATGTCTGTTCTACATCTAGCCAGAGTTCATCTAGAGGACTGTTGGCTAAGAAGTAATGATGAAAGTTTGTCAGATCTAGTCCTCCTTTATCTTTGGTCTTTTGTAGTGTTTTTAAGCTAATAGAGGGGGTTTATCTTTCCAAAGAAATTTAGTGATGGAGGAGTCCAGAGATCAAAACCAGTCAAATGACTGTTTATTTGGGATCATTGAGAATAAGTAACTGATTTTTGGCAAGACCATCATTTTTATTGAAGCAACTTTGCACATGAGTGATATGGGTAGAGATTTCCATCTAGCGAGATCATCTATCACTTTTTTTAAAAGCAGGATATGGTTTAGTTTTGTTAAGTCTGCCAATCTAGGAGAAATATTAATACACAAATATGTAATATTTCCTGACTGTAGTTGTGTATTAAGGGAATTGTGGAAAGAACAATTAATTGTAAGAACTGTCGATTTTAACCAATTTATAGAATAATCCAAAATTCTTGAGAAATAATTTCTCAATCCATTTCCCTGAGGGACAGAGGTTTGCGAATGCTGGAGAATAGTAATACATCATCTGCATAAAGACCTATTTATGTTCAATATTCATGCATTTTATGCCTTTAATATTTTTAGTTTGCCTGCTTGCTGCCGCTAGTGGTTCAATAAAAATAGCAAATAATGAGGAGGAAAGTGGGCATCCCTGCCTGGTGCCCCTTTGAAAGTAGAATGTTTGGTTAATTGTCCTGATACGTGCCGCTGGGGAATTGTATAATATTTTAACCAGTTTATGAAAGAGTTTCTAAAACTAAATTTAGTCAAGGTTGCAAACAAGAATTTCCAGTTAACTCTATCAAATGCTTTTTCTGCATCTAGAGATAATATATTGTTCTCAATATTTTTACTGTAGGAATAGTTTATTAAATTAAGTAATCTACCTGAATTTGTGGATGAATGCCTCACCTTTATAAAACCAGTTTGGTCAGAATGTATTATGAGAGGAGTTCCCTTTTCTATTCTTTTTGCGAGGGCTTTACAGATTATTTTGAGATCAACGTTAATAAGGGATATGGGATGGTAGCTGGTAGGAAGTACTGGGTCTTTTCCTGGTTTTAACCGGAGAGTGATGTTGGCAGAATTTATATTTGGCGAAAATATGCTATTATCTTCGGTTTCCTGCAACATTCTTTGGAATATTGGAACCAAAATATTCCAGAATTCTTTGTAGAATCCATCTGGGCCTGGAGCCTTTTAATTGGACATGCTTGTGAGAGCTTCTTGGATTTCGGCTGAAGTCAGTGGCAGATCTAGCTAGATGTACCACTGTTAGATCTTCTAACAGTTTAAGGGTTTCTTCTAATTCCTTAAGACATTTGTTTTCCTTTTTCTTCGTATGTGATGAGAATTAGATTATTTTACCTCATCACTGCAGTGTTCCATATATTCCTAACAGAGCACTTTGTTCTCAGACTGCATGTTTAATGGTGGTTCCGAGACTCTCTAGAAGTACAATGGGAGGCAGATCCTTTAGTTATCAGGCTCCTCTCCTGTGGAACCAGCATCCAGTTTTAGTCCGTGAGGCAGACACCCTGTCTACTCCTAAGGTTAGACTTAAAACTTTCCTTTTTGATAAACTTATAGTTAGTGGCTTAGGTTATCCTGATCTATCTCTGTAGTTATGCTGCTATAGGCTTAGGCTGCTGGAGGACATAATGACCACTTTCACTCTCTTCACTACATTCTCATACTACTCTCCGATTTTGCATTATTTGCTGTTATTTCAGCTTTTAACTTTATGTTCTCTCTCTTTTCTCTTCCTAGAAGCTACACCTGGCCTGACTCTGTGTCTACCTGTGACACCTTTCTGGAGGGGGGCATCGTCCAAGCTTCTGCTGGCAACAACTTAATGCTCACCCTCTACCAATGATCCACTTGGCCCTGTCTTTCTGTGTTTAACCTTGTCTCCTAAACATAGCTACTGACTGAGCTTCTACTGTGACTAACTCTATGTGCTCTCTTTCAGACTCTAACCTTGAAAACTGGCTCAGAGTTTATCTGTTCTTTCTTTCTAGGTGAAACAACTAAAGGAGCTACATCCATTAACATTTACTTTTCCTTCCCATAGAAAGTACTCCTGGATCAGTTCTTCTGTGTTCTTTTGTGTCTCTGCTCTGTTCTCTCAAACCCCCAGGCGGTGGTGGCAGATGGCCGCTCACACTGAGCCTGGTTTTGCAGGACGTTTCTTCCTGTTAAAAAGGAGTTTTTTTCTCTCCACTGTCGCTTCATGCATGCTCAGTATGAGGGATTGCTTCAAAGTCAACGCCAGTGACTGTCCACTGTCTCTACATGCTCATCCAGGAGTGAATGCTACAAGTCACTGACTCGATGCAATCTGCTGGGTTTCCTTAGACAGAAAAACTTTTTATCCAATTTGAATAAATAACTAACTTT
The DNA here is from genome assembly GCF_021462225.1 of Girardinichthys multiradiatus. NCBI lineage: Eukaryota > Metazoa > Chordata > Actinopteri > Cyprinodontiformes > Goodeidae > Girardinichthys > Girardinichthys multiradiatus. Next base: position 2,856,061 of record NC_061801.1, on the reverse strand, counting down.
GATTGCACTGTTCAATGGTTAGGATTAATTGGAATGTATGTACCTGACTTTCTGAAGTGCCTTGAGACGACATGTGTTGTGAATTGGCGCTATATAAATAAACTGAATTAAATTGAAAATTCCCTGCCTCCCAGAGAACAGATGTTGATGTCTCCAGGAGGTCCAACAGGAATAAAATGTCTATATCGACATAGTAAATTAGAAAATGCTTTGCAGTCCGGACAAAACGCTCTCTGGGTCCAGATTTGGACCTGAATCCGGGGTTTGGGGACCCCTGCTGTACAGCATTAATCAATTTTTTAGGCCAGCCCTAGGAAGGAGTAGTCACAACTGAAATCCTCGTAATGTCAGAGTATAAAACTCTGGGACACAGCAGAATTCTTTCTCTATCTTGCTTCCCGCCATTAGAGCAGCATAAGAGGCAACGTGTGTGAGGGTCTAAACCTCGACTCCATTTCTTCAAAGAATCCTTGGATCCAACATAAAACATGGTCAGCTGCCTACCAGCCGAAAATATAATTACAGATTCCCCAAAAAAGACATTGCCAAGCGGTTTCCTTTCTGCTGCCCTGGGAGAAGACGGCATAGGATTCGCAGCCATACCCACCTGCCACATGTGTTAGCCATGCCGAGGTCCCCCCAAATGGCTACAGTGATCGCCAACCGCCCTGCCACACAAACAAGCAGCCATACTAAGCCGCCACCTTCGCTAAGCCCCTTGAAGCCCTTTGGACCTTATTCACTCCTGTTCATCAAATCGGTTCAGGTAAGAGGTGGTGTCTGGACAGAGAGAATAAGTTTGGGATAACACAACCTAAATATTGTTTATTCAGTGGTGATTGCTTTTGTTTGTGGTTTAAAAAGTTAAACTATTTGAGTGCTAGCAGTCTACTTGCCGAACTAATCCTAATGGCTATTAAGCCTTTAGTTGTGCATTAAAGTTCCAACAAACTTTACTTCAATGAGTGGTTTAAACACAGATCGGCCGTAACGTGGCGCCAGTAATCGTGTGCACTTTAATATTTATATCAATGGTAGTTAAAAGGTACAAGTGTGACTTAAAGGATTGGTGAATAACCTTTCCTGTTGTTAGCCTAAACCGTTAACCTCATTTTGTAGCCCACCCAAAATCATGCACTGAGGGCTAATCAACACAGCATTAAGAATCAATTGTCAAAAAGTTTACTGAATTTTAAATTGGCAAATCATTCTTTAAAACATTATTTTAATAAAATTATGTTTTATCTATCCTTTTGACCCTTTTTTTCTTTGATCTAACCTTGAATTGTGAATTGGTTTTTTTAACACATGTGAATTGTTCTTAATTAGTTTTCAGATAAATTTGACCTCATGTCATGATTTGATGTTTTGGGTCTTGTCTCTAATCATGATTGTTTATGTTTACCAGGTGGTGTTTAGTTCATTCCTTTAGGTTATTTGCTCTGCTTATGGTGCATTTTAGTTCTGTTACTTTTAGATTTATCTTTTGGTTTCATTGTCATTATTTCTCTGTTTAGTTCCTGTCATGTTTTGTTTCTAATCTCTGCCACTGCCTCCATAATCAGCTTCTTTCGGTCCATCTGCTTCATGCTTATTAGTCTCACTGCTTTTACCTGTGTCATGCTCAATATATACTCTTCTTTTCTGTTTACTCCTTGCTGGAGAAGATTGTTTGCCATGCCAAGCCTGTCTACGACACGCACCACACACCTGACGCCTCATTTCCAAACTTCTCAAAATAAACCTTTGTTCTTAAACATAAATATCCAAACTGAACTGTGTAATCAATTAATCATTTTTATTGGTTTCCCTTGCCCTTTATAAGTAAATTCAATTTTGCTTGGTAGTATTAGTTGAAGAGGTACTAGCCTAGTTAAATAGTTTGTTATACCATGCCATATTGGGCTGGTTTTCATAGGACAATTCTTGACAGACTGAAAGTTGTATGGCGAATGATTCCTGATCACGTGGTGCACTGATTTATTAGTCTGACTGAAAATTTTATAGATTAACTTTCTTCATAATTTTGTTATTAATGGTTAATTATCATTATTAATTGTTGCTAAAGGTCAAACAAACAATCATAATTGCACAACATGTATACAACTGCGATCTGTGATTTTATTTTCATGATTTAGTTAATTTACCTGATGCGCACTTTAAATAAAGCACGTTGGTACACAAACCCCTTCGCCAAGACCACATCCTAGGAGAAATGTTGGGTCCCCAATTACAAAACAACACCTCTTCCACTGATTGGTTGATTTCATTTTTTGTGCCAAGAAGGGGAAGAACCATCCCATGTTTTTGGCACACTGTTAAAAAGACATTTGTTATGGCTTAACTAAACCTGACAACCTGACACCAGAGATCTTTATAAAGTGGTACTATCTAGCTTGTTATCGACTCAATAAATCAACCCAAGGTTACAGTTTGCAAATATGTTTGTGCTCATCTGAAACAATTATCTGCAAAAAGAGAACCATTCACAGCTAAGAGGTAGGAAGAAAGATGGCCGCAAAAAAAGCAAAAACAAAAAGGCAAAAATTAATCCTCTTATCAATATTGCAGCCATATTTTTATTTCATCAATATAACATATTGCCATTAGTTATTTTATTTTCTCAGCTGTTAAAAGTCCTCTTTGGACTAACTAGTCTACAAAAATCTAAAATATTCATTCTAATGTACCACAAAGGTCTGAAGATGTAAATTGGACATCTTCCAAGAATGTATTCACGTAAAACGTTTTTAGTGATACTAAAAATCCCAAACTGAAGCTGAAGTTGACTGAATCAGTCACTATTTCTGCTTCATAGTGTATAGGCCCCACAAGGTCGCCCAGTAACCTTCTAATCTGGGAAATACGTTGGCTAATAGAATCTGATTGTGATGGCCACACCTGCAGCCACACAGTTGGTAACCAACACCTTTTCACTTTGAGTTTCTTTGTTTCATGTATACATCATACTCACTGTAGCACAAACATTTAGTTTTGTTTGAGTAATTTCATTTGTTTGGCAACATTGGAATACATCAGTTCTAATTGTAGCGTATATCGTATAATAAATTCTGTCGAACACTTTTTAAAATTTGTTGTAACTATGCGGTAACTATGGAGGACAAAAAAGACGGACTCTGGGTAGTACACTCAGCAGGAAGTGTTGATTTGGTGATACCATGCAGAGCTGCACCATAGGGGAGAACTATGGAGTCATTTGTTCTTGCATAAGTTCTTTGCTTTGTGATTTTTTTTATTTTGTTAATTTTATGTTTAGTTATTATATAGGTTGATTCTTAAACTAACTGGATTTAGTCCCCTTTTTGTTAAAGTAGTAAATGAATGTTTTCCTTCCCCCGTCCTATGTGTGTGTGTCAGTCTGGTCTGATCAGCCAGTAATTAAGCCACCTTTTGTCGTTGTGTGACACATCAGTTCATTTTGTTTGAATAGTTATTTTGAGGTTATATTATGTTATGGCTTGAGTTTAGTTTCTTCCTTTGACCTCTTTTAAGGGCCCTGTATTATTTGTTTAATTGTTGTTAGTTACTTTGGGGAAATAAGGGTGGGGGGGGGCGAGGAATCTGAAAGGGGCAGTTACTAGTTGCCAAAGAGTGACATATCCGGCAGTGGCCTAAATTAGGTTCCATTTGTGCTCGAAGGAATTCATGAATTCTCAGAAAAAGTTCCCCAAAATGAAAGTTCTGACATCTAGAAGCAAACATACTGGCTGCCCTGTGTATGCCCCGGTGATAGGTGACTTTTCAATAGCATTTCTTTCAATCTGAGTGGCATTAAGTTAGTTACACACAGCAGTGTCTGAGGTTCATCAGGAAACACACTGCTATGTTTGTGTTTTATACAGATCAGTGCATTCCAGACAAACTGAAATTCATATGTTTTACTGGACCTGGATCTTCAGCTTTCTCCAATTATTCTGTTTCTGTTATTGTCACCTCCAGACTTGTTGAAAAACGTCAAACTCAACCCTCTCATAATCCATAGATCCAAACCTAAAAGTACAAACTGTGAGAAATCTATAGTAATGCTTAAATGCTACTGTAAATGAGCACATAAACTTCTACAACAATCATACAATTATTAATATAGAGATAAGATTAACTTTATCATCCCTCTATGGGGAAATTAAATAGCTTCAATGGCAGGACAGGTTAAAGGTGCACCTCTAGTAAGGTAATATTAGGAAGGATACATAAATGGTAGAAACAATAATGAATAACCATAAATAAGAATTTAACAAAATTACAAACCATATAGTACAGAATTATTTAAATATTTACACTAAAATGCTTTCAAAAGATAAATCTGAAAAAGCCCAGGCATTCTCAGAAACCACTGTTTGATCCCCGCCCACCCTGCAGCATGCAAACCGTACTGATCACCACAAGCACGAAGCAGTCTGTAGTCAGCAGGTTTCTATTATGCTGTCACATTTTACTCTGAACAACACACGTGCGCCTAAATATTATTTTATATATAGGTCACTCTTGCCTCGCAGAGAAAATTATCTTAATACCTCGACTGTGTAAATGCAAACCCTAAATGCGTTTTTTTAGATCGTAAATGCCCTAAATTCCAGTGGAGTACCTAAATGCTTGCGTATTGTTTTGCTGTTGTAGACTGTCACTTCATGCCCATTGTTTCAAATCAGATAACAGTAGCATACAATTTAGCGCCCTAAGCGAATAATCCACAACACGATCTGTCAACACGTTAACTCTGCGAGGACCCTGCTAGCTAGCTGCATGTCTTACCTGAGAGGAGCCCGTCCTGCTTCCAGAGAACTTGAAATGTCGGCAGTTTACATTGGTCCTAGTTGTCCAATTCTTTACGCCACAAATATCTCCCGCTCAGGCTCCGTGTTTGGCTGAACGCGTGGCTGCGTTGCCCCACACGCTGCTGCGAAGGTTGCAAACTTTCTGAATGAAAAAGTTTATGAGGTAAGTGATTGGGAGGAAATATGACAAGCGTTTCCTCCAAACTAGCTCAGATGTTGCCGCTCCCCTTCTCTTCTGCCAGCATGTGATAGGGGGCTCTAAACACTCCTATAGGAAAAACGGATACAATTCAGCGTAATTTGGAGAAGTATAGAATAACTATTACTCACTAGTCAAAGCTATAAAATGCAAATGTGTCGATTATTTAAACCCTTCCCCAAAAAGTAAGTAAGACGTCATTTTTGTATTTAGTTTTTAAAAAACTGAAACTTATACATATATTCCTTATGATGATTATGGCACAGAGCTCATAAAAACCCAAAATTCAGTCACTCATAAATTTAGAATATCACATTAGACCAGGGCGCAACTACCTACCCTACTTTCTGAGGGGTATGAAGACATTACAGGCACCCCCAACCTCCCCCTCACTCTTAGACCCTCATCTTCCAACTCAGCCAGATTTTTTTTATATCACCGTCTATAAAGCTTATTTATTGATGGACTCGGAATATACAAGACAAGACTTCATCCTCAGCAAGTGAGACAACATTGGAAATAACTGCAGAACCTGATTTGTGTTTGGACTGTTTTGATCCTGTGGACCTTCCTGAGTTATCAGAAATATTAGCTTCATCTAAACCTTCAACTTGTATGTTAGACACAATCCCAACCAAATTATTTAAGGAAGTGTTCCCTCTGATTACCAGACCCATTTTAGGTATGATTAACCTATCTTTAGTAAATGGATATGTACCACAGGCTTTTAAGTTAGCTGTAATTAAACCTTTACTTAAGAAACCTCCGATTGATCGAGATGACTTGAAAAATTACAGACCTATATCCAATCTTCCATTCTTATCTAAAATTCTTGAGAAAATAGTTGCTAATCAAATGTGTGAGCATTTATACAGCAATGATCTGTTTGAAGAGTTTCAGTCAGGTTTCAGAGCTCATCATAGCACTGAAACAGCTCTGCTGAAAGTCACTAATGATATTCTTATGGCCTCAAATAATGAACTTGTGTCTGTACTGGTTCTGTTAGATCTCAGTGCTGCATTTGATACAGTCGACCATAATATTCTCTTTAAAACACTGGAATATGTTGTAGGGAACAGCGCTAGGCTGGTTTAAATCTTATCTGTCTGACAGATTCCAGTTTGTTCATGTAAATAATGAATCATGTTTAAACTTCAGGGTTAATTTTGGAGTACCACAGGCAGGGACGTGCACAGATAGACGCTAGGTAGTGCTAGAGCACCTGCCATTTTATCCTTTGGAGAAAAAAGTGCCCTCCTGAAATCTTTTTTTTTCTTTTTTTACAGTGTATATTGTGGGGCCCAAGGTGAAATTTCTCAATTTAAAGGCCTATAATACCAGTGCCCCACATTTTGAAATCACCCCCACCCCCCTCCCTTCGCCAGCACTCGTTCGTGTCCTGGCTTGTGTGTCTCTCAGCGGAGACAGGCTGCGTGCAGAGCGGAGAGTTGGACCTGCGCTGGTCCAGCTTACATCTTCTCTCCTCTCCTCTCCTCCCCTCCGCTGTCAGATTGAGCCCTGCCCTGCTGACAGGCCAGCTAACCATCCAGGAAACAAACAAAACGAATATAGTTGCTTCTTAAACTTCAGATGAAAAACTTAAAACTTCACCTGCCACCATTTTATCTAAATAGAACAGGCCAATCAATGACATACCTTTACCCGCCATGTCTTCTATGGCCGCCACCAGGCGCCAGGAGAATGTCTACGTTTTAACTCTTAGATTAAATTAGAAGAAAAATATCAATTCTAATCTATCTCACAGATGTACGTATTACATTTGCTATTATGGTCCATGATGACTTCTGTTTTTTTTTTTATTGCAAATATGGCCAAATAAGCTGGTTAACATTACAATTCATACACAACTAAAATACCTTTAATAAAGTTCAGTAAATGTGGGGCATGTAGGCTAAGTTGTATTTTCTACTTCTGTGTGTGTAAAAATGATGATGTGATCAGAATATTATATTTTCTAAATAGCAGACATCAGTTCTCAGGACTTGTAATCTCATTCATTTTTATTCTCTAAGAATAATTTCTGTCATATATCACACTGGCTACTTGCAGAAGTATAGATGATTCTTCTTATGATCATATTCTCTGATGTTGGTTTCATTTTGACTATAAAGATTTTACAAAACATTTTCTGGGTATATTTGATTTATGGTGTAGAATGGTCACTGGTTACTGAAGATAACTCATTTAGTGTGACCTACCTAGTAAATTTGGCAGTGTAACCTGCTTTGCTACAGCATAAGGTTATTTGGTGCTGAAGAAATTTTGTGATAAAAGTACAGAATAATATGGTCAAGACAAACACGTTGTGTTCAGTGTGTAAAAAGAAAAAAAAATGAAGGATAACGTAAGTTTCAAATTTGACTCAGGAAGTTTAGGTTGTGAATCAGTAATCTAAATTTAAATCAGTCTATGATAATTTTGTTGCCTTATTAATCTTAAGAATTCTGTCAAATGAATTCTTGTTTTGAGGTTTTTTTTCCTGAGTGGTCATTTCCCTTCAACCCACAGGACAGTTTGTTTTGGGGGTGCTTAGTAATACATAAAAATTATGTTCATGTTGTGCCTGTAATAAATCTCACACTACAAAGGCAACCAACAACTCCTTGTGCCGCACAAGGTAACCTTTTTTTCCACTTGAGCACCTGCCCCCCAAAATGTCTGTGCTGTGCACGCCACTGACCACAGGGTTCAGTACTTGGGCCAATTCTCTTTACTATATATATGCTTCCAATAGGTAAAATTATCTGGCAGTATAGAATAAATTTTCACTGTTACGCTGATGACACTCAACTTTACTTATCCATGAATCCTGATGAGTCCAACCAGTTAGACTACAAGCATGTCTTGAAGACATAAAAACTTGGATGACTGTCACGGTGTGACATGTTGGTTTTTGATTTATGGTCTCTTGTGGTTTATTTTGCCTAGATGTTTTTATTTTGGTTTGTAAATACCTCTGGAAATAAAATCTGAAGACTCTTACAAACATGCTGCTCCCAAGCTCTTGTCTGCGCTTTGGTCTGATCCGAACACAGAACCTGACATTTTCTGCTTCTAATTTCAGACAAGACAGAAGTTGTCGTCTTTGGACCGGAGTCTTTAAAAAAGAAACTGCTTAGTCAATCACTTAACCTGGATGGCATTAAATTGACCTCCGGTAATAAAGTAAAAAACCTTGGTGTTATTTTTGACCAGGACATGTCATTTAAATCCCATATTAAACAGGTTTCTAGGATTTCCTTCTTTCATCTCCAGAACATTGCCAAAATTAGAAATATCCTATCCAGGAGTGATGCTGAAAAAACTAGTCCATGCATTTGTTACTTCAAGGCTGGACTATTGTAATTCTTTACCATCAGGATGTCCACAAAATGCAGTTAAAAGCCTTCAGCTGATTCAGAATGCTGCAGCAAGAGTTCTGATGACAATTAAAAAGATAGATCATATTTCTCCTATTTTAGCATACCCTTCATTGGCTCCCTGTTAAATCCAGAATAGAATTTAAAATTCTCCTCCTCACATATGATCTAGCTCCATCATACATCAGAGATCTGATTGGTCCATATGTTCCTAACAGAGCACTTCGTTCTCAGACTGCAGGTTTACTGGTGGTTCCTAGAGTCTCTAGAAGTATAATGAGAGGCAGATCCTTTAGTTATCAGGCTCCTCTCCTGTGGAACCAGCTCTCAGTTTTGGTCCATGAGGCAGACACCCTGTCTACTTTTAAGGCTAGGCTTAAAACTTTCCTTTTTGATAAAGCTTATAGTTGGTGGCTTAGGTTATCCTGAGCTATCTTCCTTATTTTTTTACCTCTGTCTTCTTCCCTCCCTGTTGGATGGAGTAAGGGGGAGTCAGGTTTAGCCTAAACCGGCTCAGTTATGGTTGAGGTGCAAACACACCCTCCATTTCTGCTACCTGTATGACCCACTCTCTTTTCCAATGGTTATGGTCAATCTGACAGAGAGAGGTATCGCAATCGTTGTGGTTTTTAGTATAACAATGACCATCAGTGGGCTCTAGATGGACAAACTGTCTGCTTTTAAGGCTAGGCTTAAAACTTTCTCTCTCCTAGACATGGCAATTGACTGAGCTTCTACTGTGACTAACTCTATGTGCTCTCTTTCAGACTCTAACCTTGAAAACTGGCTCAGAGTTTATCTGTTCTTTCCTTTTAGGTGAAACAACTAAAGGAGCTACATCCATTAACATTTACTTTTCCTTCCCATAGAAAGTACTCCTGGACCAGTGCTTCTTTGTTCTCTTTGTGTCTCTGCTTTGTTCTCTCAAACTCAAATTGTTCACCGATGCCTGCTGATACCTGCGGTCCAAAAAATGTTTGAATACTTTTTATCGTTTCCTCAGGAAGTAGGTTTGTTTAAGAGTGAAAAATTCTTCTTCACTCAGGAAAAATTGGTCAAAATGATCCACGTTTTCACAGGGTTATACCTCCCAGACAATTTTTTGTAGAAACTTGAAAATCTTCTCTCCCTGTCTTCTCTCCCTGTCTCCTACGCAGACCCCCGGGCTTAAAAAACTAATTCATGCGTTCATCTTTAGTAGAATTGATTACTGCAACAGTGTCTTCACAGGTCTGCCTAAAACGTAGATCAGACAGCTGCAGTTGATCCAGAATGCTACTGCACCCGTCCTCGCTAGAACTAAGAAAGTGGAGAACATCACCTCAGTTCTAAAGTTCCTACACTGGCTCCCTGTAGCTCAGAGAATAGACTTTAAAATACTTCTGTTAGTCTATAAATCATTGAATGGCTTAGCACCAAAATACATTACAGACTTGTTGTCAGTGTATCAACCACCCAGACCTCTCAGGTCTTCTGGGTCAAATCTACTCTGCATACCCAGAACCAGAACCAAACATGGAGAAGCAGCTTTTAGTTCTTATGCTCCACTAACCTGGAAAAAACACCCAGAAAATTGTAAAAGCGCTGAAAACCTAAGTTACTTTGAATCAAGATTAAACACTTATTTTTTTTTTAGAGTGACCTTTGATTGTGCCATCTAAACATTACTAGTTAAGTTTTCAATCCAACTTTCCTTTCATTTCCTTATCATTTTATCATTATTTTTCATTTTTATCTTTTTTTGTATCATCTTATCATTTTAATTATTCATTTTTATTCCCTTAATTATTTGTGTTTGTTAAATAATATAATTTCCTATTATGTCTCTTTCCCTATTTTCATGTGCATCACTTTGAATTGCCTTGCTACTGAAATGTACTATATACAGGTCCTTCTCAAAATATTAGCATATTGTGATAAAGTTCATTATTTTTCATAATGTCATGATGAAAATGTAACATTCATATATTTTAGATTCATTGCACACTAACTGAAATATTTCAGGTCTTTTATTGTCTTAATACGGATGATTGTGGCATACAGCTCATGAAAACCCAAAATTCCTATCTCACAAAATTAGCATATTTCATCCGACCAATAAAAGAAAAGTGTTTTTAATACAAAAAACGTCATCCTTCAAATAATCATGTCCAGTTATGCACTCAATACTTGGTCGGGAATCCTTTTGCAGAAATGACTGCTTCAATGCGGCGTGGCATGGAGGCAATCAGCCTGTGGCACTGCTGAGGTCTTATGGAGGCCCAGGATGCTTCGATAGTGGCCTTTAGCTCATCCAGAGTGTTGGGTCTTGAGTCTCTCAACGTTCTCTTCACAATATCCCACAGATTCTCTATGGGGTTCAGGTCAGGAGAGTTGGCAGGCCAATTGAGCACAGTGATACCATGGTCAGTAAACCATTTACCAGTGGTTTTGGCACTGTGAGCAGGTGCCAGGTCGTGCTGAAAAATGAAATCTTCATCTCCTTAAAGCTTTTCAGCAGATGGAAGCATGAAGTGCTCCAAAATCTCCTGATAGCTAGCTGCATTGACCCTGCCCTTGATAAAACACAGTGGACCAACACCAGCAGCTGACACGGCACCCCAGACCATCACTGACTGTGGGTACTTGACACTGGACTTCTGGCATTTTGGCATTTCCTTCTCCCCAGTCTTCCTCCAGACTCTGGCACCTTGATTTCCGAATGACATGCAGAATTTGCTTTCATCCGAAAAAGGTACTTTGGACGACTGAGCAACAGTCCAGTTCTGCTTCTCTGTAGCCCAGGTCAGGCGCTTCTGCCGCTGTTTGTGGTTCAAAAGTGGCTTGACCTGGGTAATGCGGCACCTGTAGCCCATTTCCTGCACACACCTGTGCACGGTGGCTCTGGATGTTTCTACTCCAGACTCAGTCCACTGCTTCCGCAGGTCCCCCAAGGTCTGGAATCGGCCCTTCTCTACAATCTTCCTCAGGGTCCGGTCACCTCTTCTCGTTGTGCAGCGTTTTCTGCCACACTTTTTCCTTCCCACAGACTTCCCACTGAGGTGCCTTGATACAGCACTCTGGGAACAGCCTATTCGTTCAGAAATTTCTTTCTGTGTCTTACCCTCTTGCTTGAGGGTGTCAATAGTGGCCTTCTGGACAGCAGTCAGGTCGGCAGTCTTACCCATGATTGGGGTTTTGAGTGATGAACCAGGCTGGGAGTTTTAAAGGCCTCAGGAATCTTTTGCAGGTGTTTAGAGTTAACTCGTTGATTCAGATGATTAGGTTCATAGCTCGTTTAGAGACCCTTTTAATGATATGCTAATTTTGTGAGATAGGAATTTTGGGTTTTCATGAGCTGTATGCCAAAATCATCCGTATTAAGACAATAAAAGACCTGAAATATTTCAGTTAGTGTGCAATGAATCTATAATATATGAATGTTAAATTTTCATCATGACATTATGGAAAATAATGAACTTTATCACAATATGCTAATATTTTGAGAAGGACCTGTAAATAAACTTGCCTTGATGAAGCTCTGAAGAGTTGTGTTTGCTGTCCATGCTGTAAACCTTTTAAAGTTAAATCTTTCTCTAAAATCCTACCCTCACTGCCACCCTCACTCTCAGGACACTTTTGTTTTTGCAGTAAGGGTTTTTGCATTGGTGATTAATATGATAAACCAGTTGTCTTTTGCTGCATCTCCTGCGTTCCTCGGCCCTGTAGACGCAGGGTGAACCCCAGCAACTTGCGGCCTCTTTGCCGGGTGTACCAGACGCCAGTTGATGGTGTAGACTCACTGATCTCTGCCAGGATCGGTTTGGTAAATACCAGGTCGCTGGCAAATAAAACTTTCATCATTAAGTATTTATTTTCCTCTCAAGGATTGGATGTTTTAATCATAACAGAATCATGGGTAAGTGGCTCGGGTGACTCCAGCATTTTTAATAAACTTGTACCGCAGAACTGCGGCTATTTTAATTCTCCCAGGATGTCGGGCTCTGGTGGAGGAATAGTGACTGTTTTTAAAAGTTGTTTTACTTGTAAGCAGTTGCCTCTAGCCTCGTTTGGTAGCTTTGAGCTTAGCCTATTTGAACTTGGCAGCTCTCACACTGTGCTGTGTGCGGTGGTCTATCGGCCACCGAAAACTTTATGAATGACCTTTCTGATTTCTTGGCTGATATCATGCCAAGGTATGACCAAGTTCTCATTGTTGGAGATTTTAATATTCATGTCTGTTGTCCCACTTCACCTATGGCTCAGTCTTTTCTTAATGTTATTGATTCTTTTAATCTTGTGCAGTCTGTGACTGGTGCTACTCATGAGTTTGGACACACCCTTGATTTGGTTTTATCTTATGGTCTACCAGTTCCCAATTTAGTGATTGGTGACCCATTATTTTCAGATCATATTCCTGTTTTATTTGAGATAACACTGTCCTGTGCTAAAGCTAAGGCATGCGTTGCAGCTCGGTTTTGCCGTGTTCTTAACCCTTCTACTGCTGGTCAGTTTTCTTCTGTTTTTAATCAGAACTGTACCATCCAAGAAGCTGTGGAAAATAACACTGAGGAACTCAGCAGCTGGTTTTATTGCACCAGTAGAGTCGCTTTGGATTTGGTGGCACCACTGAAAATTAGACTTTCAAAATCCAAGCGTGAACCCTGGCTGAATGAAGATACTCGGGATGCCAGGAGAGACTGTAGAAAAGCTGAACGCAAATGGAAAAAGGACAAATTACAGGTGTCGCTTCAAATACTAAAGGAATGCTGGCACCGTTATCAAAGGATTGTAAAAGATGCCCAAAGAATGCACCTGTCGGGCTTGATTTCAAGAAACAGTCACAATCCTGCTATCTTATTTAAAACTGTTAACATAGTTCTAAATGATTTACATAGTGACTTTATGGAAACTTCACCTAGTGTATGTGAAAGCTTTTTACACTTTTTCAACGAGAAAGTCGCTTCTATTAGGGCCCAGATCACCCCCTCTGATTATGACCCTTCAGTCATTGTGCCTCGTTCTGCTGTCTTATACAGCTTTGAATGTGTGACTTTGCAATCATTGCAGGAGGTTGTTAGTCACTTAAGGCCAACTGGTTCTCTGGATGATGTTATTCCACCTAGATTATTTAAATATGTCTTTCTAACTATAGGCCCTTCTGTCCTTGCTCTTGTAAATAGTAGCTTGTCCTCTGGTGTTGTTCCTAAAACTCTGAAACATGCAGTTCTGCAGCCTCTACTCAAGAAACCATCTTTGGATCCCACTGTTCTGGCAAATTATAGACCCATCTCTAAACTGCCTTTTATCTCGAACATTCTTGAGATGGTAGTCTATAATCAGCTAATGGATTATCTTGAAGAACATAATATTTTAGAGGTTTTTCAGTCCGGTTTTAAACCATTTCATAGCACAGAGTCAGCTCTTTTAGAAGTTTTTAATTATATACTTTTAGCAACTGATTCTGGTGACTGCGTTGTTTTGGTACTGTTGGATTTATCAGCTGCTTTTGATACAGTTGATCATGGTATTTTACTTTCCCGTTTGGAACATTGGGTGGGCATCGGTCACAAAGCTCTGGGTTGGTTTAGATCATATTTGGCCAACCGTACTTTTTGTGTTAATGCCCATAGGTCCCCCTCTGCTCCACTGTCGTGTGGTGTCCCACAGGGCTCAGTTCTAGGCCCTCTTCTTTTTTTGTTGTACCTCCTCCCTATTGGCTCTATTTTTAGAAAATATGGGATTGCTTTTCATTGTTATGCAGATGACACACAGATATACTTACCACTAAAAAAATGCAGACTCCACCTCTCTTCGGTCTCTGCAATTATGTCTGGATGATTTGAAGGCCTGGGTGGCCCTAAATTTCTTGAAACTAAATGAAGATAAGACAGAAGTAGTGATTTTTGGCAGATTGACTACAGATTCCCTGACTAATCTTTGCTCTCTGGCCCAGTATGTCAAGCCGGTTATCACAAATGTAGGGGTCAAGATGGATGCTGGTCTTAAGTTGGAAGCACATATTAGAGCCGTTGTAAAATCCAGTTTCTTCCACTTAAGGCAGCTGGCCAAAGTAAAACATATCCTTTCCAGACAGCATTTTGAAACAATAATCCATGCATTTGTGACCACACGGCTGGATCACTGCAATGCACGTTATATAGGAGTCAGTGATTTATTTGTTTCCCAGCTCCAGAGGGTACAAAATGCTGCTGCTCGTCTTTTAACAGGCACTCGGAAATTTGATCATATCTCCCCTATTTTAGTTTCCTTACATTGGCTGCCAGTACATTTTAGGATTAATTTCAAAATCCTTTTATTTGTTTTTAAAGCTCTTAATGGCCTTGCCCCTCCCTATCTGTCTGAGCTGTTACATTCTTACACACCGTCACGTTCCCTCAGGTCAGCTGATCAGTTGTTCCTGGTTGTTTGGGCATAAGACAGGCCTCTTCACTCACTGTTTTTAAGTCACTCCTTAAGACCCATCTCTTTGTTTTTGCGTTTGGCTAAATCTGAGATGTTTTTACTTGTTTTATTGTGTCTGTACATTAATATGTATTTTATATTCAATCTTTTTCCATTTTGCATTGTTTTTATGATTGTGTACAGCACTTTGGTCCTGTCGGTGTATAAAGTGCTTTATAAATAAAGTTGGTATGGTATGGTATGGTATCTCTAATACATGTATATATACAGTATGTCTACCTAGTCTACAAAGACTCAAGAAATGTTAAGAATCAAGAACAATGCACAAAAAGGAAAAGTGAAAACAACTGTTAGGAGAGAATACACAAAATGTCATTATGTGTTGGACTTTGTTTAAATTCTGCTGTGTTTTAACCCACTCAATTGTTTTGGATTTAAGTTGTGTTCTTTTGTTGCTATTTCTCTTTTGTGGACCATAGTCCCTTTTTTTATTTTGGTTGTCAGGTTCCTTTTATGCATAGTGTTGCCCCTTTCTCAGTTTAATTTTGGCTTTGTATTTTGAGACTTTTTGTGTTTTCTAGTTCATTCATTCATTTCATTCATTCCATTTCCTTTCACTTGTTGTTTCAGTGTCCTATGTCAGTCTCAGCTGTTTCCAGTCAGTCATTAATAACACTCAGTACTAGTCTCAGAAATCACTCATATACAGTATCTCACAAAAGTAAACACATCCCTCACATTTTTGTAAATAAATTAAATCCTTTTCAAGGAATGACACATTGATACAAATTAAATTAGTCAGTAAACAGCTTGTATAACTGTAAATTTTATGTCCTTCAAAATAACTAAACACAGCCTTTAAAGTCTAAATTGCTGACAAAAAGTGAGTACATCCCTAAGTGAAAATGTCCAATTTGTGCCCAAAGTGTCAATATTTTGTGTGGCTACCTAAGTTTTCTCTGGTTCATTTTTTTCCACTGCTAAATCCTACAGTTTTCTTCCATATGCTACATGTTTAGTCTCATTGGTACATCTTGTTTCACGTCTTTCACTTGGTGCAGTGAGTATTGATTTTCATTATTAACCCCCTCCCCTTGTTTTTGCATCAACTCTGCCTTCTTTCTTTCTGCATTTGGCTCCCACTATCAACACAAACTAATACAGGGATCTAGTAAGAAGAGGATCCAGAAGCTGCTACAAAGGCCACATCAAGGAGGTGCAGAGGAACATTCCAAAAGACTTGGGGCTTTTTCCTTCTCCCATGTTTGTGGAAAAGGAGGAAGAGGAATCTTTGGGGATTGTGACTTAAAATTGTCTTGGTGTTGTCTGTGTCCCTTTACTTGAATCGGAAAATAATCAAATACCGATGATTTTAAATGCTATACCTAAATTAATTTTAATAATGCTATGATTCAGAATATTAGTAAATAGAATACATGTCAGTATCAAATTGGTATCCTTTAATTATATCCTTTTTTCAGGTATTTTTCACTAGTTCAGGTAATATTCATTTCAAACATATTTGATTAATCCCAACTCACTTAAAAGTAGCAGTATAAAACGCATTGTATTTTTTCAGGTGGCTACAGATTATCTTGATTGTGTGTGCAAAGTGATTAGCAAAGTCTAGTTTATAAACTGTCCCAGCTGTAGACGCTGACAAGTAACGGTAAACACAGGAGACTGAATCAAACTGGCCGCTGGAAGAAACAACCGTCACACTTTTCAAGCATTGTGGAACCTGTAGTTTATTGAGCATTGGGATGTCTGTGAATTAGTTACAAGAGAACTACAAATCCCAGTGTCCGGTGCGAGAAAGAGCGTGACACACGCGTGGAACTACAGTATGGCGTTGTACAGCCGTGTTTGACAGGAAAGCAAGGATCTCAAAAACATCTCCAAACCGACGCGTCTGCGCACACAAACCTTCTGCCCTCGACGGCGGGACGACAACTAAAGATGAGCTCCAGAATTAAGTAAGAATGGGTTTCTGCTGCTTTTCCTGGAGGCTATCAGCAGGGTGCTGCTGTAAGCTTTGTTCTGACAGTCACTGTGAACGATAGAATATGGAAGGCCCTGACTTGTTGCGACACTGGCTGAAGTAATGGTGCCTCTCCACCTACCGGACCAGAGAACAACACAACGTTTTAAAAGCATTTAGATTATGAGTTTGCTATCATACATAGAAGCTGCTAGTTACTTAGTACTTTCGTACTAGCAGAACCACAGGTAAGTGGCGCTGAACGTCATTGTGGAAGATACAGTTGTTATGGTAACTGTAACAAGGATTGTTTCTAAACAGGATGCTGGTTTTCTGGATGAAGTGCTGAAAAAAAGTTATTTATAATGAACATGTAGAAATACGCCCTGCTGTAGGACTTTTCAAACATGCGAGATGCGTATGGTATGAGTAAGACAGACGTGTAAAGGTTCTTTAGTTTTTTCTTTCTAATAATTTAAGTCATTACCAAAACTGACTATTTAGATAAAATAATTATGAAAATAATTTGGAAATTGTAGGAGTAAATATAAGCAACAATTAGCTCCCATTCCTTTGAATTAGTCAGGCCGCATACACTCACCTGCCACTTTATTAGGTACACCTCTTCAACTGCTTGTTAAAACAAGTAGTGACTCATTCAATCACATGACAGCAACTCACTGCATTGAAGCATTTAGACAAGGTGAAGACAATTCGCTATTCATGGCATGTATTGCTATGGTGATATCAGGTGTAATATACACTCACCGGCCATTTTATTAGGTACACCTTGCTAGTACCGGGTTAGACCCCCTTTTGCCTTGAGAACTGGCTTCGTGACATAGATTCAACAAGGCACTGGAAACATTCCTCAGAGAGTTTGGTCCATATTGACATGATAGCATCACACAGATGCTGCAGATTTGTCGGCTGCACATCCATGATGCTAATCTCCCGTTCCACCACATCCCAAAGGTGCTCTATTGGATTGAGATCTGGTGACTGGAGGCCATTTGAGTACAGTGAACTCATTGTCATGTTCAAGAAACCAGTCTGAGATGATTCATGCTTTATGACATGGTGCGTTATCCTGCTAGAAGTAACCATCAGAAGATGGGTACACTGTGGTCATAAAGGGATGAACATGGCCAGCAACAATACTCTGGTAGGCTGTGGCATTGACACAATGCTCAATTGGTACTAAGGGGACCAAAGTGTGCCAAGAAAATATCCCCCACACCATTACACCACCACCACCAGCCTGAACCGTTGATACAAGGCAGGATGGATCCATGCTTTCATGTTGTTGACGGCAAATTCTGACCCTACCATCCGAATGTCGCAGCAGAAATCGAGACTCATCAGACCAGGCAACGCATTTCCAATCTTCTATTGTCCAATTTTGGCGAGCCTGTGTGAATTGTAGCCTCAGTTTCCTGTTCTTAGCTGACAGGAGTGGCACCCGGTGTGGTCTTCTGCTGCTGTAACCCATCCACCTCAAGGTTCGACGTGTTCAGAGATGCTCTTCTACATGCCTTGGTTGCAACGAGTGGTTATTTGAGTTACTGTTGCCTTTCTATCAGCTCGAACCAGTCTGGCCATTCTTCTCTAACCTCTGGCATCAACAAGGCATTTGTGCCCACAGAACTGCTGCTCACTGGATATTTACTCTTTTTCGGACCATTCTCTGTAAACCCTAGAGATGGTATTGCATGAAAATCCCAGTAGATCAGCAGTCTCTGAAATACTCAGACCAGCCCGTCTGGCAACAACAACCATGCCACGTTCAAAGTCACTTAAATCACCTTTCTTCCCCATTCTGGTGCTCGGTTTGAACTGCAGCATATCGTCTTGACCATGTCTACATGCCTAAATGCATTGAGTTGCTGCCATGTGATTGACTGATTAGGAATTTGCGTTAACGAGCAGTTGGACAGGTGTACCTAATAAAGTGGCCGGTGAGTGCGTAACTATTTTCTCATCTGTGCCTCCATCACTCTGTGACCTTAACATTTTGGACGATGTCATTTGTGTCCGGTGTGAACATCTGCTGCTGTGAATCTCTGTCCAACTGGCTAAATATTAGTTATTATTACTTATTACTTGTAAAATGCAAGTTCAAAATATATTAGCCAACAATTATTAAAACACTAATTAAACAGTTCTTTGCAATATCAATATTACACACACTGATGTTGCGATGATAAGATGTTGGCGATATATTGTGCTGCTCTAATCAGAATGGTGAAGAAAGGAGACTTATGAGACTTTGAACGTGACATGGTAGTTGGTGCTCTACAAGCTGATCAGACAACAGTAACAGTAGCTCAAATAAGCAGTCGTACCAACCAAGGTATGCTAATATCATCCCTGAGCATAAAATATGCCAGATGTTGAAGCAGATCCCTCTTGTCAACTAAGAACAGAAAATAGATGCTACAGTTCAAACAAACAAACCAAAACTGGACAATAACAGATTGGAAAAAATTTGTCTTGTCTGATAAGTGTTGATTTGAGCGTCAACATTCAGATGGTATAGTCTTTGGACATGAGATATGTATAATGAATGTGCAGCTGGCAAATCTGTGATGCTATCATGTGAATATGGACCAACAATCTCTGATAAATGATTTTGACATATTAAATCTATGCCATGAAGAACTAAGGCAGTTCCAACTAGAGATGTGTAGCTAATAAGGTGGATGTTGAGTGTACAGGTCCTTCTCAAAATATTAGCATATTGTGATGAAGTTCATTATTTTCCATAATGTCATGATGAAAATTTAACATTCATATATTTTAGATTCATTGCACACTAACTGAAATATTTCAGGTCTTTTATTGTCTTAATACGGATCATTTTGGCATACAGCTCATGAAAACCCAAAATTCCTATCTCACAAAATTAGCATATCATTAAAAGGGTCTCTAAACGAGCTATGAACCTAATCATCTGAATCAACGAGTTAACTCTAAACACCTGCAAAAGATTCCTGAGGCCTTTAAAACTCCCAGCCTGGTTCATCACTCAAAATCCCAATCATGGGTAAGACTGCTGACCTGACTGCTGTCCAGAAGGCCACTATTGACACACTCAATCAAGAGGGTAAGACACAGAAAGAAATTTCTGAACAAATACGCTGTTCCCAGAGTGCTGTATCAAGGCACCTCAGTGGGAAATCTGTGGGAAGGAAAACGTGTGGCAGAAAACGCTGCACAACGAGAAGAGGTGACCGGACCCTGAGGAAGATTGTGGAGAAGGGCCGATTCCAGACCTTGGGGGACCTGCGGAAGCAGTGGACTGAGTCTGGAGTAGAAACATCCAGAGCCACCGTGCACAGGCGTGTGCAGGAAATGGGCTACAGGTGCCGCATTCCCCAGGTCAAGCCACTTTTGAACCAGAAACAGCGGCAGAAGCTACAGAGAAGCAGCACTGGACTGTTGCTCAGTGGTCCAAAGTACTTTTTTCGGATGAAAGCAAATTCTGCATGTCATTCAGAAATCAAGGTGCCAGAGTGTGGAGGAAGACTGGGGAGAAGGAAATGCCAAAATGCCAGAAGTCCAGTGTCAAGTACCCACAGTCAGTGATGGTCTGGGGTGCCGTGTCAGCTGCTGGTGTTGGTCCACTGTGTTTTATCAAGGGCACGGTCAATGCAGCTAGCTATCAGGAGATTTTGGAGAACTTCATGCTTCCATCTGCTGAAAAGCTTTACGGTGATGAAGATTTCATTTTTTAGCACGACCTGGCACCTGCTCACAGTGCCAAAACCACTGGTAAATGGTTTACTGACCATGGTATCACTGTGCTCAATTGGCCTGCCAA
This sequence comes from Girardinichthys multiradiatus, assembly GCF_021462225.1. Lineage (NCBI taxonomy): Eukaryota > Metazoa > Chordata > Actinopteri > Cyprinodontiformes > Goodeidae > Girardinichthys > Girardinichthys multiradiatus. Next base: position 2,835,477 of record NC_061801.1, on the reverse strand, counting down.
CTCTCCTGACCTGAACCCCATAGAGAATCTGTGGGATATTGTGAAGAGAACGTTGAGAGACTCAAGACCCAACACTCTGGATGAGCTAAAGGCCGCTATCGAAGCATCCTGGGCCTCCATAAGACCTCAGCAGTGCCACAGGCTGATTGCCTCCATGCCACGCTGCATTGAAGCCGTCATTTCTGCAAAAGGATTCCCGACCAAGTATTGAGTGCATAACTGTACATGATTATTTGAAGGTTGACGTTTTTTGTATTAAAAACACTTTTCTTTTATTGGTCGGATGAAATATGCTAATTTTGTGAGATAGGAATTTTGGGTTTTCATGAGCTGTATGCCAAAATCACTGCCACACTTTTTCCTTCCCACAGACTTCCCACTGAGGTGCCTTGATACAGCACTCTGGGAACAGCCTATTCGTTCAGAAATTTCTTTCTGTGTCTTACCCTCTTGCTTGAGGGTGTCAATAGTGACCTTCTGGACAGCAGTCAGGTCGGTAGTCTTACCCATGATTGGGGTTTTGAGTGATGAACCAGACTGGGAGTTTTAAAGGCCTCAGGAATCTTTTGCAGGTGTTTAGAGTTAACTCGTTGATTCAGATGATTAGGTTCATAGCTCGTTTAGAGACCCTTTTAATGATATGCTAATTTTGTGAGATAGGAATTTTGGGTTTTCATGAGCTGTATGCCAAAATCATCCGTATTAAGACAATAAAAGACCTGAAATATTTCAGTTAGTGTGCAATGAATCTAAAATATATGAATGTTAAATTTTCATCATGACATTATGGAAAATAATGAACTTTATCACAATATGCTAATATTTTGAGAAGGACCTGTACATGCAGGTGTTTGGGCCTTACTGACTCCCATCTTGAGTTTTTGGAACATAGGTTTTTGTCTGAAGGCTTTTATTGAAAATACTATAGCCTTTTAATTTGTAATGTTGACCTGATTTCATATTTTAAACTAAAATTATCTGTTCTCCATTTGTGGCTTTGCACCATTGCTGTGTTAATTCCTGTGTGACAAGAGAAAGGCATGACATTCAAACTTATTTGTCTTAACTCTAATCACTTATTTGATTACCAGGGTTGCTAAATTATTGAAAATGAAGACATGAACATACCTTGATTACTGCTAAAAGGTGGGCTAGAACCTTATTTCTTCTATTACTTTGGTAACTGGCAGTGTGTGGTATATATTAGGCAGCAAGTAAAAATATTATTAGAGTTGATATTTGGGAGCATAAAACTGTGGGAAGTGTATTGATTTGAGTAGCTTTGATAAAATTAAGATGGTTAGGGTCATAGTTATATGACCTACCCAATGCCAGCTTCTGTGCCATCTTCCTAATTCTACAGTAGTCAGGACTTACCAAAGGTTTTCCAAGGATTGAAAAAATGCCATCTCTGTCTGGTGTCATTAAGTGCCAATACTCATTGATAAGCCTGAGGAGCACGTGTTGGTGTGTTTCTGTGATTCAATAGAAAAGCTAGTATACCAAAATCTGGTAAACTGGTATCAGAATACACAGTGCATCCTAGGTAACATTTGGGACAGTGATTAGCAAAACAATCAGCTTTCCATTTGTCCACTGCTGAAAGCACCTGCAGCATCAGTACTGGAGCACAGATCAGTGAAAGGATGTGAGATGATCTGATGAATCCTGTTTTGTTTTTTATAGATTTGCAATTCAGAAATACTTTATTCGTCTTAAAGGGATAAATGTTGTTGTAGCTCATATTTTGCAGGTTTCTTTAAAGAGCTGCTGTAGATGCTGATGGCTGTGGGCAGGAAGGATCTCCTCTAGCTGGTCTGTCTTATTGCAGATCTGAAGAAGCCTCTGACTGAAGACACTGTTGTTGTAGGACAGTCTCATGAAGAGGATGCTCAGGGTTCTCCATAATGTTCATTTTATGAGGAACTCTTCTTTGCACATTCATCTCTAGAGGTTCCAGAGGAGTCCCCAGAACAGATCCAGCCTTCTTTATCAGCTTGTTGAGCTTTTTTAAGTCCCTGGCTCTGATGCTGCTACCCCAGTAGATGATGGCCGAAGAGATCACACTCTCCACAACAGACTAATAGAAGATATGCAGCATCTTGCTGGAAACTGAAGGACCTAAGCTTCCTCAAGTAGCCGTCTGCTCTCTCCCTTCTTGTAGACGGCTTTTGTTGCATCTCCAGTTCAGTCTGTTGTCCAGGTGAACACAGAGGTATTTATCTCCACCACCACCTCCATTTCTTCTCCCATGACGAAAGTAGAGGCAGTTATGACCCGTTTTTGTTCAAATGATGAAGCATACTCAATATAAAAGGTACATTTGTTAATGAAAACCAATGGAAATGAAAGTACCAAAAAGTATAGCAAGAATACAATATAAGGGAAAACGAAAAGCCTGCGCAGCAGAGGAAACCAGGTCCTCCCCGGCCAAAACGGGGCTACCAACAGAACCTAGTGCCCGTCCTGGAGAACCCTCAGGAGCGTCTGGGGACGCCCGGCCGAAGGTCGCCCAAATGCGATCCACCACCTCTTGGTGAAGCCGCCACTTCCCCGGAAGCGGCACCTGCCGAGACAGAAAGTCCGCGGACACGTTCTGCGGACCTGGAATATAGGCCACCCTGAGGCTGGCAAGGCGTGACGCCGCCCAGACCAGGAGCCGGTTGGTCAGGGACAGTAGTCTCAGAGACCTGGACCCCCCCTTGGTGATTATGGGAGAGACAACCATGGTGTTGTCTGACCGAACCAACACGTTTCCCCAGAAGCCCTGAAAGGAAAGCACAGAGCGCCAGGAACACAGCCATCAGCTCCAGTACATTGATATGGACCCCACGAGAGAATTTAAGTACACCCTTTCGTCAAACTTTTTGACAGGTGGGTGGGACTTCCGGTGCGGGCGGGACTTCCGGTTGGCGCCATGTGGGTGCCATGTGGGCAGGAGGTCACGTGGTCAAGCAGGTGGTGTGTCCAAGGGGGCGTAACCGTGGATGCTGATTGGTTGTCGTCATTAGGGGCGATACCTTAAATGAGTCAATTAAAACACAGGGGTGTGTTTGTTATAAATAGAACAAGACAAATATGGTATTATCGGAAACTGTTTGGCATCAGCACCAATTAAAAATAGAGGGGGTGTGTTTGTAAGCATCGTTAAACCTTGAATAACCCAATGAAAACAATAGGGCGTGCTTTAGTGTTTACTTTAAATACAGAGATAAAACTCTGCACTTTACATGCAGCATTCGTTGGAAAAAAGAACACCCGTTCAACAATGGCTAGAGTTAAGAGAGTTTATCGTCAAGCGGAGGAGAAACGCAACGCGTGCCAAGATGATGATGATGAACAAGCAACTGCATCATATACTTCCTCAACGGAGATACCTATCGATGATGAACAAGCAACTGCATCATATACTTCCTCAACGGAGATACCTATCGGAATTCCCGTCATGACATACTCTACCGATGATGAGGATCCAACATCAACTTCAACAACCATGGTTGAAAATCAGACCTCGGTTCGGCCAAGAGGTATGTCAGTTCTGTGCGAAACCCCAGTGACCGTCTACCAGTATTCATCCCGTGAATTGAATGCTCCTAAGAAATCAACATACTACATCTGCAGGGTACAAAGACCCCCGTTCGACACTCTGCAGGAAGAATGGTCTTTGGAGCCATATGGCCTGGTTGGCAGCTGGGGTTATATTTTCATGCCTGTATCAATTGGATCAAGATGAGGTATTTAATGGATCACTGGCTCTGTGTACTCTCACCCACAGCGACTGGGCTGTGTTAAGGCTTGCAATCCCGCACCTTAATGATAGCCCTGAAACAGTCTCAAGGCAGGAGAGGGAGGAAGAAGAAGAAGAAAATGAACTGTCTCCTCGACCTGTAAAACGGGTGAGAATGTTTCATATACCATCCGATGTTGAAATAGCTGAGAGAGAACCTCTCTTTAGCGCAGTGTGGGGGTCAAAAACCACAGCAAATGGCCGCTGGTCTTTTCGGGCAAGCAGACGCAGGAACAACCGGACAAGTCCCTCAGATCTGTTTGTGTTGAAGCCTTTCAATCAGGACTGCGGCGTATTCAAGACAATGCTGGCTCTGCCGTTTGAAGCTTGGGCAGAGAAGATGAGTGAAATTGGACATCGTCTTTCCGACCTTTTCCAAAAGTCACGAAGTTGGATCGATGTCATGTCAGTGAAAAAAACGCTGACGTTTCCTGTTTTACGTTTAGAACGAACCCTCTTCTGAGGACACGCCCCTTCCTATGATATATATACGGGGGGGATAACTGCAAGCTCACAGACACTGAGAATCGTATCATGAGAATGAGTGGACCGACACCATACAGGGATCTCTACAACCACCGAGCAGAGATCCACTTCTCTCCTGAGCACGATGAAAGCTTCAACATTGGACCATATCATCTGCCTTCCCCTGACCTCTTCTCACCATCCACCTCAACATCCTCATTCTCAGAGAACCACTTCAGTCCTGCATCACCTACAGGATACAACATGAAATATCTACCGCTTTCTCCAGACCTCTGCTCACCATCACCGCTATTCATGGCTGAGTCTGTAGACGCGAATGTCCTGCCAGAAGACATGAAGGTGGTCGTGGAGGAGGAGGTAGCCACCGGCTACTCACCCTCTACCGAAGCCCCTACACAAACCCTGGAACCGATGGAGGACCCTCAGCCTTCAGCAGAGGATGAGTGTAACCAGGAGGACGAAATTGACGGTTGGTTCTCAACCACCCTCATCAATACGGTGAAAACAGCGATACTTCATTTATTCAACATAACCTCTTTGAACTATCTCAGAGAAACCTGCTATGGATGTATAACGAACCACCCGAGCCAGCGTCAACACCATTGCCTGGAGGTATTGGTGGAGGATTATTACCAAGTCAACTTTCAACGCATCGTATAACGACTCGTAACCCCCAAACTCGTTCCTGCTATTCAGAATCTTCTGGTACTTCGACGCATACAAGCGGATGACTTCAGAGTGAAGACGATTGCCAAGACGGTTTTATATGAACTGAAATCGGTACAAGGCATCCACAGTGCAATAGCGCACGTTTATGATCGCGTGGTCGATGAGAAACATCTCAAACAACTTAACTCTGTTTCAGAGTGCTATGGACTGACAAACTGATCTCACATGTTTGATGACTTGTTGTATCATTTTTTTATTTTTTATTTTTTTTAGTATTCCAGTACTTTAATTAATCTGCATTATATGATTTTTCTTCTTTTTTCTTTTTACTATTAAATACAATTAAAGTAGGAACATAGTAACCTTTCCCAAAAGTGTTGTTTAAAAGCTAGTAGTGTTTGAATTCATCTGCATTAATCTGCATTTTATCTGATTTTGTTTTCTGGTTGTTTTTTTGTTTTATATTAAATACAAAAAAAAAAAAAAATAAGGATAAATCTACCCTCCTGTGTGTTTTTTCTCATTATTTAGCAAGTAATCGGCAGAGTGAGCATAAGGCAGAGATGGCAGGAAGACGGCTGATGAAGAAAGTATATTATAGCCCTTCAAATCCGGGAAGTTTTGGGGGTGTAGATAGGCTGAGGAGGGTTATGCAAGATGAAACGGGAAAGAAGGTTGCGGTTGAAAAAGTTAAAGATTTTTTATCAGGAGAAGATACCTATACTCTACATAAACCTGCAAGAATAAAGTTCCCGAGAAACAGAGTTTTTGTCACCAGACCATTGAGGCAGTTCCAGGCTGATCTCTGTGACATGCAAGCTCTGGCCATGGAAAATGATGGTTATAATTATTTATTAACAGTCATTGACATCTTTTCAAAAAGGGCGTATGTACGAGTTTTGAAGAGGAAAACAGCCGCTGAGGTGGTAAAGGCATTTGAATCAGTTTTTACAGAAAGTCAGATCCCCAAAAAACTTCAGACTGATGCCGGTAAAGAATTTTTTAACAAGAAATGTAAGGTTTTAATGGAGAAACACGGTATTGAACATTTTGCCACAGCAAGTGAAGCAAAAGCTTCAGTGGTCGAGAGATTTAACCGCACATTAAAAACAAGGATGTGGAGATATTTTACAGCTAACAATACCCGGCGGTACGTCGATGTACTGCAAAACCTAGCTAGAAGCTACAACCATTCCTACCACTCCAGCATTAAAATGAGCCCTATGGAAGTGACCCCAGAAAATGCCTTTCAAGTGTTTCAGAATCTGTATGATGTCAAGTCCAACAGATATTGCAAGGACTCAGTGACAACGTTTAAACAAGGGGATCTTGTCACAATATCCAAGGTCCGTGGAGTGTTTGACAAAAAATACGAACAGAGTTTTACGGATGAAGTGTTTACAGTGTATGAGCGGATACCCCGTTCTCCTCCTGTATACAAACTCAAAGATTTGGATGGAGAACCTATCGAGGGTTCCTTTTACGCTGAGGAACTTCAAAAAGTAAAAATATTTAACGAGAAGATGTATCAAGTGGAAAAAATATTAAAACGACGTACGGTCAAGGGAGTCAAACAGGTTTTTGTAAGCTGGAAAAACTGGCCTGAGAAATTCAACAGTTGGATCAAGTTTGATGAACTTCGAAATGTATAAAAAAGGTTTGCACTAAACCTCACAGTTGACACAGCATCATGAACTGTCAGGTAGAGGATGATGGCTTTTACGTTACTCTTCCATCTAATGCTAGCATGGAAGTGTTTAAAAATAATACCAGTTCAAGTTTCCGTGTAAATTTAGCTCAACATATTGATTTAGAAGGCCAATGGATGGTTGCATTAGCCGAGATTTCATATCCTCATACATGGCATAATTTACCGGATTATGATGCCTACTTTGAATGGAGGAAGGTTGGTGATGTGGAGATCAATACGCAAAGGATCAGAAGTGGCTACTATAACAGCGTTATTCAACTCGAGACAGAAATGGAAATGTTTTTCAAAAAATTTAAATCGGGTTTACGCATTAAATTCAGCAAAGTTCAAAAGAGATTTGCATTTCAAGCAAACAGTCCGTATGAAATACGCTTCTTCAGCACTCTAGCTTATATGATGGCCGTGAAACCAGGGGAATGGATTCATGTTTCTGAACCAAAACTGGCTCCTTTTCCGGTGGATATAAAGGCTGGTTTCTATCACCTATACTGTTACAGCGACGTGGTCAGCCCTCAAATAGTAGGCGACACTTTTGCACCTTTACTGCGGACCGTCAAAGTACAAGGCAAATTCAGTGATATGATTACTCAGACGTTTAACCCTGCCCACTACCTTCCAGTCTCCAGAAGACATATTGAAAATATCAATATAGAAATTAAATCGGACCAAAACGTTCCTGTAAATTTCGTCTATGGAAAGACCGTCATAAGACTACACTTCAGACCGGTGATATCACAACGTAGCCTGAGATAAATTTTATTTGTATAAACTATTCCAGAGATATGTATATAACCTCTAAGATTGTTTGGTTATCATTCATATTACGCTGGTCATTCAACACTGCATCAAGCAGGCAAGAGAGAACATGGCACAGCTAAGTCTGAGACGTGATCCAAATCGCTTTGTAAATTACTATGTAAGTCAATCAGGCGGTAATCTGCCAGGGTTTTATGGGGCCCCGGTCATGTACGGACGCGGAATTGGATCATTATTTTCAAAATTATTCCGCTTCGTATCCCCTCTGGTTAAAAAAGGATTTGCAATTGCAAAACCCCATCTTAAAACGGCTGCATCAAATATCGCTTCGGATGTCATCGGTAGAGCCGTGAGTAAAATGAGTGGTTCTACTCACACCGACGGTCAAGAAGGTTCAGGAATTATGGTTTTATCCAAAAGACCCCGAACAAGACCCCCTGGTGATCGTTTAAGGACGGTTAAAAAACAACGACAAACGCGAAAAAGGAGATCAGTCGCAGCTGACAAACTAAGAGGAAGGAAGTCATCCGCAAGTTTTGATATATTTAAATAATGGCTCTTTTACATAACAAATCATCAGAGTGCACGCTGGCAGAGTTGGACTTATTTTCTGCCCCGATGACGCAGCTATCGATTGAAGATAAAATTTACACCGAGATCCAGCCTTTATGAGCAATCACTGATGGAGGGCCGATCGAGTTTTTCATTCCGGGAGACGGAGAAAAGTATCTGGATCTCAACGATACGCTGTTGCATCTCAGAGTGAAAATTACTAACGAGAATGGAACAAACCTGCCAGATGAGGCACCTGTAGGGCTCATCAACTACCCGTTAAACACCATCTTCAGTCAGTGTGACGTCACTCTCGGAGATCGAATGATTTCACAATCCAGCGCTACACATCCATATAGAGCCATGATTGAGACATTGTTAAACTTTTCTGAGGATTCTTTAAAAACCCAGTTTAGCTCTGGTCTTTTTTATAAAGACACTGCAGGTGCTCTGAACTCTATTGTTACAACTAACGGCCCTAACCAAGGTCTTAACAGCAGAGCAGGCTTTACGGCAAATTCCAGGGAGGTACATCTCCTAGGCCCCCTGCATGCAGACATATTTTTCTGCGAGAGACTTCTTTTAAACTCTGTTGACCTTGAAATTAAACTTACAAGAGCCAACGATGCCTTTTGTCTCATGGCAGCAAGAGACTCCACTTACAAACTCAGGATATTAGGAGCATCTCTTTTTATCAAAAAAGTTACTGTCTCTCCAGCTGTACGACTGGGGCACGCTTCAGCTTTAATGAAGGCAAATGCTCTGTATCCACTTTCACGTGTGAATGTAAAAACATATTCCATCCCTGAAAATTCAAGGGTATGCAACCAAGAGAATCTTTTCTTAGGCGTCTTTCCCAAGTATGTGGTGATTGCGTTACTGGATCATGACGCTTTTACAGGAACACGCAATCTCAATCCGTTTGACTTTAATCATTTTGATATGGAATATTTAGCTTTGTGTAAGGATGGCAGACAAATTCCAGCTAAGGCCTTCCAGCCCAATTTTAACCAAGGTCATTCAGTGAGAGAGTATTACAACTTGTTTACGGCTACAGGACGACATCTAAAAGATCTTCTGCTGAGTATAACACGTCAGGAATGTAATCAAGGATACTCTCTATTCACATTTAATCTTAACCCGGGCGAGGACACAGATGCTCTATCTCCAGTTTCCAGTGGGAATTTAAGATTGGAAATGCGCTTCAGAAACCCGTTGCCTCATACCACCACGCTGATCATCTACGCTTGTTATGACTCTATTTTAGAGATTGATTCAAAGAGGCGTGTGCTGGTGGATTATTATTAATCTAATCAGGCACGAATAATCATGAAATTGAGAGCCTGATGCGTCATCTGCTGGGAGATTTGTTTTGTGGTGTGTGGCCGTGCGACCAGCTCCCGCTGCTAGCTGACAAATTCCCAGGGCCGGCCTACTTTATTGTGAACACACATCCTTCACACATGCCTGGTTAGCTCTGACATTGGATGAGAATGGTCAATCCAGCTTTTTTGACTCTTATGGATTCTCTCCGGATTTCGAGTTCTACCCGTCAAGCATCGTAACATTTTTAGAAGACAGATCCTCAAAAATATTGTATCATAATAATCAGCTTCAAAACACTCTGTCCACTGTGTGCGGTCACCATTGCATTTTTTATCTATGTCATAGAGCGTGCGGATTATCAATGCAGCAAGTGTTGTCGAAATACACCGGAGATGTGATTAAGAATGATTTAATGGTATCTAACTTTGTGAAAAAATATCAGAAATGTGTCATTAATCAAAGTTGTACATTTTATACTCACGGAACATGCTCTTTGGAGATGTTTCTGGATTGTTATGGAATTTAAAATGTCTTATTTATTTTTTTTCATTGTTTTTTTTTTTTTTTTCTTATGATTTCATATTTGTGTAATGATATCATATGTTAGTGTGTGAAGTAGAGAACAAAGTTAGACTTGAAAAATATAATCAATAAATATTTTATTGAATAAAAGAAATAGACTACATGTTTCATTTTCTTATAACGGTTTATGGTGAAAATGTAATCCATCGGGGTGGTAGTGTCGTCTTACGAAGAGACCTTTTTGATCTCCCATCAGCATTTTTTGGATCTTCCAGCTCAGATCTCGACCAGTAGGGAGAATGAGTTATCTGCCTTCTTCTTTTTCTTCTCTGCTTAACGCTGGGGGGTGTACCCCCATTTTCAATCGATGTACCCTCTGTTTTGAAACGTCTATATTCTTCACGTGCACAAGGGTTAATGACTGAAGATATAGGGATGTTTACTTCTGACAAGGTGCGTAGAAAATCAGACCATCCTCGGGTTTGTGATGCTCCAGATTTTTTAAACGGAAGCATGAGATTTTTCAACAAATCAATCATGTGGGACCCTTTTATAACATTTCCTTTAAATACAAATTCACCTCGCGAAGTCCAACTCTCACTTCTTTCGGATAATTTCTTCAAAATGTACTCGGCATTTTTACGGTTGTGTTTAGGAAGGCTTTTCAGTACTTCCGTAAGAACCTGATCCTTAGGGGCCTCGTCCTGCTCTGGGCCTTGTTTTTCTTGGGAACGCTCATGTTCAGGAACCTCTGTGTCACGCTGCAGCGTTAAACTGACCCGCTGTTTTTCTTCTTTGACACCTTGCTTAAGTAAAGTCAGATACCTCTGGAGAAGAGCATCGTATCTCTTGATTTTTTCATAAGAAGTCAAACCCGGCTCGTTTAATATCGCTCTCATTTCAGCATCCAAATCTGATGATATTTCTTTGTTTCTTCAATTGTCGGTGTTGAGAGGGTGATAGTTTAATGTTACCTTTTAGGATATTCAGTGCAATCTCGCACAGAGCCTGAATAAAGTCGGGAAAGCAGTGTGCGAGAATATCTTTACGTTTCTGTGGACAGGCCTGGTACAAAGCTCTGAATAATGGTAAATTCCTTTTTATACGCGCATACATGATGACTTACTTTGTTCTGGGCACGTACACAGCAGGCCACTGCTGAGGAAGTATCCCCGTTCTCAGTCTGAAATGTTCTGGACAGGTAGGTGTAAAATCGATGATTAAATATCCATGAGCTTCTCTCGTTGCGTCTTCAAAACTCTCCAAGAAGAGACCCTTTTGAGATGGAAACATTTGGCGGGCCAGTATATTCAGCTGGAGTTTATCTCTCGGGTTCTTAAACAACACCATATAATTACAGTTCAAACTAATAGTGCGACTGAACTTTCCCTGATGAAAAACATTCTGAGTCAACATCATAACACTCATATTACGATGGTGACGAAACTGGGTAAAGACCTTCATCACGTTTTCATCATCTGAGGCTTGAGCGATAACATCGTCTAGAATAATCAGATGATTCTGATCAGGAGGAAACAGGTTTTCATCTTCAAAAGAATGAGGCAATCCTTCCACAAAGGTAATATTTTTATTCATCTTCTGCAATTCAGCATACATGGGTTGAAAAGAAGTGTAAATCCATACAATATTTTCTGGAACAATATCCATGACATGATTACAGTTTTGTAAAATACTTTTTACAAAGAAGGTTTTCCTGCAGCCGCTGGGTCCAACTATCATACATGAGAAAGGTGCTCTAAATCTAGGATCAAAATCAATCTCCTGTAAATCCATGTGACTTTTTATTTTATTTCTTCTTCAACTCTAATAACCGAAAGGCAGAGTTGTCCCGTCAGAAAAAAGACGTCTCTTATCATACACCAGTCGAAACTTTTTAAGAAATGTCGCGTTTGTCAAACGGAATCTCTTTTTATCCCTCCTGATCGTGTGTTGAGGGATTTCAATGACACCCTCACTTGACCCCTGTAAGTAGCCCTCGACCAGCCCTTTGATGCTGTCAAAATAGACCCTCTCGCTGCATTCATGTGTCTGAATGATGCCTTTAGCACGTATCACTACTTTTTTACGGTTTTTAGTTTGGTATGCATAACTCTTGGGTCCTGTCGATGCAAACTCCGAAATGCTGTCACCATCTAAATCGTCAGTAAGATCACCCAGATAATTCCCCAGTTCCAGAGGAGTTTCACCACTTTTTGTCACATAAATCAAACTGTCCGTGTCAATATAAATCAATCTGTCCTGTAACTTCTCCATGCTGCTGAGAAGTTTTAAACGTGCATAAGCGGTGGTGAATGCTGCTATAAACACATTATTTGTCTTACTTGGTGGATATATGACACGTTTACTGAAATTCCACTGCACTACACACATTTCAGGGTTGAAAAAATGAAAATAGTTAACCATGTATTTACTCGAGAACATGAAGCTGAAAAAGTCTTCAGGGTTAGTGATGACTGTGGTCTGAGACAGATCACTTCTTTGCGCAAATTTCCCCCAAAAACTGTTTAAACACAATTTTGCAACCTGCCTTTTGGCAGGATTCATCTCGATTTTCTCAGGGTCTAATTGATGCTGTTTGTAGTCGCTTATATACTTTTACTTACTCTCCTGATCCACTGCTTCAGACGGATAGCCTGAAGCCTCCTGCTTACCCTTTAAAAAGCAATGAATGTAACCTTTAAAAATTGTATCACTTCTCTTTTCAAAATGCCACACCTCTGTGATTTTAGCAAGACGATAACTACACTCCAACGCTTTACAGAGTTCTACACTCGCCCAAACTCCCGTCAGAGCTCTGTCCTCGTCATTATGCCTGCAGGGACCTGACTGGTTATTTATTTCAGCGCATGAGCGGCAGAGAGTGAACACAAGTTTATCTTGGGATGTTCTGTAAGGTAAAACAGGGAACAACAGGTTACGTGGTGGGTAGACCACAGCTTTGATTATACCGAAGTAGCTGCTGGGGTCATCAAAATCTTTGTAAATGATGGTGGGGTGTCCGAGGGGAAAAACGCAGTTGGCGTTTACATAAGGGTACAGAGATGTGTAATCCACATAGTGTACAGTTTCATCCGGTTCCGCTGTGTACCTCAACCTCATAGGACAGGTGCGACCACCATACAGAGCATCCCGGGGGGATAGCGGTTCGGGTGCATTAACTTTCTCAAGAAAGCTGATCACCCCAGGGTCTGATTTTTTCATTTCAATCCACTCATGCTCCCATATGACTTCGAGACGAAGGCCGTACACAGTTTGTAACACCTTGCTTCTCTCAACAGTGGCTGCGTAAAACTGTTCAAATGCGACCCCTCTCAACGGACACTTGTAGGCATGTAACACTTTTTACAGCCGTGGAAAAAACAGCCGTAAAATTCAAAGGCAACTTTGACACCGTTAATCTCTGCATACCCATCCACTGAATATGGCCCGATTTTCTTTTCACCCCTATTTAATGCATGCGCGATAAATATGGCTCTGCTGTCTGCAATCCAGCCGAGCCATTGAATGGACGCGCTGGAGAACGATTTACTGCTACGTCTGTAGTCCAGAGGTGATGGAATGGCTAAGGTTTGAGGAGGAAGGAAATTGGTTACAAAAACCTTCATGCAGGCTGATGCTATTGTGATACTTTTAAACGGATCCACACTTGTCTCCTTAAAGAACTCGTCTCTGAATTTTAAGAATCCTTGAAAAAGAATTTCAACGTCATTTTTACAATAACGAATAGCTTCTTTCTTAAAGTCAAAGACCTCTTTGCTCGCTTCTCTGTACCAGCTGTTAAACACCTGTTGTTCTTGAAGACTCATGCGTTCTACAGCGTAGCAGGATGGAGGAGGAAAAGGCCCCACATACTGGAGACGTTGTTCAGAGGAAAATAGGTGGGGAAAAAAACCCTTGCTTTGATCGGTAAAGCCTAACGCTTTCGGCATGGCACTAAGCTTCATGCACATGAAGGACAGGCTATCAATGTATTTTAACCTGTAATCAGGGTCGGTTAAACAGAGAAGTTTACTTCCTACCATGACGAGATGAGGTTTAATGCCTAACTGCAGCATTGCTGTGAGAATCAGGTAACCATCATACCCCCGCGCATTGTGCGCTATTAAGGTGAAGCCTCTGTACTTCGGCCTCCTGAAATGCAGGAGAAATTTTTGGGTGCAATTCAGTCATCATGGCTCCGCTGGGGATGTGAGGCCGGTGGCAGAACTGAAGACGGTATCCCCGGGACAGAGTGGACAACACCCACTAATCCGGGGCGTGAACTGCCCAATAACTGAGCTGGTCCGGGGGAAAAAAACCCAACCGCTGGCTCCAAAACTTCACCGGTGGGCCCCCTGGCCCCCGGAGGGCCTGGGGAAACGCCAACCACATTGAGCAGCCCGAATTGGACGCGAAGCCTGGGCCCCACCATAGTCCCCTTGGGCCCTACCCGGTCTCGGTCTAGGAGCCATGCTCGTGGACCCCAAGAAAGGAACAGGAGGGGGGAAGGTCTATGGAGAGGCTTGGGCTGTACGTTCTAAGGCCTCAAGTGCAGCGGAACCAAAGAGTTCCCCTGGAACCACAGGAAGAGCCCTCAGTGTTCTCCTGCAAGGCTCGGATAAGGATGATTGCGCCAGCCACACCTGATGCCGAGCATGGACCAGCATAGAGCGTGCGTCCAATCTCACGTGTCAACAGGGCGAAGGCCTGCAGGGATGCGTCCAACAAGCCCTGAGTCGACTAGTCCAACAGAACCGACTCCAAAGAAGAGGAGAGCCCCAACAGTAGATGGGAGAGTGAGTTTCTGATCCGGCCCATCCAGGCACCCGAGTTGTAGGCCCTACAAAGTAAATCATCATTGATACGGCATTGCGGTCGTGGACAACGGGCGTCAGGCCTCAACACCTCATCAGGAGGAACAATAAGAGAGGCAATGGCAGATTCGACAGAGGGCATGCAGCCCAACCCAAACTTGGGCGCCTCATGCATGGCAGCCAGGGCCCTGCCATCCGCCGTCTGGCGGGAAAAGGCAAGCATGCAGCTCCTGGACGTACTCCACCGAGGGAGTAACGACAAAGGCGGCCTCGGCATCACTACGCCTAAAGAAGGCGCTAGATGGAGCAGACTGGGCTGGGGGAACATGCAGTTGCAAACGGCCCAGAGCCGTTCTAATAGCCGCAGACACTGGTTTCCCTGCACTTCCCTGAGAGGCACCAGAGCCCGAACCTGAGGTCCGGGAGCCCAACTCCGGAAAGTCCTCTCGAAAAAGTGTGCTCAAGGCCGCAACCGAAATAGCATCATTCTCGCAATTTGAGGACCCGCTCTGTTCCGGAGGGGAAATCTCCCCGCTGCCACCATCCGCACTGAGAGACTGAAGGAGGGCCTTCATCTGGGCCAGCTCCGTCGAAAGCTGATCCACTCTAGTGGACAGTCCCGTGGGCCCGCGCCGCTTGGCTCTCCTCCCAGATGCCAAAGGCACGCCCGCTTCATCGAGGCCGCAGCCTGTCCAGGCGGCAACGGATCCTGCTGGACAGAGACCCCCCAGTCAGCAGGCTGCTCCACCGAGGTCACCCGGGCCAACCGCACCACTCGGGGCAGAACGCTGCAATTAGAACAGGCATGATCAGAAAGCGCCTCCCTGAGATGGTCAACACCAAGGCAGGGAGGGCACATGTCATGACCGTCCTCAGGCTGCAGAGGAGCCGAACAGGGCGCACAACAAAGATTGTCCATGACCTAGGAACAGATGGGGTCGAAAGGGCAGAAAAAAACGTCGTCAAGACCCTGTTACGGCAACAATAGCAACAAGCCGTAGGACTCGAAAAGGCCACCGGTGGGTCAGACAAACAGGAATAAACAAAAGCAAGCAGTAAACCACTGCCAAAAATTGAACGGACTCAGCACGAGCTGAAAAAAACGCTACCGGCGAGCCAGTAGACAGGGAACAAATCAAGGCGAACAGCAAACCACTGCCGAAGAAAGTAAATAGAGTCGGTATGAGCAGAAAACGCCACTGGCGAGTCAAGCAATCAAAGCAAAGCGGACAGCAACAACTGCCCAAAAAAAATGAACGGACTCAGCATAAGCAGAAAACGCCACCGGCGAGCCGAACAAACTTACCAGAAAACCTGGAAGAAGAAGCAGCTTGCGCACCCTCTGGAGGGCAGAACCATCCGCAGCTCTGACCACAATTGATCACGAGGCTTCTAGCAGCAAGAGGAACAAGGAACAACGAATACCCGGTGTCATGTGACTATATAGATTCACGTGAGTCACTTGTAGGTCACATGTGACCATGTGGTTATTAAATTCTCGATCTGCGCATGCGCAAGAATGATCATTCAGTGCTTGAAGCACCGCCTCTGGCGGTCAGTAGGGATGATAGAACTCATCATCAAAGAGAAATCTTGAAAATACCAGTGAAAGGTGTGCAAAACGCTGCTCAGAAATAATAAACAATAATTTAAATATATATATATATATATATATATATTTTTTTATCTTCCACCTCAGCCCTAGACCCTTCTGCTTGTACATGTTTGCCTTCAACCATATCAGAAGATGATGATGCTTCCTTTGCTTTCCCCTTCCACCTGTGTGTCTCAAGAAGTCAAGAGAAGATGCAACTGGAGAGACTGAATAGGAATAAGGCTGCAGGTCCAGATCATGTCAGCCCTAGAGTCCTGAAGGCCTGTGCAGAGCAGCTCTGTGGGATTCTGCAGCACCTCTTCAACCTTAGCCTGGCCCAGAAGAAGGTTCCGGTGTTGTGGAAGACCTCCTGTCTTGTTCCGTTTTTGAATTGAATTGAATTGAATAAGGGTTTAATTGCTGTAATGCCATTTTCCATTGATTATGGAGACAGCTGAAAATTAAATTTTTAAATAAAATGTAAATATAGACAGCAATTTATTTTATTTATTCTCCTTTTGTGTTATAATGTCTTATCAAAACAAGCTTCTCGGTTGAATGAAAATAATTTTAAATCTAAATCTATGAGGTAAAATGACCTGAATTAGAAGCAGGTTCTGACCCTGTTTAATCCTTCTAAAACAAACAATGTCTTAAAATATAATTTATAAAAAGTCAGATGCTAATTTCTTCACATGCTTGTGCTAGTAGAGCTTGTTGGTCATATGGCCCGTGGTTGGCCTCACCATCCTCAACAACACTGCGTCTACTGTGGATCACTTGCACTTTCTAGGAACCACACCTTCTCAGGAATTGAGGTGATCGTCACACATAGACACTGTTTGCAAGAAGGCCTAGCAGCGACTGTGCTTCCTGTTGAACTCAAGAAGCACAACCATCCACCGAAGCTGCTGGTCATCTTCTACACTGCCATTATTCAGTCTGTCCTGGGATCATACTTCCCTTCACCCAGGACATATAAACCTAGCATCTGCAGATCCCACACATCATGGACACAAACTGTCACCACAGAGACTGTTTCTTCCCCCAGGCTCTCTCCCTGATTAACACAATGAACACCTTACTGGAATGTTCTTTTTATCTTTATTTCCTCTAATACATATTATATAGTTATGTTTAAAGGCTGTACTCTATGAGCATGTGAAACCAAATTCAAATTCCATTTGTGTACACAATCTTGTCCAATAAAGCTGATTCTGGTCACAACTGAGGGACAAAACACACAAAAAAAGTTATGTCCTGAAGAAATGCCCTCAGCATTATAAAGGTTTGTTGTAAAAAAATATGGAAAAGAATAAGAAAGAAGTATTTAAAACATACACTACCAGTCAAAGGTACTGACACATCTTTCTCATTTAATGGCTTTTCCTTATTTTTCTTACTTTCTTAATTGTTGATACATAGTGAAGTCATCAGAACTATACAGAAAAATATATAGAATTATGTAGAAAACAAAGAATTGTGAAATCTAAAAATCTTTTAGATTCTAGAATCTTCAAAGCAGCACCCCTTAGATTACTGCTTTGCACTCCTGACATTCTCTCAGTGAGCTTCATGAGGTAGTCACCTTAACTGGTTTTCCAACAGTGTTGAAGGAGTTCCCAGAGATAGGAATAAAAATAAAGACAAACCATTGAATGAAAAGGGGTGTCCAAACATTTAACTGGTAGTTTATTCACAAACAGATTTTTCCCAAAAATCGTTTTATGTTATATATTATAAATAATATTTATTTGTTCATTATATTGATCTGTCATCATTAAGGTCACAGGAGGTCAAGGTTTTGCTTTTCCTGGTTTTTTTTGTAAGACCTAACAACATAAAGCTATTACACAAAATTAGCTAGAAGATTAAAGTTTTTGTTACATAATTATTTTAAACACAGTTGTTGATTTGGATGAAAGTTCCTCATTGAATACTGTAATACTATTAAACCTCAAAAGCAAACTCAATACTTTTTCATTTGTTTCTTAAGAACCATTATTTAAGGCTAACAGCAGAGGTACTGTTAAGTTCGTTATATGGACGCCTGATGTCCTGATTCAAACACAGCTCAATAAGCTGGCATCATCTCTGAAATTTACAAATACCCAATCTTTTCTTCCCTGGTTGAGCTTATTACAAACGTTTTATAACAAGTAAACAATCCCAATGATCCCTGGAGAATTCAGTGCAGTTGCACAGCCTTGCAGCCGCTGAGCTGATTCTATCAGGTACAGTGTCCATGCTGGTGCTGCAGAGTGGTCTATTCATACAACAACAAAAATAACATTCTATTGGTAGATTTTATGGCTGGAAACACACCATATGGTCTAATATCCAGAGCAGATTGGCATCTTAGGACAAGAGGAAATGCGCCCACCTGTTAGTCATCTTCTTCTTTATTCTTGCTGTCCTGTCTGCAGTGTGTGTCTGTTGGTCTTAAAGAAAAGTATAGGATGCTCGATTCTAGAACATAGAAATAAAGTGAAACACATAAAACATTTATGATCAAATTTCTATTGCCTTATCAGTTCTTGAAGCTTGATCATTGTTAAAGTGTTTCACACTCGTAGCATCATTAAGGGAATTACAAGTTTATGCTTCCTCCTCTTTAATCTTAACTTTGCTTGTTTAGGTTTGGTTTTTAAGACCATTTCTCATGTCCTGTTCCAGGGAGAGTCCAGACTCAACCTTTGAAGTGTACCTGGAGGTAGCTAACCCAGGGAAGCATAGCTCTGGTAAGTTGATTGACTCTATACTAGCCACTGAATCATCAAACATCTATGGAAATATTTTTGTCTGTCTCAGGAAACCAGCCACTTACACTATTTAGCCAAGAAAATGTGGTGAAAAGGGGACATTTTAGCCTACATGTCATCATTAAATTCACCTTTTCAAAGATTTTAAAAGTCAGGCTTTGTTTGATCAACCCCTAACAACCTTTCCACTACATTTAGATACCAGTATATGTCTTAATGAGAACAACTTTTAAACAATATTGACATGTTGTTTAGATGTCAGGCAGTTGTCCTCTCTATCTATTTCATGGAATTTAGCCCGAGGGTAAACCTTTTTCTTATGGTTATGGCACTAATCCAAAACAACATTTTGTTTTAAACAAGAGGAAAACATTTGCAAATCACAAGTTGTTTGTTGGGATCTGGTGTTTCTCTGTATTCATGTTTCCAAAAAAAGAAATTCAACCCAGTCATCCAGACAGGTTTCAAGACAATTACATACATCCCAATTTGATCCTAGTAATTTACTCCTGCGGTAGCTATGTATGAAATGAAAAATCTTTTGTCCTCACCTTCAGGCTTTAGTTAGATTTTTGGATTAATCTGGGCTGTGATCTTAAATGCATGGCGACTTATTAAGGGCCATTTGCGCCATTAGAAAAAAGAAGCGGAAAAGACTTGTTCAATTGTCACAGGTTTTCTTCTCATTGGTTTTTCACTTTCATTAAGTCTAAACAGATTGCAGAAAATAAAAAGGTTATTTCAGTAGAAGTAGAAATTAGATGTTTTTTGTTTGACCACTTTATTGTTGAAATTTGTCAGAATAGTACATGTGACAAGCTAACCAAAAAGTTCATATTTTGGAGCAAATTTCTGATGATCTTTATGTTGGTATGGCTGACAGAAAAATAACTATGACAAACTGTACTAGGTATGACAACGTTTGCTGACCCTGATGTTAAACTAAGAAAAAAAACCTTTGAATTGTTATACGGCAATCTTTTAGGCAGATTAGTCATCCAGCAGGTCACCTTAATTTGGAGAGAAAACAGTTACTGCTGCCTCATAAACAAGAGAAAAGGCTTAAAATGGTGTAAAGCTTTTTCTAACCTCTTTGAGAAATAGTTTTAGAAAAATGTCTTGTGAGCAATTTTTAACTGCTGTGTGTGACTAATTTCCTGGATGCTGAGGAGAGCTTATTGGCTGTATTTCTTAGAATTCCTTCCTGTTGCTGTCTTGTTTCCTTCATAATTTCCTGTGTAGTCTTAAAGACATCATCAGGCCATACTGATTTAATTTTTTAAATTTTGTAAACAACTTAATTTTTATTGACCATAATTTAGATATTATCTAAGGTATAAAAAGCATTTGACTCATTGTTGTTGTGGAACTTGGTCTTACAATCTGGGATTTAATCAGCTGACTTATTTCTGTCCACCTGAAACAGGACCAGAGGTGCAACGGCAGTTTCCTGAAGACTACCCTGATCAGGTTTAAACACAGTGCACCTTGTTTCTTTCTCCCTCCTTTAGATTTGGCAAAGACTCGAAATGAATTGACACATCTGCAGCTCTATTGTATGGCATTTTGTTTTCAGGCACTTTCAGTATGTAAAACATATGGACTCCATTTTGATTCATTTTTATTTTTCTATGTTATTTGTTTCTGCTGATGTTGACATATCCTCTTTACAACATCAGTTTTTTCATCTCTAACTCTTTAACCCTGTGTACCTTTATACAGCCCATCACATGTTTTGTGTATTAATTTCTCTTTGTCTCACAGGAAACTCTTCTTACTGTGCCAAAGTTCTGCTTCCCCTTCAGCATGGACAGGCATGTACACGTTATTACACACATCATTGTGAATCCACAATGCAAACATGTATTTTGTCCATCATTTCCAAAACAAAATATACTTTGATCCTTTTTGCCTAATAGCAAGTCATATTTATTTATAAAGTACTAATACATATCATACATGAGAACTGCTTGCCTCTGTCCCCCTGCAGCCTAACAATTAACCAGGTCGGCCAGAACTTCACATTTGTGTTGACTGACATTGAGAGTAAACAGAGATTTGGTTTCTGCCGCCTCTCTTCAGGAGCACACACCTGCTACTGCATTCTCAGGTAGGTTTGTGTGTTTCAGGTTGTAAAGCACATATTAATGATGCTGTGAAAACAGGTTAAGCATGAACTTTGGATTAACTGAGACATTGTGTGAGTTAAAAAAGAGTACATACTTCTGATGGTTTTTTTCATGGAAATAAATCCGACTGGATTTCAAACCAGTGTTTTTCATTAATGGCAGTATGTCATACGCAGCATTGTGTTGACTGGATTTGTTTTAGCTTAAAGTGCTTGTGACATCGAATTTTCATGATAAATCCAATTACACTTATGTAAAGGAAACATTCTCAAATGAACAGTTAAGATATATGGTCATAAATTTGACTAAAAATGCATTTCCAGACTGCGACTTTCCACCCAGTCATGCTAAATTAATTAATACACACATACACGGGGTTGGACACTGAAACTGAAACACCTGTCATTTTACTGTGGGAGGTTTCATGGCTAAATTGGACCAGCCTGGTAGCCAGTCTTCATTGATTGCACATTGCACCAGTAAGAGCAGAGTGTGAAGGTTCAATTAGCAGGGTAAGAGCACAGTTTTGCTCAAAATATTGAAATGCACACAACATTATGGGTGACATACCAGAGTTCAAAAGAGGACAAATTGTTGGTGCACGTCTTGCTGGCGCATCTGTGACCAAGACAGCAAGTCTTTGTGATGTATCAAGAGCCACAGTATCCAGGGTAATGTCAGCATACCACCAAGAAGGACGAACCACATCCAACAGGATTAACTGTGGACGCAAGAGGAAGCTGTCTGAAAGGGATGTTCGGGTGCTAACCTGGATTGTATCCAAAAAACATAAAACCACGGCTGCCCAAATCACGGCAGAATTAAATGTGCACCTCAACTCTCCTGTTTCCACCAGAACTGTCCGTCGGGAGCTCCACAGGGTCAATATACACGGCCGGGCTGCTAAAGCCAAACCTTTGGTCACTCATGCCAATGCCAAACGTTGGTTTCAATGGTGCAAGGAGCGCAAATCTTGGGCTGTGGACAATGTGAAACATGTATTGTTCTCTGATGAGTCTTCCTTTACTGTTTTCCCCACATCCGGGAGAGTTACGGTGTGGAGAAGCCCCAAAGAAGCGTACCACCCAGACTGTTGCATGCCCAGAGTGAAGCATGGGGGTGGATCAGTGATGGTTTGGCCCAATACTTGTGCTAGATGGGCGCATCATTGGCAAGGACTACCGAACAATTCTTGAGGACCATGTGCATCCAATGGTTCAAACATTGTATCCTGAAGGCGGTGCTGTGTATCAGGATGACAATGCACCAATACACACAGCAAGACTGGTGAAAGATTGGTTTGATGAACATGAAAGTGAAGTTGAACATCTCCCATGGCCTGCATAGTCACCAGATCTAAATATTATTGAGCCACTTTGGGGTGTTTTGGAGGAGCAACGTTTTCCTCCACCAGTATCATGTAGTGACCTGGCCACTATCCTGCAAGAAGAATGGCTTAAAATCCCTCTGACCACTGTGCAGGACTTGTACAGGTCCTTCTCAAAAAATTAGCATATTGTGATAAAGTTCATTATTTTCCATAATGTCATGATGAAAATTTTACATTCATATATTTTAGATTCATTGCACACTAACTGAAATATTTCAGGTCTTTTATTGTCTTAATACGGATGATTTTGGCATACAGCTCATGAAAACCCAAAATTCCTATCTCACAAAATTAGCATATCATTAAAAGGGTCTCTAAATGAGCTATGAACCTAATCATCTGAATCAACGAGTTAACTCTAAACACCTGCAAAAGATTCCTGAGGCCTTTAAAACTCCCAGCCTGGTTCATCACTCAAAACCCCAATCATGGGTAAGACTGCCAACCTGACTGCTGTCCAGAAGGCCACTATTGACACCCTCAAGCAAGAGGGTAAGACACAGAAAGAAATTTCTGAATGAATAGGCTGTTCCCAGAGTGCTGTATCAAGGCACCTCAGTGGGAAATCTTTGGGAAGGAAAAATTGTGGCAGAAAACGCTGCACAACGAGAAGAGGTGACCAGACCCTGAGGAAGATTGTGGAGAAGGGCCGATTCCAGACTTTGGGGGACCTGCGGAAGCAGTGGACTGAGTCTGGAGTAGAAACATCCAGAGCCACCGTGCACAGGCGTGTGCAGGCAATGGGCTACAGGTGCCGCATTCCCCAGACCTGGGCTACAGAGAAGCAGCACTGGACTGTTGCTCAGTCGTCCAAAGTACTTTTTTCGGATGAAAGCAAATTCTGCATGTCATTCGGAAATCAAGGTGCCAGAGTCTGGAGGAAGACTGGGGAGAAGGAAATGCCAAAATGCCAGAAGTCCAGTGTCAAGTACCCACAGTCAGTGATGGTCTGGGGTGCCGTGTCAGCTGCTGGTGTTGGTCCACTGTGTTTTATCAAGGGCAGGGTCAATGCAGCTAGCTATCAGGAGATTTTGGAGCACTTTTTGCTTCCATCTGCTGAAAAGCTTTATGGAGATGAAGATTTCATTTTTCAGCACAACCTGGCACCTGCTCACAGTGCCAAAACCACTGGTAAATGGTTTACTGACCATGGTATCACTGTGCTCAATTGGCCTGCCAACTCTCCTGACCTGAACCCCATAGAAAATCTGTGGGATATTGTGAAGAGAACGTTGAGAGACTCAAGACCCAACACTCTGGATGAGCTAAAGGCCGCTATCGAAGCATCCTGGGCCTCCATAAGACCTCAGCAGTGCCACAGGCTGATTGCCTCCATGCCACGCGGCATTGAAGCAGTCATTTCTGCAAAAGGATTCCCGACCAAGTATTGAGTGCATAACTGTACATGATTATTTGAAGGTTGACTTTTTTTGTATTAAAAACACTTTTCTTTTATTGGTCGGATGAAATATGCTAATTTTGTGAGATAGGAATTTTGGGTTTTCATGAGCTGTATGCCAAAATCATCCGTATTAAGACAATAAAAGACCTGAAATATTTCAGTTAGTGTGCAATGAATCTAAAATATATGAATGTTAAATTTTCATCATGACATTATGGAAAATAATGAACTTTATCACAATATGCTAATATTTTGAGAAGGACCTGTACTTGTATGTCCAAAAACGTACTTGGCAATAAAGCTTTTCTGATTCTGATTCTGATTCTGATTCTGAACAAACTGGAATCTGTCAGACAAACAAGATTCAAACCAGCCTAGTGCTGTTTCCCTGATCCCTACAGAATGTTCCAGCCTTTCTAAGAGAATATTGTGATTGACTGTATCAAACGTAGCACTGAGATCTAACAGAACAAGTACAGACACAAGTCCATTATCTGAGGCCAGGAGAATATCATTAGTGACTTTCACTAGTGCTGTTCCCGTGCTATGATAGCCCAGAAACCTGACAAACTCTTCAAACAGGTCATTACTGTCTAAATGCTCACACACTTGATTAACAACAATTTTCTCAAGAATTTTAAATAAAAACAGAAGATTGGATATAGGTCTGTAATTTCGTAAATCATCTTGATCAGGCAAAGGTTTCCTAAGAAAATATTTAATTACAGCTACCTTAAAATCCTATGGATCCATTTACTAAAGTTAGATTAATCACATCTAAACTGTGGCTGGTAATCAAAGGGTACATACACTTCCTTAAATAATTTGATTTGGATTATGTCTAACATACAAGTTGAAGGTTTAGATGAAGCTAACATTTTTGATAACTCAGTAGTAGTGCAGACTACTGGCTGTTGTCCTAGTAATGCTGCCACCACTAGTAATGCACTGATTCACCATATTAACGCTGTTTTTACCCCTCTTTGAACCGCCACCTTAACGTGGTGGAGGGGTTTGAGTGCTTGAATGATCCTAGAGGCTATGTTGTCTGGGGCTTAAATGCCCCTGGTAGGGTCTCCCATGGCAAACAAGCTCTAGGTGACGAGTCAGACAAAGAGCGGTTCAAGAACCCCTCATGATGACTACAAAATCGAGACATGTGACGTCGCCCAGTACGGCGGAGTCGGGGTCCCACCCTGGAGCCAGGCCTGGGGTCGGGAGTTGTCGGAGAGCACCTGGTGGATGGGTTGCTACTCGCGGGACCCGGCCGGGTCAAGCCCGAATGAGAGATGCGAGACCATCCCCCAGTGGGCCCTCCACTTGCAGGGGGAACTGTGAAGGACCGGTGCAAAGAGGATTGGGCGGCGGACGAAGGTGGAGATCTTGGCGGCCCGATCCCCGGATACTTAGGCTGGCTCTAGGGACGTGGAATGTCACCTCACTGGGGGGGAAGGAGCCTGAGCTTGTGCTGGAGGTCAAGAGATATCGACTAGAAATAGTCGGGCTCGCCTCCACGCACAGGGTGGGCTCTGGAACCCATCTCCTCGAGAGGGGCTGGACTCTCTTCTACTCTGGAGTGGCCCACGGGGAGAAGCGGCGGGCTGGCGTGGGTTTGCTTGTCGCCCCCCAGCTCAACCGTCTTGTGTTGGGGTTTACCCCAGTGGATGAGAGGGTCAGAATCAGATCAGAATCAGAAAAGCTTTATTGCCAAGTACGTTTTTGGACATACAAGGAATTTGTTTTGGCATAGTGGATGCAATACAATACAAATTAAACAGTATAAACATATCTACAATATAATATAAATATATGTGCACAGTTTTAAGTGAGTGAGAGTAAATGTAGAGCTGTATAGGATGCGAGAGCGGTACAACAGTGCAGGTGATCAGTGTGCATCCCTGCGCCTTCGGGTTGGGGAGAGGTCTCTGACTATCATTTCGGCCTACGGGCCGAGTGGTAGTGCGGAGTACCCGGCCTTCTTGGCGTCCCTGTCAGAGGTGCTGGATAGTGCCCCTCCTGGGGACTCCATTATTCTGCTGGGGGACTTCAACGCCCACGTGGGAAACAACAGTGACACCTGGAGAGGCGTGATCGGGAGGAATGGCCTCCCCGATCTGAATCAGAGTGGTGTTTTGTTATTGGACTTCTGTGGTAGTCACGGATTGTCCATAATGAACACCATGTTTAAACATAAGGGTGTCCATCAGTGCACTTGGCACCAGGATACCCTAGGCAGGAGGTCAATGATCGACTTTGTTGTCGTATCATCAGACCTTCGGCCGCATGTTTTGGACACTCGGGTGAAGAGAGGGGCTGAGCTGTCCATAACTTTTATGGACAGGATTTCTAGGCGCAGACAAGGGCCGGAGGGGGTCTGGTTTGGGGACCAGAGGATTTCGTCTCTTCTTTTTGCAGATGACGTGGTCCTGCTGGCCCCCTCTATCCAAGACCTACAGCATGCGCTGTGGCGGTTCGCAGCCGAGTGTGAAGCGGCTGGGATGAGGATCAGCTCCTCCAAGTCCAAGGCCATGATTCTCGGAAAAGGGTGGCTTGTCCTCTTCAGGTTGGAGGGAAGTTCCTGCCTCAAGTGGAGGAGTTTAAGTATCTCGGGGTCTTGTTCACAAGTGAGGGAATAATGGAGCGGGAGATCGACAGACGGATCGGTGCGGATGCCGCAGTAATGGGGGCGCTGTGCCGGTCTGTTGTGGTGAAGAGAGAGCTGAGCCGAAAAGCGAAGCTCTCGATTTACCGGTAGGTCTACGTTCCTACCTTCACCTATGGCCATGAACTATGACCGAAAGAACAAGATCCCGGATACAAGCGGCTGAAATGAGCTTCCTCCGTAGGGTGGACGTTGTTTTTAACGCAACTTGGCTTCTACCAGTACAGTTTATCATTGACCCTCACAAATTGAATATGCTTAGTTTGTGTCACAATTGTCTTTTATCACGTCTTTAATCATAATATAATGTCAATTACTGCCCAAGTCCTTCAATATTAAGATGTCTCGTCTTCTGCTTTATCGGGAACCAGGTCACAGGAGCAGCAGACTCAGTAGAAACACCCAGACTACCCTCTGCCCAGACACCTCCTCCAGTTCCTCTGGGGGGAGCCCAAGGCATATTCAGGCCAGCTGAGAGACATAGTCCATCCTGCTTGTCCTGGGCCATCCCCGGGCCTCCTCCCGGTGGGATGTGCCTGGAACACCTCCCAATGGAGGCATCCAGGAGGCATCCGATATACAGGTCCTTCTCAAAATATTTGCATATTGTGATAAAGTTCATTATTTTCTATAATGTAATGATGAAAATTTAACATTCATATATTTTATATTCATTGCACACTAACTGAAATATTTCAGGTCTTTTATTGTCTTAATACGGATGATTTTGGCATACAGCTCATGAAAACCCAAAAATTCCTATCTCACAAAATTAGCATATTATTAAAAGGGTCTCTAAACGAGCTATGAACATAATCATCTGAATCAACGAGTTAACTCTAAACACCTGCAAAAGATTCCTGAGGTCTTTAAAACTCCCAGCCTGGTTCATCACTCAAAACCCCAATCATGGGTAAGACTGCCGACCTGACTGCTGTCCAGAAGGCCCCTATTGACACCCTCAAGCAAGAGGGTAAGACACAGAAAGACATTTCTGAACAAATAGGCTGTTCCCAGAGTGCTGTATCAAGGCACCTCAGTGGGAAGCATAAGCAGAAAACGCCAGAAATGACTGCTTCAATGCGGCGTGGCATGGAGGCAATCAGCCTGTGGCACTGCTAAGGTCTTATGGAGGCCCAGGATGCTTCGATAGCGGCCTTTAGCTCATCCAGAGTGTTGGGTCTTGAGTCTCTCAACGTTCTCTTCACAATATCCCACAGATTCTCTATGGGGTTCAGGTCAGGAGAGTTGGCAGGCCAATTGAGCACAGTGATACCATGGTCAGTAAACCATTTACCAGTGGTTTTGGCACTGTGAGCAGGTGCCAGGTCGTGCTGAAAAACGAAATCTTCATCTCCATAAAGCTTTTCAGCAGATGGAAGCATGAAGTGCTCCAAAATCTCCTGATAGCTAGCTGCATTGACCCTGCCCTTGATAAAACACAGTGGACCAACACCAGCAGCTGACACGGCACCCCAGACCATCACTGACTGTGGGTACTTGACACTGGACTTCTGGCATTTTGGCATTTCCTTCTCCCCAGTCTTCCTCCAGACTCTGGCACCTGGATTTCCGAATGACATGCAGAATTTTCTTTCATCCGAAAAAAGTACTTTGGACCACTGAGCAACAGTCCAGTGCTGCTTCTCTGTAGCCCAGGTCTGGGGAATGCGGCACCTGTAGCCCATTTCCTGCACACGCCTGTGCACGGTGGCTCTGGATGTTTCTACTCCAGACTCAGTCCACTGCTTCCGCAGGTCCCCCAAGGTCTGGAATCGGCCCTTCTCCACAATCTTCCTCAGGGTCCGGTCACCTCTTCTCGTTGTGCAGCGTTTTCTGCCACACTTTTTCCTTCCCACAGACTTCCCACTGAGGTGCCTTGATACAGCACTCTGGGAACAGCCTATTTGTTCAGAAATGTCTTTCTGTGTCTTACCCTCTTGCTTGAGGGTGTCAATAGGGGCCTTCTGGACAGCAGTCAGATCGGCAGTCTTACCCATGATTGGGGTTTTGAGTGATGAACCAGGCTGGGAGTTTTAAAGACCTCAGGAATCTTTTGCAGGTGTTTAGAGTTAACTCGTTGATTCAGATGATTATGTTCATAGATCGTTTAGAGACCCTTTTAATAATATGCTAATTTTGTGAGATAGGAATTTTTGGGTTTTCATGAGCTGTATGCCAAAATCATCTGTATTAAGACAATAAAAGACCTGAAATATTTCAGTTAGTGGGCAATGAATCTAAAATATATGAATGTTAAATTTTCATCATGACATTATGGAAAATAATGAACTTTATCACAATATGCTAATTTTTTGAGAAGGACCTGTAGATGCTAGAGCCACCTCAACTGGCTCCTCTTGTAATGGAGGAGCAGCAGTTCTACTCCGAGCTCCTTCCGGATGGCCGAACTACTCACCCTATCTCTAAGGTAGTGCCCGGCCACCCTATGGAGGTAGCTTATTTCAGCCACTTGAATCTGGGATCTCGTTCTTTTGCTCGTGACTCCAAGTTCATGCCCATAGATGAGGGTAGGAACGTTCAAGGTTCTCACCAGGAATTGTTATAAGTGTAGCGGGAGGGGGAGACGAGAAAAGCAAGTCATACATGTAATTTTACCATTTACAGATCATAAACCATGCCTGAAGGCTGACAGAAAAGTAAAAGGACCAATCAGCTTTCTGAATTACATGGAGGCAGAGTGCTGTATTTAATAACATCCTAAATCATCTAATCACACACAAAATCAGCTCTTCAGAAGCACAAACATTTTCCCCAAAACACACAAAACAATACCACCATGAAACAACGTGCTTGGTTCAGACATTTATCTTTAAGCGAACCAGCGTCTGCAGGAGGAGGGAGCAGGCAGAGAGCAGCTGACCGTAATCAGACTGTTTGCATCGTACCAAACGGGAGGACGAGCCTGCTGAATCTGCGGAGCACTTTATATGCAATATCCAACCTAAAACTTCAAAGGTCCTAAGTCCGTGTTTTTGCGCTTTTAAGTCCTGTCCTCGTTATTGCCATGAATAAGACAAAAACGTCTTCATAAAGCCCAAAATTGGAACTTCATCTGGCAAACTTTGGAGCTTTACCAGTCCAGACAGCAGCGTTTCTCCTCTGCTTCTCCTGCCACACCCCCTTCACGTCAGAACCCCTGAGCTGTATTTTATAAGTTCTGGCTGGGCTGTGGTCCAGATAATTATCCCAGTGGATCATTTTAGACATTAAAAACATAAGACATTCTTGCATATATATTAATACAAACGTTATTGATATTTAGTTACCGTATTTTCCGCACTATAAGGCGCACCGGATTATAAGGCGCACCTTCAATGAATGGCCTATTTTAGAACTGTTTTCATATATAAGGCGCACCGGATTATAAGGCGCATAGAAAAGAAGCTACTGCAGTAAAACATTTGCATCCACTAGATGGAGCTGTGCTAAAGAGAATGTCAACAAAACAGTCAGATAAGTCAGTCAGTCAAACTTTATTAATACACTACAAACCAGCATACGTATAAAATGTAGTTAGTGCATTCACAATAACTCAACGTTGTTCAAACGTTAATGTGCATATTCACAATATCTCCCAGCCTTGTTCAGTTGTAAACGTAAAAGAAACACAGTCTGATACCGCTAAATCAAACATTAGTGCATAACTCAACATTGTTCAGTTACGGTATGTATATAATACGTAAAGCTCACTTTTTCAGTTTATTCCTCGTCCACAAATCCCTCGAATTCTTCTTCTTCGGTGTCCGAATTGAACAGTTGGGCGATTGCGGCATTCAACATGCCCGGCTCCCTCTCGTCATTATCAGAGTCAGTGTCGCTGCTGTTGCCTGGCGGTTCAGTGATTATTCCTGCCTTCTTGAAAGCTCGGACCACAGTTGAGACTGATATATCAGCCCAGGCATCCACGATCCACTGGCAGATAGTGGCGTAAGTCGCCCGGCGCTGTCTCCCTGTCTTGGTGAATGTGTGTTCGCCTTCTGTCATCCACTGCTCCCACGCAGCTCGCAGTCTAGCTTTGAACGGCCTGTTGACACCAATATCTAGCGGCTGGAGTTCTTTAGTTAATCCACCCGGAATGACTGCAAGCTCCGAATTAGTTTTCTTCACTTGTTTTTTGACACCATCGGTGATATGGGCGCGCATGGAGTCGTTAATCAATAGGGACGGAGCTGTGTGAAAAAAGCCACCCGGTCTCTTGACGTAAATTTCTCTCAGCCATTCACTCATCATGTTCTCATCCATCCATCCCTTTGAGTTAGCTTTGATGACGACGCCGGCTGGAAAGTTTTGTTTTGGCAAGGTCTTCCTCTTAAAAATAACCATGGGTGGAAGTTTCTGGCCATTAGCCTGGTAGGCGAGAACTACAGTGAAGGAGGACTTCTCATTCCCTGTGGTGCGTATAGACACCGTACTGGTCCCCGTTTTCTCCACAGTGCGGTTCACGGGAATATCAAAGGTGAGTGGAACCTCGTCCATGTTGGTGATGTGCTCTGGCCGGGTCTTCTTTTCAGTGATCTTGTTTTTGCAGTATGCGCGGAACGTGGCCAGCTTTTCTTGGTAATCTTTTGGCAGTTGCTGCGAGACGGTAGTTCGTGTGCGGATGGAGAGATTACGTCTTTTCATAAAACGAAAACACCAAGAAGGACCGCCTTGAAATTCATTGATGTTCATGTCCTGTGCTAGCGCTTTTGCCTTCATACGAATAGTGACTGTAGAGACGCTTCTACTTGCTGCTCTCTGTTCAACAACCCACTGTTCAAGTTTGTCCTCTAACTGTGGCCATCTCGCTTTATTCCCTCGGAAACTCTTTTTAGTCTTGTTTACTTGGCACAGGTCATCTTCTTGCTTCCTCCACTTCCATACCATTGATTCATTAATGTTGAACTTTCTCGCTGCTGCTCTATTACCATGTTCGACTGCGTAGCTGACAGCCTTGAGTTTGAACTCAGCATTGTAAGCGTGTCTCTTGAAAGGTGCCATTTTGGGGTCGTTATACACACACAAGTGGTGTTGGACTAGGAGTAAGCACAGTACAGGTGTTTGCCACTATTACTTTGGCGACGCCCCTGACTACGGTAGCCGTAATGCTGCAAGCGGTGCGGCTTTGTAGTTTACCAGTTGTACTGAAACATTTTGACAGCGCCGTATACAACCAGTATGAATTAACCAATTGATCCATATATAAGGTGCTCCGGCACACTGTCATTTTTTGAGAAAATTAAAGGTTTTTAAGTGCGCCTTATAGTGCGGAAAATACGGTAATATATGTTTTTGTTTTCTATTTATTATAATTTCTTGCAGATAACTTTAATGTGACAATGTAACACAGTAACGTTAATAGCAGCACAGCACACTACACTCATTGGCTGGAGGCAGGGCTTCAGCCGCTATAGCTTCACCTGTCAATGGGTCAATGGAAACAACTGTTGGCGTCGCTCTACTCGGTACGGTAAGTGGTGCAGAGCCGCACAAGCTAAAATGAGTCGATGCAAAAGGGGCATATGTCTCCAACCTCCCCTGGAATCTGGTCAAAGCTCTCCTGGCAGAATAACGGAGTCCTCCGGAGGGGCACTATCCAGCACCCCCCCGACAGGGACGCCAAGAAGGCCGAGTACTCCGCACGACCGCTCAGCCCATAGTCCGAAACGACAGTCAGAAACCTGTCCCCTACCCGAAGGCGCAGAGATGAGACCCTCTAATCCACTGGAGTAAACCCAAACACAAGAGGCTGAGCTGGGGGGCAACAAGCAAACCCAACCAGCCTGCTGCCTCTCCCTGCACTCCAGAGTAGAAGAGAGTTCAACTTCTCTCTAGGAGCTGGGTTCCAGAGCCCACGCTGTGCGTTGAGGCGAGCCCGATTATTTCTAGTTGATATCTTTTGACCTCCCGGACATACTAAGGTTTCTTCCCCCAGCGAGGTGACATTCCACGTTCCTAGAGCCAACCTAAGCATCCGGAGATCGGGTCGTCAAGGTCTCCAACTCCGTCCGCTGCCCGATCCTGTTTGCACCGGTCCCTCATGGTTCCCCCTGCAAGTGGTGGGCCCACTGGGGGAATGCCTCGCGTCTCTTGTTCAGGCTTGGCCCGACCGGGTCTTGCGGGGAGCAACCTGGCCACCAGATGCTCTCCGACGAGTCCCGACACCAGGCCTGGCTCCAGGGTTGGACCCCGGCTCTGCCATACTGGGCGACATCACTTGCCCTCGATTTTGTGGTCCTCTTGAAGGCGTGTTGAACCACTCTTTGTCTGACCTGTCACCCAGAACCTGTTTGCCATGGGAGACCCTACCAGGGCATTTAAGCTCCAGACAACAAAACCTCTAGGATTATTCGAGCACTGAAACTCCTCCACCACATTAAGATGGTGGTTCAAGGAGGGAACATTAAGATGTTTTCTTTCAATTTCTGCATTTTTGGGAAAGGCAAGTATTTAGTATTTAAACTTCTGAACATTTGTGGGGTCAGCTGACAGAAAATACAATTAGTGTAGCAGTTGAAAATGACAATTAAACTATTATTGTTTTTGATTGAGCCGGGTTTTTATTTCGGGTTTTTTTTCAATTCTTTACATCAACTTTGAGTGGAGCTATACTTGACTGACATCTTTACAGGCTTTTTTCCATGTGTGTGGAGACACAGGTCATCCTACACAATTAAATGGTTGGATGAAGATGTCTAAATCCCTTTTGTTAATGTTAACATAGCTGTTTAATTTAGAGATAAAAATCACCAAGATCACGTTTGCAATGAAGAAAACCTATCGTGAACTCCAAAAAACATCTTCTGTCTTGTGCCCTCTGAATTTTCTGATAGCTTTAACTATTTGTTGTAGAAATGCTGAAAACAGTTGTAATAATAATTTTCATTAGTTGATATAAAAAATATTTATGGCCCCAGTGTCTTTTCCTTATTTTAGGCATGTTTATGGTCCTCAAATCTATAAGCTTTAAAATAAAAGTTTTCTGTCTAGTGTTTTTTTTTAAGTAATAATGAATCCATAAATTTGCCACGAGTGATTCATTTAGTATTTTAATATTGCCTTCCTAATTGTGTTACCACATTTCTGCAAGCTGATCCCGTATTTGTATCCTCTCAGCTACCTGCCCTGGTTTGAGGTTTTCTACAAGCTGCTGAATATCCTTGCTGACTGCACTGTCAAAGGCAAGGTGAGATATGACTCATTCCACTCTGCATGTTGGATCTAGTCCTTGTTTGTCTCTTTTCTGTAGTTATTGCCTATACTCTGCAGCTTGTCTTTTGAAATTATTCATTATTGCAGAATACCTTTTTTATCGCTGCTGCATGGGTTTATAATATTACAGGAAAGCGAGTGGCAGGAGCTCCTGGTGTCACTACATACACTCCCCATACCTGAGCCTAGAGTCCCTGTTCACCTTGGTGTGGTAAGCCTCACTTCATCACAACACATGCATCTGAACCTGTTGGAAAGTTATGACTGCTTCACATTTGTATTTGTGTTTATTACTTTGCACACTATGGCACATATGACATTTTACTGTGACAGAATCATATCCTTTTTTTGTACAGTTAAGCCCCAAATTATTATTCAAATTTAAGTTTAAAGTAGTCTTTTATTTTGACCAATATATTTCTTCTGACTGGAAAAAACTTTTGGAGTGACCCAGCCAGAGTCTCAGCTTGAATTTGATGGAGGATCTGTAGGGAGAGCTAAAGACTGAGGTGATGATAAGGAGGGCTTCCAACCTCAAAGACTTGCATAAAAGTAAATTCCCAAAATACCAGTGGTAACAAGCAGAAAACTGATCAACAGGTAAAAGTGTTTGATTGCTGGACTACTAATAACGTTTTTAAATTTTTTTTTTACATTTTATTGAGAAGGGTATACATAATTTGACATGGCATTTCTAATAAAATCTAAATAAAAACACATTTTTGTATTGATTCTCATTTTTCATTGTTTCATTATCTTTTGAGAGATACTTGCCTCATTTCCAATCAGAAATAAATATTTTAGTTAACATAATTTTAAATCTAAATCAGCCAGGTGGTAGGAAGAATTTTGGGTTTAACTGTACCTTCAGTAATCATTTGAGTAGATGTAAGCCTAGTGTTTATTCTTCTCCATCCCACTGGTCTCTTTTCTCCAGCATTCCTACTTCACTGTACCTGACATAAGGGAACTGCCGAGCATACCCGAGAATGTAAGTGTTGACATTCCTTTTGCTCAAAGTAATCATGAAGCTCATTATGAATACACAGTTATAAAGTAAGCTTATTGATTGGGTCAAAAGGCATAATGTGTTTGTAAGATCTGGACTTTGGATGCTGACAGTAAGACATTTAAAAGGAGATCTGGATATTAGATGAGATACTCAGGCTTACTCCCACAGTCCAAAAACATGACTGTTAGGTTAATTTGCCTCTCTAAATTACCCTTAGATATGAGTGTGTGCATAGTTGTTTCTCCTGAATGTACCTGTGTTGTCCTGTGATGGACTGGCTACCTGTCCAGGGTGTACCCCATCTCTCGCCCAGTGTCCTCTGAAAAAACCAACACTGCACAGATAAGCGGGTATAGACAAAGGATGGATGAAATTACATTAGTAGTTTTTAGTAGCTTTACTTTGTTTTGTACTGGATAAGTTGGATTCCCTTATCCTGATACATGAAGATGTTGCTCAGTGGATGGACCCTTTTAATTCTTAAAGAGACAGTCACCATTTTCTCATTTTATGAGAACAACTATTGGTCAGGTGCTCCCATCAGTAATATACCCTTCTCTGATTAAGTTAGGTTTCCAACTTTAGCTGCAATAATGATACACCCGTTTAGGAGAAAGCAGTTTTGTTTGGGTTAGTTGGACTTAAAATCACAACTAACCCTGAAGAGATGTACTGAGTGTCATTCTGGCCTCTGGTTTTCAAAATCTGATTGTTTCTATGCTTTGATTTGGGCTACTTCACAAATACATTTTTTTCCAACCTGACTTTCCAACGCTTTGTTTAATGTAATAGATATTCACACTGAAGTATTGAGATGGGCTTTCTATGTAATTTTTCAAATCTATACAGCTCTCTGTGAACCAGCTATGCCCTGATGGTTAGATAATTTATACAGCTCTCTGTGAGTACTGACTGCTTAATGTAATACTTCAGCATAAATTGACTCCATGCATCTTCAAAATACAAATATTGTAGTTAGGCCTCTAACAGTGTTCTGTTCTCTTCTTGAGAGTTTTACATACGTGAACTGATGATTTCTGTCATATGGAGTTTTAACCACAACTATCCTAATTTTTTTTATCTTTTTATGTTTTACCTCAACAGAGAAACTTAACAGAGTACTTTGTAGCAGTAGATGTCAATAACATGCTTCATCTGTACGCTAGTATGCTTTATGAACGTCGAATCCTCATCTGCTGTAGCAAACTGAGCACTGTAAGTAGTACTTCCTGTTTTCTTTCTTTTCTTCTCTGTCAGTATTGGAGTTGAAGAGTTTAGCAATGATACATTTTTTTGTTTGTTTTCTTTATTTTAGTATCATATATACAATATTCATTAAGAGTTTGCTTTATTTGGTGCATAAACAAAGTCAGCTTAGTTTGTGTTCTCCTGTGATTTACTGGGTTAAAGGCTTTTTCATTAAAATAATTAGGGACACATCAGTTTTTTTAATTTTTTAGAGCTATGATAGTTGAAAGAGCATTGTTTTATTCTGCTTTTTAGTTATTTCATTTATCTCCATTTTACCATTAAAGACCCGATTGTATTTTTGATTTGATAACATGAATGTTAGCTTTCTGCACAAGTGTTTACAAGGTGTCATGTTTAGAAAATGAATTATTGCAGCAACTTCAATACATAAACTTAGGTTTATTATCTTCATAGTGCATTATTGTTAGCTTCAGCTAGGGTTGGGCATTATTTGAATTTCAATGATTCCTCAGTACAACTACAGTTCCTAGCTATTCTTGATTCCAATTCTTTTAGGATGCAAGGTTAAAAAGGTTAACCTAATTTAAATGAGCTAGCTAGCAGAGTTCTTTCTAGATGAAACAGTCTGAACTTATCTATGAATTTTAAGTCTATGAACTTGTTCCTTTTCATTAACTTTACTGTGAATTTCTCTCAGGGCTATTTTCAGCCAGTACATAAATATCAAACCTATGAACTTGAATATAAATGTTTTGAATTTTTTGAGTCTGGTCAACTACTTGGCTAACGTTGGCAATTTCAGGTTATTTGTTTTTGTAAAAATACATTGGCTAATGTTAGCTTTGTAGCTGAAATTGCACATGGTTGTGCACACACTTCCTACACATTCTTCTTTGCTTGTGTTTGAAGAGTTCTTCCGGTCGGCGGACTGGATATCGCAACTTGAAATCAAAATTAAAAAATTTGAAAGATTCCAGGAGAATCAGAATGTTAGTCCAGGTTCCAATTGATTTTCAATACTCTATACCCAACCCTAGCTTCAGCACACTCCTAACCTTTCTAGCCATTTACAGATCTTTTCACTCTCATAGTCTCACACCAATATTTTGTGGCAGCTACAGAAATTTAGAGACACACAAAGCAGCTTTTTCACAGAGTGGTACAGTAGAGGCCCAGGAGACAAACTTTCCCTCAAAGCTGAGAAGCAGAAAGCTGAGCTAAAACGCAATATAAACAATAGACACTAATTCATAGTACAATCTAAATAAATAATATTGTTGCAGTCTGACTGCTGAACTAGTAAATAGCTGTTTTTGAACTCATCAACCTATCAGGAGAGGGATTTGAAGACATCTGGTGGCGAAATTTCTGATTTTAACAATGGATCAGAGCAAGTGTTGATCCGCCGTGGTCTATTCTTACCCCAATATGAAGCTGACATACAAAGATTGTGTTTCAAAATCATGTTTTAAATGGCTGTTAGAATGTGGACAGAAAAATCAGTTGTCACATGTTGTGTTTTTCATCTTTGTCTGCAGTTGACAGCTTGTGTACATGGGTCTGCAGCCATGTTGTTTCCAATGTACTGGCAACATGTTTACATTCCTGTGCTTCCTCAGCATCTGTTAGACTACTGCTGGTGAGTTTGTCAGGGATTACCTTAAGCAAACGGTGCCCTCTGATCGAATAATCAGTATCAACACTACACTTACATAAGTCCTTTAGTGAAGATCACAAGTATAAACATTGGTTGTCCTGTTCTTAAAAGCTCTTGGGAGATTTTACTTAACCTTTTTTAAAGTTTCCTCAGTTCCTCTGTTACCCCAGTTGTGTTAATAACAATTGTAGACATTTCCTTTTAAAATCCTAAAATATACCAAAGAAAACAAAAATTAGTGACACTGTGATGCTGTATTTTGAATTAAAAAAATAAATACAAAATGTATTTGTGGAATTGTAATGAAGAGGTCTTTATTACTTAGACTATTCTTATTTGAATAATTCATAGCACTTTAAGAGCACCTGTGCACTTTATTAAAAGCACTTTATTTAGCACTGGACTTTAAGCATGGATTTGGAGATAAAGAATCATTTGCATACAAAATTTACCTATTTATTAAATATTTATTAAGTATTTAATAATTAGCATGTAGCCTTTTGTTCCAGGTTCTGCACAGCTGCTCCTCATTAAGAAGTGGGGTGGGTGTCTGTGAAAGCAGAATTGTTAGTCAGAGCAAATAGTCTACTGTTTTGAAACTTGAGTAAATGTTGGTGTAAAATCTGTTAAAAGTGTGAGTGCAGGAGAAGTGTTGTGGTGCTAAGAAAGTAACTCACCTGTCTTTTTTGTGTCCTCTTCCCCGGGGGTCCAGACACCATTTATAGGTTCCGGGAGAGACCATGGAAAATGTGGGGGATTTGTGCACATAGTTTTTGTGAGGTTCTGTGGTGTTTGGGTGTAGGTTTAAAAAATACAAAATATTTATAAAAAGTAAGGGGAGATATGTATATATTTGATAAAATGTGTGTTTGAGTTGGAAGTTGGGAATTGTTAAATTCCATGCAAAGAATGGGTTAGTTCTTTATCAGCTGTGCCTATTAAAGGCTGCAATTGTCTTTCAAGGAGGCTTGATGCTGTTAGGCTGAATGGTGTTGCGCCTGAATAAATCCGCTGCTACTTTCACCTTACTCTGCCTTTACTATTATTTGTCACTGGAAATCCAGTCGCAAAGGCCATCAAGTAACAGGAATACACTTTGAAGGTATCCTCCCAAATCCAAATACCAGTTTTGTTCGCAGTTATACAGAGCTAAAAGGTGATGAACCCATAAGTTGTAAATATGCCGCTCTTTTTTGTGGCATTGGTTTTGTGTCTTACTATACGGATTGACTAATGTGTGTCCTCGACAGAAGTTTAAATTTAGAGTTGCTAAATGAATGGTAACAGGGCCATTCATGTTAGGAGGGGCCCAGACCCTTACTCTATAAATAGGACTGACTAACATCAGTTGTCATTCAAAAACGTCTTCTTATTTGGATCAGAATCCTGTTGACAACTTCACCAGTGGGAGCAAAGCAACACTAGGCGACTAGGTCTATCCTAGGTCTCTTGGTGCTTGTTTCCAGCCGTTTGGTTGTCTTTAAGCTTGCAAAAAGTAGCAGTACTTTTAATGTTATTAAGTAAGTAGCCATACTTAGAAAGTAAGCAATACTTTACAGGTAGTAATACCTTACTGTGCTAGCTAGTAAATGGCAACATATCTGCCATTTTGTTGTAGTTTTTTGAGAGAGTCTTTTTGCTGCTCACGCTAATCATGGCTACTGGGTTTAATATCGGTGTAGACAAAGAAAGCCCTAAACTCTAATTGTGGCACAACTTCTTAATGGGTTACTTTTCTGATGTCTGCAGCATGGCTGGTTCATTGCAATTCAATTAAGTTTATTTATATAGCACCAATTCACAACACATGTTGTCTCAAGGCACTTCACAAAGTCAGGTACATATATTCTAATTAATCCTAACCATTGAACAGTGCAGTCAGATTCAGTTATTTATTCAAAGTGGAAAAAAGTTTTTCTATCTAAGGAAACCCAGCAGATTGCATCAAGTCAGAGATTTGTAGCAGTCACTCCTCCGGGATGAGCATGTAGAGATATTGGACAGTCACTGGCGTTGACTTTGCAGTAATCCTCATACTGAGCATGCATGTAGCGACAGTGGAGAGGAAAAACTCCCTTTTAACAGGAAGAAACATCCAGCAGAACCAGGCTCAGTGTGAGCCATCTGCCACCACCGCCTGGGGGTTTGAGAGAACAGAGCAGAGAAACAAAAGAACACAGAAGCACTGATCCAGGAGTACTTTCTATGGGAAGGAAAAGTAAATGTTAATGGATGTAGCTCCTTTAGTCGTTTCATCTAGAAAGAAAGAACAGATATACTTTGAGCCAGTTTTCAAGATTAGAGTCTGAAAGAGAGCACATATAATTCGTTACAGTAAAAGCTCAGTCAATTGCTATATATAGGAGAGAGAAAGGGTTAAACACTGAAAGACAGGGCCATGTGGATCATCTGTAGAAGGTGAGCATTAAGTTGTTGCCAGCAGAAGCTTGGACGATGCCCCTCTCCAGAAAGGTGACACAGAGTCAGGCCAGGTGTAGCTTCTAGGAAGAGAAAAGACAGAAAACATAAAGTTAAAAACTGAAATAACAGCAAATAATGCAAAATTGGAGAGTAGTATGAGAATGTAGCGAAGAGTGTGAAAGTGGTCATTATGTCCTCCAGCAGCCTAAGCCTATAGCAGCATAACTACAGAGATAGTTTCAGTTTATTTATTTATGTAGCGCTTAATTACAACAATGTTGTCTCAAGACACCCCACAAAGGGTCTGGAACAGCGCGGGACCAGACCAAACCACCGAGTGCCAGAGCCCGGCCACCCTAGAATGGGCCACGTGTAGGGGCACTAAGAAAAAATAATAAACTGATAAAGTTTGTCCATCTAGAGCCTACTGATGGTCATTGTTATACTAAAAAACACAAGGATTGGGATACCCATCTCTGTCAGACTGATTATAACCATTGGAAAAGAGAAGGGTCATACAGGTAGCAGAAATGGAGGGTATGTTTGCACCTCAACCATAACTGAGCCGGTTTAGGCTAAACCTGACTCCCCCTTACTCTATCCAACAGAGAGGGAGGAGGGCAGAGGTAAAAAATAAGGAAGATAACTCAGGATAACCTAAGCCACTCTAACTATAAGCTTTATCAAAAAGGAATGTTTTAAGCCTAGCCTTAAAAGTAGACAGGGTGTCTGCCTCATGGACTAAAACTGGGAGCTGGTTCCACAGGAAAGGAGCCTGATAACCAAAGGATCTGGCTCCCATTCTACTTCTAGAGACTCTAGGAACCACCAGTAAACCTGCAGTCTGAGAATGAAGTGCTCTGTTAGGAACGTATGGAACAATCAGATCTCTGATGTATGATGGAGCTAGATCATATGTGAGGAGGAGAATTTTAAATTCTATTCTGGATTTAACAGGGAGCCAATGAGTTCATCAGAACTCTTGCTGCAGCATTCTGAATCAGCTGAAGGCTTTTAACTGCATTTTGTCGACATCCTGATAGTAAAGAATTACAATAGTCCAGCCTTGAGGTAACAAATCCATGGACTAGTTTTTCAGCGTCACTCCTGGATAGGATATTTCTAATTTTGGCAATGTTCCGGAGGTGAAAGAAGGAAATCCTAGAAACTTGTTTAATATGGGATTATATATATGTCATATATTAATATGGGACTACTACACATAGCCCATTCTAAAATGGCCCAACTCTAACACTCAGTAGTTTATTCTAACCTCCCTAACAACCCCGCACCATTCCAAACCCTTTGTGAAATTGCTTGAGATGACATGTATTGTGAATTGATGCTATATAAATAAAAACTGAGTTGAACTGAATTAAATTTAATTGACATGTCCCGATTACAAATACCAACCAACCTTTTTTATTTTATTACCAGAGGTCAATTTAATGTTGTCTACATTAATTGATTGATTAAGTGGTTTCTTTTTCAAAGATTCCAGTCCAAAGACGACAACTTCTCTCTTGTCTGAATTTAAAAATCCTAGAAACCTGTTTAATATGGGATTTAAATGACATGTCCTGGTCAAAAATAACACCATGGTCTTTTACTTTATTACCGGAGGTCAATTTAATGCCATCCAGGTTAAGTGATTGACTAAGCAGTTTCTTTTTTAAAGACTCTGGTCCACAGACGACAACTTTTGTCTTGTCTGAATTTAGAAGCAAAAAATTTAAAGTCATCCAAGTTTTTATGTCTTCAAGACATGCTTGTAGTATATCTAACTGGTTGGGTTCATCAGGATTTATGGATAAGTAAAGCTGAGTATCATCAGCGTAACAATGAAAATTTATCCTATGGTGCCTGATAATTTGACCTATTGGAAGCTTATATATACACAGAAGGGGAGGTGAAGATGCGGAGGGCAGGATAATGGTTGATGTGCCTCTGTTCTTCATTTACACATTCACAAACAACTGTTAAATACAGAAAATGCCAACTAGAAATATTTCCCACCATCGCTTTGGCGCTCCATCTAGCGCAGCACCCCTATGCACCACATACACGGGGTTGGACAATGAAACTGAAACACCTGTCATTTTAGTGTGGGAGGTTTCATGGCTAAATTGGACCAGCCTGGTAGCCAGTCTTCATTGATTGCACATTGCACCAGCAAGAGCAGAGTGTGAAGGTTCAATTAGCAGGGTAAGAGCACAGTTTTGCTCAAAATATTGAAATGCACACAATATTATGGGTGACATACCAGAGTTCAAAAGAGGACAAATTGTTGGTGCACGTCTTGCTGGCGCATTTGTGACCAAGACAGCAAGTCTTTGTGATGTATCAAGAGCCACGATATCCAGGGTAATGTCAGCATACCACCAAGAAGGACCAACCACATCCAACAGGATTAACTGTGGACGCAAGAGGAAGCTGTCTGAAAGGGATGTTCGGGTGCTAACCCGGATTGTATCCAAAAAACATAAAACCATGGCTGCCCAAATCACAGCAGAATTAAATGTGCACCTCAACTCTCCTGTTTCCACCAGAACTGTCCGTCGGGAGCTCCACAGGGTCAATATACATGGCCGGGCTACTATAGCCAAACCTTTGGTCACTCATGCCAATGACAACGTCGGTTTCAATGGTGCAAGGAGCGCAAATCTTGGGCTGTGGACAATGTGAAACATGTATTGTTCTCTGATGAGTCCACCTTTACTGTTTTCCCCACATCCGGGAGAGTTACGGTGTGGAGAAGCCCCAAAGAAGCGTACCACCCAG
The DNA here is from genome assembly GCF_021462225.1 of Girardinichthys multiradiatus. NCBI lineage: Eukaryota > Metazoa > Chordata > Actinopteri > Cyprinodontiformes > Goodeidae > Girardinichthys > Girardinichthys multiradiatus. Next base: position 2,792,617 of record NC_061801.1, on the reverse strand, counting down.
ACTGTTGCATGCCCAGAGTGAAGCATGGGGGTGGATCAGTGATGGTTTGGGCTGCCTTATCATGGCTTCCCTTGGCCCAATAGTTGTGCTAGATGGGCTAGATGCGTCACTGCCAAGGACTACCGAACCATTCTTGAGGACCATGTGCATCCAATGGTTCAAACATTGTATCCTGAAGGCGCTGCCGTGTATCAGAATGACAATGCAAGAAAGTCTGCAAATATCCTTTAGTAAGAAATATCCACTTTAAATGACAAGGGAGCTATTAGATTTGTCTCTCCAATAGAAAACCACCATTATTTATACCCAAGCTATTTTTTTGTTCCACAGAAAGAGGCAGTGGGCAGTGCGAGACATTTTGGATCTCGTGCCCTGAACCGTTAGTAGTAAATACAAATTGAGGATACCTACTCACACCACCCTGCTGCATTCATTGTTGGCAGGTTTACTTTAGTCAAACTGAAATATGCTTATTTGCAACTACCCATTTATCCTACATGTTGCAAATACTTACGGGTTTCGCATGCCAGTGGATAGCAAACGAATTTAGGGTTCTACCTGACTTCCAGAGTGTTTGTAAAAGGCACAGAGGCAGCATTGCCTCCATTGTGAGAAAGGGGCATTCTTGTCCAATTGAAATGTATGTTGATCAAAGAAATAAACTCTGGTCTTTTTTTTTTTTTTTAGAGCCACTCGAACAAATTACAGTATACAATTATTATACGTATACACCTATTAACACACTCAACAAAATAATACTGACGAGACAGTGCATAACAGGAAAATAAATAAAAACAAATTACAATGCACCAGCTTCAGCTGTTTTTGTTGGTTTTTCAACTAAAGGAAAAAACGTTAAATTACTGACTACAGAATAAACCCAAACCTCCCCTTCCCATCGCAGCTCACCAAAGTCAACCCAAGAAACTCTTAATCAGATATGTACGCCCATATTCATAACCAAAGCAAAAGATCGCACTGAAGGGCACCTTCTTTTAGGCAACACCTCCAAGTTTGAAAAATAGGAAAAAGACATTGGTATTTTTTCTAAAACCTTTGTGTAGATCCACGTAAAGTGTATTTAATTTTCTCAACTTTAAAGAAAACGTATCTCTGACCCACAGGGATATTGAGGGACGTTTATCAGACTTAAAGTGTAACAATAAAGAACGTCTAGCGATTAAAGATGAAAAAGCAATAATATCCTTTTGAACAGAATTTAGTGCTAAAGTACAGTTGAGGATACCAAATGTGGCAACAAATGGACAAGGTTGCAAATTTACTTTGAGAACATAAGAAATAATTGAGAAGTAACTAGACCAAAATTTATATAACTTAGGACAGAAAAAGAACATATGGCCAAGATGACATGGGGAGCCTTTGCGTTTATCGCTTGTATCCATAACATCCGGGTAAATCTCAGAAAGCCTAGATTTTGAGAAAAGAACCCTATGTACAACTTTAAATTGAATCAGACTAAGACAAGCACAAGAGGAAGTAGATCGAATTCTGTCAATGGCGTTATCCCAGAGCTCTTCACTCAGCTGGATTCCCAACTCTTTATCCCATGCATTTTTAATTTTAACACTAGAATCAACCCTTAGAGTTAGAATACAATTATAAATCTTTGAAATCAGGCCTTTCTGAAGCGGATTACATGCGATATGTTTTTCCCAGGGCTGGTCAGGGAAAACGGAAGGGAAATTTGGGAAACATTTAGAGGCAAAATTCCAAATTTGTAGGTAACGAAAGAAATGTGTACCAGGTAAATTATATTTGGAAGACCAAATAGCAAAACTATAAAATTTCCCTCATGTGTATAGGTTTCTCATTTGTTTTATACCTCTATCATACCAAACTGAAAATGATGGATCCAAAAGAGACCGAGGAAACAAATGGTTGTTAGTAACTCTGGTCTTTCTAAAAACAAGGTCTTGGTCCGCTTGAAGTGAATCAAGTGCAGGAAGTGGACTACAATGCAGGGAATCATGGGTGAACACAACAAAAACACGTGTGTAGTGGGATTGCCAGTAGAAACTGCTTGAGGTCACATGTTGAGGGAGGTCAAGTTTAAAGCTCTGCTAGAAGTTCAGAACAAAGTATATCACAAGTATTTACAAGAACAATGAAGTTTTCAAACTAGTTATTATGAAAAAACATTTTCAAGACAGTCAGATTACTGTCAAAAGATTAAGACTAATAGTTCTGCAAAAAGCATAAAAAATAAACTTGTGACGACCCAAATTGAACTTGTCTTCAATTGTACTGGGTCTCGTGGAGTATTAGGTGTGAAAACGACCATAGACGTTAGTGGTGCCAGCCATTAAGGGCTGGCGTAATGACAATAAAGGTTCTAATGAGGTCACGCAGGAGACATTCCCTATAATGAGAAACTTACTCATGCTAATCAGAGTACCGGGGTCATATTTATATTTTCAGGCGGGCTGGCGGGGTGGATGGGTTGTGTCCTCTTTTTGGATCTGTGGTCACCGGCATTTTGTGTGGTTGAAGGGGCATGGTGGGAGTCGCTGGCCCTGGGTGCGGGCTTCTGGCCGTGGACCTCGGCCGGGTGCATTTGTGGTTTTTTGGTGTTGGGTCAAGTGATCCATTGTGACTACGGTGCTTGGTGGTGTCTGTTGCACTTGTAAGCGGAGGTTGGTTTGGCATTGCGCAGGGCCCTTGCCTTGTCATTGCAGCGAGCTGTATGATGGAGGGCATGATGGGTAGGGGGTGCTCGGAGCAGGGCTATGTGTAGAGCTGTGTGGATGCGTCTTTTCGGGGGTGAAGCTCATCTGTTGGCTGTGCCTCTATGGGGAGGGGATTTATGGCGTTTGGGTTCGGGGGCATGTGTTCCATATCTGTGACCTGGTTGGGACTTTTATCCTGAAATGGCTCTGGTTGGTGGGCTTGTTTGGACCAGGTAGACCCCTCTTTGGTCCGTGGCCCCTTCTCCCGTTGGGCACAGGGGTTGTTGGGGGCTAGGGTTGGATTGGGGGGGGGTTAAGGTTTGGGCTGGTGCTGGGGCGGTCTGCCTGTCTCCATCCTGGAAGGAAGGGGACAACCTCCTGGGTCCAGGGGGCCGGTTGCCCCTCTGGGGTATCGATACCTGGATCTGGGAGTATAGTGTATGTATGGGGAGTGTGAGTGAGTGTCCACATTAGTACCATGCACTTTTCGGTGCATGGTACCTTGTCTTTCTTTTTCTCTGTATTATTTTCTCCTTCTCTCCCCTTTTCCTTTTTGCCAAACCTCTCTCTCTTTCTTGCTTTTTTTTTCCTTTTCATTTCCATCTCCATGTCCATTGCATTTGAAATGATCCCAAAGAAGTTTCCCAAAGTTTTTTCTATATCAAGTGGAGCATTATAGCGTTAGCCGTAATGCGCCACTTGTGAGAGTAAATCTGTCTGGCTTCTCCTTGGCACTTAGACAATTCTGAGTGCTATTTTTAGTTTTGGGGACACTCGAGAGCTGCTGTTTATGAGGATGGGTGGTGCCAGAATTTTTTCATTGCAGTAGCTTAGCAGTTGCTGTATGACAGCAAGGACTTGCTGGTCTGTGTTCAAAATAAAATAAACAATCTACAATACCATTGGGCCAAGCAATAGCAGATAATAATAATATAACAGATGAAGGGTTACTCGAAGTTTGCCACCACAAACACACACACACACACACAGAGACTTTAAAGAGCCTACTACTACTCACGAATAAATTCACGGAGAAAGCACCGTCTTTAAATGTTCCTCACTAAGTGCATTTCTTATTTTTGAGCCGCTCTCGTTTCTTAATTTGAATTCAGCCTATGCATCCATGGCTTGTTTATGTCTAGCACTCACATCGTGTATGTGGAATGATTGCGTGTGTTAAATCCATCCTGGGTGTACGCAGTTTTTTTATGGAAGCTGCAGCCCTAGTGAGCAAAATGTCTGCAGGCAAAACTAAATGCACTGTCCATGGTCATTGAGTATTCAAGCCATGGTGTTGTTCATACCATTGGCAATTGAATGACGCATTTGCTGACCGTACTTCTTAGCCAAATATTTAATCAACAACAGGTGCCTTGGTCCATGACTGGGTGACTGGCAGATGTTAGATAGAACGTTAAGGAGGAGGGGGTTAGTTCTAGCTTCGCCACAGCTTGGGGCTGTGGCTGCAGGTTAATGTCACATGGGTTAGGGTTGAATTGCGCCGCTCAAGGTGGCAGCAGGTTGGAGTAGCTCTGTTACTTTTGATTCTGATTTATTCTTTTTTGGGAACTATTCCTCTTGTGGTGGATACAGTTGATTTTTTTTGGACTACTGTCCACTCCGGTGCTGGATGCTGTGCAGCTTGGAGGATTTTTCTTAATACTTTCTATTTTTGGACATTTGTTATGATGCATTGCCATGGCAACGGGGTTGTTTTTTACAACCGGGAGCAGCTGATTAATATCTCAAAAGCTCAAATAATACTTCAGCTACAACCCCAAATCCCTGATGAGTTGAAAAGGAGACGTCGTGGATGCAGAGCAGGAGCTAAGAGAAGAGAGAGAAGGAGGAAGTTCAAACCATCTCTTCTGTCGATTTTGATGGGCAATGTGAGATCGTTGGGAAACAAGTTGGATGAACTCCAAGCCCTACAAAGGACCCAGCCAGAGTACCGGGCATGCAGTATCATGTGTTTTACTGAGACATAGCTGCAGGATCATATCCCCGACTCCAGCGTCTCTCTGCCGGGCTTTTTAACCTTACGAGCAGACAGAGATTTAAAGAGGAGCGGCAAATGTAAAGGAGGTGGACTGGCAGTGCTTGTGAACAACAGATGGTGTAATCCAGGACATATTACTGTGAAGTGTCGTCTCTGCAGTCCAGATATTGAACTGTTGGCAGTAAGTTTTTGTCCATATTATTTACCCAGAGAGTTCACCAGTGTTATTTGGGCAACAGTTTACGTTCCACCTTCCGCTGTTGCTGACACTGCATGTGATGCCATCAGCTCAGTTGTTGCTAAGCTACAGACACAAAACCCCAATGCTTTTGTGGCAATTTCTGGTGATTTTAACCATGCTTCACTCTCTGCTACACTTCCAATGTTTCAACAATTTGTCAGCTGCTCTACCAGAGAAAACAAAATATTGGATTTGTTTTATGCAAATGTCAAGGACTCATACATCTCTACAGCAAGACCTCCTCTAGGCAAATCAGATCACAATCTTGTTTTTCTCTGCTCGAAATATAAGCCCCTTGTTCAGAGGCAACCTGTAATAAAGAGGACTGTGAGAAAATAGTCACATGAAGCTGAAGAAGCTCTGCAAGGTTGCTTTGAGGCTACAGACTGGGACGCACTGTGCCAGCCACATGGAGAGGACATCAATGCCATGACTGAGTGTGTAACCGACTATATAAACTTCTGTGTGGATAACATCATCCCCACCAGAACCGTGAGATGCTTCCCCAATAACAAACTTTGGATCACCAATGACCAGAAGGACCTGCTTAACAAGAAAAAAAAAGCCTTCAGAGAGGGAGACAGAGAATTATTGAGGAGTATACAGAAGCAACTTAAAGTCAAGATAAGAGACAGCAAGGAGGTGTACAAGAAGAAGCTGGAGAGCAAGCTCCAGCAAAACAATATCAGAGATGTGTGGACAGGGATGAAGAAGATCACAGGCTTCAAGCAGAAGGATGATCAGACCAATGGAGGTCTGGACAGAGCCAATGAACTGAACACATTCTTCAATCGGTTCAGTTCAGAAACAAGCTTCGCATCCTCTCCTGCCCACAGCCAAACAGACATTCCATCTTCCTTTGACCCACAGGACCCACAGCTGTCCAGTAACACCTCACATTTTTTATCTTCCACCTCAGCCCTAGACCCTTCTGCTTCTACATGTTTGCCTTCAACCATATCAGAAGATGCTGATGCTTCCTTTGCTTCCCCCTTCCACCTGTGTGTCTCAAGAAGTCAGGTGAAGAGACAACTGGAGAGACTGAATAGGAATAAGGCTGCAGGTCCAGATCATGTCAGCCCTAGAGTCCTGAAGGCCTGTGCAGAGCAGCTCTGTGGGATTCTGCAGCACCTCTTCAACCATAGCCTGTCCCAGAAGAAGGTTCCGGTGTTGTGGAAGACCTCCTGTCTTGTTCCGGTACCAAAGAAAACTCACCCATCAGTCCTCAATGACTATAGACCTGTTGCCCTGACATCTCACATCATGAAGGTCCTAGAGAGACTCCTGTTGGCCCACCTGAGTAAGCAAACAGTAAACCATCAGGACCCCCTTCAGTTTGCTTATCGCTGTGGAGTTGGAGTTGAAGATGCCATCATACACCTGCTTCAACAAACCCACTGTCATCTGGACAAAGCCAGTAGCACTGTGAGGATCATGTTCTTTGATTTCTGCAGTGCATTTAATACAATCCAACCTGATTTGCTTTGTCAGAAACTCCAGAAGACTCAGGTGGAGGCCTCAACAATCTGCTGGATCAAAGACTACCTGACAAACAGACCACAGTTTGTGAGACTGAAGGGTTGTGAGTCTAACCAGGTAGTCAGCAGCACAGGAGCACCACAGGGGACTGTACTCTCACCATTCCTTTTCACTCTGTACACCTCAGACTTCCAGTACAAGACAGACTCCTGTCATCTGCAGAAATACTCGGATGATTCTGCAGTTGTGGGGTGGATCAGAGATGGACAAGAAGCTGAGTACAGGATGGTGGTGGACCGCTTTGTGGCATGGTGTGGAAACAATCATCTCATTTTGAACGTGACTAAAACAAAGGAGATGATTGTAGATTTTAAGAGAAACAGGAATAAGTCGAAAACTATTTATATCATGGGAGAAGAGGTGGAGGTGGTGGAGGAGTATAAATACCTCGGTGTTCACCTGGACAACAGACTAGAGTGGAGATGCAACGGTGAAGCCATCTACAAGAAGGGGCAGGGCAGACTGTACTTCTTGAGGAAGCTTAGGTCCTTTCGTGTTTGCAGCAAGATGCTGCATATCTTCTATAAGTCTGTTGTGGAGAGAGTGATCTCTTCTGCCATCATCTGCTGGGGAAGCAGCATCAGAGCCAGGGACTTAAAAAAGCTCAACAAGCTGATAAAGAAGGCTGGATCTGTTCTGGGGACTCCTCTGGAACCTCTGGAGATCATTGTGGAAAGACGGATTCTTCATAAAATGAAGAACATTATGGAGAACCCTGATCATCCTCTTCATGAGACTGTCCTACAACAACAGAGTGTCTTCAGTCAGAGGCTTCTTCAGATCAGCTGTAAGACGGAGCGCTACAGGAGATCCTTCCTGCTCACAGCCATCAGCATCTACAAAGGCTCTTTGAGGAAACCTTCATAATATGAGCTACAACAACATTTAATTTCCCTTTGGGATTAATAAAGTATTTTTGAATTGAATTGAATTGAATGGTGCAGACACATGTTCTTCATCCTCACCGTTGCTCTTCTTCTGCTCCTCCAGGTTTGGTAGAGGTTTCTTCCTGGTTCTGATAGTTTTCACGTAGTTCTGATAGACTTTGGACCTGGTTCAAGTGGAGGTTTGTACATGGTTCTGATGAAGATTGTAACCAGGTTCTGATGGAGATTTGTTTCTGGTTCTGATGGAGTTTGGGTCTAATTTTAATGGAGGTTTGTTCCAGGTTCTGATGAATTTTGGACGTGGTTCTGATAGAGGGTTATAACTGGTTCTGATGGAGATTTGCACCAGGTTCTGACAGAGAGCTGTTCCTGGTTCTGATGAAGTTTGGGTCTGGTTCTGAAGATTTGTTCCATGTTCTGATTAAGCTTGGACCTGGTTCTGATGGAGGGTTGTTCCTGGCTCTGATGGAGTTCGGACCCGGTTCTGATAAAAGGGTTTTCCTGGTTCTGAAGGTGATTGGACCTGGTTCTGGTGGATGGTACCCAACTGGTTCTGATAGAGTTTGAGTCCGGTTCTGATAGAAGTTTCTTCCTGGTTCTGACAGAGTTTGGACCTGGTTCTGGTGGAAGGTTCCTAGCTGGTTCTGATGGAGATTTCCCCTTGGTTCTGATGGAGTTTGTGTCTGGTTCTGATAGAAATTTGTTCTAGGTTCTGATGTGCTAACAGCCTATATGCCAAAGTCTATGAAATTGCCTTTTAAATTTAATCACTGTTGTCTAATTGTTGGAACAGCATACATGATTAAGTACCCCACACAAAATGGCCGCCATGTAGTTGCCTCCAATGAAGATGGTTAAAGGGTTAGGCATTGGATCAGATTTAGGCCATTGAAATGAATGAAAATGAATGAAAGTCAATGCAAAGTCCTCAAAAAGATAGTAATCCATGGATGTGTGTGTGTGTGTGTGTGTGTGTGTGTGTGTGTGTGTGTGTGTGTGTGTGTGTGTGTGTACCCACTGGCAAGGCGTTAGTGGTAGGGTCAGGTGTAGGCCATAGAAATGAAGACAATGAAGGGAAGTCAATGGAAAGTCCTCACAAAGACAGTAATCCATGAATGTGTGTGTATGTGTCCGAGTGTGAGACACGGAGAGAATAGAGGCAGAAAGAAAGACAGAATCACATCCAGACATAGACAGTAGGAGATACACAGAGATATAAATAGAACAATGAGGAATGAATCAGCAAAGAGTGTCAGTGTAACTTGACACCTGCAGCATTTCTAATGCAGCACCTCACTATCGTCTCCCCGTGGCCTGGGCTTTTAACATGGAGGCGCATGCTCCCGAACTACCGCCCATAAGTCGGAAACCGTAAGGGCTATCGACGTCATTCTTGGACCGTTTTTCTCAGAACGGACAGGGGAACGAGAATATTAACACTTTTCTGCTGAAAATATAATATTAAAGGCACAACACTAGGTGAAAAGAAAGGGAAAAATGGAGAGAAACACAAAAATTCCTGAACATGCTCTCAAACAACATCAAATAACGCGGAAACTATAAGGGCTATCGATTTTATTCATGCACCGAATGAATCAACAGGCCTTGATGAACAATCGTGGAGCTTCTCAAGTTTCTACAAAAATCTGTCTGGGAGGTGTGACCCTGTGAAAAAGTGGATCATTTTGACGATTTTTAACCTGAGTGAAGGTGAATTTGTTACTCTCAAACAAACCTACCTCACGAAAAAAACGATAAAAAGTATCCAAATATTTTTTAGACCGTAGGTATCAGCAGGGATCGGTGAACAATCCTGGAGATTTTGGTGTGTCTACATAAATCCGTGTAGGAGATGTGACTGTGTAGAAAAGTGGATAATTTTGAAATTTTTCAATTTTAAACAGATTTGGTACTCCTAAACAAATTTTTTTTATAACAAAACGATAAAAGGTATCAAAACAATTCCTTCACTGTGAGCGCCAGCAAGGTCTGAGGATGAATTGGTGCAAAGCTCATGTCTCTATCTTGAACGGTTTACAAGAGACGGCGATTCGAAAATGTGTGAGTTTAAGGATTTTTTGCTCTGATTTTTTCTGAAATTCCTATAGGTTTTCCATTCAGGGTGTGTTGACTTTGCGTTGCTCCGGGGCGTGTTGCTTGAAATCTGTTAGTCCCACATCAATGAGGGTGACATTTTCTGAATCGCGAAAGAGCATCCTACGTTTTGATACATAATTTGTGCCAGTAGAGTGAAAATTGAGCGAGTGAGAAGAGTTTGTTCGTTCTTTCTCAGGTTATTCAAAAACCTAGAGCGTACACTCTACCAACTGACGAATTCCGCCATAGGATTACATTATAAAATCAAAAACGTCAAAAATCTTACCTAACATTTGAATCGCGATTGTAGAAGAACCGTAAAAGATATCAAAAACCTGAATAATTTGAAGATAGCTTAATGTCTTGTGAACATTTTAAAAGTTGAATGGTGTTTCTAGCTGAAAGTATGCAGAAGTAGTAAGCTGTGAAAGAGCGCAAAGGTTTAGCTGAATTTTGCTGAATCTCCATTCATTTCAATGGGACAAAAATTGGCATAAAAAGCTGAATATTTCAAAAATTATAATAGCTGAAGTTACCAAAAGTCATAGCTTAATTCTCCAGAACGAGCCGAACGTTTTGATACCAAAACTGTTGAAATCGGTTGAAAAATGTAGGACTAGTTACGCGCAGAAAAACGTACGGAAAATATAATAATAATAAAAATAAAAATAAAGAAAAACAGAAAAACAATAAGGGAGAATTGAAATGAAATAAGTAATCAGCAGGAACACACATTGAGAACATTGAAGTCAGTGTGTTATTGTGATATAAGAGCTGACACTTACACCCTTCAATCAACCACAGCAGTGATCACTGCACTAAACCTAGAACTTAATTGGAAGAACTCCTGTTTGTAGGAATGATTTTCTAGAGAATAAAATTACAAAGTACTACAGACATGCCAAACTTCAAGGAAATTAAATATGAAATGACAGCAGAGCAGTGGAATGAACGATGTTAGTTTTATTTGTTGTCAGACTGTTGTAAGCATGGGTAAGTATGTGCTCAGCAGCCTTAACTAAACTGTGAACCTTAATCTGCTTTTTGCTCTCAGTGCCCCAATGCCTTTCCTCATAGGAGTACATTCCAGCCTGATGGAGGTAGGTGTCTGACCTTGTGGCACACATGAACAGGATCATTAAAAATTGAAAGCTCTGAATGTGAATCTCTGCATTTGATTTAATTATGCCTGTTGTGTTTTTGACAAGCTGTAAATTATTTAAATAAACAGAATGTATAGTATGTCTCTATGATATTTGCTTCTGATGTTTTTGTAGAAAGTTCAAGGGATGACTCTGGATGATGTGGTTCTCTTGAATGTAGACAACAACACCCTAGAAACCCCCTATGATGATCTTCAAAGTCTTCCCAATGATGTGGTGAGAAACTCATGGGCAGCTACTAATAGTTGTTTACTGTTTAGAAAGACAAAACTAAGAAATCACAGTTTTTGGATAAAAATATCATTAGTCTGTAAAGCGCCATTATAAAGTGCGTAATAATGACTGTGACTTCATGACCTGCAGGTTTCTTCTCTAAAAAGTCGTTTGAAGAAGGTTTCAACAACAACAGGTGACGGTGTGGCCCGAGCCTTTCTCAAAAGTCAGGCGTCTCTGTTTGGCAGCTACAGGAACGCCCTGCAGATTGAAGTGGTCAGTCTGTTATGGAGTTTAAACCTAAGAGTCATAGCTTTTGGCTAAACACGGCTGTTCATTTGTGAGTTGTTTTTTTTTTTTCATCAGGCTCAGTCAATAATTGTTTTTGAACTCACAGATCAAATTACAATTCTCGAATTATTTCATAAAAGCCATGAGAATCTAAATTTTGCTTTGGTAGTTTCAGTTGCTATTTTCTCTAAAAGTAGATATCAAGATTGTTTTAATGTGTTAAAATTTTCAATATACCGTAAATTTATTTACAAGTTCAAGTTGGATTATCCACTAAGAGTCCCAGGATTTAAATCCCCGGGACTTCATTTACCCAGGTAATAGAAATCCCAGGTCGTTTCTGTACTTTCCACTGTCTAAGAAGCAGCGGAACATTTATTTAAATCACCCTAATGGCGTTCGGGGATGTTGTAAAGATAACTGTACTACACCTCCAGTCCAGTGGGCAGAACAACAAAACAGAACATGGCACATTACAAGTTGACAAAAGAACACAAAGAAAAAAAAAAGAAAGATACATCTTGACTATACCATAAATCTAAAATGCCATGGGTTTCAACACATTCAAACACACAAAAATAAGACTATTAAAATATTTTAAAATGTATGCATTTTCAAGGTTTTTTTATTGTTGCTGTCCATTATTGAGAAAATACAATACTTTGTATACACAAGTAATTCAGTGAGATTTGGCTTATGATTGGAGAACTTGGATTTATGAATAAAAAATGGACAGGGGAGGTAGTAGGTTAGTAACGTAAAAGTGAGAATTGAGTTTGCTGAAAAATGAGGGTGAACATGATAAGAAATATAATGTGAAAGTCTGCTTCAAAGATGTTTTGTAAACAAGCAATAGCCGAATAAGTGAACCATTGTTTATCGGCTTCACAAAAAGCACAATTTACATTAATAAAGTCTCTCAGGGTAATGGTTATTTCCTGAGCCCACTTCGGGACCCCTGGAGTAGACGATGGCAGGACACGAGAGTGAGGAGCATCACTGGGAGCTTTTGGGAGACTGCATCCAAACCTGGAACTGTGGTCTCTTCTCCTGCTGTGTTTTCTGCATAAACTCATAAAAAATTGAAAATAATGAAGAGTTCACATTCCACTAAATTAAGTTAACATGAGAAGCCAATCTTAGGCAATTGTGTAGGTTTTGTGTATAAGGAAAAGTGTCTTATCATTAAGCGGTATTCTATCTCTTTTTCTTACTATGAATTAAATAAATATAATTACTTTGTATTGTAAGGAAAGAAAACACAAAATACCTACATTAAAGCTGCACCAGGTAACTTTCATTAAAATGTTTTTTTTTTTTTTTTTTTTTTTTTTACATATTTCTTAAAACTGTCACTATGTCCAGACAGTAAAATATGGACAGATAATCTGTGAAAAAAATCAAGTCCCTTGGCCTCTTTCCAGTGGTCCAACTCCCATTTGCGGAAATACACCACCCCCAGTCAGAACCAACCAGTCAGAGCCAGGAGGAATGTTTTAGCACTGTAGGCTCATTCTTGATGAGCTGGCTGCACATATTAAGTTTTGAGGTCTACTTTATCACTTCGAAAAATTGAAAAACTACTTTTTTAGGACAAATTAATGGTATAAAAATGATTAATTTTACACTCACATCCTCAATTTACTGCTGCTGTGCATTGTGGGATATCTTGCTACACAGAACTCCGCCCCCTTAACAATCCTGGGGTAATCTAAAAAGTCCTACATCCAGACCAGGACCTTTTAATCAGTGAAAGTGTGGACCTGGGAAAGTGAAATTACTCTGGTAAAATTGTATTGAAACTCGCTGAGAGCTTTCAGAAGCTCAGTTAATGGCTGAAAGTCTCTAAAATGGAAAAGGGGCTATTGTTTGTTACATAGAGCTTCGATAAAAATTGTTTAGGTTTTTTTTGTTGTTTTTTTTAGGGGGAACCAATAACATTCAATGAGGAGACATTTATCAACCATCGCTCCAGTGCCATGAGACAGTTTCTCCAGAATGCTATTCAGCTACAACTCTTTAAACAGGTATACCTGCAGCAGCTACTTCTTTGAAATACAACCTTCAACATCAACTGTGCTCTATGGTTCTGTAATGTACAAGCTAATACAACATTTTAATATTCCTCTTTCAACCTTTGTACTTATAATGCAGTTTATTGATGGTCGCTTGGACCTGCTAAACTCAGGAGAGGGTTTTAATGACATTTTTGAAGAGGAGATCAACATGGGGGAATATGCCGGTGAGCCACCAATAATGCCATACAAAAATGATTTCTTTTTAATGACCAGAATGATGATAAATTACATTTAAACCTTTAAATAACCTTAGACTGGCAGTTATATTTTGAACTTTGCTCAATGTTTCCCCTACCATTATATAAGGGTGTAACCACCCCATTACCATGTCAGTGTACCTTTCATTTCATTTTAATTGTAATTATATATTAAAAAAAATACAACAAATGTCATCTCAAGGCACATTTCTCACAGAAATACATAGTCAGTTAGTTACAATCATATAAGCAGATTAACATATAATTACATATACATATAATTTCCAAGTCAATCAAACAATGCAATGAAGTTCAGTTTTTTATTTAAATTGGTAAAAAAAAAACTTATCTAAGAAAACATAGCTGATTGCATCTAGTCACAGACTTCAGTCAGTCCTCCTAAGTCTTTAATTTTGCAGCAATCCCTCATACTAAGCATGCACGGAGTGACAGTGATAAGAACTTGGCTCAATGTGAGCACGCCTCTGCCGCAACCTTCTGGGCGTTTCAGAAGACAGAGCATACACACAAAACACATGGTAGCACTGGTACAGGAGTACTTCCTATGTTTCCTATTAAACAGCTCTAAATGATGGCAACTGAACCTCTCTCGTTCTTAAAGATCTTTCACCTCTCATCCAAACGGCTACGTCAGATCTGCGCATGGGTTAGAAGTAATGGGTTTATAAGCTCAAGTCCAAACAGCTATTGGGATCCCTAATGTGGCAGTCAAGGGCACATGGGTAATTGGCACTACCCTCCATTCAGGCTTGAATATTGAACTGAATGGAAGGTAGGTACTTGGAAATCATGCCAATCCTGTTCAGTTTCATTATTTTATAATTAAATAATAATTATATAGCCCTACAAAAGTTACAGGTCGGGGTTATTTATAGAAATATATAATTCAATTACATAAACGGTTCAAAATTTAATAACATACTTATCATTTTAATCCTGCTTACAAGACAGTGCAATTGAATTGCAACCAACTGGGAGTACAGAAAGACAGAGCAGACACAAAAAGCACAGAAACACTGTATATTTTTTCTTTATATAGACAATTCTGAAACAGAGTTAATGGTCGCTGTAACTCAGTGACTTCATCTAGAAGGGAAACACAGCTAAATAGATAGGCTCTAAGACTGCAGTACAACTATTAGATATTTAAGAGGGATTCTCAGTCTACATACTCTTACAGATGCCTTCTTAGTGTCTGAATTGTTGGTCATTCTGACATGATTTTTATTCACCCCCCCCCACCCCCACCCCACCCCATCCCCAACCTCCTCCACACACACACACACATCTACCCCTCAAACCACCTCCCACCCCCTCCACCTTTCTGCACCACAGGCAGCGACAGGACCTACACCCAGTGGCTGATCACAGTGAAGGTGAGCTGACACACTTAAAGTCATCTGTTAAAATTGTTCTTTGAATTAGTCTCATGCTGGAGGATTTCCAGCAAAAATGACATGGCATTGTCTGTCAGAAGCAAAGGCCCAAACTAAGGACAAGGACAAAAATTTGAAACAACTTTGATGCAAACGACCTTAGTGGAGCCGCTAATATACGTAGCTTGGAGTATAAAACAATGGCAGAGCTAGAAATATGTAGAGAGGAGAATCTAAAGAGCCCCACTCAAGCCAGGCTTTTCCTGACAAGTTTGGACACTTAATGGAGAGATGGGAGACAAAATGAGTATGGTATGAAATGCCGGAGGAAAAAGAAAAGCTGTGAATAAAATTATATATTACGCATTCTGTGAAAGCAGCTGAACTTTTACAGTGTTTTTAGATGAGAATGTAGTTTTGTAAACCTGAAATATCTGAGCGGTTTATGAAGATATCCCTTAATTGCATAAGTGCACGGACGGTTCGGAGATGTCTGCCGCCCCAGCAGCCGCTTCGCCTCGCCTCGTCAGCTGACCGGGCGGTTGAGGTCCGCTCAACCCCGAGAGAACAGCTGACTGCCGGAACATTGTTTTCAAACTCCTGCTGGGTTTCCCCAATGAGTGGAAGTTAAACAGATTTAATTCAGTCAGATGTTTGGTTCATTTATTTTAATTATTATTATTATTAGTATGCTCTACAAATAAATTGATTTAAACTTTGTTCCTAAAGTTAATATGTTAGTGTTTAAGTTGTTAAAAGCTTTACAAATAAATTAAACAAATGGTATTTGTCATTAGTGTATTTTATCTACAGTGTCAGATTTTTATATCTATGAACACAAATTATTTTGAACATTTTAAATGGCTAATAATGAAGAAGATCATAAAACAAGAACATTTTAAACAAATAGGATTATAAGCCATCAACAATATGTGAAAGAGTAAATAAAAACCATGTAGTTATTTACAGTGGAGACAGCGGTATTAACCTTCAGGCTCCATTTGTTCGGTTTCACAGCTCTGTGCTTCACCTAACACGGTTGCCAGGCAACATAAGTTGAGCCAAGCCGAGGTAAGGGCAGGGGAAACGCAGGCCGACCTAACACCGCTGTAGATACCATATCTGCTCGGGTGGTCAGAGCTGCTTGGGGTCCTACGCCTCCTGATGACGTCACACTATCTGATTGGCTGAACGTTGGCAAACATGGACAACTTTTGAAAGAAATCTCCCATTACCTATCTAAAGGAACTTACCACAGCCTAACCACCTTCTAAAAGTCCTGAGAGCAGAATCAGTGTGGGGATTGTTGGTAAATGTTTGGACTTTAGGGTGGGAGGTCACTGCCTTTTATTAATATTTGTATCAACAGAGAGATGTAAATAGTGGAACTGATATTTAGTATAATATATGAGGTTTTTTGGCGTATTAAGGTATAATTGATATTTGGTCTAACAAATAGTAGAGCCAGACACACACACCGTAAACTAACTAAATAAAATCGATTCATCTCGAAATTCAAAAGGGCTTTATTGGTATGGCGTAAAAAGGTTTAGGTTGCCAAAAGAAATGAGAAATAAAAGCCAAAATATGTAATGATAGAGACCTGGAGCAGATTTGATTCTTATGAATGGGCACATGTAGCTTGTCCTTATAAAATGGTGTGCAATGTAGTTTGTCTGAACGGTGTTGCCGTATAACGACATCTACGGCAGGCGCAGGGCCCCAAGCAGATTTGACCACCTGAGCAGATCTGGTACCTACACCGGCAAACTATAATCATATAAGCGAACTTCGCCGAAGTACAGTACAGACCAAAGGTTTGGACACACCTTCTCATTCAAAGAGTTTTCTTTATTTTCATGACTATGAATATTGTAGCTTCACATTGAAGGCATCAAAACTATGAATTAACACATGTGGAACTACAGGGGTTGGACAATGAAACTGAAACACCTGGTTTTAGACCACAATAATTTATTAGTATGGTGTAGGGCCTCCTTTTGCGGCCAATGCAATGTCAGTTCGTCTTGGGAATGACATATACAAGTCCTGCACAGTGGTCAGAGGGATTTTAAGCCATTCTTCTTGCAGGATAGTGGCCAGGTCACTACGTGATACTGGTGGAGGAAAACGTTTCCTGACTCGCTCCTCCAAAACACCCCAAAGTGGCTCAATAATATTTAGATCTGGTGACTGTGCAGGCCATGGGAGATGTTCAACTTCAATTTCATGTTCATCAAACCAATCTTTCACCAGTCTTGCTGTGTGTATTGGTGCATTGTCATCCTGATACACGGCAGCGCCTTCAGGATACAATGTTTGAACCATTGGATGCACATGGTCCTCAAGAATGGTTCGGTAGTCCTTGGCAGTGACGCGCCCATCTAGCACAAGTATTGGGCCAAGGGAATGCCATGATATGGCAGCCCAAACCATCACTGATCCACCCCCATGCTTCACTCTGGGCATGCAACAGTCTGGGTGGTACGCTTCTTTGGGGCTTCTCCACACCATAACTCTCCCGGATGTGGGGAAAACGGTAAAGGTGGACTCATCAGAGAACAATACATGTTTCACATTGTCCACAGCCCAAGATTTGCGCTCCTTGCACCATTGAAACTGACGTTTGGCATTGGCATGACTG
Organism: Girardinichthys multiradiatus; assembly: GCF_021462225.1. Lineage (NCBI taxonomy): Eukaryota > Metazoa > Chordata > Actinopteri > Cyprinodontiformes > Goodeidae > Girardinichthys > Girardinichthys multiradiatus. The sequence continues at coordinate 2,775,184 of NC_061801.1, read as the reverse complement.
ACCAAAGGTTTGGCTTTAGCAGCCCGGCCGAATATATTGACCCTGTGGAGCTCCTGATGGACAGTTCTGGTAGAAACAGGAGAGTTGAGGTGCACATTTAATTCTGCCGTGATTTGGGCAGCCGTGGTTTTATGTTTTTTGGATACAATCCGGGTTAGCACATGAACATCCCTTTCAGACAGCTTCCTCTTGCGTCCACAGTTAATCCTGTTGGATGTGGTTCGTCCTTCTTGGTGGTATGCTGACATTATCCTGGATACCGTAGGCTCTTGATACATCACAAAGACTTGCTGTCTTGGTCACAGATGCGCCAGCAAGACGTGCACCAACAATTTGTCCTCTTTTGAACTCTAGTATGTCACCCATAATGTTGTGTGCATTTCAATATTTTGAGCAAAGCTGTGCTCTCACCCTGCTAATTGAACCTTCACACTCTGCTCTTACTGGTGCAATGTGCAATCAATGAAGACTGGCTACCAGGCTGGTCCAATTTAGCCATGAAACCTCCCACACTAAAATGACAGGTGTTTCAGTTTCATTGTCCAACCCCTGTATATACTGAACTAAAAAGTGTGAAACAACTGAAAATATGTCTTATATTCTCGGTTCTTCAAAGTAGCCACCTTTTGTTTTGATTTCTGCTCCGCACACTCTTGGCATTCTGTTGATGAGCTTCAAGAGGTAGTCACCTGAAATGGTTTTCCAACAGTCTTGAAGGTGTTCCCAGAGATGCTTAGCACTTGTTGGCCCTCTTGCCTTCACTCTGCGGTCCAGCTCACCCCAAACCATCTCGATTGGGTTCAGGTCCGGTGACTGTGGAGGCCAGGTCATCTGGCGCAGCACCTATCACTCTCCTTCTTGGTCAAATAGCCCCTACACAGCCTGGAGGTGTGTTTGGGGTCATTGTCCTGTTGAAAAATAAATGATGGTCCAACTAAACACAAACCGGATGGAATAGCATGCCACTGCAAGATGCTGTGGTAGCCATGCTGGTTCAGCATGCCTTCAATTTGAATAAATCCCCAACAGTGTCAACAGCAAAGGTACCCCACACCATCACACCTCCTCCTCCATGCTTCATGGTGGACACCAGGCATGTAGAGTCCATCGGTTCACCTCTTGTGCGCCGCACAAAGACACGGTGGTTGGAACTAAAGATCTCAAACCTGGACTCATCAGATCAAAGCACAGATTTCCACTGGTCTAATGTCCATTCCTTGTGTTCTTTAGCCCAAACAAGTCTCTTCTGCTTGTTGCCTGTCATCAGCAGTGGTTTCAAACCTAGCAGCTATTTTACCATGAAGGCCTGATTCACACAGTCTCCTCTTAACAGTTGTTCTAGAGATGTGTCTGCTGCTAGAACTCTGTGTGGCATTGACCTGTTCTCTAATCTGAGCTGCTGTTAACCTGCAATTTCTGAGGCTGGTGACTCGGATGAACTTATCGTCCACAGCAGAGGTAATTCTTGGTCTTCCTCTCCTGGGGCGGTCCTTATGTGAGCCAGTTTCTTTGTAGGGCTTGATGGTTTTTTGTGACTGCACTTGGGGACACTTTCAAAGTTTTCCCAATTGTTTGGACTGACTGACCTTCATTTCTTAAAGTAATGATGGCCACTCATTTTTCTTTACTCAGCTGCTTTTTTCTTGCCATAATACAAATTCTAACAGTCTATTCAGTAGGACTATCATCTGTGTACTGTATCCACCTCCTGCACAACACAACTGATGGTCCCAACCCCATTTATAAGGCTTGAAATCCCATTATTAAACCTGACGGGGCACACCTGTGAAGTGAAAACCATTTCAGGTGACTACCTCTTGAAGCTCATAAACAGAATGCCAAGAGTGTGCGGAGCTGTAATCAAAGCAAAAGGTGGTTACTTTGAAGAACCAAGAATATAAGACATATTTTCAGTTGTTTCACACTTTTTTGTTCAGTATATAATTCCACATGTGTTAATTCATAATTTTGATGCCTTCAGTGTGAAGCTACAATATTCATAGTCATGAAAATGAAGACAACTCTTTGAATGAGAAGGTATGTCCAAACCTTTGGTCTGTACTGTATATTACCCACAATTCACTGCTGCAGGTGATGTTTTGAGCAAAAACCAATCACAACCATCATTGTAATCAACCATCAAATCAGAATAAGAACTGCATAAACTTTAGACAGTAAGCAAACATATATACAGTATATGAGGAGCTGGTTATCCAGACTCAACACTGTAAGATTCCACTGGCTTCAGAGTGATTCTGAGCAGTCAGTAGCCCATAACATTGAAATCACCTTTCAAACAAAAACCGGCACCGTGGCGAGAGTCTGGTGAAGCCTCCTTCACTTCCTACACTTTCTTCTCCAGAAAACAAGTGCTTGTTGCAGTTTTAAAATATATTTTTAGCAGCAAGATTGCAAAAACAGTGACGGGTTCCATGCAAGTCGATGACGTAACTCCTATTGTCCCAATTCTCCAATTTTGTATGCTTGGAACCGGCGCACTTCAAGCCATGCCTGCACTTTTACAAAGTACACACTTCATTGAGGGGCATAGGGTGTAATGTGGGTATTGGGACAGGGCCTTAATGTCTATGCGTGCTTAGCCGAAGTGTTGATTGAGGGCACAAAGGGGTCGGGGCTGAGGACCTCTCTGGAGAATTGGGACACACTACGCACTCGAACCCATCAATGGGAACGTGCAATTCAGGGACACAAGGGTGGAGGTGCGAATATAGGGACAGGGCCTAATATGTAGACACCTCTTTGACTGGGTTGGCCCACTGCTGAGACATAACAATGTGTTCGCTATATTGCTGGAGGTAAGGCTGCGATGTGAACTAATACAAACAAAGGGACTTTATTTCATAAAGCACATTTTAACAGATTTACGTTAATGCCTCACCTTATTTATTTATTCACATACACACACTTATGTTCGTGGATACAACGGAGAATAGGACCATGCTAAGAGAATTTTTAATTTTTTTTATTACAAGAATAAAGTCAGAATTTTAATGTGAACTCTTACAAAAAAGCACAACTCTCCATGATTTGGTTTGGACACCTAAACGTTTCAAACAATTCCATGCTGCACACATAAGAGGCATTTTGGCTCTCCAACTTGACTCCACAAAAATGGCAGCGATGTCGGAACGCCATTCAGCGTTCGATAGGGCGTCTACGTATTAATGTCAGTGACTATACTGATCTGGCATGTTTAGCTAATAGCTGCAGGTAGCATAAGTGTTACTGTTTGACCATCATTTGTTTACGTGGCGCTTCTTATAGATGGTCATTTGACTTGGTGATTGACATCCGCCAAGCTCATGTACACTGCACTGCTCCAGCTCAAAAAGCCTCAAAGGAAGTTTAACCTGATGTAAAACGTAAATTGATGAATCTGTGTTTGATTAATCTGCTATCCTCAAGGACACGGGTGTGAGACAAAAAAACAGATTTTTGGAACTGAAAGTGAAAGTAGTCGAACTGAATGTTTTAATACAACGAAACACGTTTTAAAAGCAAATGAATTTACTTTCAAACCATTAAATTCAGTTTCAGTTTAGTGAAATTCATTTTCAAACCATATCTGACAATATGCAAAATAGACTGAGGTGAAACAACATAAGAATATATCATATATCCGACGAACAGGACATATTAAGGTATTTGAATAGGAGGAACTCCGAAATGCTCTCTGACTTCCGCCTGAACTTTACATCAGAATTGAGAGGGTACTCACCATGAAGCTCAAGAATTTGACCCCTGCCCCACACTTGCTGATTGTCAGGTTTATGGACTACGCTGTTAAAGAAAACATCTTACGGCAGGCGTGGGCACTGGGAAACGTTTTGTTTGAAGAAGAGCAGACTTTCCTTGACCATGACTACTCTCTGGGGCATGGTTACCCAACAAGGGGATGCTTTGTCACCCTCATTATTCGCACTTGAGCCACTTGCAGAATTGATTAGGTCTTATACTCTGATTCAGAGAATTTTTTATAAAATAAATGTTCAACACAAATTGTCACTTTTTGTTGACGATATAATAATATTGTTTAAGAACCCTGTTACTGTCCCTGCTCTCCTTTACAGTCATAATGAATACAGTATAATTTCCGGATATAAGGTCAATACAAATAAATCCATGACTATGATGGTTGTGGGAGATTAGTCTTCCCAGTCAGATGATCTGGTCTCTTAAAAAATCTAAACAGGGGTTTAGATATCTTGGAGTATTTCTTATTATTACAATAACTAGCTGCTTTCTTCTAATTATAATAATTTAAGAAAATAAATAAAGATTTAACTAAATGGGATATCCTTCCACTTTCACTCCTGGGATGGACAAAATGTGTAAAAATAAATAGACTACTATTCCTCTTTCAGTCACTACCAGTTACTGTACCACAGTTCAATTTAAATCATTAGAAAAAGATATTGAGGTTCATCTGGCTGAGCAGAAGACCAAGAATAGGTTTTAATGCCATGTTAAGACAAATGAGGCCTAGGAATCACTTCAAGTGACCTGTACAGGTATTTACAGATTTTTAAACATTATTCATCACAACATTCAAATTGGGAATACATTAAAAGTGAACCAGCAAATATAATTTAATGAACAATTTGGAAACAATAAAAAAACAAGAATTTTTGATGTACAAAAAAACTAATAATGGATGTGCTACATAATACTGAGCACATTAAGGAAAAATGGGAGATGCCTTGTATGTACAGTTCTAGGACTCCCCCACATATTTTGTGGGGGAATCCAACACTCCTGGAAAGGTGTAAAAGATATGTTGAAGAGAATACTGAAAGGAAACATTCTTTTTGACCCTGTAATCTTCCTACTAGACATGTTTCCTAGCCTACCAACTTATGTTTAAAGCTCTCTGTAACAGTATATTTTCTTTTAATGATGTCAAGAGAAATGATTATGGTCAGTTGGATGAACCTGACCCACCAACCACTGATCATTAGATACAGCAAATTAGGCATATATACATGGTGGAACAATTAACTGATCAACTATAACTGAAATCAGAACTTTGAAAGACATGGAGACTTATCTTAACTATAGCACCTCTTTTTTTCTCTTTTTGATCTATTTATCTAGCTTAGTGCTGTGTGATGGCAAATGTAAAGTTTTTGTGATTTTCTGTTTTTTATATTGACGTGAAGGCTCAGTGTCAGGATAAAGCTGTTTGTATGTAAATTGCCTTGTTCTTGGTTGGCATAAAAAGTAAAAAAAACAAAATGACTTTTCTGTCATTTTAATTTTCTGTCTTCAGATAATTAGGAGCAGTAATATGTTTATGTGCTTGTCCATCTAACTGCAATTACTAGCTGGCTGCAGTTGACCGTTTGATATGAACACAGACTTTGTGTTATAGCTGTGTGACTTTTACCTCTAACCTCGTAATGCAAATGTTTTGAAACAGAAAGGGGGTGGAGCTATCTTCCAAACAGTGAAGACCAAGGCCAACCCAGCCATGAAGACGGTTTATAAGTTTGTAAGCGCTTATTCAAAACTATCCATCTAACACATTATTTTTATTTAATACCTAATCTGTCTATGGAAACTGTTTGAAAAGCACATACATGTTAAGTTGAATAGTTTATTCTCCTGATATTGCAACAGCCAACCTGATGCCAAGAAGTCAACTAATGACCTCTTGAGACTCACAACTGATGTGTTGCTTATAAGCTGCAAGAACAGTGAGGATCCGATTGTGTTTGTTTAACAGGCTAAGGACCATGCAAGAATGCGCATCAAAGAAGTCAAAAGCCGGCTAAAGCAGAAGGTACGTAACTTTGCTGCACCAAAAAATAACTCAAGAGTGCCATGGTTTCCCTAATCCAATCTCAATAGCCAGATCAGGATCTTTATGTAGGCTAGAAAGTTTGAGTTAGGTAAATGAGGCTCTTTATGTTTTTATTAATGTATTTACTATAACAAACACAAAACAATTACTATTACAGAATAAGTTACAATACGCTTTCAATACTATTTTAATTCTTATCCCATTTTCACTGCTCCAATGTTGCATGATGGAGGAATTGAAAATGATGTTTGGTGGAATATTGAGGTGCTTTTTGTAGTTTTTTTTTAAACAGAACAAGAAAACCAGTGCTTGTAAGAGAGCAATGCATAGATAAACCCTAAAACACAACTTAGCTTCCCCTACCTGAGGGTTATTCTTTTTGTCTACCTTCATGTGTTCCTCCTCTGCAGGAGCAGGGAGAGAATGGCTTCGCTACACCTGGGTCAGTAGTCAATGATGATGACAGCACAGCAGAATTTGCATTCTCCTCTGCTGCAGCCCTGAGGGATGAACCTCGGAGAACATGGGATGCCCACAGGCCAGTCACTGTGCACTTTGGACAGGTGAGCTAAAATTAACTTCAGCTGAAATACAATGGGTAGAACAAGTATTTGATACACTGCTAATATTGCAGGTTTTCCCACTTCTAAAGCATGTAGAAGTCTTTCATTTTTATCATAGGTGCTCCTCAACCCTGAGTGATGGAATCTAAAACAAAAATCCAGAAAATCACATTGTGTGATTTTTAAGTAATTAATTTGCATTTTATTGCATGACAGTATTTGATACATCAGAAAAACAAAACATAATATTTGGTACAGAAACCTTTGTTTGCAATTACAGACCTGGGAGGTTTCCTATAGTTCTTGACCAGGTTTCCACACAGGTTTCTGGACGACTCCTGCATACAGATCTTCTCCAGATCCTTCAGGTTTCATTGCTATCGCTGGGCAATGTGGACTTTCAGCTCCCTCCAAAGATTTTCCATTGGGTTCAGGTCTGGAGACTGGCTAGGTCACTCCAGAACCTTGAAAAAAGCCTTTTACTCTTAGTCCTGAAAGGACTGTTCAATAAGGCACGCATGAAGTTGTGAAGCACACATGTGGCCTTCACACACAGCTTTCTATTGAGGTGAGAGTTATTTACTCACCAAAGACAGATGGGCAGGCGTTCTGCAGCGTGGATATGGTGTCTGTAGTTGGTGTCCTGGAGGCTGATTCATCGCCCAATGCTGGACAGCAGGTCCTCAAACTGGGTCCTAGATTGGTGGAAGTTCCCCTAAAAAGCAAACGTCATCCAGATGCTGCTCCTGGAGTAGGTGGTGGTGCTCTCCAAACTGGTTCCGTCTCTCGGGGGTCTGGTGAACCCAGAGACGTTGACGCCGGCGCCGTTGTTCGGGTTTCTATAAATAAAGCACCATGACTAGCTCAGTAAAATCCAGGTCCGCCATGTTGAATTGAAACCGGCTAGCAGCAGATAGACGCTCCTCTTATTTGATGATGTGATGAAGTGAGTGGAGCGTTGTTGCCCATTGGCCACGCAAATTGCTGGCGAAATGTCAGGCAAGCGACAGCCTGAGAATGTGACAAAGATTTTGCTGCAATCGTCGTCGGTCGAACGCACCATTAGAAGACAGTGTCACACCTAGCAGCGGGGTCAACCACACCTCCTCTCTGTCGTGTCCTCGCTCAGCAGCGTCTCAGCAGCAAAGTGAATCACTCTTAAGCCAGGAGTTCTTGCCAAGAACGTTTAGGCTAAGATGGGAGCTCTCTGAGAGAACTCTGAAAATCTTTGTGAATGCAGGCCCTGGTCTACAAGCCCCGCTGTAAGAACTGTTTCATGGCTATACCGACTCGCTGACCTGCTGCATGCATTGTTTGGTATATTCTGTCAGAAACCAAATTGATAAAGCTTTATCAAATAGAACCCTGGGTAATATCTTTCAGCCAAGCTGTGCTATATATCCCAAAATTCTACTTGCGTTTTACTTTATATTAAATGCTCAAATTCAAACAAGCTGGGTTTTCCTGTCTCATAACTAAACTTTCTGACGATGACGGTCGTTCTTTTAGCTCAAATAGAGGAAATTAGAATTCAAAAACCTCCTTTATAGTTAGGACTTTGTTGCAGCTTCTCTAGGTATTTCTCCTTTGCAGTCTGTATATAGCTGAGATATTTTGCCACACTCTGTGTTGAGTTCTAATCCTTTCTGTTGTTTCTGCCAGCTACAACAGCTCCTTTACCTTTTCAAGCTCTCTGTTTATTTGGCGGAAGTAGACTTGTGCGAATATCTCTTTTAGTTCTGCCATTTACTGAAAGATTCCCTAGTTTTATCCTCAACATTAATTGGTTCAATACATTTTCTTCTAATACCATTGGTCTGAAGAAGTGCCTTTGAATTGAATATGAATAAACTGAATATGAATCGGTGATTCCATATTTGTACAGGGAATTGTGAACTTTCTTCTTCCTGTTCTGTTATGCTACATCCACAATGTCACCCCATCAGCTTGTCATGGATTTAGAGTACCTATTCTGGGTATTTATTTTAGCTTTTTTATTTTTCTTGTCCTGCAAATCATCATGTGTTCCACTAAAAACTTTCCATTCACCTCAGTATAGACAGCTCCTACACCAGTTTCAGCTCTCTTCCTCTCTGGTTGAGTTGTTTACTGTGTTTTTGGTGCACTGGAATATAGGCATTTTTACACAAGCATACGGTTGAAGAATGAAAGCCCTTATCACAGGTGGAGCTAGATTCTTTGCTCTATCATTACTACAGGCCCGGCCTCCAACGATGTTGAAGAGACCGAGCAGTAATGTGAGTCTGGAAAGCAGCTGTGACCAGTAAGCCTACCTTTTATTGTATACACTAAACATCTATGTAAATGTGTAAGTTGAAAATAAAAATGTATGTATGGCAAATGCTTAAAAGCTGCACTAAACAAGTGTGGATGTGTTTGTTATGCCTAAATGTTCTGACCAACATGGCTGAAATAATGAGATATTTATGCTAGAGATCATTTACTTTGCTGCACCTTCCATGGTCAGAAAGATATGCTTTGATACATAAATGGGGATATTATTTATTGATTTTCTGTTGAATTCAACACTACTGCGTTTATTAAAGAACCTGTACCACGTTTCTATTTTATGCATTGTAGAAAAATAAGTTGGCAGGTCAGACAACAAAGAAAACTGGATATCGCTATCAGTTGAAAAGCCTGATCAGTAGTTCTCTGTTATTCATCTTATCTACAGTACAGAAGCTTTTAATACTACAGTAGCTATGTATTTTGTCTTTTTATACTTGATTTTTAAATTGACAGTGCTTTTACTTAACATTTTTAAAACAAAATGATACAAAACATTTGCATAATAACTATTTCAGCCATTTTGTGGTCAGTAGTTTGTGAAAACAATTGGTGAAGTTAAGGTTTTGCAGACCAATGTAAATAGTTTTGCGTTAGATGATTTCTGATGTAGACAGGTAGGTTTGTAGTGTTGATTGTTTTTCTTGTGTAATTCTTAACAGCTAAAATTAGAAATAGTGAGTTGCTTAGTAATGTTGTAGTGCAGGAATTCAGCAACTCTACAAACTTATTTTGTCTTTTTAGAAATAAAAACTATTTTTATACCCAAGTAAAATTAATTAATACTCTGAATGTCTTTTGCTTACACATTTACAATCTTATGTCCAGTGAGACAGTATTACTTTATTTAAACCTAACTGGAGATCCTTCTTTCCTTAATTTCCTTCTTATTCCCTGCCTCTCTTTAACCAGCTAAATGATCTGTATGATGAACTGTACATTTCCTGTCTGCTTTCTTCTTTGTAGTTCTGTCCATCCTACTCGTCACTATACAGTGTTTCTGTCAGAGGATTCATCTGGGGACGAGCACCAATATGAGGATGAGTCCATCTCTGGCTTTCCTGACAGTTTTCTTTTGTCCACCCCTTTTGACTGGTCACCTTTGTATGCATCTCTTTGATTGTGTTAAATAAATCTTTTTTCACCTATTTCCTTTTTTTCCAGTGAAATATGTGCATATTTCTACCACTAGCATCATGTCTTAGAAATAAAGGAGGCAGTGAGAGTCTAATACTGAAGCTCATTAAGCTTTTTTTTTCTTGTCCTTAAGGTAACAGACAGGTGTTCCTTTATTTGTGACAAACTCTTGTGCGCCACAGAATAAAATAACCAAAGATCTCTCTCCCCCGCCCCCCGTCTGCAGGCCACAGCCATACCGCTCCCTCAAGGAGGTTGAGTTGATAGAAGGAGATGATCTTGGTTTGGGGGCAGAAAGCCACACTGCCCCTCCTAGTCCAGTTACTGAAAGGTTCTCCAATGTCAACCTCCTGGGGGACGTTTTTGGATGCCAGGATGAACCGGAGTGTCAACCAATCCATCTGGCTAAGAGTCTGGAAGACCTGAGAACACCTAAAGACTCTGAACAGCTCCAAGCCAGGTTTAACTTCCAGGTCAGTTGTCCACATGTTTTTAATTAGGACTTCAAGTTTTTAAATCACAAAACCCCAGCAGGCCTAAAAAAAGTTTATATCATAGCAATATTATTCTATGCAATATAGATGATGACATGACATGAAAGCACTATGTTTACAGAAAGCCATTCTAGAATTATGAGGAAACTATTGTTTATTTTTCATTGCGTAAATTAAGTTTTCATTGAATAACTTTAATTATTTGGTTTACATTAACAAACTCTTTATTTGTTTGTGACTTCAGCGACCCAGATGTGCTTTCAAACAGAAAAATGTCTCCATGTATTGTTTATGCAATTGAAACTAGTCATATTTTCTCATACATTCGCATTCTATATTGATAAACTAATTTATGTTTAGGCATGTCAGTTTTAGTCAAATTCCACTACTCTCAAAAACTTAAGGATACTCGGCTTTTGGGTGAAATTCCAGGATGAACCTAAAATGCAGTATAACCTTCAAGGGTTACCTTCTCTAAACCTTTGAATACAAATGTTCAACTGCTCAGTGTGTCAGTACCTTTTGCACAACTTGCTGTTTTCTAACAAGGAGCTCAATGGCAAAATTCCCAACAGCTGTTTGATCCATGAATCGACCAATATATTTCCTGGTTCAATCAAAATTGGTATTTAATTAGTCCTCCTCATCATGCTGTTCACATTTTGACCTCATGAGACCAAGATGACACCCAGCAATTGATCAACAGTCTCTTACCATTGCTAAGCTTTAAACAGGATGTTCTCAGACAGAAGTGGCCACTGAGCTTCGAGTGTCACAGAGGGTCATCAGCAGGTTGCAACAGAGAGACTGGAAGAGTCACAGAAAGGCAGAGAAGTAGACGTCCTTTGGCCACTTCCCACACTGATGACCTCTTTATTGTGAACAGTGCCTTGCGGAACTGGATAATAAATGCCACTCAACTCCAGGCACATTTAAGGGAGGTGAGAAGCATCCAAGTGTCTCATCAGACCAATCAAAACTATTTACATCAGTGTGCTCTGCATGCTAAAAGACCTGCAAGGGTACCTGAAAACAGCATCAGGCACAGGCATCATCGTCTTGCATGGACATGGGAACATTTATGCTGCTCTATGATGAAAGCCGATTCACGATGAGCAGAAATGATGGACGCCAATAATGTTGGAGACATCAAGGAGAGCGCTATGCATCAGCCACTGTTGTCACCACACCAGCCGTTGGTGGTGGTGTTATAATGTGGGCAGGTGTGTCTGGTCAATACACAACTGCTCTACACTTGTGAATGGTATAGTGACCATCCCATACTACCTGAATAACATCATTAACCCAGTCACCGTGGCCCTGCATGAACAAGACAGGTCTAATGTCATCTTCATGGACAACAATGGTCCAGCTCATCGAGGTCACATCATTAGGGAATGGCTGCTAGAGACTGGGGTACCTGGAATGGAGTGGCCTGCACTTTCTCCAGACCTGAATCCCTTAGAAAACCAATGGGATCAGCTGAGTTGCTGTCGAGAGGCTCGTAACTCTGTACCCCAGAACCTCATTGATCTGAGGGCCATACTTCATGAAGAGTGGGATGCCATGCCTCAGCAGATAAAAAGTTGACTTGTGAACAAGCATGAGATGGCATTGTCAAGCTGGAATTGTTGCTCAAGGTCACATGATACATTATTGAGAAACTGACATTTATTTATTTACCCACAACCGTTGTTGGCTTTTGTTTCAGTAAAATAGTTTGAGATGAAGAAAAACACCATTGCACGCTTCTACTTGAATTCCTGTACTTTCATGATATAATATCACTGTACCATGGACTTTATACGTTTTCCATCAAGTTCACCTGGAAGCCAAATATCCCTAACTCTCTTAGTAGTGTGTATAATCTATACTGAATTTTCACAGTTTTATCCATATAAATAAACTGAAACCAAAGGCCACACCTGGTAAAATAAGTTAAACGGTTTTGTAATAACAAGGATACGTTTCAGATATACAAGAAACAATAGTTGTAGAAGACGTATCTTTTATGTATCTGGGCTAACTGTAAAGGAACATAATTACTGCAATAGTCTTTTTTTTTCCCATTGTGCCTGCAGATGTTGGACCTGAGCATCAGTGAAAACTCCCGAACGCTTCCAGGGCTCAAGCTCACCAATCCTTACAACAAGCTGTGCACTTTAGGCCAAGATAAATCTCTTTTGCCTATCTGTGTGCCTCCTACTTGTGATGGACCTCCATCTGTCCAACTTCCAGTCCAAATAGAATCCTGTTCCCCTCTCCGTGAAACCTCTGACACGGCAGTAGACTCTTCAGACCCCTCTGCCATTGGCAACATAACCATTCCTCGTCCCCACGGAAGGAAGACACCTGAGCTTGGAACTGTTCTGGCACCCCCTGCTGTCCAGTCGTGGTCCAAAGCCACTGGTTATTGTGAAGGAAGAACTACTCCAGGAAGAGAAGAATTTAGGCAAGCCTTGAGCATGACCTCAAATGAATACCAGGAGAGGCCCACAAGAGCTGATGAGGACGTTGTCGATCTGATCAGTCTTTTGGACCCCTTGAACAGCTCAGCACAGACCAACCTTTCTGCTCTAACAGATCAGTTAGATTTCAGCACATCATCTGCATGCAAGCCAACACTACCACCCAGGCCCTACCCACAGGGTTTGCCACTTTTGCCACTATATCCTCACATATCACTGAATCCATTTGCCCAGTCTTTGCAGCACTACTCGCCTACTGTCAGTGGGAATCCCTTTAGCACAGTCTATGGACCTCCACCAGGCTCTTACATACATGCTTCTTCCCAGCCACAGTCGTTTTCTACGCTACCAGGACTCCACAGACAGCTATCCCCCTGCAGTTCCACTCTGCCCCCCAGCCATGGGCTGGCCCAGTCAGCATCCCCATCCTCAGTCACCTCTCTGCCTCGCTCCTCTGACAGCAGCCATGTTCTCTCTAGCCTGGTGGACTCCACCTCTGTCTTCAGCACACCTATGAACATGCTGCCAAAGCCACTGCAGGCACAAGGAGAAAATCAGAAACCAAAGGATCCTTTTGGGGACCTGCTCAATATGGCCACACCTGTTATACCACAGAAGAAGAAGGTAGAGGACCTTAGGAGGAAGTGGGAAACATTTGACTAATTCTGTGCATCATATGTGCTCTTTTCTCTGCTGTCGCTTTGTCTTGGTTTTTCTGTTGCTTCTAATGTTGCATCACTTCTGATACAGCCTGCATTCACTCATGCTGCTTCCAGATGTTGAAGAATATCAACTGAGTACGTGAAATCTGAGGGTGCTGCCTATATTTGCCACTACTCATTACAAAGGACTATAAATAACTCTACAGTTTATCCAAAGCAGGCTTAAATTCCAGAAAAGACCTGCCAAAAAATTGGGAACACAAGTTGTCATTGTGGTCTCAGCTGGTGTTAACTATCAAATTCTCAGTAAAACTCACTCAGTCATGCACACATGCTGCAGCAAAATCAAGCTTTGAATGATACCGTTTATGGTTTTGCCGGGTAATACTGTTAATGGAATCCACCTCAGTGACAGCATTTGCTGTCTAAAGGAACCTTGAGCTGCGAGCTGAAGGGATGAAGCCTTAGATCGGGACCTGTTAACAACAGTTATTAAACATGTTTAGATTGAGAGCTGAGCAGTTTGGTCATCCACTGGATTCAGTTTCATTACATTATTAGTTAGGCTGCCATGCCATGACTGGCCCCTTAGGTCTGTTTCAGGAAGTAAATCTTGGAGATTGGGGATTTGAAATGGCTTATAATCATAAGCAGGTGTGAAATGGACAAAAATAAAAACAGTTTTCATTGGTTTTCTGCTTGAGCTTGTCCTTAACTCTAGAATATCCTACGGCTGCTGTTGTGCATAGAGTTCATCTAATAGATTAGTGGTAATAACTCATACACTACACTGACAGTCTTGATCAAGAAGGTTGAAATCATGACATCCCCACCAGTTGTCCTCCTGGCATCATTTGTGCTGCTGCTGAGTTGTGTATCTACTGCTTGCTTTAGCAAGTTCAATCCCAACAGTCTATAGCATATTACTAATTGTCAAGACACTACTTTTCCATCTAGCTTCTTTTGGTGTCATCTGTATTTCCTACTAGCACATAAACACCCTCTAAACATCACAAAAGCACACTGTATTTTCCTAGCTAAACAAATGGTTGTGCCACTCCTTCCAGCCATTGTTTTTGAAATGCTTTTCTTGTTTCTTACATTGTGCTGTTTTCTCTTGGCCTTCATGATCAATCTTATTATATGCTTCTATACTTGACCTGTGAAAATGTGTTGCCTCTGTTCTTTAAAAACAACATATTTTAAGAAGACACACACAGCTCCAATAATGTCCCTACAATCATTTTAAAATTTATCTCTAAGTAAATATAAATAAGATTTTTGAAGCAACACGTTTGTATAGTGTTTTCACTTCCTGCATCTTTGTGCCAGTTTTACAGATTTTTTTCTCTGTTAAATTCTCACTTTCACAATAAAATAACTAAGTAGAAAGGAAAACAGCCCTGCCAGAATGGTCCTCCAAAGCCTACAGTTCATTGCTTGAATAAAAGTCAAGTTGTTGTTTATTGGAGATGTTTCACCTCTTTTTTTTTTTCTTTTTTTTTGTTATCTAAAATGCTTCTTCAGTTCTGATCTTAGATTAGAGGTTTCAGACTATTACTATTTATTAACATGTCACAGTCAAATGACCCACCACTGCTTTAACTTATTAGAGAATTAAAGTCATATAAGACTCTATTACAGATATGGAACTCTTCTAAATGGACATTTAGATCTAACGTGTGAAAAAGGTAATATTTCAATAAATAATCATTTAATTTTAAATATAATTTTAATGCTTTAAAAAAATATATTCATAGATTTTTAAGTGTTCTTTTTTTAAAAGTCAAAGCTCAATGGAGGTGCAAACCCTTGTAAAACACAAATAACGCCTTTAAAGATAAAAAAATATATATATAATTAAACGTTTTAAGAACATATGACACAGCATGAAAAATTGTGATCACGTTCTATCACAAAAAAGTAATAAAAAAACTTAGCTGTCATTTTTCAAATTTTTTTAATTGAATGATTAGTTTATTAGAACACAGTTCTTATTCAGTAGAACAAAATCCCAAAATGAACACACATTGAAGACTTGGAAAAACAAAGGGGAAAAAACACTCAAAAATAACTGTCATAAGATTTCTTTTTGTATCCTTCCAAAATAAAAGCATATGTCACACTAAGCTTTTTTTACTTATCCATTTGTAATGTGTGTGTAAATATATGTTGCTTTTGACTTGCATTAAGTCATTGCTGTTTGTTTATCCTTGGAATGTGTTCTCTGAGACATCCCTGAATATCAGATGGTAAACATTTATTCATATACATATTCACTACGACAGAGTATTAGGGCCAAGCTAACAGAATTATTTTTTTTTTAAATTAAAGGAATAAACTCTTACAAAAAAAACAGTTTTCCATTTGTTAAAATGAGGAATTCTGTTAAATGATTTGTATATTTTTTTATTGATAAGTTTTTTTTACTTGAGAATTTAATTGATTAGATTCTTCTGATTTATATGACTTACATCTATTTTTATTTACATTCCAAGAAACAATTTGAACACATAAAAAGGGCACTATAAATGGACATTTTCAGTTGACAGTGAAAATAATCAGGCACTGTCTTTTAGAGTGGATGCAGAGAAAATATTCCTCTCCTCAGATGCTTCAGGGGTTCATTCATCCACCTCTGTGGAAGCTTCTATAGATTGTTGAGTTCGAGCAGGGTTTGATCCAGCACCTGGTGCATGTCCAGATTCTCTTCTTTGGCCTGGGCCAGCTTCTCTAAAGTAGAAAAAGAATAAGTGAGCTTGGTATTGCATCATTGACACATATATAGTGGATAATGTGATTATTTATAGCAATGTAAATGTATGCCAACCTCATTTGTATGTTTTATTGGTAAATAGTCTGAATTTGTATAGTGCTTTTATAAAGATTTTAACATTTTTGATAGAACTGGTTTTATATATATTCTAAGAGAGAGATTGGCACTGGAGTTCAACAGGAAGGTCCACAAGGAGCTCTTTACTTTATATAGGCCATTTAGTAAAATAATATGATTTTGAACTTTTTCACATGTCACCTTATAACTCCAAACTTCAGTGTATTTTTATTTATTATATATTACAGCTGTTAAAGAAGGTTGGCTCTGTTCTTAAGACCGTTGCAGAACTTCTAGAGAGGATTGTACAAAGAAGAATTCTTCATAAAATAAAGAGCATTATGGTCAACCCTGAGCATCCTCTTCATCAGACAACAGTGTCTTCAGGCTTCTTCAGATCCGCTGTAACACAGACGACCGCAGGAGATCCTTCCTGCCCACAGCCATCAGCATCTACAATTATTCTATGAGGAAAATTAGTTGAAATTTCTGCAATATTTGATTTTCCTTGGGTGTTGAAGTATTTTTGAATTTGAACTGAACTTGAATATTTTATAGATTAAGCTGGATTCATTTTAGAGGTGGTGGAGAAATAACGGGTCAAAGTACCTCAAAATGTTCATCCAGTATCCAACATCTGACAGTGGCGGTCAGTGGATTACTGGAGGTCCAGGACTGAGCATGCTCTTCTCTATGTATGACTCGTTATTTCTCCAAACCTCTACAGTAGAATTATGAAATATCTTTTCTGGTTATAGTACAGATAGCCCTTTAATATAATCTGAAGAGAGTGTGTTGTTAACTCCCATGGTTTTGGAGAAATAAATTGCTGAAAGTGGGAGAAAAGCATATAATGGATGAGCATTAGTAGGTATGTTGACACGTTATTTCTCCAAAACTCTACAGTAAAATTATTACATTTTTTTACATAAAACATGAATGTGAAAGTTGTAAAAATGTAATTAATATAAATGTTCTGTAGGTTACTTTTCTGTTTTCCTCTTATTTTCTCAACCGTTGCCAGGATCGGCGTCCTTTCTGCTCCATTACCGTAAAGCACCTTGTATGCGCGACGCTTATCTTTAAGAGAGAGCTGGTGTCGGCTGCGTGACCGCGGATTTATGACTGTCGGCTCACTTGACAGCAGTTACCTGCTGAGTGGGCTCACCCCAGTTTCAGTATAAATGATGAGACCGGACAAGCGGTTCCCATATAAGATGTTTTTTTCTTCAGCCTTTAGAAACCAGTAAAACCCAGACCTTAGTTTTGAAGATATAAAAACTTGGATGACTTTAAATTTTCTGCTTCTAATTTCAAACAAGACAGAAGTTGTCGTCTTTGGAACGGAGTCTTTAAAAAAGAAACTGCTTAGTCAATCACTTAACCTGGATGGCATTAAATTGACCTCCGATAATAAAGTAAAAAACCTTGGTATTATTTTTGACCAGGACATGTCATTTAAATCCCATATTAAACAGGTTTCTAGGATTTCCTTCTTTCATCTCCAGAACATTGCCAAAATTAGAAATATCCTATCCAGGAGTGATGCTGAAAAAACTAGTCCATGCATTTGTTACTTCAAGGCTGGACTATTGTAATTCTTTACCATCAGGATGTCCACAAAATGCAGTTAAAAACCTTCAGCTGATTCAAAATGCTGCAGCAAGAGTTCTGATGAAAATTAAAAAGATAGATCATATTTCTCTTATTTTAGCTTCCCTTCATTGGCTCCCTGTTAAATCCAGAATAGAATTTAAAATTATCTTCCTCACATATAAAGCCCTTAATGATCTAGCTCCATCATACATCAGAGATCTGATTGGTCCATATGTTCCTAACAGAGCACTTTGTTCTCAGACTGCAGGTTTACTGGTGGTTCCTAGAGTTTCTAGAAGTAGAATGGGAGGCAGATCCTTTAGTTATCAGGCTCCTCTCCTGTGGAACCAGCTCCCAGTTTTAGTCCGTGAGGCAGACACCCTGTCTACTTTTAAGGCTAGGCTTAAAACTTTCCTTTTTGATAAAGCTTATAGTTAGAGTGGCTTAGGTTATCCTGAGCTATCTTCCTTATTTTTTTACCTCTGTCTTCTTCCCTCCCTGTTGGATGGAGTAAGGGGGAGTCAGGTTTAGCCTAAACCGGCTCAGTTATGGTTGAGGTGCAAACACACCCTCCATTTCTGCTACCTGTATGACCCCCTCTCTTTTCCAATGGTTGTGGTCAATCTGACAGAGAGAGGTATCCCAATCGTTGTGGTTTTTAGTATAACAATGACCATCAGTGGGCTCTAGATGGACAAACTGTCTACTTTTAAGGCTAGGCTTAAAACTTTCCTTTTTGATAAAGCTTATAGTTAGAGTGGCTTAGGTTATCCTGAGCTATCTCTGTAGTTATGCTGCTATAAGTTTAGGCTGCTGGAGGACATAATGACCACTTTCACCCTCTTCGCTACATTCTCACACTACTCTCCAATTTTGCATTATTTGCTGTTATTTCAGCTTTTAACCTTGTTCTTTCTTTTCACTTCCTAGAAGCTACAACTGGCCTGACTCTGTGTCTACCTGTGACACCTTTCTGGAGGAGGACTTCATCCAAGCTTCTGCTGGCAACAACTTAATGCTCACCCTCTACCGATGATCCACATGACCCTGTCTTTTAGTGTTTAACCCTTTCTCTCTCCTAGACATTGCGATTGACTGAGCTTTTACTGTGACTAACTCTATGTGCTCTCTTTCAGACTCTAACCTTGAAAACTGGCTCAAAGTTTATCTGTTCTTTCTTTTTAGGTGAAACAACTAAAGTAGCTACATCCATTAACATTTACTTTTCCTTCCCATAGAAAGGACTCCTGGATCAGTGCTTCTTTGTTCTTTTTGTGTCTCTGCTCTGTTCTCTCAATCCCCCAGTCGGTCGTGGCAGATGGCCGCTCACACTGAGCCTGGTTCTGGTTCTGCTGGAGGTTTCTTCCTGTTAAAAGGGAGTTTTTCCTCTCCACTGTCGTTACATGCATGCTCAGTATGAGGGATTGCTGCAAAGTCAACGCCAGTGACTGTCCACTGTCTCTACATGCTCATCCAGGAGGAGTGAATGCTGCAAGTCACTGACTGGATGCAATCTGCTGGATTTCCTTAGATAGAAAAACTTTTTATCCAATTTGAATAAATAACAGAATCTGACTGCACTGTTCAATGATTAGGATTAATTGGAATGTATGAACCTGACTGTTGTGAAGTTCCTTGAGACGACATGTGTTGTGAATTGGCGCTATATAAATAAAATGAATTGAAATTGACAGTTTGGGGAAACTCCCATGAACCCTCCAGCACCCTGTAGAGGTTGTAGAGCGAGCTGGTCCGGTGTTCCACGGCCGGGACAAAAATCACACTGCTCATCCTGAAGCAGAGGTCCCCCTGTAGTTGGAACCACCCTGGTCTGCCAGTCCAGAGGCACTCTCTCCGACCGTCACGCAATGTGTCAGCCATAATAGCCCCACAGCATCTAGAGACTTGAGGAACTCAAGGCGGATCTTAGCAAGAAGAAGTATTTTTTAATTGAACTGAATAATGATAGGAAGATGGATAGAACTAAACACGTGGTCCATTATGACAACTCTGAGCATACGGCTGAATACAAATGCATGCCACAGTTTTGAAATTTGTATGAGTAATTTTCTTTTCAAAATCAGGCCCCTGTTTTCTTTGTTTCCTTTGAAGAAGAAGTCATCTCTACCCGACTGTGGTTAGTGGGTAGTCGTCTTGCAATCTAAAGGTTTTGGGTTCAATTCCAGCTTCCTCTTGTCATATGTTGATGTTGCCCACTTTGAGTACTTAATATGACTGGAAAAGCATTTTATAAATTCTGACCATTTATCCATCACTGAACATCTGTCTTACTGGGCTGTCCACTCAATGGAGTTTTGATAATTTGGTGACAGTAAAAGTGCAGATTGATTCGGCCAGATTATATCATAAATATTGAAAACAAAGTTGATCCCTTCTATTAAGAAACTGAAAGTAAAGTGGAATGTACCTGTGTCATCAGGGAAGAAAAAGTTCACAAATGGAATAACTTGGTCCTTCAGTGTATTCAGATTGTTGGCTGACCTCAATATTTTGGGATATAACTTTGCTGAATCTAGACCTGACCAACTGTAGCATCCGCAGATTATGGCACTGCCCCCACTGTCTTGCATGATGGGCACTAGACATGATGGGTGCAACACTTCATGCGCCTCTTTACTTACCCTGATTCTCCAATTGATTTGGACTCATTGGACCACATGAACATCTTCCTTTGCTCCAGAGTCCAATCTTTATATTCCCTAGCAAATTAGCTTCACTGATCAGTGATTTTCTTAAGGCTACACAGCTGTTTAGTCCCCACCCCTTGAGTTCCCTTTACACTGTAGTGTGGAAATGCTCCTACTTTTACTATTTAACATATCTGTGACTTCTGCTGTTGTATCTTTATGATTTGATTTCACCAAGATCACCAGATGAGGCTCCACTGTCATTTAACAGGTCTACTGGTCTTCCACTTCTGCCTCTCTGCCTGCTCAGACGCTTTTCTCCTAAGCTCCCTGCTTGCTTGCATTCTTTTACTCCTAACTTTTTATCTCTTAGCCAAAATTACGGAAATATTGGACTAAAACGACTTCTTACCTCCCAAGGATTATTATTATTTTATTTTTTTATTTTTTTAAAGGACTTTGATGTTTTTATAATTGAACTCAAAAGCATGACAAGTTGACACCAGCTAATCAGCACAAAATGCCTCCCTTCACCACAGAGGACTTCGACAAACTTTTACAGAAATTGGCTGTTTTGGAGATGAAAATCCATGGACTAAAAGTGAATGTGGAGGTGAATATGGGGTACAGCGATGATTCAACTCTGCCTGTGATCCGAAACAGTGACAGCCAGCTCAACGACTCAGCCGGCAATCAGAACACTGAAAATAAACCTACCGGCAGACCCCCCCTGGCATGTTTTAGGGGCATGCCCAAAAAATCAAGGTGGACAACTCACTGGAAGATCTCAGCAATTAAATAAATTAGAATGGCCAGAATTACAGAGAAATGCCCCCGTTTCCCCTGGGAAAAGGAGACTTCGACAGCGAGCTGCTGTCACAACAACTGATAGGAGTGAGAAAGCTGGAAATAATGGAGTTCTCCTCCAGAACAGATTTGCTCCACTACAGAATGAAAACCAGGAAAATTATCCATCTTCTGAGAACAATAAAAGGTTTGAGAACAACCTTCATTCTAAACAGTCTTCTCCTAAGCTGCCAGAGAAAAGGCACCCTACCCTACTGGACCAAGAACCCTAATAGTGGGCAACACAGCTGTGGATGGGATTAAAAACTTCTGCAACAAGAAAAACACAGAAGTTCTGATTGGTACCAGTAACGTGGTGTCCAATATCTCAGAATATTCTTGCAATCACAGAAAAGCGCCCGTCTCTAGAAAACCTTACAGGTCCTTCTCAAAATATTAGCATATTGTGATAAAGTTCATTATTTTCCATAATGTAATGATGAAAATTTAACATTCATATATTTTAGATTCATTGCACACTAACTGAAATATTTCAGGTCTTTTATTGTCTTAATACGGATGATTTTGGCATACAGCTCATGAAAACCCAAAATTCCTATCTCACAAAATTAGCATATTTCATCCGACCAATAAAAGAAAAATGTTTTTAATACAAAAAACGTCAACCTTCAAATAATCATGTACAGTTATGCACTCAATACTTGGTTGGGAATCCTTTGGCAGAAATGACTGCTTCAATGCGGCGTGGCATGGAGGCAATCAGCCTGTGGCACTGCTGAGATCTTATGGAGGCCCAGGATGCTTCGATAGCAGCCTTTAGCTCATCCAGAGTGTTGGGTCTTGAGTCTCTCAACGTTCTCTTCACAATATCCCACAGATTCTCTATGGGGTTCAGGTCAGGAGAGTTGGCAGGCCAATTGAGCACAATGATACCATGGTCAGTAAACCATTTACCAGTGGTTTTGGCACTGTGAGCAGGTGCCAGGTCGTGCTGAAAAATGAAATCTTCATCTCCATAAAGCTTTTCAGCAGATGGAAGCATGAAGTGCTCCAAAATCTCCTGATAGCTAGCTGCATTGACCCTGCCCTTGATAAAACACAGTGGACCAACACCAGCAGCTGACACGGCACCCCAGACCATCACTGACTGTGGGTACTTGACACTGGACTTCTGGCATTTTGGCATTTCCTTCTCCCCAGTCTTCCTCCAGACTCTGGCACCTTGATTTCCGAATGACATGCAGAATTTGCTTTCATCCGAAAAAAGTACTTTGGACCACTGAGCAACAGTCCAGTGCTGCTTCTCTGTAGCCCAGGTCAGGCGCTTCTGCCGCTGTTTCTGGTTCAAAAGTGGCTTGACCTGGGGAATGCGGCACCTGTAGCCCATTTCCTGCACACGCCTGTGCACGGTGGCTCTGGATGTTTCTACTCCAGACTCAGTCCACTGCTTCCGCAGGTCCCCCAAGGTCTGGAATCGGCCCTTCTCCACAATCTTCCTCAGGGTCCGGTCACCTCTTCTCGTTGTGCAGCGTTTTCTGCCACACTTTTTCCTTCCCACAGACTTCCCACTGAGGTGCCTTGATACAGCACTCTGGGACCAGCCTATTCGTTCAGAAATGTCTTTCTGTGTCTTACCCTCTTGCTTGAGGGTGTCAATAGTAGTCTTCTGGACAGCAGTCAGGTCGGCAGTCTTACCCATGATTGGGGTTTTGAGTGATGAACCAGGCTGGGAGTTTTAAAGGCCTCAGGAATCTTTTGCAGGTGTTTAGAGTTAACTTGTTGATTCAGATGATTAGGTTCATAGCTCGTTTAGAGACCCTTTTAATGATATGCTAATTTTGTGAGATAGGATTTTTGGGTTTTCATGAGCTGTATGCCAAAATCATCCGTATTAAGAAAATAAAAGACCTGAAATATTTCAGTTAGTTTGCAATGAATCTAAAATATATGAATGTTAAATTTTCATCATGACATTATGGAAAATAATGAACTTTATCACAATATGCTAATATTTTGAGAAGGACCAGTATTTGATATTAATGTGGACACTCACCTGTCACATTTTGACTTGGTAAAACAACCAAAACAAAATAGAAAAAAAAAGAAGAAAACCAAACTGGAAAGAGGAGCAGAGTCTGCTGTTGGCACAGCTTAATTCAATACATCACCTAGTGGCGCAAGGGGTAATGGGCTATGCCACTTCGGCTTCCGGGCCCAGGGAGCATGGCGAAGCTGGTCCACCCCCACCCACAAGGGATTATTCACGCTGGTGCCTTGGAACCCAAGACCTCCTCACTTACATACAGTGGAGGTTGCAGGTTTTCCCACTTGCAAATCATGTAGAAGTCTTTCATTTTTATCATAGGTTCTCTTCAACTGTGAGTGATAGAATCTAAAACAAAAACAATCACATTGTGGGATTTTTAAGCAGTTCATTATATTTTATTGCATGAGATAAATATTTGATCAACTAATGGTGCGTTCACACCAAACGCGATTTCTGTGACTTTTTCACCTCATTTGTGTGCTTTTGCCCGCTTCACATTCCGCGTTGGCATTCTGCAACAAGCGGCAACGCTTCGCCGCGTCATCAAATAGGAGGAGCTTCCATCTGCTGCTTGCTGGTTTCAACTGAACATGCTGGACATGGATTTCACGTATAATCACTGTGTTTTACCTGTGGAGAGCCGAACAACGCCGCCGACGTCAATGTTCCTGGGTTCACCAGATTCTTCAGGGACGGGAACAGTTCGGAAAGTACCACCACCTACTCCAGGAGCTGCGTCTGGATGACGGTCGATTTCAGCGGTACTTCCGTCTATCCAGGACCCAGTTCGAAGATCTGCTGCCCCGCGTTGGGAGATGAATCGGCCTCCGGGACGCCAACTACTGGCGACCGCAGTGAAGCCAGCCCGAAGCCGGACACCGGACACTCAAGCTCCGCGGAGCCAGCGGCGTCCAGCCCACGGCCGACCCGAGTCAGGCACCCAGATTTCGGCTAGCTGCTCTCTGTTGCTCCCTCTTCTGACGTGCGGTGGTTCACTAAGGACCGTCAATAAGTTTCCGAACCAAACAATCGTGGAAAATCTGAGTGCCTGAATCGGATCAACCGTGAGCTAGATGCCGCTAACTCAGCGGAGCTTGAAAATCCAACTTCAAAACTAACTTCACCGCGGTTTACCGGCACTGTATCCCCGCTGCTGAACGCCTGTCCATCTGTCTTCGGTGAGTAAATAAATCTCAGCTCAGTAAAAAAACAGCCGATTTTTAATGTCCACATCTCCTAAATATAAGATATTTGTGCCTAATCATAACCAGGCCAGGTCCTTTCTGTACTTGTCTCAGTAAAAGTAATTAGTTAAATCATACAACTCTGGCTTGCCGCACACCGCCACTATGATCTGGTCCTTCATCTTCACTGACAACCGCTTCTTCTCCGCTTTGGTCCTTCACCCTACATCACAGTCACATCCAGTCCCTGATTGGTTGACGCGACGCGAATTTAGGAAAAAGTTCAGATTTTTCAACTCGTCCATCGTGCCGCTCCGCTCCCGCTTCGCTTGCCGCGCCTTCCGCGCCACGCCCTCCGCGTCCTTTGCACCACGCCGCTCCGCTCCTGAACGCGCCTCTACATAGGGATAACATGTAAATTGGCCGCTCCTTTCGCAGAAATCGCGTTTGGTGTGAACGCACCATAACAACCAGTAAGAATCCCAGCTATCACAGGCCTCTTAGTTCTTTAAGAAGCCCTCCTGTTCTCCACTCTACCTGTATTAACTGCACCTGTTTGAACTCGTTATCTCTATAAAAGACACCTCTCCACACACTCAATCAGACAAACTCCAACCTCTCCACCATGACCAAAACCAGAGAGCTGTGTGAGGACATCAGGGATAAAACAGTAGACCTGCACAAGGCTGGTATGGTCTACAGGAAAATAGCCAAGCAGTTTGATGAGAAGATAACAACTGTTGGTGCAATTATAAGAAAATGGAAGAAGTTCAAGATGACGGTCAGTCTCCCTTGGTCTGGGGCTCCATGCAAGATCTCACCTCGTGGGGCATCACTGATCATGAGGAAGGTGAGGGATCAGCTCAGAACTACACGGCAGGACCTAGTCAATGACCTGAAGAGAGCTGGGACCACAGTCTCAAAGAAGACCATTAGCAACACACTACGCCACCATGTATTAAAATCCTGCAGCACACGTAAGTCCTCCTGGTGAAGCTAGTGCATGTCTAGGGGAAGGGTGAGTACAACCCCAAGAACACCATCTCTACCATGAAGCATAGAGGTGGAAACAGCCTTCTTTGGGGATGCTTTTCTGCAAAGGGGACAGGACGACTGCCCTGTATTGAGGGGAGGATGGATGTGGCCATGTATCAGGAGATCTTAGACAACAACCTCCTTCCCTCAGCAAGGGCATTGAAGATGGGTCCTGGCTGGGTCTTCCAGCATGACAACGACCCGAAGCACACAGCCA
Organism: Girardinichthys multiradiatus; assembly: GCF_021462225.1. Lineage (NCBI taxonomy): Eukaryota > Metazoa > Chordata > Actinopteri > Cyprinodontiformes > Goodeidae > Girardinichthys > Girardinichthys multiradiatus. The sequence goes on along the minus strand of NC_061801.1, from coordinate 2,749,359 downwards.
GGGCAACTAAGGAGGGGCTCCGTAAGAAGCATCTCATATCTGATATCTATAATTGCAACCAAAGGTTTCTGCACCAAGTTTTGTTTTTCTGATGTATCAAATTCTTATGTCATGCAATAGAATGCAAATGTATTACTTAAAAATCACACAATGTGATTTTCTGGATTTTAGTTTTAGATTCTGTCACTCACAGTTGAAGATCACCTATGAAAGACTTTTACTTGCTTTGCAAGTGGGAAAACCTTCAAAATCGGCAGTGTATCAAATACTTGTTCTCTCCACTGAATGCAACACCAGACAGCAGTAGTAGACAGTAGAGTCTTTGGGTATTGGATGATGGGCTTTGTGGCCTCTGCCATATTTGGTCCCATCCTGCACCTCAATTTTAACCTTATGTCTGGCTGCATGGGACTGCTGAGGCCTTCTGGATGAGGTCTGCCCCCCCTTTGCTACTCTTAGGTGATGTGGATTGTGGGCACTCGACCGTTCTCTTCAGACTTACAAATGTACACTTCCAGACTTGCACTCACACACAACCACTCAACACAAACACTTATTTCTACTCATATGCCTACCCTGTCAGTCTGGTTCTCCTGTCTGCCTGCTGCTAACCTGTTCTCACCACTAGGCGCCACTAGTTGGAAGACACTGGAGATCGTGACGGGTGCGGCTCGTTATTTCATCAACCGGGGAGCTTTAAGAGGATGGATTGCCAGCACTTCGTTGCCTGAGTGTTTTGCCCTCAGCGGTATTTCAATCTGATCTGCTCTTGCCTTGAGCCTGTTTCCTGAGAATAACCTCGTGTTAATTCTTCCCTTCTCTTGCCTGTTCTAGGTTCTGGCCACAGACCGGAACCAAGCAATCCTGAACCTTCGACTAGCAGTGTGGAATTGTTTCCCTGACTTTGGACTGAATCTAGCTGGCAATCCTTAGACCCTCTGGAGCTCCTGCCTGCAGCTCGAACCCTGTCCACCCCCCAGCGTTTGCTTCAGTCTGGATCAACGTCTCTAGCTTCAGTGGTGCCGTAGGCAGTCGTACCATTCATCCCAGACTCTGATTCTCTCCCTGGCGGTTTTCCCTGCTCTACTAGTAAGCACTAGATAATTTTTTCTGACCCGATTCTAAGCTTCGCTCTCTTACCTGTTGTTCTCTCTCTCTCTGTGCAGTACGTGGCGTTCTGTTCCCGAGCTGTTTGTTTGGCCTGCAGCCTGCATTTAAATAAAATCAACTAAACTGTTCTCTGCCTTCGAGTGTCTTTGCATGTGGGTCAAATTGGCCCCTAACATTATGACATACCCACCATCAGACACAAACACACACACCAGCACACAATTCTTCAAAACAGTTGAAGGTCATATGAACACAGGTTACTATAACATCAATGTAGCCTGCCTAATTTGATGCTGGATTGAATCTGGAATTAATAAAGTCAATCACGCAATTAGGGTACTGTCTTGAGATATCCTTTTTGTAGAGCAAAACTGTCCTGGCACATGTAGGCAACCAACTACTCCATGTGGTATGCCAACAGGACATGTAAAAAAAAAACAACATAAATCCAATACCAGATAGATATTGTTCAAAGGAACTGCAAAGTTTAAGTCTGGAAGCCAAGTGGAACAGGAAGAAGATGAAATTTGGAAAAGACGGGATTTGATAATGATAAAAAATTTTATTACAGAAAGGAAGGGGAAGCAGATTTGAATAAACACTTCAAACATGACATTAACTCCAGACCAGAGGACAAGTAGTGAAAGGGGTTAGCTGTAACTTCCTTTTAAAATAAAGAATGGAAAGGGCAAAAAAAACTGTTTTCTGGATTAAAGATGTAATTTATTTTAGGGTGCCGGAATTTACTGCATTATGTTTAGAAAATCTCCCAGCCTACAACAATTTAGCAGAACATAGGAGAACAGCAAATAGACAGGGAAGAATTGAGAGATAAAAGAGGAGCAGAGATGAAGCGAGGAAGCCTCTACAGTGTAGTCATGTCATTGAGGGCCAGGTCCAGCTCCTCACTGAGAGCCTTGCCCTTCAGCTTCTGAGCATACACTTCATCTGGAAGAGGAAGTGGACAGAAGGACGAGACATAAAGGAAGGAGACACAGAATGGAAACATATTGAAGTGAAAGGACATATTGAAAAAAAAAACATAAAAAAATTAACCAACTTAGAAAATTTACATAAAAATACAAAGATTCACTGGTGTAATTGCCTCTTGTGCAAATTTTAGATTAAATTAAATCAGCTAAATGATACAGCGTCTGAGTTCTTTAGACTACAAGGAGACTTTTCTGTATAATATGAGCTACAACAAGTATTTTTTCAATTGAATTGAATTTTTATGATATTCAACAGGCTGATATTTCTCAGCTACATTTAACTGACAGACCTTCAATCTTTTCTACAGTGGAACTCAGATTTTATGTAAACTATGTAGACTACCTGGCTGCTGTGTCTACTATAAGTAGAACCTGGGAGGCTACGTTCAGTCTTTTAGGATCGTCTCGCTGACAAGAAGTTCCGTGTGACCAGTGTGACTGGCAGTCATCCAAGAATTCACAGAACCAGAGTAACTTCCGTTCTGTTTCATTCTTTCCTGACTGCCAGTAGAAGAAAACAAAGTGGATGACCTTTGCCAGCGATGTCACGAGAAAAGGGGTACTCACCCATCGCTCAGGAAGCTGATGCCAGAGCAGAGCCACAGGCCATGGTCCTGTAGTGTCTGGCGGATCTAGGGCTCCGGGCCTGTCAGGGGCTGCTAGCCCCCTTCAGCAGCCATTCCGTGAGCTTAAGACAGCCCGGGGACATACCACACCTTCCCATCCATCTAGGACAACAGGTCCCGTCTCACTGGAAGCTGCTACGGCTCTCTGTCCAACAGGCAGAGGAGCAATGGAAACCAGACTCTCATAGGCCACTCCAGCACCACCAGGAGAGCCCTCTGAGTCGACAAGTTCACCCAGTGAAAAGTGGGCAGGATCAGCGGAAATGATGGAAAGGCATACAGCGGCCAGACGTTGGCGGGGGTTCTGTCCCTAGTAGGGAACCGGGCAACACCAGGGAAAACAACAATGGGCAATGCGTTGTGCTCTGTGAGGATGTGGCCTCCATTCCCCTGGAGGAACCCTCCAGCCTCTGGGCAGACAAGCAGTCAGCCACAGAGTTCCTCATGCCTACTGGGTGGACCGCCCTCAAGGAGGCACGCCAGGGGTGCACCCAAGTCCACAGCCTCTGGGCCTCCCTCAAGGACTGCAGTGACCGGGTCCTACCCCAACAGTGGACATAGAACACTGCCGACGTAGTGTCCATCTGGACAAGCATATGCTTGCCCCTGAGAAAATGCAAGAAATGTCTCAGCGCCAAGTAAATAGTCCGCAGATCCAGGAAATTTATGTGAAGCTGCCTGTGCTGCTAGCTCTACAGCGTCTGGATGGACCTGCACTGCCACACCGCTCCACATCCCAGGGGCAATGCGTCCATTGTCATGACTTAATTGTGACTTCATTGTCATGATCTTGGTGCAGGAAAAAAAGAATACCAACTTAGAGGGCTACAAAAGAGCCCTTCGACAGTTAAGTTACTGGCAGGATGACGCCAAACGTGCTCTATCTCTATTAGACCTGTAGAAAACCAATAAGTTCCAAAACAGGGACTTATGGAGAAAACAATTTGGTCGACAGCGAGAAGATCAGAGACTGTACGTAGCCTCCCTGGTGCTACTTATAGATGCAGCAGCCAGGTAGGCTACACGTAACATACGTGACTTTGTTTACATAAAACCTCAACCTGTGAGGAGCACAAGGAGACATACCCACTTTGTTTACTCCCAGTGGCAGTTAGGAAGGAATTAAACAGAACTCTAATTATAACTAAATGTATCCCTTTGAAACAGCAGGACACAGCAATGCTGAATAGCTTTTTTAATCAGGTCTTTTAATGTGAGTTGGCTCGGTTTGGGTTTGTTAAGGTGACCAGTACCCTATTCACTGAATGACTCAAAGCAGACATGTTAGGTGGAATACTACCAGAGAGTATTACATACCTTCTAGATCATCAATGGTTTTTTCAAGCTTAGCCACAGACCTTTCTGCAAACTCTGCCCGGGTTTCAGCCTGCAACACAAACCACAGTTAATCCCCCACAGTAAGATGCAAACTGTCATTATTTATTCTTTTTTTTTTTTTAACCATGTCCTGTCCGGCAGAGTAGCTCTCAGAAATGTTGTCTGAGTGCCAAGAAAAAGCCCAACAGATTTACTTTCACAAGTGGAGCATTACAGCCAACGCTTTAAAGCTCTGCTTGATATTCATAAAAAGAAACTTTAGAAACTGCTTTGGGATTATTTCAATGTTACGGACACGGAGACAGAAATGAAAAGGAAAACAAAAGAAGCACGAAAGAGAGAAAGGGTAGGTAGGAAGTGTGGCGGTGAGGTAATAGGCCCCACATTCGATGGGGGGCCTATACTGATCCAGTAGAGGGAGCATCCCAAGACCCTACCTGACACAAAAAACAGGCAGACACAATCACAATCACACATTCCCACCTCATGCGTACACATAAAAACACTCACACCCTCGCACCCAACGTAAAGACAAACAACAATGGATGTCGTACACTCACTCACAGTCCCCATACATACTTGATATTCCCACGTCCAGGTGCCGATACCCCATAGGGACAACCAGCCCCCGGTCCCCTTCCCTCCGGGTGTGGAGACAGGCAGACCGCCCCAGCAAATGTACCCGGTCCGGGCTAGCCTGAACCTGAGCGACCCCAGCCCGGCTGCTTAAAGGTCGTCTATTTATTCTCAGTGTTTTGTAACACCTGTTATGATGATTATGGCATCATGTGGTAGGAGGTGCTTCCCAGAGCCCACATAGAGCCAGAATAAGAGTTTAAATGTAAAGGAACAGTTTCCTTCCTCGGTTATCACTGAAAATCTTAGATCATTGACAAATAAAGTAAAATGGGCTTTGAGTGCTAACAAAAAATTACATAAACCTTGGAAATGCAGGTTTATATATTATTTTGACAAGTTTACAGAAAAATATTTCAGGCTCCTGTGCCTTGCAAAACTGCTTTAAGACTGTATAGATCATATGCAATGCATTTATGCCCCAAGATGCTTATCAGCTAACTGTTGGTTTCCCCTTTGTCAGGTTCGTTGAGTTTTGCCTTTTGATGCATAATGTGAAGTAATCACATTAGTTCCCAGGTCACAGAAATCTGCTGATCACTCCGTAAATTCAGGTGATTTCTGAAGACTGCAATAAAACTTCTTAATCTCTATTTTGACCTCTTTTCTTATCTAGCCAGACTACAGCCTAAACAGCAATACATTCTAAATGTGGATTAAGAATGTTTTGATGAAATGACAGCGGCCCTCTCTGTTGAAGATTATTATAACATATGCAGCCTCTTTCATGTTACGGACTTGTTCTCTTTTCCCTATGCCAGACTTAGATGTGGAGTACCACAGGGTTCAGTGCTTAGGCCAGTTCTTTTCACTGTCTATCTATTAATTAATTCCCAAATTGAATTAATCTCAAATGGAGTTTTAATTTAAAAAAACAACAAATATGAAATGTAAAAAATCCAATGCAAAAAGATTGTTAGCATCGTGCTTCCTTTACCCTTTTGATGATGACTCTCCAAATGCTCACCAGCACTGTCCACCCGTCCATTGCTTTCGGCCTAAAGTATGTGAAGATCTATCAACCTGCCTAGAGTAAATAGTCCCCGTGTGCCCCTCACTTTGCCCCCTTGGTGACATCACAAAAGTGGATTTGGAAACAAACTGCGACGCCTGTTCTGCATTGCAAAAAAAGCAATGCATGTCAAATGGAGGAATGAACAAAGCTTAAATATTCTTTTAAAGAATCTATTGTTTCTATGGAAAGAATGTCTGCTTGTATAAAAAACTAACAATAAATTTGAATTTGTGTGGCCTCCAATAATTGAGTGCATCACTTAGTGGCATAGAAGGTATGGGCATTGCCACCTCGGCAATGAGGGCCAAGGGAAATAGGGATGTTGGCATCTGGGAAGTGCTGTCCCTAGGTGGACTGAGAATTTGGGGTGTGGGTGCTGCGGCTACCGGCACTGAGGCAGGCTTGGGCTGTGGACCACTGTGCCCTCTCGTTCTAGCCTGGTCCCACTCCTGGTTGGTTTGAGTAGCTTGGGGCTGGTCTTCTGCTCTGGCTCCTGATGGGGTGGTTGCCTATGCGCAGAGTTGGGGGTGCCGCCCTGGCGTCACTGGGTGGAGCTTGTTGGGCTTGGAGTGTGAGGGCATGGGGATGTGGGGGCATGGGTGGGGTAGAATAGGGTCTAGGGTTTGGAGGGTGGTTAATGGATTTTGGGCTATTCCCGGTTGGACAGTGGGGGTTTGGAGGCTGGGTTGCCTGCCAGGGCCTGCATGATGCCTGGGGTCCAGGCTGGTCCAGCAGGTCTCTGGCTGCTGGCAGTAGGTTCGCTTTGTTTTGCTGGCCTGGCTTGTCTCGGATTGCTCCTGCCTGGAAGGGCGACCGCTCTGTGGGGACTACACACTGGCATTTTGGCCTAGGTAACTACTGTATTGGCATAGGTGAGTAGGAAGCTGGCCCCAGGGGAAATTTGTGCTGGTGCCTTGGGACATATCCCCTCCTCTCTAACAAATGCAACACCGCACTTCAGTAGGGTCTTGAGGTGTAGGATGATGGATCTTGCAGGCACGAGGGCAGTACCATGCAGTGCCCCGACCCTTTGCTATGTTTGGCCCCGTCCTGCACACCTCAATTTTATTATACTATAGACAATTAGGACTTTTGGGTTGGTAGGGGAGTCTCTACAGTCAGCAAGCAACAGGGTCTCGCACACCCTAGCCACAACCACAATTTTAATGCATTTTAGAGATACACATCTGCATTTATTGAAACACTTTACATTACCGAAGACACACATGCAAACACTGTGGGGTGGAAGGACTGGGCTCGGAGGCAATTTAAACCTCTTGACATACAGTGGACATACAGTTTAATCAGATTTAATTTGATAAATATATACACCTATAAACTGCTTTTAGAGTATTTAAACTCAACCCACCAAATAGAAAAAAAGAAAAGAGTAAATATTCTCACCTCCTTCAGCTTCTCCGTAAGCACTTTAATTTCCTCTTCATATTTGTCCTCTTTTTGTGAGTACTGAAATCCAAAACAAAGGTATATAAAAAGAAAAAAGTTAAATGAAATGACCTTTCCAGTCTAGGCTTTGGCAACAGCGAAACAAATCATTCATCACATTATCAGAATGTTGAGAGAAAGAACAGGAAAAACAGCTAGATGTGGAAACATTAAGCTGGGAAATGTTACAAAATTAACATTATTTAAGTTTTTACTGCCTAAGCCACGTACAAATGTTAACGTAACTTTGACAGGGGATTATTTCCCCCACATGAACTAGTATTGTTCCTGGCAGCATGTGGGGACTAAAAGATTTTAACACATTTTTACTGCCAACCATATGTACTTGAATGAAATACACATTTATTTTTATTGAACCCTTCTTTCTCTGATGGTGTTTCCATTACTTTATTAACTCAACAAGCAATGCAGATGTTGGATGTAATTTTTCTTAGTTTTCATCCCAAATCTTGAAACTGATAAGTAATTGTAATGGCAGATCTGGCTCTCTCACTATACCTTCTCAGCCTGGGCTTCCAGGGACTTCAAGTTGTTGGTGACATTTTTCAACTCTTCCTCAAGGTCAGCTGATTTACTGAGCAACATAGGAAAAAAGGAAAGCAACAGAAGGAAAGCCAGTAATTTGAAAAGTAGACCAGCAGAGGAAATCAAACCAGATGCTGTTTGATGGACCAAAAACATTTTGAAAAAATATATGTCCAATTAAAATATAAGATACACAGTAAAAATAAGTACCTCATACTGTCTTTGAATATAATGAAGACATTGTTTTAGGTCCAGCAATATGCAAAGCAACCATGGATTCAGCAAATATCAGGAAGTTATAAAGTGAAAGTTTACATTTGATGGACAATGGATATTTAGTTGAATTCAAAATAAATCTAATCCAAGTTTTTATGTTTTTGGTGGGGAAATGGGCAAAACATTAAATTAGAAAACTGAACACAGTAAAGGCTACTTGTACGTACTGTACTACACGTAAAAATGAAATATATATATATTTAAGATTTAAGGTTTTTTTTGTTGTCTATCCCCTTCGAGAATCAAACAAACAAAAAATAAAAAACAAAGTAAACAGAAAAAGGTTAGAAGGCCACATTTGGAGGATCAATTCTGAGATGTCGTTTAATATAATGATCTAGTGAATGTATTTCACAGCTAGTGTAAAACTCTGGGGTTTGTTTCCTGTAATACAGAACGTTTTTGTAGGTTTCTTGGTATTTAATAGTTGGGACTTCACACTAAGGTTTGTGTGATGATAAGAATGAAAGTTGATAACAACAGTGTGTAATGATCCTTTTAATTATCTTTGGCCTGCATCCACTTCTAAAACTACAACTTTTCTTATATTACAGCAATAATCATTTCTAAATAATTCCCACTATTGTTTAGACATTAATCCTCAAAAAAATACATGAAGTCAAAACATCAAATACCTATAGCTACATGTATTTAGGAAAGGTGTTTGCTAACTGATGCAGAAAAAACATGCAAAATAGATATAAGTAGATGTTTTAAAATGATCATCATTAACCAAGTTTTTCCTTATAGTAATGATATCAGTAGACGTTTTTGTTTCAAATATTTCAGATACTTTATTTATTTATTTATGTAGTCACAAAAATACTGCTAATTTCAATCATTTCATAAAGAAAATGGAAAAAGATCAAACATTGAATAACAGACAAAATCTTGAAGTACTCGATAAAGGATGGTGAGGAAGAAAAAATTTGTAATTTTAATAGACTCAACAAGCAGAGATGAGAAAGTTACCACAGGCCAGAGAAACACAAACACGATTAGAATGTGAGGAGTTTATACATCAGGTACCTCTTCTTCGCCGCACATCATCAACTTCAAGTTCTGGTCCATAAGCCTGAGCTCCTGCCCAAGCTCCCTGACTCGCCTGAAGGGGTTAGTCCAGGATGGGGGTAGTGGTGAGGGGGCAGGGTGGAGTCAGGCAGGAAACAGTAGTGCATTCATGCATTAGCAAAAACACAGCAAAACACCCCGTAGGTCTATGCGACTGGTGCATTTGTTACATGCTGTTCAAGAGTAGAATAACATAAAATGCTACAAAATAGAAGAAGTGAATCAGAGAATTCTTGTAGATCATGATGCAAGTATTTACTTACGCCTCAGCCACCTCAGCACGCTCCTCTGAGCGCTCCAGATCTCCTTCCAGAATCACTAGTTTGCGTGCAACCTGCAGATAATCAGATACTGACATTATTCAAAGCAAAAACTTCCTCACTTTGTTAAGGACAATTCCTCAGCCCTGACTTGGAATCAATCTTATCCTTATCTTAGACTTTATCCTAATCAAAGTGTATAAGAAATTGAATTCTATATTACATACACTGCCTGGCCAAAAATAAGTCGACAAAGGTCACACACTAATATTTCGTTGGACATCCTTTAGCTATGATTATTGCAGACATTGTTTCAATAAGTTTCTGCAATGTTACAAGATTTATTTCCACCCAGTGTTGCATTAATTTTTCACCAAGATCTTCCATTGATGATGGTAGAGTCTGACCGCTACGCAAAGTCTTCTCCAGCACATCCCAAAGATTTTCAATGGAGTTAAGGTCTGGATTCTGTGGTGGACAATCCATGTGTAAGAATGATGTCTCATGCTCCCTGAACCACTCTTTCACAATTCGAGCCTGATGAATCCTGGCATTGTCATCTTGGAATATGCCCGTGCCATCAGGGAAGAAAAGATCCATTGATGGAATAATCTGGTCATTCAGTATATTCAGGTAGTCAGCTGACCTCATTCTTTGAACACATACTGTTAACTGAACCCAGACCTGACCACCTGCAGCAACCCCAGATCATAGCACTGTCCCCACAGGCTGGTACAGTAGGTACTAGGCATGATGGGTGCATCACTTCACCTGCCTCTCTTCTTACCCTGATGTGCCCATCACTCTGGAACAGGGTAAATCTAGACTCATCAGACCATATGACCTTCCATTGCTCCAGAGTCCAATCTTTATGGTCCCTAGCAAATTGAACTCTTTTTTTCCGCTTAGCCTCACTGATTAGTGGCTTTCTTAAGGCTACACAGCTGTTCAGTCCCAATCCCTTGAGTTCCCATCATATTGTGCGTGTGGAAATGCTCTTACTTTCACTATTAAACACAGCCCGGAGTTCTACTGTTGTTTTTCTTCGATTTGATTTCACCAAACGTTTAAGTGATCACCGATCACAATCATTCGGGATTTTTTTCCAGCCAAATTTCTTCCTCAAAGACAATGGGCCCCTACTATCCTTCCAGTTTTTAATAATGTGTTGGACAGTTCTTAACCCAGTTTTGGTAGTTTCTGCAATCTCCTTAGATGTTTTCTCTGCTTGATGCAGTTCAATGATTTGACCTTTCTGAAACAGACTGACATCTTTTCCACGACCACAGGATGTGTCTTTAGACATGGTTGTTTAAGAAATGAGAAGCTACTCATTGCACCAGTTGGGGTTAAATAACTTGTTGCCAGCTGAAAAAGAATCGCACATTCAGTAATTATCCAATGGGAGGCTCATACCTATTTGCTTAGTTAAATACAGGTGGCGACTTTTTTTTTGGCCAGGCAGTGCACTATAAATGATAAAAACAGGGTAGAAAGGAAGAGTATCCTGCTTTAATTCTAAGGCTGAAGAATATTTTCTGGACTTTGACTGGGCCATCGCAGACCCTTGTTTTATTTCTTTTTCAGCTATTCTGTTAGGGATTTGCTGCAGTGTTTGAGATCTTTATCCCAATTTAAGACAAGCTGCACCTGTCAGACAGCTGGCATCACATTAAAGTCTTAATAAAACACTTTCAACACTTGATGGTTGACTCAATGACTGTAATATGCAGCCCAAATCTTGTTGGTCCAAATGCTGATCACATGCTAACTGATGCCAGAAGAATCCTCTTAAGCCCCAACCCCCAGGCCAGGGGGCAGAATTTAACTATTGTTTTCTTCTGCTTTCTTTACTGCAAGTTCCATTAGTTAAACATAAACATATATGGTATCCACAGAAAGAGTAGAATCTTGACTAAAAGCCGAGATAAACAATTTCAACAAACACCAAAAACTGTTAAAACTAACGGCAGTTGAATCAGAAAATAAACAAATTCCACAAAATGATGTAATTGCAAAACTCGGTCTCAGCTGATCAACACATGACTTCTACACACACAACCAGCATGTCTGCTGTAAGCAAAGAGCTCACAGATTAAAACAAATACAGTTTATCCCAGTCCACCAAGGTCTTACTCAACCAGCAGCAAAGGAAGGCCAGAATTATCACTCCCATTTAAAAAAAAAGTTATTAACAAAATTATTGTTTAGATAGAGTATGTCAATTCTCAGCAAAATTCAGTTAGATTTGCACATGTTATTTTGAGCTTAAACTTCACAAAGCCCCTTTGGGCTTAAGAGGTGAAGATGGAGATTGTATGTTTGATTTATGTGGATTTTTTAAAATAATACATCTTAAAGATTTAGTAAAAGCTAAAACAGCTAAAGTGATGGTTAAGGTCAAGGCAAGGCAAGGCAAGATTATTTATATAGCACATTTCAGTACCAAGACAATTCAAAGGGCTGTACATAAAAAAAAGAAAAAGTGACATAATAGTAAAAGTACATTACACTGGCATAAAGATAATTAAATAATTAAAGAGAATAAAAAAATGAATAATTAAAAAGATGATAACAAAAAAATTATAATAATAATAATAATGATCAAATGAAAAATAAGAAAATAATTAACTAATAATGTATAGATAACACATTCAAAGGCCACTCTAAACAAATAAGTTTTTAATCTTGATTTAAAGCAACTTAGGGTTTCAGCACTTTTACAATTTTCCGGGAGTTTATTCCAGATTAGTGGAGCATAAGAACTAAAAGCTGCTTCTCCATGTTTATTTCTGGTTCTGGTTCTGCAGAGTAGATTTGAGCCAGATGATCTGAGAGGTCTGGGTGGTTGATACACTGACAACAAGTTTGTTATGTATTTTGGTGCTAAACCATTCAGTGATTTATAGACTAACAGAAGTATTTTAAAGTCTATTCTCTGAGCTACAGGGAGCCAGTGTAGGGACTTTAGAACCGGGGTGATGTGCTCCACTTTCTTAGTTCTAGTGAGGACGCGGGCAGCAGCATTCTGGATCAACTGCAGCTGTCTGATCTAGTTTTTAGGCAGACCTGTAAAGACACCGTTGCAGTAATCAATTCTACTAAAGATGAATGCATGAATTAGTTTTTCAAGGTCCTGCTGAGACATTAGTCCTTTAATGCTGGTTATAAAGTCATATACAAAACAATACCTCAGAGCATACAGAAGAGATGGAGGTTATGTTTTAAGAGGGGAACTAATACTGAAACAACATTCATTAAAGCTGCTCTAAAAAGTATATGCATATCTGTAAGTGGGGTAAAACTTTGGAATAATCTTGACTTTCGACTAAAAATATGTAATAATATATGAGAATTCAAATTTGAACACAAAAAGCAGTAATTGATATGTGCTTTGGATTTTGCCAATCCCATCTGTTGTATGACAGTGAGAACACTGATGTGTGTTCAGGTTCCATATTGTAGAATGATTAATATGTATAAGTATAAGATGAATATGTATGATTATGTACAAGAGGTAGAATTCACATAAGCTTTTACTACCTTCTGGCTCTTCTCGAACTTCTGTAAGAGTTTTTTAGTTTATTTTAAACATGTTGTCGAACACTTGTGATTTTTTTTCTTTTCTTCTTTTTTTTTCTTTATATACTTTTATGATATATTTATTTGAATGTTGGAGAGTAAAAAACACAACTGTAAACAGAATGAATGTGCAAAATTAGTCCCACCTCTTCATATTTGCGGTCCGCCTCCTCAGCAATGTGTTTGGCCTCCTTCAGCTGCATCTCCTGGATTTCCATTTTCTCTTCATCTTTTGATGCTCTGTTCTCTATCACCTTCATTCCTCTGATGAGAAGAATAAAAATATGAGTTTCCATCTCAGTGGCTACATATGTATAATAACTGTAAATTCTGCAGATATTTAATCCATTAATATCTGTGAAGAGGCCAGTTTTTATTTAGATGAACCCAACTTCTTAATAGTTTTTTGTAGCTTTTGGAAATGCTAAAAGCATTTTATTGAGGGCCAGTATGCTCAGTTCAGACTGTCCCACTTCACAATCAGCCTAAAACTGCCAAATGTCATCAGCCTCAGGTGGGACATGTTGGTTGTTTGAGGAAAAGAATATGATGTAGCAATAATTGGATGATTTAGCATGAATCCCTCTCTACCAGAAAAAAACACTAATGCTTCATATTCTGTTTTAGTGGACATATATTTTAACAGGACAGAGAACAAGCTATAGTTACAATAAAATTTTATTTTTCTACACTTTTTAATATAACTAGAAAAATTTGCATTTCCTGCGAAAATGCAGTGTGAATGCTGTAAGCTGAATTTTTTTAGCTTAAAGCTGGCAGAAACAAGCTGAAATTGACAGCAGAAAATCTGCTGAAATCTGATAAATTAGTAGAAATAGCAGAAACAGCAAAGACAAACTGTCATCTGATCTGTTTGAGCAGGAAGACTATTAACTATAAAACAGCTTAACAATGTAAAGTTACTTCAAAACTACTTGTTGAAAGAGTTGTTGAACTGACAAAAACTGGCAGGAAAATTCGCCCCAGCTCATTTAACTCGCCGAGATCCGGTTTGGCCCCGTTTTCCGGCGGTAAGTACCTGTCGGGAGCTTCAGCTAAAGGCACCGGTCTCCACCTTCACACCCATTATGAGGGTGGAGTCCCTGACGGATCAGGGGTTTCCCCCAGTTCCTGCTCTGGAGCCCAGTCTGTCGGCAGTTTTTGGGGTTAGGTCGACCCGGCGCATCGGACGACGGCCTGTGCCCCCCTCCCCCAGTGATCAGATCACAACCAGGCTGACTGATCGCTCCCACCAATGTGCCGCTCAGGTTGCTGCGGCGACCAACAACACCGCCTTCCTGGCCTACGCCATCTCCAAGAAGGTTCGGGAGATGGAGCTGCCTCCGGAGGATGTGGAGGAATTCTGCATCCTCAACCTCAGTGCGGCGTCGGCTGTGTGCTCCTCCCGCATCGCTGCCTGGCAGACCCTGCTACAGCAACAGATGTGGCTTCGGCTCTCCTCCTCCATCCCTGAGGATTTTAAGAGGGAGTTACTGGACCGATCAGTCCGTATGGGCTGTTCGGTCCTCATTTCCAGTCCGTGCTGGGCCAAATGCAGACCTCTCAAGAGGAACTTGAGTGGGTCAGGAGACATGGGTCTCTTAATCGCTCTGGCTTCCGGTCGTCCCATACCACCGGCCGCTGGCGGGATCGCCGTGATCAGCGGCAGCAGCAGAGACGCAAGTTTCCGTTTTATTCCGGCTCAGCCAGATCGTACGATCTCGCTGTGCTTTCCTCACACACATTCCCCACTCCTAATGAGACGGCCACTTTTAAACGACCGTTTAAGAGGCCCCACGATCTCACAGTTTCAAAGCATGACTCCACGAGAGCATCCTATGCTGCTCAGGTAGAGCCACGCTCGCTGCCTTCTCCCCCTGTCCTCCCCAGCTGTCAGTGGGTGAGATCACAGAGGATGAACAACCGCAGCTCCCCACGAAGCGGCGCACCAGTGATGCCCCCACTCACCACCAAGCTGCAAGCCTGGGTGAATATCCCCCTGGTGAGGCTGGTTTACAGCCCTTTCGATCCGAGCCCCCCATGGGTTACCTCCGATCAGAATCCGAGTCGGGTAACGGCGGTAGGGGCTTTAGCCTGGCTCGTATCCATGGCACCACAGATAAATGCGCGGCCGCTCTCAGAGCATCACTGAGTGGTGGCGCGTATGTTACCTGGACAGGTGGATGGACAGACTGATCAGCAGACTCCGCCCCCACCGTTCAGAGGGATTTTGGAGACAGTCCTGTCCTCCCCGGAGCAGAGCTCCGTTCTCATGTCAGAACTGCAGGAACTCCTGATAAAAAACGTCATTTCCAGGGTTCCTCGCGGAGAGGAAAACACGGGGTTTTATTCTCGATATTTTCTGGTTCCCAAGAAAACAGGAGGTATGAGACCGATTCTCGATCTGTCCCTGTTCAACAAAGCGATCATGGAGAGACGTTTCCACATGCTGACAGTCAGACAGGTGATGGAGAACGTTCACCAGAACGACTGGTTCACCTCCATAGATCTGAAGGATGCTTATTTTCACATCCTCATCTTCCCGAAACACCGCAAATATCTGCGTTGCGCTTATAAGGGGATCTCATATCAATTCAACCGCCTGCCGTTCAGTTACTCTCTCGCCCCACGCACGTTCTCCAAATGTGTGGAGACAGCGTTGCAGCCGCTGCGCTCGATAGGGATGAGGATCCTCTTTTATCTGGACGACCTGCTTTTGCTGGCTCGGTCCAGAGAGGAAGCAGCGGTACAGACAAAGAAGCTGGCCGCACATCTGACAGTTGTGGGGTTTTCAATAAACTGGCAGAAAAGTTCTGTTTTCCCATCCTGGATGATCGTTTATCTAGGGGTGGAGTTAAACTCAGCCACAATGAGAGCCCGGATCACTCAGCCGAGAACAGACGCGCTGTCAGCGCTTCTCCTCCGTGTCAAACCTCACAGCTTAGTGACAGCTCTGTCACTTATGCGATTACTGGGAATGATGTCAGCGGCTCACGTGGTTGTTCCGCTGGGTCTGCTTCATATGAGACGTCTTCAGAGATGGTTCATCCGCCTGCGCATAGATCCTGTACGTCAGAAGAGGCGGATGATCTCAGTCCCTCCTTCAGTGGGACCCGGACCTGGCCCACTGGGGAAATCCCCGCATCCTGTCAGAGGGAGTTCCCCTCAGCAGACCGGCATCACACGTCTCAGTGTTCACAGACGCATCCCTGTCGGGATGGGGAGGAACGTGTCAGTCTCAGGCAGTGGGAGCACAGTGGCCAGACCACATGTCTCTCCACATAAACGTGCTGGAGCTTCTCACAGTGTGGAAGGTGACACAGCATTTTGCTCCTCTGCTGCGGGATCAGCATGTTCTGATCCACACAGACAACAGAGTGGCAGCAGCGTACATAAATCGCCAGGGAGGTGTGCGCTCGGCTCAGCTGCTAAACATTTCCAGGCGGCTGCTGTGCTGGACGCGTATGAACCTGATCTCCATCAGAGCAGTGTACATCCCCGACGTCCTGAACAAAGGAGCGGACATCATGTCCAGAGGTGGTCCTCGTCCCGGGAACTGGAGTCTCCACCCCGAGGTGATTGTTCAGATCTGGAGCAGATTTGGGAAAGCAGCAGTGGATCTTTTCGCCACACGGGAGAACGCACAATGGCAGTTGTGGTTCTCACTGAGCCCACGGGAGGATCCACCATTAGGAGTGGACGCCTTTGCTCACAGCCCGTGGCCGAAAACGTTCCTTTATGCTTGTCCTCCGGTTCCGCTGATCCCGCGGCTCCTGGACCGAGTCCGAGAGGAACAGCTCTCAGTGATTGTCGAGCGCAAAAGCGCGCCATGGTTTCCGAGTCTGCAGCAGCTGGTGTGAGGTCGCCCGTGGCAGTGGCCGTGGAGAGAGGATACACTTCTCCAGGCTGGAGGGGCGATGAGGAGCGTCCCAGAGTTAGAATCAGAATCAGAATCAGAATCAAAAAAGCTTTATTGCCAAGTACGTTTTTGGACATACAAGGAATTTGTGTTGGCGTAGTCGGTGCAATACAATACAAATTAAACAGTATAAACATCTACAATATAATATAAATATATGTGCACAGTTTTAAGTGAGTGAGAGTAAATATAGAGCAGTATAAGATGCAAGAGCAATACAACAGTGCAAGTGATCATTGTGCAAGTATGGCAGTGCAAGTAAAGCAGGAGTCCAAGCTGAGCGTTAATGTAACGCATAGAGTTGCAGGTTACAGGTGTCCTGTCAGCAAAAAAGGGGGGGTGTGGGGGAAAGGGAGAGTGTCAGGGTGGTTTCCGGGCTTTGTTAACCAGGCTGGTGGCAGATGGGAAAAAACTGTTCTTGTGGCGTGAGGTTTTGGTCCGGATGGACCGCAGCCTCCTGCCAGAGGGGAGAGTCTCAAAGAGTCTGTGACCAGGGTGGGAGGGATCAGCCAGAATCTTCCCGGCCCGCTTCAGGGTCCTGGAGGTGTAAAGTTCCTGGAGCGACAGTAGACTGCAGCCAATCACCTTCTCAGCAGACCGAATGACACGCTGCAGCCTGCCCTTATCCTTGGCTGTAGCAGCGGCGTACCAGATGGTGATGGAGGAGGTGAGGATGGACTCAATGATGGCTGTGTAGAAGTGCACCATCATAATCTTTGGCAGGTTGAATTTCTTCAGCTGCCGCAGGAAGAACATCCTCTGCTGGGCTTTCTTGATGAGGGAGCTGATGTTTGGCTCCCACTTGAGATCCTGGGAGATGATGGTTCCCAGGAAGCGGAAAGATTCCACAGTGTCAATTGTGGAGTCACAGAGGGTGATGGGGGCAGGTGGGGCTGGGTTCTGCCTGAGGTCCAAAACCATCTCCACTGTCTTTAGAGCGTTGAGCTCAAGGTTGTTCTGGCTGCACCAGTCCAACAGATGGTCCACCTCCCATCTGTACGCGGACTCGTCACCATCAGAGATGAGTCCGATCAGGGTGGTGTCGTCCGCAAACTTCAGAAGCTTGACAGACTGGTGACTGGAGGTGCAGCTGTTGGTGTACAGGGAGAAGAGCAGAGGAGAGAGAACAGCCTTGGGGGGAACCGGTGCTGATGGTCATGGAGTCAGAGACGTGCTTCCCGGCCTCACGCGCTGCTTCCTGTCAGACAGGAAGTCAGTGATCCACCTGCAGGTGGAGTCGGGCACACTCAGCTGGGAGAGCTTCTCCTGTAGCAGAACTGGGACGATGGTGTTGAAGGCAGAGCTGAAATCCACAAACAGGATCCTGGCGTAGGTTCCTGTGGAGTCCAGGTGCCGGAGGATGAAGTGAAGGGCTAAGTTGACTGCATCATCTACAGACCTGTTGGCTCTGTAGGCAAACTGCAGGGGGTCCAAGAGGGGGTCGGTGATGTCTTTTAGGTATGAGAGCACAAGGCGCTCAAAGGACTTCATCACCACAGAGGTCAGGGCGACGGGTCTGAAGTCATTAAGCCCTGTGGTCCTTGGCTTCTTGGGGACAGGGACGATGGTGGAGGACTTGAAGCAGGCTGGCACATGACATGTCTCCAGTGAGATGTTAAAAATGTCTGTGAAGACTGGAGACAGCTGATCAGCGCAGTGCTTCAGGCTGGCTGGTGAGACAGAATCCGGACCAGCAGCTTTCCGGGGGTTCTGTCTCCTGAAGAGTTTGTTGACGTCCCTCTCCTGGATGGAAAGAGCCGTCCTCGGCGTGGGTAGGGGGCTGGTGGGGGGGAACTTCAGGGTGGGGATTGGAGGTGCCAAGGCCCCTCTTGAGGTTGGGGAGGTGGGGGTGGTGGATTGTGGCTGCAGCTGTTGGGGGGTGTCGTGGGGGATGGTTGCAGGACTGTCCCTTTGTCTTTCAAAGCGGCAGTAGAACTCGTTCAGGTCGTTGGCAAGGCGTCGGTCGTTGATGGAGTGGGGGGCTTTCGGCTTGTAGTTGGTGATTTGCTTGAGCCCTTTCCAGACAGACGCAGAGTCGTTGGCTGAGAACTGGTTTTGGAGCTTCTCAGAGTACAGTCGTTTGGCCTCTTTCACTGCCTTGCCAAACTTGTACTTCGCCTCTCTGTATATGTCTTTGTCCCCACTCCTGAAGGCCTCTTCCTTATCCAGTCTTAACCTTCTGAGTTTAGCTGTGAACCAGGGTTTGTCGTTGTTGTAACTCACCCTGGTGCATGATGGTACACAGCTGTCCTCACAGAAGCTGATGTAGGAAGTCACAGCCTCTGTGTACTCGTCCAGACTGTTGGTAGTAGTCCTGAACACATCCCAGTCTGTACAGCCTAAACACGCCTGGAGATTCTCCACAGCCTCACTGCTCCACTTCCTTGTCGTCCTCACAACAGGTTTGCAGAGCTTTAGTTTCTGCCTGTATGCAGGAATCAGGTGGACCATGATGTGGTCGGATTGGCCCAGTGCAGCACGTGGGATGGCGTGATAAGCGTCTCTGATGGTGGTGTAACAGTGATCCAGAATGTTGTCCTCTCTGGTCGGACATTTTATAAACTGTCTATATTTGGGGAGTTCGTGGGTGAGATTACCTTTGTTAAAGTCACCAACGACGATTACTAAGGAGTCCGGGTTGGTCCGCTCCACACTGTGCGACCTGCACGTTAGCTTGCGGCGGGATGTAAACACCAACCAGGATGAACGAAGCGAACTCACAGGGGGAATAGAAAGGCTTACAGTTTATGATGAAGGATTCCAGGTCTGGAGAACAGTGCTGCTGAATCACTGTCACGTCGTTGCACCAACCACTGTTGAGGTAAAAACAGATTCCTCCACCTTTCGCTTTGCCGGAGAGTTCCGTGTCTCTGTCCGCTCTGTAGAGCTGGAATCCTGCCAGCTGCAGCGCAGAGTCCGGTATTAATCCACACAGCCACGTCTCCGTGAAGCACAAAACTGCCGATGAATAAAAGTCCCTGTTTTTCCCCAACAGCAGTTGTAGTTCCTCAATTTTGTTGGGAAGTGAGCGCACGTTAGAGAGAAATATTCCAGGTAACGGTGTTCGTAGTCCACGCTGGCGAAGACGTACCAGCACCCCAGCCCGTTTCCCTCTCTTCTGGCGTTTCACCGCATGAACAAAGGTGAGCGCACCTTTGACCAGAATGTCCAAAAATTCCAGAGCAGTAGGCCGAAAAGTTGGAAATAACTCCTCTGGTGTAGTAGCCCTGATGTTCATGAGTTCTTCTCTGGTGAGAGAGCTCCGGGTACCATCACAGAAGACTGTTTTAAAGCAAAAAACAAAACAAAACAATGCGCACCAACACGTCGAGGCGACCATCTGCGGCGCCATCTTGTTAAAAAGGGTCAACGTCTCTGGGTCTGGCCGCTGAACGGGAGCGCTTAGAAAGGCTGGGTCTCCCGCACAATGTGGTGCGCACGATTCATGGCACACGAGCCGCCTCCACCACAGCGTCATACGCATCAAAGTGGGCAGCTTTTCAGCGCTGGTGTGCAGAGAAAGGCGTGGAGCCTTTTTCATGTCCATTAGGCTGCGTGCCGTCATTCCTCCAGCAGCTGATGAACAGGAATTTAGCTTTCAGCACCATTAAAACTTATGCTGCAGCTATTTCTTCCTGTCATGAGGGTTTTGGTGACACAAAAGTTTTTAACCACCCGCTGATGAAGCGTTTTCCGCGGGGTGTACGTAGACACAGACCCGTGTCACGCCCTCTAGTCCCTCAGTGGGATTTAGCGCTCGTCCTGCGCGCACTGGCTAAAGCCCCATTTGAGCCCTTAGATTAGGCTCCACTAAAATTTCTGTCTTTTAAAACAGCCCTGCTGTTAGCTCTGACATCGGCAAAGAGAGTGAGTGATTTATCTGCGCTCTCTGTCGCTCCTTCGTGTCTCAGAATACGAGCCGACGGCAGCTCAGCTGTGCTGCGTCCTAACCCTGCTTTTACACCTAAAAGCATCACGAGTCCGTTCAGATCGAGAGTGATAACTCTGGATGGCTTTTATCCTCCTCCTCATAACTCCGAAGAGGAGGCCACCTCTCATCTCCTCTGTCCCGTGCGCGTCTTCTATCTGTCCAGCGCCTCTCACATTGGCTGTGTGAGGCTATTTCACAGGCTTATATTTCCTCTGGATTGGATCCTCCAGAGAATCTTAGAGCTCATTCAATCAGGGGGATTTCATCCTCCATGGCTCTGCATGGAGGAATGACAGTGGAGGACATCTGCACAGCAGCCTCATGGTCACCACCATGCTCATTTATTCGTTTCTACCTGCGAGATGTTTCAGGTTTCTCCATGACTCATTCTGTTCTCAGGGTTCTGACAGAATGACTGTTACTTCGTTGCATTTATTATTGAGTCAACCTTCCTGCATGCAGATGCAAGGTGTCGTAATATTATTATCAGCCACTGTTTGTGACTTATGATGTTATTGTCACTGCGGCTGTATTCATTAAGCCTCTGTGTGAACAGAGGTTATTCTCCTCTGTTGTGTTGTCTGTGGCACACGAGGTTGTTCTGCTGCATCATTACGCATGATCCAGCTGCTGATCTGTCTCCACGTTCCCTCATTGAGATTTTTGACCTGCTCTGCTCATCGTTACACTGTTACAGTTAGTAACCTTCGTTCTCCTATTACAGCAGCAGGTCTGTTATCTCAGCCTTTCCCTGACCAGATATTCTCTCTGTTCATTGTGATGCGCAAGACGCTTGGAGTGCGTAATTACGCTTTCAGAAGGCTGATTTTTGGTGTCATTAGGCGAGCAGATGTTCAGTTGTGGTCTGGATGGACCCAGTGAGGCATAGACTACATCCTGCTTCGCCTTTAACCCACTAGCAATAGCCTTAAAGGGCGAAGTCTATACGAAATAGAACATTGGTTACGTACTGTAACCCCAGATTCTATGAGTATAGGCGCAGCCCTTTAAGCTCTGGGCCTCACTGGTCCCTGAATGGCTGAAGAAAAAAGCTATTTGGGAGCCGTTGTCCGGTCTCACCGTAATTTATACGGACCGGGGTGGGGCCCACACAGCAGGTGGGCGTGGACTAAAGTTTTCAGTGCTGCGCTGCGCGCGAAGGGCCTATACTCATAGAATCTGGGGTTACAGTACGTAACCAACGAACTAAGGGCTATCAACGTCATTCTTGGCCCGGTTTTATCAGAATGGACAGGGAAACGATACTATCAATCCTTTTTTGTTGAAAATATAATAATAAAGGCACAACACCAGGTGAAAAGAAAGGGAAAAATGGAGAACACAAAAATGCCTGAACATGCTCTCGAACACCATTCTAATACCTCGGAAACTATAAGGGCTATTGATTTGATTCATGCACTGTATTAATCAGCAGGCCTTGCTGAACAATCATGGAGCTTTTCAAATTTCTACAACAATCTGTCTGGGAGGTGTGACCCTGTGAAAAAGTGGATCATTTTGACCATTTTTAACCTGACTAAAGATGGATTTTTCACTCTCAAACAAATGCACTTCACGAGAAAACGGTTAAAGGTATCCAAAAAATCTTTGGACTGTCAGTATCAGGCATCGGTGAACAATCCTGGAGAATTTCATGTGTCAACAATAATCCGTGTAGGAGATGTGACAGGGTAAAAAAGTCGATGATTTAGAATTGTTCTACTTTTAAGCTTTCTTAGGAAGGGCAGATTTGGTACTCTGAAACAAACCTATTTTATGACAAAACGGTAAAAGATGTCAAAATAATTCCCTCACTGTGAGCTCCAGCAAGGTCTGAAGATTAATTGGTGCAATGCTCATATCTGTACATGGAACGGTTTAGGAGAGGCGACGATTCGAAAACATGTGAGTTTAAGGATTTTCTGCTCTAATTTTTTCTCAAATTCCTATGGGTGGCCCATTCATGGTGTGTTGACTTTGCGTTGCTTCAGGGCATGTTGCCGGAAATCTGTTAGTTCCACATCAATGAGGGTGACATTTTCTCGGGAAAGATAATCCTACGTTTTGATATATAATTTGTGTCAGTAGAGTGAAAATTAAGCGAGTGAGGAGAGTTTGTTTGTTCTTTCTCAGGTTATTCAAAAACCTAGAGTGTACACTCTAGCAACTGACGAATTGCGCCATTGGATTACATTATAAAATTGATAACTTCAAAAATCTTGCGTAAAATTTTAATCGCGATTGTAGAAGAACCGCAACAGATATGAAAAAGCTGAATTATTTTAATATAGCTTAATGGCTTGCCTTCAGCATTCACACAATAACTGTGTATATCCTCTGTATTGCTTTCTGTAATGTTCTTGTAATGTATGCGCCAGTCTGCATATGAAAATTAGCCCTGAGAGCTACAATATGTTGCAAAGCAGATTTTTCTCTGTGAACAATTATGTTGTTCGTGGTCCCTGATCAATAAATGATGCTGATATGAGTAGATCAACATGAAGCTCTTCACCTCTCGCTTTCATCTGCAGCTTTCTCTGCTTCCTCCAGCTTCTGTAGAGCAGTAGCTAGCCTCTCCTGAGCTCGGTCCAATTCCTCTTCCACCAGCTGGATACGCCTATTTAGAGACGCCACCTCTGCTTCCGCCTACAGGAACAGAAACACACTCGCACTATTATGAGGTTACCATGACTGGTGGACCGTTATAGAGTAAACCTGTGGGTCACAGTAAAGGAGAATAGCAGAAAGATCCACACAAAATCAACATCCGCCAAGAGTCAGATTCAATCCTCCTTCTCCTTATTTTTGCAGCAAAACTGAAAAACATTTTGAACAATTCACTTTTAGGAGCTCAAATGTCTGATCAGATGTGAGGATTCCTTTTTGGTTTTTAGGTCTAAAACGCTGGGCTCATTTCAGAGGTTTATGTATTGCTTTGCAACATTTTCTTAAGAAAGTGTTGATGTTGCAAAGCATTACATAATTCAAAGAATTAAAGCTGCAAATTATCTCAATTACTCTAAATTGAATTTCTATTAAATTGTCTCTTCAGAAAACACCTAAATAAAATAAATTAGACTTTTATTGGTCTCACAATGGAGAAATTGTTCTCTGCATTTAACCCACCCCTTAGGGAGCAGCACCTGGAGAGCATTCGATGGTTAAGGGTCTTGCTCAGGGACTCAAAGTGGCAGGCTGTGGGATTTGAACCAAGGTACTTGTGGCCTTTCCAGGACGAAAATGCTAACCACTAGGCCACCGCTCCCATAATATTGTACCAAACAGGCAGCAAGCTAAAAAGCAGTGAACTGATGAACAATCTGATCCCATTAGTGTGTCATCACTTCAGGACACTTCTAGGTTTCTTCTTTGTATATTTATCTCCCTGAAGGTCTTTGTTGTTGGTGTTGTTCATTTAAAACTCCACAGTTAATTGTCGTCGAAATAATCAGCTAGTATGTCTGAGGAGCGCAAACGCCGCTCTGGTCAATACCTGGGGCGCAGGTGTACGAATAGAGCAGACCCGCACTGCGCGCCGGTCCGCATGACGTCAGGGTAACGTTTAGTGAACTAAATCAACAAGCACAAAAATTCTATAGTAAATTCTGGACTAAATGATTAATGATTTGGTCACATATGTTCTGGTAACATATCTTGACATAGTAAACATAGTCGCCAGTCAGGTGATTCAAGTGGTAGTCAGCAGCGCCTCCTGGAGTATTGTCACTGGATAGTGTGGTCACAGTGGGTTACCCTCTCTCTGGCCTGCATCTCCATGTCCGCCTCCGCCTGGAAAAGTTCGGCTCGGTCCTCTGCCTCGTAGGCCTGCTGCTGCAGGTTCTGTATTTTTCTCCTAACAGCGTCAATGGATGTTGAGGTCGCCATTCTGTGGAAATTCAGCCCCAAGCTTCTCAATGTCGCCACGGGTGTCCATGGCAACCGCTCCGGAAGGGTTCCGTGTAATTTCAAAATAATATTAAGACATTTTAACAAGCCTTATTGTTAAGTTTGAGTCATATTTCTGGTTCGGTCTGGTAATATGTCATTATATTAATCATGTCTTATTTCAAAATACAAAATGAACTAATTTCTAATTACTATAAAATAAAGATGTCCTCTTGCTATTTTTCACAGTTTGCTAACTTTGGAATATGATGATTGAGTTATTGTATATTTAATTTTACAGAGATACCAAATGTCGCAGTTGATCGCAGTGTTGCCTTGCAGCAAGAAGATCCTGGGTTCGAATCCCATCCTGCAGGTCTTTCTGCATGGAGTTTGCATGTTCCCCCTGTGCTAGCGTGGGTACTCCTGCTTCCTCCCACAGTCCAAAAACTGTTAGGTTAATTGGTTTCACTGAATTGCTTTTAGGTATGAGTATGTAAGTGCATGATATGTGTTGCTCTATGATGGACTGGCAACCTGTCCAGGGTGTACCCTGCCTCTTGCCCAATGACTGCTCAAGATAGGCATCATCTCACCCTGAAAGGATAAGCAGGCATAGACAATGGATGGATGACCAAATCTACTTGAACTTATAGTTTGTTGCAGACAGTATAATCCCAGTATATTCCATTTTTCTTTCAGTTGTATTCAATTAAATAAAGCTTTATTAATCTAAAAGGGACATTACATAGATGCTGTTATAACTGGAACTAGCTATAAGTTTTTTCAATCATTATAAATGGAGATGACTGTGGGCAGGAAGGATCTCCTGTAATAAGCTTGAATGTGAAGAATGTGAAGTTCTGTGAAAGTAAACAGGAAATGGTCAGGATTTGTAAAACAGGCTGAGATCTGCCCTGAAACCATGCACCAGTTCATCAATCAGAAGCAAGATTTTTAACAATCAAAGAAGAACAAATGTTATACAAAACATTTAGTAACACTGTCATTGCATTTCTGCAATCCACTATAGTACTACAGTATTACCACTTACATCGGCTGCCTTCTTCTCTGCTTGCTCCAGTTTCTCTTGGGCATCCTTCAGGGACTCTGAGTATTTGTCCAGCTCATCTTCTATTCCTTTGAGCTTCTTCTGCAGGCCCAGCAGCTCCTCCTCCAGCTACAGGCCACAGACACAGACAGTTAACAGAGAGATGAAAGGTGTTCAAAGATCAGATCTTCATGGAGAGTTTTCTACCAAACATATTTTATCCATATTTTCCTCAAAGAGCAGAGACAGAAGAAATTGGTTTGGTAGAAGATTTTTATTCAATTACATGTTTTTTTTTTTACAGCTATTCTACCTACGCGTTTTTAATTTCCATATATCTTTTCAAAATAAAGCTTTATCTATTTCTTAATTTAAAAATTTGAGTAGTAATATTTTAAAATGGAAGAATCAACGTTTTTTTTTAACCTTTAAAACCATCTTTGAAAAGGCCTAAATGTTAGTTTCTATTTAATTATGAATTTTTGTGTTGACATTTACTCCTAAAGAAGGAATAATGTCTCAGTAAGATGAATGTTAGACAAAGTGCCAATTGTCCTTTTTCCATTAAAGTGAAATTTTAAAATTGTTATTGCCACAGAAAACATCATTGTTTGGTGCTGTTGTCCCAAAGCCTATAGATGAAAAGTCTGTCAATTAAGGAACTGCATAAAGTACTATGTGGGATAGATGGCTATCAATAAAATCAATAAATAAAGAAATAACATACATATCATATGATATATATTACTAAAATACATATAACTATTAACCCAGCGTATATTTCATGGTCCCTCTGATCCAAAACATAACACTGTGTAGTATTCTGTTACATTTGCGTCAGATCTGTAAAGAGCAGTGAACTTAATCACTCCTCCCTAATGATCCACTTCTTAACCTTTAGGAGAAAGCATGATGCCTGTAGAAAACTACCAACAGGAGCCAAGTTTGGTTTGTCTGTTTTGGGATCCCCTGAAAGGATGGCAGTACATCATGGCACACTGTAGAGTCAGCCATATAAACCTTTGGTTGTAAAGATGTGCTATATGAAAAAGTGAGAACTTTTATATGTGGGAATCATGTTAACAAGTGACTCGTTTACATAGTGAACTCCCTAAATGTGCTGATTCGTGAAGCACAGCATCACACTTCTGTCCTGTCAGTTCTGGGCTAAGGTCATCACTTACTATCACACTCCATGATTGGAAAACACAACAGAAAGTTCCACATTCGGGTTTCAAAAAACTCCACAACGAAAGCTGAACCACACAGGGTCACAAATAATGATTCAAGGATCTCACAGCAAAACCTTCTAAATTGTATAATTCAACTAATCCATTTCACAAAGACTGATGTCTGAATGTTGTTCAGAATAACATTATCCACTCTGATTATAACTCCTCCTTTTGTTAGCCAGTGACTAATGTCAATGATAGTTGCAGCTTAAAGGACTATAAAAAGCCAGCCAGCTGTAAAGCAGAGTTAAAGGGTCTGGTGACAATGTCCCCGGAACAAATGTCCTTTCTATTTGAGCTGTGGCAGCCTCTTCCAGCATGCAGCCCTCTAAGGTTTCTGCGTCACAAAAAGAATTCAGCATCCCTAATCCCACAGTCAGAGTAGTGACTCCCTAACCCACAGCAACAATTCAAAGAAGGTGGAGGTCTTCAGAGAGAACACAGAAATAGACATTCCAGAGTTAAATACTCCCAAACAAAAAAGTGCACCAGTGCAGGACCTTTACTGACTTCCAGTTGGATGCCACTGGGAACAATGAGATATCTGCAGTTGCTGGGTAAAATACTGGCATCTATAAATACACTGCTACCTGATCTTGTCAGAAATTCTTTGAAGATGCACTGGAGAAACCAACAGTCCCAGTACTTTTAAGTCAGCCTGAAGGGTTCTGGTTTCCCCTCTTTAACCAACCTGATGTTGCAGCTACAGAAACAGCTTTTGTCTCTTCCAACAGACTTACTGCCATTCTTTGTCTTATAGAGAAAGTATTCAAAATCCATGGGACTACTGACTGGATAGACAGACACAACTATCACTTGCAGTGTATTAATAATGCTGCTGTGTGCAAAATCTGTGCAGCTTTAAGGCAGGCATTCCAGGTTTTGGAAAAACGAATGCAGTATGGATAAAATACAGATAAATAATAATCTAGTCTGCTTGTAATTTTACACACGTCTGAATTTATAATAGAACTTTAGAGGCTTAATGCATAATTCTAATAATAATTTAGATTATTTTGTCATGACATTCAGAAACAAAAGCTGAGCATTCCTGGACATGTAATGATGTCAGTGTTTTAAAAAAGATTACCAATGAAAAAATAATGAGGCAAATGGAAAATATGAACACAACTCCAACAGATGATTCCCAAAGCTGCACTGGGCATGGAACAGTTTAAGAAAAGTTCCTCTGTTTCAAGGAGGAATCCTGTTTCTGATAAGAAAGAATTGTAGGTGCTTAGTTTATATGTTGTTGTCTACCCTTAGTAAATTAAAAAAGACTCAGGTTTCCCTGGCTGACACAAGGAAGCATGCAATTCAGAGGAACAATGGCCTGGTAAACTAGTTTTAGCACAAAAATGTATGCCCCTAAACAGGAGAACTAGGTTTGTTTATTGTTAACCTGTGCTTGCTGGAATAAGTTTTAAATTGTAAATACAATTAAAACACTCCTTCTTGAACCGCCACCTTAACGTGGTGGAGGGGTTTGAGTGCTCGAAGGATCCTAGAGGCTATGTTGTCTGGGGCTTAAATGCCCATGGTAGGGTCTCCCATGGAAAACAGGCTCTAGGTGACGGGTCAGACAAAGAGTGGTTCAAGAATCCTTCATGAGGACTAGTAGATCGAGGCACGTGACGTCACCCTGTACAACGGAGCCGGGATCCCACCCTGGGGTCGGGACTCGCCGGACAGCGCCTGGTGCCCGGGTTGCTCTTCGCGGGACCTGACCGAGCCAAGCCCGAACGAGAGACGCAAGGCCATCCCCCAGTGGGCCCACCACCTGCAGGGGGAACCTTGAGGGACCGGTGCAAAGAGGATTGGGTGGTGGACGAAGGTGGAGACCTCAGCGGCCCGATCCCCGGATGCTTAGGCTGGCTCTAGGGACGTGGAATGTCACCTCGCTGGGGTGAAGATTGTCTGGCGGAGCCCTCAGCCAGGGATGTATTCAACTCCCACCTCCAGGAGAGCTTTCACCAGATTCTATGTTGGAGACATAGAGTCCGAGTGGACCATGTTCTCTGCATCTATTGTCGATGCTGTGCTTGTAGCTGCGGCTGTGAGGTCTGCGGTGCCTGTCGCGGCGGCAATCCCAGAAATCGATGGTGGACACTGGCAGTAAGGGATGGTATCAAGCTGAAGAAGGAGTCCTATCGGCTGTGGTTGGCTTGTGGGACTCCTGAGGTGGCTGACGGGTACTGTGAGGCCAAGGGTGCCGTGGCCCGGGCTGTGGAAGAGGCAGAGGCAAAAACTCGGGCCTGGGAGGAGTTCGGTGAGGCCATGGAGAAGGACTACCGGTTGGCCTCGAAGCGATTCTGGCAAACCCTCCGGCGCCTCAGGAGGGGAAGCAGTGCTTCGCCAACACTGTTTACAGTGGGGGTGGGAGGCTGTTGACCTCGACTGAGGGCATTATCGGGTGGTGGAAGGCGTACTTCGAGGATCTCCTCAATCCTCCCATCACGCATTCCCTGGTGGAAACAGAGGCTGGGGACTCGGGGTTGGACTCTTTCATCACCCAGGCTGAAGTCACAGAGGTGTTTAAAAAGCTCCGCGGTGGCAGGGCTTTGGGGGTGGATGAGAGCCGCCCTGAGTACCTCAAATCTCTGGATGTTGTGGCGCTGTCATGGTTGACACGCCTCTTCAACATTACATGGCGGTCGGGGACAGTGCCTCTGGTCTGGCAGACTGGGGTGGTGGTCCCCCTTCATAAGAAGGGTGACCAGAGGGTGTGTTCCAACTACAGGGGGATCACACTCCTCAGCCTCCCTGGTAAGGCCTACGCCAGGGTATTGGAGAGGAGAGTCCGACTGATAGTCGAACCTTGGCTTCAGGAGGAGCAGTGTGGTTTTTATCCCGGCCGTGGAACACTGGACCAGCTCTATACCCTCTACAGGATACTTGAAGGTTCATGGGAGTTTGCCCAACCGGTCCTCATGTGTTTTGTAGACCTGGAGAAAGCATTCAACTGTGTCCCTCGTCATGCCCTGTGGGGGGTGCTCCAGGAGTATGGAATCAGGGGCCCTTTATTAGGGGCCATCCGGTCCCTGTACAAGCGGAGCAGGAGTTTGTTCCGCATTGCCGGCACTAAGTCGGACCTGTTCCAGGTGCATGTAGGACTCTGGCAGGGCTGCCCTTTGTCACCGGTTCTGTTCATAACTGTTATGGAAAGGATTTCTAGAGGGGGTCAGGTTTGGGGCCGGAGGGGGTCAGGTTTGGGGACCAGTGGATTTCATCTCTTATTTTGCAGATGACGTGGTCCTGCTGGCCTCCTCTAGCCAAGACCTACAGCATGCGCTGGGGCGGTTTGCAGCCAAGTGTGCAGCGGCTGGGATGAAGATCAGCTCCTCCAAGTCAGAGGCCATGGTACTTGACCGGAAAAGGGTGGCCTGTCCTCTTCAGGTTGGAGGGGAGTTCCTGCCTCAAGTGGAGGAGTTCAAGTATCTCGGGGTCTTGTTCACGAGTGAGGGAAGAATGGACCGGGAGATTGACAGACGGATTGGTGCGGCTGCCGCAGTAATGGGGGCACTGTGCCGGTCTGTTGTGGTGAAGAGAGAGCTGAGCCGAAAAGCGAAGCTCTCAATTTACCGGTCGGTCTACGTTCCTACCCTCACCTATGGCCATGAACTTTGGGTCATGACCGAAAGAACGAGATCCAGGATACAAGTGGCTGAAATGAGCTTCCTCCATAGGGTGGCCGGGCACTCCCTTAGAGATAGGGTGAGGAGCTCGACCATCCGGGAGGGGCTTGGAGTAGTAGAGCTGCTGCTGCTCCACATTGAGAGGAGCCAGTTTAGGTGGCTCGGGCATCTATACCGGATGCCTCCTGGACATCTTCCTCAGGAGGTGTTCCAGGCACGTCCCACCGGGAGGAGGCCCAGGGGACGGCCCAGGACACGCTGGAGGGACTATGTCTCTCGACTGGCCTGGGAACGCCTTGGGCTCCCCCCGGAGGAGCTGGAAGATGTGTCTGGGGAGAGGGACGTCTGGGTGTCTCTGCTGAGTCTGCTGCCCCCACGACCCGGTGCCGGATAAGCGGAAGACGACGAGTACGAGTACAATTAAAACAACAGGGTTTTATACACAATTTGGATTGCAATAATCATTTATGAGCAAGCTTGCAGCTTCATCCCCACAGCATCAATAAATGATACTGCTGCTTCGAGAGGACTATCACACATTACACAAAGAACTGTTTAGTTATAATAGTTAGTTATATTAGTAACTAGATGAGTCCACCAAACTCTTAGAGGGTGAGGAAGTAGAATGTAATCCTGGCAAAGTTTATAATAAGATGGCAACCTCTTGTCCAAGAGAATTCAAGAGATGGAGAACAAATCCCAGCACAGACAATCAAGTTGACCATAAACCTTAGTTACGAAACAGTTCAGACTGGGTTTCAGATTGTGTCCCAAATGATTACACTAGAACAATCAAAAAGTGGGATTACTCTATGAGCACAGCATGCTATGATCCAATAAGATCCATGTTAGGTTAGAAGATGGAAGGGGATACAGGTTGGTAAGGGGCTACAGCCAATGGGAGTGCAAGAGCCATCGTAAGAACAAAGGATCGAAGAGGTGTGGAAGAGAAATAAAATGTTTTAACAGATATTGTACAGTTACAGAGAAGCTTTAGTCCATTTGTAAACCCTTCACATTCTGAGCTACAAACCGTACCCACAGAATGATTGCCTAGCTCAAATGCCCCAATAACAAATCATGGGCTCAGCTGAAAAAACAATCTACTTACACCTCCTATGTCCTACCAAAACATCTTATAAACCACCAACAACCCCTATAAATTATTCCCAAAAACATATAATCTATGAGGTTATAGTGAATATTCTGGATGTTTGGCAGGACAGAGGCTAAAGCTCAGACTCAGAAACATTATTTATTTATTATCTTAAAAAAAAAAACACAAGACATCTGATGGGAAATGTAAGGATGGCCATTACCAACCAGTCTTATGAGTTTGACAGGATATGTGCGGAAGAATGGGATATTCCAGAATTTCTTTCATACATGTGTAAGTCATACAATGTAAGCCATTTAATGGACTGGCCAAGAGGTCTTAAAACTAGTAATATTTTCAATTTCAATAACAATTGAAATTGAAAATTAATGCCATCTGCAGTAGTGGCTGATAGTGTTTTGGGGTAATTTGTGGGGCAGACACCATAAAGCTTTAAAATGTACAAACATCAGGTTTTTCTAAATACTGTGAGGGAAATAGCAGAAACCTTTTTCATCCCACTGAGAGAAGAGCTTGTGTCAGAACCAAAACTGGATGGAAGGACTACTGTATATCGAATCTGGCCTTGGAACACCTTGGGATCCCCCAGAATGAGCTGGAGAATGTTGCTGCGAGAAGGTTTCCCCTGGTCCTGTTACCTCAATTTCGTATAACTAAAAGATAGCAGATGGATTTATGTGTTTGATAAAACAAAACAACCCATGAAAAAAAACACTGTTTTTCCCTTGTTTTCTTATGTTTATCTTCTAGATATTTTATATTTTTAACACATTGTTGAACTTAGGACAGGATGAATTGAGTCATTTATTTGTGTATTTGCTCATTATAATGAAATATAATTAAATTATTAGTTAGTTGAAAGACTAACTGCTTTTAAAAGTAAATAATGAATTTTACTTACAATTTGCGCAAAGAAAGAACCCACCAATACCTCCTATAACACTATCGAAACATCTTAAACATCTGATCATCTACTTCATGACAGCAGAATGAAAAAGCAACAATATTCTTATGGTAGGAGATGAGCTAGGCAGCAAAGGCTGGTGTAGTAACACGCATCAATAGGCTCCTGGAAATAAAGCCAAGTGTTTAGGTCAGTTTTCCAGTCACTGAATTGTCAATGAGATCAGTTTTTGCTGTTGACATACCATAATAACCCACACAATAATGACTTGAGAGCACAACACAAATCAGCCATTCTCTTCCTTGGTGATAGTAAACATCTAAAAAGTTATCCTTCAAAATATTTCTGGATGAGCAGAATATTTTCTGTAATCATTAAAAATAAATCTTAACCACTTTGCTACTTTCTCAAAGTACTCTCCAATTATTGACTATTCACCAATATTGCTACCATTAACTTAATTTTCTCTCTGTTTTTCCTCCTCATAGAAGTTACACCTGGCCCAGTATTTCTGTTTAGCTGCAACACCATCTCAGACCGGGCCATCAGCTGAGCTACTGCTGTCAATAACTTTATGCTTTCTTTGTTTAGATGATAACTTGACCCCGTCTTTGCGTATTTAACCTCTCCTAGACAAAGCAAATGAAGGAGCTACAGGGGTTGGACAATGAAACTGAAACACCTGTCATTTTAGTGTGGGAGGTTTCATGGCTAAATTGGACCAGCCTGGTAGCCAGTCTTCATTGATTGCACATTGCACCAGAAAGAGCAGAGTGTGAAGGTTCAATTAGCCGGGTAAGAGCACAGTTTTGATCAAAATATTGAAATGCACACAACATTATGGGTGACATACCAGAGTTCAAAAGAGGACAAATTGTTGGTGCACGTCTTGCTGGTGCATCTGTGACCAAGACAGCAAGTCTTTGTGATGTATCAAGAGCCACGGTATCCAGGGTAATGTCAGCATACCACCAAGAAGGACGAACCACATCCAACAGGATTAACTGTGGACGCAAGAGGAAGCTGTCTGAAAGGATGTTCGGGTGCTAACCCGGATTGTATCCAAAAAGCATAAAACCACGGCTGCCCAAATCACGGCACAATTAAATGTGCACCTCAACTCTCCTGTTTCCACCAGAACTGTCCGTCGGGAGCTCCACAGGGTCAATATACACGGCCGGGCTGCTATAGCCAAACCTTTGGTCACTCATGCCAATGCCAAACGTCGGTTTCATTGGTGCAAGGAGCGCAAATCTTGGGCTGTGGACAATGTGAAGCATGTATTGTTCTCTGATGAGTCCACCTTTACTGTTTTCCCCACATCCGAGAGAGTTACGGTGTGGAGAAGCCCCAAAGAAGCGTACCACCCAGACTGTTGCATGCCCAGAGTGAAGCATGGGGGTGGATCAGTGACGGTTTGGGCTGCCATATCATGGCATTCCCTTGGCCCAATACTTGTGCTAGATGGGCACATCACTGCCAAGGACTACGGAACCATTCTTGAGGACCATGTGCATCCAATGGTTCAAACATTGTATCCTGAAGGCGGTGCCGTGTATCAGGATGACAATGCACCAATACACACAGCAAGACTGGTGAAAGATTGGTTTGATGAACATGAAAGTGAAGTTGAACATCTCCCATGGCCTGCACAGTCACCAGATCTAAATATTATTGAGCCACGTTGGGGTGTTTTGGAGGAGCGAGTCAGGAAACGTTTTCCTCCACCAGTATCACGTAGTGACCTGGCCACTATCCTGCAAGAAGAATGGCTTAAAATCCCTCTGACCACTGTACAGGACTTGTATATTCAATTCAATTCAATTCAAAAATACTTTATTAATCCCAAAGGGAAATTAAATGTTGTTATAGCTCATATTATGAAGGTTTCCTCAAAGAGCCGTTGTAGATGCTAATGGCTGTGGGCAGGAAGGATCTCCTGTAGCGCTTCGTCTTACAGCAGATCTGAAGAAGCCTCTGACTGAAGACACTGTTGTTGTAGGACAGTCTCATGAAGAGGATGCTCAGGGTTTTCCATAATGTTCTTCATTTTATGAAGAATCCGTCTTTCCACAATGATCTCCAGAGGTTCCAGAGGAGTCCCCAGAACAGAGCAAGCCTTTTTTATCAGCTTGTTGAGCTTTTTTAAGTCCCTGGCTCTGATGCTGCTTCCCCAGCAGATGATGGCAGAAGAGATCACACTTTCCACAACAGACTTATAGAAGATATGCAGCATCTTGCTGCAAACACCAAAGGACCTAAGCTTCCTCAAGAAATACAGTCTGCTCTGTCCCTTCTTGTAGATGGCTTCACAGTTGCATCTCCACTCTAGTCTATTGTCCAGGTGAACACCAAGGTATTTATACTCCTCCACCACCTCCATTTCTTCTCCCATGATAGAAATAGTTTTTGACTTATTCCTGTTTCTCTTAAAATCTACAATCATCTCCTTTGTTTTAGTCACGTTCAAAATGATATGATTGTTTCCACACCATGCCACAAAGCGGTCCACCACCTTCCTGTACTCAGCTTCTTGTCCATTTCTGATCCACCCCACGACTGCAGAATCATCCGAGTATTTCTGCAGATGACAGGAGTCTGTCTTGTACTGGAAGTCTGAGGTGTACAGAGTGAAAAGGAATGGTGAGAGTACAGTCCCCTGTGGTGCTCCTGTGCTGCTGACTACCTGGTTAGACTCACAACCCTTCAGTCTCACAAACTGTGGTCTGTTTGTCAGGTAGTCTTTGATCCAGGAGATTGTTGAGGCCTCCACCTGAGTCTTCTGGAGTTTCTGACAAAGCAAATCAGGTTGGATTGTATTAAATGCACTGGAGAAATCAAAGAACATGATCCTCACAGTGCTACTGGCTTTGTCCAAGTGACAGTGGGCTTGTTGAAGCAGGTGTATGATGGCATCTTCAACTCCAACTCCACAGCGATAAGCAAACTGAAGGGGGTCCTGATGGTTTACTGTTTGCTTACTCAGGTGGGCCAACAGGAGTCTCTCTAGGACCTTCATGATGTGAGATGTCAGGGCAACAGGTCTATAGTCATTGAGGACTGATGGGTGAGTTTTCTTTGGTACCGGAACAAGACAGGAGGTCTTCCACAACACCGGGACCTTCTTCTGGGCCAGGCTAAGGTTGAAGAGGTGCTGCAGAATCCCACAGAGCTGCTCTGCACAGGCCTTCAGGGCTCTAGGGCTGACATGATCTGGACCTGCAGCCTTATTCCTATTCAGTCTCTCCAGTTGTCTCTTCACCTGACTTCTTGAGAAACACAGGTGGAAGGGGGAAGCAAAGGAAGCACCAGCATCTTCTGATATGGTTGAAGGCAAACATGTAGAAGCAGAAGGGTCTAGGGCTGAGGTGGAAGATAAAACATTGGAGGTGTTACTGGACAGCTGTGGGTCCTGTGGGTCAAAGGAAGATGGAATGTCTGTTTGGCTGTGAGCAGGAGAGGAGGATGCGAAACTTGTTTCTGAACTGAACCTATTGAAGAATGTGTTCAGTTCATTGGCTCTATCCAGACCTCCATCGGTCTGATCATCCTTCTGCTTGAAGCCTGTGATCTTCTTCATCCCTGACCACACATCTCTGATACTGTTTTGCTGGAGCTTGCTCTCCAGCTTCTTCTTGTACACCTCCTTGCTGTCTCTTATTTTGACTTTAAGTTGCTTCTGTATACTCCTCAATAATTCTCTGTCTCCCTCTCTGAAGGCTCTTTTTTTCTTGTTAAGCAGGTCCTTCAGGTCACTGGTGATCCAAGGTTTATTATTGGGGAAGCATCTCACGGTTCTGGTGGGGATGATGTTATCCACACAGAAGTTTATATAGTCGGTTACACACTCAATCATGGCATTGATGTCCTCTCCATGTGGCTGGCACAGTGCAGTGAAGCATGGTTAAAATCACCAGAAATTGCCACAAAAGCATTGGGGTTTTGTGTCTGTAGCTGAGCAACAACTGAGCTGATGGCATCACATGCAGTGTCAGCAACAGCGAAAGGTGGAACGTAAACTGTTGCCAAAATAACACTGGTGAACTCTCTGGGTAAATAATATGGACAAAAACTTACTGCCAACAGTTCAATATCTGGACTGCAGAGATGACACTTCACAGTAATATGTCCTGGATTACACCATCTGTTGTTCACAAGTACTGCCAGTCCACCTCCTTTACATTTGCCGCTCCTCTTTACAGGTCCTTCTCAAAATATTAGCATATTGTGATAAAGTTCATTATTTTCCATACTGTCATGATGAAAATTTAACATTCATTTATTTTAGATTCATTGCACACTAACTGAAATATTTCAGGTCTTTTATTGTCTTAATACGGATGATTGTGGCATACAGCTCATGAAAACCCAAAATTCCTATCTCACAAAATTAGTATATTTCATCCGACCAATTTTTAATACAAAAAACGTCAACCTTCAAATAATCATGTACAGTTATGCACTCAATACTTGGTCGGGAATCCTTTTGCAGAAATGACTGCTTCAATGCGGCGTGGCATGGTGGCAATCAGCCTGTAGCACTGCTGAGGTCTTATGGAGGCCCAGGATGCTTCGATAGCGGCCTTTAGCTCATCCAGAGTGTTGGGTCTTGAGTCTCTCAACGTTATCTTCACAATATCCCACAGATTCTCTATGGGGTTCAGGTCAGGAGAGTTGGCAGGCCAATTGAGCACAGTGATACCATGGTCAGTAAACCATTTACCAGTGGTTTTGGCACTGTGAGCAGGTGCCAGGTCGTGCTGAAAAATGAAATCTTCATCTCCATAAAGCTTTTCAGCAGATGGAAGCATGAAGTGCTCCAAAATCTCCTGATAGCTAGCTGCATTGACCCTGCCCTTGATAAAACACAGTGGACCAACACCAGCAACTGACACGGCACCCCAGACCATCACTGACTGTGGGTACTTGACACTGGACTTCTGGCATTTTGGCATTTCCTTCTCCCCAGTCTTCCTCCAGACTCTGGCACCTTGATTTCTGAATGACATGCAGAATTTGCTTTCATCCAAAAAAAGTACTTTGGACCACTGAGTAACAGTTTAGTGCTGCTTCTCTGTAGCCCAGGTCAGGCGCTTCTGCCGCTGTTTCTGGTTCAAAAGTGGCTCGACCTGGGGAATGCGGCACCTGTAGCCCATTTCCTGCACACGCCTGTGCACGGTGGCTCTGGATGTTTCTACTCCAGACTCAGTCCACTGCTTCCGCAGGTCCCCCAAGGTCTGGAATCGGCCCTTCTCCACAATCTTCCTCAGGGTCCGGTCACCTCTTCTCGTTGTGCAGCATTTTCTGCCACACTTTTTCCTTCCCACAGACTTCCCACTGAGGTGCCTTGATACAGCACTCTGGGAACAGCCTATTCGTTCAGAAATGTCTTTCTGTGTCTTACCCTCTTGCTTGAGGGTGTCAATAGTGGCCTTCTGGACAGCAGTCAGGTCGGCAGTCTTACCCATGATTGGGGTTTTGAGTGATGAACCAGGCTGGGAGTTTTAAAGGCCTCAGGAATCTTTTGCAGGTGTTTAGAGTTAACTCGTTGATTCAGATGATTAGGTTCATAGCTCGTTTAGAGACCCTTTTAATGATATGCTAATTTTGTGAGATAGGAATTTTGGGTTTTCATGAGCTGTATGCCACAATCATCCGTATTAAGACAATAAAAGACCTGAAATATTTCAGTTAGTGTGCAATGAATCTAAAATATATGAATGTTAAATTTTCATCATGACATTATGGAAAATAATGAACTTTATCACAATATGCTAATATTTTGAGAAGGACCTGTAAATCTCTGTCTGCTCGTATGGTTAAAAAGCCCGGCAGAGAGAAGCTGGAGTCGGGGATATGATCCTGCAGCCATGTCTCAGTAAAACACATGATACTGCATGCCCGGTACTCTGGCTGGGTCCTTTGTAGGGTTTGGAGTTCATCCAACTTGTTTCCCAACGATCTCACATTGCCCATCAAAATCGACGGAAGAGATGGTTTGAACTTCCTCCTTCTCTCTCTTCTCTTAGCTCCTGCTCTGCATCCACGACGTCTCCTTTTCAACTCATCAGGGATTTGGGGTTGTAGCTGAAGTATTATTTGAGCTTTTGAGATATTAATCAGCTGCTCCCGGTTGTAAAAAACAACCCCGTTGCCATGGCAATGCATCATAACAAATGTCCAAAAATAAAAAGTATTAAGAAAAATCCTCCAAGCTGCACAGCATCCGACACTGGAGTGGACAGTCATCCAAAAAAAATCAACTGTATCCACCACAAGAGGAATAGTTTCCAAAAAAGAATAAATCAGAATCAAAAGTGACAGAGCTACTCCAACCTGCTGCCACCTTGAGCGGCGCAATTCTAGAATGTATACAGGTCCTTCTCAAAATATTAGCATATTGTGATAAAGTTCATTATTTTCCATAATGTCATGATGAAAATTTAACATTCATATATTTTAGATTCATTGCACACTAACTGAAATATTTCAGGTCTTTTATTGTCTTAATACGGATGATTGTGGCATACAGCTCATGAAAACCCAAAATTCCTATCTCACAAAATTAGCATATCATTAAAAGGGTCTCTAAACGAGCTATGAACCTAATCATCTGAATCAACGAGTTAACTCTAAACACCTGCAAAAGATTCCTGAGGCCTTTAAAACTCCCAGCCTGGTTCATCACTCAAAACCCCAATCATGGGTAAGACTGCCGACCTGACTGCTGTCCAGAAGGCCACTATTGACACCCTCAAGCAAGAGGGTAAGACACAGAAAGACATTTCTGAACGAATAGGCTGTTCCCAGAGTGCTGTATCAAGGCACCTCAGTGGGAAGTCTGTGGGAAGGAAAAAGTGAGCAGAAAACGCTGCACAACGAGAAGAGGTGACCGGACCCTGAGGAAGATTGTGGAGAAGGGCCGATTCCAGACCTTGGGGGACCTGCGGAAGCAGTGGACTGAGTCTGGAGTAGAAACATCCAGAGCCACCGTGCACAGGCGTGTGCAGGAAATGGGCTACAGGTGCCGCATTCCCCAGACCTGGGCTACAGAGAAGCAGCACTGGACTGTTGCTCAGTGGTCCAAAGTACTTTTTTCGGATGAAAGCAAATTCTGCATGTCATTCGGAAATCAAGGTGCCAGAGTCTGGAGGAAGACTGGGGAGAAGGAAATGCCAAAATGCCAGAAGTCCAGTGTCAAGTACCCACAGTCAGTGATGGTCTGGGGTGCCGTGTCAGCTGCTGGTGTTGGTCCACTGTGTTTTATCAAGGGCAGGGTCAATGCAGCTAGCTATCAGGAGATTTTGGAGCACTTCATGCTTCCATCTGCTGAAAAGCTTTATGGAGATGAAGATTTCATTTTTCAGCACGAACTGGCACCTGCTCACGGTGCCAAAACCACTGGTAAATGGTTTACTGACCATGGTATCACTGTGCTCAATTGGCCTGCCAACTCTCCTGACCTGAACTCCATAGAGAATCTGTGGGATATTGTGAAGAGAACGTTGAGAGACTCAAGACCCAACACTCTGGATGAGCTAAAGGCCGCTATCAAAGCATCCTGGGCCTCCATAAGACCTCAGCAGTGCCACAGGCTGATTGCCTCCATGCCACGCCGCATTGAAGCAGTCATTTCTGTCAAAGGATTCCCGACCAAGTATTGAGTGCATAACTGTACATGATTATTTGAAGGTTGACGTTTTTTGTATTAAAAACACTTTTCTTTTATTGGTCGGATGAAATATGCTAATTTTGTGAGATAGGAATTTTGGGTTTTCATGAGCTGTATGCCAAAATCATCTGTATTAAGACAATAAAAGACCTGAAATATTTCAGTTAGTGTGCAATGAATCTAAAATATATGAATTTTAAATTTTCATCATGACATTATGGAAAATAATGAACTTTATCACAATATGCTAATATTTTGAGAAGGACCTGTATGTCATTCCCAAGACGAATTGATGCTGTATTGGCCGCAAAAGGAGGCCCCACACCATACTAATAAATTATTGTGGTCTAAAACCAGGTGTTTCAGTTTCATTGTCCAACCCCTGTATTTCTGCAACTAACTACATATGCTCTGTTTCACGTGATGTAGATTTATCTACTGGTTTAAAACATATCTGTTCTGCTTTGTTTCTCTCCTGGAGGAAGCCACAAAACAGCCAAAAAACCATAGAAAGTACTTCTGGACCACTGCTTCTGGATTTTTATGTGTCTGCTCTGTGTTTTCAAAGCCCCAGTCAGTTGTGGCAGGTAGTGACGTCACTAGATAGTGAGATAGTGATGCTTACACTGAGCCAGGTTCTGGTTCTGCAGGAGGTGTTCCTGTTAAACACGAGTTCTCCTTTCTACTGTCGCAACATGCAATTAACTCTACTCTGTTAGAATGGGCAGAACAAGTATTTGATACACTGCCGATTTTGCAGGTTTTCCTACTTGCAGAGCATGTAGAAGTCTTTCATTTTTATCATAGATACTCTTCAACTGTAAGTGATAGAATCTAAAACAAAAATCTAGAAAATCGTATTGCGTAATTCTTAAGTAATTATGTAGTAAT
The DNA here is from genome assembly GCF_021462225.1 of Girardinichthys multiradiatus. NCBI lineage: Eukaryota > Metazoa > Chordata > Actinopteri > Cyprinodontiformes > Goodeidae > Girardinichthys > Girardinichthys multiradiatus. Next base: position 2,708,224 of record NC_061801.1, on the reverse strand, counting down.
TTATTGCATGACATAAGTAGTTGCTACATCAGAAAAACAAAACTTAATATTTGGTGCTGTTGGGGTCATCCATTTTGAACGGACAGTGCGACTAGGTTGCGCAGTTCTGACGGGTGTTGGGGACCCTGTGGGGATTTTCGGCGCCTTAATAACGTGATCAGCAACGACAGGTACCCAGTCCCTCATATCCAGAACTTTTCTGCCTGTTTGGCAGGTGTGACTATGTTTTCAAAGGTGGATTTAGTGTGGGGGTACCATCGGTTCATTAGTTAGATGTAAGCAAGACTGCAGTTATCACTCCTTTTGGTCTTTTCCAGCAACTCATGGACTCAGTCCTGCAGGGTATACCATTTTTGCTTGTCAATTTGGACGATATCCTGGTGGTTAGTCCTTCTGTGGGGGAGCATATGGTACACCTCCAGGAGTTGTTTCTTCGGCTCAGTGAGCATGGCCTGATCGTGAACCCGGCTAAATGCAAGTTCGGTCTGCCCGCTGTTGAGTTCCTAGGACAGAAGGTATGCCTCAGGTTCCCCTGCTTGCCAAGGTTGAAGCGGTTTCAGTTTTTCCTCGCCCCCCCTCCGTGAAGCCCCTGCAGGAGTTTTTGGGGATTGTGAACTTTTCGAACCGTTTCATTCCACAGGCTGCTAACTTTATGCACCCATTGTACGAAGCACTTAAGAGTAAAAAAGGTGACCAGCGGATAAAGTGGACCCCCGACAGGTTACAGGCATTTGATGATGCCAAAAACGCCCTGGCTGATGCTGCGCTGTTGGCCCACCCATCTCCTATGGCTCCTGTGGCCCTGACTACCGATGCCTCTGATCATGTGGTGGGTGCAGTGTGTGAACAATGGGTGGATGGGGCCTGACAACCCCTCGCCTTATTTTAGGTTTCAGAGTCGTGGTCGGCACGGCAACAGCGGCATTTGTCTGCTATTTCAGAGTTCACCACAGACATTCAGCATGTGGCTGGCTCCACTGGAGCAGTTTCCTATTCCGCAGGGGAAGTTCGAGCATGTGCATGTGGACTTGGTGGGTCCGCTTCCTCCTAACTATGGTGGACAGGACTACTCGGTGGCCGAAAGTGTGTCCTCTATCATCAACCACTTCCATTGACGTCGCTCGGGCATTTATCTCCTCCTGGGTGTCATGTTTTGGTGTGCCTTTAGATTTGACCTCCGACAGGGGCCCCCAGTTCACGTCTGAATTGTGGACTGTGGTGGCGAAGAGCCTTGGGGTTAAGCTCCACCCTACTGCCGCCTACTACCCACAGGTCAATGGCCTTTGTGAAAGGTTCCACCGTTCTATGAAGGCTGGTTTACGAGCTTCACTGTCAAAATAAGGTCAAAGTTTCCCCACTATTCGGTGGAGCAGCTGATTAAACAGTGACATTTAGCGTGGTTTTTGTTAATAGTTATCAATTATTAATAATAATCAACTAATTGTAATTATTAAGTGCTTCTGCAAGTGCAATTACAGATCTCAGATGTTTCTTGTAGTTCTTGACCGGGTTTCCACACACTGCAGCAGGGATTCTGGACGACTCCTCCATACTGTTCTTCTCCAGATCCTTCAGGTTTCAGGGCAATCGCTGAGCAATATGGACTTTCAGCTCCATCCAAAGATTTTCCTTTGGGTTCAGGTCTGGAGACTGGCTAGGCCACTCCAGGACCTTGAGATGCTTCTTGTGGAGCCACTCCTTAGTTGCCCTGGCTGTGTGCTTCAGGTCATTGTCATGCAGGAAGACCCAGCCAGGACCCATCTTCATGGCCTTAATGAGGGAAGGAGATTGTTGGCTAAAATCTCCTGATACACGGCCACATCCATCCTCCCCTCAATACGGTGCAGTCCACCTGTCCCCTTTGCAGAAAAGCATCCCTAAAAAATGATGTTTCCTCCTCCATCCTTCACGGTAGGGATGGTGATCTTGGGGTTGTACTCATCCATCTTCTTCCTCCAAACATGGCGAGTGGAGTTTAGACCAAAAAGCTGTTTTTGTCTCATCAGAGCACATGACCTTCTCCTATTCCTCCTCTGGATCATCCCTATGGTGACTGGCTAACTTCAGATGGGCCTGGACATGCACTGGCTTCAGCAGGAGGACCTTGCGTGCTATGCAGGATTTTAATCCATGGCGGCGTAGTGTGTTACTAATGGTCTTCTTTGAGACTGTGGTCCCAGCTCTCTTCAGGGTATTAACTAGGTCCTGCCGTGTAGTTTTGAGCTGATCCCTAACCTTCCTTATAATCATTAATGCCCCACGAGGTGAGATCTTGCATGGAGCCCCAGACCGAGGGAGACTGACCGTCTTATTGAACTTCTTCCATTTTCTTATAATTGCTCCAACAGTTGTTATCTTTTCATCAAACTGCTTGGCTATTTTCCTGTAGACCATCCCAGCCTTGTGGAGGTCTACTGTTTTATCCCTGATGTCCTCACACAGCTCTCTGGTCTTGATCATTGTGGAGAGGTTGGAGTTTGTCTGATTGACTGTGTGGAGAGGTGTCTTTTATACAGATAACGAGTTCAAACAGGCGCAGTTAATACAGGTAATGAGTGGAGAACAGGAGGACTTCTTAAAGAAGAACTAACAGGTCTGTGAGAGCTGGGATTCTTACTGGTTGTTAGGTGATCAAATATTTATCTCATGCAATAAAATGCAAATGAACTGCTTAAAAATCCCACAATGTGATTGTTTTTGTTTTAGATTCTATCACTCACAGTTGAAGAGAACCAATAATAAAAATGAAAGACTTTTACATGATTTGCAAGTGGGAAAACCTGCAAAATCTGCAGTGGATCAATACTTGTTCTCCCCACTGTAGATGCTTGTTCAGGGGGAGGGATTGTTGCAAAGACAGACAGTGCAATTGGCTGGTTTCCTTAGATAGAAAACAGGTATAATAAACTGAAAGTGGCTGCAATGTTTTTAATTAGGATCAAATTGGAATTAAGCATTAACATTTAAGGTCTCTATATGATTGGACTTAATTGACTATATATGTTTGTACAGAAATTGGATTTTTTTGCCTGAGATGTTATTTAAGACAAATTGGCTCTACATAAACAAATTGAACTGTTCAACAATTCTTTTGTGATTACAAGCCTTGCTGTGGCAAGGTAGTTTCTTTCAACCGTAGTTACAAACACACACACGTGGATTTCTGATCCTTTTCCATAGAAGACTTTTAACTAAACAAAGTAAAATGTTTTGCTAACACAGAAGAAGTTTATAGCTTGCTCATTTCAGACCATTTTCACATAGCATCTTTAGTGTTAGCAAACTATAAATGCGATGAAGAGCATGCTTTAAAAACCCTTGTTTACTGTCTTTTACAAAGAATAATCACTTGTATACCAAGGCTGGTCAATATTTCCAATATTTTGCAATAATTCATCTCATTAACTTATTAAAATGGTAAATTCTGTATTTGACTCAGGAGCAGATCTACAAAACATCCACAGAGATCTACAGAGGTTTGAAAATATACATAGAAACGCGTACATTTAGCAAATCCTTTAAATCCCCACAATATGATAGTTGATTGTGTTTTTACTACGTCTACTCTTTACACGTTAGTAGCATGCTACCAAATTATTGTAAAGTATTGTAGTGTGTTTTAACCTCTGTTGTATCTATCAGCCTCAGGAAGCAGTACAATACACTTTATTTAAACAAAGATTGTTTGTCCTGTTGTTCAACAGTTAAATAGTAATTTAAGCAACATTATGTTAGCTTGGATTGATGTAGGACTACATCCCATGGTTTACAATCAAAACTATCTTTCAATCAAGAAACAAAAAAATGTTCCTTTTTACATTTTCTTTAGACTGGAATTCTGATGATGGAATTTTATAATACCCAAGTTGAGATAGCAGCAGGATTTGTTCACCAACCAGAGCAGATTGAAAGTAAGTTGATGAATGACTGAAATGATGAGCCATGAACTAAGGTATAAACATGTTATTACAGCAGTTTTCAGTCTTTGAATTGACAGCAGATTTTGAAATTGAGAGTAAGAATGGTTAACCAGATGTTGCGCCAGGTGTATCCTACCTAGAAATTGTAATACACTCTAAATAGATGGAAGATACAGGTTCACCAATTTTAAGTGTCCATAATACAAACTGTCAAAAGCTGCTTTTTACCCTAAAGATTTTCTAAGCAATGGTCTGTTTACTGTTGCAACAGATTTACATAATCTTTATTGAACAGGGATTTTTGAACTCCAAGGATGATGAAACAAGGAATAGAAAGAGGGAATGTCTTTACACCGAAGAGCCATTACTCAGGAGGTATGAACTTTTGCAGTTCAGCTCCAGCCATAATGTCTTCTTAAGAAATGACAAAATTATGTCCCGGAGGCTCCAGAAAATAATCCACCAAACTAGTGATGAAGGCTCAGATTTGATGATCTTGTCCTCATTTTAATTTAAAGGAAGAGGTGATCAGAAACTGAAACTTGTTCTTATCCACAGTCTTATCCACAAAAAGCCAAATCCCAGTCTCTCTGAGTCTTGTCTGCTGATTTGAGAAATTCTTATTTTGGTCTTTCCAAAATCTCCTGATATAGTGTTGAGCGGGGCATGTAAGTGTAGACTGCTTCATTGTTTTATTGTTGAATTTGATCTGTATTGTTCTTAATCCTCTTTTGAGCTATATCATTTTAGAAACTGAAACCTAAAAACCTTTTTTCACAGCCAACTTTTTTGTTCTTGGCTTGCCTAGGTATTTTAATGTGACATTTCTTAACTAATCTTATGCAGATTCTTTTATCAAAGTGGACAGTGGAAAATGAAAGAGAGGGTTCTGTTTTTGGTGAGAAACAGTTGCTTTTTGGCTCTTACCAGTTTGCATTTGTCCTCCGCTCCTTTCTTGTCCACCTCTGCTTGCTCTGCTCGGTCTATTGCATTCTCCTTATCCAGCTTTAGCATTTGCATTTTCTTCTTGATAGCCTCCATGGTTTTGTGTGTTGCCTGGCTCTCAGCAGAGCAGAGAAGAGGGCTCGGTTATCCGGACGGAGACACAGACAGGACTGGAGCAGGCTGTGAGGATGTAAGCTACTGACGGACTATAGGACAGCTCCCAGATAAACCCCCACCCCCACCCCAGCTGAAGGAGCACCAACCACAAAGTTCAGCACCAGTCATTGTCCATATTTAGGCAGCCAGAGGTGTGTAATGTGTGCATAAATGAACCAGATCTGAGCACAATCAGTTGCTGATGTCTCAGCTGGAGACACAAACCGTAGCCTACAACTTTCAAGATGTGTGACCTGATAACTTGAGTCAGACTCGAGTCACAAATATGATGACGTGAGGCTTTACTTGGTTATATTAGAGAAAAACTTGTGACTCAAGTTTGACTTGAATACTAATGACTTCTAATTACTTGGACTTTACTTGAAAAGACTTGATGTTCTCATTAAATAGGCTAATTTAACACACAAAATAATAAAATAAAATATTTACCCATATCGTTTGTTTTGTCAGGTTATTAAGTCAAGTCATGTTTATTTATATAGCACTTTTCAGCAACAAGGCACTCAAGGTGCTGTACACGAGGAAAAACATTACAATGATACAGAAAATCAAACAGAGGTAATAAAAAAAAAGAGAATAGAATGATGGATAAGAAAACGAAAGGAAAACTGGACAGAAAACTTTAATTATGTTTAGATGGCACATTCAAAGGCCACTCTAAACAAATAAGTTTCACATTTTTCTCCTCGCTTTCTCCCCCGTCACGGCACCACTGATCATCTTGTCCAATCACGTAGCAGGAGACTGTCACAAAGCAATCACTGAGTGAGCAGTGTTGGGTAAAAATATTTTTTATTCGGTTACAAAGACTATAAGGGCTGCACAGTAAAAATGTGTTGCCGAGTGTAAAACGTGATTCAAAGGTTACTGACAAAGACATGACAATAAAGCATCACAAGAACCTTTTATGGATTTTAACACAGTCCATAGCTATAGCCAACTGTGAGATTGCAGATTTTTTTCCCCATTATTTTTGCCAAACACAGAGACCACTCAGTGAATTATCCAGAAAGAAGAAGTTTCACAAGTTACTCCTCCTCACCCGTCAGGGGACAAGTTCAAAATTCCAAAAACACTGATTGGGGGAAAGTTGTTGTAAAAGGCCATCTGATATTATTAATTTGCAACATAATGGGCGGCTGTGGCTCAGGTGGTAGGAGTTCGCCCGGTAACCTGTGGATTGCCAGTTCAAACCCCTGCTGTCTCCGTCTCAGTCGTCATGTCCTTGAGCAAGACACTTCACCCTCCTTGCCTGCTGATGGTGGTCAGAGAGCACTCTGTCTGGCAGCCTCACTTCTCTCAGTTTCAATTCAATTTTATTTATATAGCACAATTCACAACACGTCATCTCAAGGCACTTCACAAAGGGTTTGGAATGGTGCGGGGTTGTTGGGGAGGTTAGAATAAACTACTACTATGTGTAGGGGTGCTAAGTAAAATAATAAACTGAAAGTTTGTCCATGTAGAGCCCACTGGTGGCCATTGTTCTACTAAAAACCACAAGGATTGGGGGTACCTCTCTCTGTCAGACTGATTATAACCACTGGAAAAGAGAAGGGGTCACACAGGTAGCAGAGATGGAGGGTGTGTTTGCACCTCAACCATAACTGAGCCGGTTTAGGCCAAACGTGACTCCCCCTTACTCCATCCAACAGAGAGGGAGGAAGGCAGAGGTAAAAATAATAGAGTGTTGTTTCCTGTTGCAATGTGTGAAAGGTTTAAAATGGGCTAAGTCAATTCAATCGAATCATACAGATTTGAAGTCAGGTACATAAATTCCAATTAATCCTAACCATTGAACAGTTCAGTCAGCTTCAGTTATTTATTCAAATTAGTTAAAAAGTTTTTCTATCTAAGGAAACCCAGCAGATTGCATCCAGTCAGTGACTTGCAGCATTCACTCCTCCTGGATGAGCATGTAGAGACAGTGGACAGTCACTGGTGTTGACTTTGCAGCAATCCCTCATACTGAGCATGCATGTAGCGACAGTGGAGAGGAAAAACTCCCTTTTAACAGGAAGAAACCTCCAGCAGAACTTTCAGTGCGCCCAGGGCAGCAGTGGCTACATTGTACCACTGTCAGTGTATGAATGGGTGAATGACTCATTGAAGTGTAAAGCGCTTTAAGGTCTCTAGGGACTTGATAAAGCGCTATACAAGTTCAGGCCATTTTATAAAAAAAAAAAAAAAAGACCAAATTTGAGAAACTGCATCATTTAACAAGAAGCATCAACTTTCTTCTTCTTTTGCAGCAACAGCTTCTTTATTTAGCCAAGTTTACTGTTGGCAAGAGAATTAGTGGCAGCCCTCCTGCCCAGGTCCACGGCTTTGACAACAGCTGCTCACTTTCTGATTTAATTTATAACCTCGTTCAGATTTTTCTAGAGTACTATGTCCAACTTCACTTCAAATAAACATGTAAATGGTCGAATTACGGAAAAAAAGTTTTCCAATAAGACAATCCCAAACAAACAGCAAAACTGGTTTTAGAATGGATACAGCAGGCAAACAAGCTTCTACATGGCCTATTCCAATGTCAACCTTGTTAAAAACGTGTGGACTACGTTTAAAAGCTGAATATGTTCTAACAAAGTCTCCAATTGAGATAATCTCTACCAATTCTGATTTGAAGAGTGGTCAAATATCTAGTGAGAATTGGGCCAGAACTTGATGGTTAGAAAACAATGACAAAACCAGAAAGTTTAGCTGAGGTGCAACTTTCAACCTTTGTTCCTGTGTTGTTTAGAGGGAATCCCAAGATCAAAAAGATAAGTGTATGGTGTATGTTTGGGAATATAAGGACACAGGGATCTGTTAGAGATGGGGATAAATTCAGTTAGTATATGGGTATTTCATCTGTAAGCTCCTAAACAAAGTTTTTTTTAAAGTATGTCAGAGGATACCTTTTGTCTTAAACCAGAGGAAAATATTAAAATAGACTAACAATTTCAGTGAAAATAGGCTTTATTGTCCATAAATCTGTGTTACAGAGCCCATCGGGTGGGAATACTGTTCACCTGCATTACAACTATACCACCGTCTAGACATGGTCAATAAAAAGATTTGAATGATGATTGGTGGAAACTTATGCATGGCATACTAGATGGTTGTATTAAAACACTAGAGAGGAAATAAAGCTACTTGTGCTTTTATTTAGCAGAGTGATGAAGTATTGCACTTTAGGAACAAATGGCAGCAGACACTAACACTTGAACTGAAGAAGAGGACATGTTTTAAGCAAAAATGTTGCTCTTTTTGACAATGATGGCGTGTTAACATATTTCTAAGACAGTTAAACATGAGTGGATCAGACATGTTTGGCACATATTTTAGTGGAGTGGATCATTAAACATCAGTCCAGTACACTCAGACTGATATGAAAGGTTTGGACATTAAATACATGGTTTCATAATCACTATACAAACAAGTCCTCCAATCAAATCCTGATCTAAATACTTAGAGATCACATCTGTTTAACACATTTTATTCTTTAAAAAAATACTGATTCTCAACTAATCTGTTTAAAAAATTTATTTTGAATCTAAACTATAAAATTCCAACAATTGATTTGTTCTTATTGTTCAGTTTTGTACAGTAGAAAGAAAATACTAAAAAATGACAACACAACTGAAACGTTTACCACTGACTACCACCAACACATCAAGACTCTTTGCATAGATTGCCATTGACAAATAAATTTGCCATAATATTCCATTTATATAGCTTTGGGATGTAACAGTCATAGACCCAGAAGGAAGGGCAAAGGAATGAACTGGGATGGCTTTCCAAAGCCATCCCAGTTCATGTACACATCATGTACACATAAGCGTAAAAAAGACTCACTTTCTAAGGAATATAAACATATATCATTAAAAGCACAGATAACTTAATAATCAGGTGAAGGCTTATTTCTCAGTATAAGCAAACATTTATTATCATTGTCATGATATACTTTTTAGTATAAATTCTTTTCTATGGTTAGAGATTGATAAAAAGCATTCTGATATGTTGCTGTAGAAATGGAGTTTCGCTGCTTGGTGTTAGATCTGATCTGTATTGAAGCATTAGGTCCTGAGCATTTCAAAATGACTTGCTGATGGTGCAGTTTGTTGCCCCTCACACACTCATTGGTCCTGGCCATCCTCTCTCAGCTCTGAGGGGAGGAACTTGTACTGCTGCTTTCGGATCATGGCCAGCTTATTCCTGGCCTCCTCCAGTTCCCTTTCTTTTCGCAGCATCTCCTCCTGAGCGGCGATAATCTGCAATATCCCACATTAGGTGATCAGAGCAGATTTAAACTCACAGATAACTCAGAAAATGAATGAATGAATTCCACCCTGAGGATACCTGCAAGTAGAAGCCTAAATGTTTTTTTCTAAAGCTAATAAACACTTCTACCCAGATATTCAATACTGTAATTATCTGAACATTTAAAATCTTCATATCGATTTTATATTTTGTTAGCAATTCCCAAGTTATTATTTTGTTAGAAAACATATTAATACTGCAGCCTGACATGTCAGACACTTGTTGCTCACATTGGTTTTTATCTCAGTGTTGTCCATTGATGTCTGGACCAGACACAGAGGCTGTAAGAATCTGAGCTGACATTTTGATCAAAAGGAGAGGGGGGGTCCCATGGTAACAAATAGTTAAGCAACATTCCCAATAAAATGTCACTGGAGAATTTTCTTAATTTAGTTTTACTTCTTCAAGTTGATGAGAGTGCCACTGGTGACTGGCTGACTCCACATGCAGTGTGTCGGACGGTAAGGGAGAAACTGCAGCAAAAACTGGCATCTTTGGGGTCACCAAGGCCCCATAACAATGACACCAGGACAAAGCGTGTTCTGTCCCATCATCACAAACATAAACATGTGAAATATGGTGATCACTACCGCTTTGGTTAGGTGAGACTAAGATTCAGCTTTTTACCATCCAACACTTCAGGTGGGTTCAGTGTGAAACAATGGATGAACATGTGGAAAAGCACTTCATGTCTACTGATAAGTAGAGTGAAGGATGGAAGATGTGACAGGGGTGGGCTACCTAACACCAAACAGCCCCTGGTGTGTTTACAGGTGTGAAACCTCATTTACAGAAGAAATGCTGCATCCATAGGGCAGGAAACATGAGTTTAATTCCAGCTTCCTCTCCACAACATGCCTATGTGCCCTTGGGTAAGGTATTTAACCCCAGGTTGTCAGCCGAGCTGCATACTGGTGTATGTCTGAGTGCAGCTGGGTGAATGTGGCTCTAGAGTGTAGTCAGTATTAGACAGTCACAATATTTTGCGGTAATTATTAGATAACAATAAAAGGGATCAGTGTTTTTTGGTGATAAATTGTATGGGAGAGCGTGTCACTGCAGTCAAAGCTTCACAATCACAAAGACTGCTCTTGAAAATGAAAACAAAGCAAACAAATCTACAAAGAGCAACTTAGCGATTATCGAATGAGCCACTGCAAAACACCACTGACATTAAGTAGTACAGGTGTATTGACAAAACGGCATACAATAATGGATTTAAACATACTTTAAAAAATATTGATGTTTATTGCTGCTGCCATTGAACTGGCTGTAGAAAATGGGAAAAGTAACATTTCCACCAATACTTTTAGTTTTCTGAGTATAAACATCATTATGTAGAGTTCATTGTTGTCACAATAAATTGAAATGAAGATTAAAAAAATAACAATAAAAGGTGTAATAATTGCCCATTTCTAGTCATTATAGCTACTAAAGTTTACAGTTTATGCAGAAACATTCACACCTGACAGTAATGAGATTCCAGTCACACAAAGCTTAGTCGCCCAGTCACACTGTTTTGATTATTTTTTATGGTTAATAACTACCTCAGTATACAGCAATCGTCCTCTGTGTTTTATAAACGGAGGCAGCAATCAAAGATACTTTGTACATCCTCTTAAAGTTATTGTTGGTGGAAATGCATGTGAATGAATGGGTGACAAGAAGAGTAGGATGATATGTGAGCTATTAATAAGATTTCAGAACAACCTCTACAAGCATGCATATCATTTTTTAGGCCTTTTTCTTTTTTCCAATATATCTCTACATGGAAATTTGCTTGATGTGTATTTCAGACGGGACTTACCTGAGCAATGCCTCCAACCATCTTACTCTTGACCACCACAGCCTGGTCATCCTGAGCATCAAATGCTGCTTTCTGTGCAGCTTTCACCAGGTTGTCAGAGGCTCTCTTCACAGCATTTCCAGCAGCCTGCAGTTAAACAATTTGAGACTTTTTGAATTTAATTTAGAATTTTAAAATCTGACTAAAACACTTTTTGATGGAACTTTTTGGGAATGTTAGAAAAGAACAAATGCAGGAGTATTGTGACTACAATGATTCACGGGGGGAGACTGTCAGGCTGTGTACAATTACTCTTGGAAGGAGAGTTCCAGTTGTGCTCAGGGAGATGAGCCCAATTCCTCCTTAATGCTGAAGACCGGCTTTAAAAGGTAATGCTGAGCAACACTGAGAGCTAAACATCTCTCTGATTGGGCAGATTACTTCAGACATGACAGCTTTTCCTTTTGTGGTTCTGAGAGCTAAAACCAGCCAGTCGGCTGGCAGAGGTCCCACCATCCCAGAATGCGTGAATAACTCTTTCTTTACTGATTTATCTCTGGTTGGAATGTTGCTGTTAGTCTGGTCCTGACATAAAAAATAAACCCTCCTGCACAGCTGTGACTGTCATCACACTGGAAATGGGAACTTTTTCGTCCAGCAGTTAAATTCATATGCTTCTGTCACAAATATAACCACCAAATCCAGTCCTATCTAGGAATGTCTTCTCCCACCATCTTCCTGACACTCACCTCCTCACCATCGTAAATAAGGTTTATTGACATAATAGGCTTCAGGGTACTGTAGATGTGGACACAGTAGAAAATGCTGTGTGAACTGAATATAAACTTGAGTGGAAAGATCTGTGTGGAGACACTAGCCTTTCAACATTAGAGATGAAAGTATTTGACATTAAAGTCAAATGAAAAAATAATAGAAATGGTGATATTTTTTTAAAATCCAGACTCCTGGATGACCTGGGCTCTACAAGTGTGTGTACAGATAGTATGGCTCTCTAACACCTGACTTCCTGTTTGCCTATTCTCATCTTCCACCAGACTGTCTTCACTGTATGTTTACTGGTTAAATGTTAGAGTACAGCTGTTCAGCTAACATTTTCATTAACCTACACTATGCAGTTGCTATTGCATGATGAACAGGACCCTGTTTGGATCATTATCATTTTTGTTCTATCTGTGTAACAAGAGACTGAGGTCAGTTTCTATTATGAGTATTATTGACACTCAGAACCATAGTAGGTTTTCCATTTCTATATCTGAAACAGAAGTTGTCACACATTAAATACAAAGACTGTCCATTTCAAAAGGACTGTGCAGTTACAGCCTTAAAAAGCAGCTTGGCAAGGAATGGAAAGAGAAAATACTCTTGGTGTAATCATAGATCAGGAGTAATGTTTCCAGTTCCAAGTGCCACAGATGGACTAGGTGGATTGTTTCCAGTGCTTTTGCAGATGTAAATGTATGGGAATTACCATGGTGGCAGCTGCAGTCCCAGAAGAGGAGGAGATAAGCCACCACTGATTGGTTCAGAGAACATGAGCTGGCCTGGGCAGTCTGATGTGCTTACAGCCACCGTACACACAGCCTTCAAGATATGACTGCATCAGTTACATCTAAAGGTCAGAACAACCCTGCTGAGCTACAGTGTTTCCACCACTGAGTCAGTGCTTTAAATTGGGTTCTTCTACACAGAGCTTTGTCTTGCTACAGCCACTTGGTTGTATCTAGAGAAGCTCTGTCTAGCTTGATAAAAAGAACATACTCCAACTGGAGTGACAATAAGATGAACATCTAAATCTCTGTAGCAGTCCTATACAACGACAGTCTCTTCTGCTAATTATAAAGGATGGTCGTTCTTATGGTTCTGCAGCACATGTACATGCTGCTCTTCTGTGTCTCTAGAATATTAATCAAGTTTGTTTCAAAACCTTAAAATGTCAGATGATGTGCAACACAAATAATATTAATGCAACATGAATATTGGTATTGTTCCTGTAGCAGGTACAATGGCTTCTGGTGTTTTAATTATGTCAGACTGTGATGTAAGAATGTCTTTTACTGAACTTCTTGGCAGAAGAATTATCCACCGTGATGTGCCAAACAAACCTCAAACACAGACTTGGGTCAGTGCTGCATGAACAAGTCCACCTATTTTTCACTGGTGCCCTTTAAGACACGTTCTGGACATCAGTTGATGGAGGTGTACTAAATCTTTAAGCTCCACCAGCCATCATGCCTGGTGGAGCTTAAAGATTTAGTAATGTTTTTATGAACAGCCAATTATTAGAGGGAGAGCTGCAGTGGGTTTGAGTCAGACATTAGATTCTCACAATAAGTAAATCCACCACCACAACAACTACACCGCCATAACCTGGTGTTAACATTTCACCCTGTCACCACCTCATACTTTTACAGATTTGGGAGTTTTGTACCTGACTGTTTTGGGTATGAAATGGAGCCACTCGCCACTGGGCATTTTATACCAACTACAGACACATTTATACCTGCTTTGAAGAAATGTAATTTCCACTTTTAGGAATGAGGTCATGATCTGTCATATTTCATAGAAGTTGAACCGAATTGGGATCAGAACCACAAACAATGTATTAGGGTTTAAAGATATAATCTTTAGAAAATACAAAATTAAGTTTGTTTAAGAGATCTGAGCATTTTTATGACATGTAAAGCGGTGAATTGACCTGAGGCCAACATATCCCACTTGGACCAACAATGAGATGAATGTTTACGGAGCACAACAAGAGTGTAAGTCAGGTCATTAGTTTTGGGCTTACCACAGTGAGGCTTTGAATGCTCCCTCATACATTGCTCAACAAATGTACCACAGGCTTTTAAGGTAGCTGTAATTAAACCTTTACTTAAGAAACCCTCGCTTGATCAAGAAGATTTACTAAATTACCGACCTATATCCAGTATTTTGTTTTTTATCTAAAATGCTTAAGAAAATAGTTGCTAATCAAGTGTGTGAACATTTACACAGCAATGATCTGTTCTAAGAATTCCAGACAACACTTTTCCACCAGTCCTGTCCATGAAACTGAAAAACTAGTCCATGCATTTGTTACTTCAAGGCTGGACTATTGTAAATCTTTACTATCAGGATGTCCACAAAATGCAGTTAAAAACCTTCAGATGATTCAAAATGCTGCAGCAAGAGTTCTGATGAAAATTAAAAAGAGAGATCATATTTCTCCTATTTTAGCTTCCCTTCATTGGCTCCCTGTTAAATCCAGAATAGAATTTAAAATTCTCCTTCTCACATATAAAGCCCTTAATGATCTAGCTCCATCATACATCAGAGATCTGATTGTTCCATATGTTCCTAACAGAGCACTTTGTTCTCAGACTGCAGGTTTACTGGTGGTTCCTAGAGTCTCTAGAAGTAGAATGGGAGGCAGATCCTTTAGTTATCAGGCTCCTCTCCTGTGGAACCAGCTCCCAGTTTTAGTCCGTGAGGCAGACACCCTGTCTACTTTTAAGGCTAGGCTTAACACTTTCCTTTTTGATAAATCTTATAGTTAGAGTGGCTTAGTTTATCCTGAGCTATCTCTGTAGTTATGCTGCTATAGGCTTAAGCTGCTGGAGGACATAATGACCACTTTCACCGTCTGCTACATTCTCACATTTTTGCATTATTTTCTGTTATTTCAGCTTTTAACTCTATGCTCTCTCTCTCTGTTTTTCTCATTCTAGAAGCTACACCTGGCCTGGCTCTAGGTTTATCTGTGACACCTTCCTGGAGGGGGACATTGGCCAAGCTGCTTCTGCCGACACTTTAATGCTCACCTTATACAGACAATCCACTTGGCCCTGTCTTTCAGTGTTTAACCCTGTTTCTCCTGGACATAGCTACTGGCTGAGCTTTTACTGTGACTAACTATGTGCTCTCTTTCATACTTTAGACTTGAAAAATGGCTTACAGTTCATCTGCTTAGCTGTCTTTCTCTCCTAGATGAAGCCTCTAAAGGAGCTACATCCATTAACATTTACTTTTCCTTCCCATAGAAAGTACTCCTGGATCAGTGCTTCTTTGTTCTCTTTGTGTCTCTGCTCTGTTCTCTCAAACCCCCAGTCGGTCGTGGCAGATGGCTGCTCACACTGAGCCTGGTTCTGATTCTGCTGGAGGTTTCTTCCTGTTAAAAGGGAGTTTTTCCTCTCCACTGTCGCTACATGCATGCTCAGTATGAGGGATTGCTGCAAAGTCAACGCCAGTGACTGTCCACTGTCTCTACATGCTCATCCAGGAGGAGTGAATGCTGCAAGTCACTGACTGGATGCAATCTGCTGGGTTTCCTTTGATAGAAAAACTTTTTATCCAATTTGAATAAAAAGCTAACTCCGACTGCACTGTTCAATGGTTAGGATTAATTGGAATGTATGAACCTGACTGTTGTGAAGTTCCTTGAGACGACATGTGTTGTGAATTGGCGCTATATAAATAAAAAAAACGGAACGGAAACTGAACAGATCTATCCTGAGGTAGCTTCACAGCATGTGCTCAGTTATCTATCATAGGAGTTTCACTTTGGAAGTCATGTGGGTCATAAATAAGCAGGATCCATCTGCCTTTTTCATTTTTAACCAACTCTAGAATAATTTGGTTACAAGGAGGAGCTCTCAGATTTCTCTCCAAGGCTATGTCTATACGTGTATGACGATACCTATGAAATGTGAATTGTGGCAAAGCAACACTAAAATGTACAGAAAGAGTAACAGCCCTGTGTGTTAGTTGGTAAACTGATAAATAAACATTAACATGTGCTGACCTGGAGCCTCTTCATGGTCTGCGAGTCCTGGTCAGCCTTGACTTTACAGGCCACCAGAAGCTGAGCGGTGGAAGCTGCCACCTGCTTGGCTGAAGAGATGAGCTTCTCCTCACTGGCATGTCCCTGCACCGCAGAGTTGGCTGCTTCACACAGGTTGTTGGTTGCTGCCGCAACCATCCGGGCCTGAATAGTCGAGTGGAACCAAAAATAAGGCCATTTAATGAGAATATCTTACACATTACTGAATTTAAGTTCAAGATGACTGACTTACAGCTGAAATCAAGCCCTGAGACCACTGTCCATCATCCACTGCATTTGCTGGGATTGCTCCCACCTGAAAATAATAGATAGACTGGAGTTACACAGGATTTTTTTAGTTTTCTAAGCATATGGCTCAAATATCAACAGATATTACACCTTAAAATGGATAATGGCTGTTTGGTTCTGTACAGAAACCAGACTCTGATGCACACATTTAAGTGTTAACTAAAAGTAACCTTTGTTAATGCTGACATACCTTCCCTTGAGCAACAAGCTCCCTCTGAGCTGCTGAAGCTGCTTTGACCAGAGCACTTGTGGCAGCTGCAATTGACTTGGCTGCCTCCAGAATTTGCTCTTCAAAGTTCAAGCTTTCATCTGCCTCCTGTTTATAGAGGGAAAACCAACAGGTGATAAACATTCTGGCTAAGAGCAGTGGACAACTTTAGTCCATGTTTGCTGAAAAAGTATGTAAAAAAATTACAACAGCCAGTCAAGATAATAAAATTCTAAATAAAAGTTTGAAATAGAGAATTTTAAAAAGGCAGCAGGAGCTCACAATACGTAAGATATGTGACACACACTGACACCACCCCAAAGCCAGGTTAACTAATTAGGTGTGAATCCTTGTGGCCTGTAAAAGGTTCTCTAACCTTGGGTTTGGTCCTCGGCCTCAGCTGCTCCAGTTTCTTGGCAGCTGCTTCGATAGCGGCCGCAGCTCCCAGCAGCTCATTCTCTGCGATGACAGTAGGATCCTCTGGGTCCACCCACTCTGTGCCTACAGCATATAAATATAACACTGACTCCTCAGCCTGTACCAAAAACACTGTCAGTCTTCTCTCATCCCAAAGGTACTCAATACTTCATAAGAAAGCAAAGCTTGTGTTAAATATTCCTACAGACTTGAACAATATCCTCTCTGGGAATGAGACAAGCTATCTGTTACCATTAACTCTTCACGTTAAAGTGCACTGATATCTTTATAAACTGAAAGAAGACCCTTCCTTAATAAACTTGGGGAAATAAAAGTGGCGAGACATTGTCATGTTGCAGCAGAGTTCCACCTTTGCTTTTACCTCAAACAAGGTCTAGAAATCAGCTTTAGGTAAGGCAGCACAAGATCATGATAATGTGACATTAGCTGAGAAATTCTAAGCAGCTAAACATTGTCCTTCTTTGTGCAGCCACAGCTAGTGGAAGTGCTTTAAATCATTTATATAGTATTCTTTATTTGTAAATAACTGACAATAACAAATGTCCTTACAGTCATTGTACTATTTTTTTTCACATTATTGGTGAATTAAACATGTTTTTATGACTCATTGTTTTAGTTTGAGCTTAAATCTTAGTTACAAAAAAATCCAATCAAAGATTTTTCAATTTTCATATATTCTCACATTGTAGTAAAATGTTATTTCTATAATAAAATTATAAATACAAGAAAATAAAGCTTTGGTTTTTAAGCTAAATCTAATTAATTAGGTCTTACATTGCAGAGGCAAAAAGACTGCGATCCTAGATGTGAACTGATGACCAGCATGTTATTGTTTAGAATAAAAATTCACAGTAAGAGTTGTTCAATGATTCTTGCAACATTAGCTTCATACAAAGTCAAAATCTAGATCTAAACTAAGAAAAAAGATGTACTTGTTAGCAGTCTGCTGTTACAGCTCAGAGGTGGACATACCTTTCATTGCCTCAGCAGCCTGGATGAGCTCACTGACGCTGCCGGCCACACGCTTGGAGAAGTTGGCAAGCTGTTGCTTCAGATCATGAGTGGGTTTCTGAATGATCTATAAATGAAAATATCCATAAAACTTACATCCCAGGCTGAGTTGTTTCTGCTTTCTTACACATTTCTTATGATTCTTCACATGTAATAAGGTGATGCCCAGGTGATAAAGGGTGGCATGCCTTCATATCCCTTATTTAATTATGTAAATGTTTTGACATTACAATAACAGCAGGTAACAAGAGCAGGTAAAAACCCAGTTAGGGCTGGACCGAAACATTCAGGAAACCGAAGCCTATCTTGAAGATTGTTATGAGACATAACGCATGTTAATGCCGTGAGAGTTTACACATGTTATCACGACAATGGTGTAATGTTCCCCATTCAGCTTACGCTGCAACAGCTTGTGACATCATCCACACTGTTACCAGCAGACTCCAAACACAGCATCCCCAGGCCCTTGTCCTGATATTAGGGGACTTTACTCATGTCTCCCTGTCTTCCACCCACTATGTTACCTGCTGCACCAGTGACAATGAAACAATTCAATTCAGTTCAGTTTATTTATATAGCGCCAATTCACAACACATGTCGTCTCAAGGAACTTCACAACAGTCAGGTTCATACATTCCAATTAATCCTAACCATTGAACAGTGCAGTCGGAGTTAGCTTTTTATTCAAATTGGATAAAAAGTTTTTCTATCTAAGGAAACCCAGCAGATTACATCCAGTCAGTGACTTGCAGCATTCACTCCTCCTGGATGAGCATGTAGAGACAGTGGACAGTCACTGGCGTTGACTTTGCAGCAATCCCTCATACTGAGCATGCATGTAGCGACAGCGGAGAGGAAAAACTCCCTTTTAACAGGAAGAAACCTCCAGCAGAACCAGAACCAGGCTCAGTGTGAGCGGCCATCTGCCACGACTGACTGGGGGTTTGAGAGAACAGAGCAGAGACACAAAGAGAACAAAGAAGCACTGATCCAGGAGTACTTTCTATGGGAAGGAAAAGTAAATGTTAATGGATGTAGCTCCTTTAGTCGTTTCATCTAGAAAGAAAGAACAGATAAACTCTGAACCAGTTTTCAAGGTTAGAGTCTGAAAGAGAGCACATAGTTAGTCACAGTAGAAGCTCAGTCAATCACCATGTCTAGGAGAGAGAAAGGGTTAAACATTAAAAGACAGGGCTATGTGGATCATCTGTAGAAGGTGAGCATTAAGTTGTTGCCAGCAGAAGCTCGGACGATTCCCCTCTCCAGGAAGGTGTCACAGGTAGACACAGAGTCAGGCCAGGTGTAGCTTCTAGGAAGAGAAAAGAGAGAGAACAAAGTTAAAAGCTGAAATAACAGCAAATAATGCAAAATTAGAGAGTAGTGTGAGAATGTAGCGAAGAGGGTGAAAGCGGTCGTTATGTCCTCCAGCAGGAGGACGTATTGCTGGACTTATTGTATACCAACACTAAGGATGCATACAGCTCATCACCTCTCCCTCCCCTGGGGGATTCAGATCAGAACCTGGTTCACCTCCGGCCTGTGCATAAAGCCCTCACACATAGACGCAGTTGTGACATGCATTGTGAAGAGATGGTCTGAGAAGAAGCTCCGAGGGACTGTTTCAGCTCCACTGTGTGTGCGGAAAGCTCTGTGTTCCTCATACGGAGAACATTGACAGGATCACAGACTACATTAACTTCTGTGTGGACATTGCTGTGCCCCTCATGAAGGTACAGTGTTCCTCCTGTAACAAGCCCTGGATCAACCCTGAAATAAAGACTCTCCTTAATAAGAAGAAAAGAGTCTTTAAATCAGGAAACAAGGAGGAGATGAAAGCTGTGCAGAAGGAACTGAGAAGGAAGATCACGGAAGTAAAAACATCTACAGGAAGAAGATAGAGGACCAGCTGCAGCAGAACAACATCATTGGGTTTGGAAGAGCCTGAAAACAATTTCAGGTCCCAAACCAAACTCCCGGGAGTTTTAAGGGGGGTGAATAATCTGACAGAGTTCTTCAACAGGTCAGACACTCATCCCTCCCGCAGCCCAGTTTCCCCATCTACTCCCCACTTCCTGTCGTAGGATGGTCCCTCGACCAAGCACAAGTAGTGGTACACAGAAAAACTCTGGCGAAGATAACAGTACAGTCACCATACCCAATGAAGCTGTTGCAGGATTGGAAAGCACCAGTTGATGAATAAATGATGAATCTACAACAATCTATATGTTGTTTTATTTGGATTTGTTTTACAAAAAGCATAAGCCTGAAACACTGAATTAGGTGAGTGTTGTGATTATCATTCTCCTCGTATGCTTTAGGTCAAACCACCAATCAGAAAATCAGGAATCAGAAAAATTTGACCCTAGAAGTTATGCATATAATCCTCGTGAAGTATGTGCTAAACTCGCCACATGGTACATAGTGCTTGACCAATCCTGTGTTTCATGTCATCTGGCAGAGCAGAACTTATACAAGCAATAAATTGGAAAAATGCTACAAGGAACTTCTCCACTTAAACACTCTCTTTCTGACATCTGCACCTTAGTTGCATTTGCAGCTTCTATATCCTCATCCATAAAGATTTCAATGATGTTTTATTTGAAATACATGTGGAAAACAGGGAGAAAAGAATAAAAGATATGGCTGATGAACCCTATCCTCCTCACCCTAGCTGTCTACAATCAGACCAAGCTATTGCACTGCAGTGAGGGGTCTCAACCTGAGAGAGTTAGTCTTTAGTGTTGGACCACTCATTTTCCCTATTACAAGTCATATACACAAACTAATTTATAGACTGATGGGCAACAACTCAGTGTCTTTCCCAAGGATATTTCAACATGTGGTAGGTGAAAGCTGGAATATAGCTAGTGCTGCTCTTATTTCTTTCCTATTGGAGGTGCTCCTGACCTAATGTGTTGTCTCTTTGCTGACCACTCTCTCCTCCAGTCAACCAAAGCAGATGGCTGCTGTACATGAGTCTCGCTCTACTGGAAGTACTTCCTACTGCTGTCTGCAGCTCACAGCTCAGGATTGATTCTAAGAGAAAAATGTTTTTTTTTGATTAGTGAAAATATTTAATTGTGAATTTGAATATCATTAATATGATTTAGATTAAATAGAACTGTCTGGTGGAGTAAGACTTACATATATAATATAAAATTAACACTACTGAGGCCAGCAAAACACTGTATTAATATAACAAGATACACGTTTAAACAAAATCAGAAAAAAAAGTATAGAAAAAAGTTGTTCAGACAGAAGATCGATCAGTCACCATGTACCATAGGGTTGGGCAAAATGAATGGAATAAAAAAAAAACCAAAAGCCCCCCCCCCCCCAAATCTAAATTCTGTGCTCTTAACAATTTTTCATCCCAACAGCAAAACATAGTAATATCAAAAGGAAAAGTGGAGAGAATCGGGTTTTAAAACTGACTGACTTGTACTGCAGTCATCTTGCACACACGTCTCACTGTCAGAAGATAGAATGCATTGTTATATGACAGCAAACCCAGAACATAAATAGCCATCTGATGACTGAGTGACATGAACAGCAGAGTAGAGGGATACGTTGGTGCTCTGGTATAGATGGGGCTCAGCTGTTGTCCGAGACAGGAAATATCCAGGTTAGGGCAGTGTGCGACAGGTGCAGGGAATCAACAGAGCTCAGCACACACTCAGGTCAACCTTATTCAGATGTGACATCAAAGGAACATTGACATTACACCACAGGAATGCATGCAGGGTGCCAAACCAATCCCAAAGAAAATCAAAAAAACAATCTGATGTTAACCCAATGTGTTTGTGGTCCAAACAGACCATTGACTGAGGGAACATCATGAGAAAATGATTCATCAGGGTATGAAATACTTGGTGTCAGGCAAAATCAAATATCTGTAAGCCATATGAAGGGTAGTATAACGTGTAGGGACTTCAGGTTTTCTTTTTTTTTATAGTAGGACACTGGCAAAACAAATCATCTATGTGACGCTGACATGCACAATTAATACTAATAAACAGGCTGATTCTTCCTCTTTTCGAACCATCAGATCACTACACTCAGATAACATATAGGATCCCAGGACCACTGCCAACAACACACACACCAAGCTCACACACACAGCCAACTAAGAATACTGATGCATTATTCTGAGCAGGGGGGATATCAAATGGTCAAACTGCTATTCAAACAATGCAGACTCATATGTGCACTTCAGTCATGTGGTGCACTAACTGGTTAGCAACAGCATCAGTGAGACCCAAGTTTAAAGAAACATTGTCAAACCATTTGAAAAAGAGAATGAAAATTTCAAATCAGACATCTCTGTGGGAAGACATTTTGGAGACAATGAAGTTTGATCTAAGAACTGTTTAAGGGAATCTCGTAGGTACACAGTTACCATCAGGGTAAAAGGAAAGTACAATCTCTTTCAATTCTAGGATTTTACATATTAGGGCATAATAAAAGGTAACCTTAAATGTACAAAAAATAATCCTCACTGTCATTACTTACTAAAAATTGTAAAAATGGAAAAGCAAAGGTTTTGTCTGAAAGGTTACACGCTTACAATTTACTTATGTACACACTTTTTCCTTCTATAGGATTAAGAGGTTAGTTAGTTAATATTACATGTGCATTCATTTGTCCTGCTTGTATAGGAGTTAATATAAAGGAGCAACCAAGTAATACTAATTAAATACATCCTCAGTCTGTGTGAGAAGCTCTAGATAAGCAAGGACTTTAGTAGTCAGTTGTTCTGGAGCATACAACACAAAGCCAGAGAGAGAAGTGACTTTAAAGAAGCAAGTGCTACATCCCATCACTCTGAGAATAGTTATAATATCATTTACAAAAAATTGGAAGTCTATTATTCCAAAGTGTGAAAGATCCTTGCTGCGTGTAAAAATCTTCCCTTTAGTGTATGTTTTGTATTGTACATGATGATGTCAGCAGTCATAGTCTAAATGGTCATCAAAACCCCGAAATGCAAAGACGTTTGTTTCTGTGCTGCAATCTCTGTAGCTTCTGATTGCAGCAGGTACCAGCGCCTCTCACATTCTAGGCTGGGGCATTAAAGCAGAGGCAACGACGCATTGAGCCACCTTTTTTTTCTCCGTTTTATTTTGGTTGTTTTGTCAAACTAAACCACTTTATACAAGTAAATGCTCCTCCTACTTTGTATATAGTGTTTAGATTATTGGACTTTATCTTGTCTGCATTTATATATATATATATATATATATATATATATTTTATTTATTTATTTATTATTTTTTTTTCAAATATTTACAAATGTTTATTTTTGAAAGCATTTTACAGTCTATAAATAATATTTAAGTTCTTCTGTAGTATATGGTTTGTAACTTTTTTCACTTTCTTATTCTTAGTTTTTTTGTTTTTATACTATTTATTTTTCCTTCCTAATATCACCTTACTAGAGGTTGACCTTTAACCTGTCCTTTTGCTGAAACCATTTAATCTTCCTCTAGGGGAATGATAATCTTATCTCTATATTACTAATTGTATGATTGTCATAGAAGTTTATGTGCTCATTTACTCAACTGTTTAGGGGGTGGATCCTTGCACAATGGAGCCAGTGGTGTTTTATTAATTCACTGTTATTTATTGTATGCAGAATATCTCTCTTTTCTCTTTGTCTTTCCACCATCTTCTCTGCTTAAGACACTAAACATCCTCCTCACCACTCTTAAGATTTGTTCACTTTAGGAGCTCTCTAAAGACCTAATGCGATTTGTGTAAATATTTTTATTTTACCAAGGGAAAATTCTAAGGAAAATCTTAGAATTCAATCAACTCTTAAGATTTGTTTAAAAAAAAAAAACAGAGTAGCTGGACACATTAATGGCTCTCTCCTGCCAGGTGATAGATAGCCGCAACCATTTCTTGTACTCAAAATCAATCCCAAAACTGTAACAGTTAGAAGAAAGAGAATGTCATCTTACCACCAGAACATGTTCTAGCAGTCCCAAATACCCAGATGCACATTCGTTGCCAAAACGTAAAGCACGCATCTGGACATCCTTGCTGACCTCTGAGTGGTAGGCAGCTTCCTGAAAAGCAAACAAAGAGAAATATACATTTGAAGTATCGAGAGCTGCAGCAGGGTAAACCACTTTTTAGAATAAATTATTGATAGAATAATGAGGTGTAGCCAAGTGCACAGTAGCAGTCTATGGTACAAAACTGGTAAATGTGAAGCTGCCTTTTCTCTAATCATGGACAAAACACAGAAACAGGATAGCACTTTCCTAAACATGTCAGTCACATAATACACATTAACTACTATGATTAATACAGGGCTGGGGTCTGTAACTAATGGCTCTGGAGCCGAATGTGCCTCTTTAGGCCCTCGACAGTAGCTCTGAACAATGTTGGCCAAAAACTATGAAGAACTAAGTTTTTAGATACAAATGCAATAAAGCAGGCAAAGAGTTTTGTGCATAACATTTCCACAACAGAATTCCACTATAGGTAGAAGGGTTTTTGTTTTTGCTTAGTTATATTATTTTTGTCCTTAGGTTGAAAGCTAGGCATGTTCAATTGTCTGAACACAAATGACTTATCACCCTATCACACAGTGGAAACTCAATGCATATAGGCATCAAGATGTGGAGAAGATGACTTGTTGACAGCTTTTGTCAGAATGTGACAAAAGCACAATGAGAAAGAAATAGATTAAGGTGACATTGAACACAGCATTGTTGTTGGTGCCAGGTCTACTGGGTTTTAACATATAATCATCTCCATCATGTAAATATTGGTATATTGGTATGTAAATACCAGCTCAGTTATGGTTGAGGTGCAAACACACCCTCCATTTCTGCTACCTGTATGACCCCCTCTCTTTTCCAATGGTTATGGTCAATCTGACAGAGAGAGGTATCCCAATCGTTGTGGTTTTTAGTATAACAATGACCATCAGTGGGCTCTAGATGGATAAACTGTCTACTTTTAAGGCTAGGCTTAAAACTTTCCTTTTTGATAAAGCTTATAGTTAGAGTGGCTTAGGTTATCCTGAGCTATCTCTGTAGTTATGCTGCTATAGGCTTAGGCTGCTGGAGGACATAATGACCACTTTCACCCTCTTTACTACATTCTCATACTACTCTCCAATTTTGCATTATTTGCTGTTATTTCAGCTTTTAACTTTGTTCTCTCTTTTCTCTTCCTAGAAGCTACACCTGGCCTGGCTCTGTGTCTACCTGTGACACCTTTCTGGAGAGGGGCATCGTCCAAGCTTCTGCTGGCAACAACTTAATGCTCACCTTCTACAGATGATCCACATGACCCTGTCTTTTAGTGTTTAACCCTTTCTCTCTCCTAGACATGGTGATTGACTGAGCTTCTACTGTAACTAACTCTATGTGCTCTCTTTCAGACTCTAACCTTGAAAACTGGTTCAGAGTTTATCTGTTCTTTCTTTCTAGATGAAACGACTAAAGGAGCTACATCCATTAACATTTACTTTTCCTTCCCATAGAAAGTACTCCTGGATCAGTGCTTCTTTGTTCTCTTTGTGTTTCTGCTCTGTTCTCTCAAACCCCCAGTCGGTCGTGGCAGATGGCCGCTCACACTGAGCCTGGTTCTGGTTCTGCTGGAGGTTTCTTCCTGTTAAAAGGGAGTTTTTCCTCTCCGCTGTCGCTACATGCATGCTCAGTATGAGGGATTGCTGCAAAGTCAACGCCAGTGACTGTCCACTGTCTCTACATGCTCATCCAGGAGGAGTGAATGCTGCAAGTCACTGACTGGATGCAATCTGCTGGGTTTCATTAGATAGAAAAACTTTTTATCCAATTTGAATAAATAACTGAATCTGACTGCACTGTTCAATGATTAGGATTAATTGGAATGTATGAACCTGACTTTTGTGAAGTGCCTTGAGACGACATGTGTTGTGAATTGGCGCTATATAAATAAACTGAATTGAATTGAATTAGGGCTGCACGGTGGCGCAGTTGGTAGCACTGTTGCCTTGCAGCAAGAAGGTCCTGGGTTCGATTCCCGGCCTGGGGTCTTTCTGCATGGAGTTTGCATGTTCTCCCCGTGCATGCGTGGGTTCTCACCGGGTACTCCGGCTTCCTCCCACAGTCCAAAGACATGCCTGTTAGGTTAATTGGTCACTCTAAATTGCCCTTAGGTGTATGAATGAGTGTGTGCGTGGTTGTTTGTGTGTTGCCCTGTGATGGACTGGCGACCTGTCCAGGATGTACCCCGCCTCTCGCCCATACAGGTCCTTCTCAAAATATTAGCATATTGTGATAAAGTTCATTATTTTCCATAATGTCATGATGAAAATTTAACATTCATATATTTTATATTCATTGCACACTAACTGAAATATTTCAGGTCTTTTATTGTCTTAATACGGATGATTTTGGCATACAGCTCATGAAAACCCAAAATTCCTATCTCACAAAATTAGCATATCATTAAAAGGGTCTCTAAACGAGCTATGAACCTAATCATCTGAATCAACGAGTTAACTCTAAACACCTGCAAAAGATTCCTGAGGCCTTTAAAACTCCCAGCCTGGTTCATCACTCAAAACCCCAATCATGGGTAAGACTGCCGACCTGACTGCTGTCCAGAAGGCCACTATTGACACCCTCAAGCAAGAGGGTAAGACACAGAAAGACATTTCTGAACGAATAGGCTGTTCCCAGAGTGCTGTATCAAGGCACCTCAGTGGGAAGTCTGTGGAAAGGAAAAAGTGTGGCGGAAAACGCTGCACAACGAGAAGAGGTGACCGGACCCTGAGGAAGATTGTGGAGAAGGGCAGATTCCAGACCTTGGGGGACCTGCGGAAGCAGTGGACTGAGTCTGGAGTAGAAACATCCAGAGCCACCGTGCACAGGCGTGTGCAGGAAATGGGCTACAGGTGCCGCATTCCCCAGACCTGGGCTACAGAGAAGCAGCACTGGACTGTTGCTCAGTGGTCCAAAGTACTTTTTTCGGATGAAAGCAAATTCTGCATGTCATTCGGAAATCAAGGTGCCAGAGTCTGGAGGAAGACTGGAGAGAAGGAAATGCCAAAATGCCAGAAGTCCAGTGTCAAGTACCCACAGTCAGTGATGGTCTAGGGTGCCGTGTCAGCTGCTGGTGTTGGTCCACTGTGTTTTATCAAGGCCAGGGTCAATGCAGCTAGCTATCAGGAGATTTTGGAGCACTTCATGCTTCCATCTGCTGAAAAGCTTTATGGAGATGAAGATTTCATTTTTCAGCACGACCTGGCACCTGCTCACAGTGCCAAAACCACTGGTAAATGGTTTACTGACCATGGTATCACTGTGCTCAATTGGCCTGCCAACTCTCCTGACCTGAACCCCATAGAGAATCTGCGGGATATTGTGAAGAGAACATTGAGAGACTCAAGACCCAACACTCTGGATGAGCTAAAGGCCGCTATCGAAGCATCCTGGGCCTCCATAAGACCTCAGCAGTGCCACAGGCTGATTGCCTCCATGCCACGCCGCATTGAAGCAGTCATTTCTGCAAAATGATTCCCGACCAAGTATTGAGTGCATAACTGTACATGATTATTTGAAGGTTGACGTTTTTTGTATTAAAAACACTTTTCTTTTATTGGTCGGATGAAATATGCTAATTTTGTGAGATAGGAATTTTGGGTTTTCATGAGCTGTATGCCAAAATCATCCGTATTAAGACAATAAAAGACCTGAAATATTTCAGTTAGTGTGCAATGAATCTAAAATATATGAATGTTAAATTTTCATCATGACATTATGGAAAATAATGAACTTTATCACAATATGCTAATATTTTGAGAAGGACCTGTAGACTGCCGGAGATAGGCACCAGCTTCCCCCGTGACCCACTATGGAATAAGCGGTAGAAAATGACTGACTGACTGAATTGAATTAAATATTTGAATCTAAGTCACAAAGAATGAGGGCAGTTCTGAGGACAACAGGGAGTCCAACACAGTACTTTCAAGGTGTGCCTAATAAACTGACCAGTGATTTTTAACCAACTGCATTGAACAGCATTGACCCAGTGAAGGATTGAAGGACTTATGCAGATAAATATCTGATGTACCTTGCAGGAGTGCAACATGTCAGCAATAGCTCGTCTGCTGAGATTAGCAGTGGCGATGATGTCCTCCTGACGACAGGAGTTCCCAGCAGCCACTGCCTTCGCTGTTGCCACAGTGATTCCTTTTGTCATACGAATGAACTCCTCTGGTGTGGTCGTCTTTGGTGGTGGATCAGAACTGCAGAACACCTGTGTGCCAACAGCATAATCAGAAAGTGACTAGATAGCTCTTATCCAAAAATTAGTTATTTCCTTTTATGAATTATATTCCACAGAAAATTGTAATCAATTGCAACTGAAAGCAAGTTTTGGCCTCATTATGTGTAGCCAAATGTGACTTACAGTCAGCTCCTGCTTGATGTGTTCAATAGTGGCCTCTAAAGCTCTGGTACCCTTTGTGGCTTCATCCTCCACTGCCTTTACGGTCTTCAGCAGAGATGTCACATTGGTCACCATCACCTACAGAGAGAGGTAAGGTAAAGTAAAATGGCCACAGATCAGACTGACCTCGACATACGTCGATGTAAAACAATCAACAATTGGAGCAACATTAGCGGTGCTGCAGTGCATTTTATCCACTGGTGCCTTTAATGGGTGCATCTTGCTGAAGTGAGCCAGAACAGAACAGATGACTGTTGACACAGAACGGGCTCGAAGAGAATTGCCGGGAGCCGTGCAATGGAGCGGGAACGCCCACTGGACTGAAACTAGATTGTGCAGATGAAACTTGTGCAAAGATATTCTCTACAAATTTAGACTTTGGGGTCTTCCATAGACATAATAATTTTATATCTTAACTAGGCCATACAAGACATACAATAATATGCCAATCCTGTTCAACCAATATGCACTTAAATAAACTACAAAGACAAGATATTATTGTTCAAACTGATAAACTTCATTGTATTTTTGCAAAAATTCCCAAAAAGCTGAAACATGGGCAACAAAAGAAGAAGTTGAGGAATGTTCAAAAAACACCTGTTTGGAACATTCTACAGGTGAACAAGTTAATTGGAAACAGATGAGTGTGATGATTGGTTATAAAAGGAGCATCCCTGAAAGGCTCAGTCGTTCACAAGCAAGGACGGGGCGAGGTTCACTACTTTGTGAACAACTGCTTGAGCAAATAGTCCAACAGATTAAGAACGTTTCTCAACGTACGATTGCAAGGAATTTGGGGATTTCATCATCTATAGTCCATAATATCATGAAAAGTTTCAGAAAAGCTGGACAAATCTCTGCAAGTAAGTAACATTGGATGGCTGTGACCTTCGACCCCTCATGAAGCATTCCATGTAAAACCAAAATCATTCTGTAACAGATATTACCATGTAGGCTCAGGAACTCTTCAGAAAACCATTGTCAGTTAACAGTTCGTTGCTACATCTAGACTGGCCTGCCTGCGGTCCAGTCCTGTCTCCCATTGGATGTGACAAAATATGACAACGGAGACCCTGGACTGTGGAGTAACTGAAGTTGTAAATCAAGCAAGAATGGGAAAGAATTCCACCTACAAAGCTTCAATAATTAGTGTCTTCGGTTCCCTAACGCTTATGGAGTGGAAAGGTGATGTAACGCACAGGTAAACATGTCTCTGTCCCAGGTTTGTTGGAGCGTGTTGAAATCATTATGTTCAAAATACGTGAATAATCGGAAAAAAACAATAAAGTACAAGTTAAATAGGATTTGCAAATAATAGTATTCTGTTTATTTACATTTTACACAATGTCCCAACTTCATTGAAACTAGTGTTGTAGATCACTTTGCTTTTCAGAGAAATTTTAGTCTTACACTGGTGCAAAGTTGCATAATTACAATACAGGTACAGCTCAATCCATATGTGACACTTAATAAACTAAGCTTTAGTGTGAATCAGTGTTACTGCAGAAAATTTAAACCATTCAATGAATAACCAGCAGATGAATCAAGAAGAATAGATAATTTGTCAGATGTAATGGCGACTTTTGTATATTACCTTAGCAGAACTTTTAAGCTGGAGCATGCTTGGGTCATCATGAGGTTTACCTGCAGCTGCCTTTGTGGCACTAATCAGGTTACCAAGAGCTTTGGCCACATCCTTCACTGCATTAATCAAGACCACCTAAACAGAACAGAGCACATCAGAAAGCTGTATACAACCTGTCTTTCCAAACACCATGTTTAGTACATGCAGTTTTCCAGAAAATTGTTGGACATCCTATTTACATGGCTTATAAACTTTCTTTTGTTTTTTGGTTTCTTTCCATTGTTTTAAGGAATAATTTATCTGCTTTAAAGAATATGGTGATTACTTATATCTGGTCTTATCCCTCTGCATGTTTTGGTTTCTTTGTCTTGCAGTAAATCTATATGATTGAATGCAATATTGCAATTTCCCAAATATCACTAGACAGTCTCCAGAGAAGCTCCAACCATGAGCAAAATAACCTCTACTGCCACTCACACAGAACTAATGAGTTAAATTACCCTTCATGAATTGCCAAAAGCTTAGTGAATGTTGCCAAGTCTGCTCTGGAAAAGCCTCCAGCCTTGATATGAATAGTTGTTATAATCAGATCAAACAGATGAAGGACAACTCTGTCTGCAGTCTTTAACTTCAATAATAAATAAATTCATTTATTAAATGTTATTTACAGATTAAGATTGCTTTTCAGCATCCCTTTTTAGACAAAAAAATCATCACTGAAGTAGGTTTGATTAAGATTTACTTACATTATCCAAAACCCATCTGTTTATAACAGCTAACTTTTGAAGTAGATTTTAACAAGCAGATTATTTTAATTGATTTATCTGAACTGATCAACTCCATTGGACATATGTGGTGGTGTTTGTATCAAACTTTAGGAGAGGACCAACCTGCAGCCATCCTGAAAATATCTGAAATATTCTGATCTTCTGCTAAGCCTACCTGTGTCTCAGGGTCTTCAGAACCCAGACTAGCTGCTCCCAGTTTGACCACATCAGCCAGTTTGGTTATAGTGGAAACTGAAGATTGGGCAGCCTGAGCCAGTCTCTCTTGACTGGCTCCAGCACCAGACACCAGCAGCTTGGTGTCCTCTACTAGAGCCTTGGCTGTCTTCAGAATGTATTCTCTGAAAAACACAAGGTAAAATGGTACAGGTTATGTCACAGGTTGAGGCAGGTTTTCTTATCCTAACACTCCTGTAATGCAAAGATTGTTCTTCTTAAATGTACATGTTCATGAGAACTTTCTTGAAGAACCCAACAGTTAATAAGGCCATTGTGGTGATGTAAATTATCTTTCTATTGGGGAGTAAACAGCAGTTATAACATGAAAGGTTTATTGGTACAAAAGTGACATTATATTCCTAAGAAGCCTGAGCTGAGTCTGCCAGGTTATGTACACATATACAACTGTGTGGAGATCTGTTATAAATAATAGATTTCCCCCTTAATTTAAACTTAACCCATAATGTCCCTATGTACATTGAGGAAAGTTTCTCTTTAAGGTCTAACAACTTTTACCTTATGAAGTCCCCAGGTGACATCCTAGTTTACTCATTCAGTAAAATAATATCATATAGAACAGGTTTCTCAAATATCGCTGTGACATACAGGTCACATTGGGCATTATAATCTAAATTGTAAAAATAATTTATTTTTTATTTTCTAAAGGAGGCTTGGGTTTGTTGAATTGGTTATAACAGAGTAACACACCTGTACTGCTTTAAGAGTGGCTACAGTTACTTTTTCTAACTGAGATAAACCCAGATAGAATTAAGATCAGCTTATTTTAACTTTGTTGTAGGCAACCAAATACTGCATGGGGTCTAATAAGGCTGGAGAACCTGATACACTGTGCCCATCTATTTCTAGTGTTTGTTTGGTAGAGGTTGGAAGTATCTGTGGTTCAACATTCATGGAGTGATCAACACCGTTCTCAGGTCCAGTAACAAACAAAACCTTCTATTCCCTGATAAGCTATTAGGCAGCTTTACTGGCAGTATGGATGCATCCTTGGTCAATTTACGGAGATCAGAACATAGGCTTTCCTGTTACCAGTACAGTAAATACCATATTTATTTTGTTATTAAATTAATTAATTATTTTACATAACGTAATATAAGCATCATAAGACCTAGAAGCATAAGCATTCATGACACACACCAAATAAGAGGTTCCCGAATATAAACATGGTGGCTGGTACCTGTGGTCAGCAAATGTTTCAGCGTTCTCTCGATTAAGAGTCCCAGCAGTGGCAAACATGATGGTTGTGTCAAGATCAGCAATGATTCCAGCAACAGCGCTTGCAGCTGTAATACAGGCCTGGGTGCCACGGTTGCCAGCTTGAAGGGATGCCAACACATGGGAGACCTACAAAAAAACAATACATGTGCAAATAAAAAAACATTGAATGGAGGACAGCGATAAGCAAAAATAGATCTCTTTGTGCTTTAAGGTTGACAGCATCTATTGTCTGACCTTCTCTGAGACTTTGCGGGCACTTTCAATCAGTTCTTTCTTAGTAAACGAGTCATTGGGACTGCACTGCAGTGCACCAGCTTTGGTCACCAGACTTGTGCAGGTGAAACCCAATTCTCCGACTTGCTTCTTAATGTGAGATCCAATCTGGGGTAAAAACAAAACAGTAGAAGAAAGAGACTTGGTATGAAATATATAAAAATGAACAACATGCCAGACAGCAGAAGAATGTATTCACTTCATCATTCTCCGCAGTAAGTGCTGCATATTTGGCCTCATTTGCTAGATTTCCAAAATTACTGGTGAGATGGTTGGCCAATCCTCCAAGGTCATCTGGGTTGGAGTTAGACTTGGTCACCTAAACAACGACAAAACAACGACAGTTAAGTGAATTCAGTTGCAATGAGGGTATTCAGGCCACTTAACAGCTTGTCTGAGGCTGCTTAACCAACAGCATAGCTCTATTTAAAACTTTCTAATGAAGGCACTGAAACTAAAAAAAACAAACTGGATTATTGATAAATACTAAAACTTTCTCGGATGATGGATTTCTTACCATTTCCTGCACAGTAACAGCAATAGCCTTGGCTGTTTTCACCATTGTAGTCTGGTAATCTACGAAGGTGCCATCTGGTTCATCTGCAGGCCCGTCTTCCATTTTATTGATAGCATGATTGATGGAATCCACCATGCCACCCACAGCACCTGCTGCACTGGCAGCCTCACCCAGTGTGGCACCCAGGTCATCTACTGCTTCTTTCATCATCTGCACTGAATCCTCCAGAGCATTCTGCATGTATGCCGCCTGCAAGAAACAAAGTGAAGAAATGCAGGATCACAGAGATTGAGAACATTTTATTTGAAAGTCAATGCTTTTTTCCTCTACCTCAACTAAAGTGATCCTGATCTGCAGTAAGATGTGGATCAGGATCACTTTAAATACACAAAACACATCAAATGACTCCCAATAAGAGCTCAGTCAAACAAAGAAAAACTGGAAAATGAGTGGACACAGCAAAAGCATTGAGTAGTAATTATTTTGCTACAATAGCACATGATAAAATGTTTTTTTTGCAGCCAACAAAAACAGCTGCTGCACTTCATATCTGGAATGTTCATAGGTGCAAAATAATTTGATCTGAGACTTTTTGGCAAAAATGTATTTGCAACTTTGTTTGTCAGCCCTTCTCAGAATGTACTTCTGATACAACTTAATAGATGTCACAGTCAGTTTTTACATGATTCTGATTTTCATGGTGTTACAAACTTAAAGGATGAAACATCTTAACACAACATATCCGTTTTCTGAACATGGGTATGGGAAGTGCAGTTAAAGACCCAGGGTGAGTGGGTAGAAAAAAAAACACCTTGTTCTTGCTGAAGATGCATGCAGTCAAAACAACAACAATGTTTAGCTCAGTACCTTGGGGTTTCCTCCAGCCTCCTTAGCAGTATAAAGCATCTGCAGAGCTGATTCTGCCAAGGTCTTGGTCTGGTCTAAGACAGCCATCTGCTGTTGGCTGCTGAGGATCTTGGATGCTGTGCCAATTGCAGCCATGATCAAGGGCTCAAAGTAGCTGGCCATCTGAGAAACCTGTTCATGTTTGCAGGAAACAATGCATTTTAGCAAGTTCAAAACAGGATCAAGAAGAAGAGGCACATGAAAGTCAGCCTTCAAATGGACCACCATACTTGTGTTTGGAGAAGCACTGATCTGAATCGGTGTGTGAGAGAGAAGTCACAGTTGACTATTTAAAACCTGATGTTAAACTGTGTATGTGAGTGCAGTTGGCAGTTGTTTGCAGTTGTGTTTACCTTGTGTCCAAGCTGAGAGGCCTCAGATCGCGCAGCCACTGCCACAGGATCTATCAGGTTACTGATCTCATGAACTGAGGCAGCCATCTGCTCATGAAGAGTCTACAGAACAAAGTTGCAGAGCATAAGGAGATTCAGTTTGCTCATTAGATCCATAAGCAGATCAAAAATTACCTGGTGATGTCATTTTGTTGTAATTTCTCCAAAAATGCTATGTAGTTATTTTAAAGCCCTTTTAAACATTTTACAGAATTGTAGTTTTTGGATTAGTACCCCAATTACAAACA
The DNA here is from genome assembly GCF_021462225.1 of Girardinichthys multiradiatus. Classification (NCBI taxonomy): domain Eukaryota; kingdom Metazoa; phylum Chordata; class Actinopteri; order Cyprinodontiformes; family Goodeidae; genus Girardinichthys; species Girardinichthys multiradiatus. The sequence continues at coordinate 2,673,684 of NC_061801.1, read as the reverse complement.
GCATAAAATGACCCTCATTTATTTTTTTTATAAAATTTCATGGAAACATTTGATTCTTGGCAACTGTAACTGTCAGGAATCTATATTTTGTGGACAACACAATATAGTACTAGTGTCACTCTGTAAGAAGACTGTCTTTCACACCAATGTCTGATATATGTAAGTGATATCTTCATTTACTAGCTCATAAAAGATTTAATGTCATCAAACCACTACATTTTAACATGATAGCTGCACATGTGTTTCAGCTGCGACTGCTGTGTATTTACTGTGTAAATACTTTCCACTCACATATGCAGTTTGTGTTGCTCTATTGCTCTTGTAAAATTAGCATATACATGTTTTAATTCCGTCTTCTTACATATCAAGCTCTGAATAACTAAGGTCTATCTAACATCAGAGATCTGATTGGTCCATATGTTCCTAACAGAGCACTTTGTTCTCAGACTGCAGGTTTACTGGTGGTTCCTAGAGTTTCTAGAAGTAGAATGGGAGGCAGATCCTTTAGTTATCAGGCTCCTCTCCTGTGGAACCAGCTCCCAGTTTTAGTTCGTGAGGCAGACAGCCTTGGTAGTTTAAATGGATTTATTTGATCATTGATTAACTAATGTCAGACTTTAGATTTTACAACCACTTTAGCCCATGTCTTTAAAAAGTGCCTTTCAGTATGCTTATTTAATTGTTTTTGTGTGTCTGCTAATCCACAACACTATATAAAGTGTATTGAATTGATAGAATTAAAAAAAAGGTTTAAAAAGGACAGAACCTGTCCGTAAGATAAAATCTAGAGCAAGATGTCATTCTTGTGAGGACCAACATATGATGAAACAATAGTACAAATGATTACTCTTATCTAAAGTGACAAACGTGCCATTAAAGCACAATAATTCTAATATGGCTCATTTTTGGGTTATGAAACTGCTGCTGCTACAAAGCAACACTAACAGCACTGGTTACTGCAACAAAAGAAAAGGTCACGCAGAACTTCCCTCTTTTACTATTGTCTCAGTGTGTGTTCATTACTGTTGAATAATCTATAAAATACTGTTTCACATATGTTCTGATGCCAGGGTCTAAAGAAATCTGTAAAAATAAATGATAAACTAAATATAGAAAAAGAAAATAAGCCAGCTAACAAAGTAACATCTTTGTTTCATCAGATTCATAGAAAGGTCAAATAAATA